>NC_136422.1:10607500-11865000 GCF_052625555.1 Lactuca saligna | reverse complement strand
ACTATGGATTCCCATTTTATATGCTTTCTCTTACCTCTAACATTTTCCTAAAAATGTATAAATAAAGTATTTGTAAAATTATAATTATAATTACATGACATGAAAATGGAATTAGTTACCTCATCTGAAGACTCCAATTCTGATTCACCACTTGAGAGATGTGCAGCACTGGAGTTTGTATCTACAGGAGAGGGTGGGGTGAGGGTGGGTGGGTAGGTAGGGGTAGGGGTGGGGTGGGTAGTTCTGCACGAAATGGGGCTGAAAATTGTGAAACAAAGTTTTTGTGAAACAATAGTCTCTTGATGAGATGAACTAGCAGATTTGTGAAACAAAGTTTTGAATCTTTGTTTCTCAAGTGATCATCATAGTCCCTTTTCTTTATAGAATCAGAAAAAATCTGAAAATTGGTGTGATTATGAGTCTAAGATCTTTATATATATCTTTATATATATATATATATATATATATATATATATATATATATAATTAGAAGATATACTGATATACTTGCCTCATATGCACATTGAATTTTCTTAAATGATTCACTTGCCAATGGGTTTGACAAGAAGCACGAGCTGCAATGCAATTATTGAAGAGATGACTCCTGAATTGTGGGATGAATGCAACATTCCATTGATTCACAGGACCTACCTTTTCTTGCTCATCCAAGGCGGTCCATCTGATTCCGTCTACATCGAGATCGAGCTCCGCCGACTATCCTTCCTCCAGAAAGTAGTACATCACGCCTCAAGGTTTGCTTACACATATGAATCATAATACTTGCATTTCATTTGTTTACTCATACTCATCTTTGTTTGTTTGTTTGTTTATTGATGGGTAATAAAATCACAAGGGCAATGGATTTGGAGAGGGCGATGCTAAGCAGGAAACTACTGAGGAAATACTCAGCAAAGGAAAGGGAAGGCCTTTTTCTACCAGACCACCTGCAGAAAGAAGCATTCCAACACATGATTTTGATCCTCTTGCCACTGCCACATGCAAAGGAATGGTTTTTTGCACATTCCTTATGTTCACATCAACTCCAGCATATGGAATAATCTGTTCAAACATAACAGCAGTTAATGGTCCAACCAATTCAACTCATTCATGCCTTTCTGTACATAAAATGTCAACACACTTGAGGAAATTGATGGAAGAATAAATAAATAAATAAATAAATAAACTTACTTAAACTAACTCCAAATCATTAGTCATAGCAGAAGTATGTAGAGTTGTACCTCGATGTTGCGTGTCTTGAGCAGTAGCTTCAGCTCTAACAATAAGAAGAATCTATACAAGTTCTCTACCATCTACAACATAATTAAATAATTATATATATTTAGGGTAATAAAAACATAATTAAATATATATATATATATATATATATATATATATATATATATATATATATATATATATATATATATAGAAGCAATATGGATAATTATATATATATATATATATATGTATATATATATATACATACATACATATATATATATATATATATATATATATATTGGGTAATAAACAACATAATTAAATAAATATATATAAAAAATACCTTGTCTTGGCTGAACATGTTTATATCTTCGACAATGAAGATGAGGTCAAATCTTGAAAGAATTGTAGTCTGTAAGTCAATGTTATCTTGTGCAGTTTTGAGATCATCATAACGACCTGATGGAGGGTTTGTTGCAGCTAATACAGAAGTCCTGGAATTCAGAATTGTTGTTATTCCTGCTTTGGTTATGGATATTGTTTGTTGTTCCATGGCTTCATGTATGGCAGCCCTAATATGGAAGGGTGTTGTAGAATATTTGTATAAAAAAAGTAAAAAGATAAGAAAGTTACAGTGTTGTTATCACAAATGACAGAAGTAGTAAGCCCAGCTGCAGATGAGCCTTTCCTGGAAGTGTATACAACTATAGGAGCAGTACGTACCTAACCTTGTCAAAAACAAAAATGTAATTTACTCAAATCCATATTTTTTTTAACTAGCATTGTCTTGTAACCATTGCATTCAAAGAGAACTAAGTTTATCATCAAAAAAGGCTACACCTAATTGACTGGTCAATAGTGGAATGTATTCTATATTTGCAACACCATTCATAATATGAAATAATAATTATAATAAGTTTTGTGGTGTACGAAGGTGTAATTAAGCATTACATATACAAAAAGTAAAAACCAAACCTGCAGAGCAACAAGCAATACCTTGTGTTTATTTCTTTGTTTATTTCCACTTCTTCACAAAAACACCATTCATTCAAATCAAAACTTAACCAACAAAAACCAAAACCAAAAGAAATCAAATCTCCACACTCACATCACAGTCCACTCTCGTTCGATTCCTACAATAAAAATGATCAAGATGATGATGATTGAGGATATTTACATCTTTTTTGCACATACAAGAGAGAGAGAGAGAGAGATTACAAGCTAAATTGGAGTAGGGTGTGGGTGTTAACGAGGTAACCTCTTATGGCTGAGAATCTCCTTGAGGTGATGATGGAACCTGCTGAGGCGGGCTTGGAGGCTCACAAGATTTGTTGCTTTGCTTGACAACATACAACTTAACCGAGTCACGTAGTTGTTGATAAGGCTTCCTGGTTTATTAGCTTCTGCCAGCAGTTTCATTTCCCGATTTCCAGCAAGGCTATTATGAATTGAACCCTGACATAAAACTCTTACCAAACAAGTTCAGGATGCCAGCGACGGGAAGGAAGAAAAGGATGTTCGCAAGGAGAAAGAAGGTCTGATGCCGGCGAGGGTGGAAGAAGCAGTGGCAACGGCGGCGTGGAGAAGGAAGACCGACCGCAGCGACGGGAGGGGAGCCGGTGATGTCTTTGACCAGAGTATCTGAAGAGCTTGTATCTTCACGGCAAATAAAGCGATTGACAGGAAAAATTCCAAGAAACATGTGAAGATCGAGCAAGAACAAACTCAGCAATCAAGTAAAAACAAAAGAACTCACTAATTGGGAAAGAGATAAATCTTGAAGCTCTTACCATATGAAGATATAAAAAAGATGATTGAAGAGGTCGATTGGGCAGATTTATAAGATCGCTTGTGGTAGGGAGGCAATGAATGGATGAAACAAGCCCTAACAAATCCAGGCGCAAATCCAGGCGAGAGGGATGAGATGGAAATACGAGAGTGTGATAGAAAAAATTAGGGTCGGATTTAGGAACCCTAAATCATCGGCTCAAATTGATAACTGGGAGGTAAGAACCCTAAATCCTCAGCTCATTAGGGTCGAATTAAGAGTGTACGAGTTTGTTGGAACCAAGAACTAGGTTTTTGGTGGAGGTTATGGATCGAGGAATTGAGGAAGTTGTGGATGAAGATGAAGGCCCTAATTCGAAGAGGCGGGCAATTTTTGGGATGAATAGGCGGGGTTAATTTTTTGGATTTCATTTTTCCCCCTAAAAACGCGTGTTTCCTAAAAAAATATAAAGCGACACAGTTACACGACGCACAGTTTTTGATAGGTGCCCTCCGTATTTCTTTTCTAACACAAATTTAAGGGCACGCCAAAAATGGGTGTCTTCTATCCTTCAAATTTTGGAAAACTGACATTAATTTTTAGGGCACGCACAAATGCGCGCCCTTTATCCGTGTGTGTCATTAATTGCGCGTCGTAAAAGGCTATTTTTCTAGTTGTGACTATAGCCAAATTAAAGATTTAAAACTAGTATTGCACTATTGGATTCTAATGATATGTTTATCAAAAATTCAAAGTGAGGAAACCTCAAGTCAACCATCTTTCTCTTATTGATTTTACATCAAAATCTTGTTTTTGTTGAAATTGTATATTTAAATCTTAGTTTAATCCTAATTTATTTCAAGTGTTTCAAAAGATCAAAACCCCTCGTTTTTACTTTTATTGTCATTTTACAAGTACTATTACAAAGAGATTTTTCATAGAATTATAAAACCGGACCAATCTCCGTGGATACGATCCCTTTACCACTATACACTATTTTTGTGTAAAATATTTAAGGTTATTAATTTTGTTGGCCTAGATAACCACCAACTTAAACTTGTTTTAAATTAAACTCATCTTTGACATTGTTATCTTTATTATATAAATGGCATTCACATATTCTAACTTCAAAAAAGGGATCCTCGAAGGCAAATAATGTCGTTTATTTGACATATGTAAATCCTATTTATAAAAGATTCCTAATGATATTTTCACTAAGTAGTAGAGAAGATAGTTATTAAGGAACTATACATTACGGTGTATGACTTCCTTTTTAATGAATGTCTAACATTTACCTTAAGATACCAAATCAACTTTATTCACAACTATAGCAGTTATAAATTATATTTTACATGGTAAACATAATTTTGAAACCTTTGTTTAAGTTTTCAAATATAAAGTTGAAATACAAACCGGTGACAACTATCTAAGGCTTTAATGATAATAAAGGATGAATTAAATCTTACTTAGTATGATTTACTTTCTAATCGGTAGAAATGTCTTCCTTTTACTACCTTGGGATAACACCTAGAGCACTATCAATTGTACCTTGAGTAAAAATACCAACTAACCAGTAGACATAACATTTTCTTCATAAGATTGTGTATGGAAAGGCTCCATCCCTATCTTACTTAAATTTTGTATGGATTTAAAGCCTATATTAGACTAAAGCTTTTAAACCCAAAATATATTAAATACATATTTGTATATAATACTCTAAATTGTATATAATACTCTAAATGTGGCTTAGATTATTATGTACAAAACCACCAAGAATAAGTTCTCTTATTCCCTTGATAGTTGAGTTAGAAGAAAGCAGGCTTCTCATGTCATTCACTATGGTCCGTATCATACTCATGACATTGACTATGATCAAACCTTATTAACAAGTAGCTATGACTAAATCAACAAGAACATTGTTTACTATAAATTCATATTCTCAATATGAAATATAGCAAATAGATTTCAAGAAAGACCGTTTTTCTTAATAGATATCTACTAGAAGATATCTATATAGATTAGTCTAGAGGTTTTCTTAATCCATGTTATCCTAACAAAATGTGTAAATATTGAGATCCACTTATGGATATAATGCAAACGTCTCAATGTTTCAATCATCATTTTAACAGAAAACCACAATGTATGTTTTTTATATCAAAATAAATAGAACATGTGTGTTTACTAAGAACTAGTGGGAGTATAGTGACATACCTAATCTTATATGAATGAGACACACTTAAACATAAGAAATTACATTCTACCATGCCAGACTTTTTCACCTTGACTCGAAATATATTTCTAAAATGAAAGATTGAGGAAGGACAAGATACATTTTTGGAATGTAAAATCTATAGAGATAGATAAAATGAATGTTAAAAGTTTTATATACTTATGCATATATTGACAATGTCTTGAAAGAGATCAAGATAGAAGATTCCTTTGGAGGAACCTTAGCATTGTCACATGGCACTAAGTTTGAGCCAACCTAAAAAAGACCTAGTTCATAGGTTTGAACTAGTTGAAATGATTTATATTTGATTTAATTGGAAAGTGGATCCATCATTTATTCCATATTATGCATAAGACTTGGTATATGAGCATGTTATGAGCATATCATAATATACCAATTAAATGCATGTTTAAGTCGCCAGATGACTACAGATACGTTCTAAGAGTACTTTGGAGGAACTAAGAGAACGTATATGAGAAATATAGTTTAGAACAAAATCTTCATGTAAAGAGTTACATAAGATTCTAGTTCTAAACAAATGCATATAATTATGATTTATAATTGGATCATGACTTCATTGAGGGATGGATATTAAGTTTATTTGGAATGAGGTCCAAGCAAAACAAAATGACACAATATACTACAAAATAAGAATACGCTACTTTAGAAGTTTAAATCTAATATGATTGGATGAATCAGTTCATTAAAAAAATATGTTGATCTATGTCACTCAATGATCACATAGAAATCTTTGTGACTTCGAGAGTATACTTAATCGAGCTAAGAGACCCTATATCATGAAAGAACACCAATCATATACTCCAAGATATTTAACTATACCTAGAGTAAAGTTAATTATGGTGATGATAGTATTCACAAAATTCACACAAATTAAATTTAGTCGAACCCATTAATAAAGCTCTTCTATACTAAATATGAATGGTCGCACTTTAGCTATAAGACTTTATTATTCTACAAATGGGATTTTTATTTGGATATTGGAACATTGTAACAACAAATATTATATAATGTTTTTGATATACTTGGATATGATCATAACATCAATACTTGTTGTGTTCTATATTAAAATGTTTAATCCATGAATAATCTTATTATTCTAAAAGTTCATAGTCGATTATAATTGTGGGAGCAATTATGAAATAAGACTAATATGAATTAGATTGGTTGACTTTCACCGAATGAAGGTAGGCAATGGGATGTAACCAAATTTCATAGGTACTTGTTAGAGAACTGGTATTGAACTGACCCGCATCAATATCATCTCATGGATCGCTATCATGAATGATACTTGATTAAAAGATACTATCTTTGTATCCTTAACACCTGAGATAAATAGTGTGACTTAAGTGTAGGGAGTATTACGCTTAAGTATGGTCAAATGTTTGTCCTTAACCAGGTAGTTATAAAAACCATTTTCAGGTGGTGCTTCTCTTCTCCACCCAAAACCGTAACATGCATCATATGATGCTTGTTCTCTCACTATTGATCATCTTATGAAGATATTACTTGATTTTATACTCTCTTGAAGTTCATACCTTGGTTATGAACTTCAAGCTTAAGAGTTAAGAGGTTTAGACTAGTATCTACATCAAGTTGGCTTCTTATTGGTGTCTCAAAGGTTCCACATTCTCCATCAACTTCCAAGCCTCTCCTTGAGGATTCAAAGTCTATAAATGTTGTTAACCACTTCTTCCTCTTTGATGCTTGTTTTTATTTCCAAACTTTGCAAGAAGATCCTTGGTGGGTATAAACTTCATTTATGTTTATTCTAATCTTAAAGTTTTCCGTTGCTAAATATTATATTTTCGAAACCATTTTTTGAATAAAAACCCAACAGCTGAAGCTGCATAAGGTTTGGTCTCTGATGTATGATCTAGATTTGGGTGCGGTGGTGGTTGCCCTTAAGATTTGGTGGTCCATCTATATGGTATCTGATATACCATCTACATGGATCACAAGAGTCTGAGATATCTCATGGATCAGCCAAATCTGAATATGAGATAACGAAGATGGCTTAACGTGGTCAAGGATTATGACTACGAGATTCTGTACCGTCCCAAGAAAAAGAATGTGGTCAGTGATGCTTTGACTCGTAAGTCGGTTAGTACATCTCTTGGGGGTTTATGCGTGAGGATTTCTATCGATTATCCGCTTCTATATTTTATTAGGGAGGATGAGATCGAGGGAGTCAAGAAGGAAAATTAGAATCAGCAACGAATTAGGGGTAGGAATGACAGGTTTTCTACTGATAGCTACAGATTGTTGACCTAATACGGTCGGGTTTGGGTACCAGACTTTGATGGGATTAGACAGACTGTGATGGAGGAGGCACAGAAGTCCATATTTTCAATACAACCTAGAGCCATGAAGATGTACCGGGATTTGAGAATTAGATATTACTGGTCGTGCATGAAGAGGGGGATAACTTGGTATGTTGAGAGGTGCTTGACATGTCGGATGGTCAAGACCGAGCACTAGATTCCACACGGTAAGCTACATCATTTGTAAGTTACCATGTGTAGATGGGAACAAATCACCATGGATTTTATCACCAAGTTACCTAGGACGGCTAAGGGTTTGATGCGAGATGGGTTATTATCGATTGTCTGACCAAGAGTGCCCACTTTCTAGTTATTCGAGAGAGCTCATCGGCTGAAAAATTGGACAATGTATATGTACATGAGATTATTAATCGATATGTTATTCCAATTTCCATTGTATCTGATCGAGATATTTGATTCACTTCTCGATTTTGGTAGAGGTTCCACGATGAACTGGGTGTGAGATTGCTCTTCAGCACCGCCTACCATCCGCATACAGATGACCAGAGCCAGCAGACCATCCAGATGCTCAAGGATATGTTGAGAGCATGTGTTATAGATTTTGGTGGGAATTGGGACTCCTACCTTCCTCTGGTTGAGTTTTCTTACAACAATAAATATCATTCTAGTATTGTTGCACCAACATTTGAGCTTCTTTATGGTAGGAAGTGTCGTACCCTAGTCTGTTAGGGAGAGGTCGGCCACATGGTTATAGAAAACACCAAGGTAGTCTTTCAGATTATAGAACTTGTCCAGTAGATCAATTAGAGGTTGTAGAAAACACAAAGTCGACAAAAGAGTTATACTCACAGGTGTCGATCCGAGTTGGAGTTCCAGTTCGGATATGGTTTTACTGAAGGTATCACCCTAGAAGGGTGTAATACACTTTAGGAAGAGCGTCAAGTTGGTGACCTGATATATTAGGTCATTTCGAGTATTATCTTGGGTAGGCAGGGTAGCCTATCAGTTGTATCTACCTAAGAAGCTCAGGAAGATTTACAACACCTTTGATGTTTCTCAACTGTAGAAGTGTATATCTGATGATTCAGTAGTGGTTCCTTTAGACGATATTCAGGTTGATGATCACCTGAACAATGTTGAGAGACCAGTAGGTATTTTAGATAGGAAGACAAAGGTCTTGCGCAAAAAGGTGATTCCAATGATCAAAGTTCAGTGGCAACATCAGAAGGGTTTTGAATGGACCTTGGAACCCAAGTCAGAGATGCAGGAGCACTACCCTAAGTTATTCGTAGCACCGGTATCGAGGAAAAAATCTAATTCAGTTGGGGGAAATTGTAACACCCAGATATCAGGTATTTTCCTTTTTGACCCAAAAATAAAATTATGTTGCAAAATTGGTCCGTACGCAAGCGTATGTGGCAAGTATGCAAACCCTAATTTTTAAGGTTTAATCACTATTTGAACATCCTTATCCCTCAAAAACCCTTTCCTCCATCAACCTCCATCTCCAAAAAAACATCCCTTGCAAACCCTAATCCATTGTGTGAGCCTTATTAAGCTTGAGAATGTATTTTTGTGCTCTTGAAGGAAGAAGAAGGAAGTGGAATCATCTTGGAAGCTCAAGGTAACCTAGATCTAGAAGTATCTCACCCCCAAGCATCCATTGAAGGTATAAATCTTGGAACTTGATGAATGTTTTCCTTGGATCTTGCTAGATCCTAAGTTTTTATGCATTTTGGTCCCAAAATCTTGGTGTTCATGAGTATAGCTTACTCTAAACCATAAGATCCATCATTTCAGACGTTTTTGAGTGTTAAGAATCATAAAAACATGGTCTTAGTCCCTTTTTTCCCTCCTTTCAAGAGTTATGGTACTTGGGTTTGTGTTTTAAGTTAAGGTTTTGATTTTTAGACCACCACTCGTCATGGAAAATCATATAGTTGGAACCTTTATGACTTAGAATGATGTTTGGGACTAGATCTAAGCTTTGGACGTGGTATCTTAATGGAATAAGCACTTAATGAAGGAAAATGAAGCTAGTCATGGGCATACCTAGTGGTACATTGAGCGTACCAGGATGGAGCCCCGTAATCAGGAAGGGATTTTTTGCACTGAGCCTAGTCAGTCTATGTCGACCTCTTTGACTTTCACCAATGTCGGCCTGCTAGGTTTTGTATCCTGTTATATAGGATCTTGCTACGATATCAACATAGTGCGTTTAGGTTGAGGCAATAGTGCTTTGTGTGGAAGCCAACAAACCTGGGAGCAAGTCAGACATAAGTTATGGGTCATTAAGGAAAGGTAGACTTATGTTGTGAGCTCAAGAGCATTCCAGACATGAGTTGTGGGCCAGGTGGGCAAACTAGACTCATGTTATGGGCTCAAGGGGTAATCTAGTTTGATGGTTATTAACCCAATATGCATGCTGCTATATGTTGTGTTGTGGTATTTGGGAAAGCTCACTAATCTTTAACTTATAGTTTAAGTGTTAGGTTTTAGACACTTCTAATGATCAGGGTAAGGCAAATGCATGATCGTACACATCATTCAGTGATATGTTCTAGAGATTTTATGATACTCTAGTTTTAGGATATTTGTATTTGGATATTTGTATTTGGATATTTGGTTCTTATAACTTGGGTTTTGATTGAAACAATAAGTTTTACTAAATTGAAAAATGAAAATTTTATTGTGATTTTTGGGATGTTACAATATATGTATGGTATGTAGTATTCTAGGGAACACACTAAGCTTTGTGCTTACAATTTTATGTTTATGTTTCAGGTACTTCTGGTATGAAAGAGAAGAGCTCGATGTAATTGCATCGCATCTACCGGTGTTCCGCATTTCATGACATTTTTTTGTAATCTAATAATTATTGATACTTTTCTATATTTTAACAGGCTTTTGGAGTGAATAAATGGTTGATTTGGTTGACTTAAAACAAAAAATTTTACTTAGTATTTTTGGGATGTTACAGTGGATGGTGGAACCTCAAGTATGTCATTATCATTAGGTCGATCTCCACACGAGCATCTAACGATATAATATAGTTGGAATCGAATGTTTTGATATTTTAGAACCACCCACTTGTACAACATTCTAGAAATCCAAATGCTTGAAGGTTTTCCCTTGTTGTCACACCCCGAAAATCAAAGGCGGAAACGTCTCCGGGGTTGACTCCAAGTTGTGTATCAATTCCAATGTACATAGTAATCACAGTAAACAAACATTACATTACATATATATGAAAGTTTACATTTGTTTCAAAAGTAAAGTTATACAAGATATACATATGCATCATATTAACAAAAGTTGAGACGAGTCTTCCATGCACTCCGTCTTCATCAAAAGAGATCACCGGGTACCTGTCTAACTTGGACCTGAGAATACAAGCGGTTTGAAAATCAGCATAAAGCTGGTGAGTTCATAAGCGGTTTTGTTTTATGAAAATGTATCGATTTCCTTTAGTTTCTGAAAAGATATGTTATCCAAGAAAATCTCATATTTTCTTATGTAAAGTTGGTTAAGTTATCATTGGTTACCAATTCGGTTATGTATTGTATTCTACCCCAGGAAAATCCCATATTTTCCTAATTATAAGATCGGTTGTATAACACAAAGTATAGTTTAACATCCAAAACTATATAATGAAAATCTTGGGATCACTATCCCGAAAGACATATATAAGATAGTTTGACACATCCGAAAGTACAGGTTTAAGATCATAGGACTATCATCCCGGACTAGACACTAGATAAGTTAATGTATATATGTAAATATAAATTGAAACCATGGGATCACTATCCCGTATAAGATATAGTTGAAGACACAAAACCTTGGGATCACTATCCCGTATAAGATCTAGTTGAAGACACAAAACCTTGGGATCATTATCCCGTATAAGATATAGATTTAGAAAGCCATGGGATCACTATCCCGTATAAGTTATAAAATAGTTAGATTGATACCATGGGATCACTATCCCGAAAGAGATATAGGAATAAACCATGGGATCACTATCCCGTATAGGACATCGATATAAAATAGTTTGATAATACCATGGGATCACTATCCCGAAAGAGATCTAGAAACAATATCATGGGATCACAATCCCGAAAGAGATATAAAATATAGATGCAAAACCATGGGATCACTATCCCGAACGAAATATAGATTCTAAACCCAAACTGTGAATAAGCTGGTATTAATACATGTTGTGAGTCGGGTAACCATACTAATACGACAACGTGACCTCCTTGACGTTTGTCAGACGTCGAAACGATATCCAGAAATTTGTCACCCCAGGCGTGCCCGCCTAACTGTAGCTAGCAGTTAAGGTGTGGGATTGTCAGTCCCGAATAGATCTATTCACAAATTCCGCGCTCTCCCTCCAGGAGACTCTGGTTACACTTCTGGGGAGGATTTACTGATCATCCATAAAGGGTAGTGACTATCTCACAAACTAGTACTAAACTATTCACAGGGTTCTTGTAAGATATCGATATACAGAAGATTATGAAACATAGTACAGTAAAGTATAGATACATACATGAAATTATCTGACAATACATTAAAATGATACGGAGATAAACTGAAACAGACATAGTTTATCTAATAACTTGATATAGATATCAGTATACGATAGAGAGAACAGAAAAGACCCCCAAATTATTCCCATAATAATTTGATTAGTTTGATTGTTTCCTTAACTAAAATCCATTTAGTTGAAATCGAATAGTCATTCCTTATGCTCAGCATAAAACATAAGGAGTAAAAGAGTTTATAAGTTTGTCAGATATTGTTTGAAACATATCAATGTTGTGATTGGAAAACAGTTATGGTTTGCTTGTATTCCCCCCCTGAAAACATTGAAAACAGTGAAAAAGCCGTAGGGGTATGAACTCACCGGACGAGATACGAGACGGTTTGGATGCTAAGAGTTGATCCGGAACTTGTAAACACACGAGGTTCCTAATTATCATGTAAAGATACACATTTGTATCTAATTAGGACTTAGTTTATTCATATGATAGGGACACTTGCTTCAAGTCGCGATAACACTCCGATACAAGTGTTTGGAGTGACCCGGGTGGCGTTTAGGGACATGAGTGACACAAGGGACTTGGGAAATGAGTTGGGACATCAAAGGAACACTCCCCTTATGGGAGTTTACGGCCTAAACACCCATCCCCATGATTTTACGGCCGTAAACTCATGATGGGTGGTTTATGGTGCAAATTTGACTTCCAACACTTAAGGGATAATTTCTAGACTTGGTTTAAGGACTTGGAATGATTACTAAACATCAAATAGATCCCTTTTATGGGAGTTTACGGCCTAGCTTAGCTCCATGGCCGTAAACCCCTATTTTTCCAAGAAAATGATGTTAAATGGTGCTAGAACAAATCACATGTGATTGGTAGAATTAATCCAAGGCCTAACATGAGTTTGCAAGGGACTTTTGGGGTGTTTGTGGATTTTAAGGCCCATGAAACCCCCTTCATGGCCGTAAACTCTAATACATGGTGCTCCAAGGTGTTTCAAGGTCTAAAACTTGCATGAAAGGACTTCTAAAATTCATCTAAGGGCCTTAGGGGTGTTTAGTTTGCATTCTAACACCAAGAATTTTGGAGTTTACGGCCCAAGAACAAGCCTTGGCCGTAAACCCTTAGAAATCCCACAAATGATGTGTTTTAGGCCCTCAAAGTATATTTGGTTGGTCCCTTGATTTATTCCAAGGCTTTTGGTGGTGTTGGATGGCTTTCTAACACCTTAGAATTGGATTTATGCCAAGTTTTGGGGAGTTTACGGCCCAAGAACTCTCCTTGGCCGTAAACTCATCTAAATCCCCCAAAATTCATGTTTCAAGTGTCCAAATGCTAGAATCAAGGTCCTATAATTCATATCTAAGCCATAGAAGTGATTTGGAAGGGTTTAAGGGCATGAAAACCCTAATTATATGAGTTTACGGCCCGAGAATGATCCTTGGCCGTAAACTCCTTCAAACATCACAAAAATTATGTTTTACATGTTTAGAGTCCATATCTTGAAGTCCCATAGCCATATCTAAAGTCCAAACTAGTCAAGGAGGGGTTTAAGGGCTCAAAACCCATCATTTTTGGTGTTTACGGCCTAAGCACCTTCTTAGGCTGTAAACTCATATATATTGTCCAATTTCATGATTAAGTGTCTAGTTTGGAAGCTAAACATGCTATAGATTAAGGCTAGGAAGGTACCTTAAGGATTTGAAGCCTTAAAAATTGAGTTTTTGACACTTAATCTTTGGATTTTGGAGAGAGGTTAGAGAGAGAGTAGTGAGAGAAGGAAAAGCTTCAAATGAAGGCTGAAACATGTTTATATAGTTCCTAAAATTTGCACACGGTGGAATTCTACCCGATACCGACGTTAAACGCGGCTTTTGGTCGCACCCGATTTAGTTTCTGTCACCCGACGGGAACATTTTTAAAACTTATGAAATAAATGTTTTTGGGCTAATAACATAAGTTCCTGAGTGATTTAGACACTCATTAGAAATAAATAAACATATAATTTTATATAATTAACTCCAAAGAGAAGACGGAACGAATCTGATAACGGCGACCTTTCGGGTAAAACGGGTTTTGGCGACAGACAAATTTTGGGTTGTTACATTATCCCCCCGTTAGAGGGAATTCCGTCCCGAAATTCAAAGAATAAGATATAGATCACAAGTTTGAAATGAAACTCGAATGGATTTGCTATTTCGGATCATCACTCTCTCAAGTGGAATCGGGTCCTTACTGGGCGTTTTAGTGAATTCTCACTATCGGGACGTGTCCTTGTTTTGTACCTTGACTCTCTCTCAATCTATGTTATCAATCGGTTTTATCATGGAAGTTCCAACCCTGGACGACTTTAGTTTCCTCAAGGAATTACTAGGGTTTCGTTGTGTAGGAGTTTCTAAGGATTCGAGACATGATGTACTGGATAGATGTTAACAAGCTCTGCGAGCATCTGAACCCTGAAGATTGTAGAATCAATCTCTACAAGATTTCGAAAAGTATGGCATGGAATTAAACTTTAGACGTTCGAATGAAATTCCCAGAAACTCTTCGGGACAGACCTTTAGTAGAAAGAGCTACTGACTTCTCGTTTCCAAATGATCACAGAAACGAGCAACGTGGTAATTCGTATCAGGAAAACTCTTGGGTTTTAAAGCATGACACAATACGAAAGTTGATGCCGAAGATCATGAGAGTTAGGTCGAGGAAGAGATATAGACGGGCGACCCTCTCGAAACCAGGATAACAACATGAATGAGACTCCGTCATTCCATGTTAAACGTAGCATCAAAGTATTATCGCGAAAGGTTTCCCATTTAACCGAATGGAATAGAATAGTCCTCTGGACCGAGGATTCAATCTATAGGTACGAAGTTAGTGTTCTCCATCTCATTGGTTAGTCGTCTCGATGATGCACATTTCGATCGCATACGAGGAATTGAGCTTAGAAAACATTCGAATAGATAGATAACAGGTTTTTCCTTCAAACACGGGAATCGAAAAGAGTTGCAGGTATAAGAGTTATCAAAGAGAGGATTACCTGCGGCGACAGAGGGATCAGTGGTGGTAGTTACTTTGGGGAAATTCCTTTTGAAGTGCCCTGCTTCACCACAATTGTAGCAGGCCGGACTGATTCCTGCCCCCGATGATTGGTTCGTTGGTTTGACTGGCTTTGTACAGGTTCGAGACAGATGGCCCTTCTTGCCACAGTTGTCGCAGCTCCTTTCGCGACATGGACCAGGGATGCGGTGATGGTAGTTGCACTTACCACACCAAGGAAGACTACCAGTGTATCCACTGGTGGGAGTTTGGGCTGTAGATCCAACAGCTGAGACAGCAATAGGGTTAGTAGTAGCATGGACTGCTATCGTTTGTTGTTTCTTCGAAGACCCTCTCGTACTCTGGGCCTTTCGCTTGTTCTGAGATTTCTTTTTACTTTCACCTCCACTTGTGTCCGACTCAGGAGTGGTAGTTTCCTCATCTGAATTGTCCTCGTGATCGATCAAGATTTTCGCAAGGCATTTAGCGCTGTCGTACGTGTCTGGCTTTGCAGCCAAGACATTCCCTTTAGTTGGCTGGGTCAATCCCCAGATGAATCTCTCGATCTTTTTACTCTCCGGGGTAACCATTCCCGGACAGAGTAAGGCCAGGTCATCGAATCTGGAAGTATAAGCTGCTATGTTGGAACCCTTCATCTTAAGGTTCCAGAGTTCGTGTTCTAGTTTCTGAATTTTGCCCCGAGGGCAGTACTCTGCAAGCAGAAGCTCCTTCATAGCTTCCCAACCCATGGCATTCGCTACAGGTAAGGTTAAGGATTTGACTCGGCCGTTCCACCAAGTCAGGGCTTTATCAAGGAAGGTGCAGGCGGCAAACTTGACTTTGTCAGACTCCGAACAGGCACATATTTCGAAGATTGACTCGATTTTCTCGAACCATCGAGTCAGGGAAATGACACTTCCAGTGCCATCAAAGGTTATGGGTTTTGCGTTCATGAAGTCTTTGTAGGAACCCCCTCTTCGGTGTTCCTGGTTGCCTTCTGGGTTTTGTGGTTGGGGACCACCTCCGGAGCCACCGAGATTCATTTGAGACATAGCTGCCACCATTGCAGCAGTCAGAACTGTTTGAAGTGATGCAAGATCAAATTGAGGAGAAGATGGTGGCGGAGGAGGATTATTGTTGTTCTTCGAGCTGGGTCTCTTTCTCGGAGGCATCTTGATCTAAAAAGATCAGAAAAGAGAGGATTATAAGTCCTCTGAATTGAATCAAGAGATATTGAACAAGGGATATCTCATCAAGACAGATATAGCATCATACTAAGCGATAAAGCAGGAAGGAGTTATCAAAACAGAACATTTTATCGCTAGTGGAATGATCAAGTAACATCGCGTATACGAGGATTTTCTACGAAGTATTGGCTCGAGAAATACTCCCATAATATTTCATGGTTCACTGCAGCGACGATTTGTTGTGTGAGATATTAGGTAAGTTTTAGGCATGCTGCGTACCACAGTCACTCCCAAGCACATGTTGGCCGTGTCTTGAATGAATATAGTTGGCCAGGCTATATTGACCCTAGACACAACTACATAACTGCCCAGGTTTAACCGCAGTGTACAACACCCATTTACTTATGTTTTGTTCTACTTGTAGTTATGGATTTCGACAGTTCGGTATACTTGTATACTTTTGAAAATACTTATAGTTTTGAAGATACTTTTAATTCAGAGCACTGAGGCCCTTTAGTGTTTATAGTTTTATACCATGTAAGGTTTGGTATACTCTGTTCACTATAAACAAGGGCTCTGATACCAATCTGTCACACCCCGAAAACCAAAGGCGGAAACGTCTCCGGGGTTGACTCCAAGTTGTGTATCAATTCCAATGTACATAGTAATCACAGTAAACAAACATTACATTACATATATATGAAAGTTTACATTTGTTTCAAAAGTAAAGTTATACAAGATATACATATGCATCATATTAACAAAAGTTGAGACGAGTCTTCCATGCACTCCGTCTTCATCAAAAGAGATCACCGGGTACCTGTCTAACTTGGACCTGAGAATACAAGCGGTTTGAAAATCAGCATAAAGCTGGTGAGTTCATAAGCGGTTTTGTTTTATGAAAATGTATCGATTTCCTTTAGTTTCTGAAAAGATATGTTATCCAAGAAAATCTCATATTTTCTTATGTAAAGTTGGTTAAGTTATCATTGGTTACCAATTCGGTTATGTATTGTATTCTACCCCAGGAAAATCCCATATTTTCCTAATTATAAGATCGGTTGTATAACACAAAGTATAGTTTAACATCCAAAACTATATAATGAAAATCTTGGGATCACTATCCCGAAAGACATATATAAGATAGTTTGACACATCCGAAAGTACAGGTTTAAGATCATAGGACTATCATCCCGGACTAGACACTAGATAAGTTAATGTATATATGTAAATATAAATTGAAACCATGGGATCACTATCCCGTATAAGATATAGTTGAAGACACAAAACCTTGGGATCACTATCCCGTATAAGATCTAGTTGAAGACACAAAACCTTGGGATCATTATCCCGTATAAGATATAGATTTAGAAAGCCATGGGATCACTATCCCGTATAAGTTATAAAATAGTTAGATTGATACCATGGGATCACTATCCCGAAAGAGATATAGGAATAAACCATGGGATCACTATCCCGTATAGGACATCGATATAAAATAGTTTGATAATACCATGGGATCACTATCCCGAAAGAGATCTAGAAACAATATCATGGGATCACAATCCCGAAAGAGATATAAAATATAGATGCAAAACCATGGGATCACTATCCCGAACGAAATATAGATTCTAAACCCAAACTGTGAATAAGCTGGTATTAATACATGTTGTGAGTCGGGTAACCATACTAATACGACAACGTGACCTCCTTGACGTTTGTCAGACGTCGAAACGATATCCAGAAATTTGTCACCCCAGGCGTGCCCGCCTAACTGTAGCTAGCAGTTAAGGTGTGGGATTGTCAGTCCCGAATAGATCTATTCACAAATTCCGCGCTCTCCCTCCAGGAGACTCTGGTTACACTTCCGGGGAGGATTTACTGATCATCCATAAAGGGTAGTGACTATCTCACAAACTAGTACTAAACTATTCACAGGGTTCTTGTAAGATATCGATATACAGAAGATTATGAAACATAGTACAGTAAAGTATAGATACATACATGAAATTATCTGACAATACATTAAAATGATACGGAGATAAACTGAAACAGACATAGTTTATCTAATAACTTGATATAGATATCAGTATACGATAGAGAGAACAGAAAAGACCCCCAAATTATTCCCATAATAATTTGATTAGTTTGATTGTTTCCTTAACTAAAATCCATTTAGTTGAAATCGAATAGTCATTCCTTATGCTCAGCATAAAACATAAGGAGTAAAAGAGTTTATAAGTTTGTCAGATATTGTTTGAAACATATCAATGTTGTGATTGGAAAACAGTTATGGTTTGCTTGTATTCCCCCCCTGAAAACATTGAAAACAGTGAAAAAGCCGTAGGGGTATGAACTCACCGGACGAGATACGAGACGGTTTGGATGCTAAGAGTTGATCCGGAACTTGTAAACACACGAGGTTCCTAATTATCATGTAAAGATACACATTTGTATCTAATTAGGACTTAGTTTATTCATATGATAGGGACACTTGCTTCAAGTCGCGATAACACTCCGATACAAGTGTTTGGAGTGACCCGGGTGGCGTTTAGGGACATGAGTGACACAAGGGACTTGGGAAATGAGTTGGGACATCAAAGGAACACTCCCCTTATGGGAGTTTACGGCCTAAACACCCATCCCCATGATTTTACGGCCGTAAACTCATGATGGGTGGTTTATGGTGCAAATTTGACTTCCAACACTTAAGGGATAATTTCTAGACTTGGTTTAAGGACTTGGAATGATTACTAAACATCAAATAGATCCCTTTTATGGGAGTTTACGGCCTAGCTTAGCTCCATGGCCGTAAACCCCTATTTTTCCAAGAAAATGATGTTAAATGGTGCTAGAACAAATCACATGTGATTGGTAGAATTAATCCAAGGCCTAACATGAGTTTGCAAGGGACTTTTGGGGTGTTTGTGGATTTTAAGGCCCATGAAACCCCCTTCATGGCCGTAAACTCTAATACATGGTGCTCCAAGGTGTTTCAAGGTCTAAAACTTGCATGAAAGGACTTCTAAAATTCATCTAAGGGCCTTAGGGGTGTTTAGTTTGCATTCTAACACCAAGAATTTTGGAGTTTACGGCCCAAGAACAAGCCTTGGCCGTAAACCCTTAGAAATCCCACAAATGATGTGTTTTAGGCCCTCAAAGTATATTTGGTTGGTCCCTTGATTTATTCCAAGGCTTTTGGTGGTGTTGGATGGCTTTCTAACACCTTAGAATTGGATTTATGCCAAGTTTTGGGGAGTTTACGGCCCAAGAACTCTCCTTGGCCGTAAACTCATCTAAATCCCCCAAAATTCATGTTTCAAGTGTCCAAATGCTAGAATCAAGGTCCTATAATTCATATCTAAGCCATAGAAGTGATTTGGAAGGGTTTAAGGGCATGAAAACCCTAATTATATGAGTTTACGGCCCGAGAATGATCCTTGGCCGTAAACTCCTTCAAACATCACAAAAATTATGTTTTACATGTTTAGAGTCCATATCTTGAAGTCCCATAGCCATATCTAAAGTCCAAACTAGTCAAGGAGGGGTTTAAGGGCTCAAAACCCATCATTTTTGGTGTTTACGGCCTAAGCACCTTCTTAGGCTGTAAACTCATATATATTGTCCAATTTCATGATTAAGTGTCTAGTTTGGAAGCTAAACATGCTATAGATTAAGGCTAGGAAGGTACCTTAAGGATTTGAAGCCTTAAAAATTGAGTTTTGGACACTTAATCTTTGGATTTTGGAGAGAGGTTAGAGAGAGAGTAGTGAGAGAAGGAAAAGCTTCAAATAAAGGCTGAAACATGTTTATATAGTTCCTAAAATTTGCACACGGTGGAATTCTACCCGATACCGACGTTAAACGCGGCTTTTGGTCGCACACGATTTAGTTTCCGTCACCCGACGGGAACATTTTTAAAACTTATGAAATAAATGTTTTTGGGCTAATAACATAAGTTCCTGAGTGATTTAGACACTCATTAGAAATAAATAAACATATAAGTTTATACAATTAACTCCAAAGAGAAGACGGAACGAATCCGATAACGGCGACCTTTCGGGTAAAACGGGTTTTGGCGACAGACAAATTTCGGGTTGTTACACTTGTTCTATCCGGAACATTTCAAGTGCCTTGTTTAAAATGGTGGCATAAGTTTGATCGTTTTCAATTGGTTTTTCAAGCTATTAAACAAACCATTAAATATGGCTACATGTTTATTTGTATCCCTCATTTCATGTAGATTTTGTCTTTTGTTTGTTAGTCTCTTTTTTTCATTTAAATAAGAAACATACAAGAACTTGATTCTAAAAAGTTGGAATTATGATCGGGCCAAATCCTTTTTTCTTCATTTCAATAAAGCAACAAACCATTAAATATTGATACTGACCATTGGGTCCGATTGGGCCAGCTCCTCATATTCTTTTGGATCCCAAGCTCTATTGGTAACCTTCCTTTCTTAGGGTCATCTTGTGTTCTAGGTAGGATTTTAGGTTAGGGTTCTGAAACATATTTGAAGGGTTCGAATGAGATGATGGTGACTCTATTTTGCAATGAATATTAACTATAATATGATGTCATAGTGTCACAATAAAATTTGTGTGGTGAAAATTAGGTTGGTCAGTTTATGGGCGGTAAAGTTATGAAGGGTTTGGATTGTTTCTAGTTGGTCTCTTTTGGTTGTTTGGAGAGTTTAAAGAATACATTTTGGGCTATAGAAATATTAAATTGTGAGTATAATGTAAATTAGTTAATATGGTAAAAATATGTGTATAAATGTATTTATATATAAAAAATGAATAAAATTAAAAATTATTAAATGAAGTAAATGTTTGATTAATGTGTCTAAGGTCCTAAATAAATTGGTATAATGTTAATAAATAAAATTAAAGTCCTTTTTGGGTTGCCCTCCTAACTAATAAATTACTTAGATTGGTTATAAAAGATAGATAAATGATTTATTAATACATTATATAATTAATATATTAATTAGAAATAGTTATAATCAATTTAGAATTAATTTAGAACTAATTATGGGTTAATTAGAACTAATTAAAGGTTGAAGGACTAAAGTTGTAATTGTTTAAAAGTTAAGTAAAAGAGAGGTTTCAAAACCTTCCTCCTATTGACAGTTTTGGAGATCTTAAAAGGGTTTCTGAAAGCCTCCATTTATATAATTAAGGAGCCAGATAACTGTCTTATTTAACATAATATTATTTTATATTCAAATTAAGGTTTTTAGATGTCTCATAATTAGCTATAAATAGAGTCTTATACAATGGAATTTTTGGCCACTCTATTCCTCCATGCCATATCTAAAAATCGATTCTCTCTTCCCTCTTTCCTAATCTTTCTACAGTTCTTATATTGTTGGTGTGAACCATTAGAGGCTCGCACACAATTGGTGTTTGTTTTCAAAGAGACTCTTGGATTCACTTTGTTGGAAACAAAGATTTGTTGACAATAACAAATCAAAAGTACGCAATTCTTTTGTAATTTTCGATTTCTGCTAGGGTATAACAGTTTTGTTGTTCAATAGTATGTTCCTTAATAGTGTCACGATATAGATAAAAGTAAATTGTATTTACCCTTAAGAGTATAAGGATTTTTCCGCATTATTACATATAAAACCCATCAGTAAATGGGGTGGTTGTTTGGTGAGTTTGAAGAAAATAATGAATCGATAGTGGGTTGCAAAGTTCGACACAATGCTTGGTATGCCAGGCAACTGATGGAGTGTTTGTCTGACATGTCAACAATGTCGAATTCTTTGTTGCTTCGACTACCTTTAACCTTATAAGTCTTATTGTTAATAATTAAACATTTTTTCTGATCATCTGAATGTTTTTTAAAGATTATTTTAATTTTTTGAGCAAACAACAATTTTGATGTTGGTGTTAATTTATTAATAATATAGTTCAAAAGATAAAAACAATTAAAATATTATATTTTTAACTTTTATAATACGTTATATTGATAAATATACAAAATTATTAAGAGATATATAATAAAACTGTTATTAAAATGAAAAGATACAAAATGATAGAACAAAAAATAAATAATTCATTAAAAATAATAAATTGTTAATTTATAATAACAAAAATACCACAATATTTTATTTAATTAGAAGAAAAACAAAAATTATATATTTTTAAAAGTAATAATCACCAACAAGACATCCTGCCTTCAATTCACACTACTTTTCTATTATTTCCCCCTGTACTTGCATGTTCCCAACATTCACTTTATCTATATTATTTTCAAAAAATTTACCTTTTTATTTATCTTATATATATATATATATATATATATATATATATATATATATATATATATATTTTTATGAACATTTCGAATCTATATTCATTAATTAAATAAAATATATAAATATAAGAGTAAAATCTATGTTCATAGTTGGTATTTTTAGCTTAAAATGACTTTTTCATCTCAAATACGGTAAAGCTTTTATACTATTTTTTTATTAAAAAGGTTGATGACTCTTATAAAAATGAAAAAGATAAACAGTAAGAAAAAGAAACATGATTGTTCAATCAATTAAAGATGACTAGTCAAGTTTAAAATGGAATCCATAGCTCTTAGATGCCAGATGTTGACTACACTCTGAACAAGAGAGTCAATGCATACTAAAAGCTTAACTTCACTTGTATCTTATGCAGTAAAAGTTGTATATTACGTAGTAAAAAACATTTAATGACAGTACCACCAAATGATATAAAAATGATGACAGTCACAACTTCAAGAATTCAGGGCACCTTGACATTACAAGCTCCTGTAGACTGACTCTGAGATGGAACCTTGACAGCTCTCTTTCACTTCTTGTTTTCAAGAACCAAATTATATATTATAAAACATGCATACATACACACATACATACATGGATGCTACAGTTTACAAGATCATAATGGGGTATTGACACAAATAACATGCATGTTCCCATCGAAGCTTAAGGTCAAAATTTTAAGTATCAGGAACATGAAAATTGAATTATAAAATTGAAAATTTATCAAATTCAGGACGGTTTTGGCCCTGTTGATGAATAGAGAAAAATAAGGACATAACCAGGCTGCGTACAAGGGTCACCACCCCAATCAAATCAATCAAAGGACTACCAAATTCTAGGGTTTACAATAAGTGAAACATGTCAAAGAAAAAAGAAAAATAAAATAAAAAAGGGTTTGCATCATTTTCACATATATCGACTAGGGCTACTGGTCTAGCTAGCAGTATATGACAACTTTTTTTTTTTCTTTTCTTTTCTTTCTTCAAGACACAGCTACCACCAACTCATCGCCAAGTACGTCTGCTTACTTGTTTTCCATTTACACATGCACATTCTTGAAATTTTCAAAGTTAAGACAATTAATATCAACTAATGACGTTTATGATTGGGAAAGATCAATCATTAAAAAACATAGGCACAAAACACATGGATTGACCAAAAATCAGAAATTTTCAGCTTTTAATTGAAAACAGATTCTAAATAAGTTTAATATGCTAAAAAGAAAGTACCCATAAAGAAAAATGCATGATTTAAGCATTTCTTTGGTGCTTAATGAGGAAGCACACCATGTTAGTGATTTCAAGATAATTGGGATAGAAATCTCATAAGAGGCATCTATATGTGGGGGTACCCATTACTCCATTAGCGTTACAAATAATGGAGGGCTACCTATCAAGCATTGCATTTACAGTGATATATATATATATATATATATATATATATATATATATATATATATATATATATATATATATATATATATATATCGTTTATCGAATGCCAATAATTAGACCTTCTTTGTTATATAATAGATCTCATGAGTTATTATATAGAAATCCTCAGGGAAAAAGATTGCCAAAAAATGAAGTTTTAAAGTATGAAAACCCTAGATTTGAAAAAAGGTTGGAAGATTCAGATTCATCATAATCCAATCATAAGGTAATGATGATGGTGATTGAATGTTAAAGTCAAATATATACACCATCAGCGTTAAAAAAAAAGGTAAACACGAACAGAAAGATCAGAATCTTGAAGTTGAAACCATCGTGTTCCCAAACACGAACACAAACTATTTCGATTGATTACTTTCGGATCTGGTAGACTGATAATGATTATATGATATGCAAACCTTTTTAGTTTTTTTTCTGGGTATTTGCAGAGTTAAAGTAGGTCAAAAAATTTAATCATTACACCAATCTCGTCTTTTATCTCTCATCTGTTAACCTAATCCGCAGCTAAAAATCACAAAGAGAAACTAAAACAAAAGTTAGTATGAACTATGAAGGGTAAAGATTAACCCACCTCAAAGATCGGATCTTTGTAATGCAAAAATGATGGCAAGTTTCGAGAGTTGTGAAGCAACAATTGGGGGGAATGAAGCCTGGTCCGAGTACACCAGATCCAGCGATCAGGATTCTCTCTTTAAACACTAGGAATGATTAATCTAAAACACATTAATCAACAAAGACCATCGATTCGATCCGTTGACCATTGAGTTGATTATATCATCGCATAATCATCTACATCTATATCGAGAGAGAGAGAGAGAGAGAGAGAGAGAGAGAGAGATCTAAGCTCTCTAGTGACCTCGAGCCAAACAACATTCCCCTCAAAAGAGATAGCTTCCTTTTCTCTATATCTATGAGAGTGTAATTGACAGAGAGAGTGAAAATGAAAATGGTGAGAAGAGAGCGGAGATAGAGATGATAAATAAAGGGGTGAGAAGAAGGGGGTGTGGTGCGCAAAAAAAGGACAAGCAGACTCATTAACCCAAACCAACAAACACCCGTCTCTCTCTCTCTCTCTCTCTCTCTCTCTCTCTCTCTCTCTCTCTCTCTCTCTCTCTCTCTCTCTCTCTCTCTCTCTCTCTCTCTCTCTCTCTCTCTCTCTCTCTCTCTCTCTCTCTCTCTCTCTCCCCCTACATTAATTAATACGTTGAAAAATACTCAAATTTTAGAAAAGAATAAAATAAAGAAAAATCTTCTTTAATTCAATCAAAAATGTTAATTGTTTCTACTTTAGTTAACTTTTGTAGTAATATTTAATCACATAAAAAGATAGAAATAGTTCGAAGAATTAATCAGGATTATGAATGGTTCATAATTATAGCATAAGATGATTCAAATATTACGTTATAATTAAAGATATTATTAAAAAGTTGTAGTTTATTTATGTATTCAGAAATAAAAAAATTGTCACTTCAATTTTTTTTTTAAATCAAATAATTAATGTGTCTAAAAACATATATAAAAAACACTAATTAAAATATTAGTTATAACAAATATTATCATACTTTAAATATGATAAACATTAATTATAAATAATATTCTTTATTTTATATTTAATGTATTTTACATTTAATTTTAGTAATACTACTAATAATAATGTTTATCATATTTGTATTGTACTATTTTTTATAATTAATCGTTTAATTAATGTTTTTATTTATGACATATATTAAAAGAATCCATTAATTTTAATAATGACAACAATAGTTATAGTTATTGTGGAATAAATTAGTTGCATTTATATTAAGGACCGTTTCTCTCTCTCTCTCTCTCTCTCTCTCTCTCTCTCTATATATATATATATATATATATATATATATATATATATATATATATATATATATAGGGTAAAGTGAATATACCTAGCAACCTTATATAAGTTTAGGTACCTAACCACATCATCCTATGTAATTTTGTTTCATATTTGCATTGTAATCACCCAAAGTTCTTAAAATTCAACCTCATAACTTGATTGCTTCCAAAATCTTTGGACTTTCATCATTATTTTCTTTTAAATGACGTCTTTATATCGGAGACCCCCTGGTGGGCTTTATATACTGCCGTTACAAATCAAATGGTGTAGGAGGAATATAATGGTGAATGTTTGAAAATCTTCGAAGTAAATCAAGTTAAGGATTGAAGTTTAAGAACCTTAGACGATTGCAATGGAAATATAATGCAAAACAATATAGTATAATGTGGTTAGGTACCTAAGCTTATATAAGGTTGTTAGGTATATTCACTTTACCCTATATATATATATATATATATATATATATATATATATATATATATATATATATATATATATATATATATATATATATATGTATGTATGTAGTGGGTGGAGTTAGCTACTGTATCTAACTCCACCACTGTTCATCAGGTTTAATGCTCAACCAGGGTTCCACCACCAGTGTAAAACTGATTGATCTCGATTAGATAAGGGAACTGCTTTCACCGTTCTTCTAGAACCCTCTCTGTCTCCGATTTCTGCTCTATCTCGCCTACTCCTTTTCTAAGTTCAACATCGCCCTTGCTCCACAGCCTCCTTCGTCAGACTCCTTTCTCCAATCAGCGTATCCCTTCTCCACCGCTTCCTTCGTCGCTACGAATGGTTCAAGCCTCCACCGTTGTATATAAGTTTCAAAATTGATTGACACATATTTCGTTCTTGCTCTGGAAAGCCTTCGACACTATTAGGTACTTCTTTCAATCTTATCTATGTGTCTCAATCGATTCATGTATCTATTTTTTAACCTTGACTATAGGCACATTTTGAAACATGTAGGAGAATCTCTATTAGACACCTGCCTTCTTCTACCTCTCCACCACTCCATATCTTACCTTCTTCATTCATCTATCTTTTTTCTCTTTTCTAACTACACCTTCAACTTTCTCTCTTCTCTTTAAGGTGATTTACTCACTGAAATTGGAATGGACTGTTGTTTCTAGGACATCGTAAAGTAAAAACTATTACCACCATTGGTAGTAATTGACGACGTCATAAGCAAGTCCCAGGTCACCAGCAAAGAGTTGATCATGATGTGACTTTACACTAGATATTTGTTATCGCACCTGACTTTACTTTCTTACAGTTCAATTTTTGGTACTGAATATACTTTTTGTAGCCCTAACCATTAGTTGACATGACTTTTATTCCTTAGTTTTAGATGTGTAGTTGGAATTCTAAAGCAATCTTTTCTTAAAAACAATCATATGAATTCTTAACTTAAAACCAGAAATTTACAGATGTTCAGATTGCAATTCAACCGCATCAATCTACATGTTAAGGTTTAAATTAAAAGATCAACTGTTTACACTGAGTGTTTGATTGTTTGTTGCTTCTTAGGCAAAATATTATAAGCAATATGTAGAAGCACATATGGCTGTCAATAATAATGATGCAATAAAACAGATGTTACATCCATAAATTTCACAAAATTTTTACACTTTTTAAAATATCCAAAAACCATTTATTACAAATTATTTTCAAAATAGTTGTCCTGAGAGTAATCCCAAAAATCATAACATAAAATATGAGGAGGTGCACGATTAAGCATTCGCCTTCTCGCGATCATCCGAAGTACCTGAAACAAAATCTACAACTGTAAGCACAAAACTGAGTGAGTTCCCCCAAAATACCGCACAATAATAGCATACATATAATAACAACATACTATGGGCTCAATCAACCATCAGGTTGGAATGCCAACATACTATGGGTCCAATAATCCTAGGGATGGAATACCATCAATCCTCAACCACCGGGTTGGAATGTCAACATACTATGGGTCCAATCATCCATCGAGATGGAATACCCTCGGCCCTCAACCATCGGTCAAACATGTGCACATATATCAGATAATCACATAACAGTCTACAGACACTCAAACAAATCTAGAAGATCAATAAGCATAACATTATCCTATCTACCAGGATACTGATCTAACAGACCACTACAACATAACAACATCTTGTCTACTATGATACTGATCTAACAGATCATAACAGCATATGCATAACAGAACATAAATATACTGGGTCGGTATTGGTGCCTTCTACTTGCAAGTATAATGATGATAACTCACTTCACAAGTAGTGTTGAACCAATACGATCAAATCCAAACTCACAGCTTCGAACTTAGTTGCCTACAACCACTATGAGACTAACTTCATTAAAATCTCGAAATACCAGAAATACCCTTAAAGTCACTTAGTCAACCATGGTCAAAGTCAACAGTCAACAATCCATGTTGACCCAACTTGTCGAGTGCATCTAGCAACTCGTCGAGTTCCTTCGGTGTTTAGAAAACCAGGAAAAATCCTAGCCAACTCGCTGAGTTATCTCATCAACTCGTCAAGTTCGCTCAGTACCCAGAATGCGGGAAAACCCAATCCAACTCTTCGAGTTTGACAGAGAAACTCATCGAAAAAGGGATGATCAAGAAAACAACTTTATACCTCCAAGTGGATGCAACAACACTGAAAATACCGGATATAAAGCTTCTCCCTTCAACTTTTCACTACAACTTCAAGCTCCTTCAAGAAAAAAACCAAAGAATACTTTTTAAGCTCACACACACACTCAAAGTGGGGAAAGAGACATGATTAGGGTTTTCTCTTGTAACGCCTAGTTCCTCGTACGTATTTAATTTAATAATTATTTAAATTATAAGAGCAACTCGACGAGTTGGAAGCCCCAAACTCGTCGAGTAGAGACCATATGGGTCGCATGATTTAAGTAACCTACTCAACGAGTTGAGAGTCCTCAACTCGACGAGTGGGATGGCAGAGATGAAACCCTAATTTCAAGGGTTTGAACCTTATTTAAACGTCTTAAACCCTTCATGTTAGCCTTATTTCCAGCCTCAAAGTCCTAAACCCTAAATCTCGAAAACCCTAAAGCCATTTGTTTGTTTGTGAACTATTTTTGAGAGTTTTGGTGTATATTTGAAGCTATTGGAAGAAGAAGAACTTAGAGACACAAGAGGGAGCATATAGATCCAGAATCCTTGCCTCATCCACGATATTTTTTACGGTAAAACTTAAACCTTTCCTTATAGTTGTTTAGATATCCTTTAAGGGGTTATTTTGATAGTTTTGGTCCATATGACATGATACTTGGGATTTGGACGTCCCAAGTGGGGAATACATCAGATCTAGGACCTTGAAGGGTTTTCATGGCATAAAGGTACCAACTTCATGGCCATGGAAGCCCCATGTAACATTTGGACCATTATTTTGGTCTCTTAAAGCTCCTATGGCCATGCATGTGGATAAAGTTTCGGAAGTTATGTGATTATCTTGTCCCTTGAGTTTAGATCTAAGATCTCATAGTTTATCTTGAAGTTTATATGGCCTTAGGAGTAGGATCTAAGCTATTTTGAGTTAGGGTTTTAGTCTTATGCGTTAGGAGAAGACCTTAATGGGTAAAGGTGGAAACTTTACCCTTCTAGGCATATTTTTAGTTTGGATCCGAAGTTTAGGGGGTAGATCTGAAGAATAAGGGCTTATTGCATTAAGAAGAGTTGACAGGCTGATAAACTCGACGATTCCATAAGGGAACTTGGCAAGTTGGTCTGAAAGGTCTTCGATTCTATTAATGGAACTCGGTGATTCCTCAAGGGAAATTAACGAGTTGTATTAGGAACGTCCCGTTTCTGTTAAAAAGGAAGAAATCGACGAGTTGGAGGAAAACTCGACGAGTTAGATCGCGACTTCACTGTTTCTGTGATTCACAAGAACTCGACGAGTTGAGTCAACTCGGAGCATTGACTTTGACTTGACTTTGACTTTTACTTGACCAGAGTTGACACTTCAGGGTTATGAGTATGGAATGTTATCTAAGGAGTTGTTTTGCGTCAGGGAGCAAGTAGAGCTGATTCCTGGCCGAGACGTTTCAGCAATCATCCGTCAATGAGGTGAGTTTCCTCCTATATGAATGGGTCGAAGACACTAATGTCGGCCCGTATATTTATGCTAGTATGTTCAGGACTAAGGTCCGATACCGGATTCCAATTCGATGTCAGGCGGGGCCTGAGGAATGCTTGTATGCTTGGTGTCTTAGTGATTCTTGCATGTGTCTGTTTAGTATGTTTCCAGACTATGGTCTGATGTCGGGCAATGTTCGGTGAATGTTTGTATGCTTCCGGATTTCGGTCCAATGTCGGGCGGGCCCAAGGAATCTTATATGTTTATATTATGTGATTACTTGTGTATATTTGTTGATATGTTTATATGTATACCAACCTTTTCTTGATGTTGGGCGAGGCCTGATGTCAGACATCGGTCTGATGTCGGGAGGGGACCGATACCGGACATTGTCCGATGCCGGTCGGGGCGTGATAAAGCAGGTAAGGCCCATGTTATGTTATTATGTGATTATATGATTATGTGTATGGTATGTGGTAGTTTAGGGAGACTCACTAAGCTTTGTGCTTATAGTTTTCAGTTTTGGTTCCAGGTACTTACGATAGCAAAGGGAAGAGCTCGGAATGACTACAGTGCACACATCATTATGCTAGCCTGGGATTCTTTACTCTGATATTTTGACATGTGTTTTGATATGATACTCCAATTTGATACTATGACTCATGTTTTTGGATCACAAGTGCCCCTCCTTGTCGCATTTGTAGCAGATCCCCGTAAGGCAAGAACCCTCGTAACTCTTGCCACAAGTGCGGCCCTTCTGGCCCCCAACTCTGGAATCAGTAGGCTTGGCCCACTTCATCGCCGGCTACGAATGCATTGGTCTCTGGTCCCTCCCCCGGGACTCCTCCTCCTCTTCCTCCCTAGTCTGCAACTCAAGCTCAATCTCTCTCCTCCTGGCATTGGCATGAAGCTCGGTGAATGTCCTATATGACGAGTTTACCATGAACTCTCGTATGTCCCTCCTTAGTATGCTCAGATATCGGCTCACATGTGCCTGCTCAATGGACACATGCTTAGGGTAAAAAATCGCCCTCTCATGTAACATCCTCGAAATCTCAGTCACTGATTTTGTCTTCTGCTTGAGAGACGGAAACTCCTGCGCCAAACGTACCCTCTCCACCGGGGGAACATACTCGTCTCGGAACATCTAAACAAACCATTCCCATGACACTACAACATGATCTGCAGGGATAAAACCAGCTATCACAAATTTCCACCAGTCCTTCCCTCCCAAGCGAAGTTGGTTCAGTGCAAACTGAACTCTCAAATGGTCGGGGCATGAACACGTGTAAAAAAACCCCTCGATATCATAGATCCACCTCATCGCAACAATCGAATCCTACATCTCATCGAACTCTGGTGGCTTCGTGTTGCTGAACTCTCGAAACAGCAACGAGTCGCCTCCCTGAGGCCTAGCTGTGGCGACGACTGCAGTGGCCGCGACAACAGCAGCCTCAGTGATAGCAGCGTATCGCTCATCGAACGTCTGTATCAAGGTGGTCTTGATAGACCCAAACATCTTTAGAATCTCTGCTTGGATAGTTGCAACCACCTCCTCGTGGATCATCCATCGTATCTCCTCATCACTATTCCCACAGGCTCCAGGGTTGTAGCGTGCACCCACCATGATGTATTTGAAACACAGCACACGATCATCAAAGACTCGCTTGAGCATACTCACACTCGATCACTCGCCCCTACTTGTTCCTTAGCATCCTAAGGATTCTTACTTGGACCGCTCACTGATTTGGTGTTTCCAGTAGTACGGGCCCAATACTACCTTCCAAACCACATCAGTGCTCACCCCAAGTCCTCCTCATCGGATCCCAATAACAAGTACTCTATGCCTTACAAGCTACTCTCACATAAGTCGTCTCAATGGCTCGCTCCTGCTAGATACTCATACTCAAAGCAATTCACTGATAGCAGAAATCCTTAGGCTAAGGCATCACAAATCAGGCAACCCTAGTCCTAACATATGATTTACGTAGCCTATTTTATACCATGCAATATATCTCATAAAACATATTGTAACACAGAATGAGGGTATTTTGGGAAATCACCGCTCGGGATCTAGCTGATTTTACATACTGCTCCGGCACGTCTTCTCTTAAACTCTTTCTCATTTTTATAAAAATTTATCTCTTTTGAAAATCTTTCTCAAATCCTCAGCTTGAGTCCAAACACACCCGAGGGTGTATCCGAGTCCCTCAAACCAAGGCTCTGATACCAACTTGTAACAACGTAAATTTTCAAACAAAATTTTCATTTTCAAACACAGTAAAACTCGTTTTATAATTCTCAAAATCACATATGTCTCAAATGTCAACAAATAAAACACAATCCCATAATCATAAAAACAATCTCCCGCCAGTGTGTATAATCATGTCGGTGCCTTGCTGCGATCCTTGGAACTACCTGAAACACATAACACATAACACGGTAAGCATAAAGCTTAGTGAGTTACCCAAAATACCACACACATCACATCAGTCACTTGAGGCTATAACTCAATAAGACCCTCCGATCAATATGTCTCAGTGGGACCCTCCGATCCCACAACTCAGATGGAACCTTCGGCCCCTTAACTCAACAGCTCAATATAATACACGGTAATCATATCACAAAACAAATAGTAGGATGTCGCAAAACACAGATCATTCACATAAGACCCTTTGGTCACACATAAAGTTACCACACAAGGTAAGTATAGTGAGAAGACTCACCTCGTAAGCTAGCAAATGAATCCTCGAACTCGGAAATCTCGAACTCTAACCACCGGTCTAGCTTCCGCCTAACACATAATAATTATCTCTAATTAATATCGAATCCCAAGAACTAGAATAACCCTTCTACACTCACAAAAGGGTTAAAAGACCATTTTACCCCTCCATAGGCTTAATAGTCCATAATTTGACCAAACCCTAAAAGTCAACAAAAGTCAACGGCAAGGAGTACGTTGCGCGTACTCGGCTGCTATGTAAACATTGGGGATGCTCGACCCTACGCCGCGCGTACTGGGATTACCCCCATCGTACGCCCTAGTTTCACACTCCTCTCATTTTTGGTCTTAATCAATTAAGACATAGGCTCATATCTTAGATCTAGACTCCCTAATGTCTCTTAGTCCATAAAGTCAGTGACTTTAAGCCTTTGCATGGCCGATTAGGTCACAAAGACTCAAAACACCCATTCCTTTTGCTTATGTAGCTCATAACTCATGCATGACTCACTCCTAACGCCCAATATTGGATTTTTATGACTTTACCACACACAATACACTGAAAAGGGTCAGATCAAGGTCTTTGGAGTTCATTATCTCAAACAACATGCTTATGACAAAGGAAGGCAAATTCTGAAGCTTTATACCTCAATAAGAAGCTTCCTACTCATATTTGCTCGGATCTAGAAGCTTGGACTTCAACTCTTTGTTCTTCAGGACCTTATCTTCTCTTCAAAATCACATAAACACTCTCAAGGCTCAATCACACACACATAAGCTTTAGAACGAAGGTTAGGGAACTCTTAGGGTTTTCTCTCTGGGAATGGTGGCCAGAAATGAGGCCATCATATCCCTTATATAAGGGACTCACCCCAAATTAGGGTTGCACTCGGGGCCTAGTACGCCTAGCGTACTAGGTGGTCTCCGCATCACATACACGCTGACGAGTACGCTAAGCATACACCTCAGGTACCTCCTGCGTACTCGTTTTTTACTCTTTTTAATATAAGGGCTAAATTGGACAATAACTCAATAGATCAACGTTTTCGAAGTATACCTGGACTTGGGATGTTACAATTTCGAGGATGAAATCCTAATAAGTTGGGGAGAATTGTAACACCCATTTTTAAGATGTGATTTATCTCTCTTGGTGGAATTCTTAAGATAGAAGATGTAACGTTTGCAAGGAACTGCAACACAGTTAGTGTGAGTACTACGACACGTCCATATCAAATCAGTCATGATGTGACGAAGTTTGGACCATGATGCGGTGCCAGCAGAGATCAAAACCCTTTATATCAGGACTTCGACCCATTTTGATGGCTCTAACTTTTAGGTCTCCTTGCTTTCTTCAGCCTCCACCTTCTAAGCCCTATCCTAACCCCAACCATATCCATTTGTGAGTATTTGAGTTTTCTTTCTAGATTTTTGTAAAGGAAGAAGAACAGTTTTCTCAATCTTGGTGCAAAGAGTGTTGCTTCAGCTTAGATCCGACCTTCTCTTATGTTTCTAGACTCAAGTAAGTTATAAAGTTCCATAATTTATGCTTTTTCTATTTAGATCTTGGTTTTTAGGTTTGCTTTGTCCATTTTTGTGGGTTTTGGATGAAATGTTGGAATAATGTTTGCAACTTTGTTGCTTACTTAGGTCCCAAAAATATGATATGTTTTGCTTTACGATTTTTATGAACCATAAGATAGTATTAAAGCATTCTAGAAAGTATGAGCCTTGGATATAATTGATTTAGAGCTTAATGAAGGTGTTGTTCTGGCAAACGAATCGAGACGCAGTCAAGGACTGACCACGACACGGTAGACCAGAGAGTCCCACGACTGTATTTGTCATGACTAGACCACGACGTGGCTAAGGGTTTGCCGCAGAACGGTGGCAATTGACTGTTGATTTTTTTGAGTAGTTTGACATTTGGACAACTTTGTTGAAATTGAGTCTCAGACCATGATTACAGGGCATAATGGTCTTATGCCCTATAAGGTGCACTTAGAGATGAAAAGACTTTAATAGAAAGAAAGTTAAACGGTGTACCTTGATTAATATATATATATATATATATATATATATATATATATATATATATATATATACACACACACAAACACACACACGTAGGTTCCGTTGAGATTCAAAATAAAATAGAGATCTTGAGACTCAACTTCAGCCATATATTTCACATCTGCTGTTCTAACCATCTGCTATACCGATGCGACGGGTCTTTTATAATCATAAATAATTATATAGCGTCGTCTGTTCCTTTCTCCTCCACCACCATCGCTACCACCAGAACTGCCACCACCACCACTACTACCACCTCCGCCACTTATACCAGTGTCATATCTGCCACCACCACATCTTTTTCGACCAACTATCATAATCATATATGATTACTCAATATGTAAACATACATATATGTATAATCATTTATGATTAGGTATACCACACTGCTGGCGGTATGCTGGAATGTTAGAATGACAAATAAGAAATATGTAGATGTTAAATCTCAATATCTCTAATTTTTTTTTAATCTCAAGGAAATTGTATATATATATATATATATATATATATATATATATATATATATATATATATATATATATATATATATATATATATAGAGAGAGAGAGAGAGAGAGGCTCGTAGTATGGATATATCTTGTCATATATCTAGGTGAGTTCTCATGAATTTACTTATCATATCAGTTACGTGTGTTATATATGCCAACTTAAGGTAGACCTCTCATAGAGAATTCAGTTGAATAAGAATGTAAGATCACGATAGACCTCTCGGAGAGAAGTGGCCATTGAATCTTATATATTTAATGATAATTCTTGTTAGAGATCTTATATATTTAATGATAATTCTTGTTAGAGATCTATAGAATGTGGTTCTAACTCACTATGTTTTAAGCCGAATACTTTATGATGGTGTTTTAAATGTTTTTGATGGATGAAAGGTTTTAATCATAGATTTAAATAAACAGAGAAATATTATGAAAAACTTGCAGAGGGACAAATGATGCAGGTTAAAAAAGCACGAGAAAGTGGGAAAAACGGGCAGTTGGAAAGTGGAAAAGCTGACTTAGCTTTTCACCAAATCCTAAATAAACTAATCATCTTCCTCAAAACCCATATAAATTCATTAGATTATGCGAGTATTCTCTAGGTAGAAATATAAAAAGTATTTGCTTATATACATACATACTTATACTTTTTTGGTTAAAATAATTAAATATGTTGTTATTTACAAACCATAATTTGTTATTTTAAACCTAAAATATAATAGCATAACATCAATTGTCGCCAAAAATTTTATTTAAATTATAAATAAGTATATTTATATGAACACATTATTGAATAATGATAAAATTGTAAAATTAGTCCCTATAATTGTTAAAATTATACGGTTTTGGTCCAAAAATATTTAGTGGTGCACTAGAAGTCCAATTTTGGATAGATTATGCGGATTTAATCCCTAAGTTGTTAACTTAAACAGTTTAACTGTTAATTTTTTTAAAATGATTATTTTACCATAATAATCATTTCTACAATTGAGATTTTTTATCAAAAACCATAAGAACCTATATCTTCTTTTTAACTTTATTGAAGTATTATATATTAGTTTTCTTTAATTAATTTTTTTAATTTTTTTATTGGATTGGATTATTATATATTAACAAATATTATTTTTAATATATAATATTTAATATATTAATAATATTATATTATTGGAGTATTGATTTCTATTAATTAATTATTTTTTATTTTCTTTTTTTTATTGGATTATTATATATTAATATATATTATTTTTAGTATTATATATTTATATATATATTAATGAATATTACTTTATGAGATTATTAATTTCTTTTAGTTATTTTTTTAATTTCTATTATATTAATTCTTTTTTGCCGGACTGAGTTTGAGACATATTTTGGAGAAAACCACAATTTCGGACCAAGTGATAGTGGTAGTGTTGTCCAAAATATGTTATCGTCTGAAATGCTCATTCCGGACGAAGTTGTTATTTTTGCTAAAAAGTAGGTTATTTTCTTCAAATACACATTAACATGTTGTTAGATTACTTAATTTCCCGTTTATTAATATACAATAATTCAAATAAATATTAAAAAAAATAATTTTTAATATCAGTAGTCCAATAAAATAATATTCATTAATATATTAATATTATATATTTAAAATAATATTTATTCATGTATAACCATTCAAAAATAATTAATATAATAAAAAAAAAGTTTTAAAAAGAAATTAATCCAAAAAAAATTCAAGAACAAGGCCCAAAAACTCACCTCTTCTATTTTATTTTAAATATATATGAGATAACATATTTTAGACAATATCGTTCGGTCCGAAAATGATGATTTTCTCCATAGTATGTCTCAAAACTTGTTACGACAAAGAAGAATTAATACAATAGAAATTAAAAAAAAAAAAAAAAAAAAAAAAAAAAAAAAAAAAAAAAAAAAAACCTAAAAGAAGTTAATAATTCCATAAAGTAAAAAGTGTTCTAAAAGGCGCGTTATGGCGTAAGGCGTGACTTCGTCGTTACAAAAAGCCTCAGAACGTTGGTGTTACGCATGACGTGTGGCAAGGCGCGATATGGCGCACCATGACACGTTATGGTGTGTTATGGCGAGTGTTTTTTTGTTTGAGACACAGTTTTTTGCAATTTGTTATGTCTTTTCTCATCGGAGATACATGTATTTTGTTTTTTGTTAACTTTTTGTTATTAGTTATTGAACTAATATGTAACGACCCGTTTCCGGTATGTTAATTCATTGGTATTTATTTTGAAGTTTTGCAAGAGGGACTCGGCGAGTTCATAGCCTGACTCGCCGAGTAGGGTCGGGATTTCGAGCACGTGTTAGCTGGAGACTCGGCGAGTCCATATTCTGGACTCGGCGAGTCCATATTCTGGACTCGGCGAGTCTGTCCGTCTGGGAGAAACCCTAAATCCCCGGGTTGCCCACTATTTAAGCCACCTTATGGCCCCCATCCTCGCCTCCTTCACCCTCAGAAGCTGTGAGAAAACCCTAATTCGTTCTTGAGTGATTGTAAGTGATTTTTGTGTGCATTTGTGAAGGCTTGAAGAAGGAGAAGAAGAAAGGAGCAAGGAGAAGGATTGTAGAGCAGAGATTCAAGGGAAAACAAGAGCTCTTTGAGGTATTCTTCAGATTTCCTTCCCGTTTATGCTTTAAAACCCTTTTTAGATCTAGTTAATGCTTTTCTCAAGCCTTATGTTGATATGGAAGCCCTATTATGCCGAGATATCTTTAGATATGTTTATTTAGGAGTTGTAGATCCCAGATCTATAGCCTTTATGGAGCTATTTTGCATATTAACCCTAGATCTACCCCTTTTAAGCATCTTTTAGCTTTTTTTTCCCTTGTTCATGTGTTTGTACACGTAAAGTTGGAAACTTTACGTGGTAAACCAGCTTATTGGACTCAGATCTATCATTTGTATGTTTTGAATTCGAGCAGAATCGAGTGTAGAATAGTTGCATGGCGGTGACTCGGCGAGTCGGAAGAACGACTCGGCGAGTCGAGTCACGAGTCCCCGATTTCTTCTTTTTGAGCGGTGTCTGTCGAGTGGGACCAGCGAGTAGTGGGGTGGACTCAGCGAGTTGAGGGTAGACTCAGTAATGGAGGGACTCGGCGAGTTGTTCATACAACTCGGCGAGTCCAAGGCAATCTTCTTAAGCTCAAGAACAACTCGTCGAGTTGTTCATATGACTCGTCGAGTCGGATGAAGATTGTCTGAGTTCTTGGATCGAGAGGGTACTCGTCAAGTCGATGCCATACTCGACGAGTAGCAGCGAGTAGGGTTGAGGAGTGAGAGTAGGGACTCGGCGAGTTGGCGGCCCAACTCGGCGAGTCAGGTCAAATGAGAGTTGACTTTGACCAAGGGTAAAAGAGTCAGTTTACCCAAGTTCAGTGTTTAGTATTTGATTGAGTGTGTTTATGGACTTGTAGCTGGGGAGGTACCAGAGCAGCAGCAGTTAGCTTCCAGAGCCATACACTCAGCAGCCAGTTTACGAGGTGAGTTTCCTTCCCGTAGTTAGAGTGCTTGATGTCTTTGTGATACAAGCATGTTTGTGTTATGTGTTCCAGACTCTGTTTCGATGCAGTATGCAGTATATGTGATTATGATAGTGTTATGTTTTATGCTATGCCATGATCGGTCAGTTCCGGACTTCGGTCCGATGCAGTCAGTTCCGGATTTCGGTCCGATGCAGTCAGTTCTGGACTTCGGTCCGATGCAGTCAGTTCCGGATTTCAATCCGATGCAGTTAGTTCCGGACCCTGATCCGATGCAGGGGACAAGGTCCCAGTCAGTTCCGGACTTCGGTCCGATGCAGCTAGTTCCAGACTTCGGTCTGATGTAGTGGGCAAGGCCCAGTATGTGCTTATTTATATATTGTGTTGTATGTGGTAGTTTGGGGGAGCTCACTAAGCTTCGTGCTTACAGTTTCAGTTTTGGTTTCAGGTACTTCCGCAAGTAGAGGGAAGAGCTCGGGGTGATAGCATCGCACACACCACAACTTTAGCTTTTATCCTGGGAATTGATTTAGTTTGTTTTGATTTGACATAGTATGATACAGTTTTCCGCACAGTGTTTTTATTATGTTTGGGATATATCACGTATGGTTTTATGATATGACACTCAGATTATGGTTTTAGTTATATTGAAAAACGAAATTTTTGGGTCGTTTCAAGTTGGTATCAGAGCCCTGGTTTGAGGGATTCGGATACACTTTTGGGTGTATCTGAACTCAAACTAAGGGAAATAAAAAGATTTTTTTTTAAAAAGAAAACGCCTTCTAAAAAGAATTTTGAAAGCACTTAGAAAGAAAGAATTTTTTTTAACGAGATAGAGGTGTGTGCATGCGATCAGCCGAGCTCAAGTAAGTACTCCCAAATTACCCATACAAGTTATTTGTTCAGTTTCAGTTTTAGTAGAACAGCATGCTAGTATAGGATTAAGGATCTAGGAGAATGTCTTATGTGCCTGCTTTATGTGTTACAGCTTTATGAGTATTGCATGCTAGTATTAAGTAGACAGCAGTAGGATAGCATGTTTAGGTTATGCCTGATAGTATGAGCTTAGCATCCTATGCTAGTACAGTTTCTCGTTATGAGAATAGTTTTGCCTGAGTATGTTTCCCTTATCCGAATGTTGCTTGCTTCGTGCTTTGTGGGGTTCTGAGTGATGGGAGTTAGCCATTAGGTGAACACGTCACACCACATGTGATCAGGGTTGAATAATCCCAGAGTGCTGGAACTGGCCCTATTGCGCAGCTCTTGTTTGAGTCCAACCGTTATAGGGACGGGTCTTTTACTTGAAAAATTATCTGATCCTCTTCACATGTGATGGTGTTCAAGTGGTGGCTAATTAGCATTATAAGGAGACCTTCAGCAGCTGAGGACTAGTTGAGTTGAGCCTGAGGTTTCCCTAGGGCAAGCCTAGGATGAGAGTAGCAGAGAGCAGCAGTAGTAGAAGTGACTTGGTGGAGTCAAGACAGTTCTTGAGGAAAGTACGGATAGATGTGGAAGGTAGTATGGGCCCGTACTACTGAAAGCAGAGGATCCGTACTCGAATCAAGGAAGGCCAAGACAAGACCAGGAAGCTAGTAGTAGTATCATGATCCCTTGAGATATTTCAGTGTTCTGATGTTGTTATGATATGTTTCAGAATGGTAGTTTTGCGTTCGAGACCAGCAGTCGGCAGTTCAGATGCCGGAGGGGGATCAGGATCAGGATCAGGCCCGGAGGCCGGGTAGATGGATGAGCAGACCAGAGAGTTCCTTTCTTCTGAGGTTACCCGCATCATACTGGAGCAGACTCCTGTGATCTTCGGTTCGATCAAGGAGGGTATTTTAGAGCTGATGGATGAGAGATTGGGTATTTTCCGTGCCGAGATGGTGGCCATGATGGGGTCGCGCACACTTACGTTCAGGGAGTTCAGGGCATGCGGAGCTCCGGACTATCATGGGGTGCGGGACCCCATAGCGAGTACCAGATGGTTGGCGGATGTGGCCAACGCTTTCCGCACTAGCAGGTGTCCCGAGGGGGACAAGGTCAGATTGGCGTCCTGTCTTCTGAAGGACAAGGCACGGGATTGGTGGGAGGAGGTCGGACGTGCCATCGGGGATGATGTAGCATTGGATGCCATGACCTGGGCTGATTTCTCTACCAGGTTCAGGGCGGAGTTTGCACCGGTCATTGAGGTGCAGCAGTTAGCTAGGGAGTTTCAGGACCTTACCCAGACTACAGAGACAGTGGCGGAGATCACCGCCAAGTTCAGGGAGAGGGCTCTTCTTGTTCCTCAGTATGCAGCCGATGAGGAGATGAAGAAAGCCCGTTATCATGAGATGTTGCGGAGTGATATCCGCATGTTTGTGAGCCGGTCCAGCTGTAAAACGCTGGATGACATGATTGCTAGAGCTCGGGAGAGGGAGATTGATCTCGAGATGGAGAAGAAGAGGAAACCGGAGGCGGTTTCGGGTTCAGGCGGTTCGGGTAAAAAGCCCAAGGTTTCAGATCACAGGTCTAGGATTCAGCAGAGCCACGGTCGATGTGGCAAGTGTGGGAGATTGCACGAGGGGGCGTGCAAGGCAGGGAGTTCCGGCTGCTACAAGTGCGGTCGGATTGGGCATTTGAGTAGGGATTGTACGGCCCCTGCTACTGCCGTTGCAGCATCAGATCTGATTTGCTTTCAGTGCAATCAGAGGGGACATAAAAAGTCCCAATGTCCAGGCTTAGCCGCAGCAGGGAAGGTGGCTGCACCTGCCCCTGCCACCTTGAGGATTACAGATGGCCAGCAGGGCCGAGCTGATGCGCCAGTGGCAAAGAGTAGGGCGTTTCAGATGACAGCAGAGGAGGCGCGAGCGACTCCTGATGTGGTGACGGGTATGTATCTTTCCTTCATCTCTTAATTATTATTATTATCGTTTGAATATTACTTACGATGGTATGTTTTATTTAGGGTCGTTCTCTGTGAACGACATTTCTGCTTTGGTATTGTTCGATTCGGGGGCTACCCGATCATTCGTATCGCTTGCGCTTAGCAAGAGATTTAGTAGAGCTCCTGGGGAGCTGGATTGTCCATTAGAGGTTGAGATAGCAGATGATAGGACCGTGAGGGTCGGCAGAGTGCATAGAGGGTGTTCCCTTCAGATGTTTGATGAGCAGTTTTCAGTGGACCTGGTACCTATTCCCCTACGTAGGAATAAGGTTATTGTGGGCATGGATTGGCTAAGCCCCAATGGGGCGGTGATTGATTGTGAGCTTCAGCTAGTGAGGGTTCGCACTCCCAGTGGGGGAGAGTTAGTGATTCAGGGCGAGAGGCCACAACGAGGACCGACCTTTTGTTCCGCCGCAAGGGCGAGGCGCTATGTTCAGCAGGGTTGCGCCGGTTTTGTAGCTTACGTCTTGGATGCCCGGGAGAAGGGCAAGACGACAGTTGATGATGTTCCTATTGTTCGAGACTACCCGGATGTGTTTCCCGAGGATTTGCCGGGGATACCTCCGGAGAGACAGGTTGAGTTCAGGATCGACCTAATTCCTGGTGCGGCTACGATAGCCAAAGCACCGTATCGACTAGCTCCCCCTGAGATGCAGGAGTTGTCTACACAGCTGCAGGAGCTGTTAGACAAGGGTTTCATTCAGCCGAGCAGTTCGCCTTGGGGAGCGCCGATCCTGTTTGTGAGGAAGAAGGATGGGTCGCATCGTATGTGTATTGACTATCGGGAGTTGAATAAGGTAACGGTGAAGAACCGTTACCCACTTCCGAGGATAGATGATTTGTTTGATCAACTTCAGGGAGCGTCTTGGTTCTCCAAGATCGATCTACGCTCCGGTTATCATCAGATGCGGGTTAGAGATGAGGATGTACAGAAGACTGCTTTCAGGACCAGGTATGGTCATTATGAGTTTGTGGTGATGCCATTTGGGCTCACCAATGCCCCAGCCGCGTTCATGTATCTCATGAACCGCGTGTGCAGGCCGATGCTGGATCGGTCAGTGATAGTATTCATAGATGATATCTTGGTATATTCCAAGACGCAGGAGCAGCACGAGGAGCACCTGCGGGAGGTGCTGGAGGCTTTGAGGAGGGAGAGACTTTTCGCAAAGTTCTCCAAATGTGAGTTTTGGTTGCGCGAGGTGCAGTTTCTTGGTCACCTCGTCAACCAGAAGGGTATTTTGGTAGATCCGGCCAAGATAGAGGCTGTGATGCAGTGGGAGGTCCCAAAGTCTCCATCTGAGATTCGGAGCTTCCTAGGGTTGGCAGGGTATTATCGGAGATTTATTCAGGACTTCTCCAAGATAGCAGTGCCGCTCACCCGACTGACCAAGAAGTCGGTGGTATTTCGTTGGGGGCCTGAGCAGCAGGCAGCGTTCGAGACCCTCAGACAGAGATTGTGCGAGGCTCCGATCCTTACCTTGCCAGAGGGAGTAGAGGACTTCGTAGTCTACTGTGATGCTTCGATCACAGGTATGGGAGCAGTATTGATGCAGCGAGGCCATGTGATAGCTTATGCCTCGAGACAGTTGAAGCCTCACGAGGCTAATTATCCTACCCACGATTTGGAGCTGGGGGCAGTTGTGTTTGCCCTCAAGATTTGGAGGCATTACCTTTATGGGGTCCGCTGTACTATTTACACGGATCACAAGAGTTTGAGGTATCTTATGGATCAACCGAGTCTGAACATGAGGCAGAGGAGGTGGTTGGATGTGCTAAAGGATTATGATTGTGAGATCCTTTATCATCCAGGGAAGGCCAACGTGGTGGCCGACGCCCTAAGCCGCAAAGTGTCGGTGGCCCCTATCAGAGATATGTGTTTGAGGATGACAGTGATCACTCCGTTGTTGGAGCGGATCAAGGAGGCTCAGATGGAGGGCCTCAAGGAGGAGAGGCAGAAGTGTGAAAGGATAGTGGGCCGAGTAGCCTCGTTTGATTATGACAGTCGGGGATTGCTGACGCTTCACGGGAGGGTGTGGGTACCGTACTGGGGTGGAGTACGGCAGGTATTGATGGACGAGGCTCATAAGTCTCGATTTTCTATCCACCCAGGGGCGACGAAGATGTATCGAGATCTTCGACCTGATTATTGGTGGCCCTGCATGAAGCGGGACGTCGCCTGGTATGTTGAGAGATGCCTGACCTGCCGGAAGGTCAAGGCGGAGCACCAGAGACCTCACGGCAAGATGCAGCCATTAGACATTCCCGTGTGGAAGTGGGAGGACATCACCATGGATTTTGTCACCAAGCTCCCCAGGACCGCACGAGGAGTGGATTCGATATGGGTAGTAGTGGATCGGTTGACGAAGAGTGCCCATTTTATTCCGATCCAGGAGAGTATATCGGCGGAAAAGTTAGCCGATATCTATGTGCGAGAGATTGTGGCATGTCATGGAGTGCTGGTATCGGTGGTGTCAAACCGAGATGTCCGTTTCACATCCAGATTCTGGAAGCGGTTCCACGACGAGATGGGTACTCGTCTCCATTTCAGTACCGCTTTCCACCCTCAGACGGACGGGCAGAGCGAGAGGACGATTCAGACTCTCGAGGACATGCTTAGGGCATGTGTTCTAGATTTCGGTGGCAGTTGGGATACGTATCTTCCGTTAGCGGAATTCTCGTATAACAACAGTTATCATGCGAGCATTGATCGACCTCCTTTTGAGATGCTGTATGGGAGGAAGTGTAGGACCCCGATTTGTTGGGGCGAGGTCGGTCAGCGAGTCATCGGGAGCACAAAAGTGGTGCTCAAGACGACTGAGTTGATCCAGCAGGTCCGTAGTAGGCTGCAGACTGCGCAGAGTCGGCAGAAGAGCTACGCCGACAGGAGGCATTCAGACTTGGAGTTCCAGGTGGGAGATATGGTCCTTCTGAAGGTCTCACCTTAGAAGGGTGTCATCAGGTTCCGGAAGAGGGGCAAGTTGGGCCCCAGATTTATTGGTCCTTTCAGGGTTTTGGCCCGGGTAGGTCGGGTTGCTTATCGGTTAGATCTTCCTGAGGAGCTCAGTCAGATCCACAACACTTTCCATGTGTCTCAGTTGAGGAAGTGTTTGGTGGATGAGTCAGCAGTCGTTCCCCTAGAGGATATTCAGGTTGATAGCAGCCTGAATTATATTGAGAGGCCGGTCGCGATTCTGGACCGGAAGACCAAGACCTTGAGGAACAAGGTAATTCAGTTAGTGAAGGTGCAGTGGCAGCACCGGAAGGGGTCTGAGTGGACGTGGGAGGCTGAGGAGGAGATGAGAGCGCACTACCCAGAGATATTTGCAGATTCAGTCGTAGCAGACTTCGAGGACGAAGTCTGAGATAAGTGGGGGAGAATTGTAACGACCCGTTTCCGGTATGTTAATTCCTTGGTATTTATTTTGAAGTTTTGCAAGAGGGACTCGGCGAGTTCATAGCCTGACTCACCGAGTAGGGTCGGGATTTCGAGCACGTGTTAGCTGGAGACTCAGCGAGTCCATATTCTAGACTCGGCGAGTCTTTCCGTCTGGGAGAAACCCTAAATCCCCGGGTTGCCCACTATTTAAGCCACCTTATGGCCCCCATTCTCGCCTCCTTCACCCTCAGAAGCTGTGAGAAAACCCTAATTCGTTCTTGAGTGATTGTAAGTGATTTTTGTGTGCATTTGTGAAGGCTTGAAGAAGGAGAAGAAGAAAGGAGCAAGGAGAAGGATTGTAGAGCAGAGATTCAAGGGAAAACAAGAGCTCTTTGAGGTATTCTTCAGATTTCCTTCACTTTTATGCTTTAAAACCCTTTTTAGATCTAGTTGATGCTTCTCTCAAGCCTTATGTTGATATGGAAGCCCTATTATGCCGAGATATCTTTAGATCTGTTTATTTAGGAGTTGTAGAGCCCAGATCTATTGCCTTTATGGAGCTATTTTGCATATTAACCCTAGATCTACCCCTTTTAAGCATCTTTTAGCTTTTTTTCCCTTGTTCATGTGTTTGTACACGTAAAGTTGGAAACTTTACGTGGTAAACCAGCTTATTGGACTCAGATCTATCATTTGTATGTTTTGAATTCGAGCAGAATCGAGTGTAGAATAGTTGCATGGCGGTGACTCGGCGAGTCGGAAGAACGACTCGGCGAGTCGAGTCGCGAGTCCCCGATTTCTTCCTTTTGAGCGGTGTCTGTCGAGTGGGACCAGTGAGTAGTGGGGTGGACTCAACGAGTTGAGGGTAGACTCAGTAATGGAGGGACTCGGCGAGTTGTTCATACAACTCGGCGAGTCCAAGGCAATCTTCTTAAGCTCAAGAACAACTCGTCGAGTTGTTCATATGACTCGTCGAGTCGGATGAAGATTGTCTGAGTTCTTGGATCGAGAGGGTACTCGTCGAGTCGATGCCATACTCGACGAGTAGCAGCGAGTAGGGTTGAGGAGTGAGAGTAGGGACTCGGCGAGTTGGCAGCCCAACTCGGCGAGTCAGGTCAAATGAGAGTTGACTTTGACCAAGGGTAAAAGAGTCAGTTTACCCAAGTGCAGTGTTTAGTATTTGATTGAGTGTGTTTATGGACTTGTAGCCGGGGAGGTACCGGAGCAGCAGCAGTTAGCTTCCAGAGCCATACACTCAGCAGCCAGTTTACGAGGTGAGTTTCCTTCCCGTAGTTAGAGTGCTTGATGTCTTTGTGATACAAGCATGTTTGTGTTATGTGTTCCGGACTCTGTTTCGATGCAGTATGCAGTATATGTGATTATGATAGTGTTATGTTTTATGTTATGCCATGATCGGTCAGTTCCGGACTTCGGTCCGATGCAGTCAGTTCCGGATTTCGGTCCGATGCAGTCAGTTCCAGACTTCGGTCCGATGCAGTCAGTTCCGGATTTCAATCCGATGCAGTTAGTTCCGGACCCTGGTCCGATGCAGGGGACAAGGTCCCAGTCAGTTCCGGACTTCGGTCCGATGCAGCTAGTTCCAGACTTCGGTCTGATGTAGTGGGCAAGGCCCAGTATGTGCTTATTTATATATTGTGTGGTATGTGGTGGTTTAGGGGAGCTCACTAAGCTTCGTGCTTACAGTTTCAGTTTTGGTTTCAGGTACTTCCGCAAGTAGAGGGAAGAGCTCGGGGTGATAGCATCGCACACACCACAACTTTAGCTTTTATCCTGGGAATTGATTTAGTTTGTTTTGATTTGACATAGTATGATACAGTTTTCCGCACAGTGTTTTTATTATGTTTGGGATATATCACGTATGGTTTTATGATATGACACTCAGATTATGGTTTTAGTTATATTGAAAAACGAAATTTTTGGGTCGTATTTTTGGGTCGTTTCATAATATTGCTAAAAGTAGTTATATTTAATATAAATTTATATTTATGTGGTAATATAATTTTAAATTAATACAAAATTTCCGCCTTAAATCACGCATTGAAAAACGTCATGACTCGTTAAACTTGAGGTTTGATCTTGCCGCCATGTCACTCCTCACGCTATTTAGAACATTGATATTCATTAATATATATATATATATATATATATATATATATATATATATATATATATATATATATATATATATATATCATATTAAAAATAATATTTATTAATATAATAATCCAATAAACAATAACTAATCCAATTAAAAAGAAATTATAAAAGATTTAATTAAAAGAAATCAATACTTCAATAAAATAATATTAATAATATATTAAATATTATATATTAAAAATAATACTTATTAATATATAATAATCCAATAAATAGAATTAATCCAATAAAAAGAAATTAAAAAACTTAATTAAAGACACCAATATATAATAATTTAATAAAATTAAAAAGAAGATATACAGAAATGGTATTTATGGTCGTGTAAAAATACTTAATTGCAGAAATGGTCCCTGATGGTAAAATAGTCATTTTAAAAAAGTAAACAGTCAGCATATTAAAGTTAACGACATATGGACCAAATCCACATAAGGTATCCAAGATTGGACCATTGGTGCAACATCAAACCTTTTGGATCAAAACCGCATTATTTTGACAACTATAGGGACCATTTTTGCAGTTTTATCTTGAATAATTGGTAATTATAATTAAAGAAAAATGTCATAAAATATAACCAATATTATTTATTTGTTTTTTAAGTAATTAAACTTTTAATTTTATCTAATTGACCAATAATTTTTTTTTCTGGTTTTGTTATACTAACGACTTCTTCTTTTAATGGGGATAAATCTTTTCTGCCTACGTGGACTCATCGTCATCGATTACGTCCACATAGTCAATGCTCTAGTAAAACAAAAAAAAATGTTGGTATTAGAAGTTTAGTCACATAAACAATCATATATAATCTTATTGGTTGCCACTTTATAACATTTTCCATTTAATAACTAGTTTGCAATAAAAATATTACATCTTTATCATCAAACAAATCTAAACAACTTGAAACTAACATAAGATTAAAAAAGAAACTAAAAAAACATATGCAAACATATACACAACATTCATACCGATCAACACTTTTAGATTATTATGATAAAGTTTTACCCGCTTTAATATTTTTTAATAAATGTCGGTATTGTGGGTATCCAAGTTAGTGACAAACACCTAGGAGTAATTAGAGTTCTAATATAGAAAAAATTGTATGGTACAATTTAGGGATGCAAAGAGATGAAGAGTATGCAATATACCATACAATGAGCATTTTAGAGACATTTATGGCGCCAAAAATTCTATGAATATAGGCAAACTTTTGATGCTTGTAAGTTGTAAGGGGATAAATATGATAAAAATGGCATTTTGGAACATATCCGTTGTGTAAAAGCTAACACGTAGTTGTATATATGTTTTCTTGAATATCACTAACTTTGATACCTAAAATACTTTTACCTTGTTTAATATGTAACTTGTACATATATTGGTCAATTAGATACAAGTAAAAGTTTAGTGACTTAAGAGTTGGTTCTTTTATTAAGCATCTTCTTATATTGCACATTTCCTAGTAGAACCAGAACTTAAACCAGTTAATGGTATCCGGTTTGGTCTGGTTTTAGAAACGATTACATCCAAGTGCGTTGATTAGCCAATTAGATACAAGTAAAAGTTTAGTGAATTAAGAATAAATAAAATGTTATTGGTTGACATTTTAAGATATTTTCCCTATAAGGAATTATTGATTACTAATCTTTTAGATGTTTGTTAAAAGTATGAGGTTGTTGTTATGTGTTAGTGTGAACCAATTTTGAAAAATGTTGATATTGCATTGATGTGAAGCTCGCTAATGCGGCATAATAAAAAAACCATTGATATTGTATTAATGTGAATCATATTTGTATCATATCCTAAGACGAACATTCTCTCCCTATTAGTGCAAAGTGATAGGCGACAATAGAGGGTCGTGAACCCATTTATATATATATATATATATATATATATATATATATATATATATATATATATATATATATATATATATATATATATATATATATATATATAATGGGTAAATGTTTTGTGTAATATAAAGTAATGAACCATATTTTTATAGCTTGCATAATGACCATCATCTCTGAAAATGGTCATTTCACACTAAAGAAAATATATATTTTAGAGTTTCTAAAAAGATATAACATAAAGTGTAATGTGCTATTTTCACAAAAAAAAAAAAAAAAAAAAAAAAAAAAAAAAAAAAAAAAAAAAAAAAACTTTTTAATTAAGGTAAAATAGCATGTTCATAAAAACCAATTTAAGAAAACTATTTGTTCCAAACTACACTTGTTTGAAAATGAGAGAAATGTAATAAATGTGGAATCTTCATTGCTACTGATGAGTGTGTACAGTCATGCTTTCGCCTTTCCAATATCACCGATGGTACTTGATAAACATTTAATCTACAACTATAAACCAAAGCATAGTGAGTTCCCACAAAATACCACACACCATAATACACATACAATCCATGCACACATGAGCCTTCAGTTTGTCTGGCCCGCCTTTCAAGGCCTATAGCATGCATGGATTGCTCTTGAGCCTACAGTCTGGCTGGCCCACCTCACAAGACCAAAAGTGTACCTACACTTCTCTCTCTCTCTCTCTCTCTCTCTCAACATACAACTAATCCAAATATAGCCTATAACACATCGTTATCCCACCCGAGTATTTTGGCCTACACTACAAAGCAGGACTGCCTCAACCTACCACTCGATATGTCGACATATGTAACAAACAAGAAATCAAGTAAGAACATAAAGATATGTAATTATCTACACTAGTGTATGTGTCTAATAGCTCACTATCGCATACCAGACGTCATATAGTATATATGTTACTACCAATAAATCTCCAAGGAATGCGTAGCTGTATGTAACTAGAGATGAGATAGACATCCGAACATCTAATCCCACTCTAGAGCCAAAACCAAACAAGTAACATGAAAGAAAACCTAGATCAAGAGTTATCAGGCTACCTTACGTTACTACATACAACCCCTAGGGCACTTCACTAGACGATCACCAACCTACTGGTACTCTAACCAGCATACGACTACTCTCATATCCTAACACAAAATGATATATAATACAACACATAGTATAGTGTGGAAACTCACTTGAATCAAAGACCTAAGGAAACACATTAACACGCTCAATCCCTGCACTCATCACTCCGACAAACCGACTAGCACTAAACAAAGGTGGAACCTTGATTAATAACCAAATTTCTTCAAGTTTATCCCAAAGTCAAACTAGTAAAAATTCAATGGCTAAAAAAGTCACCGGTCAACCTACTATACCCCCACCACAAAGTGGAGGACTCTTGGCCACATCGCGGGAACATTAGGATAAAACAGTTGCGAGAACCTCATAGGTTATAACGTGATGAGCATATCGCCATATCATGGGAACTAATCCTAATTCATCCCTTATTCCATTAAGCCACCGGTCAACCTACTTACAACCAAGTGAGTTATAAAAATTGTTTCTTTATAATCATGCATGTCCAATGCACGTACTTCCCAGGTTAAGTCATAATAATGGTGGAAATGAGGTAAACAATATCATGCATGAGCCAAAACTCAACCAATCTCAGATGTGGAACACTAAACCTCAAAGGGACCTAAAGGATCCATAATGTTGCCAACTACATGGAATCCATCAACTCAAACTATCCTAAAACATAGGGGGAAATGCACAAAAATCCTAGATCTAGGAGCATAGAACATAACGCTTGGAAGAAGCCCTAAAAGATCTAGAAGCAAAGAACATAACGCTTGGAAGATGATTGTTATTCCGACCTTAGTGGTCATATCGAATTGAGTCCGACTACAATGAGTATGTTACGTGGTTCAGAGGACCAAGTTTGATGTAACATATGACTTAAGCTGGAAGATTGAAATAAAAGATAATCAAAGCGATCGGTAGAGGTATCGCGATAGTTGGTTGTAGCTAGAAATGCTACCTTTTAAGATGTTATTAGAACATGAAGGAAGGTATAGTTTGTTCTGAAATTTGACTCTAAAAGACCTAAGTCCAAGCAATGCATCATATGATGAGAGGTCATTAGAACATGACCCATCGGTCTATAATGATAATCTAAGGAAGAAACTTATCTCAAGTTTGTTAAAGAAGGAGTCTCCAAAAAAGATCGAGATCATGATGTGAAGATCATGATTGGAAGTCTAACATGAGATAGATAGCATGTCCAAGATCGGGCAGCGCCTGCAGTCAGGAAGTCATAGAGTTAGATACTCATTCGAAGAAACATCAAAGTTACGGTTAATACTTAGGATGAAGAAATAACGTATGGAGTCATCATGTCAGCCCTTTTTCGTTGATGATTCCGAGACATAATCATCCTAAGGGGGAGATAACTGTAACGCCCGTAGATCCGAGCTAGTCAATTTAGAGATAATAGGGGTCAAAAACAACTTTTCGACAAAAGATTATTTAGAATAAATAATCTTAACCAAGTTTTATAATATATCTCAAGGTATCCGTACATATAAAGAGTGCCGAAATCCAAGTTATATGAAGAAGTTATGACCCGTCGAAGTTTCGCGACGGAACCAGCACGACACCAGGAAGACGTAAATAGTGAGTTTATGATAGAGAGACTTTTAGCCTTATTAATCTAAATGAAAGTCCTAAAATATCTTAACCTGAGAGCATGCATAAAAAGAACGCCTAAATCTGACTTCGTATGAGGAAGTTATGATTTTCCGAAGTTTCAGCTTAGTAGTGTACGGCCCAAAACTCGAATTTTAGGTTGAGCGGTTTTTGGCCTACGCAACCTAAATGAGAGTTGAAGATCTCATTAATAGGAACTCAACAATAAAAAGACAGACGAAAACGGAGTCTGTATGAAGGAGTTACGAATTCTTCGCGGTCATTTAATAGTCTAATATCCTCCTACTGTTAAATTTAAGATCAATCGATAATTAGCCGACAGTGTCTAATGAAAGTTGTAGATCTTGTTTTTACCTACGCATGGATATAAAGAACGTCAAAAACGGAGTTCGTACGCGAAAGTTATGAATTTTTGAAAATCGGCTAATTTCCACCCTGTGTGATGCCATGTATCAGCACTAGGTTGAGCCTGGTTGTAGCCAGTCTGGCTCACGATGTGAGTGACCCTCCAGCCTCCTATAAATAAGAGGTGAATGCCTCTTCATTCCTCACACCTCCCCTCACTTCCCTCTCTCTCTCTCTCTCTCTAGAACTTCTCTCCAGGCCCGAAACCTCCCGAAAAGCCTAGGGAACCTCCCTAGCACGAGGCGGAAGCCCCGGAGCGCCCGATGACTCCGAGAAAAAGAGTCTTTCGGCTCGCGAACGCTGCTCCAGCATAGCCCGGTTTTGATAAAAATCTGTTGTAAGTGAGCTACGCCTAACCTATCTTTAGTATAGCTTATGATTCATTATAGTAATGTTATTAGGACCTTATAATAAATATTTTGGCTATTATTATGAGTTATATTAGTGTCATTATAATATCTTTTTAACCACTCGCGGTACGGGGAAGGTATTATAAAGGGCCGCATAGGGTTGTTGGATTTCAGAAGTGCTATACACCAAAATGGTCATGCCCTCCGGTGTTTTATGTCTGACCCTTGTCTGTACATAGTGGGTGAAGAATATTTTTTAACGCTTATATAATAGTAATAATAGTTAGACTATTAATTAGTCTCGGCCAATATTAGACTAAACTCTAGTGGTAATGATACTACGTTTTGTCAGAGGAAAATTGTGTTAAGAGTAACGAAGTGTTGTCCGAGTGCCGAGTCACCACCTTTTCAAGTGAGTGCATGGTCCCTTTCATCTTACACATAGATATGAAGTATTTTATATAAACTACGTGTTATGTGTGCATATTACTTGAATATTTGATGTTTATGTTGTATGAACGATTTTATATATGTTTTAAATGATTTAAACTATATACGTATTTTATATCTACAAAATGTGTTAGATAGAACATGGGTAGATTAAAGATGAGATAAATGATGAGAGATGAGATGAATGATGAGCGATGATATATAAGTGGTAAAATATGGTGAGAAGCGATGACCTAAGCGATGAGCCAAAGCGATGAACCAAAATGATGAGCCAAATGATTACCTAAGCGATGACCCAAGCGATGGCTCCGTCATCTAGCAGAGTATGGATGACAACCATGGACTATTCTAGACAGTCCAGTGGAACACTACCAAGCTCGCAACCTGTAGGTGTTGTGAACGATGTGTTCATCGGTGTACTCTAAAAACCCATTGACATGTATTGCGAGTGGATTCTCGAAAACAATATTGTCAATAAACGAGATAACCCTGGCAGCTATGGATTTAGTACTTGTTGAGCAAACCCTGGAAACGATGGATTTTATGTCTATTCCTTAGGATAATCCTTATGAAATAATGAACGAGGAATAGTTCATTCTTAGGGTAAATCCTTAAAAGTAAAGAAGATAATGGGGATGGGTAATTGGGTTAATTGTTTAATGATTAAACATAATAATTATATTATTGTGGGTTGAAAACCCTATGTACTCACCAGGTCTCCCAACCTGACCCACTCAGTTTATTTATATCACAGGTGTTGATATGAAGTCACATTACACTGAGAGATCAAGGAGATATAAATCAGTAGAGATAATGAATGTAATTTCTGTTTATGCTTATGTTTCTGTATTGACGATGACATCCCAAATGTATTAACATGAATAAAAATATTTTTCTTCGGAAATGCTTTGATAACGTATTTATCATGTTTTACTGGGAACAAATTCCGCAACATTTCTATTAAAAGAGGTACTCTGATTTTTATAAAGCATAAACAAAATCGGTATTTTTTTACCGTGAAAATGGGGATGTCACACACACACACACACACACACACACATATATATATATATATATATATCCATAAGGCTTTTAATTGTACATTTAACCCCCCCCCCCCCCCCTTCCTTAAAGCTCCTCGCTTACTGTTTTTGACATAACCATGCACCAATAGAAGGAAATAATTTATTTATTTTGATCAAGAGAATTACACCTAGTATATTAATTCATACCATAAACATCACTTCTTAATACTCCAATATTTAAATACCAAAGTTATCTAACAAATGATATAAGTTTCTTGTGTGATGAGGACCAAAGTCATCAACATCAGCATTTTGTATGGGAGGCATAGTCTCATACCACGGACTAGTGATTTCATCTAACTGAACTTTTAGGAACCTCTAACTTCACTTGTTTGTCAAAATTTAGTGAAACAATGTTGACTTTAACAAACTCGTTCCTTATATACATGTATTGATAAAGCATAATCATTGGCGGAATATATCTCTATTGTGATTCAAATGTTTCAAAACAGTATGATTTCTTAAACATTGATCTATCCACTTGATACATCTTCTAAAGATGAAGATGAAATTGTGATACATTGACTCTTCTTCTATCATATCACCCATAATGCTCTGTTAAAATCAACTTCAATTAGAAAAAAATCATATTACATGTAAATTAATTGAATCGCATTTATCAAGATTCATCTTAATAATTCTAGAAGATCACATTAGTATTACTTTTTATACTAAATCATCCAGTACACTCTCCATGGAATATAGGTTCATACACAATCTCATTTATATCCATTCGATAATATGCTCTAATCATGTCAATCAATTACATGACATGTTATTTATGGTATCCTTAGTGGAAGCAAAAGAGGCACATATATCATCAAATGTTGTATTTTATCTCATGTTACATCCCTATGAGTCCAAAACTAAAATCATGTATCTTGAACCAGTTTCATGTTCTTCTATTAAGGTGTGTTTGTATATATATATATATATATATATATATATATATATATATATATATATATATATATATATATATACACACCCCGATACTTGCACTACGTTTCTTGAATCTTATTAATAGGAGATATTTCCAAACATGGACTAACATTCTAAATGGTTTGAAAAATAACAATTTAGACCGGTAAGTATGGTAACACACCATACAATATTTTTGGCTTGCCACATCATTTTTTTTTCTCACCCACAAAACTGATAGGAATGTTCACCTCTCATTGCCTCTCATCCCTTTATCTTTTTAATATTCAAATATGTGTAAATAATGTATCGGTATTATACTCTATTTTTTGGAAATTAAAAACCATGCATTTTAATATATATATATATATATATATATATATATATATATATATATATATATATATGTGTGTGTGTGTGTGTGTGTGTGTGTGATTTAATAATAATTAAGAAAGGAAAAAAAAACATGGTATAGTCTCATCATGTTGTGCCCTTACTTCATTAGCTCTCAACTAGAGGGTGTGATGTTGCCCTCATACCGCATTGCCATGTCACCTCTGCTGCATGGTGTGGTACATCCACTCCTATTAGTATAATTAATATGTATGTCACACACAACATTTGGGTTAGCTAGAAATGCTCTCACTAGCTCTAATGAAAACCTAAAACCTATATTTAACATATAAGAACAACAAACTTGATCTTACATGAGGAATTTCATTATTAGATAGTTGTTTTATATATTTGAATCTTGTACACTTCGTTAATGTGTCTGTCACACACCACATATCTCTCTTTAGTTACTCATCGTCTCAAGTGTCAAAAGAATTTGTCTTGATGGATTTGTATGAGAGAATTTCCGTAGTATATCTTATAATCTCGGACTTGCAAAAGCTATATATTGGTTGTATTTGGCACGCTATAGCAAACTGATAAGCTAACTTATTTTTCATGATTTTTTAAGTTATAATGTTTGACAAACGAAAAAGTAGTTTATAAGCTAGCTTTTTAAAATGAGTAAATTACAGTTTTGTTCCCTATGGTTTAGGTAGATTCTCACTTTTGGTCCGATCTTTGGAAAATGGACTAGACGCATCCTTGTGGTTCCCCAATCTTGCAGTTTTGATCCTCTATCCATATAAATAGACTATATTGCCCTTTCTAATTTCTTTTTCTATTTTCTTTTACTCTTTTTAAAAATATAAAATATATTTTGGGCCCACGTCCCCTAACCCTCCACCCCAACCTCACTGTCTCTCTCCTATTATTCTTCATTTTTCATTATTTTGTCTCCCATTCTTCTTCATTTATCGTTCTTCTTTCACCATGTTCAAGAGTGCCGCTCTACCCCATATTTCTTCTTCACATTTCTTTTTCCTCCTTCTTCCTAATCAACATAGAATCATAGTATTGATATATGCTTGAGATTGGCAGTGGTGGAGCAGATGAGGGTTTGTTACTGTAAGAAGCAGCAGAGTCACCAAGATGTAGGAAACGACGATGAAGAATAGGATGGTGATGATGGATAAGATGGTAGGATATGATAGTTTGGGATTTTAGACAATGTAATTTTGGGTCGATGAGCCATTTTTCATAATTGGTATGTTATTAGGGTTAGAAATAGAAATTGACGATGGAGATGAGATATACACAGGACTCTGGAGGGAGAGAGGTTGAGACACCGAAGGGGGAGACTAAAGATCTATGAGATCTGAAGATGATGAATCAAACAGAGTAGGAGGATATGTGAGATGGGTGGTTTCAGAAGGAGATAGGGAAAATAGTTAATGGGAGGGGAGGTACTTACTGGAAAGAAATCATGTGTGCATTGTCTTCTTGTGTTCTTGGAGAAAATCACCAGCCATGATCACCATTATTGAATCTCCTTGTACCCATGGAGGAGATGAACCGAAATAGATGTTTTCCGGTTTTCTTGTGGTTGTATTGATTAATGATGGTGGGATATGAAGTAGCGGCGGCGACTAAAGCTCTAGGGATGTTTATGGTGGTGAATGAGAGAGATGAACATGATGGGTTGTGGTGGGGTGAGGGTAGGGGTGGGTGGGTATGGTGGATATTTTTTATTTTTTATATTATCAAAATTTATAAGTCAGTAAAAGAAATTAGAAAGCATAATATAGTCTATTTGTATGGATCAAATACCAAAAGTGCAAGAATAGGAAACCACGGGGATGTGTCTTGTCCATTTTCCAAAGGTTTGACCAAAAGTAGAAATCTACCTAAACCAATAAACCATAGGGACCAAAACTATAATTTACTTTTTAAAAAACTACCTTAACTAGCTTTCCAATAGCTCTTTTCAAAAATTCCAAACATACCATTAGCTCTTTTCAAAAATTCTAAATATACCGTTAGTTAATTATAAAAATCATATTGAGTTTTTTTATATCATTTTATATTTTCCAGTTAGTTTATCAATTAGTTTTTATCATTTCTTATTTTTTTATTAACTAGTTGATAAGTTAACAACTACCTATTTAGCTAATACCTAACTTTTCAATTATTACACTAAACATAGTTGTGAGCTTCACAACTTCCAAATTCTTAATTAGGACAGCTTTGGGCAGCCTGCCCCAATTGCCATAACTATCACACAATGAAAGATTTCTAATAATCTTGATGTTTTGTTTATTTCTAACAAGTTACACGGTATGTTTTCTTCTGAAATTGGAAGATTAAACGAATGAACAGATCAACGAAAGAAACTTGTTCGATATTCAATTGAGTTGCAAAATATGCGATTGGTGAAATACTTCAAAAAAAAAAATTCATCGAAGACTCTTACCTACGATATTGCAATAGATTGAGCAATGTTTTTATTAATGCTTTATTCCATCATAAGTGCTGCCTATCCAAGTCCAACTCTTAGTTCTAACAATCATTGTTGCATTGGATTGCAGTTAATACTCTAGTAACTTTCTTTTATATCTAGCATCACAACAGATTCAGTGTTACTTTATTAATTGTTTATTAATCATAAGTATTCGCAACACAACCCCTAGTTTCAATATTAATTGTTGCATCCATTACAATTGATTACAAAGTGGTGTGCTTCCTTTTCAAGAACTCAAGAACTTCATACAAATAGGTGGTCTAATTTTAGCCAAAGAAAGAACCGCAGCTGGAAGAATCCACAAACCTTCACCACAAATCAAACCAGAAGCCACAGAAGTAGACATCAAATCAGCCTTTTTAACATTCACCTTCTGCCATACCAACACCACCAAGCTTCCAACACACATATCAATACTAAAATACCCACCCACCAAAAAAGGCACAGCCATACATATAGGCAAAGGCATCCACTTCCCTATCTTTTTAGGCAACAAATCTTTCACAATATTAACCCCCACAGAAAAAGCAAAAAACCCATAACATAAATCCAAACAATGTTTAGGTAAAGCCGAAAAGCCTTGAACACCAATAATCGCCATGTTTCTAAAAACTATCGCGAATGGTGCTTTGTATTCCCCATTAGGGTTTCCCACATCAAATGCTTTAGTAAATAAAGAAAGAGTTAAAGGCGACACAACACACCCTATTGCTGTCCCAATCGTTTGGCTTAAAAGCATTGTTCTAGGTGAAGTCAACGTCACATGACCGGTTTTCAAGTCGTGCATCAACGTACTGGAAATAAAAAGAACCGCCTTCATAACACCACACCCCACCAGTCCCGCCACCACTCCGTGGTGTTTTCCGGCCAACGCCGCCATCATGAAAAGCCCGATTTTGCTGTAGTTGTATGCCATGTCCCAATCGGTTAATCCGTTTCCATACGCGTTACAGAAGGCTAATGATGGAGCGATTATGTAGGCTATGATGATGTAGAACCATTTGACTTCTGGAAATATTAAGGGAATTACAAATGCATTGATAATGGAGAATGAAGTGTATCCAATCACTGCAAACCACATTGGTATGGCTTCTTTGACGAACACTTCGTTTTGTAATCGTTCGGCTTCTGTAACTTCCTTCTCGCTACCTACAGCTGTAAAAAGACGATAATGCCCTTGGAAATAAGTTAAGTTATACGTCTTGTTTAGGGTTAATTGAAGCTAAGCTTTTGAGATTTATACCTAAACCGGGATTTTCCCTTTTCAATCTTCCGTAGATACTTGCATATGTAAAATATAGAATCTTGGTGAAGTTATAGAGTCCATCACCAAGGAGAAGAGCAATTGAGATAAAGACTTTGTAACCATTCAGACTTTCCATGCTGCTTTCAGGAACATTATTAGGAAACCATTCGCCTTTTTGGTTTTCAATAAGTGGCCACATTATACCCCATGAAATCACAGCTCCAAACAGCAAAGAAAAGCTCACAATAGGAGGACAAATCATCCCAGTTCCCACATATGTCATGCTGAAATTGAAGTAAAATCTACACAAAATAGCAAGAACTGAAGAACCCATTATTTATATAAATCAATAAAAGATACCAAATAGGAACAAAGCTTACGTTTTCTTATAAGCTTCTAATCCAAAAGTAGGGAAGTGGGCAAATCCACATACTCCTTTTCCAGTGAAAAACCATTGAAAGATTGCCCACAAGAAACTGAATGAAAAGTACTTGGCAAATCCCTTGATTTGTTTCCTATAAAAAAGACACTTGTTGATGATCATACAATGTGGAAAAAGGGTTTATGAAATGTGTTATAAAAGTGTACTTTGCCATGTCATCTCCCTGACTATGAAATCCATTGATAAGAACAGCTGTAGCCATCCCACTTGGAAATATCAACTTATAATCAATAATCAAGATCTGTAGAATAGAATTCTCAAATGTCAATAATATAAAGATGGTATTCAGTGTTCAACATTTGAACACAATTTATACAGAAAGGTGTTTGTTTATACACCATGTGGGACCCACATACCTTTCGGAGTGGAATCAGTACAAAAAGACCAGCAAAACAGATCAAGAAAGAGTAGCCAGTCATCCAACCAACATGAAGTTCTTTATAAGTCCCTGGAGAATTTGCTCCTCCAGCCAGCTCATATGTTTTCTTGTTCAAAGCAAATAAGAAAGATCCAAATCCAGCTAATATTCAAAGTCAAAAACCAATAAACATTTCACAAAACATATAGATAAAGATGATAACTTTAAAGATTTGAAGTTGAAAAATGTTAGAAAAACCTCCAATGGCAATGCTGTAACAAGCAACTGAACATGTTTGAATCATTGTGTTTTCATGTCTGGTAAAGGGAACGAAGGGAATCCCTAGTTTTTGAAGTATTTTTGTCCATGTTTTCATGTACACAAATGCAAGAAGTGCAGCTGAGACATTAAGATTAGGAATCAAACCAGTTGTGAGATTTAGTTTCATGGCTATAACAGTGTAAATGCATCCCAAAATAACACTCGCAATAACTCCACGAATTGTGATCTGTTTTGTCCATGGTTGCAGTCTTTTTGAAGCTTGAAGATGATGATCATAATCATCATCTTTCTTCTCTTGTCCCACCTCCTCTCTTTCTTTTTCAATCTCACCTGTCTCCTTCATGTCTGTGTTCATTGTTAATTTAAAGTTTAAACACCAAAAAGAAAAGAAAATTGTACAATGTAGTAATGAATTACTCACCTTCAAGTTTCTCTGTACTTCAATACATAAAAGGATGAAGGATGCATGAAGTTATTATAGCAAGTCAACTGGCAGATGTTGCTTTCTCACTGTCCTTCCTTTTCTCCTAGAAAACTCTCATTTATAATATTGATATGTGTGTGTGTGGAGTGGGAGAGAGAAAGAGTAAATAGCCAATCAGTAAAGCTGCATATGAATACTGTCGTCATGTTGATCTACCACTAAAACTAAATAATTTGTGAGATGGCATACTGTGTACTATTATTCTCATTAACTTACAAGGTGCAAACACAGTCATTGACTTCACCTTATTTTACACATATTATCTTGAAAGAAATGAACAATCATTCATATGATCGCAAGTTATAATCCTTTAATTAAGGAGATATTAATGCTGTAATTTGATTGGTTGTGTGGGTCAATGAGATTCCTTCTGCTGGACTAGGAATCCCATCAAACTCCATGGAATATCTCCATGTTATCAGAAGAATGATTTCGTGATAAAAGTTTTATATATAATAAGGTTTCTCGTACAATTGATGCTTTAATCCGTTTTTATGGTAGGGACTGAAGGTTCAATTGGAAATGGACTTAAAATCCCCAATTTAATGCAGAAATCCAAACCAACGCCAGCAAACAGGAAGATTAGAAGATTTTCTGATACAAAAACAGCACCACTGAAAGTATGCGACAATATGCTACCAGCTTCCAACTCCATTGGTGGTCCTCCTGCTAGTGTGGCAAGACCTGCGTTAAAATTTCAAAGGGAAACATGAATCTGTTAGGGTTTAATCGTCATGGAGAACTTGTTAATGGAGTAGGTTTCTGAAATACCTTTGACAAAGCCAAAAGCTGCCGACGTTCCGGATTTGAGCTGAAAATTGTCTAGGTCACGACGAACAGCATAGCGAAAAGTAACACCAAATAACGCACAGCTGATGAGAGTGATAACTGACGGAAGGATTAACTGTGATGCGTCGGTCGCCTGAGATAAGGAAATAGGCAAGCCTGCCAAGGTGCCGACTATGGCGGAGATAGAAGCAGCTTTTACAGATTCAAATCTCTCTTTGTTTTTGTACATCGCTTCTCTTTCTGTTTCTGTCATCATCGAATTTTTATCTCCGACTTCACCTTCAAGTGAGCGTTCTGCTTCTTCAACCAGTGCTCTTGCTTCTGATAACTCCTTCTGGCATTCCTCAATCTGAATTCAATGTACGAAACATACATCTGTAATAAGAACTAGGAACAAATATTCTAAATATATAAATTGGAGAAACGAAGAAATTAACCTCGGAAGCTCTGGATTCGAGTTGATTGATGTATTCTTTTATCTTCTGGTTTTCTATTTCCTGCTTTTCGATCTGAGCAAGTTCTCGCTTGGCCAATTCAACTCGCTGTGTAGCTTTATCCAATCCATCTAACAAAGTTCTATTTTCCTCGCTGTTCAGCAATTGGTTTACCCGTTCGTCGACTATACCCGAGAGCAAATTCTTCAATCCCCCGCCATTGTTGCTCTGGTCGGCGCTACCATTATCAGTAACGGGGTTACTACATTTGACGGCGAATGAACCAGACCTCGAGGATGAAGACGATCTGAAGGGTTTGGAGCGAATGTAAAATTGAATATTCGTTAACTGATTCGAGGATTTTGGAGAATATATGAGTGTGGGATTGGGTATGGTTGCCATGCTTCCTGGATAGCTTCACAAATGATAGTTTCAAGAACTCCTGTACGGTATTTTTGAAAGAAAGTGAAGCGAATTTTACGTAAATACTCTTTTAACTCCAACCATATAAAATGTTTTGAAAATATCAACCTGAAAAACAGAGTAAAGACCAATATGTTATTTTGATATTAGTCAAGGACCATTTATATAACTTTAGGAAAGACATGGACCATTTGACTAACTTGGTTAATATGCAGGAACTATTTATGTAAACTTTGTGAAATACAGGGATCATTTATGTTATTTTGTGCATAGGAAACATTTCTAAAATTTTGTAAAATAGAGAGACCACTTTGTGAAAGATAAGGAGAAATTGGTAAGTGTAAAGATAGATAGAAATAGAATTACACGAATGGTCTATGTAGTTTTAGGTAGTTTGTATTTGGATGTTTAGGTCCCAGTTGCTGATCGAGAAAGTGTTGATTGAGAAAGATCTGTCTCAATTAAGATCTGTCTTAGTAAGAAATTCTGATTAAGTAAGAAATCATATTATTTGATTGAAAATCTAACTGATGTAAAATGACCATTTTACCCCGATGCTCTACACGTTTCAATGCAATATGAAGACGATAATAATAATAATAATAATAACAACAACAAAAACAACAATAATAATAACAACAATTACAATAATAATAATAATAATAATAATAATAATAATAATAATAATAATAATAATAATGTATAAAAAAAACTTATAGCATAATAAACATTAAATATATTATTTTAGAAATAAAACACAAAAAGTCATTTAGCTTGTTGGTAAACACCATCTCTTTTACAAGGGAGACCTAAGTTCTAATCTTGTAACCTTCATATCCAAGCCAAGGGTACTATTGAAAACCCTCACTTTGTCAGCCATCTCCCAACTTCTTTCTCGGTCAGACCTTGCTTTCCGAGTCAGACGTTAAGATTTTGTTTATCAAACACCTTTAGTCTGACCGAGTCAGCCAAAAATGTCTGACCTGACTCGGTCAGATGCATATCAAACAGGGTTTTAGTCTCCAAATCTTGTTTTGTCTCTGTCTCTTTTGTTTTTAACTCCAATTTTTCAAATAGTTTTTGGGTTGGGTTTAGGAAATCTTCGATCAAACACTAAAATTTATAATAAATTATTTGTTTCACTAAAATCTATGCTTTAGCCCTATACTAAACTTAAAATTATATATAATATTGGTAACTTGAAATTATATATAATGTTGGTGAATAGTATAATACCAAATATAGTATTATATTATTTATCAATACTTACGATCCTATGATTTTAACTAGATAAATTAATCCCGATCTTATTAATGATCATTTTTCAATAAGATCGAGATCGGATCATAAGATCATAGGATTGTAACTATTTTTTAAAAACAAAATTTTAATATTTTATATGGACTAACTACGTGGAATACTAATTTTGAATTGTTTATCACTAAATGATGTATTGAATATGTATTTTTTATGTTTTAAACAATTTATTATTAACTACATGGTTAACAGATTGGTGAAAATGTATTTTTTTTTTTTTGTATTGAAATATTTTTTGTAGGATGTTACGATCACGATTTTGCAAAGCGAAAAAACTATCATATGTAAGATCTTGATCTTCACAACCTTAATACTATGCTTACTTATTGTTTTTAACTTCTTTTATCATTAATTTTTTTATCTCGTTATTTATTAAAATGGGTCACCCCATATTCCAACTCTTACGAAACATAATCTATCTCTTTTGTTTAAATTTCACATCTTCGTGTCTGTCACAACTAGCATTTTTGGCTAGGATAGTTTGTATTCATGTAATCAACTCGTGTGTAACTTGTAATCTAACTTGAAGTTTAATGAAAATACTCATTTCAAAATCAACCATTTGAATCAAAAATCACTCGTGAAGTTCAAAACCTAATTCAATACATCTCATATACTCAACTGTGGGTTGAAACCCTAATATCCTGGTTCAAACTCAGATGGACTAGGATCCTCTTATTGGGTCTAATGGGCTAGTAAACTCTCAATTTGGTTATTTTGGGTCAAGAAACCCTATTTGGGTTCTAGTTGGACCCACATTCTTTAAGCTATAGCATTTTGGGCTATATTGGGCCTAAAATGTCCCACAACTTTTTAATGTGCCTTATTGGACTGTAAACAACTATCTTGATCATTATTGGGTCGTAAACCCCTTTTTTTATCATTTTTGGATCGTAAACCCTCATATGGGCCCAATGGGCATAAAACTTTCATATTGGCCCATATAATTTCAAATATATTCAAAAATGGCCCAAATAGTTCTTTCCTCTCCTCCTTACTCCATTCTCGGTTTTATCAAAAAGATAAATTTATTCACAATTGGGCCGAGAATGTCAATTTTCATAAAATTGAGGCCAAATGTGTTATTTCTAAACAAAATGGGTCTAGAAATGCTATTTCGTTTAAAACAAGCCCAAAAATGTAAATTTCGCTCTTAAAGGACCTAAAGTGTCATTTTTACCAAAAATGTGCTTTACTTGTAAAATTTCAATTTAAGGACCAAAAATGTCTTTTTACAAAAGTGGGTCTTTTTGTGTCATTTTGGTAAACAACTAAGCTTATCAACCAACGGATCAATCACGTCATTTACACTTTTTATTGGGCTTGGAATATATCTTACATGTATATTGGGTCTGGAATATACCTTACATGTTTGTTGGGCCTTAGTTGTCCATTTATATGCTTAGTGGGCCTTAGTTGTCCTTTTGCATGCTTATTAGGCCTGGAATATACATTACATGCTTAGTGGGTCTTAGTTGTCATTTTGCATGCTTATTGGGCCTAGAATATACATTACATGTTAAATGGGCCTTAGTTGCCCTTTTACATGCTTGTTGGGCCTCATACATTCACGTACATACTCGTTTGGCTTTGAAAACTTAAAGCATACACGGAAACAATACATATTGTGCAATTCAATATTCGCGTAAATTTCGTTAAGGATCTTGTGAAACACTTCGTTTGACACCTATTGAGTGTACAATTGTAGCCTGTAAGGAGAGCGTGAGTTTGTGTATAGACTATACAGGGGTGACACCCCACACCTGAGTTGTTCGCTACAATTAGATTATTCCAGTCTAGAGTGACAAACCACCTTACCTTAAACAAGACGACGTCTGAAAGATGTCATGACAGGTGGATCAGTCATTATCAAGTATGGTTATAACGACTCACATAAAGGAATTAACTCCATATAAAGTTTATGGAATACATTTACAACTTGGTAACATGGTAACATATATGCACTGGTACTCCATCTTAGGGTGTTAAGACTACGTGTTATAAACAGACAATATCGAATTATCTGGGATCATTCATTTTATACATCTTCAAACATTAACACACATGCATCAATACGAGATCGGACACAAACATTTCAAACTGTTTTTAAAAAAATATCGGATTTTCTGGTGTTTACAAAGCAATACAAAACATTTTACTCAAACATGCTTATGAACTCACCAACATCTTAGGGTGTTAAGACTACAACGTTTTATAAATGGACAAATGTGTTGACATTTTCAAATTAACTTATATTCTTAGGAAATCGTTGAGCAGGTCGGTCAGCAAAAATAGCTGGAATTTGTTGTGTTTTGTTATCACCATACTTGGATATTTTGGCATATAATTTGAAATACAAGACTTGATGTAAACAATGACCGTTGTATTATGGCATGTGTCATGATGATGATGTTTTGTTTCAATTATATACACTGTGATGATACTACAAGAATAAAGTCACCCAACCCCCGGATGTTTCCGCCGTTTCACCGGTTCGGGGGTGTGACAGTGTCTCTCCATCATCATCCCCTTCTACCAACTGAAAGTTCGTCGCCTTCATTAGAGAAACCATTTGTCGCTCAACCCTCCCCCCCCCCCCCCCCCCTTTCTTTATGAATTATGATGTTCACCTTCGTGAAGCCCCTTAGTAACAAATATCTATTCCTCAACCTCAATCTATGTTCATACGACATCTTCTTACTTTATTTGAACCCAAAAGAAGTTTCGGAGATTGTGTTCAAACCCAATAAATATCATAAATATATGTTCAAAAAAGGAAGAACAAGCTCGTTGTTTTCAGGTTCAAGATTACGAGATTCAAGAACTCCATTTTGCTGAATTCAGGTCTATATTCAAACAAAGTAAGATTTGAAGAAGCACGTCCTAATATTAATTTAGAATTAAGTTCAAAAATATGGATTTAAAGTATAATGTCAATAACCCTACATGGTAAATTTTTCAAAGTATAATGTTATAATAATAAGAAAAAGAAATACGGTGTTATAATAATAATAATAATAATAATAATAAATGAAAATGTGTTTTCTTTCATTTAACTTAAAAAGAACCAAAAGGAACTTCTATATCTACGATCAAAATATGATGTTATAATAAATAATTTTTTTGTCTTTAAACTCTAAATAGCAACAAGAAACCTCTTGGATTAAAAAAACAAATGTTTTTATAATCAAAAGAATATAAAAACAAGAGAGATCTACAGAAAAATCTCAAAATATGATGTTATAATAAATAAATTTTTTGGGATTTTATTGTAGATTTTCCTAAAAACAATTCATATGATAGGTGACATTTTTTAGCCCGTTTTTGCCTTTAAATTTACAAAGTGAAGTATCGATTTTGCCCTTAAAATTAAATTAGAAAAGTCAAATTAGCGTATTTTTAGTCTTCCGTTATGATTGATGGTATCACAAAAAAACAGCAGACATTCACCGTTTCTAATAATATGCACTAACCCATATTTTTGTTGTTGATTAGCAAGATCTAAACCAATTTTATGCCTTTAATCTCTAGATAGAAACAAGAAACCTCTTGCATTTAACAAAAAGAAAAAAACAAAAAAAAAAACAAATGTTTTTATATTCAACTGAAGAATAAAAACAATTCATATAAATCGTCTATTATAATAATAAAAAAAAATACTTTTATGCCATGTAGCTTTTTTTCCGGCCATCTTAACCTCTAAACCTTTAAATTTACAAAGTGAAGTATCGATTTTACCCTTAATTTAAACGTCAAATTACCTTATTTTTAAGTTAACGGATATGATTACACTCAACCCATTCAAAAAGTAATATCACATCAGTATCATGTCAGTTCTATTATCACACCACTGATCCTTGGAAGTGGTTACCACTCTACATCATTTTTTTGACATTATTAGATTAAATTAAAAAAATAATTCAAATAAAAACATACATTACATTAATTTTAAAACACACCAATTTAAATCCTAAAATACTTATTAAAAAAAACTCATTTATCCTATTTTACTTAAAAACATAAAACATACCAACTAAAACATAAGTATTATAACCTAATTTTCATATTTATCGCAAGCCTGTTGTTGGATTTTGAAAAATATCGCTAGATATTTTGGGTCCAGATCCGGTTGGGGTTTTATGTTTATGATTTGACAGATCGGTAACAACGATTTTTTTGCGACGAGCTTCCTCCTTTGATTTGTATTTTTTTCTAGAAAACTTAGAGCTTTATATGTGGATTCCACAAGTCCGTCGTCGCTAGTTTCGGTTGTTTTTTCGCTTGAAGACGCCGTCCATTTTGCTTTGTCCCTTCCCATTGGTCGACAGAGTTGGACTTCTGGTGGACCCTCTATATCGGCAACATCGAATTAATCATTAAGGTCTAGCCCAAAACCCGCGTCCGAATCAGAAGTTATTGGTCTTTTGTTGGAGTTGGTGGTCGAGTCCAAATGCGACGTCTCCGGATTAAGGATCAATTTTGGACCGTTACGACAAACTTCCCACGTATTTTGGTGACCGAATGATTTACCATTGTTGGTAAATTTGAATTGTTAGCATGCGGTTGATATAATATTGAAGTCGTTGCAACCACTTTTATGCATATTTTTTAGATTTTCAAATATATCATTAAACTTTGTGCAAGCCGCACGTAGACCACGCCATTTTCCGTTGACCGCGTCGTACGACTGATCCATTTGCCTCTTCTCGAGTCGCACGATATGAAAATCCAAGCTTTCGCTAAAGCTTCCTCCTATTCTTCGTTCCAAGCCACTTCTTTCCCCTTTTTCTTTTGGTTGCCTTTTTCGAGATTGTTGCGTTGTTTTTTAGACTCATTCGTCATCGCTGTCGAGGTTCACAGTTTGGGATTGAGATAATGGGACTTGAGATGATTGTGTTTTGAATTGTTGAGAAGTTTATTGTTTAAAACCTTGGAATTTAGGTTGAATAAATTGTTGTTGTGGTCGTTGTTGTTGGAAGAATTGTGGGTTGTATAGAAGGTTATTGGATAAAGGTTGTTGTTGGATTGGAGAGTTCAACAATGACATGTATGTTTAATAATCATTTGTAGTGGATGGGGTGTTCGGAGTGGGTAGAGTATTTTGGTTTGGGTCCATTGTTTGAAGAAAAGATAAAGAAAGTAGAAGAAATTTATTGTTTTAGAAGTGTAAAATGAAGATAAAATGTGTATGATATATAGATAAAAGATACAAATGTTATTCAAATTTAACAACTTAATAATTAAAAAAAGTTGATTAAACGGTCGAATAAACGACTATTGCTTTCTCTCTCCTCACGTTATCTGTTGTCTTCGTCCGTGGATGAGATTACGCTTCGTCCGTGGATGAGATTACGCCATAAGCCACCTACACGCACCTGAGGCGGTGTTGTCACCATTCCTAGATGATATCTTGAAAAATCAGCAAGCATTCACTGTTCCTAGAAATCAGCAATAACCCACATTTTCGTTGTTGATTAGTAAGATATGAACCAATTTCATGGCAATACTCTCATTCCACCTCCAAATTCCATACCTTCACCTTCAATCATCACAGCTTCGCTTATGTCACCATTATCTCTAAGAGCACTAATCCTAGCGCCGACCACCACCATTTACACACACGTCTCCTACTCCAAAATTACCAACGCTGCTTTTTGAACATAGCTCACAGCAGGCTTTTTCATATTTACTTGAATTTCATTGTCCATGTATTTATCCTATTTTCTCTTCTTGGTTATGGAAATTGATTGCTTAAAGTGGGTTTTTAGGGCTTGAAGTTTACGGCACTCTAATGCCCTAGATATTGGAAACTCTATATGTTCTCATGTATGCTCCTTGAGGATCAACAAGGTAAAAATCGATCATTGCTCATTTCATAAATTTCACCACAAAAATTTGTATTGACCACGATAAATTTTGATTTGGAAATTCCATAATGTAGCATTTTTATTTAATATACAGTCCACTGTGTGGTAATTTTGCTTAACAACGGTGAGTTTGATTCAAGCCTCGATACGGAGATGCCATTTAAGTTCAAGCGGAGTCTCAGTAAGAGTAATTGTGAGCAATTTCATACGAAAATACTTCTTTGGAACATTACCTACTTGACAAAAATTCTTCATTTAAGTTCAGAAATGTTTTTGTTTCCTACTTGATGTGTTTCTGAATCACTAATTGTATTTGGAACATTACCAATGAATTAATTTTTATAGTTTGTAGTTTTTTTTATATTCAATTTTTCTATTACACGACACACAATCTAAGAATGGAACATTACCAATGAATTAATTTTTATAGTCTGTAGTTTTTTTTTATATTCAATTTTTCTATTACACAACACATAATCCAAGGATGGAACGATCGCATAGAGTCTATGGAAAATAGGGGAAAAAAATCCATTTTTACAAGTCATCTCCCTCTTGCATATGGTGAATCTATATCACCTCCAACTACCCCTTAAGGCAACCCTTCAATTTGAAATTTAGTTGCGCTTGTCACACCAAATTGTAGACTTCATTTTGGGCATCTCTTTCTCTTTTCATTTATTCATTTATTGATGAATCAGTTTAATGTATTTAAGAAATTAATTATCTAGGTCAATTTGTTGGAATTCTTATGAAACGTCATGTAACTAAGTTTTAATTATCTCTAAGTTCTTGTTATGACTTTACGTTTGTAAAGATCATCCGATTAACAAAATCATTCAAAGCAACAAATTATTTTTGAGGAACTAATGTTAATTGGTGATTGGAATTTATCGGTGACACATTTAGATGTCACGTTAAAAAACCAATTACTATTCATTGTAATTTCTAGGTTATTTAGTTAGTATAACATTGAAAAAATCAACTATTTGCGTTTATTTTGGGACTAATCAACTTTTTTTTAAGAAATCCTAACTAAATTTTATTATTTACGATTTGAAATTATTAATATTGTTTTCTTTTTCAAAGGTGGTGTTTATAGGTATAAACCAATCCACTATCCATTATCCTAATAAAGAAGTACCTCTAATACCAAATGGTATCTTCTCATTCATTCTTTGGTATTTTTCCCGCCTATATTTTTCCAAGTGAAGTTCGGATTTTGCCTTTCGTCCTTATGCGTGAAATTCGTTTTTTTTGCTTAACATTCGCAGTGTAACGCCCGCAGATTCAAGCTAGTCAATTTAGAGACAATAAACGTTAAAAATAACTTTTTGAAAGAAAATTATTTAGAGTAAATAATCTTAACTAATTTATAGTATATGTCACAAGGATTTCATACATATAAAGAACGCTGAAATCCGACTTATAACGAAGAAGTTATGACCCGTCAAAGTTTTGCGAGAAAATCGGCACGGCACGACACCGCATAACGTAAAAAGTGAATTTTTTATAAATTATTTTTTAGCCTTGGAAATCTAAATGAAAGACATAGTATACGTTAAACCGAGACATACATAAAAAGAAGGTCCAAATCTGATTTCGTATGAGAAAGTTATGATTTTTCTAAGATTTCGCATAGCAGTACACAGCCCGAAAATCAAATTTTAAATCAATCGATTTTTAGCCGACACAACGTAAATAATAATTGAAGATCTCATTAATAGAAACTTAACGATATAAATATAGACGAAAACGGACGTCGGATGATAAAATTATGAATTTGTTACAAACTTTAATTGTCTAAGCTTGTTAAAATATAACTTTAAAAGTAAAGACAAAGTTAACCGACGGAATCCACACGAAAGTTGTAGATCTCATCGATACCTATATGTGGATATAAATAACGTCAAAAATAGAGCTCGTATGCGAAAGTTACGCATTTTAGAAGATAATTAGTTTTTTGAGTAATCTATGAGTGACACGTGGCGCGATCTGAGCCACTGCTTCTTCCCCACGCCTTGACACCAGATGGTGACACTTGACACCCCAACACGACATGTTAGGCTCAATAACACGCCATGTTGCTTGATTTCCAGCCTATAAATAGAGGCGTAAATCACCTCATTTCTTCACACCTTCTCTCATTTTCTCTCCCAAACACCCCCAAACCCTCGAGGCTTTTCCCTAGCACCTCCTAGGTATTAGTAGCTAGTCCCGGAGCGCCATAAGGCCCCAAGAAGAAGAGATTTGACTTAAAAGTTCTGCTCGTGCAGAGCCCGGTTCCTCGCTAAACCCCATTGTAAGTGAGTTACACATACCCTACTTTAAGTATAACTTATGTTTAAATTCATTATCGTTATTATGAACCTATAAACAAGATTTATCAGTGATTCAAAGTCGTTATACTAATTGATCTACTTACGAGGATTATGTCTAGGCTGTGATTTAGTAAGGTGTTTAAATTGAGATTTTCAAACAGTATACTTTGTATACCAAACGAACTCTACCTCCGATATGTTCCTACCTAGTTGTTCCTTACTTGATAAATCACGACGTAAACTTTGAGTTAATGATGAATCTAGAATAATAATTAGTTGCAACAAATATTAGACTAAAATCCAGTAATAATGATACTAGGTTTCGTCGAAGGAAAATAAAATTGTTACAAGTGAAGTGCTGCCTGAATTACGAGTCGTCCCTTTAACAAGTAAGTGCATAGTTACTTTCGTCTTAAACACAGATATGAAGTATTTAATATAAATTATGTGCTATATGTTCTAATTATCTGTGTTCATGAAATCTAGCAGAGTATAGATGACGACCATGGACTATTCTAGATAATCCAGTGGAATGCTAGTAGACTCGCAACATGTAGGTGTTGTGAGAGATGTGTTCACCAGATATCTAGCAGTTATGGGTTTAGTGCCCTATGGATGAACATTGGCAGCTATGGACTTAGTGCCTAATAGATAATATCGGCAACTATGGACTTAGTGCATGTTGGATAAATCCTGGAAGCGATGGACTTCGTGCATATTCCTTCGGACAATCCTTAGGAATAAATGAATGAAGAATAGATGATTTTTAGGGTAGATCCTTAAGAATAAAGAAGATAATGGGGATGAAAAGTTGGGTTAATTTTTTGATGATTAAACATAATAATTATATTATTGTGGTTGAAAACCTTATGTACTCATCAGGTTTCCCAACCTGACCCACTCAGTTTATTTGCATCACAGATGTCGATACGGAGCTACATAACACCGAGAGATTAATGGAGATGTAAATTATTAGTGTAAATTAATATAAGGTTTGTTTATGCTTATGTTTTTGTACTGAAGATGACATCCCAATGTTTTAATATAAACAAAATACATTTCTTCGGAAATATTTTGATAATATCATTATCATGTTTTTTGTGAACAAATTCCGTAATATTATTCTTTAAAATGAATACTCTGATTTTTAAATAATCATAAATAAATTTTTTTAAATGACCATGAATTTAGGGATGTCACACATAGTTTCTTCTTATTAATCCCTTTAAATGAGGTAAATTGGATTTAAATCATGCGTTATGTTTATTTTTGGTAACCAAAATCACTTGAAATCGTGGAGCAAGTCATCTCCAAAATTGAATTGAAAGGGAAAATATATTTTCTGAATCCACTAGACCATTATAGCTATATCATGATTGTTACTACACCATTTTCACTGTCACCTCCATTCTTTTCAACACAAAGGTTTACCTAGAGAATCCAATAACCATATAAACCGAAGACGATAAGAATAGTGGATTTCGAAAAAATGTTAATCTCAATTTTAGGTTAATAATATTCTTTTTTAGCTTTTACAATTCATTGTTTTAATTTAAGTTTATTGAAGTAGAGTCTCCAAATTCATTAGTCCGATGGCGTTTTTTTTTGTCCATTTCTCATTTTAATACCTATATTTTAATTAATTAGTTTTCATTTCAACTGGATTGTTGATGTCGTAATCATGAGTATTTGTTAACAAAGTAACTTGCGATGTCTGTAATTTCCTCAATCGAGAGAGATGTCGTGGGAAATAAGGAGGATTTAATTCTCATGACACATTTGTTCGAAAAATGTTTAATGAACCGGAGGAATCGATGTTCAAGGTAAATATTAATGCTCGTTATGTGTTTGATGATATGTCTATTACAGTTGCACCATGTTTTTCTTTTACTCTATTCTTTGATTTCTTGATCATTATTGTTCATTTGCATGTGAGGCTAACATAAAGTAGAAGAAATAGTGAAACGACCCAAAAACACGACCCAAAAATTTTCGTTTTTCCATATAATCAAAACCATAATATAAGTATCATAACATAAACACATGCAATGTATCCCCAAAACATAATAAAATATGGTGCGGAAGACTGTATCATACTACATCAACTCAAAACATCAAGAGACATCCCAGGATAAAATCATGCTGCGGTGTGTGCGATGCTGTCACCCCGAGCTCTTCCCTTTGCTTGCGGAAGTACCTGAAACCAAAACTGAAACTGTAAGCACGAAGCTTAGTGAGCTCCCCCAAACTACCACATACCATACAATAACATATAAACACATATTGGGCCTTGCCCACTGCATCGGGCCGAAGCCCGGAAACTGCATCGGACCGAAGTCCGGAACTAACTGCATCGGACCGAAGTCCGGAACTGACTGGGACCTTGTCCCCTGCATCGGACCGAAGTCCGGAACTAACTGCATCGGACCGAAGTCCGGAACTGACTGGGACCTTGTCCCCTGCATCGGACCGAAGTCCGGAACTAACTGCATCGGACCGAAGTCCGGAACTGTCTGACTGATCATGGCATGGCATAACACATCAACTAGCATAACACATATACGACATGCTACATCGGGCCGTGGCCCGGAACACATAATACTTAACACATAAAACATAGCACACAAAACCTGTTCGAACCACGAAGGCATCGAACATACTAACTGCTGCATCGGACCTCAATCCGGAGACTACTGCTAACTGAACGGGCCGGCATTGTGGCCTTAGACCCGTTCCTACTGGAAGGAAACTCACCTCGTAAGCTGGCTGCTGAGTGTGTGGCTCGGAAAGCTAACGGCGGCTGCTCCTGAATCTCCTCGGCTAAAAGTCCATAAACACACTCAATCAAATACTAACACTGCGATTGGGGTAAAATGACTCTTTTACCCTTGGTCAAAGTCAATTCTCTTTTGGGCTGACTCGCCGAGTTGGCCACCCAACTCGTCGAGTCCTACTCTCACTTTTCACTTCTACTCACTGCTACTCGTCGAGTCTGGCATCGACTCGACGAGTACCCTCTTGATCCAAGAACTCAGACAATCTTCATCCGACTCGCCGAGTCGCATGAACAGACTCGACGAGTTGTTCTTGATCCCAAGAAGATTGCCTTGGACTCGCCGAGTTGTATGAACAAACTCGTCGAGTCCCTCCACCACTGAGTCCACTCTCAGCTCGCTGAGTCCACTTCCTGACTCACCTCGTCCACTCGACACTGATAAAACTGAAGGACTCGGGACTCGCGACCCGACTCGTCGAGTCGTTCTTCCGACTCGCTGAGTCGCTGCCATGCAACAGATTTTTACTTGATTTTGTTTGAATCCAATGCATACAATTGATAGATCTGAGTCCAATAAGCTGTTTTACCACGTAAAGTTTCCAACTTTACGTGCACAACCTCATGAATAAGGGAAATAAGGCTAAAAGATGCATAAAATGGGTAGATCTATGGCTAACATGCAATATAACCCCAAAAAGACAGTAGATCTGGGCTCTACAACACCCCAACATTCAGATCCATAGATATTTTGACTTAATAAGACGTTCATGCAAGTGTAAGGCTTGAAACAAGCACCAACTAGCTCTTAGGAGAGCCCTAATGGAAGTTTAAAGCATAAAATAAGATGGAACTCCGAAAATACCTCAATAAACTCTGATTTGGCCTTGGATCTTTGCACTCCAACCCTTCTCCTTGCTTCTTCCTTCTTCTCCTTCTTCACACCTTCACAAAGAGGGCACTAAACACAAATAAGCTCTTTAATGGAGGTTTGGGGCTCTAACACTGTGTTCTCAGGGTGAGGGAGGCGATAATGGGGGCTATAAGGTGGTATAAATAGTGGGCAACCCGGGGATTTAGGGTTTCACCCAGACGGATGGACTCGCCGAGTCCATATTATGGACTCGCCGAGTCCATATTATGGACTCGTCGAGTCGCCGGCTCACGCGTGCCCTCAGACGCGACCCGACTCGGCGAGTCAGGCTAGAACTCGCCGAGTCCCTTTAGGAAAACTCACTATAATTACCAATAAATCAACATACCGGGAACGGGTCGTTACAATTCTCCCCCACTTGTCTCAGACTTCGTCCTCGAAGTCTGCTGCGGCTGGTTCTGCAAATAATTCCGGGTAGTGCGCTCTCATCTCCTCCTCAGCCTCCCACGTCTATTCAGACCCCTTCCGGTGCTGCCACTGCACCTTTACTAGCTGAATTACCTTGTTCCTCAAGGTCTTGGTCTTCCGTTCCAGAATTGCGACCGGCTTCTCGATATAATTCAGGCCGCTATCAACCTGGATGTCCTCTAAGGGAACGACTGCTGTCTCGTCCACCAAACACTTCCTCAACTGCGACACGTGGAAGGTGTTGTGTATCAAACTAAGCTCCTCAGGAAGATCTAACCGGTAAGCAACCCGACCCACCCGGGCCAAAACCCTGAAAGGACCAATGAATCTGGGGCCCAATTTACCCCTCTTCCGGAACCTGATGACACCTTTCCAAGGTGAGACTTTCAGAAGGACCATATCTCCCACCTGAAACTCCAAGTCCGAACGCCTCCTGTCGGCGTAGCTCTTCTGCCGACTCTGCGCAGTCTGCAGCCTACTACGGACCTGCTGGATCAATTCCGTCGTATTGAGCACCACTTCGGTGCTCCCTATGACTCGCTGACCGACCTCGCCCCAACAAATCGGGGTCCTGCACTTCCTGCCATATAACATCTCAAAAGGAGGTCGATCAATGCTCGCATGATAACTGTTGTTATACGAGAATTCCGCTAACGGAAGATACATATCCCAACTGCCCCCAAAATCTAAAACACATGCCCTAAGCATGTCCTCGAGAGTCTGAATCGTCCTCTCGCTCTGCCCGTCAGTCTGAGGATGAAAAGCGGTACTGAAATGGAGACGAGTACCCATCTCGTCGTGGAATCGCTTCCAGAATCTGGACGTGAAACGAACATCTCGGTCCGACACCACCGATACCGGCACTCCATGACGTGCCACAATCTCCCGCACATAGATATCAGCTAACCTTTCCGTCGATATACTCTCCTGAATCGGAATAAAATGGGCACTCTTCGTCAACCGATCCACTACTACCCATATCGAGTCCACCCCGCGTGCGGTCCTGGGGAGTTTGGTGACAAAATCCATGGTGATGTCCTCCCATTTCCACACGGGAATGTCTAACGGCTGCATCTTGTCGTGAGGTCTCTGGTGCTCCACCTTGACCTTCCGACAGGTCAAACATCTCTCCACGTACCAAGCGACATCTCGCTTCATGCAGGGCCACCAATAATCAGATCGAAGATCTCGATACATCTTCGTCGCTCCTGGGTGGATAGAAAATCGAGACTTATGAGCCTCGTCCATCAATACTTGCCGTAACCCACCCCAGTACGGTACCCATATCCTACCATGAAGCGTCAACAAACCCCGACTGTCGTAATCAAATGAAGCTACTCGGCCCACTATCCTCTCACACTTCTGCCTCTCCTCCTTGAGGCCCTCCATCTGAGCCTCCTTGATCCGCTCCAACAACGGAGTGATCACTGTCATCCTCATACACAGATCTCTGATAGGGGCCGTCGACACCTTGCGGCTCAGGGCGTCGGCCACCACATTGGCCTTCCCTGGATGATAAAGGATCTCACAGTCATAGTCCTTCAGCACGTCTAACCATCTCCTCTGTCTCATGTTCAAACTCGGCTGATCCATAAGATATCGCAAACTCTTGTGATCCGTGTATATAGTACAGCGGACCCCATAAAGGTAATGTCTCCAAATCTTGAGGGCAAACACAACTGCCCCCAGCTCCAAATCGTGGGGTAGGATAATTAGCCTCGTGAGGCTTCAACTGTCTCGAGGCATAAGCTACTACATGGCCTCGCTGCATCAATACTGCTCCCATACCTGTGATCGAAGCATCACAATAGACCACGAAATCCTCTACACCCTCTGGCAAGGTAAGGATCGGAGCCTCGCACAATCTCTGCCTGAGAGTCTCGAACGTCGCCTGCTGCTCAGGCCCCCAGCGAAAAACCACCGACTTCTTGGTTAGTCGGGTGAGCGGCACTGCTATCTTGGAGAAGTCCTGAATAAATCTCCGATAATACCCTGCCAACCCCAGGAAGCTCCGAATCTCAGATGGAGACCTCGGGACCTCCCACTGCATCACGGCCTCAATCTTGGCCGGATCTACCAAGATACCCTTCTGGTTGACGAGGTGACCAAGAAACTGCACCTCGCGCAACCAGAACTCACACTTGGAGAACTTTGCGAAAAGTCTCTCCCTCCTCAAAGTCTCCAACACCTCCCGCAGGTGCTCCTCGTGCTGCCCCTGTGTCTTGGAATACACCAAGATGTCATCTATAAACACTATCACCGACCGATCCAGCATCGGTCTGCACACGCGGTTCATGAGATCCATGAACGCGGCTGGGGCATTGGTGAGCCCAAATGGCATCACCACGAACTCATAATGACCATATCGGGTCCTGAAAGCAGTCTTCTGTACATCCTCATCTCTAACCCTCATCTGATGATAACCGGAGCGTAGATCGATCTTGGAGAACCAAGACGCTCCCTGAAGCTGATCAAACAAGTCATCTATCCTCGGAAGTGGGTAACGGTTCTTCACCGTTACTTTGTTCAACTCCCGATAATCAATGCACATACGATGCGACCCATCCTTCTTCCTCACAAATAAGATTGGCGCTCCCCAAGGCGAACTGCTCGGCCGAATGAAACCCCTGTCTAACAGCTCCTGAAGTTGTGTAGACAACTCCTGCATCTCAGGGGGAGCAAGTCGATACGGTGCTTTGGCTATCGGAGCCGCACCAGGAACTAGGTCGATCCTGAACTCAACCTGCCTCTCTGGAGGTATCCCCGGCAAATCCTCGGGAAACACATCCGGGTAGTCACGAACGACAGGAACATCATCAATCGTCGTCTTGTCCTTCTCCCGGGCATCCAAGACGTAAGCTACAAAACCGGCGCAACCCTGCTGAACATAGCGCCTCGCCCTCGCGGCGGAACAAAAGATCGGTCCTCGCTGGGGCCTCTCGCCCTGAATCACTATCTCTCCCCCAATGGGAGTGCGAACCCTCACTAGCTGTAACTCACAATCAATCACCGCCCCATTGGGGCTCAGCCAATCCATGCCCACAATAACTTTATTCCCACGCAGGGGAATAGGAATCAGGTCCACTGAAAACTGCTCATCAAATATCTGAAGGGAACACCCTCTATGTACTCTGCCGACCCTCACGGTCCTATCATCTGCTATCTCAACCTCTAGTGGGCAATCCAGCTCCTCGGGAGCTCTGCTAAGTCTCTTGCTAAGCGCAAGCGATACAAATGATCGGGTGGCCCCCGAATCGAACAATACCAAAGCAGGGATGCCGTTCACCGAGAACGACCCTAAATAAAACGTACCATCAAATAATATTCAAACGATATACTAGTAATTAAAAGATGAAAGAAATATACATACCCATCACCACATCAGGATTCGCTCGCGCCTCCTCTGCTGTCATCTGAAATGCCCTGCTCTTCGTCACTGGCGCATCAGCTCGGCCCTGCCGGCCATCCGTGATCCTCAAGGTGGCAGGGGCGGGTGCAAGCACCTTCCCTGCTGCAGCTAAACTAGGACACTGGGACCTTTTGTGTCCCCTTTGATTGCACTGAAAGCAAATCAGATCTGATACTGTAACCGTAGTGGCAGGGGCCGTACAATCCCTACTCATATGTCCGGTCCGACCGCACTTATAGCAGCCGGAACTCCCTGCCTTGCACGCCCCCTCGTGCAACCTCCCACACTTGCCACACCGACCGTGGCTCTGCTGACCCCTGGACCTGTGATCTGAAACCTTGGGCTTTTTGCCCACACTGCCTAAACCCGAAACCGCCTCCGGTTTCCTCTTCTTCTCCATCTCGAGATCAATCTCCCTCTCTCTGGCTCTAGTAATCATGTCGTCCAGCTTTTTACAACTGGACCGGCTCACAAACATGTGAATGTCGCTCCGCAGCATCTCATGATACCGGGCCTTCTTCATCTCCTCATCGGCTGCATACTGAGGAACAAGAAGGGCCCTCTCCCTGAACTTGGCGGTGATCTCCGCCACTGTCTTGGTAGTCTGGGTAAGATCCTGGAACTCCCTAGCTAACTGTTGCACCTCGATGACCGGTGCAAACTCCGCTCTGAACCTGGTAGAGAAATCAGCCCAGGTCATGGCATCCAGTGCCGCATCATCCCCGATGGCATGTCCGACCTCCTCCCACCAGTCTCGTGCCCTGTCCTTCAGAAGACAGGACGCCAATCTAACCTTGTCCCCCTCGGGACATCTGCTAGTGCGGAATGCGTTGGCCACATCCGCCAACCATCTGGTACTCGCTATGGGGTCCCGCGCCCCATGATAGTCGGGAGCCCCGCATGCCCTGAACTCTCTGAACGTAAGTGTGCGCGACCCCATCACGGCCGCCATCTCAGTACGGAAAGTACTCAATCTCTCATCCATCAGCTCTAAAATACCCTCCTTGATCGAACCGAAGATCACAGGAGTCTGCTCTAGTATGATGCGGGTAACCTCAGAAGAAAGGAACTCCCTAGTCTGCTCATCCATCTGCCCGGCCTCCGGGCCTGATCCCGATCCTGATCCCCCTCCGGCATCTGAACTGCCGGCTGCTGGCCTCGGACGCAAAACTACCATTCTGAAACATATCATAACAACATCAGAACACTGAAATATCTCAAGGGATCATGATACGACTACTAGCTTCCTGGTCTTGTCTTGGCCTTCCTTGATTCGAGTACGGATCCTCTGCTTTCAGTAGTATGGGCCCTTACTACCTTCCACATTTATCCGTACTTTCCTCAAGAACTGCCTTGACTCCACCAAGTCACTTCTACCGCTGCTATTCTCTGCTACTCTCATCCTAGGCTTGCCCTAGGGAAACTTCAAGCTCAACGCGACTGGTCCTCAGCTGCTGTAGGTCTCCTCATAATGCCAGTTAGCCACCACCTAAACACCATCACATGTGCTGAGGATCAGATAATCCTTCAAGTAAAGGATCCGTCCCTACAACGGTTGGACTCAAACAAGAGCTGCGCAGTAGAGCCAGTTCCAGCACTCTGGGATTATTCAAACCTGATCACATGTGGTGTGACGTGTTCACCTAATGGCTAACTCCCACTACTCAGAATCCCACTAAGCACGAAGCAAGAAGCATTCGGACACGGGAAACAGACTCAGGCAAAACTATTCTTATAACAAGAAACTGCACTAGCATAGAATGCTAAGCTCGTACTATCAGGCATAACCTAAACAGGCTATCCTACTGCTGTCTATTCAATTCTAGTATGCAATACTCATAAAGCTGTAACACATAAACAGGCACATAAGGCATTCTCCTAGATACTTATCCCTATACTAGCATGCTGTTCTACTGAAACTGAAACTGAACAAATAACTTGTATGGGTAATTTGGGAGTACTTACTTGAGCTCGGCTGACCGCATGCACACACCTCTATCTTGTATAAAAACAATTCTTTCTTTCTAAGTGCTTTCAAAATTCTTTTTGTAAAACGTTTTTATCTTACTAAAATCTTTTGTTTCCCTTAGTTTGAGTTCAGATACACCCGGAAGTGTATCCGAATCCCTCAAACCAGGGCTCTGATACCAACTTGAAACGACCCAAAAACACGACCCAAAAATTTTTGTTTTTCCATATAATCAAAACCATAATATAAGTATCATAACATAAACACATGCGATGTATCCCCAAAACATAATAAAATATGGTGCGGAAGACTGTATCATACTACATCAACTCAAAACATCAAGAGACATCCCAGGATAAAATCATGTTGCGGTGTGTGCGATGCTGTCACCCCGAGCTCTTCCCTTTGCTTGCGGAAGTACCTGAAACCAAAACTGAAACTGTAAGCACGAAGCTTAGTGAGCTCCCCCAAACTACCACATACCATACAATAACATATAAACACATATTGGGCCTTGCCCACTGCATCGGGCCGAAGCCCGGAAACTGCATCGGACCGAAGTCCGGAACTGACTGCATCGGACCGAAGTCCGGAACTGACTGGGACCTTGTTCCCTGCATCGGACCGAAGTCCGGAACTAACTGCATCGGACCGAAGTCCGGAACTGACTGGGACCTTGTCCCCTGCATCGGACCGAAGTCCGGAACTAACTGCATCGGACCGAAGTCCGGAACTGTCTGACTGATCATGGCATGGCATAACACATCAACTAGCATAACACATATACGACATGCTACATTGGGCCGTGGCCCGGAACACATAATACTTAACACATAAAACATAGCACACAAAACCTGTTCGAACCACGAAGGCATCGAACATACTAACTGCTGCATCGGACCTCAATCCGGAGACTACTGCTAACTGAACGGGCCGGCATTGTGGCCTTAGACCCGTTCCTACTGGAAGGAAACTCACCTCGTAAGCTGGTTGCTGAGTGTGTGGCTCGGAAAGCTAACGGCGGCTGCTCCTGAATCTCCTCGGCTACAAGTCCATAAACACACTCAATCAAATACTAACACTGCGATTGGGGTAAAATGACTCTTTTACCCTTGGTCAAAGTCAATTCTCTTTTGGGCTGACTCGCCGAGTTGGCCACCCAACTCGCCGAGTCCTACTCTCACTTTTCACTTCTACTCACTGCTACTCGTCGAGTCTGGCATCGACTCGACGAGTACCCTCTTGATCCAAGAACTCAGACAATCTTCATCCGACTCGCCGAGTCGCATGAACAGACTCGACGAGTTGTTCTTGATCCCAAGAAGATTGCCTTGGACTCGCCGAGTTGTATGAACAAACTCGTCGAGTCCCTCCACCACTGAGTCCACTCTCAGCTCGTTGAGTCCACTTCATGACTCACCTCGTCCACTCGACACTGATAAAACTGAAGGACTCGGGACTCGCGACCCGACTCGTCGAGTCGTTCTTCCGACTCGCCGAGTCGCTGCCATGCAACAGATTTTTACTTGATTTTGTTTGAATCCAATGCATACAATTGATAGATCTGAGTCCAATAAGCTGTTTTACCACGTAAAGTTTCCAACTTTACGTGCACAACCTCATGAATAAGGGAAATAAGGCTAAAAGATGCATAAAATGGGTAGATCTATGGCTAACATGCAATATAACCCCAAAAAGACAGTAGATCTGGGCTCTACAACACCCCAACATTCAGATCCATAGATATTTTGAATTAATAAGACGTTCATGCAAGTGTAAGGCTTGAAACAAGCACCAACTAGCTCTTAGGAGAGCCCTAATGGAAGTTTAAAGCATAAAATAAGATGGAACTCCGAAAATACCTCAATAAACTCTGATTTGGCCTTGGATCTTTGCACTCCAACCCTTCTCCTTGCTTCTTCCTTCTTCTCCTTCTTCACACCTTCACAAAGAGGGCACTAAACACAAATAAGCTCTTCAATGGAGGTTTGGGGCTCTAACACTGTGTTCTCAGGGTGAGGGAGGCGAGAATGGGGGCTATAAGGTGGTATAAATAGTGGGCAACCCGGGGATTTAGGGTTTCACCCAGACGGATGGACTCGCCGAGTCCATATTATGGACTCGTCGAGTCGCCGGCTCACGCGTGCCCTCAGACGCGACCCGACTCGGCGAGTCAGGCTAGAACTCGCCGAGTCCCTTTAGGAAAACTCACTATAATTACCAATAAATCAACATACCGGGAACGGGTCGTTACAAATAGGTGTGACAACTTGGATGATTTTATCCCTTTGTGAAAGGTATCATCAATTTATTCTTCTTAGACAATCCTATTTAAGGTTTTAGCTTTTCACAACACTTTCATTTGAATCAAATATAAATCCCCTTTTTGTGACGTGTCATTTGTAGTCTGCAAAGCTGAAACAATACTCTTGCAACATGCCAAGTATGAAGTGTGTAATTGTTTTTTTATAATTCTTTCTTACTTTCCGACCTACCATTATTACACAACAAATACTTTGTAATCTAAAATAATATTGTAATATCTTATGGTCCGAACTTGAAGCTGAAAAGCTAGAAGTTCTGAAGTGGCTTGCTTCATGTTGCTCAAATGCAGGTAACTTAATGTAGTTATCTAAATCAAAATGTCATTTTAATGTAGTTGGCTTGCTTCATGTTTCTCAAATTTTTTGTTTTTGTATAAAATCAATGGTTATGTTGCGAGGAATCCTTGGTGTCTCTACCTGCTCTTCCACCAAGCATGCTTAAATTTGATGTAGAACCTCTTTATATCGAGTTTCGTTGCTACTCACCATTAGATCAAATTGGGAGTGCATCTGGACCCTATTTACATTTTTATGCTGTGAATTGGTTAAAAAATAGTAAGCAATACCCCCTCTTTTGTCATTTAATTATTTGGGTGTAGTGTATGTTTGTTTGAAATGTGATTGATTTGCAAGATCGAATGATAAATTTACGTCGAAATCATAAGGGGTTAAAATGAGATAGCTTTAGTCCTTTACTAAGAAAAAAACTTCATATATACTACTTCTTAATGACTTAATGGATAAAGTTTCCAATTTTATCCATTGGGACTCCATTCTAAGGCTAAATCTACAACCTAACTCCATTAAGTCCTTAATGTGGCCAAAATTTATGCAAGGGACCAAAAATCATCCAAACTAAGGCTTTTTTTTCTCATTCAACATAACATATGGACCATTAGAGAGACATAGAAAAATTTGGAGTTCCTCAAACTCCAAAAGCATTCATGGAAGGAACCAAAACTACCCAAAATGACGTCAAACTTGAATCTAGAAGAAGAGGTGTCCAGGTAGGAATTTTATACCCCAAATAGCTTAGATAACTGAAGATGGTGTAACGTCCGTAGATCTTGACTAGTAAATTTAGAGACGATAAGTATCAAAAATGATTTTTTGATGGAAGATTATTTAGATTGATTAATCTTAACTAAGTTATAGTATATGTTACAAGGATTTCGTACATATAAAGAACACCGAAATCCGAGTTATAACGAAGAAGTTATGACATGTCGAAGTTTCGTGACAGAATCGACACGACACATCGCGACGTAAATAGTGAATTTACGTTAGAGCGATATTTGGCCTTAGCGATCTAAATAAAAGTCTTATAATACGTTAAACCAATATCGTGCATAAAAAGAACGTCTAAATCTGACTTCGTATGAAGAAGTTATGATTTTTCGAAGTTTCAGCATTAGCAGTACGTTGCAAGAAGTTCGAACATGAGATCGAGTGATTTCTAGCCGAAATGATCTAAACGAGAATCGAAGATCTCATAAATAGTAGTCCAACGGTAAAAAGACAGACGAAAACCGACGTCAGACAAAGAAGTTATGGATTTCTAACGGAATTTTCCTATCCCGGCCTACTAAAAACAATATAATAAAATATAGTAAAAATAAAGTCAAAATTAGCCGACGAAGTCTAAACGAGCGTTGTAGAGCATAATCTCACCTACACGTGGATATAAAAGATGTCGAAAACGGAGTTCGTATGCGAAAATTATAAATTTCTGAAGTTCGGGGTGTGAAACCCCCCAAATTGTCAGAGTTCACGATGTGAATACAGTGTTCACGAAGTGAACTCAGTATTTATGACTTCTGGAGCGTGTCAGACGCAAGTTGCGATGACGCACTTGATGACTATTGAACTCACGACGTGAATCTAGAAAAATGGCCCTATAAATAGAAATCAAGGGTCAGCCGATTTTGGTTGCTCCTCCCTTACTCTCCCACTCCCGATACCCTCTCTAAGCCCTATTTTAACCCCCCAAAAGCCCTAGTATCATCCCGAGACACGAAGCAAGTCCCGAAAGCCCGAAGATCCCGAGAAGAAAAGAGTTTTCGAGCCGAAGTTCTACCTACGAGAAGCCCGGTGTGTGAGGATCTTCTAGTTTCACCGAAAAAGTACTACTCTTAGAGCCGTAGTGTTGTCCGATCATTATCTGATCAAGTGAGTGTGTTGTTACTTTCTTCTAACACATATATATGAAGTATTTGCTATGAAATACATGTTATGTGTTTATATATTGTTGTTTACTTGAGATGGATGTTGAATGAATGTTTTATACAGGTTTTTAAATAGTTTTAAATTGTATATGTAATTTATATCTACAAATATGTTGGGTAGAACATGGGTAGATGAAATAGTTGGTGTGTGATGAAATAATATGATAATAGATAGGTGACGATATAATGGTGATGATAATTAGGTGATAATAGATAGGTAATGAATAACGAGTCCAGGCGATGTTGTAGTCTAACCCTTATTACGAATTACGAGTCCAGTTGATGTTGTGGCTGCGTATTTGAGATTCACGACGTGAATCCAGAAAAATGGCCCTATAAATAGAAATCAAGGGTCAGTCGATTTTGGTTGCTCCTCTCTTACTCTCCCACTCCCGATACTCTCTCTAAGCCCTATTTTAACCCCCCAAAGCCCCGGTATCATCCCGAGACACGAAGCAAGTCCTAAAGTCCGAAGATCCCGAGAAGAAAAGAGTTTCCGAGCCGAAACTCTGCCTGCGAGAAGCCCGGTGTGCGAAGATCTTCTAGTTTCACCGAAGAAGTACTACTCTTAGAGTCGTAGTGCTTTCCGATCTTCTTCTGATCAAGTGAGTGTGTGGTTACTTTCTTCTAACACATAGATATGAAATATTTGCTATGAAATACGTGTTATGTGTTTATATATTGTTGTTTACTTGATATGGATGTTGAATGAATGTTTTATACAGGTTTTTAAATAGTTTTAAAATGTATATGTAATTTATATTTATAAATATGTTGGGTAGAACATGGGTAGATGAAATAGTTGGTGCGTGATGAAATAATGTGATAAGAGATAGGGGAGGATATAACGGTGATGATAATTAGGTGATGATGAATAGGTAATGAATTACAAGTCCAAGCGAGGTTGTAGTCTAACCCTTATTATGAATTACGAGTCCAGGCAATGTTGAGGCTGCGTATTCATGCGACGATACCCTAACCCTTACTAGACATATATTGAAGGAGTGATCCCCAAATTAGTATTGTCTATGCGATGTAGGTGATGATCCTTAGAAAAAGTTCTTAGGAACAAACATATAAGGAAATAAGATGTAAGGAGATGAGAGACAAATATGATATAGGAGATGACCCTTAGGATAATATCTTTAGGGAAGATTAAACGAAGATAATGGGGATGGGTAATTGGGTTGATTGTTTGATGATTAAATATAATAATTATATTACTGTAGGTTGAAAACTCTATTTGCTCACCAGGCTTCCAAGCCTGACCCACTCAATTTTCTTTGTATCACAGGTATCAATACGAAGACATATTTCACTGAGAGATTAAAGGAGTTGTAAATCATTAGTGTAAATAAATGTAAGTTCTGTTTATGCTTATGTGTCTGTATCGGAACATGACATCCCGAAATTTTGTTATATAATGAAAATACATTTCTTTAAGAAATGCTTTGATAAATTCTTATCATATTTTGTTTTGGGAACAAATTCCACAACAATTTTCTTTAAACGATTACTTTGATTTTAAAAACAAAGCATAAACAAATCGGTCTTTTATAGCCGTGAAATTGGGGATTTCACAGATGGTGATGGATCCAAGCTTTCTCTTTTGCTTCTTTGCTTCCTTTTTCTCAAGCTTCACTAAAATCCAAGGAATAAGCTTCAAATCTAGAGAACAAGCTTTCTGATCTTCATGGAGGCTAGGGTTTTGTGGAAGAGGGGTTAGAGGTTGAAGAGGATTCCCTAATCCTTGAGATTAGGTATTTAAATAGAGAAAACCCTAAAAATCATGGGTTTGGACTGCATCAGTTGTTATGTTGTGGCCTTCCACTTGCCACGTCATGGCGACCATCCAAATGCGCATTCCTGCATTAGTCGCGCAACGTCGTGGTGCTCCATTCACCACATCATAGAACTATATTTTTCCCAAAAATCTTTCATTTGATCCCTCAAAGCCCTCATCTGATCCATTTTGGAAAACAGATGTTACATTTTTCCTTGTTGCTTATTTAATATATTATATTGTATTTTTAACCCGTGATTAATCTTTGGATGTATCTGTTTTAATTTTTATAGAATTCCATATTTGTTAGAAAAAAAAATCTATAATCCCCAATTCGTAAAATGTAGAAAATCTGAGTTGTTACAGTGAGTAGAGTTGTAATGTTGTTTTTCTTATCCTTATACTCATTCTATCAATTGAGCTTGAAACATCAATCATTTTGTTTGTGCGGTTAGTTTGCAAAAATTACAATATCGATCATTTTGATTCTTTATTTTATATTCTTTTTTTACCTTTGTACTGAGAGTTATTACTCTACTTCTTGAAATTATTGTTTGCGTTTAAAGATTTCACATACATGGCAGACATATCGTTAGGGGTAGATAAATTAATCTACACTTCCCTTTGTTTTTCAACTCGTAGGGCCATAGAGTAAGCTTTATGAACACTAGACAAAGGATCTAATTACATAGATTATCATATATATATATATATATATATATATATATATATATATATATATATATATATATATATATATATATATATATATATATATATATATATATATATATATATATATATATATATATATATATATCACTTAATCCTATCAAGAAGTGCATAAGTCTTGTCATTGAACTAATTTTAGATATGTTCTATAATCGCCCCCCCCCCCCCCCCCCCCCTTCCCTATTTTCTTTAAATTTTTGTACATATTCTATTTTCGGCCTCCCAAATCAACACTTCAAACTCCGTTACTACACATAGATGTTTATTTTGTGTGGTTAGTACATATATTTGGTTTATTGTTTACAATGCTTTTAAAATAGTCGTCATTGGTATCTTGGTTGACTATTATTTTCATCCTACTCTCGTACCTCATAATCGTTGTTGATATGCTCACATCAAAACCGTGAATGTTTTTTGTGGTATTATATCCTAATATTTGTATGCTATGAGTGGCTTATGCTATTTTCTAAGCCTATTGTTTTTATTTTATTGGGTGTAATAGAATGTTCTATGTGACTTTTGCTATTTTGGATCACTTTTAGTTTTACGTTTTTTCGGTGCCATAGTTACATGTGTAATATTGTTATTTTACCAATATAATTTTATTGTGGGTACTATGCTCTTATAAAAATTATTATGTTTTAACATTTTCTTTTTTGAATAAACGTTGATAAATATAAGTAAAACTATATATTATATATTATGATAAACTGAAAATTATATTATACCTACATATGATATAAAGAAAACTCTTATAAGCATGCATTATACTTTAATAAATATTTGTATAGAATACTAATTTATACAAAAAAACAGACTCAATTAGGAATTTTTAGGAACTAAACCTTTTATTTTGTATCAATGGCCGAAAGGAAAGCAATGACATTATTTTTTTTCTCAACACACTCCAAGAATCAAACCCTCCCTTCCCTCATCCTATTATCAAAGATCAATAGCCCACACAAGATGTTTGATGAAATGTTTTAATAAATATGCCAATATTACTAACCTTAATTCCTATTTGAATATATTTCTATATAATCACCATGTATATCCCATTATCTATTATGCTATTTCCTCTACTTCTTCATTACTGCTATTCAACCAAATAAAACCATTTATTATTTTTAAAATAGTTGTTCAATTACCAACAAACAATAATCTATTGTTTTTTTTTGGTTTTTGGAAATAAACGCGTTTGTTTGTTTGTTTGTAATTATCCTAGAAAAAAGAAAAAGAAAAACACCAAAAATAATTTAGATTATGCGCCCTACCGACACTCTGGCTACGATGTTTAGAGGTCGACGGCTCGTGACGAGGGGTTAACATACATTCCCACTTTCTCATCACTTCCTTTAAATTGCGAACACTACACAGGTTTTCAAGGGTCTTCTCTTTTTCCATACACACTCTCCTCTCAAACACAGATTTAGATCGAGATCGAGATCAATAACCATGGAGCTATTCTACTTGATTGTGTTTGGGGCCTTAGGAGTTGTCGTTGCAACAATGGAGCTCAGCAAGAACAACAAAGATCGAATCAATACTCCTTCTGCTTTCAATTCCTTCAAGAACAATTACCTCCTCGTCTACTCCCTTATGATGGGTACCTTTCTACTTCCCTTATCATTACATCTCGTCCACATTATCATTTTCTGTATATGTTCGTTACCAATTGTTCATGATTTGAGTTGACACTTGTAATTCGGCATTTATCGGAATGAATTAGATCTGGATTATCTAGATTTACATTAAATGGTGCTAAATTTTACAACTCCTTTGGATCTGGGCTAGTATATTGACTATGTTCTAATAGGTTTGAGTTAGATCGGGATAGTCTAGATCCTTTACAACTCACTGATCACTTTGATGATTGTGTTGTGACTTGTGACTAAGTTCTTTCTTTCATGGTGGTTGTAGCTGGTGATTGGTTGCAGGGGCCTTATGTCTACTACCTTTACACCACTTACGGTTTCGGGAAAGGAGATATCGGGCAGCTCTTCATTGCTGGTTTCGGATCTTCCATGCTCTTTGGGACAATCGTTGGATCCTTAGCTGACAAACAGTAATTTCCAAATTCCAGTCAATCTTTTAACTTTAAACAATTATCCTCCTCAATTTAACTTGATTAAACTCGTTTCTGCTAAATTCAGTGGTCGAAAAAGAGCTTCAATTACTTACTGCATAACCTACATTCTGAGTTGCATCACCAAGCATTCACCTCAGTACAGAATTCTAATGGTGGGGCGTATCTTGGGAGGGATTGCCACCTCTCTCCTCTTTTCAGCCTTCGAATCATGGCTTGTTGCTGAACACAACAAGGTAAGATACAATATTACATTACTAAATATACCCTTTATATTGTGTATGGTTCTAATGCTCTTGTTTTGATGCATCTGTAGAGAGGTTTTGAGCAACAATGGCTATCAATTACATTCTCCAAGGCAATATTTCTTGGAAATGGACTAGTTGCCATTTTAGCTGGTTTATTTGGAAATCTTTTAGTTGGTTCATTGGCCATGGGACCTGTTGCTCCCTTTGATGCAGCTTCAATCTTTCTTGCCATTGGCATGGCCATCATCATATCATCATGGACTGAAAATTATGGTGACTCATCAGAAAGCAAAGATCTAATGACCCAATTCAGGGGTGCTGCTGTTGCAATTGCATCAGGTCTCTCTCTCTCTCTCTCATACATACATATATACATACATTATACAGGAGAAGCATAAAGAATCCAAAGTGGCAATCTTGTAATTATGCATACATATCATTCTGCCTTCAAAATTTGGAACTAATGGTTTCTTTTTTTGTGTAAAAACAGATGAAAAGATAGCATTATTGGGTGCGATACAATCTTTATTCGAGGGTTCAATGTACACTTTTGTGTTTCTATGGACACCTGCTTTAAGCCCAAATGGTGAAGACATTCCACATGGTTTCATTTTTGCAACTTTCATGTTATCTTCCATGTTAGGAAGCTCTTTAGCTTCTCGTTTATTAGCACGTGCATCAATCAAAGTTGAAAGCTACATGCAAATTGTCTTCATCATCTCTTCAGCCTCTCTCTTGCTTCCAGTCATCACAAGTGTATGCCAAACTTTTTAACCTCATTTTTAAGGGGTCATGTCATCAATGGGTAACAAACTGTTTAAAATGTTAAAAAACACGATTGTACTAAAAAAGTAATATCATAAAAGGTAAGCAACTAGAACATTTTGTTACCCATTAATGACATAAAGCTTTTCTTTTTTGAATTAATGTATGCCAAATAATCTGAAGAATGATTTTTTTTTTTACAGTCTTTGGTGGCTCCTTCGAAAGAGAAAGGTGGAAGTATAAAATTTGCAGGGTGTATTCAGTTGATTGGATTCTGTGTGTTTGAAGCTTGTGTTGGTTTATTTTGGCCATCTATTATGAAAATGAGGTCTCAATATATTCCTGAAGAAGCAAGAAGTACAATTATGAACTTTTTCAGGATTCCACTTAATATCTTTGTATGCATTGTACTTTATAATGTGAGTCCCTCTCTCTCTCTCTCTCTCTTAATATATGTATCTGTGCTTACATATATACATTTGACCATTCATTGACTTTTTTAAATCTTTTTATGAAGGTTGATGCATTCCCAATTACTGTAATGTTTGGAATGTGTTCCTTTTTCCTTTTCATTGCATCTATGTTGCAAAGGCGGCTTTTGGGGGTTGCAGAAAGATCAAGTAAGTTTTTTATTATCTTGAGTAAATTACAAATCTAGTCCCTGTGTTTTACTCAAATCCCAAGTTTGGTCCATGTGCTTTACAAATCGACAATGAATGCAAGTCTTAACTTTGGGAAGATTTCAAAATTTGGAGCAAACATGCCGTTTTGAGTAAAGCACAAGGACCAAATTTGTAATTTACTCTAGATTCTTTTTGGGATGAACAAATGTTTTTTTTTTTTTTTTTGAGTGAATAGTTGATTTTGTGTGTTTTGATTTAGGGCAAGATAAGGGGAGGGAATTGGAAGCCGAACCACTCAATATCTGATTACCAAGATTAAGAAATGTAATGGGATTTTATATTTTATAGATCAATTTTTGTTAAAAGTTGTGTGTTAAATTAAGAAAAACATATTGGGATATGTGCATCAAGGAGCCATAGTTGGTGATGAAGAACACAAAGAGAAAGAATTAAAAGTTGATTGAGAATAAGTAAGTCGGTATACCCTTAATATATAGTGTATTATTAAGTTTTTGTAATCTCATAGAACGATTTATTTCTAACCTAAGTTGTTTCAACATTTTGTAATGCTGTTTTTTTTTGTATGTATCAACATTAAAGATGTTCATTAAGAAAGAGCAGTACTTGTTTGATATGCATTTCTAGTAGCTTACTTCACAACTTATGGTATGTATATGTGTGCTAATCTTTTACAGGAATAAGTTGGGATAAATGCAAGAAATAACAACATAGTTTGTTTATAAGTATATTGTAGCATCGTGTGTTCAAATGCTTTTATTACAACGTTGTGCTTTCAAACGTTATAATGTTTGTGCAACATCATTGTCTCGTTGAAACTGAAGGGAAATTTGTAGAGGGGGACAATTAGGTGAACTATGTTGTATGACTCTAAAAGTTGGTCGACAAAAATTGTGCATGAGAGGAAGATGGAAGTTACATAAATGAGGGTGCACTGGTGGGCCTACAGTAGAACAATATTGGATATAATATTGGGCCTACGGTAGATCAATGTTGGATATAATACTAAATGTGTTATTTAGAAAACTACTTTGGGAGACTAGGAGTGGAGTCGACCACCGAAACATCGAGGGAAGGAAGATTTTGGTGGTTTGTGATGTCATGGCCCTCATGTGAATAGACAATCAATGATTGCTATAAAACTAATATGATAGGAATGATAGTCAACCAAGAATTATCGACTCATAGTATTTGAATAAATAAACAGTAAACCGAAATAGATAATGATAATAATAATACTAACCACATGAGATGTACATAACATATATTTTTTGGTTCCACTATTGAGGTGATAATGTACATCCACATAAGAAGAAAAGATCATTTATTCCAATAAGTACCAAAGTCAACCGATTGAAAAACACAAACTTAGAATAACAATGAGTTGATAGGGTGTAAAACCCGCTCAGCTGATCACTCAACATGATTACAATGTGTTTCACAAACCCTCTATATCAAAGGAATATGATTTGATGAAAACACTCAAAAATACTAGTTACAAAAAGCTTAAAATTTTGGAACTCTCTTAAGTCTTCTAAAAGTTGTTCGTATAGTTGCATGTGCATCAACTTTAGGAGTTGCCTCAAATTTATTCGGAAAATACTCATAGTTATGCATATTGAATGTGTATCACCTTCTAAAAGTTGTGTATATCGCATATCTATCACCTTTATGAGTAGCCTCAAATTTATAAGGGAAAACCATATTGCGACTTTCTATAAAATTAGGCCCTCAGTAAAGCCCAAAACACACAACAAAAAATTAACGAACCAATCTAATAATTTTTCATGTAGCTCTAACATAGTGACCAAATGCTTGGAGATAGCCGATCTTTCGATTGATTTCATCATCTAGTTGGAGTTTAATGTTGGTCCGTTCCATAAAAGGAACGAAAACTATCAAATTTCAACATTTCATCTTGATTGAGTTCATCCTACAAAATTGAGTTCTACATAGTTTTGATCCTTAACAAAATTGAGTTTGGATCTAAACCATAATGCTTCCAAACAAGAAAGAACCAAAATGACATTTATGGAAATGAGCTTTGATATGTGTTGGAGCAAGAAATGCTCTACAATGCTGATCGATTTATTATGTTAGAATATCTCTTGTATGAAAGCATATTACATCCACTAATATATAAAGTGGATGTGTGTGGTCATTTGTATGAGTGTTCTTCATTGTAATATTTTTTTATCTCTCTATCTAAACATTTTAGTTTACTCACTTGTTCATGTTCATCATTGTTCACACATGATTGTTCATCATTGTTCGGAAGAAACAAGAACAAGCCCTTGGGATATTTCCTCATGAGAATGATATTAGAAATATTTCCGACAAAGATCTTTTCTCGAAAGCAGAAAGATTTTGGACTCAATCCGGTGACGTTCCCAAATCTTTGGATGATCCACTGAATGGTGCTACCAAAAAGCCAAGTGTTGATGTTCTTGAGACCGCCACTCTCTTATATGATCCTCCTCAGACAAATGATGATAAAAGTGATGTTGCTGAGTCAACTCCTATTTCGCATGATCCACCTCACGATGTAACCAAACCAAAAGGAGATGTCTGAACCAATCAAGGTTTCAGAGGATCCTTCAAATGAAGTCAATTTTGATGAACAAAAATAGAGCTAGTATTGAGATGATTTTTAAAGAAGGTGATATGGTTGTCACAGTTGTTTAGAAGTCGATTGATTTGATCATGTTCATGCAACCTTCCGCTTCTAAACCAAATGTTGATTTCTATCTATAATCCTCATCAGACGAAATGAAGGTTGGTGATGGTAATGGAGAGGGAAATAATGATACCATAGATTTGGGCCATGATGATGACAACAATGGTGATGGTGAATACAAAAGAAAATCCGATGAATCAGTTGAAAGATCAAGTTCGGAAACGGGCTCCTCGGATGAACTTATTGCTGACCCTTTTACATTACTTGAAATGAGAGACAAAGTCGACAAGGTTGTGCAAAGGTAGATTCGGTCAATGCTCAGGTCATATCATTTGATTCCAAATCGGATTTAGTTCTCAGATATATTTCGGAAATCAAGTCTGCCACTCCATCCCTTCAAGACCGAGAGCGGAATTTAGATCAACTTATTTCCCTATGGATCAAACATACCTTGGAAGAATTCGAAAAAAGATATGAGGAAAACCTCTAAAATCACATCGAAACAGTAGACCAGATGTTGAATATTCATGAATACATGATATCTGTTACAAATGAATTAATCGAGTAGAGTCATGTTCTTCATGAGAAACAAATATAGAGGTTAAAAAGGGAGATCAAGGCGAAGGATGGAATGAACCTCATTCTACAACAAGTTCTAATCAAAGTAAGTCGATATGCTTAACACTTTGTGGACGTTATGAATTACAAGTTTGATGAAGTCCTATTAATATTTGAAGAAACTTTAGATGTTCTGAAGAAGCAAGCCCCCATTGCTAAAGTTTATGAAAATCTGACCAAGATTGTCAATGTTAACCTTTGGAAAGTTTGACAAGTTTGGGGAGTTGAAAGAGTAAGTTGAGCTTGCACCAAAGGTTGGGCCCTCTTGTGCAAGAGGGGGGGGGGGGGGGGGAGAAGAAGATGATAAATGATTAAATTGGAACAATAAATTCTAGCTCCGCAATGAAACCTTGGATGAAGAAGCTCAAAATGACGATGCACAATTGGTCTCTACAGAACTACCTTTCATCGGAAAAGTCCTTTCCGATGAAGAAAAGGCAAAATGGCTATCTTGGCCATCAACTATGTCCACATTCATCAATAAAAAGCATCCTTGAATCCAAATGTAACATACATACCAAAAATAGTGTTAAAATTTTCATTTTTCAAGCACCCAAAAGATAAAACAAATTGTTCCAAGCCAATCATATTATAAATATTCTCGACATCAGAGTGAAACCAAATAACAATGTGGAATAATATCAAGGGGATGTTGTGCAATCATGCCAGGCTCTTCCCTTGTGAACGGGAAGTACCTAAAATGTTTAAACCACAAACCGTAAGCATAAAGCTTAGTGAGTTCCCGAAAATACCACATACCATACAACGAGTCCAACCCGACATACAAACAAGCCCAACCCAGCATACCAACAGGCCTAGCCCAACATATCAATGGGCCTAACCAAACATGAAAATGGGCCCATCCCAATATATCAATGATCACATCCCGACACATAATGCAAGAGTCATAAAGACAGCTAGGATCATATATATAGTATAATGAGAAGGCTCACCTCAACCCTGAAGACAAGATAAACCACTCACTCGAGATGATGATATCAAACCTCTTGCTAAACATATACATAATAATACCCTAATTAATAATTAAGGTAATAACTAACTCACGAACATTATGGACTCACAATTAAACCTCATTTGGGCAATATGTCAATACTAAGTCCCAACATGGTTGACCAAAAGTCAAACCGGTCAAAAAGTCAACGGTCAACCCTCAGTTGACTTATGCTCAATGTAGCAAACTAATATACGCCCAACATAGGGGTACGCTTAGCATACATAAATCTACACCCAGCATAGAGCTACGCTTAGCGTATAGAAGGCTACACCCAATATAGAGCCCCTGTTTCCCAAAAACTTCTATTAAGCTCTTAATACAGCAAGCCAAACTCTCAAACTCCCATATATGATCTAAATGAATGTCTTAATGGATAAAGTCTCTGACTTTATCCCTTTGCATCGCTAAGAAGAGCACAAAACCAAACTTTAAGTCCATATTGTCACTTTTTGCTCAAGAACCCATGCATGGATGGATGAGAGTGCCCAAGCTCTCATTTTCATGATTCTATAACCTCAAAAACATTAAAAAGAAGCATTCATATCGCCTAGAGTAACCCATACTCACAAGGACCAAGATTATGGGGACAAAAGCATAAAAATCACAACCATACTAGATCTAACATGTACAAGCATCAAGATGAAAGCAATATACCTTCCAGAGATCGATGTCAGCTTGCAAAACCCAAATCTACACACCTTGAAGCTTTCTACTTGGGTCTACAAACACTTTCTTCCTTCAAAGAGCACACAAAACTCTCTAAAAGTTCCAAAACTCAAAAATGGTGGTTATTTTTTCAAACGAAAGATAAGAGGTGATGGTGGCTAGTTATGTGAATCATCCCAAGAAGTTAGAGCCTTTAAATACGTTTCAAAACCTTAGGCTTAGGATTTTGGTATGCAGCGGCTACGCCCAACGTAGGTCATTAAACTCGCATCCAGAATTCAACACCAGCGCCCAATGTAGGGTGTTGCTATGTGGTTGCCCAGATTCATGTATGGTTTCCTGCATACGAGTTCCTTCCAATGAGCACTCCCGGCAACACAATGCATGAAGTTGACACATCTAGGTTAGAAATCCATACCGATGGTTGTACCCCGGTATTGCTCTCCGATGCCTAAGTTAGAAGTCATATATGGGGAATGGATATTGAACTTTCTAGAATTCAAGAATACCTCTTGAAATCCCATGACCATCTGGAATTTCGTCTCACCTCCTAGGGAGGTTCTAGAATTGGTCAATGTTCAACTTTTGAACATTGTCAGCTTTAGTACTTCAATTAATTCCAAATTAAATTATAATTAATTCTTAATTAAAAAATATTATTTATAATTAATATATTATTCTTATAATATATTAATAAATCATCTATTTTGATTTCTAATTAATTTATTAATAATAAATTAACAAATCAGTCTCTCTCTTCAAATAGCATTCTAGTCTTTTACTAGGTTTGAGGGCAATCCTATGCTACCATCAATGTCAAGTACATACCAATTATAGTTATCGTTTTAGGCACATAATCCAACACATACAAGGATATGGACTGTAACACATAGTATAGTCAAGAAACTCTCCTGAATTGAAGACGCAAAGAAATACAACAACACCCTCACTCCCTGCATTGATCACTCCTACTGACTGACTGACACCAAATACAGATAAATCATTAATCAATTACCCAAGTCCTTGAAGTTTAACACTTTGACCCACGGTCAAACTGGTTAAAAGTCAACGATTAACAAAAGTCAATGGTCAACCAAGTCAACATTCACCACGACGTGGAGAAACACTCACCACGAGATGGAGAAATACTAACCACAACGTGGAGACCTCATGGTCACGTTGTAGTCATAACATGAAAAAACAGTCGGCATATAGGACCCAACCACGACGTGACAAGCCGTTAGCCACATCGTCGTTCCTGGAAGAAGGCCATATTCTTCATTAAGAGCTTAATTGTTATAGATCTAAACCCATAACTTTAGATCTAGTCCTTTCCAATGACTTAATGGATAAAGTTTCCAACTTTATCCATTAGGACTCAACCACAAGGCAAGATATACACATCTAAATCTAATAAGTCCTTAATGAGGCCAAATATTGAACAGCGATACAAAGTAACTCCAACCATGACTCTTTTCTTAGTTACCAGAAGCTTAGAGACTACAAGAGGACCACAACAAGCTCTAGAGTCTCCAAGAGCATCCGCGGAAGGGACCAAACCACCCAAACTTGAATCTAGAAGAAGAAATGCCCATGTATGAACTTTAAACCTCAATGGCTCAGATTTCAGAAGAGAATGATGGATCCAAACTAGATATTTGCTTCCTTGCACCAAAGTGAACTCCCTCATTCCTCAAGCTTCACCAAAATCCACACTAAGCTCCAAATCAAGAAAATAGACTCTCAAACATACATGAAGGCTAGGGTTTCGTGTTTAGGGGTTGGGGATGAATATGACGATTTAATCCTTTAGATTAGGTTATTAAATATGAAGAAAACCCTAAAAATCTTGGGCATGGGCTGCATCAGCTACCACGTCGTGGCCTTCCTCTTGCCACGTCATGGTGACCATTCAGAATGTGCGTTCTTGAAATTGGTATGCTACATCATGGCGCTCAATTATCTACATCATGGCATAAGGTTTTTACCAAAAAGCTTACCTTTGATGTCTATGAGTCCTCAACTTATCTCTTATGGCAAATGGGTATGACACAAAAGATTTATTTCAAGAACAGCCAAGTCCCAAGCTCCAAGAGAAATCAAGAAAGAGTTTACCGAGAAAGCCACCTGGTGGATTGAAGTCATAGACTGGCTGTAAAAAGCCTACTTGTTCTCTTTTGACAATGCAACCTAATTGGAGACTAGATAACTAAATATCACTTAGAGGGACATCGTTAATTCAGAAAAAGTGAATGTTTAGTCTATCTGAAGTATGGTACTTTCCAAGCTCAATCTGTTTCAGATGCACTTATGCTTCCGAAGAATTGTCTAGTTTCTGACATAGAGAATGATATTTGTTTAAGACAAGTATTTTTTCTGTTTGATTTAGTTTGTCTTATGTAAACTACATGCGATAAGATCAATAGGAACACATTTTCATATTTCAGGTTGTTAAGCTCGTAATCCATGCATGTCCTTGTTTTCTTTTTGTCTTATGTACTTCCTTTTCCTATAAAAGGAGTGTCAACCCCATATATTATTTACACCTTTATCAATAAAAGAATTACATATGTTATGCTCTCATTCTCTAGTTCTTCTCTAAAACAGTTTTACTTGAGTACTTGGTTATTTTACTCTTTAAGGCTTGATTGGAAATTGTTATCAACCTCCATTGTTGTTGTTCATTCAAGGGTTATGGGAAGGACCGTTTGAGTGACCCGAGGTGGAGATATGGAATCACTACCCTTGGTTAGTTGCAGCATCATACTTCGAGGACGAAGCCGTCGAGTGGGGGAGAATTGTTTCATATGGTTTTGAGGCACTTTCATTGTTGACCCTTACATTGAGATTTATTGCAATTTAGACCCTAAGTACAAGAAAGAGTGCATTGAATCCCCCAGTATCATTTTCGTGATTTGAGTGATAGGGGAGTACGCCATGCATACATATGTACGCTAAGCGTACTAGCGTATATATGTACGCAGGGCGTACATTTCAGACATGCAAACCATAATTTTTAGGGTTTGGCTCATATTTAAACCCCATTATAACCTCACCTCTCACTTCATCAGCCTCCATCCTCTTGATACGTTTTTGCAACCCTAACCCATCTTGTGAAGCATTTCTAAGCTTGAAAGTGTGTGTTTTGTGTTTTTGAAGAAGAAGGAAAGAAGGAGAGACTACCTTAGAGGAGTGAAGTTCTTTAGATCCAGGATCACACCATCTTTTAGCATCATTAGGAGGTATAAAGTTTTAAACTTGGTGAAGTTCCATTTAGATCTTGTGTTGGGTTTAATTTTTGGTCCTTTTGTCCCAAATGTGGAGATTCATGAACACAACATGTTCTTGACCCATTAAGTTGTCCTTTTAGACCTTTGGAAGGGTCTTGAGTAATAAAAATGGGTTCCAAATAGTTGGTTTTACTCTATGCATCATTTAGAAGTTCTTAATGGATGAAGAAGTTGAGTTAAGCACTTAACGGACATGCAAAGTCATAAAGTTGGAAACGTATGACTCTTGAGGATATTTTAGTCATGGATCTGAAAAATAGGTGTAAGAACTTAATCTATTAATCTCTTATTGAGAAATTAGGCATCTGGGAGTACGCCCCGCATACCTGGAGTATGCATCGTATACGAGGTCAACCACCCCGATGGTGGTCAACTCTCAAGTACACCCCGCGTACTCACTCTGTGTTGACTCGGCTGCGTTGGCTCAGCTAGGTTGACTCGGTTGAGTTAGATCAGTTGACTTATGGATTTTTACTAGTTTGACTTTGAGTTTGACCAAGCTTGACTTAACGGTATTATGGGTATTTTTGTTGGTGTTTGAGAATTGGTCTTTTGGATGATGATTTAGAATTGATATTTTTTTTGTTGGATAGGTGTCGGTTAAAGCTGAGATTCGGAGCGGGACCTCATCGGCTATTGATTATATCGAGAGGTTAGTTTCCTCACTTTACTTATGGGTAGAAGACACCACGGCTGGCCTATTGGATTGATATCTTGCTATACACTTATATGTTGAGTATGGAATAGAGTTGCATGATTATATGCTAGTTGTTGATATGCTATTCTGGTAGATCTGTAGGACTACCTGTGATTCTATTTGCATGATTATCTATATATGTTTGATTATATGTTATATTTCGGCATATTGTGTTGGGTTGCGGTTGTGTTGCTTTGTGTTGTAGCCAACAAACCATGGAGCATTCCAGATATGAGTTGAGGGCTGTGTAGGGTATGCCAGACTCACACTAAGGGCTCAGTAGCATTCAAGATACGATCTAAGGACCAGTTGGTATGCCAGACTCGTACTGAGGGATGAACATTGGTATTCCAGTTTGATGACTGATTAGTTCAGGGAGCAAGTCATACATAAGCTGTGGGCCCCGAGGGCAAGCCAGACTTATGTTATGGGCTCAAGACCAAGTCGGATATGAGTTGTAGGCCTGATAGGCAAGTCAGACTCATATTGTAGGCTCATGGGTAATCCAGTCTTTTAGTTGTGGATCCAGTACAGGTTATGAGCAATCTAACACTCCTAAGTGTACATGCAACCCTAAATACATTGTATCTATGTTTTCTCTATTATACATGCAAATATCAACTTTCCAAGGTATTGTACTATTCTAGCATACAAAACTTTGAATGACACAAGTTAGAATAACATACCTTTTGTTGGTGCTTGTCTTCATGAAGCTTGAGTGCCTAGTGCCCCAAGTGTGACACCTCAAATGGTTCACACAACACCATAAGCACTTGGAATAACTTAGAGTGAAACTTGAACACTCCATGAAATCGTTTAGCTCTCACACACACATAGTGTACGATTTCTTGGGCCATGGGATTCTTTTATATGGTGGCTATTAGGGTTACACTATGTAACTCGTGACTTTACCCATTCCTTATGCTCCATGGATTTTAACCTCCATGGAGCATCCATAGGTCAACCCCATGAACTTAGTCCAACATAAGGAATCTTGGATCACAAGCCCACATATATAAGAATGAATGATTTACTCAATCAACCCATATATTTAATTAGTCTCCTTTTGATCACTTAATTAATTCCAAATTAATTCTTGATCAATACTAATTAAATAACCTTATTAATATATTAGAACTTATAATATATTAATAAACCTTAAGTATTATTTCTCTCATTTTAGTCTATCCAAGTGCATGATGCCATGCAACCCAAATGGACCATGCCGGGTTGGGTCAAGTTTTACCAATTATAGTTATGGACTTAGACATTAATCCAACAGTCTCCCACTTGGATAAGTCTAAAACTATTATTGCAAGTATGACTTCAAAACCCGACTAGCAACCGTAGCTCTCAAAAGCTTCTGTCGAACTCTGACCTTGTAGATGAACTCTGACCTTTGTCAATGACTTGTCCATTAGATAAGGGGTCATATATTCCTCCATTCTAGATATCATATGGACTGAGACATGGATTATAATCATTCTCTCTGTCCATTTGTTGTTTCCCGATTTCTGATTTATGACGACTGACTAATTGAACAAATCAAATTAGTCCTGGCCCGGCCGAGCACTTCCATATGTCATCATCAAATCATCGAGGGGCCCACAGATATCGCTTTTATCCCGAAGGTAAAAGGAATGGATAAACTTCGACTCATATTCTTGTACTAACTATTTGTTGAATCATACACAAAGGCACGTTTTATAACATCGAGTTACCAATGTGTTTACGTGCAATCAATGTATAACCAACTCATAGTCAACAAATCATATCTCTAGGTTTGAAGAATATAATATATTATCGTCTCATGATTCACTCGTGATAAAATCCATGAAGTGAATCCAAATGAGCGTGGGTTGAATCCAATACTCAGCCCTTATGAGTACTCATGAACGTTGTAGCAACTATTGCATTGTCTAAAGCACTTTAGACAAATCATACAAGCCAAATTCATGACAGTCTTGATTCATATCTACTTCCAACATATGACCGACTGTGGATGGTTTGAATGACTTGGTCATTCGGGAGAATGACCTAGTTATTCTGGAAGTCAAAACATGTGAAGTGAAACAAAAATAATACTAGTCCTATATGGCCTCAACACTTTGAGCGTAAATAAAACACCTTTTATCTAAGCAGCATATTGATCACTCATTATTCATGTTTCGATTAATCAACTTAATACTTGAATTGAAACAGTAGTGATGCCATGCTCCAAGCATGCATACTATGTTTCTCTAAACAATAGTTATGCCATACTCCAAGTATGCACACTATGTTTACATATGGTCATCTCTTTGTGAAATGTATATCAATTGAACATGACTTATATGATTCTTATTTCACAATCCCAATCCTTATTGTAAATGTAAGAATACCAAGTTCTTGTCATTTACCGTAATCTATGCAATGATCCTCTTGTAATGATATTCACACAAGTCACAAAGACTTGGCAACAAACATTACAAAGTATTCCAATGGAAAGCAATTCCATGGAGATGAAGTCTCAAATTCAAAGTACATTCCTTTGAACATCCTTCTTTGCATAGATTCAAAGAATAACTTCCACCTATGGAAACAATTCCATATTCCCATCTTGACCATCACTTTTGAACAAGAGTTGCCTCTTTCCAAAATATGTCAATAAGATCCTTACTCTATACTTTTAATTGTCCATGAGTAACCAAACTTTGGAAAACCCCAAATTGTTCTCGACAATTGCTTAATCATCTTAGTCATATCCAGTTCTAATCCCTTTTCCCTTCTTAACGCCCTAAGCATTAGGAAAATTTAGAATGGATGAATATTATAACACATGCAACCGATTCTATATCCGAAGCATATGGGATACGATTCATGATATAATATTTTTATTTGCCATGTTCTCATAATTCGAACTATGAAGATGGATGCCGTAATCATAATCAAATTTTGAAAAAGCAACATATATAGAAATTCCTTATGTTGAACCATTTCAACATAACATTCATATATATTCTTGACTAAAGTTGATTAAAATCTCAATCTAAGCTTGTAGAATTGAAATGAAGTATAAATTTCTCTCCCTTAATTATAGTAAAACAACTTTTCAAAGCGAGTTGAAACTTTTATTTTCTATAATTAACATTGCTAACTTGCAACATAATCATCATGCTCCCACTAGCATAATGATTACTATCTAACTAGCATAACACTTTATGCTCCCACTAGCTTTGACATGTACCTAGAAATCAGTCAGATTTTAGATACTAGATTGCCTTGATAAGACTTTATCAAATCATACACCTGGAGTCTAACCCTTTCCTTAGATAGCTCACATGTGAGTCAAAACTTTTGCCATTCTCATTAGTTAGTGTGCCGGTTAACCACACACGCTCCACTAACGACATGAGAATGAAAACTTCACACATGCTATCCACTTAAATCTACTTAGTGAAAGAGTTTCCTCACTATCATTTTCATGAATCGGAGAGAAACCTTATGACACTTAGATTTAATGGTGTATGTGTTCTTATCCATGTGAATTGTCAGAACCAAAGTCACAAGACAAGGATAACGACAAATCCAAACTCATATGGACTGAACTCAATCTAATTTCTTGCCACCTGGCAACTCAAGGGCCTGCCATTGCTTCCAAGTTGTTATGCAACCAATTGAGAACTCTTAGAACTCCAATGCAAAACCAACTTTAACTGGAATGGCCACAGAATATGTCAACACGATAGGTTACAAACCTCAAGTCGTGGTCTAGTGATTAACAAAACTCTTGATTAGTTCTTGAATCTATCTTAAGATCCTTTTAAGGCTCCCACTGACCTCTTGACATATAAGATTCTCTTTGTCAAGAACCATTCCTTGACAAAACAAATATTCAAGAGTTAGTGCAGATTCTTATCAAGTTCAACACTTCTCACAATTGGTCTTAATTGGTCTTTGTTTTATCCAAAACATCACAACTTACCAATTTCAAATGTACAAGAGTAAGAACACATTTTACTCTACATTTAACAAGTATTTTAAACCTTTCTTAAGATTATGTCACTCAAGGCTCAATCTTGGAGTATGACTCTAAGATTTAATTTTGGAACGAAGTATAACTTATCTTTTGATCTAACCATTTCAACAATTCACGATTCCTCTCCTTAGGCAAACAAAATGAACTAAGGTGTCCTCAGAGGATCAATGGTGACATGGTTTCATAATCACTAAGATAATTATAAAACAAGATACTCAAGTACTCTCCCATCTCTTCAAATTAGAGAAACTTTTATCTTTCTGCCTTATTTGATTCTTCTTACTCATTATGTTTATCATTGAAACTTTTCCAATGATCCAGAATTATACTTAAACTTGTAAGTATAACCATATTTACTAAACTTTAGTAAATCATAATGAATATTCTTATCAACCTTTGTGGTGGACCTGACCAGCACACAACCAAGTGTACCCAATCCTTTAGTCCTTCACTTGAATCACATGCGAATGTGAACAAGGAATTAGTCTTAATTTACCAAAGATGAAAATTCTCATTCATCACACAATACAACTTGCATGATTCCAAGTTTCTATCCAACTGAAACTTGGGTGATGAGAATCTTTCCTTATTTGGTAAACTATGACACTACCACAAATGAAAGAATCAAATCCATTTCCAATATTGCTTATCAATGGAAACATATAATCAACAATTTTTCACAAATGTCATTGTAAGGATACTTAAAATAAATAAAATCAAAACCATTTTTCTTTTATTTTAAAACTTTGCGGAAAAATTAATCCTTACAATCCATATGGAAAACTTGTTGTTATCTATTCCTAAGCAATATATCATAATTCTTAAGTAACAGCTCAAAATTCTGATTACCGAACCATGCGATCGAAATCCATCTTCGCGATCAGAATCAGCATATACTTCCTTTAAGTTTCTTCACTTTTTCTTTGATTCTTAAAACATCAACATGTGACCTCGTCACATTATGCAATAAGAATCTCAGAATAGAAACTTAATAGAGTTAGACAATGGACTTTACCTGAAGTAGAGTCAAACCTATTGACTTTACCATCCTTAAGATGTTTCAGGTAAATTTAGCAGCTTCGCAACCAAAATCTTTCCTTTGGCAACATAATCATATGGACTCTTTGGAAACGTACATGGAACTATCACAGACTTAACCTTTCTCTTTACCATTTGGTCAACCGAGTTAACTATGGCCGATCCCTTTCCATTGGGAAGAGAAAGTTTTTCCTGGACCTCCAATGTCACCATTTTCAATGTCCAAATAGGTTTGGAAAGTAGATCTTCCAATCCAATTTGCTTTACTAATGCTCCAAATCATTGCTGATTTAGCATCATCGAGCAAATAGGTAAGATCATTAAGGGTCTTGTCGCGACCTGTCATCAGGGAGTGACTGAAGAACCAAGTCAGCAGCCAGCTACCTCGAGACTTCGACACCCGACTCTCCCGACTTGTCAATATGTGGCTTAATCCCCAAGATCTAAGCACATATAAACTTTGCTTGCCAATAGGGATTGAGTGACTTAGAACTTATCAAGTCTTAAAACTTGTGGGATAGGGAGATTTATTGGAGGAGGTGGATTAAGTGAAGTATGATTTCTGGTCCCACAAATGCCCAACAAAGGGATTGATCTTTCACCTTCATTGCCATTTGGGATATCATCTTCATTAGGAAGCTTGTTCCTAAAGATTTGGGAAGACCATAGCTGTCTAAACTAAACATCTATAATGGGAGAAACTCAAGTTAGTTGATTTAAAGTCCTTAATACAACACCCAATATGAAGTATTAAGGCTAGGACCCAATAACCTATTTATAACTGGAAGAGGGATGCCGCAATCCAAGTTATAAAATAGTTAAAGGTAGGCAAATGACGATTTACCAATTTCCACCATGAAAACGAAATATTTTATTATTAGGTTTTACTGGTTTTGAAACTCCTAGATCTTTTGAGATACATTGAACTTTTCAATGGCATGTTTGAATCTCGATTGTGCCCTCTCAAGTTTGTGACTGGGATGCCGAGGATCACAAACAAGGTATGAATAACCATACAAATTGACTTGGTACCCTTAAGAATATTACCTAATCGATGTGCCGGTTAACCACACACGCTCCACCGATCTATAATAAAGTCAAGTTACCCTTTTCCACTCTTACTAGTCCATGTTAGTGTGCCGGTTAACCACACACGCTCCACTAACGACTTGGTAAGGTACAAAGTGTAATTTTATGGGCTAGCACCTTTTCACATTTTCCTAAGTAACTAAGATTAGGAATTTATAAGTGTTTAGTTACTTAGTATTTTTCATTATACTTTTAATGAAGGGAGAATTATAGTCCATTCCTACCCGTTCGGCTAACGACCCTCCACCAGTCAAGGAAGCGGTGGGTGAGAGTGGACACCCATTAAACTGTCATTTTATAGGCAGTAACCTTATACCCCCTTATAGACCGGCTTTGTGAATGAGGTCTACTAACGGTAAGATTGACTTCCTCTTATACATATCTATATAATTAAAATTATAATAATAGTATAAGGGTTGAATTTTAAACCTTTTAAAAATTCAATGTTCAATTTGGAATTAAAGTATACATGAGGAGTAACTTTTCAAATTCCAAAACTTGAGGGCAAGTTTTGAAACTATTTCAAGACTCTTTAAATCATAACTTATGAGTTTAATGGTTCATTAAAATGAAGACTCTTCATTTTAATGTAACCCCTTATTCTTTAAAAACACTTTAAAGAAGTGTCTCTTCAACATCCATAACTTGAGGACAAGTTATGGAGTCATTAAACTATTTAATGAAAAAAACTCTTACATTTTATGTAACCTACAAAACTTTTATAAGTTTTTAAGATTCATAAATATGACTTTTCACATAACTTGAAGACAAGTTACAAAAACATATTTTATGAACTTCTTTTAGACTAATATGGATTGAAAACAACTAAAACATAATTTTTTTCATTATCAATCTAAAATAACTCATAAATCATGGAAACATAAAATTATTGAAAAATTCATAACTTGAGGACAAGTTATGAACTCCATACAATTTTCAACAAGATCATGAATTATATCAACAAACTATTTGCACACAATTCCTATGATCTAACAAAACTCATAAGCATGATCATTCATAATCAACAATTTTCAAGAATAACATGAACACATATAAACTTGAAACTTCTATTATGGCATTGAAATTGGTTTAACATAATCATTACCACATTCAAAACAAGTTTTATAAGCCCAAAACAGTCAAAGGTAATGATTCTAGACCAATTCCAGCACCAAAACTCGAAAATATGTTGTCTGGGGGTCCAACTCGTCGAGTGCATGAACAAACTCGACGAGTTGGATGCATTTTGCCTTGGACTCGTCAAGTCCCTTCATGGACTCGGCGATTCTGCTGGGCAGACAGCACCAAAAGTCGATTTTTAAGCAGTTTAAGCAAGTACAACAAGAAAACAAGCCTTGTCTCTGATACCACTGTTGGGTTTTGAGCAATCTAACACTCCTAAGTGTACATGCAACCCTAAATACCTTGGATCTATGTTTTCTCTATTATACATGCAAATATCAACTTTCCAAGGTATTGTACTATTCTAGCATACAAAACTTTGAATGACACAAGTTAGAATAACATACCTTTTGTTGGTGCTTGTCTTCATGAAGCTTGAGTGCCTAGTGCCCCAAGTGTGACACCTCAAATGTTTCACACAACACCATAAGCACTTGGAATAACTTAGAGAAACTTGAACACTCCATGAAATCGTTTAGCTCTCACACACACATATAGTGTACGATTTCTTGGGCCATGGGATTCTTTTATATGGTGGCTATTAGGGTTACACTATGTAACTCATGACTTTACCCATTCCTTATGCTCCATGGATTTTAACCTCCATGGAGCATCCATAGGTCAACCCCATGGACTTAGTCCAACATAAGGAATCTTGTATCACAAGCTCACATATATAAGAATGAATGATTTACTCAATCAACCCATATATTTAATTAGTCTCCTTTTGATCACTTAATTAATTCCAAATTAATTCTTGATCAATACTAATTAAATAACCTTATTAATATATTAGAACTTATAATATATTAATAAACCTTAAGTATTATTTCTCTCATTTTAGTCTATCCAAGTGCATGATGCCATGCAACCCAAATGGACCATGCGGGGTCGGGTCAAGTTTTACCAATTATAGTTATGGACTTAGACATTAATCCAACAGTTATTTGTATATGTTATATGTTTGTGTGTTGGTACTTTGGGGGAACTCACTAAGCTTCATGCTTACAGTTTTAGTTTATGGTTCAAGTTTTTCAGAGGATCGTGACGAGGTGAATGCGTAACCATACACATCTTTGGTTTTTACTAATGATTGGATCTTGAGAGACTTTGATTTTAAATCATGTTTTGGATACAACGGTTTTGTAAAGAATTTTATTAGTAAATGAACTATTTTGAAATGTTTAAATTTATTGAAATTTTTGGGATGTTAAACTACATGCCACCTAGGTAACACACAGGGAAGACCCTTAGTCTACCTTCTAAAACTAGACATTTTACCCAAGACAGCAAGTCAAGAGTCAACCCTCAAAGTCAACAGTCAAATGTCAAAGTTAACAGTCAAACATTAGCTTAATCGACTCGCCACGTCATGGCCATCCTTGGCCACATCGTAGCATCAGATTAGGATAAGAAAATCTATTCAACCCCAGTCGTCATGGTGTGGCGACCTGATGCCACGTCATGGGCATTGGATTCAAAACAACTTAATAGGTTAAGATGTCTCCTTCAGCCCCAAGAGCTCCAGAGCTCAAATTTATTCTGAAATATGGCCTAGAAGGATAAAGCTTCCAACTTTATCCATTAAGTCCACCCAAAAGGAAAAAAAATCTCTAAATCTAGGTTCCATAAGGCTAAAAATGGCAAAGACTTAACCATTAAGCACTTAACCCGAGGGTTGTTAGTCCAACTTCTCCAAAATGCTTCTAGGACCCTAATTGTCCATAAAAATCCAAACTTTATGGACGTGTGTGACCCATGCATGACCTTTTTTAAATTAGGTCAAAAAGGAACAATATGACTCAATATCCATGCATAGCTCATACCACAAAATTCCAGATCTATGAGTTATAACACTCAAGGGACATAGAGAAACCATAAAGTTGCAACTTCATCTCTTATAACTACTCAAACCACTCCAAAAGCACCAAACCATGCTCCAAAACCTAAATCTATGAAGAAGAACACAAAAAGGTTGAAATTTGAGGACTTACATAGAGTCTAGAAGATGCACACAAATGGAGGAAAGGATTGTTTACTGAACCAAGATGCTAGCTCTTCTCATTCTTCTTTCAAAACCACCACAAGTTTGCTAAAATGAGCATAAGAGCACCAAGGAGGATTAAAGTTAGGTTTATGGAGGGTTTGAGAGTGATGGAGGTTGAGGATGAGCAACCCTAGCCTCCCACTTCCCTTTAAATACCCGAAAAATTAGGATTAAGGTGTCAGCGGCGGCCACATCATAGCCTTTACCTGCCATGTCGTGGCAAGTCAAAAGAGACTCGCGACCCAAAGATGCCTCGAAACGTCATGGAAACTCTAAAAAAATCAATTTTAATTAAAAGAAAGTATACATCAAAAGTCAGATGTTACAAAATAAGAATACACAAGAACCATTGACTTATATTATTCAAATAAATACAACATAATCAATCAAAATAAATAATACTAATGATACGACAATACACTTATTTATGTAGTTCCACTATCCGGGTGATAGTGTACGGCCAAATGAGAAGAGGGTATCTTTCAATCCAGCAAGAACCAAAACTGAGACAAAACACAAATACAAAAGAACAGTGTTGCTACGGTGTAACACCTACTAAACTCTCCCCCAACATGATTGTGATGTGTTTCCTAACCCTCTAAATCAAAGCAATTTACTTCTCAAAAACTATCACAAAAAAAGTCAACAATTTATACTTTCTTAAGCCTTTTAAAAGTCATGTTTGTCGTATTTGTATCACCTTTAGAGAGGTGGAGATGGTATTTTTTTTATGATATGAGCAGGGAAGGACGAGCCTAAAAAGAAGCGAGAATATCATATTAGGTTAGATGTGAAGAAGTATGACTTTATTTCAAAAGACATGATCTAAGTAGAAGAATTTTGAGGTTTGGAATTAGGAGGTGTTTGGCTTAGCTTTTAAAAGCCCAAAAGTCCTTTTTGGAAAAGTTACAAAAAATAAGTATTTCCTGACTTTTCCAAAAAGTTCATTTTCCTTGTATAAAAATCCAAAAGTAACTTTTAAAACCAACTTTGCCAAACATCTTTTGCTTTTTTTTTTTTCAAAAATGACTTTTGAACTTAAAAAGCTAAGCCAAACACCCCCTTAATGTATTTGAGTAGTTTTCTTTGTTACAAGAGTGTGACTTTCTTTTAACTAGGGATGACAACTCTCGATCCAACCCGTAACCCGAAACTGACCCAACCTAAAAATAGACGAATTTGGGTTGAGATTTTTGACCTACCAACTCGTCAACCCACCAACCCGTTTATTTCATGGGTTGGGTTGGGTTATCTGTTTGGGTTCTTGGGTCAACTCGCCAACCCGTATATATATATATATATAATACATCTAAAAAATGATATATTTAATTATTAATGAAATTTGATTTCCATCCGTATTCATAATATTATGTATCATTGTGTTCTTTCCGTATTCGTATGTGACTAATCTGCGTTTGTAGTTCATTAATCAATAAAAGAAAAAAAATATATGTCGTTATTTTCACAAGTCACCAACGAAGAACACGTCCACTTTCACTGAATGTTTTCATTTTTCATTTTTATTTGGATGTTATTGACTTAATGACTTTATGTTGAAAACTTTTTTTATGTTAATTATTTTAATTATTTGATGAATTTACGTGGAAAAAACCTCATTTTTTAAAATGTGTTGCTTATTTATTAAACGGGTTATATGGATTGGATTTGATCCATTAACTTGTAAACCCGTGAATCCATATATTTAAATGGGTTATATGGGTTGGGTTGAGTTGAGGTTTCCAACCCATCAACCCATATATTATATGGGTTCGGTTGAGTTTATGTTTTTTGACCCACCAATCCGTCAGACCTACTTTTGACATGTACTTTTTACTTTTTATTCTATCTTTCTCCATTGTTTCCTCCCCCATTAAGTGTATTGAATTTAGTTTCATGCATTTTATTAGAGTTGGTCAAATTTTACAAGCCAAATTAATCCCCAAAGTGAAAAAGCGAGTAAAAGGCCGAAGGGGTCGGCAAGCCCAAACCAAAAGAATAAATCTTTCTTGAAATGAAAAGTTTGAAAGTGAAATGGGTTGTTTTCTTTATGATTTCACCAACCGACATGTTCCAATCAACCCCAATAATGTAGAGAAATGAACCAAAATGAAAAAAAGTGTCTAAAGGCAGATGGATAAATACGACAATTCAAAAGGGGTCGGCAATCAAAAATCGATTTACAAGAACCCACTTAAAATCCGACGTACCTCCATGTCCAAAAACAAGAAAACCCTACCATCCCAAATCCAATTCCAATTCCAATTCACAAAATTCAAACACCCACGTCACAGATTTACAAATTTCCGTGTAGATTACATATACACAACAAGTCGAGTGAATTCACACCTTCAATCCTCATGTTCTTCACTTTCAGCTTCTTTCAGTTACAGGGTACGCTTTCGTTAATCCTAATTTCCATCTTCTTTTATGCTTTCTTGAGCTTAATCATATGATTACGCTAATTAGTAATTACCCATTTCAATTTCTTTATCTTTTTTCGTAAAATCACTTTCTTTAAAGCGGATATACTTGGTCAAAGAACTGCGTACAAGCTACGTATCAATTTTTCTTGTGGATAGGATAATTGGAAAAAGGGGTTACTTTTTTTCATTTCTCTTTCTTTGTTTGAGTGATCATCTGATTTTGGGTATCTTCCTGATTGTGCCAGCAGATTTGATATTGACAAAAAGTCATTTGAGATAAACTTTTGGGTGTTTGATCATCATTCATCAATGGCGGAAATGATTGGTCCGAGGTTATACTGTTGCTGTAATTGTCGAAATCATGTTGCCCTTCACGATGATGTTATTTCTAAAGCTTTTCAGGTAAAGTAAAGGTTATTAAAGAATTACGGATCAAATTCTTCAACTACACTTCATTCATGCTTTATCTGTGAAGTCCTTTTTAGATCAACTGTGGGTTTTTACAATTCTTGAAATGGTGGATTCTTTTTATCTAACACCTTTAGCCCAAATCGATAGTGGAAACAAGTAACTAAAGATGAAAAAGGATTAAAACTTAAGCTATAGATGAATTTTATGCCCTTAATGGTGTTCGAGAGATCAAATAATCAACAAGTATCTGCATCTTTGTACTATTATTAGGTGTATTATGTCATATAAGCCTTATCATCCCTATGCAAACATATAAATATGTAAATGAGAAAATTCTTAAACCTTTTCTATGATTCTTGATCTGGGTTTGTGGCATTTAGCTCCAAGAAACAGAAACCATGAAATAACATGAGAAGTGGTAGACTATTTTGAGTAAAAGGATGTTTCTTGATTTAAATCTATGCTTAGAAAGAGGGGATTTTTGTTGGTTTTCATGATATTTCTGTTATGTATATTCTTGATGTAGATTGGGCTCTTATGTGGGCCACTATGTACTTTGATTTATGTAAGTCATCTAGTGGTAAGTTGTGTACCTAGTTTACATCTCACATGATGCTCCTAGTACAAGTCAGTGTTGACCAGTTCAGCGCAGTTGTACCTGATTTACATCTCACATAATGCTCCTCATGTGTTTGTTGGAAAAACAACTTTTTTACAAAAGTTATGGAGATTCTTTAGCTATTATAATTGTGGATTTTATAGGTACTTAACATTGGATTGAAATTGGTTTTTGTTTTTTTTATTGATGTTAGGGGAGAAATGGTAGAGCTTTTTTGTTCTCCCATGCAATGAATGTTTCCATGGGGCCAAAAGAAGACAGACACCTAATGACGGGTCTCCACACGGTTGCTGATGTGTACTGCTCTGATTGTCGTGAGGTGTTGGGATGGAAATATGAACGCGCGTATGAAGAATCACAAAAGTACAAGGAAGGAAAAATCATTCTTGAGAAGTCCAAAATTGTGAAAGAGAATTGGTAGTGATGAATTTTAAATCCCTTTTTCATATTCTATGAAATGTCTAGTTTGTGTTGATGCTATCCAATAATATATTGTATTTGATTGGAAAGTGTTTTCTTTGTTAACCTTGCATTAATGGAAGTCTATGAACAAGTGAACAGCTTTTGTTTTTTTGTTCTTGTAAATCAAAGGGTGTAAATGAAATGATCTCTCATCATTTGGTATGGTGATTCTTTTATGTATGTAATCTGTGTTATTTCTCAACAAAAAAAGAAACATGTCCTTTGTTTTACATTAATTCAACTTTTAAGACAAATTTTAACACTATGAATATCAATGAGAATTGATCTCGGTTGTGTTTAGTATGCCACACTAGCTGTTGAACTTTTTTAAAGTGTCATAGACTAGCTTTTTAAAAAAACTAGCTTCTCGGGAATTTTGTTAAATCTTATATATTCTTTTAAATTTCCTTTTTATCTCTTATTATATCTTATAACTAGTTTTTTACCAATCGTTATTTTTTATCAAATAGTTTTGATAACTTTTCAACTAGTATGTCAAATATAGCGCTAGGGTTCGACAACAATATTTAAAGTAATGGAACTCGGAACAAAAGCAAAAAGACACAAGAGATTATATTAAAAAAACAATTCAAGATTAATCAATTATCATCATCATCATCAAAGAATTCATCAAAACCTCCAAACCAACATCTCTACAACCTAAAAAAAAAAAATCAAAGAAAATCAAAACACCCAAATCACCAGAAAAAACAAAACCTCCAACAAAGCAAAGCCATAATCCAAATCTCTAAAAAGCTAATAAGTCTTTACACCAAAAGTCAAAAAACCACCACCTTCTTCTTCAACACATGTCTCTTCTTAGCATCAGCAATCGCAGATTCCTTGCACTTCAATAACTCACTACAAAACTGATCATACTGAGCATTAATATCATAAAGTTCTTGCTTCAAATCTTCACACGCATCTTCTTCCACCTCACAATCTTCATGCGACATGTCATCATTGGACATGATTATAGAACCTTCCGAAGAGCTTATGATTCCACTTGAGTTGGATTTTGGGACTGAAGGTTTCCACGTTGGCTCAAATTTCAACATCAGTTCATCAATCAGCTCAGCAATGACAGCAACTTCTTCATGTATTAAATCCAGCTGTTCCACCATTTCAAGAGCTATTGAATGTGCTGTATCCACATCTATATAAACCATGAACTGAATGTTCCTCGCTGTATCTGTTAAAAACAAACATAAATATATAAAATTATATATATTTCAATAAATAAAAAGAATGGTTGTTTATGTTTTGTTGATTTCTTACTAGTGAAATCATCTATTCTCAAGTTTAAATAGATAGAGTTATTTTCATTCTTCTCCCCTCTGAGTCTAATTTCATTTCTCTCATTCAGACACTGCAACTCAAGGGAATGAAGACGTGGGCTGCTGCTGCTGCTGCTAGTGTTGCTCTTATTATCAATCTCCATTGGAGACAGGTTGACTTTTGGTAAGTTTGTTGACTTTATCTTGACAGGCTGGCATACACGCTCCTTCATGTTGCTATCAGGGTTAAGAAATGGATCTTTCAAAAGCTCTTTTGCAGGTAGCCTTTCAGAAACTGGAACCAAACACTTCTCTATGAACTCCTTCACTTCTGGATCTTTCACTTTTGATAGACCCAAAGGCTTTATACCCTGAAAAACATATTTTCATATATGTAAATTATAATTACAAGTCTGTATGTAACATGAATGATGAAACATAAAAGATAATAACTAACACTTACTGAAGAAACTTTCTTGTAGATTTGTGCTTGATTTCTGCATTCACTGTAGGGATATTCACAAGTGATCAACTCTAATATGCACATTCCAAATGAATAAATGTCGACAAGTTCGTTGTATTCTTCTTCATAGAGTTCTGGAGCCATGAATTCAGGAGTTCCTGTAATGAAACAAACCAATTAAAGTGTTTGCTAGATTGAGATTAATGAAAAGATATGAATTGATTGATCAATTACCAATTAAACTTTTGGCAGTAGGGCGCAGCATTAGGGTTGCTAATCCAAGATCACCAATTTTGACTTCTCCATGATTTCCATTCACAAAAATGTTGTCACATTTCAAATCTCTATGAATAATAGGTGGTTCATGACTGTGGAGATACACCAATCCTTTAAGAATCTGCCTGGCCCAATTCTTGATAGCCTTCAAATCAACACTCTTATGTTTCTTGCGATACCTGATTAAAGATGTGAACATAGTTTAGTTCTTGTTCATTGATTTAAATGGTCTATAAGCACAAGAGAAAGAACATGAAGAAGATGACTTACTGTCTTAAACTCCCGGAAGTGAATAATTCGGTGATCATGTTGATAGTTTTCTTCTCATCATCCACCCAAGAAACATATGATTTGATTATGTTTTCATGTTTTAGTGTTCTCAGCAAGTGAACCTCTGAATAAACTCTTTCTAGATGTTCTGGAGATTGCATAGCATCATCCAGTCTCACTTGGTTCCAGGCAATTTCAATTCCTTCAATTTCATCAAATCCCTTGTAGCTGTTCATATCAAGAAAAGAAATCTAAATAAGTAAGGATTGTTATGTTAAAGAACAAAATAGTAGAAGATCATCAGTACAATAAAGTTATATCTACAATTAGAATATACAAAGTTATAGATAAGGAAAAGAGTTAGAAGTCAAGAAATCATACACAGTCTTGAATGCTCCTCTCCCCAGCATTTCATTATACTGAAGAAAGAAAACAGAAAGAGCTAAGAAACTGGTAATTACTCGCTATGGCCAATAAACCTTATAGTAAAACTTCAACGTGTATAACATAATATACTCACGATTATATGGTTAAATTCTAGTGAATAGCATAATATGTTTTGAGATGAATCCAATCTTATGTTTGTTTCACCAAAGCATATGAATAAACAACGTTGAAAACACTTCTACTCCAGCGACCAGCATTATGAATAATTTTGTTCTTATTGAACAATATGCATTGAAAATTGATCTTACCCGAATGTAACGATTGTTAGGGCATCTTTCCAAAACATCAGCATCCTCGAGCTCTGGCCTCGCATTCAGTTTCAGTTTCGAAAGCAAATCATTCTCAGGAACCAAAAAACTCACTCCAGAAGCCATCAGTAACAACAATTACAAGGTAACGGATCCGTAAAACGTAGAAGAAAACGGCAGCCAACGAACGAGCGAAAACGAGAGAAAACGACTATAGTTGGCGGTGTTCAGAAAACGCTTCGCAGGCAACGTAGAAAGAATCGATTGATGATCGGATTCTAAAGTAGATTCCAGCAAAACTCATCGGCAATAATGTGTGCGAATTCTTCGAAAGAATCGAAATTCTGGAAACCAGTCGCGTTTCTTCTCCAAATAACCTAGACATGCCTCGAAATCTTCAGATCCCCAACCATGCATACACACATATATGATGAAACTACTTTGAATGCAAGCAATGCGATTGTGACAAGAATAAAGGAAATCAGAACCCAAAAATCAATCCCCCTTACGATAATTAGGAAGCAGAATATAGGATTGTTGGCGAGTAGGAATCGAGGGAATCAATTTTCGTAGGTTGGAAGGCAAGCATTGACAGATTTATAAAACCCTAATCCCCAATTTCCAGCGAGGAAACCGTAGTCTTTAACAACATAATCTTGCCTTATTTAAGAAAGAGTAAATTGCAGATGTCGTCCCTACACTATTAATCAATGTTCATATTTAACTACAAAATCTTTTTCTTTTCGTATATTGTTTCAAAACGGTTGTTTTTATAACTTTTTAGTCTTCTTATTTTCAAATACCATAACTTTTATAACTTTTTCTTAGAGAGTATACATTTTTATATTTTAGAAGTGATTATTGTAATTATAGATAATCAAAGTTAGTGGTAGTTACGTATTTTTATATTTATCCTAATATCTACAATTTCAACAAGAAATCAAATCATATCATATCAAATATCCTATGTGTAGTATATCAATTATCAAAACACCTTCTAAAAAAATAAAAGGTGTAAAAAAATTATTCTCTTCATCGTTATCTCTATCTTATTTTATCATTTTTTTTATTCACTAGCTTTTTTAATATCTTTCCGATATAAAATAACTACTTGTTATAAAATCAACTTTAAATAAAAAATAAATAAATAAAAAACCTAGGAAACGTTTAACTCACTTTCCTTCCCTCTTTTCAAGATGGGTCATGAATTAAGCAAATTTTAAAAAGCAATTTGATTTTATTGATATTAATTTCTAATCATTATTCTTACCTTATCGTTTAAAATTTAATCATTTATCCATCAATCAAATATCGTAACCCGAATTCCAACATATCAAATATAGTTATAATCCAAATCAAACAAACATTCGATTTTTTTAGAAAAAAAATATATATGTGGGCAGTTACTTTTTTGGACTTTAAGAGTATATTCAAGTCTTGAGTACTTAGGTTGAGTAATACTTGATTAAAAATCACAAGTCAAGTTCATCATTTTAATAGCAACCATCTTTTGACCAACTCTTATAGAACACTTGGTAGCAAACCAATTAATATCTTAATTTTAGGTATTGTATGTTGTGTTCTATATATATATATATATATATATATATATATATATATATATATATATATATATATATATATATATATATATATATATATATATATACTAGCCGTTACCCGCGCACAGCGACGGGGACAAATAGCTTCTTTCAACGATATTTTTTTTAAAGAAAAATGTTATGTTCCAAAAGAAAGTTCATGTCGTGGGTGAGAGGAAGGACGATAGTCGTGATAGTGGTTGGTTGAAGGTGGAAGGAGGCAGAGCGGCTGTGGTGGTGGTGGTTATACTGTCTTGGTTACTGGTTAGGGTTCTTCGAGAGAGTGTGCGTATATTTCTTATTTTGAAGGGATTACGAAGATAGATATTATGAGATGGCTTGTTACCAATGTGAGAGAAGAGATCCTCTATAAATTGTTGACATTGACCACTTCAAATGGCTGAAGTGTTGAGATTGACTTGTTCAATTTGCAAATGAAGTCTTCTATTTATTTGATACGAGATTTTTAAGGGATAAAGGATATGGTTAAAGTTTTAATATTATTATATTATAAATGGGTTGTACTTCAAGCTTAATAGTTTGGACGTCTTAAAAAAATAATATTATTATATTCAATCTATTTATAGAAATAGTTAGATTTTTTTTATAAGTAGTAAAGATAAATATATATATATATATATATATATATATATATAAAATTTAAGTATAGAGATGAAGACAAATAGACACTACTAGTTTTGACTATGGCCATGCAGTATACGTCAAATTTAATGAGTCTTACCAATTTCATTAGTCTCTAAAACTAAAATTATATGAAATCCGGCTCGTATGAATTAATAATGCAAAAGAAAATCTTATAGACACCCATATGTTTATCAATTTATCAATAAAGTAGGCATAAATCTTGTATTTTACACTAACAAGAAATTATATTAGAATTAGTCAAACAAAAGGGACGGTTATGATTTTATAATATGCTTAAACCACACCCACAAGTCTTAGAAATCAAAATAATCCTTCATATTTATAAAATTTTGTTTTCCTATACGGATCTTGAAAAAGTAACCATCTTCAAAATAGGTTTAAAAGATGTAAATGCTAAAATGGAAATCATACAACTAATAACAAACTCATAAGTTAGGTGCATTTTAAAACATTCAAAAACTTGACAAAAAAAAAATCTATTAATATTAACTATTGACATTCATTAGTTTTATAGATAAAGAAGTACATAAAGAATGAGCAATGTGAAATTGAAATTGGAGAAGGAAATGTAAATAACAAAAACAATCAAAAGCTTAGTTAGTTCTTGTAACTTTTAGGAGTTAGTTGTAATCTATAAAATTAGTAAAACTTAAAGGGTAAATTATGTAAATATCTACCTCTCATCCAAAGAAGAACAGTACGTCCGTGATTCCTGGGGTTTGCCGCCGGCTAATCCTAGTTTTTAACAACGGCTCAAAAGTAACAATTACTTTATTTTAAGCCCGATACATTATTATTTTATTATTTTATATAATATACCATAACGTAAAATATTTAATAATACAACTAAATTTTATTTTATTTTTAATATATATAATAAAAATATGTGTGGTTGAAAGAAGGGGGGATAAGTGTTAACCTATCTTTACCAAGTGGTTTTGTTCCTTATAATAACTTCTATATGGTTGCTCAGTATTCCAAAATATAAGGATATTGTTTGTGATAATGTAAAAAGCATTTGCATTGATGATCTCCAACATGTGGAGGGGTTTAAGGTAAATCCGACAAAGTGTAGTCAACTATTATCGGTATAGTGGAATATCTTGTGACTTGTGAAAATTTTCTATAAATAGCATATCCGTTACAATAATTGCATTGGAGATATATCTCAAGCACCGCACAACTACAATTATTGTTGCAACAATATACATTTGAAATGTATAAAATTTAAAATATTGTTACAACTTGGAGACTTGGAGTTGTAACTTACAAAATTTGGTCCCACATTAGAATTTTATTTAACTTAGGGGTACATCTCCATATCAAAATACAATCAAACTGAAGCAAGTACATAAAAATATATACAAAACTAAACCTCAAAAGTATTCACTTCAAGTACTACGATTCCCTTCATTGGTGCTTAAAAGGAGCATCTCCAAGTCATCCATAAGACTAAGAGGAGTGGGGGTTGCCACCAGGCTCACTATGCTCATCACCGATCAATGAACACCGCCCCCTAGCTCTCGCTAGGGGGTGGCCACTGGTTCCTTGTTACGCTTTTGACGAGAAGAGATCAGGTGAGAGTTGAATTTGATCGGTGTTTGTGAGTTTGACCAGATTGCTCAAATGGTCTTCACCAAATTCAATTTCTTCAATTTAATTTCAACCTGTCCACCACCACCATGTTATCGACCATCATTTGATCAACCTATTCACTCCTCTGCTAGCTACTACTTTCCTACAATGACTTCACAAATATTTTCATTCGATCCGTTCTCTTCTCAAACAATGGCATTTTGCCACAGCCAATCTCAACCAACACCTCGTCCTAATGTCGATCTTGATCCGTTTGAAACAGTTCAAGAAACTCAATTATTTTCTCAACCTCAACCACAAAGTAATTTTCAATCCCAACCACGTCGCCTACTCGACGAGTCAAATGATTCTTCCAATGAAAGCCACATCAAAGATCTCGTTCAAGATTCATTTCAAGATCCCAAAGTCGAACCACAAGTACAAGAAAAAGGAAAAGGGGGCTCCATGTAGAGGGTGGACAGATGATGAAGAGATGGAACTAGCGCAATCATGGCTAGATGTGTCGGGGGATCCGATCCACGTGACTCAACAAACTTCAAAGTAAAAGCTTTGCTTAATTTTTGACAACATTTTTATATTCGAAAAAATTAAAATATTCAACTACTATAAATCAAATCACACTCTCAACAATTTACACACACAAAAAATCATTATCTCTCTCACAAACTCTCTCAATTCACCAAAAAAATGTCTTCATCTCAAACAAAGAAAACCCCAAGAACCAACAAAAAGAAAGCTTCAAACCTTCCATCATTAAATCTTCCACCTCCAAACACTCAATCACCAAACCTTCAATCCTCAACCCTTCCATCACCACCATGTTATCGACCATTGTTTGATCAACCTATTCACTCTTCTGTTAGCTACTACTTTCCTCTACAATGACTCCACAAATATTTTCATTCAATCTGTTCTCTTCTCAAACAATGGCATTTTGCCATAACCAATCTCAACCAACACCTCGTCCTAATGTCGATCTTGATCTGTTTGAAACAGTTCAAGAAACTCAATTCTTTTTTCAACCTCAACCACAAAGTAATTTTTAATCCCAACCATGCCGCATACTCGACGAGACAAATGATTCTTCCGATGAAAGCCCCGTTGAAGATCTCATTCAAGATTCATTTCAAGAGCCCTAAGTCGAACCACAAGTACAAGAAAAGGACAAGGGGGCTCTATATAGAGGATGGACAAATGATGAAGAGAGGGCACTGGCACAATCATGGCTAGATGTGTCGAATGACCCGATCCACGTGAATCAACAACCTTCAAAGAAAAAGTTTGGATTAATTTTGTGTCAACAAATGTAAAGGAAGTACCACAATCCCAATTCACTTTACTCGAAATGGAGGACCGTCAACCGAGTCGCAATGGAGTTCAACGACATCTACCTGAACACGATCTGCAACCCCCAAAGTGGCGCAACTGAGGTGGATGTCATGGCTAAAGTCCGTCAGATTTACAAGGCGAAAGTCGGAATAACTTTTTCCAATGAGTCGTTTTGGGGAGTTATGAAGAGCAATCGAAAATGTCTAAATCTAAAAAGTCACGATGATTATGCGGGGATGTCTAAACGAAGCAAAACTTCGGAGTCAACCCATATTCAATATTCTTATGAGTGTATCGAAGGGATTGACTTTAATAATGATAAGTCATATGAAGCTCCAACTTGTCATATCTCCTATGGGATGAGACAAAGCAAAAAAGAAAGCTCAAAGGTGCTCAAATCTCATCGACTGAAGTGGAGGATATCTGAAGGTTGGATAATAAGCTTGATGCTTTCTTGGAAATGGGAAAAGAAAAAAGAAAGAAACGTGTATTGAATCTTCGGTTAAAATTGGGGAAAAACTTGTCTAAGGATGATCTTCGGGTGTTCAACAATGTAAGAAAGGACCTTGCAAAACAATATAATTGGGAGTAAATCGTGTTTTATGTCTTAAGTAAGTTTTAGTTGTAACATCTGATATATCCAGGTATCATATTTGAGAAATTCATGTTCCTTAGCAGAGCAACTCAACGAGTTAGATGCCTAACTCGGTGAGTGCAGTCGTCTTGGGTCGCATGGGTTTAATGACCCACTCGGCGAGTAGAGAGAACAACTCTGCGAGTTGGAGTTGTTTGGAGAAACCCTAATTTTTCAAGTAAGCCCTCATTTCCGCCTCGCTTATCTCCACAGAGCCCTGCGAGTAACCCAATATCGGTTCCATCCATTGTGAGAGAGAAAGAGACTATTTTGGGTGTTCTTGTGCAACTTTGGAAGAAGATTTGGAGAGCATCTTGGCTTAGTCCAGGGAGGAACGTTTGGATCCATAGATTCTTCAGTGGTTAGCTTCTGTTGGAGGTCAAAGATGCTAACTTGATCATTCTTTGTGTAGATCTTGGTTTGGGGAAGTTTTTAGGGTTTTCTCCCATCCACCTTGTGTTATTGAGTCCCTTGAGCATATTCTAAGGTTTAAACATTAGATCTAGACCTTATGAGGTACCTAAAGTCCAAAGGTCCCAACTTTATTCAGCCATAGTAGAGATTTTGAGTGAAACCCCTTAATGGATCATGTTTTTGGCATTTCAACCCTTAAGTGCCATGCGTGGACGTAAAGCTTGTGACTTTACGTGATATTCGAGCCTTGGGAGGTTAGATCTAGAGTTTGGGGTTGCTTTCTGCCTTAAAAACGTGTGAATGAGAAAAGAGTCTGAAAGGACCCGACGAGTCGATAAGCTGACTCGCCGAGTCGGTTAGGGTTTATCCCGATGGGTTTGAGCATGTTGTAACTCGGCGAGTTGATGGGTCAACTCGACGAGTTGAGTTAGTTTTCATGAGGCTTCTGAGGAAATGAGGGTACTCGACGAGTTTCTTTGCTGCACTCGACGAATTAGGTCAACATGAACTGTTGACTCAAGTTGACTTCTGTTAACTTTTAAGGTTTTAACCAAATGTGAGTAATGGAGATCATGGGCTCAGAATTAACATGGGAGACGGAGGATAAGATGAGGGAGCATTACCCCGAGCTTTTTCCAAATACAACAGCAAACTTCAAGGATGAAGTCTAAAATAAGTGGGGGAGATTTGTAGCGCCTGGTTCCTGGTATGTAATTTAAATATGAATTCTTGCACTTTTACTTTGGGAATCGACGAGTTGGAGGCCCCAACTCGTCAATTCGAGGCAAATTTTGGATGCGGGTGGAAGAATCTACTCGTCGAGTCGAAGACCCCGACTCGACGAGTAGGCCTATTTGGATGAAACCCTAAATTTAAGGGTTTACACCCTATTTAAACAACTTATAGAGCCTCTACTCCATCCTCCATGACCCTCAGACTCTCTTCACAAAACCCTAATCGATTTTTGAGTGTTCTTGAGCTTTGTATGCCATTTGTGTGTGTCTTTGAAGATTAAGAAGAAAGAGGAAGCTTGGGACATCTAGAGAAAGCAAGTAGATCCGGAGGTTTTGTCACAGTTCCAGCTTGTTTAAGGTAAAAAGCTTCAACCTTTACCATTTAGCTCCTAGATATCTAGTTAGGGTTAGTTTCTATCTTTTCTAAGTCTTAGTGAAGCCATTTTCAGGATTTTGTGAATAAAAGGGGGTGTAACTTCAGATCTTGGGCCTTTGAGGGTTCCCAGGCATAAAGGTGCCAACTTTATGGCCATGGGAGTCTCATGCACCTTGTAGGCTTCATTTTGGGGTCTTTTGAGCTTGAAGACCCATGCATGGACATAAAGTTCGTGACTTTACGTGTAATATGGACCCCATGAGGTCATATCTATGTTCTGGATGCATCAAGCCCAACCGAAATCAATTATATGTATATAGACTTTGGGGGACTCGATGAGGCGTTCATGGGACTCAGCGAGTTAGGTTAGGTTTCCCCAACCTTTTTGGTTTCTAATTGATTTGGTTGAGTCTAGAAGAAGACTCAACAAGATGGACATTAATATTGACCTAAAGATCGAAGAATTCGACTAGTTCAAGGATGAACTCGACGAGTTTAAGGGAATGTCCCAGCTATATGAAGAAGAACTCGACGAGTTCAAGGAAGAACTCGGCGGAAGAACTCGGCGAGTCATGAGCAAAAGGTCCTGATTTTGTATGAAGGAGAACTCGATGAGTTCTTAAAAGACTCGACGAGTAGGATCAAAGTTTCTGGATGTTGCGATTTATGGAACTTGACGAGTTGGTGGACCAACTCGGCGAGTTGAGTCAACCAGATGTTGACTTTGACCAAGGTGTTGACCTTGACTTTAACTTTGACCTGAGTTGATCCTTGAAAGGTTCAAGTGTATGAAATGGTAATTAAAGAAGGTTGTTATGTGTAGGAGTTGAGAGGAGTTGATCCCAGCATCAAGAATAGTTTAGACACTTCACGACCTTGAGGTGAGTTACCTTCCAGTAGAAGTGGGTCTAAGGCACCAAGACCGACCCACTAGTAAGAGTTATAGTACATATAACTGTCTTCGTGATAATTATCTGGTATGTTGTTATCTTTTATGATTGTTTGCTAGCCTGATATAATGTTATGTGATAGTAGGTAGTAGGTGGGATAGTCCCTATATTACGGTCGTAAGGACCGAAGGGTAGGTCGGGCACCCCATATATGCTCAATAGTATGTTCATGCTATGTTACTATGTGGTAGCAGTAGGGGTGAAATAGTCCCCGTAGCCAGTTGAGTTAAACCGGAGGGTAGGTCGGCACCCTAGAATTACCAGACAAGGTAGGTCGGCACCCCAGAATTGCCCGACAGTATGTTTGTTATGTGGTATGATGGGGGAACTCACTAAGCTTTGTGCTTGCAGTTTTCAGTTTTTGTTTTCAGGTACCTCTTCATCGAAGGGGAAGAAGCCAACACGGTAGCAACGCATCACACACACGGGAATTCCACATTATGAGATTCTTGGGATCGTACTCTGGCATTATTACTATTTTTATGATATGATTTTGAGACACGTGATTATGTTTTTATGAAACGATGTGACTCGATGATGTTTTCTTATAAATATTTTCTAAATCGTTATATCAAAAATGAAATTTTTGGTCTTGAAAATTGGGATGTTATACATGGTCAAAGTCAAGGTCAACAGTCCATGTTGACATGCCAACTCGTCGAGTTTCCTCAGTACTCACAGAAATGGGAAAAATCTGAACCAACTCTTTGAGTTCATACATTTTCTCAAAAAAGAAAAAGCGGGAAAAACCCAATCCAACTCGTCGAGTTTTACCAGCTTAACTCATTCAACCCTTCTTCATCCCTTGTAACTCCCAAGAATGTATATTTGGTAGCAAATAGCTGGAAAACCACGTAAAGTTGCTAACTTTACGTCTATGCATGACACCAAGAGGCCAAACTACTCAAAAATGACTTAACCAAGGACTTGGAACATAAAGGAAACCTAGATCTATATAAAGCTTGAAACTTTAAGCCCAAAGAGGCCATAAAATGCCCATATCTAAAGTGGAAACTTCCAAAAATGATCATGTAGCACCTGGTTCCTGGTATGTAAATATTGATTGAGTATTTTTCCTTTTTAAGCCTTGGACTCGGCGAGTCATAGGTCCGACTCGCCGAGTAGGGACGGGACCCAGGACACGTTTAAGTTGGCGACTCGACGAGTCCATATCCTGGACTCAGCGAGTCACCGCTGTTGGATGAAACCCTAAGTTTCAGGGGTTTGCACCCTATTTAATCCCCCCTTTCCGCCCCCAAGCCAGCCCCCATTCATCCTAAGAGCCATATACCTCATTCTAAGCCTTGTTTTGTGGATTTGAAGCCATTTGGTGTGTCCTCTTGGAGATTGGAGTGTGTAGGGGGAGATCAAGAAGAAGAAGAGGAGGTCAAGCACTTGGGAGCAATTTCAGAGTGATATCTAAGTTATGGCTCGTTTTCCCCCTTGTCTCCATGCTTATGGCCCCATTAAAGTCCATCATGGCTCATTTCCAAGCTTGTATGTGCATAATATTTCGAAATCAGTTGATTGGTCCCTAGATCCAAGCATAGTTGTGCTCCAGGAGCTCAGATCCACTACCTTTATGAGCCCATATTGCATATAAATCTTAGATTTACTCTTTTGGTGCATTTTGAACCCTAAAAACCCCATAAATGGATATCTACACGTAAAGTTGGAAACTTTACGTGTTATTCATGCTCTAGGAGCCCAGATCTACGAATGACATGGATTGGATTCGAGCAAAATCGCATTTTTAGCTCTTGCATAGAGCGGACTCGGCGAGTCGCTCATCTGACTCGGCGAGTCCAGTCGCGAGTCTCCGGGTTTGTCCCCTTTTTGTTATGTCGAGTCATGTGGTGAGTCCAGGAGGAACTCGGTGAGTTGGAAGCCAAAACTCACCCATAGTGGAACTCGGCGAGTCGATGCCCAGACTCGGCGAGTTCAAGGCAATCTCCATAGATCAAGATCAGACTCGGCGAGTTGTTCATACAACTCGGCGAGTCACAGTATAACTTGCTCATCGGATGAAGATGAACTCGGCGCGTTGTTCATACAACTCGGCGAGTGGGATGAAGGACTTGAACATCAGTTTGGAAGGAGAACTCGTCGAGTAGACGCCTAACTCGACGAGTAGAAACAGAATTCAGGTCAGTCGTTTGGACATGGACTCGGCGAGTTGGCGAGCCAACTCAACGAGTCGGGTCAACTGGAAGTTGACTCTGGCTTTGACTTAGGGCATGATTAGGGGTAAAATGGTCATTTTACCCAAAGGCCAGTTAGCAGTTTTTGACTAAGTGTTTGGTGGGAATACAGCCGGAGGATTTCCGGAACAGCAGCAGCAGCAGTCAGACTATTCCCATGAAGATCAGCAACTACTCCGAGGTGAGTTACCTTCTAGTAGCGGTGGGTCTAAGGCCACAATGTCGGCCCACCAGTAGGAGATGTATGCTTAGATGATTGTCTCTGTGTTATTCATCTAGGGTTGCTACTACCTGTGTTATGTTTATGTGTTTGTATGATATGATGCTATGTGCTATTGATAGTAAGGGAGATAGTCCCCAGGTTACCGGTCGATAGGGCCCAGCCATGCTAGATAGACTATGTGATATATGTGCTATGTGGTATTAGTAGGGGTGAAATAGTCCCCGGTACCCCATCGAGAGGACCGAAGGGGGGCCAACACCCAGATATGCTAGGCAGTATCCGGTCGAGAGGACCGAATGGGAGGCCAGCACCCAGATATGCTAGGCAGTATCCGGTCGAGAGGACCGAAGGGGTAGGTCGGGCACCCAGATATGCCTGAAAATTTATGTATGTTATGTGATTGTATGGTTTGTGGTATAATGGGGGAACTCACTAAGCTTTGTGCTTACAGTTTACAGTTTTGGTTTCAGGTACCTCTTCATCGAAGGGGAAGGAGCTGGCTCGGTAGCGACACATCATGCACACACATTGGGTTCCGCATTTATTAGATTTCCTTGGGATTTATACTCTGATGTTTCGATTGGTTGTATGACTTGACTTTTGATCATGGTTTATGTTGTGGTGTAGTTTGGTCAAACAATGTTTTTATCTATTAACATTTTCTAAAGTAATGTTTTAAAAACGAAATTTTTGGACGTGAAAATTGGGTCGTTACAAGTTGGTATCAGAGCCCTGGTTTGAGGGATTCGGACACACCTTCGGGGGTGTTTGAACTCAAATCGAGGGATTAAAAGATTTTGGAAAGAGAAAATGTTTTCTAAAAGGGTTAAGTGAAGGGTTTTAAGAAAGAATAATGTGTGTGATGTGTGCAACCGGCCAAGCTCAAGTAAGTATTCCCCAATGTACCCATACAAGTTTATTTATGTTTATCAGTTTCTGTAGAACAACATGCTAGAATAGGAATAAGGATCTAGGAGTGATGCCTTATGTGCCTGCTTTATGTGCTTTAGTGTATGAAAGAGCTGCATGCTAGAGCTGAGTAGACAGCAGTAGGGTAGCCTGTTTAGGTTATTCCTGATGGGTTTTGGTCATAAGACATCCTATGTGCTCATACAAACCCTAATGCTTGGATCTAGGTTTCTTTATTGTACATGCTTTGAATCCAAGACTATAAACCCTAATTCTAACATATGGAAATCGACATTAACATATAATTAGGTTTAAGAACATACCTTGATTGTTATATAGCAATAACAATCACAACTCCACCTTGGATTGACTTTGGAATGCTTAGAGTCACAAGTGTCACTCCTCTAATGGCTTACAAACACCATAAGCAAATGGAGAAGGTATAAAGAGAGAGGTGAGAGGTTAGAATTCGTATCTAGGAACTCTTGGGAAGGGATACACGAATTCATGACCCTAGGGGTGTTTATATAGGTGTAGAGATAGGGTTTCAGTCATTATCCTTATCTAGTTGATTATCCATTAAGCAACCAATAAGATAATCCTTGAATCCTTATCATACTCGAATTCTAAGGCTTTCCAACCTTAAATTCGTCCACCATATAAATAAGATAATCCTTACCTTATTTTGTAACTATCACATAATTACAAATCAGCCCCTCTAGTTTAATTAATTACATTTGATCACAAAACTAATTCTTAATTAATTATTGACCAATATTAATTAAACAAATATGATTTCTCCTTTAATATATTATTCTTATAACATATTAATAAATCATATTATCCTCTCTCTCTTTACTCATTTCTCCAATCAAGTTGCTTTGGTGAAGGCAACCCAAAAGGACCATGCACCATCGGGTCAAGTACATACCAAAATAGTTATGGACTTAGACACTAATCCAACAGTCTCCCACTTGGATAAGTCTAACAACTATTCTGCGTATGACTTCAGATCCTGATCTGCAATTGTAGCTTTCCAAAGCCGCTGTCAACTCTGATCATATCAGATACGCGTGTCCTTAGATAAGGGATCATATATTCCTCCATTCTAGATATCGTATGAGATATGATTTTTAATCATTCTCTTTGTACTACTTCTCGATTTCTGATTTATGACGACAGACTAATTGAACAAATCAAATTAGCCCTAGCCCGGCCGAGCATTTACGTATGTCATCACTAAACCATCGAGGGGCCCAAAGATATCGCTTTTATCCTACTTTGGATAAAAGGAACGGATAAACTTTGATACAATGCTCGCTTGCACTCACTCACCGAATTACACACAACAATATGTTCTATAACACCAAGTTACTGGTGCGTTTACATATTATCAATGTGCAACCGATCAACAAGATACAACTCACACATCTCGGTTTCAAGAATATAAGATGTTATCGTCTCACTAATCACTCGAGATAGTGATCCAAGTGAGCGTGGGTTTAATCCAATGCTCAAATCATATTCGTAAGCACTCATGAACGTTGCAGCAAACATTTGCTTATGTCTAATACTCTTTTAGACAATCCACACACCAATTCACGACAGTCTTCATTCATATCTACTTCCAACATATGAACGACTGTGGCCCGTTTGAATAATTCGATTATTCTTAATAAACTCAATTATTCTGGAAGTCAAAACATGCAAGGTGAAACACAAGAATAATACTAATCCCATATGGCCTCAACCCTTTGAGCATAAATAAAACACGTTTTATTTATCACCATATCGATTACTCATTATTTGTCGTTTCGGGTAATCAACTTCTTACTTGAATTATTACACTTGTCCCATGCTCCTAGCATGCACACAATGTTTACCTATGGTTCTTACTTTTGTGAAATAGACAAATTGAACACATTTCCAATCATTCTCATTTTACAACTCCAAATCCATTTTCTTAAGTGTAAGAATATCAAATTCTTGTTACTTATAGAATATACTAGATTCTAACACTTTATGCAACGATCCTTTTGTAATGTCACTACACCAAAGTCTCAAAGACTATTGCCAATGATATTACAAATTCCTCTAAAGTAGATTGTTACAAGACAATTCCTTAGATATGATGTCTCTCACTCAAAGTACATTCCTTAGAACATCCTTTTGCATAAAAGTTTCTAATCTAGATTTTCAATATTTACTTCCCAATATAGATACATTTCCATACTTTCCATATGACAACTCATTTCTTAATAGAATCTTTTCTATTCATCATAATGTCAATATGGTCCATTAATACCATGCTTCCAACTACTCACAAGCAACCAATCCTCGTCGAACTTTGGATTGTTCTTTGACAGTTGTTTAATTATTTTAGTCAAAACCAATTATAGTCCTTTTTCCCTCTAAATGCGCTAGACATTTGGAAAAATTTAGAATGGTCAAACATTAAAGCATTTGCAATCGATCCTATACCCGAAGCGTATGGGACACGATGCACAATGTTTTATTTGCTATGTTCTCAAAATTCGAATTGTGAAGAGGAATGTCGTAATCATAATCGAAATTTTAAGAACACACTATGTACCTTTGACTAAATTTATTAACATTCCACAACCTAATCCTTTAGATTTGAAATGAAGCATAATATTCTCTCCCTTAATTATAGCAAAACAACCTTTCAACTCTTACAACTTTGCAAAGTATGACTCTTGTTTTCTATAATTAATATTGCCAACTATGCAATACTTGCCTTAATAATCATACAATCATAACATTTATGCTCCCACTATCATGATGATTATTATAAAACATAACACTTATGCTCCCACTAGCTTCGACATGTATTCATAAACATCTTAACTTTCAGAAAAACAATACTTATTGAATTTCTTAAGTTCATGTTTCTAATACTTAGTGCTTTGATAATCTTTTATCAAGGCTTCTTGAACTTATACACTTTTACCTTATATAGTTCATATGTGTGTCTTAACAATTAAGACTAATTGCCAAACTTCACAATTCAAATTATGGAAAGGGATGTCGTAACCATGATCGAATTCGAGAATGCAATTTTACAATCACTATCTTTTAAAATCTTTCTTAGTGAAAGCATTTCCTCACAATTCATTTTCATGAAGGAGGAAATCTTATGACACTTAGATTTAAACGGTGTATGCGATCATATCCATGTGAATTTGTTAAAAACCAAAGTTTACGACAAATTCAAACTCATATGGATCGAACTTTCTTAATCTTGATTTCTTGCCTTAAGGTAGCACAGCTGCCCACCACGTCTTCCAAGTAGTTAAGTAGCTCACCTTTTCCTATCAATGTACTTTCCATTGATCAAGGTCCTTGCCTTTTATGCATTCAAATGAGAACTCATAGGACTCACATGTATAATTAAATCGATTGGATTGGCACAGAAACAAAATAATGTCTTCACGATAGGTTGTAAACCTCAACTCGTGTGCTAGTGATGATCAATAAGGCTTATTTGATTTGTTCTTGAAACTTTTCAAGACTATTAAGACTCCCACTGACTCCTTGACATATACGATTCTCTTATAAAAACATTTCTTGACAAACAAATATTCAAGAGTTAGTGTAGCTTATATCAAAACAAAACACTTCATAATTTTGGTCTTAGTTGGTCTTTGTCTTATCCAAGACATCACAACTTTCCACAATTGATGAATGTTATAAACCTTCTTAATACTATTCACTCAATGTCACAATCTTGACTTTAAGACTTGTTTTGGAACGAAGTATGATTGACTTCTTGATTTGACCATTTCTTCAATCTTTGATTCCTCTTCTTGGACATACAATTGTACCAAGACTCATTAGAGGATCAATTGAGATATGGTTCTTAATCATTAAGACCTATCATAAAGCATAAAATCTACTCTCCCTTCTTCTTAGAATGGAGAAACTCTTATCTTTCTGCCTACTTGATTCTTCTTATTCGTTTTGCTATTGATCTAAACCCTTTAATCAATTCAAAATTACACTTAATCTTGTAAGTGTAATCATATTTACTAAGCCTTTAGTAAATCATGATGAATATCTTTGTTACTCTTATGGTGGACTTGATCAACACACAACTTTGTGTACTCGATCTCCTAGTCCTTCACTTGACACTTTGTCAATGAATTAGTCCAATTTCCAAATATGAAATTTCTCATTCATCGTGCATCCACGTTGCATGATTCCAAGTTTCTGTCCAATTGAAACTTGGGCGATGAGAAACTCTTCCTATTTGGTAAATTCTTGACATTTCCATAAATAACATAACTAAGAATCACATCCATTCGTTGTAGAAATATTCAAACATCAATTTTCATAACGATTTCATTGCAAGGAAATAAACAAACAAATAAGTGAGTCAAAATTTATTTTATTTATAAAAGCAGCGGAAAAACATTTGTCCTTACAATGCAAAATCTATTGAAAACTATGTAAAAAGAAAATTTCTAACAACTCTATCATAACTATCTAAGCTCAAAATCCAATCTTCAAGTCCATGCGATCAAGATCCATCTCTTGTGATTAGATTCATCTTGCTCTCTTATCAAGCTTCCTTTCTTTTCACCGATCCTTCAAAACATTCAAATGTAATCTTATCACATCATGTATTAAGAATCAATGAATAGGAACTTAATGGAGTTAGATAGTGGATTCTTACCTAAAGCGTAGTCATACTTTTGATTCTCCCATCTCTTAGATCTCTTAGGTAAATAGGGCAACTTCGTCTCCAATGCCCCTTCTCTTGGCAATAAAAGCAAATTGACTCCTTTGGAACTACTTCAGACATCGGCTTTCTCTTATGATCAAACTTTTCGATCATTGCATGTCTTTCATTACCATTGTCTATATCCATAGAGGTCTTGAAGGCAGATTCACCAATCAACTTTGCATTTCTATTGCGCCAAACCATTGTTGATTCAGCAGCAATAAGCATGTAGGTGAGATCTATAAGTGTCACGTCGTGGTTCATCATATAGTACTCTCTTACGAACTCACTATACGAGTTAGGAAGTGACTGAATAACCCAATCAACAGCCATCGCTTCACCGACAATGGATCCCATCATTCTTAATCTATCAATGTGTGACTTCATCCCTAAGACGTGTGCACACACCGACTTGCCCTCTTTATGTTCACTTGCCAAAAAGGGCTTGAGTGATATTGAACCTTTCAATTTTACAATCTTGTGGGTTAGGGAGAATAATTGGAGGAGGAGGAGGAACTGAAGCATGATTTCTTGTTCCTCGATCGAATCGTGGAATATCATCTTCATGTGGAATGCTTGTTCCACGGGACTTGAGAAGACCATAGTTGTCGAACTTTGACATCGGGAGAAAAAACGAATTCAAGTTAGTTGATTGATTGAGTCCTTGGTACATCACCCAAATGAAATTCCAAGGCTAGGACCCAACACAATATCCTACAACTTGGGAGAGGGATGCCGTAACCCAAATTGCAGAACATTTGAAGATAAGTGAATGACGATTCAATAGTTTCCACCATGAAAAACGAAAAAGAAATTTAAGTTTTAAATCTATGAAAACTCCTAGATCCTTTGAGATTCATTGAACATTTCAATGGCATGTTTAAATCTCGATATGCCCCTCTAGTTTGTGACTGGGATGCCGAGGATCACAAAGCGGGTGTGAATAACCATGCAAACTACATGGTGCCCTCACATGTTACAATCACCTATTCGATGTGCCGGTAAACCAAACACGCTCCACCGAACTATGACAAACATTGAGTCACCCTTTGCTACCTTTGCTTAGAACCATTTAGTGTGCCGGTAAACCACACACGCTCCACTAACGTCTTCGCAAGGGCACAAAGTGTAATTTCATGGAATTGCATCAATTCACTTTTGCCTAAGTAACTAAGATTGGGAATTTGAAAAACATTTAGTTACTTTGTATTTCATTATACTTATAATGGAAGGTTTCTTCCTATCCTACCCGTTCGGCTAACGACCCTCCACTAGTCAAGAGTGCGGTGGGTAAGAGTGGATACCCATTCAATCGCCATTTTATAGGCAATTTCCTTAAACACCCCTTATAGACCAGCTTTGTGAATGAGGCCTACTAACGGTAAGACTGACTTTTACTCATACATATATATAATGTTAGACCTTTAATGTTATATATATAGTATAGGGTGTATTTCACACTTTTAAAATACTATATGGTTAACTTTAACAATTACACTTTTAATTCAATTAAATGGTTAACCTAAACTTTTATGGATTTATTAAACCTCTTTTAATTATACTCCTTAATTAATTAATAAAACCATAAGGGTGTGATTTGAACTTTTCAAAACATTACTAGGGTTTTAGAATTTAACATTTCTAATTAAACCTTTAATCAACTTTTAAATTCCAAAACTTGAGGGCAAATTTTGAAACCTTTTTCAAAACATTAGGGTTTTAACTATTTAAATTTCAAAACTCCAAAACTTTTGGGTTCAAATTTAAACTATAAAACCTAAAGGGGAAAATATGAAACTTTTCATAACAACAAGGATCAAATAACAAATAATCTAAACTAACATTTAGTTACATAATTATCCATATTTGATTTGTTTAATGATTTCTTGCAAAACAATTTATCAATTTACTCAAAATAATTAATCAATTATCTTATAAGGAAACAATTATCTTGTTAATTGATAATTATCTTTAATTAGATCAAGAATATAGTCATATATATCATAAAATTAGATTTATATTGATCTAACATGATAAGGTAACTATCCATATGCAAAAACAGCAAGAAATCCCGAGATAAGCATTATCTGACGAGTTGACTCGTCGAGTCAGGCATGGACTCGGCGAGTTCAGCCATGGACTCGGCGATTCCAGCCTCCACAATCCAAAAAATCGAATTTTTCAGTTATACAATGCATCAATACAATTGAAACCAAGCTAAGCTCTGATACCACTGATGGGTTTTGGTCATAAGACATCCTATGTGCTCATACAAACCCTACTGCTTGGATCTAGGTTTCTCTATTGTACATGCTTTGAATCCAAGACTATAAACCCTAATTCTAACATATGGAAATCAACATTAACATATAATTAGGTTTAAGAACATACCTTGATTGTTATATAGCAATAACAATCACAACTCCACCTTGGATTGACTTTGGAATGCTTAGAGTCACAAGTGTCACTCCTCTAATGGCTTACAAACACCATAAGCAAATGGAGAAGGTATAAAGAGAGAGGTGAGAGGTTAGAATTCGTATCTAGGACCTCTTGGGAAGGGATACACGAATTCATGACCCTAGGGGTGTTTATATAGGTGTAGAGATAGGGTTTCAGTCATTATCCTTATCTAGTTGATTATCCATTAAGCAACCAATAAGATAATCCTTGAATCCTTATCATACTCGAATTCTAAGGCTTTCCAACCTTAAATTCGTCCACCATATAAATAAGATAATCCTTACCTTATTTTGTAACTATCACATAATTACAAATCAGCCCCTCTAGTTTAATTAATTACATTTGATCACAAAACTAATTCTTAATTAATTAATGACCAATATTAATTAAACAAATATGATTTCTCCTTTAATATATTATTCTTATAACATATTAATAAATCATATTATCCTCTCTCTCTTTATTCATTTCTCCAATCAAGTTGCTTTGGTGAAGGCAACCCAAAAGGACCATGCATCATCGGGTCAAGTACATACCAAAATAGTTATGGACTTAGACACTAATCCAACAATTCCTGATAGTACAAGTTTAGCATTGTATGCTAGTTCAGTTCTTTCTTCGAGGATAGAGTTGCTTGAGATTTTTTTTTTCTTACGTCCAAATGTTGTTTGCTTTGTGTTATGTGGGCCTTGAAGTGATGGGAGTTAACTGTTAGGTGAATACGTTTAAGTCACATGTGATCAGGGTTGAATAATCTCAGAGTGTTGGATTTGACTCTATTGCGTAGCTCTTGTTTGAGTCTTAATCGTTGTAGAGATGAGTCCCTTACTCGAAGGATTATCCGAGCCTCAACGCATGTGATTGTATTCAGGTAATAGTTAATTGGCATCACCAAGAGGCCTTCAGCAGCTGAGGGTTGGGTTGGGTGGAGTTAGAGGTTTCCTAGGGTAAGCCTAGGATAATGAGTAGCAGTGATCAGCAGTAGGGGAAGGGACCTGGTCGAGTCGAGGCGGTCTTTGGGGAAGGTACGGATAGATGTGGAAGGTAGTATGGGCCCGTACTACTGAAAGCATAGGATCCGTACCCAAACCGAGGAAGGCTAAGATAAGACTAGGGAACTAGTAGTGGGTGGCTCCCTCCAGGGGTATCAGTATCGCTAACAGTTGTTATTTCTTTGTATTTCAGAATGGTGGTACTACGCCCAAGACCAGCAGTTGGCAGTTCAGGAGAGGGATCGGGTTCGGGATCAGGTTCCGAGCCAGTAGATGAGAGGCTACGCGAGTTCCTCGCGTTAGAGATCACCAGAGGTATCCTTAAGTCGACCCCCATTATCTTCGGGTCGATCAAGGAAGGGATCATCGAGTTGATGGAGGATCGCCTCGCGGCGTTCAAGAGCGACATGGCATCTGGCCAGTCGGGATCTCGCACGCTGTCCTTTAAGGACTTCAGGGGCAGCGGTGTGCTGGATTTCCACGGGGTGAAGGACCCCATTGTTGCCAGGCGGTGGATTGCAGACATCGAGTCTACGCAGTTGACTAGCTTCTGCCCTGAGGGGTCGAAGGTGAGGTATGCAGCAGGGTGTTTACGAGACTGAGCTCAAGATTGGTGGGAGTCAGTGAGTGATTCTTTGGGAGCCTCAGCTATTGAGGCTATTACCTGGTCGGAATTTGTGACCAGGTTTAGGGTAGAGTTTGCACCGGCTGTCGAGCTTCAGCAGCTGGCCAGGGATTTTTTGGATATGAGGCAGACGACTGAGACTGTGGCGGAAATCACCGTCAAGTTCCGGGAGAGGGCTTTGTTGGTGCCCCAGTATGCAGGTGACGAGTATATGAGGAGGACCCGTTATCATGATATGCTTTGGGCTGACATCCGAGAGCATGTTAGTTTTTCAGCTTGCCCCACCTTGGACTCCATGATTGCCAGGGTAAAGGAGAGGGAGATAGATTTGGAGCACATCCGGAAACGGAAAGCGGAGGAGGGGCAGCCAGGAGGGGCCTCAGGGAAGAAGCCCAAGGGATCAGATGTGGGGCCAAAAGGCCAACAGGGACGGGTCCGCTGCAGGAAATGCGGCAAGACGCACGAGGGGGCGTGCAGGTTGGGATCATCAGGTTGCTACAAGTGCGGCAAGTTTGGGCACTTTAGCAGGGATTACACTGCTCCGGCAGCAGTTATTTAGACATCGGAGTTGTTGTGTTTCCACTGCAACCAGAGGGGCCACAAGAAGGCCAACTGCCCCCAGTTGACAGGTTCAGCGCGGTAAAGACGCTAGCTCCAGTGACCCTGCGGATCACAGATGGCCGACAAGGCAAGGCAGAGGCTCCAGTGGTGAGGAGCCGAGCATTCCAGCTGACCACCGAGGAGGCACGCGCAGCACCTGATGTGGTGACGGGTATGATTCTTTTCTCTCTCGTTTATTTATATGATGTTATGATATTGATATGTGTCCGGTATATGTATATGTGTTAGGATCGTTCCATGTGAAAGGTATCCCAGTCCAGGTGTTGTTCGACTCGGGTGCACCCCGATCGTTTGTGTCCCTTGCGCTTAGCAAGAAGTTTTCTGAGTCTTCGGGCATGCTGGATTGTCCTTTGGAAGTAGAGATTGCTGATGATCGATCGGTGCGAGCATCGATGGTATTTCGGGACTGCATATTGCGTTTGTTCGAGGAGCGCTACTTGGTGGATTTGGTTCCCATTCTGTTGCGTGGGAACAAGGTGATCATAGGCATGGACTGGTTGAGCCCTAATGGGGCGGTGATAGATTACGCGCAGCAGCTAGTGCGAGTCAGGACCCCAGGTGGGGGAGAGTTAGTGATTCATGGCGAGAGGCCACAGCGCGGACCCGATGTATGTTCAGCAGCGAGGGCTAGACGTTACCTTCAGCAGGGATGCACAGGATATGTTGCGTACGTGATGGATACCCGGGAGGCGGGTAATGCGACCGTGAGCGAGGTTCCGGTGGTGCGAGATTTCGCAGATGTTTTCCCAGAGGAGCTTCCTGGGATACCTCCTGAGCGATAGGTGGAGTTAAGGATTGACCTCGTTCCTGGTGCGGCCCCGATAGCCAAGGCACCATATCGGCTGGCTCCTCCCGAGATGCAGGAGTTGTCTACAAAGTTGTAGGAGCTGCTAGACAAGGGATTCATTAGACCGAGCAGTTCACCCTGGGGAGCCCCGATTCTGTTTGTGAAGAAGAAGGACGGGTCACACCGGATGTGTATAGATTATCGGGAGTTGAATAAGGTAACGGTGAAGAACCGTTACCCACTCCCGAGGATTGATGATCTCTTTGATCAACTTCAGGGAGCATCTTGGTTCTCCAAGATTAATTTGCGTTCGGGTTATCATCAAATGAGGGTCAGGGAGGAGGATACGCAGAAGACCACGTTTCGGACGCGCTATGGCCACTATGAGTTCGTGGTGATGCCGTTTGGGCTCACCAATGCTCCTGCCGCGTTCATGGACCTCATGAACCGCGTATGCAGACCGATGTTGGATCGATCTATGATAGTCTTTATCGATGACATCTTGGTTTATTCCAAGATGCAGGAGGAGCATGAAGAGCATCTGAGAGAGGTTTTGGTGACCCTGAGGAGGGAGAGCTTGTATGCCAAGTTCTCCAAGTGTGAGTTTTGGTTGCGCGAGGTGCAATTTCTCGGACACCTTGTCAACCAGAACGGGATTCTGGTCGATCCGGCCAAGGTCGAGGCCGTGATAAGATGGGAGGTTCCAAAGTCTCCATCTGAGATTTCTAAGTTTCCTAGGATTGGCGGGCTATTATCGGAGGTTCATTCAGAATTTCTCCAAGATAGTTGTACCCCTGACACGGCTGACGAAGAAAGTCGTGGTCTTTCGGTGGGGAACCGAGCAGCAGGCAACATTTGAGACACCGAGATAGAGATTGTGCGAGGCACCCATCTTAGCCCTGCTAGAGGGCGTAGAGGATTTTGTGGTTTATTGTGACGCGTCTATTTCAGGGTTGGGCGCAGTATTGATGCAGAGGGGGCATGTCATTGCCTACGCTTCAAGGCAGCTCAAGCCTCACGAGGCGAACTACCCGACGCATGATTTGGAGTTGGGGGGCAGTGGTTTTCGCCCTCAAGATTTGGCGGCATTACCTCTACGGGGTTCGGTGTACCATTTACACGGACCACAAGAGTCTGAGGTACCTCATGGATCAGCCGAATCTGAACATGAGGCAACGTCGGTGGTTGGACGTGGTGAAGGATTATGATTGTGAGATCCTTTACCACCCGGGAAAGGCCAACGTGGTGGCCGGTGCGCTTAGCCGCAAGGCGGCGCCGATCAGGGATATTTGCATGAGGATGACTGTGGTGACTCCCCTGTTGGAGCAGATTCGGGAGGCTCAACAGGAGGCTATCAAGGAGGAACATCGGAAGAGCAAACGTGTGGTGGGTCAGGTTTCCTCCTTCGATTATGATAGTCGAGGACTATTGACACTACACTGCAGGGTGTGGGTGCTGTATCACGGAGGCGTGCGCCAGATCTTGATGGAGGAGGCGCACAAGTCTCCATTCTCTATTCATCTCGGGGCGACGAAGATGTATAGGGATCTTCGTCTAGATTATTGGTGGCCTTGCATGAAGCGGGATGTGGCATGGTACGTCGAGCGGTGCTTGACCTGCAAGAAGGTCAAGGCCGAACATCAGAGACTGCATGGGAAGATGCAGCCGTTGGACATCCCGTTGTGGAAATGGGAAGACATCACGATGGATTTTATCACAAAGCTTCCCAGGAATGCGCGCGGAGTAGATTCGATTTTGGTCAACGTGGATCGATTGACCAAGAGCGCCCATTTTATTCCGATCCAGGAGAGTAGGGCTGTAAACGAATTGAACGTTCGGCGAACCGTTCATGAACAGTTCGGCGGGAAGTTCGTTTATGTTCGTTTATTTAATAAACGAAAGAACATGAACAAAAATTATCGTTCGTTTAGTTAAATGAACGAACATGAACAATGGTCTCGTTCGTTCATTTATGTTCGTGAACGTTCGTTTACGATGTTCATTTATGTTCGTTTATGTTCGTTTGTTTAAGTTTATTTATATTTTATCTATATTCAATTATTTTTTATTATATTGCTATATTATATGTTCGTTTATGTTCATATATGTTTAATTGTGTTTTTTTTATCTTTGTTCGTTTATGTTCGTTTAGCATGTTCACGAACATGAACAAAGTAACTTGTTAAACGAACGAACATGAACAAGAAAATCCCGTTCGTTTATCCGTTCGTGTTCATTTGTTGTTCGGCTAACTTAAACGAACGAACATGAACAAGACCTTGTTCGTGTTCGTTTGGTTCGTTTACAGCCCTACAGGAGAGCATCTCGGCTGAGAAGTTGGCCGATATCTACATCAGGGAGATGGTAGCACGGAACGGGGTGCTAGTGTCAGTGATATCAGACTGAGATGTGTGATTCACTTCCAGATTTTGGAAGAAGTTTCATGACGAGTTGGGCACTCGTTTGCATTTTAGCACTGCCTTCCACCCACAGACGGATGGTCAGAGCGAGCGGACCATCCAGACTTTGGAGGATATGTTGCGGGCATGCGTGTTAAATTTCAGTGGTAGCTGGGATACCTACCTTCCCTTGGCTGAGTTCTCATACAACAACAACTATCACGTGAGTATTGACCGTCCCCCATTCGAGATGTTGTACGGACGGAGGTGCAGGACCCCGATATGCTGGGGTGAAGTTGGCCAGAGGGTCATGGGGAACACCGAGGTGGTGCTCGAGACGACCGAGAGGATCCAGCAGGTTCGGAGCAGGCTTCAGACTGCTCAGAGTCGGTAGAAAAGTTACGCCGACAAGCATCGATCCGACTTGGAGTTCCAAGTTGGGGATATGGTTCTCCTGAAGGTGTCGCCTTGGAAAGGCGTCATTCGATTCAGGAAGCGGGGAAAATTGGCCCCGAGATTTATCGAACCGTTCAGGGTTGTAGCCCGAGTGGGCAAGGTGGCTTATAGATTGGATCTACCGGACGAGCTCAGCCAGATCCACAACACTTTCCATGTCTCTCAGCTGCGGAAGTGCTTAGTGGATGATTCAACAGTAGTGTCGTTGGAGGATATTCAGGTTGACGACAGCCTGAATTACATTGAGCGCCCAGTTGCAATCCTCGATAGGAAGTCGAAGGATTTGAGAAACAAAAGGGTGTAGATAGTGAATGTGCAATGGCAGCACCGCAAGGGTTCGGAGTCGACTTGGGAGCCGGTGGATGAAATGATGGAGCATTAACCCGAGCTGTTCCAGGATCGAGCAGCAGACTTCGAGGACGAAGTCTAAAATAAGTGGGGGAGATTTGTAGCACCTGGTTCCTGGTATGTAAATCTTGATTGAGTATTTTTCCTTTTTAAGCCTTGGACTCGGCGAGTCATAGGTCCGACTCGCCGAGTAGGGACGGGACCCGGGACACGTTTAAGTTGGCGACTCGGCGAGTCACCGCTGTTGGATGAAACCCTAAGTTTCAGGGGTTTGCACCCTATTTAATCCCCCTTTTCGCCCCCAAGCCAGCCCCCATTCACCCTAAGAGCCATATACCTCGTTCTAAGCCTTGTTTTATGGATTTGAAGCCATTTGGTGTGTCCTCTTGGGGATTGGAGTGTGTAGGGAAGGAGATCAAGAAGAAGTAGAGGAGGTCAAGCACTTGGGAGCAATTTCAGAGTGATATCTAAGGTATGGCTCGTTTTCCCCCTTGTCTCCATGCTTATGGCCCCATTAAAGTCCATCATGGCTCATTTCCATGCTTGTATGTGCATAATATTTCGAAATCAGTTGATTGGTCGCTAAATCCAAGCATAGTTGAGCTTCAGGAGCTCAGATCCACTACCTTTATGAGCCCATATTGCATATAAACCTTAGATCTACTCTTTTGGTGCATTTTGAACCCTAAAAACCCCATAGATGGATATTTACATGTAAAGTTGGAAACTTTACGTGTTATTCATGCTCTAGGAGCCCAGATCTATGAATGACATGGATTGGATTCGAGCAAAATCGCATTTTTAGCTCTTGCATGGAGCGGACTCGGCGAGTCGCTCATCTGACTCGGTGAGTCCAGTCGCGAGTCTCCGGGTTTGTCCCCTTTTTGTTATGTCGAGTCGTGTGGTGAGTCCAGGAGGAACTCGGTGAGTTGGAAGCCAAAACTCACCCATAGTGGAACTCGGCGAGTCGATGCCCAGACTCGGTGAGTTCAAGGCAATCTCCTTAAATCAAGATCAGACTCGGCGAGTTGTTCATACAACTCGGCGAGTCACAGTATAACTTGCTCATCAGATGAAGATGAACTCGGCGAGTGGGATGAAGGACTTGAACATCAGTTTAGAAGGAGAACTCGTCGAGTAGACGCCTAACTCGACGAGTAGAAACAGAATTCAGGTCAGTCGTTTGGACATGGACTCGGCGAGTTGGCGAGCCAACTCGGCGAGTCGGGTCAACTGGAAGTTGACTCTGACTTTTACTTAGGGCATGATTAGGGGTAAAATGGTCATTTTACCCAAAGGTCAGTTAGCAGTTTTTGACTAAGTGTTTGGTGGGAATACAGCCGAAGGATTTCCGGAACAGCGGTAGCAGCAGTCAGACTATTCCCACGAAGATCAGCAACTACTCCGAGGTGAGTTACCTTCCAGTAGCGGTGGGTCTAAGGCCACAATGCCGGCCCACCAGTAGGAGTTGTATGATTAGATGATTGTCTCAGTGATATTTATCTAGGGTTGCTACTACCTGTGTTATGTTTATGTGTTTGTATAATATGATGCTATGTGCTATTGATAGTAAGGGAGATAGTCCCCAGGTTACTGGTCGATAGGGCCCAGCCATGCTAGATAGACTATGTGATATATGTGCTATGTGGTAGTAGTAGGGGTGAAATAGTCCCCGGTACCCGGTCGAGAGGACCGAAGGGGGGCCAGCACCCAGATATGCTAGGCAGTATCCGGTCGAGAGGACCGAAGGGGAGGCCAGCACCCATATATGCTAGGCAGTATCCGGTCGAGAGGACCGAAGGGGTAGGTCGGGCACCCAGATATGCCTGACAATTTATGTATGTTATGGGATTGTATGGTTTGTGGTACAATGGGGGAACTCACTAAGCTTTGTGCTTACAGTTTACAGTTTTGGTTTCAGGTACCTCTTCATCGAAGGGGAAGGAGCTGGCTCGGTAGCGACACATCATGCACACACATTGGGTTCTGCATTTATTAGATTTCCTTGGGATTTATACTCTATTGTTTCGATTGGTTGTATGACTTGACTTTTGATCATGGTTTGTGTTGTGATGTAGTTTGGTCAAACAATGTTTTTATCTATTAACATTTTCTAAAGTGATGTTTTAAAAACAAAATTTTTGGACGTGAAAATTGGGTCGTTACAGATCAAACCCAAGAATGACTCCAAAATGAACCCAAAATGAAAATAAACTTCCAAAGAGAAGATCTAAGCAATAAATGGTCAAGGTTTCAACTTTATACCTCAAAATGGTTGTAACAACAGAGAAGATCCTCGATCTACAGCCTTCCTCTCGATTAAGCTTCTTCAAACTCCAAAATCCTTCCAAAAGAATACCAAGAAACACTCTTCAAGCTCTCACAAACATAAATGAGAGAAAATGCACAAGCTAGGGTTTCCTGGACAAAGGGGACGGATAAGGAGGCCAAGAAAAGGCCACAAGGCCTTTAAATAGGGTGCAACACCCTAAAAATTTAGGTTTCATAAATAGCCGCCAATTCGTCGAGTTTTTCTCACCAACTCATCGAGTTGGGAAGCTTTCAACACGTCGAGTTGAGGCCTTCAAATCGACGAGTTCAAAGGGAAAATTTACCTTTTAAGCAATAAATATCATACTTGGGAATTGGGATGTTACATCATTCTAAGTTTTGGGATTTTGGTGCATTCTTCAAGTTAGAGGAGGTGATTTTTGGTTCATAGAAGCTTTGCTCTAGCTTAGATCCAGCATTCTCAATACCTTTTTTTGGATCTTTATGAGTATAAATTTCTTATCTTGATGATTATTGCTTAAGATCTAGTTTTGTATGCTTTAATGGTATCTTTTGGGTCCCTTTTATGATGGAAAAATGGATATGCATGCTTTAAATTTTAGCCATGCAAGAGATTTGACCCTTTTAGAGTTAGGATTGGAGTTTTGAGGAGATTAAGCCTTAGGAATGGATAAAGTTAGAAAATTTATCCACTAAGTCACTTAGAAGAATAATATCTAAGGTTTTGAGCTTCTATCTTAAGGGAATAAGATTTAAATAAAGGAAGGTTATTAAGCCAGATTTAGCGGCGCAGCGGCCTTGGGGTCATGACGTGATGTTGGGCTTTTTCTCGACTGTTTTGTCATTTTGTGGTCATGGTGTGACCAATGTCTGGTCACGGCGCGAAGGTCATTGACTTTTGACTAGTTTGACTTTTGGTTTAGGCAGTTTGTAGTTGATTATTTGGGAATTTAAGTAGTTGAATTCAACTCTTTGATTCAGGTGATTTTTCTTAATATACTATGTAGGACACTAGGTGTCAATGTATGCTAGTTGCTTGTATGCTTACATGCTTGTTAGGCTGGGCCCTTATGGTTGAAATAGACCAGTTGGGCTAGGCTTGTTACTCTGTGTTGTATTGTAACATCCCGAATTCAGGAGTGCAAGTTTAGGGTTCAAAGTGTAAATAAGGATGGTCAACTCGGCGAGTCAATAGGTGGACTCGGCAAGTAGAGTCGCGATGCGTGTAAAGTGGCCAACTCAGCGAGTCGGCGGCTGGACTCGGAGAGTTGGTGCTGAAGAGAGAAAAACCCTAATCTTCGGGGTTGCACCCTATTTAAAGGACTTAATGTCCTCCCCTCAGTCCCCTTAGCCCCTTTTGAAGTCCAGAAACCCTAAATCCGTTTGTGAGAGCATTGGAGAGTATTTGGAACCTTGATAAGAGCTTGGTGAAGAGATCTTTGAAGATTAAGAAGGTTGGAGCAAGGGGCTTTGCAGAGATTTGGTTCAGTCTTCAGTTGGAACTTCCTTTTGAGGTAATAATTCGTTGCTGGAGCTTTTGAGCTTCTAGACTTATCATTGTGGAGTTTTTGGGAGCTTATATATAGTTATTTCGGGTTGGAGGTGGGATTTGAGGTTGCTACTTTAGATCTGGAATAGAGATGATCCAGAAGTGCATAAAGCCCTTGTCCTTGAGTTGTTAGTGAAGCCTTCTTGTCCCAAACCCTAGCCCAAGAGTGTTTTATGCTTAGATCTCTTTGGATTCACGTAAAGTTTTCCACTTTATGTGATGGATGGGTTGTAGGAGAGTAGATTTATGGTTGGGAGTCCCAGCATGGCTTAGAAAGCCATTGTATGGGTTAAGAACTAGAGGTACTCGGCGAGTCACATGGGTGTACTCGGCGAGTTGGATGAAGATAGGCAGAAACTCGACGAGTTCGAAGAACAACTCGGCGAGTCTGTTGAAGATTGCCTTGGACTCAGCGAGTCTGTTCTTGGACTCGACGAGTCTGGTATTGGACTCGATGAGTCTGGTCGTGAAGTCCTAACCTTTTTGGTTGAGCTGTGAATCGGTGAGTCGAGGGACGACTCGGTGAGTTGAGCAGGAAGTGACTCAGAGTTTGTTGGACTCGGCGAGTCTTGGGGCGACTCAGCGAGTTGAGTAGTGGATTGGGAGTTTCTGAGTATAGGGACTCGACGAGTCAGCGGGTTGACTCGGCGAGTAGAGTCTGTCAAGAAGGTTGACTTTGACTGAGGACTTTGACTTTGACCAAGTGTTGGCCAGTTGACTTCCAGGGGTATTTTGGTAATTATTGGTATTTATTGAGTTCAGTCTTTTGGTATTATCAGTGGTGGAGTTTGTGTCGGAGGTTGGAGTAGCATGATCTTATCTTTTTAGTCAGCAGTTACGAAGTGAGTTATCCTCACTATATCGACAGCGTCTAAGGCACCAAGGTCGGCCCTTTATCGGATGGGAATCCGGGTAGTTTTTATGTTATTGCTTTGATATATGTTTGCATCCTGGTAGTTAGGATAGTATATGTTAGAAACCTGGTTAAGGTCGATATCCTGGTATATAGGATGATCCAATGTTAGTGACCGGTTAGGTCGGTATCCTGGTTAGGATGTACTTATGATATGTGATCTGTTAGATCGGTTGACTAGTTGTGAATTTCTATATGATTATATGTTCATGTGCACATGGTTGTAGGACTGCGGTTGGGTTGAGGCGGGTCCTGCTTTGTGTTGTAGGCCAACATACCCAGGGCGGACCGGATATCCCGAAGGCCCAGCAGGCGGTCCGAATAGGCTGTAGGCCCCACGAGGGCGGACCAGACGTGCCGAGGCTCGGAGAGTGGACCAGGCCGACTGAATGCCCGGTGCGGGCGGACCAGTCATACTGTAGACTCAGAGAGTGGACCAGGTGTATTGAAGGCCCGGTGCGGGCGGACCAATCATACTGTAGACTCGATGTATATGGCTAGAATCAGAGGGTGGACTAGGTGGACTAAAGACCCGGTACGGCGGACCAGTCACACAGTAGACCCGAAGTGCATGGCTGTTCTGTGTTCTGTTATGATATGACATGTTATGTGTATGGTATATGTGGTTGGTATTTTAGGGGTATCTCACTAAGCTTTCGGGCATACAGTTGTGGTTTAAATGTTTCAGGTACTTCTGGAGACCGTGGCAAGGCAAAGGCGTGATCGTACCGCTCCTTATGTTTATGTTTTATGATATGGTTCTTGGAAGACTCTGATAATAATTGTATTGAAAACTTTTTTGTAATAACTTAACGAAACTGAGTTGTTTATGAAAAGTTTAAATTGGTTGGAATTTTTAGAGCGTTACATGTATGTGATATTTTGGGGAAATCATTAAACTTTGTGCTTACATTTTTAAATTTAAAATGTTTCATGTTGTTTTGACAGCAAGGGAAATGGTGCGGCTTGATTGTATTTCATCCACTGGAGATTTTCGCATTTTATTTATGACTTTATATTTTGTTACTCTGATATTGGTTTTGAATTGTCAACTTATGCTTTGGTATTTACCTATCTTTGGAATGAAAATTGAAATGATTTCCTTTGTATTAAATTTGAAATTTGAAACGTTTCAATATTAGTCAATTTTCAAGAGCAAATGTTTGAACTTAACAAAGGGGAACATAAGGACCGTTTATGTAAGAAATTTCAAATTTAAAGACTATTTTTGTAAGGAAATTCCTCAAAAGGACCAAAATGATATGTTATGTAGACACATAACCCATTTATGTAACAGGTATAGAATTTACAAGCGATTATAGCAATGGAAAGAAATTAAAGACGAAATTCTCTACACATGAGCTTTTTGTTCAAATTATTTCATGGAATCACGATTATACCAAAATAGATTGTTTTTGATGTTGCATTACAAGACGAGAAACATGTTTTATCATATGATTTGATATATATGGGTGTAGGGATGGGTCAACCTTACTTTCTTTTTTTTAATAAAACTAGATATGTTGCCCATGCTGCGTATGGACCGTGTGTGTTTGATTTGAATGTTGTTTTTGTTAAAAAATACAGGTGGGATAATTCGATCCCTAATTTTCACAGATAGAGACGGATAGATAGAGGCAGGGAAAAAAACAAAAAAATAAATATGCGGACCAATATATTAAAAATATACCAAAAGAAGAAAATGAGAGCCGATAAAAAGTGCAACGGACAGGAAAAAACAAAAAAAGTTAAATATGAGGACAAACTCGGATTTTGCTCCGGGCCGTTTTTTGTGTATTTTATGAAAAAATATAAAAGTTTAGACTGTAAAGACCAAAAATGTCAAAATGACTAAAGAATTAAAAGGTTGAAATTAGAAAGTTTTTAGAAAAGCGGTCAAAGTTGTCAATTCCTTAAAGTTTTGTGACCAAACTATGAATGTTAAAAGTTTCTAAAAAATGTAAAAATTTTGATTGCAATGACAAAAAATGTCAAAATGACTAAAAACTAGGAGATAAAATTGACAAAAAACATATATATATATATATATATATATATATATATATAAAGGAATGATATTTTTGCCAAATCTTTGGAAAGGTAAAATGAAACACAATTGAATATGTATATATAAAAAGAATGATCATTTGTGCAAAATCCTTAGCAAAGTTATTGTAGATAAAGTAGGAATATATATATATATATATATATATATATATATATATATATATATATATATATATATATATATATTAGATAAAAAAATTGTTAGTTGAATTCTAAAATAAATTAAAAAGATGACAAAACTATATAAATGGTCGGTAGGAAGAAAAAATCATTGCAAGTCCTTTTGAGACTATTTTTGCAAGAAATTCCTTATGTTTTGTCAAACACATGAACAATTTATGTACTTCTATATTTATTCAATTTGAATACAAAGTTAGCATCGGATTATTTTTGGTCCTTATGATGAATTTCTTGCAAAACATATGAGGAATTTTTAACGTGGTTGGTCATTTTTAGATTTAAAACGCATAAGATGGATCCTTATGGTTAATCAAAAAAAAAAAACTCAGTGTGTTTTAAACCTAAAAAATGACCAATAATGTTAAAATTTCATCAAAAAGACTTCTTGTAGCCCCATTTGTATAATTTTGTCTTTAAAACTATACAAAAGTCTATTTACATATATCACAGACCAGTCATGCAAAAAATTAAAAACACATAACAATTTGCATAAAAAATAAAAGATAGAGCCTAAACATCCGATTTTTTTTAACCTAGTAGGGTTGTTCATTATTCGGATAAAACCGAATATCAATTGGACAATTTGAATTGGACAATTTAGTTCGGATTTTTGGATGAGTTTCCAGTAACACTGAATTATTATTTTGGATTTCGAATTGGTTACGGTTTATAAAATTAAAAGCGAATAGTCCAAAAAACCAAATAAGAGTTTATTATTTGTTTATATATATATATATATATATATATATATATATATATATATATATATATATATATATATATTTGTTTCAAATATACATCTTTTAGTTATTTATTAGTTTGCTAAATTGTATTTTTAAATAGATTTGAAAGTATTATCTAATAAAATACTTTAATGTATACTTTTCAAGAGCTTTTTATCTATAAAATATTGAATTATAATAAAAAATTTAATAGTTGCTCATAATTTTAATTCTCATCAAACAATTTATTTTAAAGTTGATTAATATTATGTTATATATTTTTAAATATCCTGCTTCTTGAAAACCTAATTGTAAAAACCGATCCAACTGAATTGTAATTTGATTGGTTCGAATCGGATTTGAATTCACGTTTTGAAAACCAAAAGTAATTTGGATTCATGTGATTGGATCAAATCGAACCGATTCATTCAAACAAACACTTCTACCTATATACCTATAAGGTCCAACCGTGAGATTTTGTCTGTAATTAATTACATTGCATGCACCACCTCAGACCACACATCGCCTCCTTCAGAGCATTGGGTATGGGTCGGTGTTATAATGTCATCTTACATGCCACATCAACATTAACACCACCATAACACCATGTAGAAAATGGTGTTCCAATGTTATAACTTGTTAAGAGGTAGAAAAAGGTAGAGAGAGAAAGAGGTAGGTAAATGATTTTGATTGGTTACTATTCCCGTTTCAATATGTGGTAACTAGCACGAGAAATGCCATAACGAGCTTCAACAAGTTGGGGGGGGGGGGGGGGGGGGGGGGGGGCGGTGTTCCCCGTATCATGACACCGTTTTCGTGTGTCAATTCAGCCAATTCGTTTCTTGTTGTGACCCACACTGTATACTCTCACCTTTCTTTCCCGTGTTAATTTTGCCTTTAACCCATCCTTTTTTTCCTTCTAACATTTTACTTCCCCAAGGATGATATCAATAAGAGAAAAATCACAATAATATTTAACTTGATTTTATGACATCCCAAAAATTTTAGCCATTTTAAAAACAACATTAAAATCGAAAAACAATAAGCCATTTGAAAATAAGCGTGGAAAAATCTCAAGTAAATAGACAATATAATCGAAAGTCAAAATCTAAAGTCATCAAATAATCTTTCGCACTCCACAAGCCTTTATGCTTAACATTATATTGTTCACCACATGTGATACGCGTCAAAATACAACATTGGACTTGAAAGTTTTATGAGATAAATAGGTTAAAACTCTACTCGAAAACATTACAAATCATCAAATATTACACTTGAGATAAAAACATCTATATTTATATCTATATTATATACAAGTCCCATGCAAACACAATGCATATCATCCAAACTTATCAAATGACCTACCTCATCGCCAGTAGTACAAGGATGAAGGATGACTAACAAGACCCTAAATCAACATTAATCTATTTTAACATCTTAAGGCTACTATGTTCATCTATATCAATATCTATACTATATAAAAGTCCGATAAAATTGCAATGCAAGGCATATCATCAAACTTATCAAATCACCTACCTCATCACCGAGTAGTACAGAGATGAAGGATGACTACCAATGCCCTAAATCAACATTAATCTATTTAATAAATAACTTCCAGAAATCCCTCAATATTCCAGTAAGATCCCTCCCATTAAGATTAATCTATTTTATAAAAATTATTAATTGAGTTTTTTTAACATCTTAAGGCTAATACGTTCTAACCCATACTAAGGGGTTTACATGTTAGCACGTCATTTGAAACCTCGAACGCTTGTTCTTTAGTTGGTTGTTTGGTTTATGTAGTTGGTTGTTTGGTTTATGTTGTCCATGAAAAAACCCAAATATGTGCTTATATAAACCCTACTTTACATACCCTAACAGTAGAATACATGCGTCGGTCCCTAAACTTTTAGGCCTAGTGAAAAATTTTGAGAAATTTTCCATTTTAGTGCAAGTTTTTTCGGCTTGTGGTTAATTGCTGATTTTGCTGTTGTGATAATAGGAATTTTGCATGATTTGTTGGGGGAAATTGTAGATAGTGTTTGATTATTTTATATAAGCCCTATTTTATTTATTATATCAAAGATTAATTACAAAACGTATTCATAAAAAATACAAACTTAAACTTCAATTTTCAAAAAGATCATACGCCCAAGTTTCTAATAATAAAGAATACATGTCCGTCAATTAACAACCATAAAAAATGTTAAAACATTAGTAAAAAATTTAGAGCCAAAACTTATCAAAATATCTAAAACAATATCTAATTCTAATATAACATGAGTACGATACATCAATAAATACCAGTTTCCCATTACGTTTTGAAGAATTATTAATTTTGACATTAAACCATCAACATATATAATGCAAGAAGCAAAGGAAAGAGTGATTCATACAAACAAATGAGTTGTTACAAAGTGCGTAATGAAAAGGAGCAAGAAAAAGAAGTTTTGGTTTTATTCGAAATGTGTGCATTGATTAGACAGATTTAAGACTTGATTAACAAAAAAGAAGAAAAAATGATATCCCTATTAGTATTATACCACATCACATAAAGTTCTGGATGGTTATAGACTCTACCTGATTCATGATTCATGATTTCTGTTCCACAAAAAGACTGGCTTGAGGATGCAATCCAACTTCTTTAAGGGTGAAAGAGAGTTTATCTGGACCATAAAGGACACGTGGGAAATTGGTGACTAGGCTGTAACTTCCAATTTCTAAAGCCCCTGAAGAATCAATAAAGTCGTATAGAGATTGTATTGTTGCACTGCAGTGGAATCGCCTTCCCTTTCTTTCTCCATTTGGTAATCTCACTAATACCTGCATCATTTCATTTTCATATCATATAATGTGTCTTGTTTTTTATATAATATTAATATGGTTTGGTTTATAAAATCAACAAGATAATACATTTGAGATTTTGGCTGTGTCGTATAGTATGTTTCATTCCCTTTTTTTATCTATAAACTTTTTAAGACACGTGTCTTTTCAAGAGTTTTGTGATTTTAATTAAGTTATAATTTTATTCTTCAAAAGCAACTACAAAATAATTTCTTTTCTTGTAATGTTAATTGGGTTTAAATAATATATAGAGCAGTGTTTAAATATAAAAAAAGTCGACAGAAAATTACAGTAAAAACATTAAATTTCGGGTAAGTTAGCCGTTTGACATGATATAACAGACCAAAATGGTTAATTTGGGTAAAACTTTTGGAATTTTTAAATGTAAAGACTCATTCCATACCAAACAGACTGTTTATGTTCAGTGGTTATGTAAAAACTATTACCAGAAGTTATATATTATTCAGGCATAGATTAAAACCTTCTTTTACGAAAATTAAAATGCAAATTTTTTTCTCAAAATATTTAAAGAATGAAATACCTGAGTAACATCTGGCCCCTTTTCAGGTTCAGGGCCCAACAACAAAGATTTTTCCTCACGCAGCTTAATCAATGCAGCTTCTCTTTCAGCAGCTTCAATTGCTGCTCTTTCACGGGCTTCCTCTTCTTCCTTTTGTTTCTTCTCAGCTTCAGCAGCTTCTCTTTCTACTCGTTCTTGCTCTTCCCTCCTCTGGCGTTCCCTAGCCTGATTTTGTAAAATAAAGTTAGTGAATCAGATGAAATTTTGAAAACTAATCTTAAAAAAAAGGGGGTAAATCAGAGCTTACTTGATCAGCTTCAAGTGCAGCCTGATACGCAGCATCTTGTTCCTCCCTTAATCGGATGTTGTTTCTTCTTTCCTCAGCTTCAAGTCTTGCTGTTACAAGAACAGGGGCACTTTCTTCAAGAACCCTTTGCAACATTGTTAGCAGCTCTTCTGGTGATTTAGGCCCTTCAACCTACATTATATATATCCACAAGGGCATTACATGTTAAGAACAAGCAAAGATACTTTACTATTGACACTAGTGATTGAACTCTTTACAAGGTACTTCTCATTTAGGGGCCCTTCACTAATGTGGATGCTTACAATTAATGTTTCTTGGGTTGATTAGGGACCAATAGATGCCCAAATTTCAGGTTTAACAGTCTTAAAACTTCATAATGTGAAATAATTTATTTGTTGACTAAAGAGTCCTGACATTAGGTAAGATACCTGTTGGAGCAAAGCAATTCTCTGATTAGTGGCTGCCATGACAACAGCACAGAAAGGAAACCTAGAAGCCTTCAAGCTGTTACTCATCTTGAACCCTTCGCTTGCCCTAATACTCCCACCCCAAGCAACAAAATTCTCATTTACGAACTCTGTCATAACCTCGGAACAGAGAGTGCCCTCACAGAAGGATAGTGTATCAGGATGATCTGGAGAGTGCAAGTACACAAACAATAGTTTGAATTCATGTCGCGACCGCTGTAACGCATCCATAAAACCCTCAGAAACAAAATTCGGATGTCTGTCTCCATACTCACTCTCGAACTTCGACACGAAATCCATCGCCTCTGATGCCGCGGTTGAGAGTGAAACTAAAGGAGTCGAGGAAGATCCGCCGTTAGTCCCGGAATTAGTCAATCCAATCATGCTTAAAGAATAAGAAAGAACACCGCCCACCGCCCATAAGCCTAACCCTACAGCACCTGAAACTAACCCTAGGCTCCCAGAAACAATGGAAATCGGAAGTGTGATGAGCTTCCATGCTAAACCTGGTGGACCTGCACCCTCAGTTGCAATAAATCCTGATTGTTCAAATCTGTCGGTGGCGATGGTGTCGTTGTCGATGGCGGAAGTAGTGGGAAGATTGATGTGGTCTTCCTCTGATGTTGAAGTAATACTTGAGATAGCTAGTTCAAGGTCCCAGCCATGAGCAGAGAGGATCTCCGTGCATAAATCGGCGTCTTGGAGACCTGTAATTGCTTGAAAATGAGCCAATTTATCGGCAGAAGCACTCATATCTGTGTCTATACACGTATTTAATCAATATGTATATGAGTTTTGTGAAAGATCAACGAACAATGGGATGAGATTAGGGTTTGAACAAGAAAGTAAAGGATGGAAAACGATAAATCCCTGAGTGAGGGAGGTATGGCTTTTGGACTAGAGAATTACTGGACCCAAATAATGACGAAGGTGCCTTCTAGAATCTAGATTGGTTTGCGAAAGCCGTCCGGTCGAATAAATTTGGATAACCGGTTTACTATTTTTCTTTTTCTTTTTTCCAAGTCTTTTGAAGAAAACAATTTTTTTGAGAATGCTAACAATAATGGAATAATATGACCAACACCATCATAGAGGTGTCCAAAAACACTCTTGCGATGTACAAAATTGTGATGGTGAAATGAAGAGGTCCGAGCTAAAGTCAAGGTAAAACAAAGGAGTTTTTACCAATTAATGATGACAATGAAAAAGCAATGACAATGGAAAGATACAAGGACGCCAAACCTCAAGGGAAGAAAATAATGGCCAAAGCAAAAAAAAAAATATCGTGTGTGAAGAGAGATATAAAAGTGACACAAAAGAATGTTTACTTTATACTAACTAATAAATACTTAGGTTATTGCTTCTATTCTTTATTTAATGAGGCGACTTAGTTGTTTAGGGATAGGAATGTAGAGGGGTATTGTAGGGCAACTCCGGACGACCAATAAGTGCTCCCACATTAATATTGAGAGTGAAGAAGTGAAAAATGCATTAAGGGGTGTTTGGGATTGTTTGTCAAAACAATTTATTGATTTATTGGTTTTTTTGAAAAGCTAATAAATCAAAAAATGTTTGCCAAACTTAAAAGCACTTTTTCAGAATAGTTTTTTTTATCTGTGTTAAAAAACACTTTTTAAAAAGCATGTATACTTTTGGTTTTTTAAAACTGTATTTGACTTTTTAACTAAAATAACTTCAAAAAACATTTTTTAAGTTATTGACTTATTGGCTTTTTCATCATAAAAGTTAATCCAAACACTTTTTGAAAAACTTCTTTTACCACCACTATAAATCAATAAACGTTTTTTATCTAAAAGCACTTTTAGTGTTCAAAAAGCACTTCAAACACCCTTAAAAAAGGATGTAGAGAGAAGCTGTGGTTAGTGGAGGAAGAAGGTAGCGGTTGACCAACCTTTTCTAACAATATTTTGAAAAGTCAGCAAACATGCCAAAGGAAGAGTGAAATCTAGTACTATGATATATATTTATTTAAAAAAAGAAAAAAGATGTAATAAGTTGCGACAACTATAGAAGTATTAAACTACTTAGTCATTCAATATGATACTAGCTAGAGGAAAGCTTTCTAGAAATTTAAGTCAAAACTATATGCGATTAGATTGTTTCAGATGAATTATAGTTCTTACATCTTTGCTTTTCTTATAGACGAGATTTCTCATAAGACTCGAGGAGGGGTATCATAGTGTATTTTTTTGCCGAAAACATTGTTCCGGTGGAAAAGTCTATGACAGAACGCTAGGGTGGATATCTAAAACTCTGGAAGCCATCATTGGAAGAGAATATGGTATATATCAGCACAATTAAGACAATATATATGGTACAATTTCAATAAGGAGCGTAATGAATGAATATTATTAGTATGCACAAGTGAGCATTTTTTATACCTAAACATGAGCTTCAAGTACCTGAAATATACTCATAATAAAAAAAAAGGTGCAAATGATGCCATTACACAATGTATAACGACCATTTTGGATATGTTTTAAAGTCATTATACTAATCCAAATGCATGGTATGTGTACATATGATGTGTATGTATTGTTTTAAAATAGGTTCTACAATATTTTTCACATCATAGAATTTAAATATCCTCCGATATTTTGTTTCTATCCATCCTCCTACCTATATGAAATGATAACATGTGTCACATTTTGAAAGAATTAATAACATTTTAAGACACTTGTCATTATTTCATACGGGTAGAAAGATAAATAAGAACAAAAATAGAAAGATATTTAATTTCTCTTCTAAAAAATACTTATCATTCTAATATAATCTTAACAATTTCTTAAACCCACTATGATTATCTACAAAACCAACTACCAAAATTATACTCAAAAATACATTAATCGCATTACTAAACCTCTTCAATCACAACCTTCCTCTTCCTCTCTTCCTTTCTCCAATCACCCTTCTTCCCATTACCCACATACTCCATAGCCACATTCTTCTCAGCCATCACCAACCCTACCAAACTAGACCAAACCTCTCCCCCTTGTTCATGCACCCAACACATCAAAAAATAAACTTTCCTCTCACCACCCTTCAACTTCCTCTTCATTTCCACATCACACCCCTTCATTTCTTTCATTCCATTTTTAATCATTCGATGCAAATCACAAAGCGCACACACCAAACCATCACTTCCAAGGTCCAAAACACTCGCCACATCATCAAGAACCGCAAGTCCGAACTGGGCCCCACCCATGTGTCCGAAAGCGGGCCCGCAAGCTTGTTCCAAACAGTGAGCCACAGCTTCAGAAACCGTCTCCGGTTGACCGCCTTGACCTAACACATTCGATACACTCATAACCGTTACAGTGGACCCCACCGCATCCGATTCCCATTCCCCGTTGTAAACACGAAGAGTGAAACAGTAGCTGTATAAGATGTCCACAAGGTGAACAGGTAAAAGCGGGGACGGTTGACTTGACCCGATAAGGGTGTTGACCGGCGGTAGTGCGGTGGTGGGACCCGGCGGCACCGAGGGAGCCGCCGGGTCTGGTTCATTTGGTGTTACGGGTTGAACCAGTTGGGTTCCTTGAGGGCTTAGAGATATGGTTTTAGCAGATGGTTTTAGCCACCATGGGTCCCACGGTTCGATCATTTTGCTGAGCTGTCCTGAAGCCACGGCTCGTTGAAAATGTTTCTTTTCTTCAGCCGACAAGTCATCGAAAGTGATTTCAACTCCTGTAGGGGTAAAATTGTCAAAAGAAAATATAGGGTTGATAGTGGAAGTGAAATTAACTTTCAAACATACCAGACATGATCTTTTCGATTGTCTCCTCTGATAAAGATGCATCAGTTAACCCTTCAAAAAAAAAAAAAAAATTTGAATAATTTAAATACAGAAGTAACATATTAACAGTAATAATTTGAATACAGAATTAACATATTACCATCATCTTCCATGCTATCATCTTCTTCCTCTGAATGAAAACGTCTCAGTATGTCCAGCATTTTCTGTTTAGTCTCATCAGCAGGTTCCATTTGCTTCATCTCCTCCATTACATTGTCTCTCATGAATGATTCTGTGCATCGGATACTATGTGACTGAAGAAAGATTATTAAAACATAATTTTAATACTAAATAAATTCAGAAAACCATATATAGGAGTCCAATACAATACCTAAAAAAATATTAATGATGAAACATAATTCTCAAAGTGGATACCAATTTGTGTAAGATGTGAAGAACAAAGACACGATTACCTTGTAACATGGAAGGGAACAATAACGAGTATTACATCGAGGGCATGTATATTGGGAAAACTGTTTTTGGCATCTGCAATTGAACACAAAAAAATCAATCACCTAAAATTCATGAAATTGGATATACTGTATAAAAATTGAATTAGAGAAAGGTTTGAAGAACATACACACGACATACAATACGAGATGGAGGATTCAGCTGGGATGAACTGGTTGGTGTTTCTGAAGTAATGATTGAATCCGCCATTAATGCACTTCCTGACATACAAGAATTTAATAAAGAATTTAAGCACAAAGTTATGCGTCCATGTTTGCAAAATTCATTCACAACCCCACATAAAAACTTGTCAGTGAGATAAATTAGGTTACCACCGAAATATAAACTCAGTTTAAGAAAACACAGAGAAAACACAAAATACAAAACACAGATTGATAAATGAATCGATTAGAGGGTGTTTGGCTAAGCCTATTCATAATGATAAGCATTTTTTTTAACTTGTAGTTTATTAGCTTATAGCTTATAGGGATGCCAAAAAAGTGTTAGCTTATCCTATCCGGTGTCAAAACTATAAGCTGATCAGCATTTTTTAGTGTTTGGTAAAGGAAAAGCTAATATGTGAAATAACCAAAAAAGGCTTACACATCCCTCGCAAGCATTTGATCAAACAGCTTGCCTGCAAGCTACCCATCCCAACTCAGATAAAAAACAATCATACATATGAGCCTTAAGAACACAAATTCAAGCATCTAATTCAAGATACAGAATACTGTACACATCAGATATCATATATGATAATATGAACATCAAACACATTCCCTTTTTACAGATATCATATATGAATAACAAAAGCAAACAACTAGCTGTGGCTATCGAACTATCGAAGTCAGGAAAAAAAAGGAAAAAACCGACCAACATCAACTGATAATAACACCAGCATCAACTGATAAGCTTGAAAATCTTATCGATTGACATTTGGCGATTTTAAAAGAAAGCAGAAAAGAGAAATGGAACCTGGGGTGGGGTGCGACGATGTAGCTGTGGCTATCAAAGGTCTCCTGCCGCTAGCCTCACAGGGGTGGCGACGGCGTACGGCGGCAAGCAGGGGAGGAAGTCGATGTGATAGCAGACGCGAGAGAGGCGATGCAGTAATGGAGGCGGCGACGGAGGTTGCTATTACCTTTAGCGGAGAGAAAATTAGATACGGGAAATAGGGGGGAGTGGTGAACTCTCGAAAGATTTTGGGAAAATGAGGGAATTAGGGAAATAAACGTTAGGTCCCCCTTTTTTTATTTTATTTTATTTATTTATTTTTTTTTTTCTTTATTATACCATCGAACTTATAATTTGTGTTCATCAAAGCCATCGCGATCAGTTATCACCTGTTTTACCGGTTACCACATTTAATTAGAGATGACATGTCATATTACGTGGAATTAGAACACATTTAATAATTACCGTTTCTCTTTCACCCCCTTTCTCCTTACAGTTAGGGTTCGTTAAAATTGAAGAAAAAGTTCAATCGAAGCATACGGTTAGGAAATTGAAGAGAACCGGTGAATGCGAGTGTTATAGTAAAGAAGATGGCCTCTGATTCCAAACAACGTAAGTATTTAACAGTTTATATACATTATAATGGTTTATTCGCACAAAAACCATTAGTGTACTTGAACGTTGTTGTTTCAATCTGTGATGTCGATTTTGGTGCAATGGATCTCAAAGACTTAACTTGTTCATTACAAAGTTGATTGAAGGCAGTTGTGATAATGTATATTATTACACTAGAAATGAACCATTGGCAGAGGGTATTAGGAGAATTGGGAATGATGCTGACTACTTTGAGTTTATTGAAACGGGTTATAGTGATGAAGTTGGTCTAAGAATGAATGTGTATATAGACCACGAAAATGAATTTGTACTTGATTGGGCTGATATGGAAGTAGTGGAAGATGATGAAGGGCATTATACTGAGGAAGACCCGGATGATGATAAAGATTCACAACTTTCTGATGATATTCCATTTAAGCATGAAGCAGATGATTACATTCCTTCTCTAGACAAAACTATTGGTAATGAATTCTTACATCGGGTGTCAGGTATATGGAAGGATATAAATGATGAGGCTAAAACTGATGAGGTTGAAACCAAGAATGGAGATGACAAACCAATGTACCCTGTCCATAATGAGAACCAGAAATAGGACAAAATGGTACCAATTCTAGGTATGAGATTCTCTAACCCCATGGAATTGAAAATTTTGTTTGACTAACTATACAGTGAAGAATGGGTACAACCTTTATTTTGAGGAAAATGATAGTCAGAGGCTATTAGTGAGATGTTGTAAAGATAACAAGAACCCTTCTTGTCCTTTTAAACCGTGGGCTTCCTGGATGAGTAGTGAAAGGTCTTTCCAGATTAAGTCCTTAGTTGATGACCATAATTGTTCAAGAGTCTTCAAACTTGGTTCCATTGTAACATATAAATGGATTGGAAAGCATTTTAAGAATCAACTTGTGAAGAACCCCAAAATGAGCATAAGGAAAATGAAAGCCAAAGTAAGTACAATGTTTAACTTGATTGTTAGTGTCACTCAATGTAGAAATGCTAGGAGATATGCTTTAGATGAGATAAAGGGTAGTTTAATAGAACATTATGGTAAAGTATGGAGTTATGGAGAAGAAATAATGAGAACAAATCCTGGATCAACAGTAAAGTTAGATGTGAATGTCATGCCTGATTCCACCACTTACTTTTCTAAAATGTATGTTTGTTTTAATGGTGTGAAGGATGGTTGGATTGCAGCATGTAGGAGGGTAATAGGGGTAGATGGTTGTTTTTTAAAGGGTATATATAGAGGCCAACTGTTAGCAGCTATGGGTAGGGATGCAAACAACCACATCTTCCCTATTGCATGGGCTGTGGTGGAAGTTGAAAATAAGGAAACATGGAAGTGGTTTATTGACCTCCTTTTGGATAACATTTAAATGGGAATTGGTCATGGATTGACCCTCATATTGGACCAACACAAGGTATATTTCTGTTTTGATTTGTTTAAGTTGAATGTTTTTGTTATGTCATTTATTTCATGCTTTCTTTCAGGGATTAATAAAGGCTGTCAAAGAAAGGGTTCCAGCAGCAGATCATAGACAATGTGCTAGGAACATCTATGCTAACTTCAAGAAAAGATTCAAAGGTGAACGATATAGCAAGTTGTTTTGGGCAGCAGCTGCTAGTACTACTCAACCTAAATTTGAGGCATAAATGAATTCCATAAAAAAAATTGACCCTTTGGCTTATGAACACCTCATGGAAAGGGACCCTAAATTTTGGTGCAAGGCATTCTTTGAAGTGGATAGGGCTTGTGATGCTTATGTGAATGGCATATCAAAAAGTTTCAACTATGTTATTGATCTTGCTAGGAAGAGGTCACTCATCACCATGTTGGAAGAGATAAGGATTTATGCAATGGAGAGGATGTATAAAATGTTGCTAGAGGGACAAAGTTGGGGAAATTTAAAAATATGTCCATCTATAAGGTTGAAAATATCAAAGCTAAAGAAACAACAAAGGTATGATATAACTTCTATCATATAAATATTATATGTCTCATCTATAAGATTAATAGAACTTATTATTTTTGTGAGCAGATTTTGGGGGGTTATACCTTATAGGATACAACAATATGAGGTTAGGATTGGAAATGATGGATATGTTGTGGACCTTAACAACAACACATGTGGATGTAGATCTTGGCAAGTATCAGGTATCCCATGTGTGCATGCAGTGGCAGTCATTTCATACCTCAACAGAAATGCAAGGGATTATATTACACCATGGTTCCATACAACCATGTTCTTGACTTATTACAACCATACCATTAATCCACTTAATGGTAGTTCCATGTGGCCCGAAGTTACCTACATGAAGCCATTGCCTCCCAAAAAAAAAAGGTTACCAGGAAGGCCAATCATTAAAAGGAAAACGGATCAATCTGAGAGGGAAAGCCAAGGGAAAACAAGGCATACTATCTCAAAAGCAGGTGCAGTTATGAGATGCACCATTTGTAGAGAAACGAGCCACAATAGATCAACATGTCCTACAAGACCAAAAGATGCAGCATCGACTTCACTTCCAAAAAAGAAGAAAGCTAATAAATGCAAAATAGAGAAAGGTATGCTATTAAAAAAATGTAATTATACTACAACATCTAACTCATTAACTACACCTTTGTATAGCAGGTACTATGGAACCAGTTCAAGTAGATCTGTCACACCCCGACCCGCGGCGGAAATCGTCGGGGTTGCGACGTTATACAATTGGATCACAGTCAACCACATATATCGATCACTTAATATATTTAAATCAATATATTACAAACCTTAAAGTGTTGGAATTAAAATTACATATTCATATTTTAAACACACAACAGTAAATAAAAACAATTCAAGATTTTTCCTAAAAGAAATGAACTATAATTTCCTTAGAACCGATGTCCTACCTCCGGCTCCTTAGTTACCTGAGAATACACATTTTTAAAATACGTCAACAAAAATTGTTGGTGAGTTCCACAGATTTTGACTCCGTAAGTTTTATAACATGAAATCTTTATAAAACATGGGATGTTTAACGAAGTAAATTGTGCAAAACATGGTCAACAATGTTACCGATATGCTTCGTGTGAGAACCGATACTTGAAATCTAGTACGAGTACCCATGTTACTTACTTACCATAAAAGTAAATTTTAACATATTTATGAGAAGCAAAATATTTAGTCTTTGTATACATAGACACTAACAATCGTTTTAACAATCTACAAACAATATTCATACTACATACGACCTCATCCCAGTGTGTCTTAGTATATTTATTTATGGGACTTTGTTATAATTCCCGATTGTTTGGATTTAAAGACTTTTGGTTGTAATGCTTAGATATGTAAAACTACCAAAGTTCTAACAGGACAACGGTCATATGTGTCCCTATACGAGTTTAAACAGTACGTCAACTATAAGTGACCATATATATGTTTAGACAGTACTCCGACTGTAAGTGAATAACAAAGTTTATACAGCACCCCGGCTGTGAGTGACCAAAATCGACATAGTCCAAATCATCATATCTTATGAGGTTTTCAACATGATCATATTAGAAATACTTGTTATAATTTACACTTTTGTAACTATTGAAGTATGTGTGAACTAAACAATATTGTAATTGGTGTACTTCTTATTTACCACAACACTTTGTATATGTATTTGAAAGTCCAAACAGCAAGATAAATCAAAAGGGCAATTATGTCCATGTTTTTAGAAAAATCATAGAAAAATTATCGTAAGTCAAAATATAGATCCATAAACTCTCGAAGATTAGAAAATGAGTCTAATTTGTCCATAATTTTTACCCAGAGCTTAAGTGGTTCCTAACCTGAGTGAAAATGTTCATTTTTACGGATAGGTCCGAAAATGTTCTGAAATGATATAAAAATCATTATAAATCGTAGAAAAATTGTATGAACGTGTGCAAGTAGTCCTTGGAAAGGTATAAACATGAACTATTTCCATATTGTACAGTTTTGAAATCCATTGAGTTTAAGGAGGGCAAAACAGTCCGTGAACAGACCATAACTTTACTGTGAAAAGCTAAAATTTGAGCTTAGATATGTTTAGTGACATAACTTGCATTTTTAGTTAGCAAAGCCTTTAAATCTTTCAACTATAACTTGTTTAGTGTGTATTATCCCCCAAAACTTGTAAAATATAAAAGAGGGGCCGTAGAAACTCACTTTAGTTGCGTGTCGTTATCGGGTTCAAAGGTGTCGAGATGTTCCCGGTTTCTCGAAGGCTCGTGACTGAAGTATTCTTTGGGAGGACTTAACATAGATGATGATAGATTAAGTTAGAAATTACAACTAGTTATTCATAACAACTTGTGGGTTATTTTTAAGATGTAAAACATAAGTAAAAGTTTTATGTATACCTTTGTTCTAATGCTATCACAAACGATTGTTATATCATGAGTTGAACACCATTTTTCTAGGCATCATGGAAGAGGTTGTCATGGGATCTATGTCACTCGAAAATGGCTTTCAAATGGGTTGTTATGATCTCGAAAAATGGCAGCAACAGGAAGGTTTTCAGGAGCTTATTTGGTACCTGGAATTCAACAACTATTTGTGTGTGTAGGTTCTCGAAAATTCAGCAAGAACATAATAAAAAGAAGAGTTTTGTGGCAGTTTTGTTGACTTTAAACATAGCAGTAACATGAGACATGTTTAAGGGTTATTTTGGAATAAAAATGGGTTGAAGACAGGTGCTAAATGCTGTGATAGGAAGCTAAAAAAAAGGAGGCAGCAGCTCCATTTCTTCCTCTCTTTTTGATGGGTCTCGTGGAGAAGGGAGGGGCTGAATTTGGAAGTGATCTTGAATGGCTAATGGAGTGTTACGTGTGGGTTATAAGAAGGTAAAAATAGAGAAGGTATGGGGGAGATATCGTGAGTTTTTAAGGTGAGAAGAAGAGATGAAAGCAACTTGCCATATCTTGGAGATCATTAGAGATATTTTCAAATCTTTCTAAGATTGGATTTCCCTATTGGTTAACTGAGTAGATATAGTTGAGTTCCTAAGAAACTAGAATCTAGAGTTTGAGAGGTGAAATGAAGTAACGAGACATAGACTTTGCAGATTGTTTTTCGTTACTTGCATGTGCATCAATGAGTACTCTATATCTTGTATTTGTGAGTTAGATCTTTTGAATTTGTTTTATGTGTATATAAAATAGTAAATGTTGTTGTGTATGTGCATGGGATATAAATGAATGGCTATTAATTTTTCCAAGTGAAACGTATGTATATTTGACATGTTATCCCCTGCATCCTATCTTTGAATGTTCCTTTAGTTAAATATATTCCCTATATTTATATACATATATAAAATTTTTGGATTTAAATTATATATAACTAGTTTTAATACAATATGTGTTTTATAATTACACTTAAAAATAACAATTTTTTTGTTTTATTTTAAATAATAACACATTTGTATTTGTTCTCGACATAATATATGTTATGTTGACGTAACCGTTTTAGCTTTTTTTTTTTTATTAATTTTTCCGTAGTCTTTGTTGATTAACGATTAAGTTTGATACATTTCAATTCCGTGTGTTTGTCCGTTGATAGTATCACACGCCACTTTTATAAAATTCATAGTTACTAGAAGCTGTGTAAATATAATATTTTGAACACCCGGTTATCAGTCAATGTTGTTTTCAAGAACCCGATTCTAGTTCAGGTTATAAAAATAACATTGTTATTTAGATAATATATTATTTGTTGTTTATTATTAACATAGCTCGTCGTACAAAAGTCTATATTTTTGCCAATTGTTACAAGATCCAATTCAAGTGGAAGCTCCTACACAACCAGGTGATGATGTTCAAGTAGATGAACATGTTCAACATGTTGATGTTCATGTAGATGATCATGTTAATGATGTCCCTGCTCAACCTGTTGCAACTGGGAAGAGGACACGAAAATACTCAGAAATAATTACCAAGATTGGGTTGAGGAGGAATGTTTTGAAGAAAGAAGGAAGCATTGATCACCACCCACTGGTGTTGGAATGAATTTATGTTTTAATATTTTTGTGAAGACAAACTTTTAGTCTTTTAATTATGTAATTGGGAATACTTTTAGTCATGGAACATCTTTTGACATATTAAGACAAATGTGGGTACAACTTTTGTAATGGTGCACATGCTAATGGAATCTTACAAGTTTGTTTTCTATCTATATTATATGCTAGGGTGTTATATTTAATATGGACCATTTTTCCCCTGTATCATATCCAATACACTAACTAACTAAACACATTTTGAAACCACTCAAAACATCAAACTAACTATCATTAATAAAGGAGATTTAGTCTTAATACATTAAGAAATGTTTGATGTTGTTGTTGTGGTTAATCTGGACCATTTTACCCATGCATAATGTCCAATTCACTAACCTATTAGACACACTAATATTTCTTTTTAGCCACTCAAAACATCAAACTAACCTGTTAAACACACTAATATGTTGTGGTTAATCTGGACCATTTTACCCCTGTATAATGTCCAATTCACTAACCTGTTAAACACACTAATATGTATTTGTAAACACTCAAAATATCAAACTACCATTAGTAAAAAACATTTAGTCTTAAAACATTAAGAAATGTTTAATTTTGTTGTGGTTAATCTGGACCATTTTACCATTGGATCACATTAAGACATTAACAATTGATTGTTGTTATACTTAATCTGGACCATTTTACCCCTGCATCATGTACAATTCACTAACTTGGATCACATTAACACATTAATATTTCTTTGAAACCACTCAAAACATCAAACTGTTATTACTCAAAAAGATTTAGTCTTAATACATCAAACAAAATACATCATTGTCTTTAAATACAACTTAATTAATAAGAAACATTTGGTCTTAATACATCAATAACTACTTCTTAAACACAAACAACAAAAATAACACAATCATCAGAACTTTATGAGTAAATAGCTTCCATTTGATTTTTTCAAATTCTTGTCTAACAACCAAATTTTTTGTTGTTCCATCTTCATCTTACATATGCTGATATGGTTTTCCAATGTACAAATTTTGAGGGTTAAATTGCATAGTTCTTTTTTGTCCTTCCCAGAACTAACTTCATTATCAGGGGTTTCAAGCTCCAACCATTCCCAGAACTTGCGTTTTAGTCCTTCATTCTTGAAAAAAGTAACAAATTGGTTAAAGAAATAACATTAAACCAAAAACATAAAAACATTTGATTTACCATGGAGTTAGGGCACAATCTAAATTTTTTTCCTGGATTGTCTTTAGTTTGTGAAGTTCGTACGCGAGATGGTGACCCACAATAACAAGGATTTTCAGGTTGAAATTCAAAATTTCGTTTGGAAGAGATAGAATAAGAATAAGAATAAGAATAAGAAGAAGAAGAAGAAGAAGCATCCATGTCGATCTATGGCACAATTGATGAGAATGACGTAGCTTAATAGAGATGACCTGCATTTAATAAGCCAAGTGTATGCCACATAATATCCACATAAGCAGTAACCTACAACAACCGGTCGTAGTGGCTTTGGTGAGCAGGAATTACAAGTTCAATGGTATAATAAAGACAAAAAAAGATAAGGGACCTAATGAATACAAGACGAAAACTTTATTACCCTTAAAGGTCATTTTTCCAAAGATTTTTGTGATGCCGCCTGGGGCGGAAATTCTTACGAGGGTACATATGTAATTTACACGGAGGATGGCAAAAATCTTATAACTTACGTAAGTATCGAATAAAATTAGCATTGATAAAAATTTGTGCATAAGCACACACTTTAAATATTTTTTTCAGAAATGCCAAATGGCATATGGCTAAGACATATACGGAGTTGTATGAAAAAAGACATGTATGTTTGTGTGTTTACTTGATATTCCCGATCTTATTGACGATACGATGAACGAAATAAAAGTCGATCTTATTGATGATATGATGAAAGAAATAAAGGTTTTTTTAAGATACTTTTGAAGGAACGAATGTATTTTGTCTTTTGTTATTTTGAAGTAAATTTTATCTTCAACATAAAAAGTTCTTAATGTTATCAAAGTATATTTTGGGATATTTATTATTTCATTAATTGTTTATTTAGGGGTTATTTGTTTTATTATAAAAATTCTCTCCTGACCACTTATTATTGTGCGACGCGACACTTTCCATCATGAAGTAGATTGTTTTTTAAAAGTATTTAGGATTAAAAACTTCTACGTGTGTTCAGTTTGGAAAAGCACTTGCATTACCTCTTCAAGCCTCTTCACGTCTAAACCTGAAGAAAAAATGGTAGTTCTTTTGTAAAGAAAAAAAAAGCGACGTACCCCTCTTCCCTTCGACGACTGCGTCTTCAATCGGCTGCTTCATCTTCAAATGCAACTTCCTTCACCGGCGCAACCTCCTCCCCGTCACCATCGTCGTCAGTCGACCTTCATTAGGTAAGTTTTTTTCGTTTATTGTTGCTGAAGAAACGATTCTTTCATGCTTCATCTTATTTTTTGTTTTTTTGATGAATCATTGTTGATATCTTTGTTGTTGTTGAATCTTGATTTATGATGTTGTCAAATCTTTGTTGCTATTGTTTTTTATTTTGAATAATGATAAGTTCTTGCTGAAATGTCATAAATTTATGTTGAAAGGTCATATATTATGTTTGAAATGTCATGAATTGTTGTTGAAATATCATGAATTGTTGTTGAAATCCCATGAATTGTTGCTGAAATATCATAAATTTTTGCTGAAATGTCATAGATTGTTGCTGAAATATGATAAATTATTACTGAAATTCATCAATTGAGATTCTTGTTATGCTGAAATTTGTTAGTTTAATCAATATAAGTTCTTGTTATGTTGAAAGTTGTTATAAGTTTATGTTTGCTAAAGTATGAATTCCATATGTTATTTTTTGTTATTAGTAATAGGAGATAAACATACATGGACCAATGAGCAAATAAAGATATGGTTATGAGTGAATGAGAAAAGTTAAAATATGTGGTTATATTAGAAAACCAGCTAGACATACTCAAAGAAGTTGTGGGAATTGGATGAAATGGTGAATACGACTTGAAGTAAAAAAATACATAAATGGATAAAGTGAATAAATTAGCAGATTTGGATGAAATGGTGAAAAGTCATATTATTTTGAAAAAAATTAACGATGTAGTCTCATGACTTGTTGAACATGTTAAAAATGGATAAAGTGAATCAATTAGCCGATTTCTTGGGATTTTCTATTCAAAAAGTTAAATAGTTAGGACTTTTCTGTTAAAAAAACATTAGAACTTTATTAAAAAAAATCCCCAAAATATTGAGATTTTTGTGGAGATTTCTCCATACTTTTTAGTGGAATATAATAGTGTTTTTGGAGTTTATTGTACCGCTTTTATTTGTTGGGTTTGATACTCTAACAACATATTTGATCCAAATGAGTTGATTATCTTTTCATACAATTTGTTTTCATCTTAACTTAATGTTGAAACATTCGTCTTGTTGATATAGCATTAAAAACGTTAAGATAAATTGACTTTATATTGAATTTCTTGGTGATGGTAGGTTCAAGTTGTAACATCCAGAATCTAGAAAGGTCAACTATGGAAATACAACCTCATTTCTAAAGGCCAACTCGTCGAGGTTGGGGGAAGAAACTCGACGTGTTGGAAGTGTTGGTTGTGCGTGTTTTTAAAGACCAACTCGACGAGTTGGAGAGGACCAACTCGATGAGTTGGACGTGGTTTGGGAAACCATATTTTCGGGGTGTTGCACCCTATTTAAACAACTTAAACCCCATATGTTGCCCTCATTTTCAGCCACCATTCTCCTAAACCCTAATCTCAAAACCCTAAGGCATTTTGAGTGTTGTGAGCCATTTTGAGTGCTTTCGTGGTGTGTTTGAAGCCATTGTGTAACATCTTAAAAATCACGACCAATTTTTTTTTAATTGTATTTCTTATTAAACTGTTTACTGAAAAACATCATCGATAATGTATCGATTCATAAATTCATAAATCAAAAATCATAAAACATGTCATGGAATAATAATAATTTATCAGAGTACAATCCCCAGGACATCATAATGCGGAAAAATGTGGAAATCATGTGTGTGATGCGTTGCTACCGTGCCGGCTCCTTCCCCTTTGCCGAAGAGGTACCTGAAAACAAAACTGAAAACTGTAAGCATGAAGCTTAGTGAGTTCCCCCATCATACCAAATACCATACATAGTGCATACTGCCAGACAAATCTGGGTGTCGGCCTTCCCTTCAGTCTATTCCAACTGGATATCTGCCTAGCATATATGGGTGCTCGCCTCCCCTTCGGTTTATTCCAACCGGATAATTGCCTAACATATCTGGGTGTTGGCCTCCCCTTCGGCCTATTCCAACTAGATAACTGCCTAGCATATCTGGGTGTTGGCCTCCCCTTCGGTCTATTCCAATCGGATAACGGGGACTATTTCACCCCTACCACTACCACATAGAATCATAGTATATAAGCATATATAACATCACAGATAGTGACATACTAGACAATTATCACACAAACAATCATCTAACTACAAGCTCTTACTAGTGGGCCGACATCGTGGCCTTAGACTCACTTCTACTGGAAGGTAACTCACCTCAGTGTCGTGAAGTGCCTGAACAATCCTCGCTGTCAGGATCAACTCCTCTTAATTCCTACACATAATCATCTTCCTTGGTTACCATTTCATGGTCGACTTAGATCAAAGTCAAAATCAAAGTTAACTTTTGGTCAACTCGTCGAGTTCCACGATACAGAGTCGGGACCCTTTGCAAGTGACTCAACGAGTTCATCCTTTGACTCGCTGAGCCCATCTTCATGCTAGTTGGGATGTTTAGTCCTTGACTTGTCGAGTTTCTCATGAACTCATCGAGTTCATCTTCATGCAAGGTGATGCTCTTATTGTTGGACTCGCCGAGTTCTTCCTTGACTCACCGAGTCCATCTTCATATTCTTGGGACATAGCCTTGAACTCCCTAAGTTAGTTATACACTCGTCGAGTCCCATGATTTCCGGGTCCTTAATAAACCCAACCAACTGAGTGTTCTTCTAACGTAACACATTGTCCATTAACAGGAGGGATTTGTTGGGAAATGCGATCTGACTCGCTGAGTCCCTCTATGGTCACAACTATACACTCAATTTCAGTTGGTCTTAATCCATCCACAACATACATCTGACCTCCTTGGGTCCATAATACATGTAAAGTCCTAAACTTGACGTCCATGCATGGGAAATTTGGCCTAATTAGACCTAAAATGGAGTTTACAAGATGCATGGGGTGCTTATAGCTATAAATTTGGCACCTTTATGCCATAAGAACCCTCAATGGTTCTAGATCTGAACCCATACCCTCTTAGAACCACATAATCTCGAATGTGACTCTATAAAAGTTTAGAAAATGTAGAAATGAAGCCTAACTAGAGATCTAAGAGATAAATGGTCAAGGTTGAAGCTCTTTACCTCAAATAAGTTGGAAATAGGGTGCAAATCCTTAAATTAGGGTTTCATATAGACAAGAATACTTGTCAAGTCAAGGCATCTGACTCGTCGAGTAGGTTCTTCTTCCTACGTCCAAACTTTAACCTCTACTCGATGACTTGGGGACTCCAACTCACTGAGCACCAAAATAATTGTGCAGAAATATATATTTAAATTACGTACCGGGAACCGGGAACTACACACTGTAAGTGTCACATCATGTTTCTGATCGTCCGTGATTAGGGTTCAGGGGCTGCAATCTGGGCATAAGGGAGTCTTTGGGTTGTGACGAGTTGCTAGGAGTTAGGGCATCTCATCACCTATCCGAAGGTATAAGGTTCATGGGAATTGGGGTTATGTCAAGGAAGCGGTGACAGTTTGATGATTTGGCAAAATAAGTTATTTAGTTGAAATTGATGGCAGTGGAGTATGTTGGGCGTACGTGTGTGTACGCTTAGCGTACTCGTACGCATGACATTTAAGCTGATCCACCTAGTATGTTGGGCGTACTAGGCTTGCGCACTAGGCACAAAAGAAAACCCTAATTAAGAAGAGTGTGACATCCCCAATTTCACGGCCAGAAAAGACCATTTTGTTTATGCTTTATTCTTATAAAATCAGAGTAATCTTTTGATTAAAAGAGTTGCGGAATTTGTTCCCAAAATAAAATATGATAAAATTTATCAAAACGTTTCTCAAGGAGAATGTATTTTCATTAAATAATAAAACCTCGGGATGTCATGTTCGATACAGACCAAAAGCATAAACAATATAAAATAAACCTTACGACAGTTATTTATAACTACTGATCTATAATCCAAAATCTCTCGTCAAGTCCACCAACTTATACTCTTGTGTCATCACCTGTAATGTAAAGAAAACTGAGTGAGTCAGGCTTGAGAGCCTGGTGAGCATATAGGGTTTTCAACCCACAATAATACATTTATTATATTCAATTATCAAACAATCAACCCAATTACCCATCCCCATTATCTTCTTTATTTCTTAAGGTTTTACCCTAAGAATCAACTATCCTTTATTCATTTGTTCCTAAGGATTTACCTAAGGAATCAACACGAAGTCCATTGCTGCCAAAGTTTATCTATCATGTACTAAGTCCATAGTTATCAACATTTACCTCTCAGGTACTAAATCCATAGCTATCAGGAGCTAACTTCATAGTCATCAATGTTTATCTAATAGGCGCTAACTCCATAGTCACCAAGGTTCACTTAACAGTAGGCGCTAACTCCATAGTCACCAAGGTTTATACAATAGGCGCTAACTCCATAGTCACCAGGGTTTATCTAATATGCGCTAACTCCATAGTCACCAAGGTTTATACAATAGGCGCTAACTCCATAGTCACCAAGGTTTACTTAACAATAGGCGCTAACTCCATAGTCACCAGGGTTTACTCAATAGGCATAAAGTCACATCGTCACCAAGGTTTACTCGATAGGCACTAAGTCCATAGTCACCAAGGTTTATCTAACGGTAGGCGCTAACTCCATAGTCACCAACTATCCCATCTACCCTTGTTCTACCCAACATTTTTGTGGATATAAATACTTACACAGTTTAAATCATTTAACACTTGTATAAAACATCAATTCCAAGACCATTTCAAATAGCCAAATAATATATAACACATAGCACGTATTTCATAGCTAATACTTTATATTTATGTGTTAGAAGAAAGTAGCTATACACTCACACGTATAAACAACAATATATATACACATAGCACGTATTATATAAAATACTTCATATCTATGTGTAAGATGAAAGTGACTATACACTCACTTGATCAGAAGATGATCGGACAACACTACGGCTTGTAGAAGTAGTATTCTTCGGTGAAACCGGGATCACTTCACACACCGGGTTTCTCGCGGGCAGAGCTTCTGCTCGGAAACTCTTTTCTTCTTGGGATCTTCGGGCTTCGGTACTTGCTTTGGATCTCGGGGTGATACCGGGGCTTCAGGGGGTTAAAATTGCACGTAAAATGATGTAATATGGGAGAGAGATGAGAGAATGAGCAACAAAACTCGGCTGGCCCTTCAAACCTATTTATAGGGCAAAACTGGCCCTTTCCACGACGTGGGCTTGGTCGTCACTCGTCACTGCATGCGTCATCCCAAGTTGCATCTGGGGGACTCCCGGAGGTGTCAGGAGACTTGCCACGTCGTGGTCTCTAACAGTTTTAGGGTTTCGCACCCCGAACTTTAGAAATTCATAACTTCGCATACGAACTCCGTTTTTGACGTTCTTTATATCGACGCGAAGGTGAGATTATGCTCTACAACTATCGTTTAGAATCCATTGGCTAATTTTGATTTTATTTTTAATATATTATAATTATGTTACTTATATATTATTTTTAGTAGGCCGGGACAGGAAAACTCCGTTCGAAATTCATAACTCCTTCATCTGAACTCCATTTTCGTCTGTCTTTTTATCGTTGGACTACTATCGAAGAAATCTTCGACTCTCATTTACGTCGTGCTGGGTCTTGTCGGTTCTGTCGCGAAACTTCGACAGGTCATAACTTCTTCGTTATAACTCGGATTTCGGCGTTCTTTATATGCACGGAAACCTTATGACATATACTACAACTTGGTTAAGATTAATCCTTCTAAATAATCTTCCATCAAAAAGTCATTTTTGATGCTTATCGTCTCTAAATTGACTAGCCCGGATCTACGGGCGTTACAAAGAGTGTCCTTATATAAAGAATGAGATGGCCTCATTCCTGGCAACCATCCTCATTCAATAAACCCCCCTAAACCCTGATCCTCGTTCTAGAGCTTGTGTGTGACCATTGTGAGCTTATAAGTGTTATTGTGGAATTTTTAGAGCGAAGAAAGAGCATGGAAGAGAATAGATATGGAGTCCAGGCTTTGGATCAGAGCTTTTCTGTGGTTGGAGCATCATTTGGAGGTATAAAGATCAAAGCTTTCCCATCCTTTTTGTTTTGTGCATGATATGGTCCATTTTAGGGCTTTTGGTCCCCAAGCTTTAGGTTTTATGAGTTGTTGCACTCCAGAGCTCAATATATGTCATTTTAAGGTAGTGTTTGTTTTTTGTCTGCAGATCTGCGAGACGTCTTCTGTCTGCGCCGCGCAGACCACGCGCAGACATTAGTCTTCGCAGATTGTTTGTTTTTTTGAAGACTGCAGACCTAAAAATGTCTGCGCGCTCTCTTCTTGGCGCAGATGTGGACCAGAGTCTTCTAACATCTTCAGACATCTTCTAGCTTAAAAAAACATATATATCTTTATTTTTTTTAAGTTTTTTTTTTTAATTTATATTTTTTCCAACTTTATTAATGATAAACAATATGAAAAAAAAATTACAAAACTTTAAAAAAAAAAATTGACAATACAAACATGATATTTTTAACAAATTTATAAATAAAAATTTATTATAATAATAGTCGTTGAAGTTGTTTATATAAATATGAAAAAAAAAATCATAATATATTCTTATATTTTTTTGCCAAAATTTTGTAAAACTTTATTTAATAGAGTATCATCAATTTCTTGAGAAAATATTTATCGTACGTTTTTAATAGATTTATTTGAAAAAATCGAAGTTTATTTCCATCTATTTATGTATCAAATTCTTTGATCACTAATTATAATGTTTAGTTATAACTTTGCAATCAAAGTTGTTAGTTTTTATCAAATATGTATATGAATTAATACCATTTTTATTTTTATTTTTTATATAATAATACATAAAAGTTGATATAGATTCGTTATATATTTATAATAAAGTCGTAAAGATATATAAAAAATTCGCTTTGAAGTTTTAAAAAAATCAGTTTATTTAGATTTCAGTTTATTTTAATAGCCCGCAGATGTTAAAAAAACAAACAGTCTTCTTTTTTCAGACTGCAGACGTTTGGTCCACCTCTTCTACTGCAGAGGTCTACAGATGTGGTCCGCAGACTGCAGACATTTTGCTTCAGAAAAAACAAACAGCACCTAAGTGTTTCTAGTGGTGAGGGTCCATAAAAATGAGGTCTTGAATGTGAGAATCAACCCATGCATGAGATTTGAGCATTTTGAGTTAAGAGAATAAGAGTTTTATGTGTTTGTAACCTTATCAGTCATGCAAAGGCTTAAAGTCACTAACTTTATGGAGTAAGAGATGATAGGGAGTCCAGATCTGAGAAATGAGTTAAGGTCTTAACGGGTTAAGACCAAGAGAATGGACTAAAGCAAAATTGGACGTACGCGCAACGTAAGTTCCAGTATGCCCCGCGTACTAGGTTGGAGTCCTCGATCAATTTCATGCATGCGTAAGTACGCGGCACGCTAAGCGTACCAAGCGAGCTATGCCCCGCGTAACTTCATTGTGAGCTTTTGGGTTGGATCTTATCAAAGGGCGGGCGTGATTGTGTCAAATGAGTACGCTAATAGAGGAGGGTGTTTGTTATAGGGCGAACATGTGTAGCGGGATTGGTGATCGGGAAAGTTGAGCAACTACTTAGGAAATCTGGGATGATCCATGTGGAAAGTATGTGTAGATGTGGAATGTAGTATGGGCCCGTACTACTGAAAACAAAGGACCCATACTCGTAACAGGGAGAATTCCAGGGGATTCTAAGTAGCAGATTGAAAAGAAAGATAACATGGTCCGAGTACCATGATTTGCGGCAGAGTGAAAGAAGATTGCATGGTTTGGGTACCATGATTCGTAGCAGACCAAGAGGTGATCACATGGTTCGAGTACCATAAGTCGTGGCGGTTAGTGCTTCTGGTTTTACCAGTTGTCCCATGGTGGTTAATTAGTCTGAGATCAGGAGATAGAGTGTGGGGCCAGAGGGCCATGTCGAGCAAGTTTTAATGGAGTATACCTGAAAAAGGGAAATTGAGTTCATTCCCGAGGGATTTTATTGGCGAGATGTTAGTGGGAGTCGTCAGGCATAGGGATGAGTAGAGATGAAGCTTATTGGAGGATCGAGGTCTGAGTCGGGCCATTGGCTGATGGATGAGATGTAACCTTCTGTGGAAAGAGTTGCATTGTTCCCATTTTCCGGGAGAAGCGAAGGAGATATCCAGTTTCCGATTCCAAAGTTTGGAGGAAAAGCCCGTGGGGTAGCATTGGTGGTGACCTTTTCATCAGAATATGTGGGCAGTTTGTCTGTTGTAAGGTATTTCAGGTACTAAAGAGTCATTAGTGGAGGCTGAGATGGAAGAGACCCAGGAACGTGCTTATATGAGTGTAGCATGCTTTTAGCAGTGGTTTTAGGTGGTTAAAAGGAATATATTAGGGCGGTGGACCTCGTTGTTATGTCGTGTATCGATTGTGAGAATGAGGTTCCATGCTTTGATGATGATTCCTGTGTTAGGAGTCGGGTCGAGGAGTCAGAGACGTGGTGCGTGATAGGGCATTATTTTCGGACTGAGGGTTAGGATTTTCGAAACAATTAAGGTGACCGACGAAATATCAGTGTTAGATTTCGAGATGTCTAGAGGCAGTCGTGCTAGGAGGATTTTGAGGTTTTTGTCTGAGTTACGGGATATTTGGATTTGCTTGGTTTCCATCGGGAAGATCATTGAGTGTTTACGTGGTATGTTCCATGAGTTAAGTGTGATGTACCTGGTGGAACAGTCTATGGATTAAATTGTTGGTGTACCCACTGGTGATGGTTCGAACCCTGAGTGGGGGAGAACTGGGTAGTCAATTGGGAAGATCAGCGATTCGTTCAAGTGCGGTTAGGGAACTGGTTATGGAGATTTGCGGTGCAGACACTTGAGACATGGGTTATTAGTGGATGAGGTAGGGTGCAATAGCTGAGATTTGCAGGTATAGGTATAGATTGTAATCTATACCCCAGAAGAGGGCAACATTTGGTTTGTCGACTAATTTTAGAGTCGGTATGAGCTATGCAGTCAATAGCGGTGGGATAGGGGTTATCGGTAGTTGGTAAAATAGTGGTACTAAATAGCAGTACCGCAAATAGCAGCCATAGTGATCGATATTGACTGATATTTAACCGCTATTTGACTGATATTTGACAAATATCGATGGGATAGCGGTGAAATAGCGTTTATAGCTAAATTTTTTATTAAGTCACTTCATTTATTATTAAAATGTAGATATATGGTGGGAGTTTTATGAGATTGTTAAACATTCGCTTCAAACATTTTCTAATTTACTATATGTTTTAGTTAATGACCATGTATTCATCCAATAAAACACAAGGTTACAAAGGCCCTCCATAACATAAAAATACCGATATCCCACCACGATAACCTATATATCAAATATTGGTCCTTGACCGATATTTGATTTTGAACCGCTATAACTGCATAGGGTATGAGTAGTTCCTTTGCGCAGTGATCAATAGAGGGTGGAGCTTTGGATTTTGTCAACGTGTTTCAGTTGTTGACAATTCCCCATGTTTCAAGTTGTGAGTTAAAGTATTTCGAGGTTCAGAACTGTGCGAGTGGAAGATCAGTGTACGCGACAAGACATCATGAGGTTTTGTGGTGGTGTACCGGGCTATCTGAGTATGACGCCCTAAAATTTTGAATTATTATGATATTTGAGTTGTTAGTGGAGTATCGAGTGACTATTATTCTAGTGGGAACCCATCATTTAATTGTCCCCAGAGCGAGACTGTCTAAGGGTGTACCTATGTTGATATAAGTGCATGGATTGCGAGAATTTGCATTAGGAGTGGTAGTACATAAGTTGGGTGAGTGTAAGCACCTATCTATGTTAAACTGTAGAGCATGAGTTGGCGAACTTAGTGTGGTGATGTTTGATGATGAGGTTATGGGATGATAAGAAAGCAAGTGGATCCGGGTGGAAGTATTCGCTTGGGGTTATCAGGAGAAACCGTGGAGTGAGCCCATGGTGAGTCAGTGAGTGAGAGAGTATTGTAAGACTACGGAGAGCCGTAGCATCCATGAGTCAGCAAAAGATAGTGTCGTGATATTGCAGGGAGCCGTGGTACTCACTGATTAGAGAGAGTGTGTTGTGATACTACGGGGATCCGTAGCATTCAATGGATAGTGGGAGTGGGTTGTGATACTGCGGGGAGCTGTGGTATTCATTAGTCAGTGAGAGAGTATCGCAAGATAACGGGAGAGACCGTAGCACTCAGTAATCAATAAGAGTGAACAGTGTTCTGTCGGAGGGGGGGGGGGGGCTGTAGTATTCACGATTCGGAGTATGGCGCAGAGGAGTTCTTAGGCTTGGGTAGCCCTACTGTTTGCGTCTTTGGGAGCCTGGTTGCCGAACCGGGGGCGAGACAAGGGTCTCCGTGTCATTTGGGAATTGATACATCCCAGGTTGAGTGGGGATTGTCATAATCGGAAGGAATTGGGGAGAAGATGTGTTCTTAAATTCACGAATCTTGGGCCATGAGTTGAGTACCATATTGGAATGGAGTGGTTTTAAGTCTGTTGTTGAATTAGACTCTCGAGCTTGAGTCTGGATTCATTCGTGTGTTGAGTAGGCGAGATGAGGTTTCGGTTTTGTATATGGGTTTCATTTTGATGGATATTAATCTTCATTTGATTTCTTAGATCGGAGTGGGTCAGTTTCGTTGGTATGAGAATACTCGAGATATGCATGGAACCAGTGGGTGGTAGATAACAAAGGTCGGAAGCGAGACAATTTTAGATGAGTTGTAGCATTCGCTTGGGGTAAAGCAAACTTCGTGACTTGTGTGTCATGATAAGCCAAGATAGTTATCGTGAGAAGGAATTCGGTGAGACGTTTTGGTTTGTAACGAGTAACCTTTGGAGGTTCATCTATTGTGTCGGGAGCTGACCTGGTGCTCAGTATTGAAGGGGAAATCTGAGAGGAAGTTGGGGCTTATGTCTATGGGTGTCAGAGGATACTTCCAAGTGAGTATAGTCTTTTCTTATGTTTGAGGTCAGATTTTTGGGATTTATTCTTTCTGAAAAGTTTTGATAGTGGTTCAGGCGGTATGTCCTTAGTGGGTCATGACCTTTCTGTTCCTCTTGAATTTGACCGGTATCAATTAGAGAATCAGATTTGGTAGAGTGTTCTTAGAGTCTGTTAATCGATGAGAGGTTAGCATGATATTTTGTGAGGGTGGTCTGGCAGGGAGACAGACCACTAGAGTTTTCTAATCCAGAAAGAGTCGGATCAAGTACCGCGGCGGCAGACGGGTCTGTCCTTCTTCGGGGTCGGGAGTTCCTATTGGGATCAAGTGTCTTTGGAAGAGATTGTTGTATGATAAGAGGTCCTTTTAGCGGTGTTTTTTGGGTTATCAGTTCGATTTATGTGTTGATAAGGAGCAATTTTGAGCGTGAAATCTAATTCAAGTGCGGGAGAATTGTAACATCCTGTTTCTGATCGTCTGTGAATAGGGTTCGGGGGCTACAATCTGGGCATAAGGGAGTCTATGGGTTGTGACAAGTTGCTAGGAGCTTAGAGCATCTCAACACCTATCCGAGGGTATGAGGTTCGTGGGAATTGGGGTTATGTCAAGGAAGCGATGACAGTTTGATGATTTGGAAACATAAATCCTTTAGTTGAAATTGATGGCAACGGAGTACGTTGGGCGTATGTGTGTGTACGCTTAGCGTACTCTTGCGCGTGGCATTTAAGTTGAGCCACCTAATACGCTGGGCATACCATAGGGTACGCTGGGCGTACTAGGCACAAAAGAAAACCCTAATTAATATGAGTGTCCTGATATTTTCATAATTAGCCATGTGTTTAACATATATTTTTATTCATTTTTAGCTAATTATATGCAGAATATGGACAAAAGGTACTTAATGATGCTTAAATTGTGTTTTCAGTCCAAGATACAGCTTTGGAGCAAAAATGAGTGAGGAGGAGCGATTAGAGATCAAAGAATGAAGAAAAAGGAATAATTACACATCTACTCGGCGAGTTCGTAAGAATGTTCCCGAAGAAAAGTCAAAAATCCTTGTCGTACACGGATTCCATGCACATACTCGGCGAGTCCACGACCTACTCGTCGAGTACCCTTTTTTGTGATATCTATAAATGTGGAGTCTTAATTCGAATTAAAGACTTTTCTGGCTTCCTTAGAGATAGAGCTACGATTGGAGAAACCCTTGACGACCTGAAGAACCCTAATCTTTGATCTTTTGAAGTTTGGAAGCGAATTAGGTTATATTTTCCACTTAATCCTAGGATTGCATTATGTTTAGTTTAATCAAATTCGTTTTTGAGCCTGCTTTTCTTGTAATCATGAGCTAAAACTCGGATGGTTTCTGTTTAGGAAGAACCAAATTACTCCTATGGTTTAATTAATACTTTTTTTGATTGTTTATTAGTGAATTAAGTTTGTTAAAGAACCTTATGCATTGATTACAACTATTTTCTGTTAATTGGAAGACAATTAAGCTGCATGAACATCTCTTAGTTGTTAACCTCATATGTTTATGTGACTACTTTATCATATGACTAGGAATAATGAACATGAAACTAGAATTAATAAGAGAATAGGTAAATTAATATGTGAGCTTGTTTGAAAAACCAACAAACAAAAGGTTAATTGAATCACCCACTTGATTAACCAATTACAAATCTTATTTAATCCAAATAATTGAACTAGGGAATTAATTAGTTTAAACAATTGGTCACTGCTTGAATTAATTAATTATCTAAGGGTTAGTATTAGTTAATATGAACCTAACCACTATAGTTGGTAACCAATAATAATTAATATATCACATTACTATAAAAATAACCATAGTAGTGAATTGGTTGGGCCTAAACAGAAACTCTTTATCAAAATTTGGTGAATTTTTACTTGTTAGCTTTTAGTTAAATCCCGTGTTAGGTGTTTTGTTTAAGTTTCTAGTCTTGTAAAACTAGAGAAACACCTTTACTTTTATTACTTGCTTAGTTAAAATTAGTATTAGTTTAATTTCCGTTCCCTGAGTTCGACACTCTACTTATCCATCTATACCACTAAAAGACAAGTTCACTGCCTTTGTGTGCTAAATTTATAACTTAAAAGTGAGCTTAAAACCAGTGCATTTTACACACATCATGTCCCTATATAAAGAATAAGATGGCCTCATTCCTGGCCACCATCCTCATTCAATAAACCCCCTAAACCATGATCCTCGTTCTGTAGCTTGTGTGTGACCATTGTGAGCTTATAAGTGTTATTGTGGAATTTTTGGAGTGAAGAAGGAGCATGGAAGAGAATAGATATGGAGTCCAGGCTTTGGATTAGAGCTTTTCTGTGGTTGGAGCATCATTTGGAGGTATAAAGCTCAAATCTTCCCCATCCTTTTTGTTTTGTGCATGATATGGTCCATTTTAGGGCTTTTGGTCCCAAAGCTTGAGGTTTTATGAGTTGTTGCACTCTAGAGCTCAATATATGTCATTTTAAGTGTTTCTAGTGGTGAGGATCCATAAAAATGAGGTATTGAATGTGAGAATCAACCCATGCATGAGATTTGAGCATTTTGAGTTAAGAAAATAAGAGTTTTATGTGTTTGTGACCTTATCAGCCATGCAAAGGCTTAAAGTCACTAACTTTATGGAGTAAGAGATGATAGGGAGTCCAGATCTGAGAAATGAGTTAAGGTCTTAATGGATCCATTAAGACTTTCTTCTAGCTTATTTTGAGTTTCTTCTAGCATTGCTGTGACATCTCGATTTTCATAAAAAATTTAAACTTTTAATTTCATAACCTTAACCATAGAAAATATAAAAATCCCAATACATATCCATATTATTTTGAAAATTCATAGTACAAAGAGCTAAATGTGAAAACAACGAAGATGCATGCCTCGCCATCAAGCCGATCCCTTGCCCTTATCAATAGAAGTACCTGAAACATACAAGTAAACTTTAAGCACGAGCTTAGTGAGTTTCCCAATCACACAAATCAAATAACCACATAATGCCATGCTCATACATATACATATAATTTGCCATGGACTCCCTCAATGGTCTTCAATGGAATGCCATGGACTATCCATACGGTTTTATATCCTAATGTTATGGGCTCCCCCATGGTCTTAACAAATACCATGGGCTCCCCACACAGTCTTCACATAAGCCTATACATAAATCAAACAACATACCATTTCCCATACAATATAAACATATCATATAGAATAATGGACTGGACTTGGTGCCTTCTACCCATGAGTGGGGTGAAAAGACTCACCTAAAATGCTGACAGTAGTTGAATAGGTCCTGGCTCCGAGTATCATCTCCACTCAGTCCCTAAACATAAGCAACTTCTTAGATTCAACACAAAACTTCAAAACCTAAGAGTCAACCTTGTTTAAAGTCAAAGTCAACACCCCGAGTTGACCCAACTCGTCGAGTTATCCTTCCACTCGTCGAGTTCTCCTTAAAGGTAGAATCGCGATATCGTGATCCCACTCGTCGAGTTTCCCAATTTATCCAACAAAATCGTGACAATCACAAACCAACTCGCCTAGTTCCCCTACGAACTCATCGAGTTCTCTAGTCTGCCAACCCACTTAATGCATTAAGCCATTTTTCTTGAATCCAAGGATTTCAAACCTCAGATCCCTTCCACAATGCTGTCTAGAAGGGTAAATTTTCCAACTTTACCCTTAAGAACTAACCATAAGGCTAAAACCCCAAACCATAGATCTTTAAAGAGGATATTGACCCATTAAGTCCCTAACGTCCACTACAACGTTCCAAAATATATATATGAAGTCCCAAGGTGGGAAAATCATGTAAAGTTTCCAAGTTTATGTCCATGCATGATAAAAACACCCTCTAAGGTCCATATTTGGCTTCATAATGGACATACTGCATGAATGGGACATGGAGGCCATTAAAGTTTGCAACATTAGGCCTCAAGAGGTCATGTAGGGGTCAGATCTAATCCATCAACCCTGAAAGCCTCTTCTCTTTGGATAACTCAACCAAAGACCCAAAACTCAAACTAAAACTTCAAGAAAAGAGATCTAATAAACTACATGCCAAGGTGACGACATTATACCTCAAAGATGTAGCCTTTGATGAAGAGTTTCTGGATCTAGAGTCACTTCTTCAAGCTAGGTGCTTCCCTCTTTAAGACTCCTTGAAAGAACCACCAAAAAACACTCTTTAAGCTCACACTACTCAATATACAATAAGGAAAACGATTATAGGGTTGTCTCTGGGCAAGGGAGGCTGGTAAGGAGGCCAACCAAAGAAGTTAAGTCCTTTATATATGGTGCAACACCTGAAAATTAGGGTTTTCACTTCCTGCGCCAACTCGCCGAGTTGGGACACCCCGATGCGTCAAGTTAGGTCATTAAAATGCACGGCTGGGGAAATCTCTACACGATGAGTTGGAGCCTCCCAACTCGTCGAGTTCCACTAAAGACTTGAAAATAAATGGATTTATTTCATACCTGGACCAAGCGTTACACTTGCATAAGAGTAAAGTTGTAGATTGTACTCATCAATACATCCTTAAGGGACCAAATCTACAATTTGAAGCCTTGCCTTTATGAGTTAGTGGCTTAATAGATTAAGTGGGTTTGCTGACTGAAGAACTCGATGAGTTCATTGAAGAACTCGACAATTTGGTTTGGGATAATCATGATTATGATGAAAAGGAGAGGGAAAACTCGACGAGTTAAAGGGAACTCAGTGAGTTGGATCAATTCTTCGTGATGCTACGGTTTGATGAGAACCCAGCGAGTTGAAGGACCAACTCGGCGAGTCGGGTCACCCGGATCGTTGACTTTAGCGTTGACTTTGACTTTTGCCTTATGCTTTTGACCAAGTTTATCCCAAAGGGTGTTTGAGGTAACCTGAATTGTATTCAAGGAAATATGGGCTTAGTATAAGACCCATATGGGATTGGGCCCAATTTGGAAAATTGGGCCATTACTGGCTTTTATGGATCTCATAGTTTTGGGCCTTGTTAGTTTTGGGCTTGGGCCTTGGTTGTGAGTCTTGATGGGCCATGGATAAAATGGTCATTTTACCCCAGGTTTGGATTATGGATCATGGTTTGGATTTTAGTTGCTAATTGGATGTTGTTTGGGAAGTCGCCAGGTCAACATCTAGGGTTTTGTGCCGTGAGCTTCAGCATTCGAGGTGAGTCTCTTCACTGTTCATATGGGTCGAAGGCACCAATGCTGACCCATTTGGTTTATGTATTGTAGGAAGACCCAGGGGTTAGCCTTTTGCACACTGTATGATAGACCAGGAGACGGCTTCTAGCACACTGTATGAAAGACTAGAGTATGAAGTCTAGCAATTATTAGTTAAGTAGTTGTAGACTGTATGCTAGTTCTCTTTGTGATGCTTGCATGGAAGACCCAGAGGTGGCTCCTGGCACTTGTTTGTAAGACCTAGGGTTGTATCCCCCGGCCTGGCAAGAAAGATCACGAGGTGGCTCGGGGCATAATGACAATACTATATGTGAGACATATCACACTTATTGATCATGATATATGAATGATATGTATGTCCCGCGGTTATGTATGGCATGTATGGATCGTTTGATATGTATGGTATGTGGTATTTGGGGAACTCACTAAGCTTTGTGCTTACGATTTTCTGTTTTGTTTCAGGTACTCCAGTCTATAGGGTTGCATGTACACCATATGTGTGTTAGAATGCTCAAATCCCATCAAAGGCGCCGACTTGAGTGTACACACGAGATGGAGTTGTGTTTCGAGGATCCTGGATTTTATTCAAGTGATTATCACGTGTTTTGATAATTGATATATTGAGATTTTGTGGGATGTGTTGATGTGAGATTTCATGGGATGTGTTGATGACATTTATGTGATTTTAAAAATGAAAAAAAATATAGGGTTTACGTCATTTTTGGTCACTTAACTTTTGATTTTGTACTCATTTGGTCACTTAATTCTTTTTAAGTATTAAAAGGTCATTGAACTTTTGACTTTGTGCTCATTTAGTCACTTAATTTTTGTTTTGTCACATTTAATCACATAATTTTTAAAATTGTGCTCATTTAGTCACTAAACTTTTAATTCTTTTAAAAAGTTTAGTGACTAAATAAGCACAATTTTAAAAATTAGGTGACTAAATGAGCACAAATCTAAAATTTAGGTGACTAAATGTGACCAAACCAAAAGTTAAGTGCCTAAATGAGCACAAAATCAAAAGTTTGATGACCTTTTAAAACTTAAAAATAGTTAAGTGACCAAATGAGTACAAAACCAAAAGTTAAGTGACCAAAAATGACTTAAACCCAAAAATATATATGAAAATTTATGGTGTTACAGTCCACATATGATTCCACTAACAAATAATCACATATTCCTATACAAAACATTTCATAATCAGTAATGGGCCGGCCTAGGTGCCTTCGACTCATGAGTGTGGTGAGAAGACTCACCTCAATACTGAACGGTAGCTGACTAGGTCGAGACTCCAAATATCCGCTCTACACAAACCCTATAACAAAAACAATTCCTCAAATACAACTCAAAATTCCCCAAACCCCCTTAAAGGTCAAGCTTGGCCAAAGACTAAGGTCAACAGTCAAAGTCAACGACCTGAGTTGACTCAACTCGTCGAGTTCCTCCAGTATCCGAACAGATTCGGAAAAATCCCATCAACTCATCGAGTTCACTAATGAACTCGTCGAGTTGGCCAAAAATCCAACCTCTTAATGCATTAAGTTGATTCCAACGAATCCATGGACTCCAAACCTCAAATCTCTTCCAAATGATGTCTAAAAGGGTAAAGTTTCCAACTTTTCCCTTAAGAACTACCCATAACGAGTAAAACGCAAATTCTAGGTTCATTAGAGTGAGTCTTAATCCATTAAGCCCTTAAACTTTCACAACATAGTCCCAAAACTCATATATGGTGTCCAAAGGATGCAAAATCACGTAAAATTTCCAACTTTATGTCCATGCAAGCTAAAACACACCCTAGGGCTTAATAAGGACTTAATGAGGGACTTATTACATGAATAGAACTTAGAAACCAATAAAGTTTGCAACTTTAAGTCAAGAGGAGTCATGAAGGGGTGATATTTAAGTTATTAATATGTAGAAACCTCAGCATCTTGGACAACCCAACCAAAATCCCAAAATCATGCTAAAAATTCAAATAAAAAGATTTAGATGAATACAAGGCAAGATAACGACTTTATACCTCAAGAATACTGCTATTAGTGAAGAGATTATGGATCTATACTCCTTCTTCCAAGCTAGATGCTTCAAACTTCCAAGATCCTTCCAAAGAATCACCAAAATCAATTCTCCAAGCTCACCACAACTCACACACTCAAGCTTGCAAGGATATACGAACTTAGGGTTTTCTGGACAAAAGGGAGGCTGGTAGGGAGGCCACCCAAGGGGGTTTAGGTCCTTTAAATAAGCTGCAACACCCTAAAATTAGGGTTTCATCCCAACCGCCAACTCGTCGAGTTGGGTCATTAAACCCCACGACCACAATGATCTCAACCCGACGAGTTGGAGCTCCCAAACTCATCGAGTTCCAACAAAGATTTCTAATGTTTTGAGAAATATTTTATACATGGACCCAAGGTTGTAGTCTTGTAGAACTCGTTACTCAGTACCTGTTTGGCCGACTACCGAGTAACGAGTACTCGGATTCGGTAATTCATGTAGAAATATTTTTAGGGAAATTATATATGTCAAAATCATAAGTTGATTGAAATATATAACGAAATTAGATACACGTGAATATACAAAAACTGAAAAACATATAATGGTCTCACTACGTGAATAATTAAAGAAAATTTAAGATATATATGTAGTAATAATTACATGTGTGAGTGTTAAAAAATAAACCATTAAGTATATTATAAATATTAATCACCGAGTTGACCGAGTTTTACAACATTGCTCAGTTCAGTAAGGGGCCGATCGGGGAGTACTCGAGATTTTGTAACTCGCCTCGGTAAGGAGCCGAGTATCGAATACTCGGAGGAGTAATCGGTCAACTTGACGAGTTTTACAACATTGCATGGACCAAACGCTACAATAATCCTATAAATTATCAAGTTGATACAAAGTAATAAATATTATTTTGTCATAGTGTTTATATTTATTGTAATATTTTATAGCAGTTTAGTTTTATAAAAAAATATTATTTCGTAATAACGAAATGATTTAAATTTTCTTTTCTTAACAAAACATCGAATGATATATTACAGGATAATATCGAATTTATATTTTGGTTGGTTATGCGTTTAAATAATGTCCAACTTTGCGTGCTAATAAATTACCACCACCATCGCCGTTACCAATTACCATCACCAAGCAACAATCATCTCTTCCAGTCCACACACCGACCATCTACAACCACCACGCACCACCTTCTGACCTACATACAACTACTTTACAATCAATCACACACACACACACCCAAACTTTACAGGGATACACCACACAATTCTCCTACAGGAACTCCCAAAAATGGCCAACTTGTATGTCCAAGCGGTGCCGCCGACGGATCTCAACAGAAATACCGAGTGGTTCATGTACCCCGGCGTTTGGACCACCTACATACTCATCCTATTCTTTGCTTGGCTCGTCGTTCTCTCCGTCTCCGGTTGTTCTCCTGGCATGGCCTGGACCACTGTTAATCTCTGTCACGCTCTGGTATACTTCTTATTTCATTTGTTCTGATTTCATTTCATATGTTTCCGATTTTAATTTTAGTTCAACATGCTGACATGCTTGATCACCTTGTTATGATCGCGGTAGAGTCAATTTGCTTTAATTTTGTTTGTATTGATGGAATTATGATGTTACTCTATCTGATTTTAGGGTTTTGAAGTATGCACATTCTGTGCAGTTTGCTTGATCTGTGTTGATGATTGTTTTATTAGTTATAACTAAAGTTCATGCTATGACGAGTTTAGATCTATACTTGTAATCGCAAAAAGTGGAGATAGAAGAAGATAACCAGAGTTGATTCGTGCTTTCTCCGTGTTGCAAGTAAATCCTTTGGTATTGAAAGATCTGCGACATCTACTTAGGGTTTGAGTTCTATGATAAGCTGTTCAGAGCTGATACAGATGAAACTGGTTTGAGCTTGAACTATTGTTATGAGTTGTCACTCTTACTTGTATGAGAATCACCATAACTTATCTTTTGGGAAGAATTGGGTGCTACTGTGGGAGGTATACTGGAGCTTATTGATGAGACCCTGCACTCATGCTTATATGCCATTATATATATGATATATCAAAGGCATATGTATTTATTGTTCCTTTGTTCTCAATTGGTGTATTTGTCACCAAAAAAGCTACATTTTCTTAAGACCAAGCAACCTATTCATCATGCTCCAATCTCCATCATATGTTGCTTGCATATGCATGGAATTTTGTTTGTATCTAGATAAAACTTAAGTGCTAATCTTTGTTTTTGTATTAGGTTACATATCACTTCTTTCACTGGAAGAAAGGAACACCTTTTGCTGATGACCAAGGTATCTACAACAGGTTGACATGGTGGGAGCAAATTGATAGTGGCAAGCAGCTCACTCGCAACAGGAAGTTTCTTACTGTTGTGCCTGTAGTGCTGTAAGTTCTCTCAGTTTCCTTTAAGCCTGTAATCAGGGCCTTAAAGCTCATAAATCATATCACCATGATTATGTTTTGGTATTATTGAATGTTGAATTCTGTTAGAGTGCAGACTCTGCTCTATTGAATTTTTCCACATTAGGTGTTTTATGTATAAAGTGCTGAATGGACAAACACTGTTTCTTGTTTAAGACAGAATCAATCTTCATTGAGAGTAGATGACCATTTCACCCTTCTGTTTAGGATCAAATTAAAAGAAGTGAGGGTGAAGGGTAAATAGGTAAAAAGGAGTTCTGAATGGATGCGACTCAACCCATTAAGACCTTCTGTATGTATCAAGTAAAAAAGAAACACCTCTGTATATCTGTCCCATTAAGTCCATTAAGTCAAAAAGAAAACTGTCCAGTGTGTTGTGTGCATATGATCTGTTTCTTTTCTAGACTGAATAACCCTTCTAAATAAGACCATTTTACCCTTACATCCCATAAAACAAATTTCACAATATCCATCAGGAATCAAGTAAATAAGAAACAACCATGTATAGCTGTCCAAATTGAGAACTAAACCCATTAAGCCTATAAATTCAACAAGAAAAACAGTCACTTGAACTATTTTAAGATCATTTGTTATGTGAATAAATGTGAACATTTTTTTGTTGTTGTGCAGATACTTGATAGCATCACACACAACCGATTATCAGAACCCAATGCTGTTCTTGAACACAATAGCAGTTTTTGTGTTGGTGATTGCCAAATTCCCACATATGCATAAAGTCAGGATTTTTGGAATCAATGCTGAAGAGTGAATCATGTTATCTTTTAAAAAAAAAGGATACTAGTTCAGTTCTATCCGTGGATATATATATGTGCATCTTTAATTTTGACATATCATGACAATTAAAAAGGTTTGGAACTGGATAAAAAAAAAAAGGTATATTAACTTTTTTGTTATATTTTTTTCCCCCTTTGTGTCTTGTGGATGATCCAAAAACTAGAAAAAAAAAAAAAAAAAGACTTTTCTTGTGTCTTTTGGTGGTTGATTTGTAATGCTGAGTGTAACATCTCTTGGAGGGTTGTTTGGAAATATTGTTTACTCAATTTTAAGAACAAATATTTTCTCAAATTGTTGTGGAAGGTGCCATATTTCTCAAATTACAACATTAATGCAAAATGCTAAATAAAAAGTCTGATAAAAATCAATCAGTATTATAGACAACTAATAGAGTAGTGTCTATTATTCACATGAATGATTTAATTACTCTCCAAGTTGTCTATAGTGATATTCCGACATTTTTTTATGAATTCCTGTGGAAAGTGCCACTTTTCACCATTTTTCGTCTCATTTAATGATATTACGACATTTTTTTTTCTCACAGATTTAAATAAATTAATAACGATTGTACACAGATTTCTATCCATAAATGTATTAATCGTTGATGAAACTTGACTATTTTATGAATTTCAACAAAATTTCTGTAAACCTTAATTTCATTTGAATCTGTATTATTCAAATTGAAGGAATAATTCATATGTTAATATGAATCTAAATCATATTGCAAGAATAAAATTAGTCGTGAATCTTCAAATAACAACAAATATGGAAGGAATAATTTCAATAAAATTCATCTAAAAAAATTCAAATCGTTTTCTATAATCAATAACTTGGTTTTCAAGATCGAAAATGTTCATTCTAAACATTAGTTTTTATTTATTTATTTATTTATTTATTATTATTTTTTTTGAAAAAAAATAGTTTGAAACTCCTTTTTTATCACTTATGTTTATTCATTTATATATTTTGTTTTCCAGACTATTTTTATATGACCCAATTCATATTTAACTTACTTTGTTATTCAAAAATATAAAAACAAAAAAAGAAGAAGAATAACAAAGATTATAAAAAATAATGAAATTGTCGAAAAATGTGAAAGATGTTAAACTAAGTGAAAAAAAATGAAGATATAGCGAATAAAACAACAAGTTAGAACTTTACAATGTGGTATAATTTAAAATTCACATTGTGGATATGTATTTAAGAGATCATATTAGGACTTTACAATGTGGTATAATTTAAAATTCACATTATGAATATGTATTTAAGAGATCATATTTGTAATGGTGCTTCACATGTGAATTATTAAAGACTAAATCAACATTATTATTGTGTTACGAAATGCAAATTTACAGTGTGAATCTGTGTTTGAAAGATCATATTTCTATACAGGTGCTTTATATTTTGAATTCTTAAAGAGTCACATTGAAAATATTGATTTACATTACATTTTTATGTTGTAATATTTATTCACATTATGAATTTAAAAGTGTTGGTAACAATTCACAATGAATTGCATATCTTGGAACCATTTTTAGATGCCCCATTTGCTTTCTCTCTAATGCTCTTGATTCTTTTATCACTGACCCATCATTTGTTTCTAATCCCTACTAGGTTGTGAATGTTGATAACATCATGTATCGGTGCTCTAAGTGTGTTCTCAATGTGAACTGATCTATTCAAAGATGCCCTTGATGAAGTACATAAAAGAATGTCACTATTACTCTCTAGAAGTTCTTTATAAATTTATGTAACTCATCATCATTCTTTGTTATCTTGTTAATGGACAAACAAATAATAGCATATGCATCTTGAATCAAACAATCATTTTAATATGAAAAATATATGACGACATATTTAATGGAATTTCATCAAACTCTTTCATATTTAATATGAAAAATATATGACGACATAACACTTCGTCCTGGACAAAAGCATGCACTACAACTAATGGTATCATCCTTTGTACTAAATAAAACCTAAAAAATTACCATTAATGACCAAATGAGCATGTGAATAAGAAACTCTATTTCATATCATTCAATAAAAATCATCAGAATCTTCATCCTCATTCCCTTTTTTACCAATCAACTTTTTTATATTCTTCTTATCTCATAAAACATAAACTTCATTTACATCTTCAATAACTACAAAATCTTGAATGCAAAAATGTAGAATTGTATAACTCTTTCTGTATTTCCAAGAAAATATTATGTGTATAAAATTCTAATCCATGTTTTTTAATAGGTAAAGGAGTCCTTAGCTTGGGGATGGTAGTTGTGTCCTGATAATGTAACATCCACTTTTGGGAAATTTCTAATTTTAGGATAACAAGCCTCAATATGATCATGTAAATGTTTTGGGCTTCATGGGGTTAAAGTTTAGACCTTATTGGTCATATATATATATATATATTAAATGGTAGAATGGGAAAGAAATATTTGAACTCATTGATTTAGTTCGATATTCATTAAGTCAAAAGTAAGTAGATAGAAGTGTGAGACTTATCAATACCTTCGCATTCATATAAAGATCACTAAAAACAGAGTTGAAATGAAGAAATTATGACTATTTGAAGCTGAAGTGAATTTTAGGAAAAACGAGTACACCATGATGTGGTGAGGAGTTCTCCACGACGTGGAGCGTTATTTCTAATTAATTTTTAATAATTAATTTTTGATTAATTATTAATTAAACAATGTTATTTCTAATTAATAAATCATTTATTACTATTTATTAATCATATTATAAATCAATAAATCAATATCTCTCTCCAAAAACCACTCTAAACAATTACTAGTTCTGATGACAACCTAAAAATGATTTTGCTTCCATTTGTAGCTTCATAGTTGTGATCTGAAACAAACACAGAAATATATAACTTTAAAGAACATTGAAGATTCTTGAACTTTAAAATTGCAGGACATCCATTATTCTTAGAAGCAGTTCTCCCTTTGTTTTAATATCTGACAAGCTTTCATTTATATTTTCATTCTTGAAGGAATCTATGAAACCAAATATAGTACATGTAGAATATCTATGACGAACAGTGCCATCATTATATTATATCTTTTTTGTATCAATTTATCATAACGACCAAGCCTAAAAGACTCAATGTTGTAATGTTCAAAATCAAAATTATTAGGAGAGTTACTACTACTTGAATGAATAATTTTCATACTAGAAGTTGAAAGATCATGAACTACAAAAGCAAAAAAAAACATGTTTTTATTACATTATATAGAAAATATGAAATTACATTAAGAAAAATATCAAAAACAAACAAAATGAAGCGACTTTTTTTTTAATGAAAAAAAAGTTCGTTCTTTTATATATCAACATTGATCTCTATAAAAAGATGATGAAAAATCGAGAAAATCCGGTATATTAGGTTTTTTTTTCGATAAAAAATGTATTCTAAAAAAAATTTTAAACGAAAAAAAAAGATGAGTTTTTTGGTAAGGAGGTGTATTTTTTTTTTTTTTGGTATAATCCAATATATGTGTGTCAAATGTACCACGGTACATCTATTTCTTTGGCCATTAATCATTATGATTTCCGACACTCACGATCTATGATGCATGGAAACGCCTAAAGAGGATCCGTTCCCGTATCTGAAACGGTTGGGAAACGGAAACGCCAGGAAATGTTTCCGGCAAAGTATCCACTATTCTAGAAACGTTTCATGTAAGTTTCCTCCACGTTTCCTTTTTTTTTTTTGCATGGGCTTTTAATGTGCTAATGGGTAATGGGCTATAGTCCTATATCGCACGCTAACTTGCTATTACCCTACAGTTAGCCGATTACAATTTACAAGCCTAATTTCTAAAGTCTAAAACGATTGCTTCGCTGCTGCCTGGTGCCTAGTGTGTCGGTGTCTCCTTGGTGATTGGTGAACGACTTTTACTGCCTTGCGCCCTTGCCTCTGTGTCGTCGATCAAGAAGACAAGAACAAGAAAATAATTTAGAAATCATTCACACATTCACCACTCACCAATTCAGATTTTATATCCATTATTTTGGAATTTCTTTAATATATATATATATATATATATATATATATATATATATATATATATATATATATATATATATATATATATATATATATATATATATATATATATATATAAAAGATTGTATTTTTCTGGATATCCTTTTCATTCCTCTTCTACCAACAGAAAGCCTTTGTAACCCTTTTCAATATTGAGATTAATTATTAATATGATGTTCATTCAAAGTGGTTTTTTCCCAATTTCGGGTTTTTCCACTATAAATCCGGTGTTCCTTTAATTCATTATTACATTTTGATCTTTACATATACATAATAGTTTTTTTTTTTTTTTTTTTTAATAGTTTTAAATTTTCGGTTAAGTGAAGATTCAAACTCAAAACCGGATCGATAGGAATTAGGACGATTGATGGAACGTGTGTTGGTTATTTTAGCTACTGTTGACACAAACTGATTGCAACTAAACAAAAAAAATACGATCATAACAATGATATGTCGATAATAAATATTTGAAAAGGACAAAATAAATCATTTATGAAGGTTGAGGTGATGATTTTAGTTATTGTTTGGGGCCTTTTTTGTAAGATCCTTTTCATTGCCATGGCCCAATCCACTAATATGGAATCACGAGTCGAATGCCAATCGTTTTTCCTTTTCATTTTCTAATTTGACACCATTTATGTGGTTTAGAATCATCACAAAAACAATGAACTAATAATGCTTGAACCAGGGAATTACATTTTCAAATGTGTTGTTGGGTCTTCCCTTACATTCTCTCTTTCTAGTTTCCTCAAACCAATATATTGTTTATTAGCAAATTTACACAATTAAGGGTACATTTCTATAGCCTAAAAACCAAGACATTTTCTTGATATTACAAGAAACAGAAACTTAATCAAAAAACATGTAAATTAAGAACAACGAAAGCAATATAAACTAAGTTATCAAGAGTTTTTATACAAATAAATAGAACTCACTTAAGACAATGCATGTGTAATAGAAATCAATTGTTTAACGATTAACTTGTCATATACACATGCAACTTGTTCCTTTACACATTAACTGGTTTACCATTAAGTCTTCCAGCCAAAAAACATATGTAGGATTTAAGCTTATAATGTAATATTAAGGCATGTTTGGGTTGTGGATTCTAATATAACTAGAATTCAAGATTATATTCCATAGCTTATTTAGTTGTCAGACCGATACATTTTAGTTATTTGGAAGCTTCAGGTGTCAAGTTTAATAGATAAAGTTATTAAAAGTTACTTGAAGTAGCTTTTAAAGTGATTACTATACTTACCATTTCATTCACATAAATTGCAAAATAATAAGTTACTTACCATTTCATTCACATAAATTGCAAAATAATAAGTTATACATATTATTCTACTCACAAGGGGGAAGAGGGTATATGAAGCAATTTGGGGGATACCTAATGGGGGATATGTATAGAATACCTTTGTAAATTAGGATTTTTTGTTTAAAATGAAATCTTTAGTATATATTTGACAAACTAGTTGGAAGTTGAAAACTGAAAATTGTATGTAAGTTTTATTTGTGTAAAATATTTGTAAAAATAGTTTGAAAAATATAAAATGACATAAAATATAGAAGCAAAAAACTCTAAAAAAAAACTAGTCGAATTAACATTTTGTTTAAAAGAAAATTTTTAAACTCATAATCATATCAAATTTTAACTTTGATTCTAGTTTTTTTTTAATTATACCAAGGTTTTAAAAAATTCGTCATTCGAGGTTATGATTCTAAGGCTTTTACTTGCCGCCAAACTTTAACAAAATATCACCTTAAATCATATATGTATATAAAAATGAATAATAATAGAAAATACATATAAAATTATTAACTATATAAATTAATTGTAAATTACGTCTTACAAACAACATGGTTCGCCATAGCTTGTAAAAAGTTGAGGCTTGCCTAACATGATTTAGAAGCTTGGTAAATACCATTAAAAAAAATTAATACAAACAAAATTTTAAAACTATTTAATTTCATCATTGATTTTATTCGATTTTCTACTGGTCAATTGAATGCACTGAATGTTGTCCCCTTAATTGATTTTCTTCTCATATAATATAACATGTTAAACAAAGAATATACAAAAGATAAACCTTCAATATTCCATATTTCAAAAAAGCCCGAAACTATTACCATCAAATATCAACACAAAACTTAAAACATTACATCAATTACATTACAGGAAGCCGCCTAACATTGCACCAACAAATTATAAAAAAAGAAACCACCATCTTTTCATCTACACACTTCCTATGTTTACACAAATTTTTCGTTGAATATTCAACAACTACCATATATATTAAGAAAAAAAAATTAACATAGTATTTAACTTGGAAAAATACCATGCCTATATACTTTTCCAAATTAAAAACTGTGTGTGTGTATATATATGCCTTCACAATCAACTGTCTTCACATGACTAATGTATGTATATATTTATAAAAGTGCCAGCTCTTCTCTTTGTTGTAATTTCTTTAGAGTATATATATATATATATATATATATATATATATATATATATATATATATATATATGTTGTAACCATAACATGTTCCTAGAGTATCTGTATATTTTTTAATTTGATATATATAATATATATAATCCATTGAGTATCTAGATCTTGTTTTAATCTTGATGCTATTATAACATGTAGTATTATATATGTAGTATATATGTGTGTTTAATTAATTAATTAATTAATTAATATAATCCATGGAAACTGGAAAAATCTGATCTGGGTTCCCTGGAGACCATGATCTTAGAGAAAGACCATAGCCGAGCACCTTCCTCTGGATCGCATGCTAGTTTTGATGCTGAAGCTTCGTTGCAGTCTGCAAAGTATTTTCCGCTCACATTTCTTAGTCTTGGGTCACTTGCAACATAGCATGTGGTCGCCGCCGCCTGTATATTTCAAAATTATATATTCATGCATGACAAATCAGTCATAAACTAACTAAATTATATATATATATATTCAACCATCAAATAATCGAAATTAACCAGCATATATAAACTAACTTTTTAATAATGCTTAGTTAATAGGGATTACCATTTTTATCAAAATAGACTAAATACGTTATGTTTGTATAGTTCGTAAGTGTGTACTAAATAAAAGTTAACATTTTAATTTGTTGGGGTTTTCATAAATCTATATATTGTCATGCTAAATATATTTTATTCTTTAAGGGAAGTGATTCGTATACAACAATTTTTTACCATACACAACAATTTATGCATTATAAAGTTGTACAATACAACATTTTAAAGCACAAATTGTTGTGTATGGAAAAAAAATGTTATGTACGAATCAGTTCCTATTCCTTAAAGAAGATTGGTTCTTCTTTTTCTTTTAGAAAAAAACATATTTGAACATTAAACTGAACTAAAAATGGTTAGGTTGATTTTTCTTTTTAGAAAACCAAATGTACTTAATTAAACCGAACTGAAACTGGTTGCATTAATTTTTCTTTTTATAAAAAAACGTATTTAAACCGAAGTGAAACAGTTTTTATACATATATACAGTACACACATGTATATAATCATAGAACGAGTCGCAGTTATATTTTAGATGGATGTGCAAGAGACAGAGATATATAAATAAAAGATATATAAATACAGTACCTGAGGAATGGTTTTTAACAGCTTTGAAGACAGAAAAAATACGAGATCTGCATGTTTAAGAATTCATCTTCAGAAAGTATAACAAAAATAGAAGATTTATCAATCTATACACCAATTCAGAATTAATTAGTTTGCTGTTTTATTAGCTATGTATGATGTATGATCTGTAACAAAACTGGCTATATATGTATATTTTAATCTTAAAGTTACCTGTTACAAAGCCTTTGTGATCTCTTGTTAGCCCCGTTCTCACGATCCCAGGATGCACACAGTTTACAGTCACGTTCGCCTCCATTTGCTAATTAAAAAGTAAAAAAGAAATGAGATTTTGTAATCTTCATAGAAATCTTAACAAGAAATTTTTAATGGAAAAGATATGAAAAAGATGAGAGATGGTTTGAACAAGATAATATATAGAAACATAGGAACACACGTGATGTGATGTTTATGTAGAAGAAGAAGAAGAAGAAATAGAAAAGAACAAGTTTCGTCTTTTAATCAGTAAAATAATTTTATATTCTTCAATTGGAAATATATATATATATATATATATATATATATATATATATATATATATATATAATCATCATGATCATGTAATGATACCTTGAGTCTCCGAGCAAGTTCCTTGGTATGCAAAACGTTAGCGAGCTTCGAGATTGCATATGCACGTGTTGCATCGTACTGACTGCATACACAAGAGACAAATATGCAGAGAACAAGTCAAAACCAATATTATATATATTTAATTAATCTCATATGCATAACTGCTTGATTAATTCAGTATTCAATTACAAGGTAATTGCATTCGAATCTATACAATCGTGAATATGAATTATACTTTCCAACTAATTAATAACATTATAGCAATTGATTTTGAGTTTAAGAATCATTGTCAACATAATTAGGTATTTTTTGTTTCTTTGTGAGATCGATCGTTTTGTTTCTAGATGCTTTTTTGTTTTTTTCTCCTAGAAATCTCAACAATTTATGTTGAACGCAGTAATTAAAGCGTGGAATTTGCCAAGAATATTTGAGAATCGTCTGCAATCAAACAAAAGTAGACAAAATCTGGGCATTAATTAGATAAATATCCCGTTTAGAGTTAATCGTTTTCTTCTCGATTATCCCCGAGCTGGAGTCGATTTGTGTGATTTTTAAATAACTTCTGAATCAGTACCTTTTATCCCGAGTGATTCGACCAAGAGAACGAATCAAGTCGCCGGAAAACCAGGTATGGATGCCGGAAGATACGTTCACGATACGACCTTGTACGCAGGTTATGTTTGCCGTCTCTATCATATTCTTCATCAACAGTTCCGTTAACAAAAAATGACCTAATTCAAATTAAAACAATCAATTCAATATGTACACATAAAATAATCACACTTTCACTGTGCATACTGATATATAAGTGGTTATTGATAGTATTTTGCAGAAAACTAACCTAGATAATTCGTTGCAAACGTCATCTCCATCCCGTCTTCCGATATACAGTGATTCTGAGAAAATTTCCCGGCGTTGTTACTGTGATAATTAAGAATATATTCATTCATGACTCGGTGTGAGAAATTAATAACTGAAACTGAAGGAATTAATGATCGATCATTTTACATGAGGAGATTAAGCGGAAGATTAAGAGCTTCAAAATCAGAAACAAAACTCCTGACGGAATGAAGCGAGCTAAGATCAAGAGTCATAACAATAATCTCCGAATCAGGAAACTCCGACAGGATACGAGCCTTATTCTCCTCGGCGGCCTTTAGATTCCGAGCAGGCAGGATAAGACGAGCACCGCGCTTAGCCAGGACGCGAGCCGTCTCAGCTCCGATCCCGGACGTCGCACCTGATTAGATTAAATCGATAAATTCAAATAAACAAAACCAAAAAAATTAGATCAGATTTAAAAACAAAATAAACGAAAAGGAATTTGCATCTCTCCACTGATAATACGACAATGATGACTATGCATGTGCATGAATATCAATACGATTATAGATTTGTAGGTCATGATTATTACCTGTGATGATGGCGGTGCAAGAGCATAAACGATGGCAGTCATCGGTGACTTGCTCGGCGGTGGATTTGGAACCGTAACCGCTTGCTCCGGCGCAGCCGATCAGATACTTAATCATCTCAATCATTTTTAATTTGTCGACTGTGAACTGAGAGTGCGCTGCAGCTGTATAGCATAGACTAGACACCACACCACAGACAGATGATTTGAAATTTTGCGGTTTGATAGGGGTAGTGGGGGCCGGTGAATATGGCAGAAGGTATCGGAATCGGAGGAAGAAGATGAGATGGTCCTGCTGAGAGAGAGAGAGAGAGAGAGAGAGAGAGAATTGCATATTTGTCTTGTGATTAATATAATTTAATATAGACTTTAATTCAAAATATCCGATTAAAAAAGTAATATGGAAATCAATATAATGCCCAAGGTTTTGTCATGATATGTTTACTTGTTTTGACGTTGTACAAAAGGTGATGTCATAATAGTTGAGTGCTTGCTAATTTCATAATATGTTAACATTTTTAAAGGAAATGATGAGATTTTAAAAAGAAGATCGATAAGCTATTGCAAGAAAACGGATTATAATATATAATCATCCATATTTGAATACTTTATTTTAATCACAAAATTTTAAAAAGAAAATGTTGAAAATAACCACATTTGTCCATTCTAATTCTTGAATTGATTTTTGTCGATACGTAATACACTTACTAAAATCGTATCTTTTTAGTTATTTTAACTAAGTATCATAAATCTGGTTACATTTTTAGAAAAATTGTTATAAATGATCAACGAATTATTCTATTTGTTTACTATTAGTTATTCAACTTACTTTTGTCTAATCTTAGGTTTCATTTTAGTCTTTTAGTCTCTTAATTTAGCTAGATATAGTCTTAACCTGTGTAAGTGATATTTTTTTAAGAATTTGGATTAAAATAATATTACATATGACTTGGCATTTTAGTTTGTTACTCAATTAGGTTAGATTTAATTACAAAGTAGAGGGTAACAATTCAGATAAGGGCTATAGCTCGATTATAGTCAGATATTTTTTTAAGAATTTGGATTAATTTTTTTATTAAAAGCACCATATAAGCCAGATAAATGCTATACTCGGTTAAAACTTAAAAGTGCCAAATTGAGAATATTTTGTACGTTAATTATCTAACAGATAGTCAAAAATAAATTGAACGATTAAAACAAATAAATAAAATAATTTGTTAGTCATTTGTAACTTTTTCTTTCTTAAAGTTACGAGTATAACTTCGATTTACCTTTTAAAATGCAACAACACTTAATCTAAATCTTTTGGCAATCGTTTTGTACATTTGAAAACCCAAAATTAGTTTATCATATTTCTCTAAATGGCAATATAAACTAATTTTACTAATTAACAACAAACAGTTACCCTTTGATTAATTAAATCAAAATTTCCAATCAAATGCTAATTTTAATGTTAGATCTTCATATAATTTTGAACTTATAGTAAAAAAACGTTCAATTGTGTTGTACACGATATAAAGTTACGACATTGTTTAATTTTGTGATAGCTTTGAGATGTATATTTTATATATTCTTCCAATTTTTCTGGTTAATTGTATCTCTATTTATTTTTCCGTTATTACTTTTGTTTTCTAATTGTTATTACATAAACAATTAATTGATTTTTGAATATATGAAGGTAGATTTTGACTTCGAGGGAAGTCAAAGATTCGTCCTTCCTTCCAATCCAACCGGCGAATTGCTCGATACATTCAATTAACAAATTCACTATTAATTTAATAAGGTGTACCCCATTACTAATTCCTTGTCTCTCCAAAATCTCTAATTACCTTCTAATTACCTTAATATCAATGATATTAAAATATTTTATTTTCTTTTGTTGTATTCATGTATTAAATAAGTTTATTTAAAAGATAATTTAAATATGAAACTCTAAATATTGCAATTATTATATTAAAATACTATATAAAATTTAATAAAAAAAATACAATGACATATAGAATTAAAAACTAATTTAAAATAATCACAAAATAATATGTGACAAAATGAATGAGTGTGAAATGCAGCAAAAAGATATTTATTAATTAGAGTAGATTATTATTATCATCAACACTTATAGACGCCCTATATTTCGTTTCGATTATCATTATGTTATTTTTTTCATTCGGATTATCCATATGTTATTTTATTCGTTCTGACTATCTTTATGTTATTTTTTTCGTTTGAACTATCATTATGTTATTTTTTTAGTTTTTTTGAAACCGCACTTTCCAAATGCAGAAAATGCTATAAAAATTAAAATTGTTATGAAATATTAATTGCAGAAAAATAGATCCAAACACTAAAATTTTATAATACGACATTTAAAAATATTAATTCAAACATTAAGGGCAGGATATGTTATAATTATAAAAAAAAACTACATAAATTTTAAAAAATTGTTATATGTCGTCATCGCCCCCCTCGTTCCATCAGGTATCATTTCGTTGCGACAAAGATCGAAACCACTCTTCAAGTTTCGTACTACATATGAGGTCTTTAAGCATTATTTGAAACATATCCAACTACAAAATAAAAAATAAAAAATTAAAAAAATTAAAAAAAATTAAAAAAATCTTATAAGTTAAACCAATAACTTACCAAAATATAAGCAAAATACAAACTATATTACCAACACGTTAAATTATAAAACTAACAGTTATCAAACTATAAACTAACAAGTATCAAAATACAAATTACCAACATATCAAACTATAATTAAACTAACTATTACCAAACTATAAAATAATAACATAGGAAACTATTACCAAACTAACAATTACCAACATATGAACCTATTACCAAACTAACAATTAACGATATATGGAACTATTATCAAACTAACAATTTGCAACATATCAAACTATTACCAACATATCAAACTATAACAAAATAAACAATTACCAAAATATAATTAAACTAAGAATTACCAAAATATAACAAACTAACAATTACTAAACTACAAATACCAACATATCAAACTATAACCAATATATATGGGATTTTGAAATTAAATAGTCTCATTTTACATGTGATTGTGGCGGTGGCTATGACAATGGTGATAAAATTCTTTCTTTAGTTAAAACATCTTATTTAGCATTAACAATTAGATTAATTATACTTTAAATAAACAATTTGATATATCATAACATGCGTTCTTTTGAACAAACACTACTGTACTAGCACGACCCCCCTTTGTTTGCGTATTTTTGTTGCTTACAGATTACTTTGTTTGTCATCGAACACTTTATAAATTCGATTGTTTGAAAATGTTCAACTGTTTACTCCTAATTACCAAGTGACATACCCTTGAGGTGGGTTGGCTAATGCTCTTAGGATATCTGCAAGCCCTTTGATTCTCTAAAAAAGATTAATCGTTTTACTTTTTCGATCTCTATAATATTTTTGTAAAGATGCATCAATGCCCTGCAACAACCTAGCACTCTGGGGATCCAAAGAAACCCGATCCAAATCCAATTTTTTTACAAATACAAAAAGTTAGTTAATTGAATATCAATCACAAATAAACATAAAATATTATCATATAAATAATTCACCTTCAGATTTATGATTATTGCATTCCTTAAAATGGAGGAAACATCATTGGCGGATGCACCATAGATCCCGGGGTATCCTGGGATACCCCTAAAAAAAATTCGGTACTATAAATTTTTTTGAAAAAAATCGTTTTATATAGTGTATATATACATAATATTAATATGTTTAGCAAGGTAATAACACAAGTTGTAGTTGGTTAAGATGGTTAATGTGTTACAGGATGTTGCTGGAATCTTATTTCCAACATTTATTTACATTTATCTTAAGAAGCTAAGAAAATTAAATGTAAGTATTGAATTATCGAAGCGGTAAAGTGTCGAACTTTTAAGTTTGAGGTCCTTATTTCGAATCTTGGCCATTACAAGGGTGTATTTTATTTTGTTTATTAGTTTTTTAATTCTAAAATTGTCCCACATCGGCCATAACATGAAACATAGCTCATATACATATGTTATATAAGCAATATAACCTTCTCAATTCTCAACAAGTTAAACTTTTGAATGAGTTTGGGTTTAAACCGAAACTGAGTTTGGAAAACCAAGAAACTAAACTCACCAGTTTGGGATACCCATCTATTTTGACCATGACTCCGCCATTGGGAAACATGGTCTCAATCATATACGCTAAAAGGGATGTTCTCCCAAATATATAGCCCAATATCATGGGAAAACATATTATCATGTTTCCCGATAGGGGTCAATGTAATATCTCTGTCAAAATCCAAAGCCACAAGCTTCCCCTTGTTTTTCGGTAATAGCTTTGAGAGTTTAATGTTTTTTGCCAATGCTCTTGTTCTTTTAGTTGGAAAAGATGAAAGATATAATTAAAAATATTAGTTATAACAACTAAGTAAATATATTAATTAAATAAATCATAATTAGACTTATCATCCTCTGTGTGATGTCCATGACCAAAGCCTACTAAATATGGTGGATCCTCGTCTCCATCACTTCCATGGTTGAGACCCATCACATCGGTCATGATGTAAGATGATGCAATCCAAGTAAACCCCATTCATGAAGATGTTGCGCCATTCATGGAAGATGTTACGCCAAAGTGATGGATGTTGCACCTAAGTGATAGATGTTGCGCCAACTGGAAGATATACCAAAGTAAGAGATCTTGCGCCATTCCTGAAGAATGCTACGCCATCATTGCACAAGATGGGTCGTCATCATGCAATTTGTGCCATCTTGGTGCGAGGGGCGCCATTGTGGTACCCTGATGATCCGTATGTTATGTAGTCCTCTATAATGCTCAAGAGTGTTCAAGATTACTCAGAAGTTGGTGATGCTTAAGGAATACATCATGTTGTGTCACCATGATGGATGTTAGGCCACTAGTAATCATGATACTCCACTATGACTCATGGTGCTCCATCATGTGTTTGGTTTATGCTCATGAAGTTGAAGGTTCTAGAACCGTCTGCATGGCACTCCGTGATTGGTTGGAGATTAGGACATCCCCTAAATGGGTTAATTATGGATGTGTCTTGCCCATCAGAATTAGAGTTTCTCATGTTTGCCAATAAATATGTTCATGTCCCCATCATTCTAAATTGCTAGATTTATGTGAGAGCTCAAAGTAAGATATTATTTTGAGTGATTGTAATAGTTTTAGAAAATTAATAAAATCTCTTTCTCTCTCTCTCTCTCTCTCTCTCTCTCTCACACACACACATACACACACACACGTGGATGTAGGTCACTTTGACCGAACCACGTTAAATATTATATTCCTTTTGATTTACATTTTTTCAGAAGTTTTATTTCCTGAAACTTATTTGATATTTGTCTGAAATGTTTACTTGTTTTGTTGTCATCCAACATAATTTGACAAATATTTATATCTAACCAACTAAAATGAATCAAGTATTCAAGTTATCTAAAAGGAATGTTAAAATTCGCATATGTGTTCACATACACATTCTAAATTTTCAACAAAATAACAAATTATAATGATATTTTTTTTGTCTTGTTTGGAGGGAGATTTGGTAACGTGGTGTATATTAAAATGTAAGTGGTTTTGTCGTTCCACTTTGCTCCCAAAAAGAAATAGAAACAATTAATTTAGTGTTCATCGTGTTTCATGTCATACCATTTTGAAACCATTCTTTGATTCTAATGATATAACAGGCCTTCTCGTGCAAACCTTTAACTTTAACATTAACATTAACATTAACAGGCCTTCTCGTGTAAACGACTCATATGGATACACTGCATTTTAACTAATCCATCTTTATGACTTGGATAGAATTTACCTCTATGTGTCCCTCTCTTGTGGATCATAGACCCCGACAATCTATCTATTCCATCATTCTGCTTCTAGCTAAATAGGTAAACAACTATCTTAATTATAACCAAATGCAGATTTGAAACTATTTATTAGACGTTTAATTAACCTATGCAAAAAAAAATATTAGAATATTACAATGGCTGTGAGATATGTTCCTTGTACAACTATGTACAACTTAATATAAACAATAAAAAATGTTAAATTAAAAAAAAATTAAAAAATATTTGAGCATTCAAGAATTGTGCATTGATTACTACTTAATTTTTCAAAAAAAAATATATATTGTGTTAAGTCGTGATTAGAGCTTGTCTTGTGTTTGGATGCAAAATCCCACTTGACCACACCTGTGGATTTTGAAATCCCAAAAGTTAATTAATTAAGTTGTTAAATGCTTCCTTTATCTCTTATATATACCAGCTTAGCCACTAGAATTGACTAAGCAACCCACTATTTGAAAGTGATTAGTCAATAATTTGTGTCGTTTTAAGGATGATATAAGAAATTATATTATATGATTTCATGTTTACCATTTGATCTTACATTTTAGAGTTATTTACCCTAATGAAAATATTTTTAAAAAAAAAAGTATTGCATAATTTTGAAAAAACAAAATCTTGATAAAAAAACAAGTTCGGAAATAGTTTTATTCCCGAAAAAGTAGTTTGAAATTTCATTCCCTTTTGCGTGGTAGGTTCAAAATCTCATATATGGTTCGGAAATTTCGAATTTATTTTTTATATTTTTATGTTCCGAACTTGTTTACGATTTTTCAATTTGTTCTTGAGTTTCAAATTAGTTATTTGTATTAGATATATATTGAAATGATATAATAGATATCGAGAAAAAAAAAACATTTTTTTAATAAACAATGTGGAGAGAGAGAGAGAGAGAGAGATATGCTTTTTGATAATCAAGAAAATTGTTAAATAGTTGTGAGACCCATATAAGTTAATTTAAAAAATAGTAAATTACACGAATAGTCCCTATGGTTTAGGGTAATTTGCGCGTTTGGTCCCTAATTTATTTTCTTAACTCGGAAGATCTCTACTGTTTGTTTTTGTTACACGCTTGGTCCCTGACTTACCTAAAAATATTATTTTTCCCTTGATTTTTTGATTTATTTAAATAAACACACCCCCAATCTCACCTCCCTCACCTTATCTTACTTACCCCACCATTTTTTCATATTTAAAAAATAATTTTTTTAGGTAAGACAAGGACCAAACGTATAACAAAAGCAAACAATAGAGACCAAACTCGTAACAAAAACAAACAATAGGTATCTTCCGAGTTAAAAAAATAAGTTAGGGATTAAACATGCAAATTACCCCAAACCACATGGACCATTCATGTAATTTACTCTTTAAAAAATAAAATATAATATAAAGGTCAACATATTCGAGAGCTTTGAATTTATAAAAAAAAAATAAAAAAATAATGATTTATTATAATTGAAATATTTTTTATTTTTTAAATTTAAACAAATGATTTAAATAAAGAAAGGAAACTAATAAACTTTAATTTTGGGAATTTTATAATTAAAATGTAAGTTTATTAGTGAAATTAATATCCATTTATTATTACATTTATTGCAATTATTATATTAAAATATTATGTGGAATTTAATAAAATAGAAAAACTCATAAAATAACATGTGAAAAAAAAATTTTAAATAACTACAAAATAATATTTAACAAATTGAATGAGAGTGTGATAAATATCAAAAAAACAAACTGTCATTTATTACAAAGGTTTGATATTCAAATTTACGACTTCCAAATTATATCAAATCAATTGATCTGTTTATACAAAATCAAAATAACATGTATATGATAATATGAACGTTTAAATATTTCAAGAATCTTGGCATTACTAATTTCCACTAACCCATTATCTCCTAATCCAACTAAAATATACAACTAAAATATACTATCAAAGTGTAATTATTGAATGCTACTATTCTTCAATGATTGCCATTCTTTTTGTGGCCCCAATATTCATAATATATAGGGATTGGAGTAGTCGTTTTCTCATGTATCATAAACATATTTCTTCAATAAATTTTCATGTTAACATCAACATTGTTTATGTTAAAATCATTATAAATTGTTGGTGATATCCATCTTAATTAACACTATTTTCCTATCAAGTATCTTTATATCCACGAGACTAAAATGTTATGGTTCTATTAATTTGTAACTGTAATATACTTCACTATAATTGATGATAGTTAGGTGTAACTTCCTTAGTGGACTAAATGTCGTCCAGACCAAATTTTGTAAATTAACATAACATTATGTGCAATAATGTCACTTTTCGTGAGTTTAAAATGTAAAGAAAGATGGGATGTTATATAATCCATGATCAAAATCAGATTCCTATAAATCCAAATTCATGGATAATTCATAAAGCTAGGGTTTCAAATTTTCAGCAATCAAAGCTTCCTAATCTATTTTTTTCATAGAAATGATATCTCATCAATTGTTAACATTAAATATTATAACTCGATACTAAACCCATTGAATCACATAATTGAATCGATTTCGAATTTGGTAAAAACAAGAGTTTTACACTATTAATAGATATTTAAAAAGGGGATGAAAAAAATGATTAAATGTTAATTACATTAAAATCTTTTCAATTGTGTTAAAACTACAATTATAACCTAGTACTATGGGTTTACAGGTTACCTTGTTTGTTTGGATAAAAAAAAGATTAAATGTTAATTATATGGATAATATAAATAGCTTGATAGAGTAATATAATTTGAGATGATGTTAATATGCTATTATCTTATAAAAATGATATTAATTTCATGTTTTATGCAATCATTATTTATTAAATTCCAGAAACACTACGACCATGAGTGTATTCAGATGTATATAAAGTGATTATAACATATTTAAGCAGCAATCACCAATTTGCTTGTTAAAGCCTAGCTGATAGCAAAAAGGTAAATAATAAATAAAAGTTGATACAATCTTCTTTACTATAAATATTAATCGAGAGGTGAAAGCTTTTGTTAACATAAAACAAGAAAAACGATGAATGAAATCTCATAATACACTTACATTATTAAAACTGAAACTTATGAAGATTGTAGTTTCTTCTTGTAATCTTGGAAGGTGCCATTGAAAGGTGTCACCCTGCCATCCGACACTGCCCATAACTGGTCAACGCTGCCCGAAATCAGATGCTCATCGTGACTCACCTGAAAGTTTTAATCCATTCATCAGTTATCACCACAAATAAAAATAAATATTTATATAAAAAAAAGGTTAGATAAATAGTTAAAGTGAATTAGAGTATAATTAATTACCATGAGAACCCCTCCTTGGAATAGAACAAGACCTTGTATTAATGCTTCCACAGCATCCAAATCCTGCATTTACAAATTACAGCATAAATTTTAATATTCTTATATATCTTTATTTGACATTATATAACGAGGGTATTTTGGTCTTTTAATAAATAAATAAAAAGAGCAATGGAGTTTGAAAGATTCCAACGGAATTGAATTCCGTTAATTTGGCAATAAAACGGAATCTCTAAATCCAATTCTGTTCGGAATCAACAAACCAAACATGTCCGGAATATTTTTGGAAGGAATGGAAGGAATTGTTTAGCAAATAAGAATTCTAAAGGGAGTTCTTTTTCAGGGTCAAATTCAAGATTTTAAGGAAAAATAAAAATAAAAAGGTAGCAATGATTTGGATGATCCCACCAGGGATTATATAAGTAATGAAAAGGTTTACAAAAATATATGGTGATATCCCACAAAGCACAACGAGGGTGTTATATGTCACATAATAGATGCATAAAGTTACCCAATCCTGTAATTTCAATGGGATAAAAGGGTAGAACAGTCAAATAGTCAAGTCATTGACTGATTGACAACCATAGACAGGGATGACAGACCATTCATTTCATTCTGTATGGAATAAAAAAGAAAGCAATGATTGAAACTTACAAGATGATTTGACGGCTCATCAAGTAAAATGATGTGAGGCTTTTTAAATGTTATTTTTGCAAATGCAACTCTGCTTTTCTGACCACCTGACAGATGCCACTAACAACAGTAAGTCTAAAGTCTAAACAAGCTGTACAAAAATGCTCCACACGAATAAGAAAAATAAAGAGGCGTAAGTTACATTTTTGGTCCCCGGGTATAGTTGATTTTTGCAAAATTGGTCCTAAAAACTTCTCTTGTAACTGTGGTCCTTATGTGGCATTTTTAGTCCCTCTTCCAAGTAAATGGACTATACGTTTGGGACTAAATTTGCAAAATTCAGCTATACTTAGGGACCAAAAATGTTACAAAAACCTCAACTGCAAGAGAATGTTTTAGGACCAAATATGAAAAAATCTATACTCGGGGACCAAACATGTCATTTACTCAGAAAAACACATACCAGACAAGGTGTACATTGGTTGAAGAGCTAGATTCCCAGTAACACCAAAAGAACCCAAGTGGCCTCGAAGCTTTTGTTCAGGCACTCCCTGTGGCACACAAAAAAAAAAATCATTAATAAGCATGATACATATAGTATATATTTAAATTAAATATATATTAAGATATTTAGTCCATTGAACTAAAGAGCATAACTCACAGGGAAGCAACGCATCATGTATAGAAGAGGATTGGAGGTAAGGTCAAGCCCATCAACGTGATGCTGACTGAACACAGCAATACGAACCTGAACACACGAATTTTTTAAAACCATTAATGTTACTGAACATTATAGAATAATAAAAAAAAAAAAAAAAAAAAGTAACTTATAACATCCCTCTCTCCCCTTTTCTATGAAAATCAGCCCAAGAAAGGGAATCACATTCCAAACACACTACCTTAGGGTTTAGGGTTTAGGGTTTAAGGTTTTACCTTAGCCGAACGAAAAACTGTTCCTGAGATTGGTTGAAGCTCTCCTGAAATCAACTTAAGTATGGTAGACTTACCAATACCATTGGGCCCCACCACTGAAAATCAATTTGCATAAAATAGTTACAAAATCAAATTTACACAATACAATTCTAAACAAGGATTATCCTTACTTGCTACACGGCTGTCCAAATCTATTCCAAAATTCAAATTCCTGAACAGTATTGGGCCTCCAGGATACCCAAATGAAGCATCACTATCATCACATTTAAAAAAACAACAAAAAAAATAATTATAACTTAGGCAGATACAAATATTACATCTATATTTTAGTATTATAATAACAACAAACCTGAAACTTATAATAGGTGGGCCAGGTCTATCATCTGGTGTAGGAAACTCAAACTTATAACTGCATACACACAAAAAAATAAATTACATAAAAAAAAATTTACAAGTGTGAAAAATATCAAAGAGACAGTAGTGGCACATACTCTGGATCATTCACCACTTCATCAACGTGTCCTAAACGTTCCAGTGCCTGAAATTAGTCAACAAAAATGATTATATTATGAGTTAGAGTTACTGACCATTTATAAAGTAGATTATAAAATCGGTCCCTGTGTTTTATAAGTTTTACCATGCTTAATCTAAAACCAAAGAATTTTTCAGTTTTGGTCCCTATCTCAAGATTCCAAAGCCAAAATCTATATGGAACCTTATAATAAGGACCAAACCGTATAAAAAATTCAGTTTTGGACTAAATGTGGTAAAAATAAGAAAGTATAAGGTTGATTTTTGTAACCCTTACCTTGATTCTAGATTGAACCAGGGATGCACGTTTCGCATTGTAACGAAATTTATCAATGAAAGACTGCAATAGTATAAGATAAAAAAATATTAAAAAAAAAAATAAAAAAAATACATGCATAGTTTTTCTCCATTTAATTATTATAAAATAAAGCAAAAGAAAAACCTGCATATGTTCCCTTGAACGCTCATTTGATTCAAAGGCTTTCTGTTTGTTTTTAAGAAGTTCAGCTCTCGTCCTCTCAAATGTATCATAGTCTCCTTTGTATGCAGTCAGTTTTTGCCCTTGAAGATACAATATATCTGTAACTACCTGCAAGAAACAAGATTTTGATTATAACAGTAGTATTTAAATAATTGAAATATAAAGTTTCTGGGACAAGAATATTAGGGCAGAAAAGTGTTACCGTGTTCAAGAATTCCCTAGCATGAGAAACAACAATAAATGTTTTCGGCCATTTTGTTAGGTATGCTTCCAACCACAACACTGCATGAAGATCAAGATGATTCTGCACAAAAAAAAAAAAGATTTATTTTATTGTCTAAAAGATGTAAGGTGGTGTTTTGTATGATGGATCAGAGAAGAAACGAAATGGTTCATCCCATTTGAATGAAAAAAGAAGTTGTTTGTTTTGCCTGATGGAATGTAACAAACCATTCCTGAAGGAATCCAATTCCATTCATACAGGCGAACCAAACATGACCATGGAATGGCATGACTCATTCCATTCCTTTGAACCAAACACACCCTAAATTATGAAAGACAGGGGGAGGGGAGCATACTGTAGGTTCATCAAGTAGTAACAAATCAGGCTCAATGAAAAGTGCACGAGCAAGAGCAATTCTCATCCTCCATCCTCCAGAAAAAGCTTTTGTTGGCTTATTCTGCATTTCTGGTGTAAAACTCAGACCCTGAAACCCTCACATAATTATAATTATTAATTAATAAAGATCATAACCCACAAATCATATAACAAAAAAAATGTAAAACTAATCACTAAATCAAACAAATTAGAAACCAACCGCAAGAATAGAAGCAGCACGGGCTTCAGCAGTATATGCATCAATGAACTCCAGCCTTTTGTATATCACTTCAAGCTTCTGAGCCATTCCATCATCTACATTTAACCCATTCGGATCCTTCTTTTCTTCAGCCTCCAATTCAGCATCTCTCTACAATTATCATAAAAAGTTTATGTCTTTTTAGAAAAAAAGAGTAAAGACATTTGCAACGTGAGCAAAACCAAACCTGTATTTTTAGCAAGCGGGCTTCTTCTTGCAACAGCTGTGCTCTCTCAACATCAGAATTAAGAACACATTGCAATGCTGATGTGTTATCACCAACAACTTCCTGCTCCACATGCAATATCTGACAGTTTTTAGGAATACCTTCAATGGCATGCATAGCCATATACCTTAAGAAAGTTGTTTTTCCTGTTCCATTTCTACCAACAAGCCCTGTAAAGAATGTATCACATGATCACATCATGATGCTATCATTTAAAAAAAGACATTAAATCCTGATTTCTTGAAAAATAAGACTCACCATAGTGTCTTCCATGAGAAAGTGTTACAGTACAATCAACAATAAGTTCACGTCCACCAACAGAGACATTGAAATTCTCCATATGAATATCTCTAACTGAAGGTCCTTCAACAGTATTGTCATGGTTTACAGATACAACAGGCATTCCAGCCTTTGCTGCTTCCATTTCTGCTACATGCATTTGGTATTGCACCTGATCAATCAACATATAGGAATTACACATGACAGCACAGAAATAAAACTAACTACACTCCTTGAATCAAGACAAATGCTCACATATTATTGTATCAACATTTTTAAGTCTATAGAGCCTAGTTGATTTATTATGTGTAAGCTCTAACAGGTGTAATTTGTAACCAATGATATAACTTCCACAAGGGTTAATGTAAGTATCAGTTTGTTTAATATATAGCAGGCTTGGTTGTTAAAAGAACTTGGTGCTCTTTATACCATTATAATGGTATAAATAAGACAAAAAAATTGTTTAGGGACACTAGGCGTACAAAATAAATAAATAAATAAGTGGCCATTCTAGAAAAACATAAATGGTTGGTTGGCCAATTTCAACTTTAACCCTTTAAAAAATGGTGATGTCAACAAGTTTTGCCACATAGACGCCAGATATACAATAGGTGGATGCCAACTAGGACGTAAAACCTGTTGCCAAGGTTTATAGACAGTCATATTGGTATAATTCAAACAATAATTGTAGGTTTAAGGACCCTGATATGATGCAAAATCATGTTAGTGGCCTATTTTGAGCAAATCTTATACTTGGTTACCCATCCTTGATGAATGATGATATATACTATTATACTAAAACTTTATATATGTACTTTACACATATGAAATACCTCTCTTTGACGCTCGTCTTTCCTCTTTCTCCTTTCAAGCTTGATTTTGTCACGTTCAGTTAGCAGAGGACCATCTACTGGCTCAGGTTTCCTTTTTGGAGCTTTCTCTTCATCCATTCCTTCGTTCATTCTAAATGGTGTAGCAAGGCTTCTGACTGCTGGTTTTATTTTGATCAAACCATGATTTCCAAATTTCTCAGACAGTCTGCTACAAATCTATAAATATTGTTTGAGGAGCAATGACAAGTCAATAACAAATATTGCTTTTGTGTTTATCAGATTGAAAATATATTTGTTTACAATGAAGTCATTCAATCAGGGGAGTAGAGTAGTAGTTGAATTCCTATAAACGGCAGTGTGGCACACAAAACTAACGTGATTATTATCCGAAAAGCCGGATTAGTTAGGGATGATCAAACCAAAAATGAAAAGACTGTCTAATTTGAGTGGAGACTATGCAGTTTGAGCTGATTACCATTTAGTTATCAGTAATTGTGTACTTCAAGCTAAGCTATCTATCTTTGCCAGAAATTAGACAAATTGATAACAATGACCAAATAAAGCATCGGTAAAACTACGCGTAACTAACAACTGTAAGTGAATACATAACAAAATTAACGAAAAAGCAATCAAAAAACGAAATAATTACAAGTACATACAGAGTGACATTCATCAAAGTCGGTAACGCAGCCGGAATCAACGAGAAGTTCTCCAATGGCATCAAAGGCACCTTCGCCTTCAAATCCAAAATCAAAATCTTCATCCGCGAGGACGTTAATTATGTAATCGATGATTGGCTGGTCTAGATCCTGTGCTCTTGGACCTAATACTTCGTGAACAACGTTGCTAGCTACTTCAGTCATTTTGCCCTTCAACCTAATTCACCGGCAACTGATATTCCGGCAGATAATGAAAGACGATAAAGAAAACAAATCGTAAACCCTTTCGACTTTCGAGAAGTGGCTGGATTGCCCCTTCTGCAGTTGTGGGCTGAAAGGGGAAAAAAAACATTTTGAGTCAATGGGTCATCCAGTACTTTTCGAGTCCATTATTCTTGTTCAAAGTTGTGTCAACTCAAGGAAGGCCTTCAGATTAGAATTGGACAAACATAAAGAATCGAACCGGATCCAATGCGTGGTTTGGATCTGAACATAAACCGGATCCAAAAACCGGTTTATCACGTTATTTGGGTTTTCTTTGTTTTAATTTGAATTAATATGAAAAAAATTACAACAATTCTTTAACACCGATTAAATATATATTTCTATTACAAAGCAATCAACATTTGTAGGTTTGTTCGGAGAACTTAACACATGCACCCCATAATCTACTTATATGTTTGTTTGGAGAAGCTTTTTTTATCTATGTCTCTTTCTCACTCATTTACTCACCTATTCACAACCGATTTGTTACCTATGTGACCCTTCTTCAACTGAAAACGAAAGGTGATTTAAATATGTGGTTGCATTGGCATATCTCTTTGAAATTTGAAGGATAAAATGAGTTTGATTTGATTGATGAGAATGATTGACCCAAAGGGAAATTCTTTAGGTGTTCAGTTTTGCACGTTGCTTAGGCTTCCTACATTAGGTCATCATTTTTCTTACAAAATCAAAGAAAAAAAATGAGGAGTGAGGACATAATAAGAAGAAATTGAGTAGTGATCATAATTAATAAGTGGTTCCATCTTCAGTGATATCTTATTAACTAACTTTACAATCGCCCTTATCAAAATATGGATGGAAAAAACTAGGTCTCATCCCCCCCCCCCCTCTCCTTTATACTTCTCTCATGGATATATGTGTTATATACAATTTATTCTCCATTTAACAATATGTCTCTTATACCAATGTGTAGGTTGTGGAATTATCTTTCCTTCTTTCTTATTATGATATTTGGAGTTGTAGGAAGGAATGAGACTTTATGTGTTAATGCCTTTTATTTTCCATGTTGTCGTCTAATAAATCAGGGTTAGCAAGAGTGTGGATGGTTACCTGATAAAATATGTTAATTACAAAGGTTTCGCAACCATTAGGTTTTACCACACATAGACTCATACTTGGTATAAACCCATCAATGTTTAACAAACTTAAGGGTTTTTTGAAAATATCCCTTAAACAATACAAAAAAAAATGATTACTAAGTCCATGGTTGTTTGATAATGAATTGTGGCATATCATAAAAGTGTCCTCATTTACTATAGGTGGTGCTTCATAAATTTGACATATCATGTTGTTATTTCTATTTGAAATATCTCTCATACGTAATATTACAATTGTAGTTCGTCTTTATAGGCACTAATGGCTTCAAACCAAGTAGGTTTAGTACATATTCTTTTTTCTATACATAGAAATATGCTTTTTGCAACTTAATCTTTTGTTGTTGGCTTAATCTTTGTCCAAGATACACCAAGAACACTCCATAGTACTTAAAAACACCTTATTTTTGCTCATAATGCTCAAACCAGGGTTAGGGTTTCAAGGGAGGGTATTGGAGAAGTAGAGGCTAAGAATGTAATGAGTTTGTGGAAGTTAAGGAGCTTAAATAGGCCTCAAATCACGAGAGGGTTTGGACATTGAGCGCATATGCCCAACATACTCCTGGTACGCCTATCATATGCAGGGATGCCCTAGTACACCCAACGTACTTCTCCCGTATACCCAACATACACGGCTTAAGCCAAAATAGTCCTAACTTCAAACGGTCATAACTTATTTGTTCCAACTCCATTTTCAACAATCTTTATATATACGGAAAGGTATTAAAGAGCCTCACAATATTATCTAGATATCTTAGACTTAAAACTTCTCGAAAAAATCCATATTTAATGCAAGAAGTCTGAAACATCACTTTTTCCGTTTTACCCGTTGACTCTAACACAAACCAAGGGATTGGATTACATAACCAATATTATCAACATCCAATAGGGTCTAAACCTTATTCCTTTGAAGCCTAAGGCCTTTAATTGATCCATTTATTGTACATAATCCCGGATTAAGAAATTTCTCGAAATAAGATGTTACAGTTTAATTATATATGTTTTTTTAATTATTTTTTCATATTTAATGATATATATATATATATATATATATATATATATATATATATATATATATATATATATATATATATATATTATCAAAGCTAGTTTAAGCTCGCATGCTTAAACGATCATTATATATAAGGCTCAACTCTAGCTCGTTTAATAAACGAGCCTTAATCTAAGCTCGAGCTCGGGGTCGAACTCGTTTAAGCTCAGCTTGTTTTCAAGCTTTTAATGATCGGAGCTCAAGTAGCTTACGTGTAGCTCGGTTCATTTACATCCTTATTTAAGATATGGGTACAACACAAACAATGATGAACACATATACATACATGTTGAAAACACAAATACATAGTCACATACAATGATTAGCAGAACATAGAGAAAAAAATCGACTTTTTGGATTTTAGTTTTAATTTAGTAAACAAACATGATCAAAGCTTTAAGATATGGGTTTTGAAGATGACGGATAAACGGTTTTATAACATGATAAATTTGGTCCATGTTGTAGCACCTGGTTTCCGGTATGTGAATTTTATTTGAGCATTGCCCTATTTTAGCCTTGGACTCGGCGAGTCATAAGGTCCGACTCGCCGAGTAGGGACGAGACTCAGGACACGTTTTAAGTGGGCGACTCGGCGAGTCCATATCTTGGACTCGGCGAGTCACCGCTGCTGGATGAAACCCTAAGTTTCAAGGGTTTGCACCCTATTTAAACCTTCATTCCGCCCCAACTCGTCCCCATTCACCCCCAGAACTCCCCCAACATCGTTTTCCCTTGTTTCCTTGAGAAATTGAAGTGTTCTTGGTGTGTTCTTGAAGGTTTTGAGGAGAAAGAGGAGTAGATCAAGAAGAAGGGAAGGAGATCAGCCATCTTGGTGTCATTTCAACATTTTCCTTGAGGTATATCTCGTTTTTCCCCTGTTTCTATGCTTAGGATTTCATTTGGGACACTCTTGAGCAATTCTTCAAGCTTGTTTGTGCTTAATGATTCGTAATAAGTGGATTAACCTTTAGATCTAGGCAAGATTGAGCTCCAGGAGCTCAGATCTGTTAGCTTTATGGCCCCATGTGGCTTGTTCATCCTAGATCTACCCTTTTGAGGCATTTTGCACCCTAAAATCCACATTAGTGAATATCCACACGTAAAGTTGGAAACTTTACGTGTGATTTGTGTCCTAGAAGTCCAGATCTATGATTGGCATGGACTGAAATCGAGTAAATCGGTGTATTTGGTGGATGCATGGCGGCGACTCGGCGAGTTTGGTCGCGAGTCACCGATTTGGTCCCTTTATGATGTGTCGAGTTGAGCCGTGAGTCACAGGGGGGTGACTCGGTGAGTTGGGAACTGAACTCACCCATGTTAGGACTCGGCGAGTCAATGCCCTGACTCGGCGAGTACAAGGCAATCTTCATAGATTAAGAACAGACTCGGCGAGTTGTTTATACAACTCGGCGAGTCTTAGCATAAAGTGTTCTTCGGATGAAGATGAACTCGACGAGTTGTTCATACAACTCGGCGAGTAGGATGAAGGAGTTGAATGACAGTTAGAAGGTGAACTCGTCGAGTCATAGCCCGACTCGACGAGTAGAACCAGGGACCCAGGACAATAGTTTGCTAGGGACTCGGCGAGTGGAGATCCACTCGGCGAGTCGGGTCAACTGAAAGTTGACTCTAGCTTTGGCTTAGAGCTAGACCGGGGGTAAAATGGTCATTTTACCTAAAGGGCAGTTAGCAGTGTTTGATTGAGTATGTTGTGGGAATTGCAGCCGGAGGACTCCCGGAGCAGCAGCGGTCAGTTAGTTCCCGATCAGTTCAGCAGCTACTTTGAGGTGAGTTACCTTCCCGTAGTAGTGGGTCTAAGGCCACACGGCCGGCCCACCAGTAGGAGATGTATGATAGATGATTGTCTTTGTGATATCATCTAGGTTTGCTATTACCTGTTATGTTACATGCTATCATGATACGTTATATGCAATAGTAGTAGAGTTCGGTTGTTAGGACCGCTGGGTAGTCAGACACCCCAGAATTATCTGACTGTATGTGATGGTATGCTCGTATGTTGGTCTATTATGTTATGCGATAGAGGTAGCGGGAGGGGACCAGTCCCCGAGGATCGGTTGTTAGGACCGATGGGTAGTCAGCACCCCAGAATGGCTTGACATGGGTAGTCAGCACCCCAGAATGGCTTGACACGGGTAAGACGGCACCCTAGAATGGCCGTATGGGTAGGTCGGCACCCCAGAATAGCCTGGCAGTACGTATGTTATGTGTTTGTATGGTATGTGGTACGTTGGGGGAACTCACTAAGCTTTGTGCTTACGTTTACAGTTTTATTTTCAGGTACCTCTGCATCGAAGGGGAAGGAGCCGGCGCGGTAGCGGCACGTCATACACACACTCTTCGGTTTTCGCATTTATGAGATTTACTGGGATTGTACTCTGATATTTTGATGGGATGTATGGTTTGACCTTTTAAAACATGGTTACGATGTGTTATGGTGTGATCAAACAATGTTTTTATTTATTAATGTTTTCTAAAGTAATGTTTTAAAATGAAATTTTCGGACGTAAAAATTGGGTCGTTACACATGTGGTTCTCAATTTTTCTGTGGTCTTGTCAAACTTGATTTGGTATTGCATCAGTTTGTATAAAATGTGTTAATCGAGATAACTAGGTAATGGGTGAACCAAGAAAGGACCATTGTTGCCTTGGTTTGATCGAGAAAAGAAGGAAGCGAAAGCAACAACAAGGTTGCCGTCGATTGCTTTGGCAGCGAGGGATGCTCTAACAACTCTCGATTGCTTCATCTTCTGCTCAGCAGCAAAATACACAGGTAGGGAGGGACTCCAAAGTAACAACGATTTCATGGGTGTTTTGCTTGTTGTGTTCGTCGAGAAGGATAAAGGAAAAAAAGAGGTTGTTTCCTTTTGGCTTTTGTAACAACCCGAAATTTTCGTACCATCTCTTGTAACTCTTTCGTAGTACAATTCACGCAATCAATCGTCGTTTCCAAATTCGATTCCGATCTTTTGTTTAATTAAGTCATTAACTTGTTCGTATCTAAAATGACTTAAGGGGTGTCTTAATACATTTAGAAATCATTTTAACGACCCATATTAGCGATCGGAATATTTCTAGAATTTACCGTATTGGGTTACGGCAACTCAATCGGGTACGACCAAAAGCCTCGCCTAACGCCGGTATCGGGTAGAATTCCACCGTGTCCAAAACTTAGACACTATATAAAGTGTTCTAAGCCTTCATTTGAAGCTTTTGGCCATTCTTTCATAAACACTTCCAACCTCTCTCCTCATCCATAATCAAAGGTCCAAAAACAAAGATTTAAGGCTTCAAATCAAAGAGGTAACATCCCTAACTTGTTATCTAACCTCTTTAGCCTTCAAATTGATGTTTAAATTGAGTTTTGGGACCTAGAACATGATTTTACGGCCAAGGATCAAGTTTGAGCCGTAAACACTTAAAAATGGGGTTTTTAAGCCAATTAACCCTTCCAAATCATAGTTGGGACTTAGATATGACCTTGAGGCTTGCAAATCTGGACTTGGAACACATTAAACATACATTTTGAGAGATAAACAAGAGTTTACGACCAAGGCATGTGCTTGGGCCGTAAACTCCTCAAAAATGGGGATTTAACACCTTAAATCATGTCTAAATGCCTTGTAACTCAACCAATAGCCTTGTGGTAAATCCTAGATCCTTCTAAAAATAGTTTGGGGGTTTGTAACACATCAAAAATACCACATATAGGAGTTTATGGCCTAGGAGCATACCCTTGGCCGTAAACTCATGAAACTATGTCAAAAGATGAATCTAATGCACTCCAAAGGCTTGAATAAATTTCTAGAATCACATGTGATTGTTTTAAGTGTCAAAAACTAAATTTTCATGAGCATAAGAGAGTTTACGGCCATAGAACATGCTTCTAGGCCGTAAACTCCTAAAAATATGTTAAATGGTGCTCTAAATTCATAACAAGGCTTGGAAAATTAACTAGAATCACATGTGATTGCTCCTTGTACCTCAAATCAATTTTTCCTTCATCCTATGAGAGTTTACGGCCGTAAACTCCAAGTTTACAGCCGTGAACTCCCTTTTATGTGGTATTAATTCATTCTAATTGTTCCAAGGCATTTTAGTAAATCATTCCAACAATCCCCAAGTCAAATCAAGCCATTAAACCCTCAAAATGACACCAACATGAGTTTACGGCCGTAAACTCATGTATGTGTGTGTTTTATGGCTGTAAACTCACTTAAATGTTTATTCTTGGGGAGTAAACTCAAGTCCCAAGTCCCTAGTACTAATACACGTCCGTAGATGTCACCCGGGTCACTCCAAACGCTCGTTTTGAGGTGTTTAACCTCGTCAGAGTGTAATGTTCCATATAATTAGTGAATGTATCCCTAATTGAATATATATGGACATTATTTCATTTTACATAGGGATATTGCGAGTAATCAAACCCCGAACCAACGTTTAGTGTCTGAAACCGTCGCATTCCCGAGTCTGGTGAGTTCATACCCCTACCCCTTTTTCACTGTTTTCACTGTTTTTAAGGGGGAACACAAGCAAAGTACAAAGGATTTATTGTACTCAAAACATGTTTTCAAATGTGTGTTTCACATTCCATATGCTTTTAATGTTGATTACTACAACTGATAACCGCTTGGACATGCAGATCACGTAACATATATTTGTGAAATGGGTTTTAAACTGCTATGTTTTACTTATATTTCACAAATGGTTTTCCACATTTTGTCAGTTAAAAGCATGGTATTAGAACATTTGGACATAATACCTATACACTGTTTTGTCCTCGGTAACACTCCACATATATACGCAGGTGGAGGACTATCATATTATTACTAGTAAATTTGTTAATCCTGTATGATTGGAGACACGTCCTCGGCGAACACTCCACAGAGATACGCGAGTGGAGGACTACACCCGTAACCAGAATCTTTGGGATTTAGAGAGCGTGACTTGAGTGTATAGATCTATACGGGGCTGACTACCCCACACCTGGCTGCTAGCTACAGCCGAACCGAAATGGTTCAAGGGTGACGAAAGTCATAAGTATGTGGACTACTTATTGCCACAGGTTTAGTCTATTGTATGGTTATGGAACTCGCAATTAGGATAATAGAGATTTACTTATGGTAATAATGAACAACCTTATACAATTCACAAGATAATCAGTTCTCTAGTATACATCTTTCACATTGGAAACCAACATTCAGGAAAGTATGGGACTTTCCTGGGGAAACATTGAACATAACCACGTATTCGGAAAACATCTTTTACATATAATAACTAACATTCAGGAAAGTATGGGACTTTCCTGGGAAACCTTGTACATAACTAGGTCTAACAAGAATACATCATTTACATACGGTAACCAACATTCAGGAAAGTATGGGACTTTCCTGGGAAAACGTTTACATAACCAGAAAGGATAACAAACCGGATAACTATACGTCTTTACAAGAGAAAACATGTTTTTCAATGTACAATTCTACTTTACATGTTGACAAACAATAACAAACCTTTTTAAGAAAATATGGGATTTTCTTGGTGTGTATAACATTTCAGAAACAGAAAGGAAACTTGAACATTTTCGCAAACAAAACCACTTATGAACTCACCAGCGTTATGCTGATTTTCAAACCGCTTGTGTTCTCAGGTCAGCGTTAGAACAGGTACCCGAAGATCCTTTTTGCTTGAAGTCGGAGTACTCAGAAGACCCGTTTCATTTTGTTCATATATATATATATATATATATATATATATATATATATATATATATATATATATATATATATATATATATATATATATATATATATATATATATATATATATTATGTATTACAATTGTACAAACTTTACTTTTGAACAACTGTAAAAGTTTTCTTATGTAATTTAATGGTTGTTTTACTTTACTTACTATGTGCATTGGATTTGATACTCAACGTGAAGTCAACCACGTAAATGTTTCCGCCTTCGGTTTTCGGGGTGTGACAGCTTTCACATGAAAAAACCACCTCCTGTGGGGGTGTTTTCTTTTCTTTGCTCGACAAAAACGAGAGGAGAAACGAGGGCGGATCAAGAGGTTGTTGGTTCTCGACGGTTCCCGATGTCTCAAAGGTCGGTGATCCAAGTCACAGTCACCACCGTAGGTGTTTTTTCCGATCAAAAAGAGAGGAAGGGAGAGGGAATGGAGAGACAATGACTTCCTTTTATAGTCCAAACAAGCCTTTAAGGGTAGCCAAGCTCCATGCTTTTATGGCAAGTTAAACACACAACCAACCATACTTTGTACTTGAAATGAAGTGTGCACTCAACAAGGTAAAGGGGAGGAAGGTTTGGACGTGAGTGTGGGCTAAGGAGGAAAGCCTTTGGTTGATTTTTCATCACTCATGCAGGGTGGCAAGTTAGATGATGCCATATTTCCTTTAAATGCCCTAAAACGTCTTTTATAGCTTTGTGTGCCAAGATCCTTACATCTAATATTTTTTTTCAAAAATGGCGAATGATAAATCCGATTTCAAGGATTTCAAAAACTTTAACGGATTAATTTTTCGAGTTGTAGAAGTCCAAGAAATTACATTTAAAGATTCGCGTTTAAGTGACCCGAAACGTTCGATTTTTCCACTTTCACAAATACTTTTGCTAAAAATATTTCGAGTATGAAATTAAATAATATACCATAACATGAGCCAAAAACGCTATCGGAGTTTCCATCTGAGGTGTGCAAGTGCTTCAACCGATCGAAACAGTTTATGTAGTTTAAAGAAAATCAGAGTTATATTGGTTTGTTTTTTTATTTACTTATAATGATCGTATCTTTTACATATGAACTCCATTTTAGATGTTCTTTATATTTCTGAACTCAGGTGAACATGTACTACAAGACTAAAGTATTTGCTTCATTAATAACTGCTTAATACGAAATTTCAGCTTTTCAGACATATTAATTAGGGTTTCGGTACGTGCTTTATGATTCAATTGAGATTTTTCACAATTGGAAGTAAGATACCATTTCATATCTTATTATCATTGTAGCGACACTATTTTTTTATTTTTTTCAAAATATGCATTAAAGCTTAATATGTCCGGTTACAAAGAGGTTCGCGGTGAATTGATTGTCTGTAGTTTTAAACCTAAATTATGGGATGTCACAAAGTGGTGGTCTCGTTAAATTCAACACTGTAATAAAACATTTTCGTCATATATCTCGGCAGCCATACATATAATAGTTAAAAATTAACAAATTCCCATCATATGTCAGTGATAAACAATATGAAATACTCAATTGAACTCATATTATGATTTTGAGAGAAACAATATCAGGAAAAAATAAGACACTAATTTTTAATCTAAAAATTATTAGTCAACTTCTACCAAAAAATAGTCTAATAACCATATATATATATATATATATATATATATATATATATATATATATATATATATATATATATATATATATATATATATATATATATATATATCGACAACAACCCCATACAAGCTTAAGTTTAGGTGTGGAACCCAATACCATGTCTGAGGTTGATTTACTGATACCTTGTGTTCCTACGAAATTCACTACATTTCACCGAACACCTGGTGTGCATTTCAAACAATCACTAACCTTTAAATTTGAAAAAAGCTAAACTATTTTCGGCATATTAAAGTTTTTTTAGAGAATAAAATACTGATTAGCGTGCTCTATCCATCAAACAGAAAAATATCGTTAAAAACCAAAAAATGGTTGTCGAGGTTGTTTGATGGAGAGTTATAATAACAACTTAGGAAAAGAAGAATTAGGGGAGGAGAGAAGCAGTTTTGAAAAAAATGAGCAATCTAGGGTTATGTAAAATTACCTCGAATATGGCCTCTTCTTTGATGGGAAATCTAGGGAGAATCACCGGTTTGATCTATTAGATTTGATGAAATGGTAGTAAGAAATAAGTAGGATTACGTATTATTTAACAAAACGATATAGTTTTAAGGGTTCCACACGTAAGAAATAAGTAGGATTGCGTATTATTTAACAAAACGATATAGTTTTAAGGGTTTCACACGTAAGCTTGTCTGTGGTTTGGAATACCGGTGTTTTCACGAAGCAAAGGTTTTGGAAAACCTACGGTTTTGTAATGAAATATGATTTTTGTTTCTTAAATACACAACCAGTAACCGTAAATTTTAGGTGACACAGCAGATACGATTATATCGATTATTTTTGGTTAAAAGATGAAAAATCATTGGAGAATACGACTAGGTTAGTGATTTTTTTTTTCCTATTTTAACATGCATACTCAAAATTTTATATAAAAAATTATTGATCCTTTACACACGCACGGGTACACCGGTTAAAATAAAATTTTGACAAAAGCAACATTTTTGCATTTTTCGTTGTAATACTCTCAATTTATATGGATGTTATTTTTGAACACATCTTCTAAAACCCATCTCTTTTTCACTTTCTCACCTCCATGTTCAGGGGTTTGCCTCAACTTTTCACACAAAAGTCCTTTTTGAAAAAGTCAAGGTTTTCTGAAACCCCCTTCACGCCGGCCATTTGTCCGCCTCTTCCCCTTCCCATCGCCGCCACCGCCACCGCCACCTAAGGTAAACGTCTCTCTTCTCTTGTTTCTCGTCTCTTCCATCTCTTATCTTCCGTCTTCTCTCTAATCTGATTAGGTTATGTTTTCCTGAATCACGAATCTGAATATCAAACATTTGAATCTCGAATCTGATTGTATCTTCTGTCCTCTCTCTGTATCATTTAGCTAATCCTATTCTGGTGGATTCAGTGTGTGTTACAGGGTAAAATTGAATGATTCTGTTGGATTCGTGCATTTTTAAACTGAAACATGATCCGTTCTTCTGCAAGTTAGGTTACACGCTCGCCTTAACGCATGACGATGGAGCTTCCGCCGGACATACTATTCTACAAGATATTACCACGGCTGCCGGCGAAATCTATAGGCCGTTTCAGGACTGTTTCCAAGCAATGGCACTCGGTACTACGGACGCCTTTGTTTGAGAAGTTACACCTCCAACACGCAACAAACGACCACCATCAAAACCACCACAAACTTCTGATAATCCCTTACGACTCTCCATGTGTTTTCAACACCATCGACTGTGAAGCACCCGAGGATGGATTAACTCCCAGCCGCTTGTTGCCATTTGATTTCGATCCAAGTTCTGAAAAGATGAAGCTTCTAACATCTTTTGATGGACTGATTTGCGTAGGCATAGCCAAGCTTAGTTGTGGTGATGAATACTCTGATCTGATATTATGGAATCCTTTAACAGGTGACTATAAGAAGCTATCTAAACCTGACAATTCTCACAAAGCATGCTACAAGCGTCGCAGAAAAGCATTTGGTTTGTATTACAGTGACGATGACTACAAACTTCTAAGTGTAACCCGTGATTCCGATGCTTACATCTACTCATTGAAATCCGATTCATGGAGAAAGGTTGATTCATCATCAAAGGACTTGAAGAAAGGTATTGACAATCGGATTTCAAAACATTGGTGGCCAAGTACTCTGCTGAATGAAAATCTCTATTTCTTAAACTACGCTGACAAAAGAGACCCTTTAGATCCATCTCATCGAATATCATATTATTCAATAATAAGGTTCGACACAAACACAGAGAAGTTCACAGAGATAGCAACTCCCTCTTTTGGAGTTCCAGATGTAATAACTTGCTTCAATCACCAAGGCTGCATTCATGTATATGGAGTCTATGGCGTCATAAGGTTGAATTCTATAGTATTTGGTGTTGAGCTGTGGAGGATGGATGGAGATGGAGGAGACTGGAAGAAGGTGGTGGTTTCTGATCCGATACCTAATTCAATGTGTATAAAACCACTACACTTAATGAGGGATGGAAATTGCCTCATTCATTCCATTTCTGAAGGTTTGGTTTACAAAATAGATTTGGCCACAAATACCAAAAACTTATCATGTTCGTTTTCTGCTCGTGGCTTGGATACATCTCCAACTGGGAAATACATCCAGACTTTGGTGTCACCTAATCGGTACCTTTAGACTCTTTTAGCAGCCTTTGTCTTTCTTCTTTTCTTGTTGATTCATTTTGTTGTGTAATGAATGATTAGTATGAACTCAACTTTGTCTTTGGTTTACTTGTCACACTTGGAAGAGAACCACATTTATCCAGATTTACTTGTTGATTTCATTTTGTTTTCCAAATCTGATGATACTCTTCTGTAGATAAAATGGTGAGTTTTACTATAGAATTGAGAGCTTGATCCACAATTATTGCTGATTTTTTTTGAACTTTGTATTGGGGTCTTGAGCACTTTTATGTTATTCGAGTGTTGCTTGTAAGACCCTAAAAATTAAGTCATCAAGCATATATGAAAATATATGTAAATTAAATTGCTAAGACTCAAGTCGTGAAAATCATAAGTGGGTGTCAAGAACCCAAAGGGTAGTATGCTAAGATAAAAAATATATCTATATAGTTATGCCACCATTTAGCAACAAGTTGAAAGTACGATGGCTAAATAAGTAATTTAGCATTTGTATGGAGTTTAAAGTGGGGAGTTATAAAGTAAAGGGTTGTGTGGCATGGAATGCATGGTTTGATTTAAGAGATATATTCAAGTCTTTGGTTGGGTTGAAATGATGATACCTCATTACCTTTGTCTATTTCGACCCTTGGAAAAGTACATTGTGCATAGCGCGATATATTATTTAATTGGTAACAAAAATGCGTTGGGTAATGAGATAATATTTAATTAGTAACAAAAATGAGATAATATTTAATTGGTAACAAAAATGCGTTGGGTGATGAGAAGTACTTCATAAAACATTATGTTTATAATATAATAATAAGCAAATGAAATTATATTTCCCGTTGCATTGGAAAACAGTTAAAAGAGGTCAAATACATAACTGGACAAGGGAAATTGAACATGGGCTGATGTGGGCTCGACCATATGATCTTGGACTTGAGGTCTAGGTCTCAGTTGAATATTGCATAAGCTTTTTTTTGCCAAACACCCACCTCAATATCGTGTTATTATCATTTTAATAAGATGTTAATATTGTGTTATTATTGATTTAATTTCGTGTTGATGTTGTATAATTATCAGTTTTATTCATTATAATATTATTAAACTTCAAAACCCTAATTTGATCTACTTTGAAGATTTTCGAAATTTCACTATTGTTTCCTTTTATATCACATCTTTTTGCCGAACATCTACTAGGCTATATATATATTATAGTTGAAAATGAAAATTATGTAAGAGAAAGATAAATGTGAAATTAATAAAAAATTTAGAAGTAAATCAAATTAGAATTTGAATTATAAGAACATTGGACAATTACAATGTATGTATATGATACAAAACAACTTAGTATGGTGAATTTGGGTACATAAGCTTATATATATATATATATATATATATATATATATATATATATATATATATATATATATATATTTCTAATTCCACCTATGTCTCCGATGAAACTTGAACCTTCAACCTCTAGGAGGGAGGACAACACCCGGTACCGCTGGGCAAAGCCCAAGATTATATATACATGTAATTTGATAAATGAGTAATATCACAAATAATACTAATTAATGCAAACACGATTTATAACCCTTTAATTAACCTAACCAGAGTTGTATCCAAATCGAATAAAAAGTCATACACGCAGATAATCTAAGCTGTGAGATGAATATATATAGCACCAAAAAACACCAAAACACAGTTATATTTTCATATCATATCCTTATCCTCTTCCGCAACTCACGTGAGATGAATATAATACTTAAAACCATCAAACCCATAATCCCTTCTCTTCCCCATCTGTTTCTCCTTCTCTCTCTCATTGTCGATGCAGATGCTTTCAAACCTAGAAAATCAATCTCATTTTGTTCCACCTCTTTTTCATGTTCCTCAACAAGCCCTTCATCAAGCCCATAAAAAACAAAATCAACAAATAAGATGTTTTTCTTCTTTCCTTTTGGGAGGAGAGTATGGAAGGATAAAAATCAACGACTATCCTTTCTCTTCTTTCCTTTTCTTCCAAAAAAGAAAAAAGAAAAAAGAAACTAACTAGGGAGCACAAAACTTTTATGTTTTTCTTCTTTCCTTTTCTTCCGTTCTCTTCTTTCATTAAGTGACATTCACACTAAATCCCCTTACTATGGGAGGAAGAGTAGGAGATAAGATCTTCACTAACCTGCTTCCTCTCTCTTTTAGCCGGTTGTTTCCTTTAAAAAATATGGGAAACATGATCAACATCTGATCATCTACTTCGACTCCGGTTAGTGTTAAAAAGTTTCAAAAAATAGAGCAAATTAAGGAGGTGGTTGTTTTAGAAGGCTTTATTTTCCGAGTTTATTTTATATAAGATCATTTTTCCTAGCTTATATTCCAACTAATGAGTTTATTATGATTTCACTAAGAAAATAAGTTGAACTCATGAAAAATAAATCAGAAAAAATGAACTTATAAAAAATAAGTTTGGAAAATAAATCCTTAATAAACTAAAACAAACACCCATAAATCCCTAACCCTTTAAAAATCTATCAAATAAATCTTAATCTATATTAAAAACTTCCAAACAAAATAAGTGAACAACAATAAAACTAATAATCTAAACAAAAAGAAATAATTATATACGACGACGACAACAACACAATGTAAAAAAACAAAAGAATAATAATTAATGAAAGACAAAACTGCAAAATTAGTCCTTATGGTATGCGAAAAACTTTGGATAGGGTCCAAAAAGTTTTCAACTTGCATGGGAGATCCAAAATCAAAAACTTCCTGTGATTTTGGTCCAAAAAAACTTGAAAAGACGATTATGCCCTTTTTTTTGTATTTTTTATATTTATGCAAATACTAATTTACTTTAAAAATAAAAAGAAAAATAGAATTATCCCCTTACCCCCACCGTTCTCTCTCTCTCTCTCTCTCTCTCTCTCTCTCTCCATATTCGTCTCCCCCTCTCTGTATCTCTTAAAAAAAAAGTCAAAAACTTAAAACACATGACCTCCATCCACCACCACAGGACCGTCACTGCCCTGAACCCATGACTATCGTCGCCCTAAAGCCACATACCACAACCGCCCTACCTGTGTCTTACTTCTTTAAATTTTTTTCTTGACCAAATTGCAGTCATTTTCACTATTTGAAATCACTCAGTCGAGTGATTCTAGGGTTCCATCAATGGTGGTTCATAGCAATGGAATAGGAGGAGACAGTGTTTCAAGTTAGTGAAATTGAGAATGAAGGTTATTGGGTCGACTTTCATCACTATTAACAAGACCCGTTTTCTCCATTCACTCTGATTCAAAAGGTAACCTTGATTCTACCATTCCAACTATTAGAATCAGGAGAGCAAAGAAGGGACTCAAAGATAAAATCAATCTTCCAGAAATCTCTAGTGATTTTCTGATCAATTCTGGAAGAAAGCAACTAGAGAAAGAAGTAGAGATGTTTCGATCATTACTCCAGAAACCGGTAAATCATTACTCTAGAAACCGCGATGGAAAGGTAGCTCCGGTATCAGGCGAAGGTTCAAGGGTCATTGCTTAAGCAGACACGGTGGCTGCCATCGAGATTTCCTTGAGGGAAATAATGAAATCCTTCACCACACCCATCAGAAACCTAAAATACTCAAGAAACCCACCTGAAACAAGAAATACTCATTAATTTTGTGGATTTGATAGTCAATGAAGGAGCAGAGCTAGAGAAAAATGGAGAATATGAAGGGACAAGGAGGTTTCCAATGGTGGTAGAGGGCAGCGAGGACCAGACAGAGAAATGGAGAAAACACAATCACATATCTGAATGTGCTTCTTGTATAATCAGTTTCTTCAGGATATGGTTAAATTGCGCAATTATTGAAGTAGCAGAACCAAAATTAGTTGAATATCAAGGAGGCAAACTGGTCTCGATCCTTTCCCTCTATCTTGATTATATATTAGAGTTGACTCAGTATCTGATACCTTCTCCACCTCCTATATATATGTGTTTTGTGTATTTGTTGGTTATAACGATTTGAAGAGGGAGCAAGTACTAATTTTGGACAATTTGCAAGTACTCGAAACCCAGAAAATCTAATTAAGAAAGGGAAGAAGAAGATGGATCAGGATTTTTCTTGACTTTTTCTTTAAGAGAGAGAGAGAGAGAGAGAGCACGGTGGGGGTAAGGGATAATTCTTTATTTTTCTTTTTATTTTTGAAGTAAAATAATATTAGGATAATTATAAAAAATGCAAAATAGAAAATAAAAGGGCATAATCGTATTTTCAAGTTTTTTTGGACCAAAATCACAAAAAGTTTTTGATTTTGGACCTCCCATGCATGTTGAAATTTTTTTAAACACTATCCAAAGTTTTTCGCAAACCAGGACTAATTTTGCAGTTTTGTCTTAATGAAATAGTCACTCTAAAAATCAAAAAAAGTATAAATGACAAACCAGGTGTTTGCAACTAAAAACTAGACTATATAGTGCTCTATTTTCTATTAAGGCAAAGGAAAAACAACTTGAAGCAAAAAATGCTAATTACTTCAAACATTATAAGAAGAGAAGAAGCCACCCTCCCCTACTGTATCGCCCTTTCTTCTTACTATAATGCAATATAGTCTGTTAATCTACTTAGCCGTTTATATAACCCTTCCCCACCTCCGTTCTTCTTCACACAAATCACATATTTTCTCAGTCATTCATCATCCATCTATCTGTCGGTGTTCTCTCTTTATTTAACCTTGATTTCAATTTTTGAAGCTCTAACCTTAGGTACCATTTCCGACCAATGCTCCACCAACTGCTTCCAAAATGTATACAACAGTCCCATTCCCTAGACCCCCACCACTCTCTGTATATAACCGTCACACGCACATAATTTCTTGGTAATAAATAGAAGGAGATGAAGCTATCTAAAATGTCGATGTTTTGCTCCTTTAATCAACGATGACCGCTAATTTAGGGCTTATTTGAGAAAGCTATTGATATTCGAGGTCAGATTGCTTAAATAGTTGTATTAAAAAGGTAAGTAGTACATTTTTTTTTATAGAAAATTTGTGTTTCAAGTGATCAGTTGAGTTCCATGGCTTGTAATTGTATGTGTTTGAAGAATTTGATGTACTCTTTTGCTGGGTTTTTTTTTTTAATTTAATTATGGTGGTTTTTTGTAGCCTCCTGCCAAAACCAGTCTCCTATTCATGTAGTTGATCTTCCTGTAGTTGAACGGCATGGATGGAGCTCCTATACCAGGTATTAGGGGTATTCTTGGTTTGTGTTTTCCATAAAACATATATAACAATATGTGGGGTATTCTTGGCAACCATTTCCAGAAACATTGGTTTGTCTTCATCTTATTAGTTTGTCAACATATGCTTCATTTAATGATAAGGTTTTTCTTTTATACTATTATTAAATTATTTTAACATTCAAATTTGTTTCAGGTAACATTATATTTACCTATTAATGTTTAGGTTTTCACTAACTATGCATATTGTTGCATTAAGCACCAAATCGAGTTCCACAATCAACAGGTCCCCTTTCTCTTTACTGATTGTAAGGTATGGATTAATCAAGGCTATTTTTACTTATGTTAGGGAAAACAAACGATACTTATCAAGACTTAGAAAAAATATGTTGAGGAGGTGAGTGACCATGTAAAGGGCTTCCACCAAATATGTAGGTGGCATGTGAGCTTGAAAGAGGAGGGTACAGATGGAAGTGTTTATTATGTGAAGAATTCGTTCCAATTACCGTTTTGAGGTGAGGTGTGGGAACATGAGATAGAAATTGAAAACCATTTTTGGAAAAGTATTCATGAAATTTTTTGTTATTATATTTCCCCCATTGTCACATTGAAGAGCTTTAATGGTGGTGCCAAGTTTGGTTTTGATTAAGTTTGAAAATTCAACAAATTTGGAATAGGCATCCGATTTTCTTTTTAGGTGATAAACCCAAAGGTAATATGAGAAGTGATCAAGAAATATGACATAATATCGTAAACCACTCTCACTTAAAATAGGAGATGTCCAAACATCGGAACGAATAATATCACATGTACTAGAAACAATGGAATCGGAAAGTTGAAATGGAATTTAATATGTTTGCCAATTAAAGATGTAGAATAAAAAGTGTTCCACAAACTTTTATTACATGAAATGAAATTGTGTGAAAGTAAAAAATCTAAAACTTTATTTTTGGGATGACTGAGACGTTGGTGCCAAAGAGAAGGGTTTGCGGAGATGGAGGAATGACCGGGTAGAAAAGACCATCACTATCATATTAGATTAGAGGTTATCGTGTCTTTAATCATTGACAGTAAAACCATCAAATTCAATAAAGCATTTATTTTGACGAACGAATGTTTGAACTGAAATAAGATTTTTAATAATAGATGGAATGATAAGAAAATTATTTAAATGTAATGGGCGATATGGGTTTTGGCTTGAAAAAGGTGCACGTCTAGTTTTACAAGAACTTTTGACATGCCCCAACTAGAATATGATGAAAGTTATGATTATTACAAATAGAATCAACTATACCCACATTTGCGTGAACGTGATCAGTCGCATCGGTATCCATACTCCATTCGTCGAGATCTTGCAAGGAAATTGAGCTAAACATTTGGGGAAAAGCAGTGGGCCGTTGACCATTGTCAGGACCAAGGAGGAGGTATGGAGTTGTTTTGGGGCTGTCCAGAAACAGTAGTTTGGCTCACGGTTGCATGGGTTGCAACAGAGAAATTAGGTCGGCTGGGAGGAGCACCAAGAAGACTGTTTTGAGGTCTGACCCAAGTAAAATTATTATTGAAAGTAAGCTGATATAGGGATGAGCATTTGAACCGGCCGAAACCGGAACTGGAACAGGAACTGGATAGAACCATTCGGGCCAGGATCGGGACGATATTCTTGTGGATTTTTAGAAACGAGAACCTATAGAACCGAAACCGGTAGAACCAAAAAAAATCAAAACCGTTTATTGCAATTTCTTGATGACCGGTTCCTACATTGGAGACACCGCAAGAACCGGTAGAACCGGCGGTCCGGTTCGGTTCTTAATTTCGGCAGATTAGAAAAGCAAGATTTTGAATCTTTGAGCAATATGTGAGAACCGATAGATCTCCATGGTGATGTTGCATAGATCGTTGTCGAGTTGCATAAGCTTCGATTCCTTATTTTCATGAAAAATCTTCTCGAGAGTAATCCACACTTGGCGAGCATTGGCTTTGTGAACAAGAAACATATCAAGTAGAGGTGGAGACATGAAAGAGGGGGGGGGGGGGGGGGAGGGGGAATCGATATTTGAACGAAAACATCAACCTTCTTCCAATCAGTAGTTGTAGGAGCAGTGTTGGGAGTGTCATATGTGTGGTCGATATGATCGAATGCATTATAGGCTTCATAGAAAGTAGAATAAAGATGCCAACATGAGTCATAACTGAGTCGTTCTAGATCGAAAATTAGAGGTATGTGGGTTTTGATGTTAGCAGTGCTAAAAACCTTGTGTGGTAGTGGATCAGGAGTTACCATTGTAGAGAAGAAAGATAAATAAAAATGGTGATCGGTTGTAGCTAGGTTTAGCCGATGAATGTTGAGAAAAAAGCAGAGAAATTAGGAGAGAAATATTGGCTGTGATACCATAATAGTAAATGGGAATTATGTGATTATTCTCCCTGTCATAAATAAGAGGATACAAAAACCACATATACAAATACATGTGGGCCTATATGAATGGCTACAATATATATATATATATATATATATATATATATATATATATATATATATATATATATATACTAGCCGTCTACCCGCGCAAAGCGGCGGGGCACGTGAGTTCTTTCGGTGATATGTTTCCATTACAAAATTGTTATGTTAAAAAAAAGTACATGTTGAAGACAATATAATCAAACTATGGTGTTATTTGTTACATCATGCATCAAATAACCAATAAAAAGCAACCAGTCAAGACGACACAAAATATTAATCGTGCAATACTTCTTTATACACCACATTTGCTGTATAAACCCCATCACCTTTTGAATTTTCGTTAGGCTTTACTAATACTTTTGTATTGCAACGTGAAACCCCTCTGGACAATGCAACATAAAGTTGTCCATGCGAGAATACTGGTTCTGGAAGATAGATACCTACATATGGAATTGTTTGTCCCTGAGCTTTATTGATTGTCACTGCAAAGCACAATCGAATAGGAAACTGTTTCCTCATTAGAGGATCGATGGTTGTTGCTACTAATTGCTTGTAACTGGTATTGGTTTCATATCGATGGATGTGGATTCGCATATGAAATCAATTGTGTTCGCATCTATGAAATCAGTTCGCATATGACATCAATTGAGTTCGCATTTGGTTTTGTGGGTCAAAACAGTTCGCATAAGAAGTTCACGATTTGTTTGAGGTTAATTGATTTTGATTTCGCAAGCTTGGAGTCGGAGATCTGGATTGTGTTCGCATCTATGGAATGCGAGGAGAATTTAATGGTGATATTCAGTTCGCATTTGGTGACACAAGTACGTGGTTGATGATTTTTGGTTGGTTCGCATTTGAAATCAGTGGGTTTCGCATTTGGCTTCGTATCTGGGTTTCTCAAACAACTGAAATGCGAATATGAGACAACTGATTAATTTCTCAGTTAATGTGATGAAATGCGAATGAACTCAAAGACGGATGGATGCAAGATGCGAAGAATTTGAATGAAAATGCGAAGTTTTTAATGTATAAATGCGAATTGGGGAAGAAAGCTTAGAGTTTCGCATTTGGCACCTGATCTTTTCAAGAAATAATATAAGTGGTCCAACTTCGCAAAATGGGGTCATTTAATCAGAAAATCGATCATTCTTCAAATATGACATTTAATCAGAAAATCGATCTAAAAATGAGACATTTGGTGTTTATCGATTTTTCAGGGTCGACGGGTTGTATGAAAAGCGAAGGCTGAGTAATTGAAAATTAGAGGATCGATGGTTGCTACTAATTGCTTGCAACTGGTATTGGTTTCATATCGATGGATGTGGATTCGCATATGAAATCAATTGTGTTCGCATCTATGAAATCAGTTCGCATATGACATCAATTGAGTTCGCATTTGGTTTTGTGGGTCAAAACAGTTCGCATAAGAAGTTCACGATTTGTTTGAGGTTAATTGATTTTGATTTCGCAAGCTTGGAGTCGGAGATCTGGATTGTGTTCGCATCTATGGAATGCGAGGAGAATTTAATGGTGATATTCAGTTCGCATTTGGTGACACAAGTACGTGGTTGATGATTTTTGGTTGGTTCGCATTTGAAATCAGTGGGTTTCGCATTTGGGTTCGTATCTGGGTTTCTCAAACAACTGAAATGCGAATATGAGACAACTGATTAATTTCTCAGTTAATGCGATGAAATGCGAATGAACTCAAAGACGGATGGATGCAAGATGCGAAGAATTTGAATGAAAATGCGAAGTTTTTAATGTATAAATGCGAATTGGGGAAGAAAGCTTAGAGTTTCGCATTTGGCACCTGATCTTTTCAAGAAATAATATAAGTGGTCCAACTTCGCAAAATGGGGTCATTTAATCAGAAAATCGATCATTCTTCAAATATGACATTTAATCAGAAAATCGATCTAAAAATGAGACATTTGGTGTTTATCGATTTTTCAGGGTCGACGGGTTGTATGAAAAGCGAAGGCTGAGTAATTGAAAATTAGAGGATCGATGGTTGTTGCTACTAATTGCTTGTAACTGGTATTGGTTTCATATCGATGGATGTGGATTCGCATATGAAATCAATTGTGTTCGCATCTATGAAATCAGTTCGCATATGACATCAATTGAGTTCGCATTTGGTTTTGTGGGTCAAAACAGTTCGCATAAGAAGTTCACGATTTGTTTGAGGTTAATTGATTTTGATTTCGCAAGCTTGGAGTCGGAGATCTGGATTGTGTTCGCATCTATGGAATGCGAGGAGAATTTAATGGTGATATTCAGTTCGCATTTGGTGACACAAGTACGTGGTTGATGATTTTTTGTTGGTTCGCATTTGAAATCAGTGGGTTTCGCATTTGGCTTCGTATCTGGGTTTCTCAAACAACTGAAATGCGAATATGAGACAACTGATTAATTTCTCAGTTAATGCGATGAAATGCGAATGAACTCAAAGACGGATGGATGCAAGATGCGAAGAATTTGAATGAAAATGCGAAGTTTTTAATGTATAAATGCGAATTGGGGAAGAAAGCTTAGAGTTTCGCATTTGGCACCTGATCTTTTCAAGAAATAATATAAGTGGTCCAACTTCGCAAAATGGGGTCATAAAAAGACAAAAGTGCAGAATTTTCATTTCGCATCCCTGTAGTCTTCGCAAAATGGAAAATTTTACCCAGTTTCGCATTTGGGGTAAATTTTTTTTGAGAAATTGGAATATTTTCAAACTTTTTTTCTTAAAAAAAACACATTGTCTTCGTCTAAGAGAGGGAGAAAAACGATTAGGGTTTATAAGGGAAATACTTCATGGCAGTGGGATTTATAGCAGGGTTTATAAGGTGGAGAGAACAAACACACGTCTGCTATGAGATATTTTAATCAGCTGCAAATGCAACATTTAAAGGATATTTGTTGAAGCGTATTAGGATGAAAATGTTTTAAATTTTGAATGACCATGAAATTAGGATTTTGCTGAGAAATATAAGGAATCAAAACAAATTTAAAATTTAATATTATTTTATTAATGGTTGTTTGTAATATTAGCTTAATCGTTTGTACGTCTTAAAAAAATAATATTATTATATTCAATCTATTTATAGAAATAGTTAGATTTCTTTTATAAGTAGTAAAGATATATATATATATATATATATATATATATATATATATATATATATATATATATATATATATATATATATATATAGGGATAGAGAATATACATTATAGTCCCACCTAAGCTTAGGTACTAAACCTCTAAAATATATCGTTTTAACATGCTAAATATACCCGGTTTGATTTCACTTGGTAAATATATCATTCTACATAACATTCCTTTCTTTCATTATCGTTTTATCATCTCCGTTTTCTTTTCTCAATTATCGTTTATTACTTAATCCAAATGAACATTATTAAACCCTAAACCTAAACCTAAACCCTAAATTTAAACCCTAAACACTAAAGCTAAACCCTAAACCCTAAACCCTAAACATAAACCTAAACCCTAAACCCTAAACCCCAAACTCTAAACCCTAAACCCTATTGTATCGATCTTGAATTTACATCTTGAAATATTAATCGTGAATCCATTAACGGTAATCTTTATATAGTAAAACAATGTTTATTCAAGAGGTTTAATACCTAAGCTTAGGTGGGGCTGTAATGTATATTCCCTTTTCCCATATATATATATATATATATATATATATATATATATATATATATATATATATAATACACACTAACAGTGGAGTCAATGGACCGAAGGCGATGACGTCGAGCCAGGGAACAAAGGTAGAAATATCGAGTCCTCAAGGAATGCTCGTTTATTGATGTGTTCTTAAACTAGAATGTATTGTACGAAAGTGTTTGTTTATCTGTGATTTATGTTAGATTATTACTTGATGGCATGATAGATGTACATGTATGGTAGGAGTAAGATATACTGCTTTGATGTGATCTTGTGTTGGAATTCACTAAGTTTCGTGTTTACCCTTTCCCTTTTAAACAACTGTTTCAAGAGTTGTAGATACGAGTAAGGGAAAAAGCAAGGTCCGACTGAACACATGGCACGATCGAAAGATTTTGATCTTTGTCTTAAACATTAAGTTTTGGGTTTTTATTGGATGTTGATTTTGGTTTGTAAACCAAATAGATGTTTACAGACGTTGTGTTAGTATTTTAAACTTAACGAATTTGATTAGGTAACAGACTAAATGAAAATTTATATTAAATTACATACGTTTTTAAAATTTTAAATTTATAGTTAATTATAGGACGTCACATGGAGATGGTTTTAAAGCATATATATATATATATATATATATATATATATATATATATATATATAGGTGTGTGACTAGAGTTTTTGCAAGAGAAAGGGGCTAGAAATGCGACTATAGACAAAGGAATAAAAATGCAATGATGGGCGGTTTATGATAGTTTTTGTTGGTCCATTTTAATTACATATAATAATAAGAGTAATTTACAAAAATGTTTCCTATCCTTAGATCTGATTCCTATGTTCCCTTTCTAATATCTTTTATCTTTTCTTTTGTTCGTATATAAATTCTAATTCTAATAGTAATATAATATAGAAAATGGAGCACATTAGACCATCTACATCCGTCTTACTTTCAGACTCCTTGCAAATGAAGCTTGAAAGTCCACGTAGTATCTCCTATTGCTATACTTGAAAGCCTTGCAAAGGCTCTAGTTGGTCCCATATTATATATATATATATATATATATATATATATATATATATATATATATATATATATATATATATATATATATATATATATATATATATAAAGTAATTGTTGATGTGGTAGTGGAGACCATTTTTAAAAGATGAGTGTTGTTACGGTGATGTGAATAGTTATTGCAAAGCTGATATGACACAATTGAAAAATTAATGACATTACTTTGATGTGGATGACCTTACCTCATCCTACCCAAACCCATACTCATGTTCATCATTTTTATTTCCAAAACCCTTTCCTAATAGTTGCTCACAATGCTTACAACCCTATTATCCAGGTCGGATAATTGGGTCGTGACCCCTCTTCAATAGGATAATGTTGTCATCCATCTTCCCCAATAACTAATTTCCAAGTAGATTATGTCTCATTCTCATGTTAGTTTTCTTTGTAAGCCCGTTAAAACATATGTTAAGGTACTCTGTCAATCTAGTAATAATCTCCCCTTCCAAAACAAACCTTCAAAAGTTTCTCAGCCGTATATATCAAGAACTGATTAAGAAATAGTCACATAGGAATCTACATCAGGGATAATGCAATAAATATATTTAAAAAAATCCTTTACCGTAATAAAATAAATATCTTCCTCTCAGATCCTAGGTTGTATGGTCCTTTCAATGTTTATGAAATGGCCAACATATTGGAACATTTTCTGGTAGACACTATCCATACTTAGGTTTTTGTATGTAATTAACCGTTGGATTGAGACAAAAAAAAGTGTACGGATGAGAAATATATATTAATAAAAAAATCATAAAATAGTCATTTTAGGGCTGCAAAAGCAAATGATGTTGGTTTGGGAAGAAAAAATAATGAGCTAATAAAATAGGTACAAAAAGAGACGATTTTTTTTTTTTAAGAAAAAGATTACATGAACACATGGACCAAAAATGTAGCTTACTCACAAAGAAAAGAAAAAAGCAACCAATATACAATTAACATTTCTAATCACCATTTAATGCTATCTTCTTATACAACAAAGAATATGGGAAAATTCCTCCCTAAAATTCGATCACCTTGCTAAATGACCCCCATAAATCTACAACTTAACCCTAACCCTAACATTTCAACACTTTAAAACAACTAACATACTCAAAAATAAATCAACATTACACTTGGCCAAAAACTCGATTAAAACACCCACAGAATGTCTCTCTCTCTCCCTATTTTCGACCATCTTTTTTGCATTTTCACAAGTTGATGATTTATAAACACAATGGGCTTGAACTTGTACTCATAATTATGATTAATTAACCTGAACTCTCACATGAGCTCCCATGATTAGTCGACAAATCATGAACTAAAAGCCTGATTATGTTGCACCCTGATGACATTGACAACTCCACACATTCTTGCAAATCTGCATCACATACTACAAGAACCCATTCATGATCATCATCAAGATACTTGATATCGAAAGTACCCACATCCAACTTCAACCTCTTTCCAACTTCTTCTTTCAATGTCACTATACCCGAATTTGCACCCACACGAAACCTAATTATGTCTTCTCTGTAAGTCGCCTTTATTGTTATTGTTTTCATTTCAGTCCTTGCTGTGAAGGGTTGTACCTTTGGGCTAACTTCTTGTACCTTTTCAAGAACCTCAGTGGGTTGACAAAGATTTGTGAGATCATGTGAGCTTCCAGCATCCTCAATTAGCATTCCTCTAAACGGTTCTTCAGTTTGTGGTGCTATAAGCCCTTCAAGATTCGGTGCTTTGACTTCAAACAGTTGACTTTCTGCTATTCCCACACATTTCTGATTATGAGAAACTGTTTGATCATGATTTTATGAGGAAAGATTTGATTTTGAGAAAAGGGTTACCTTGACATGACCTGTGGGAAGTCGGGCTGCCCGTGCTTGCTTCTCTGCTGCCCGATGTTTGATGGGTTTGACCTTGATCGTTCTTTTGAGATGGTTTTGACCCGGGAGACCCATTTTGGGTAGTTGGTGACCCGTTTGGAGCTGTGGGCCATGATGTGGAGTCAACACCAATGGGGAGTGGGGTGGTTGCTAATGAAGGAATTGTGAATGTTCCTTCACCTCCTTGAACTGATTCAATCACCCGTTTTAGCTTTGTAAGTGAACGGTTGACTTTGTTGATCTTTCTTGAAGGCCACCTTGAAATCCCATGTTGTCTGCATATTCTTTTCATTGTAGTGGGACAAACTGCAAAATCAATAACAATCTTGATTAATAACACATTACTCTTTGCTCATTGACTTTTTCAGGTCAAACTTGCTCCTTTCAAAATCTTGATTTCATACAAATATTGCTAAGAATTTAACATCCATGTTGTTATATCGGTAGTATTTGACATACTTGTAAATGGGTTGTTTTCTTTTTCTTAAAAACTCAAAGATTTCGGAAGAATTTTAAAGTTGAAAACTCGATAAGTTGACTTGTTTTACATAATTTAAATTCAGCATCTTTCTAACCTTGTGCTACCAAAGAAGGTTAACAAAGGTGTGAAATTTCCATAAAAAATATTTAAAAAAAAAAAAAGAAAAGTTTCATACCACCAAGATTCTTTGCAGCATCTTTAAGACTTCCTGCAAAGTGTTGCTGAAGGACTTCCAAGCTAATCGATTTCTCAGCTTTCCCTCGTTTTCTCTCGGACTTTTTGGTAATTTCCACATTCTCTGATTTCCCACAATTTCCATTCAACGCATTGGGCCTGACCAAAGCATCAACACAACCCACTGGGCCTCCATTTGATATTAAAGATTCCGATAACCGAATCGAGTGAACCCCCGAATCAAGAACATCGCCTTCTTCACATGCTTTAATAATTTCAACCATTCTCCCATCTTCCCCTATTTCTTCCCCACAAGCGACCTTAAGACTCCTAAAATGCTGCTTCATAGAAGTCAACAAAGATCCCAATACTTTCTGTTGATCTTTAAACTCCACCACATTAGGAGGAAGAAAGAACTCCAGGATATAATCATCATCGCCCGTATGACTACTCCTCAAACAAATTGCAAAAGATCCAACTAAACCAAACATACGCGCATAATGAACCAAAGGGTATTCGGTTTTTCCAAAATGCGTTATATTTTCACAAAAACAAGAACTTCGTGTAGCAAACGCCCTTCCAGCTACCCCTTGACCCTTTTGTAAATGATGTTCAGCACACGCTTCACGAAATCCCCACATATGAGCATCGACAACATAAAAGGCGACATCGGTTGTTGACATGCATACTTGACCCATACAACTTCCATCGAAACTGCTGCAACTTTTCTTGAATCCACCACCATAGGCTAGAACACTTCGATGCCTACATGGGACCCACGTTTGAGCTAATGGGAAATTATGAGTCTCGCATACGACTGCTAATATCTCCAGGATTTCAGCTAGGGCTTGTTGTCGGCTTTCGTTGCAAATCTGAGTTAAAGGAAAAACTAGGTAGAGATTGAGAAAAATGTAGAGGGAAAGATTAGGGAAATAAAATAAAAGAAAACAGAAATATATTATTATTATTTCATCTTACTGCTTGCCTGCGTATTCGGAGGATCCAATATATCTGAACTTTTCAAATTCACCGCCTGAAACAAAACGAAAGTTCAGTAATTTATGGAATTTGGGTATATGTTTGGTTGGATGGAATGGAATGATGAATAAATGGAATGGAATGGGAAAGGTAATGGAATGAGTCATTACATTCCATGATCATGTTTGGTAGTCCCATAGAAATGGAATGATCTTTCATATACAAGTTATAGTTTTATATTACAATTTTTTATTCCATTCAATGAAGGAAAAAAAAAAAAAAGAGTAAAAACAAAATCATCAAAACCGGGTGGTCTCATTTGACCAATTGACCATTTTTTTGACTTTTTAATAATATGAACATCTATTTCATAATGAGGTCAATTGTGAATTGCAAAGTTGCATTATGAATGGTCCCACCACTAAAAACATTTTTTTTTTTTAAATATTATATTGAGAAATTTTTTGGCAGTAAAAGTAATTTCACAATTTTTATTGGAATTTCAGAATTGACCGATTGCCAAAATAGGTGGTCATTTTGTTATTAGAATGTGAAAAAGATGGTAACAAAGTGGAAGGAATTAGATTCCTTCAAGAATGGTCCATTCCATTCCATCACGCAAAACAATCACCTTTTTTCATTCCATTGGAATGTTTTGTTTTCCAATGGAATAAACCATTCCATTCCTTCTTTGATTCTTTCATACCAAACACCACCTTAGGGATCATGGATTATGCATTACAAGCATCATTGATTTTGATGGTGTGCAATTTTTCAAAACACATTCATTATTATTCATATGATATCATACCTCGAGTGCTTTGCAGACTTTATCAACCTCAGGGGCATAATTTATCTTCTGTGAAGTCAATATCAACTCAAGAACACCAACACAGGATTGGCCAGAAGGTTCAAAAACAGGCAAAGCCAAAGTCCCACGAACATTATAATTCAGAGCATGATTAAGCCTTTGATATTCTTTGTCTGAATAATACTGCACATTTGGAGTCCATTCTGGAAGCTTATGTCTAAAAACACGAGCAGGAAGCCCAAGGACTTCATCAGTTTCACCATCAAGAGAGAACACATACATTAAAGAAGCCATTCTGTATTGATGAAGACCCGTGCAATTTGGGTCAAGCACAAAGGGTTGACCAGATGTGGTCAACACGTTTCGACCCCGGTTTTTCACAGGTGCCCATACTTGAGCAAGAACATGTTTTTCACCAAGTTCTATGAAGTATCGAAGTGCCATTGTCATTCTTTCTTTGATTATGCATGTTGCATCTTGATATTCTGATGGATTCACATCCAAAATGGGTAATGGGAGCCTCCTTTTTATATCATTGTTTGATGGTTTTCTTGTTACTTGATCAGGGTTATCTGTATCCACTTCAAAAGATTAAAAAAAAAAAAAAAAAAGTTACATTTTTTTTTCATAACAATATGTTATTCGTTAATTTTTATTATATATCATCAAGTTTCAATAGTATGTGGAAACAAGAAAAGTAGCACCCTTTACACAAAAAAAAGGATAAGAGAATAGTTGAATTCATACTTCATATGATCATATCCAAAAAGCTCAATTTATATTCCAAATCTTCCAATTCCATAGCTGGGAATCAGAATCAAAGAATTTAACCCCTTTAACTTTGGAAATGAGATTCCAGTGTCAATATAAAACAAAATATACCATGCTCTTGAACACTATAAAGTTACCATTTATGCGTCGAACACTAACAAAAAGGTGTATTTTTTACATCATTTTCTTTATGAAAAAAAATCTCAATCTTTCATATTGTGAACCCCATCTTTATTATTATTCTCCTTGCATCAGGTAAATAAACTCATAATAATCACATCTTCAATTTCTTTCTGAGATCGTGTATATGTGACCCACAAGATTGAAATCAGTGAACAGAAATGGAGTCTTAATCTAAGTACGATAGAAATGTGAAATGTCTAAGACTTGATAATAATGGTTAAACACAAATGGAGTCTTAATTAATCTAAGTAATTGAGCAGCTTTCAGTGACATGAACGAAACATATATAACTAGATAAGGTTTTGATTCATGTTCGACTTCCGATTCATCAAAAACTACATTAAACTATTTAAAAACATGTTTAAAACTTTCATCGACATACTTGATTGGGTTCCTATATTCAAGGAGATTTATGTGGTACTTATTCTCTTGCCAGATGTGGAATGAATGGCCAAAATCCGTTTATGTTTATCCGTTAGTGATGAATTCAAATTTATTAGCTACAATCTTAATACCTAATAGCCAAATACTACATCAAATCTTCCATGGTCATATAAAATCGAAACAAAATCCAATTTTAAGCAAAACCCATATATAAACTCACTTAAAAATGCACAAATTAACTCAAACTTACCTGGAAGAAGTCGGTGAGCAGCTCCGGAAGAGGTCAACGTGGCATTTCCGGCGGGTTTATCGTCACCGTCGTTGATGTTGTTGTTATTATCGTCGGAAAACGCCCACAGAGGAGAGAAAGATTGTTCGGTTGCTGATAGAATAAACGACGGCGAAGGGTCCGACGAGAAGATCTGATCGAAAGTCCAGGAACCATCAAGGTCGAGATCCATGGTCATCATCACCGGTAACTCTTCCGTCGCCGGAGGCCCCCTTATAAAAAAATTACTCGACCGGTTTTCTTCTTCTGATTCCGGCATTTTAGAAGAGTTTGCAGATAGGAATGGAGAGAAGGGTATGGACTTATGGTGTTGGTGATTCCAATGGAACTGGAATCTAATAGTTGGACTTCCCTACTTGCAATCTTACTTTAAAGTTTTAAACTTTTAGCAAAACAGACACAAAAATAGCTAAAGAATTTGTAAGCCGTGATCCACTTCTCCACAATTGTCGGGTCCACATCAAATTCACAACTCGGTATTGATTTAATGATTTATAATCAATGGTACATTTTATGTCTTTTTTTGTATTAATGAAATTATATTAATTTGTAAATTATAATCATTGGTTTGTCAAGATAGGATCATTTTGGATATTCGTTATAAAAAAATATCTATTAATTATTTAATCAAATTATATTATTTGAATAAAGTAATTTTAATTTTAATTATTCACATATCATGCAACAATAATGACGTGGCATTTAAGAACTTCGTCCATTTTTTAAAAATAAAGATCGACACAAAAGCCTAAGAGTTTGTCAAAAATTGATCTGTTGTATTTTAAATAAGAACTTATGTATGTCAAAAAAATTGATCTGTTGTATTTTAAATAAGAATCTATGTATCATAAAGTCTAACAGTTAGGAGGTTTTTATTATAAATACATTTAATCAAGTAATCATTCGCTTATCGAGATAGCATTGTATTATCAGAGGATAATATGGTAGTGTTTAAATGACTAGAATGTCAAGTAAACAAACACACCTAACCTAGTCTTTCGTTATCATGGTTACCATAATCAAAGTAAAAAAATATCTTTGTTTTTTCTTGTATGAACTACAGACATAAAACGAGAGGGAATGGGAGTGGTTTTAAGACTTGAAAATTTGTACATACACACACACACGTGCACACACAATTTCATCATCGTATACTTACCTTCATCATAATTAATCCTATCATAAATCATATTCTGATACCTATAATTTTCTAAGTGTGTGTTCATCCATGAACTTTAAAATCATAGATGTATGATTGTGTCTTCAAAATCATCGATTTTCAAAATCCTACATATTGTTTTTTAGTATGTTTTCCTTTAAGAGATTGATTCGTTTTCTGATAAATCCACCTTAAACCCACCAATTTTTTGATTATATATTAGAAAATAATTACCCATGAGTAACTCTAAAATGAAAATGAAAAAACATTGCAATTGGAATTAACCTTTTTTTGGAGATTCATGAGCGAAAAAAAAAGCTCACAAACATGCACATACCATATGCATTAACCGTTTACAAAGCAATCAATATTTGTAGGTTTGTTAGGAGAAGTTAACACACACTTCATGAAGGAGAAAACCAAAAAATCGTAGATGTATGATTGTGTCTTCAAAATCATCGATTTTCAAAATCTAGCATATTGCTTTTGAGTATGTTTTCATTTAAGACATGGATTCGCTTTCTGACAAATCCACATTCAACCCACAAATTTATCGGTCATGAATTAATTACCCATGAGTAAATCTAAGATGAAAAAAAAAACATAGCAATTGGAACTAACCTTTTAGAGATTCATAAGGGAGAAAACTAGAGAAGCACAAAAACGTGAACATACCATGTGCTTTAACCGTTTACAAAGCAATCAAGATCTGTAGGTTTGCTTGGAGAAGTTAACACATGCACTCCAAAATCTACTTACATGTTTGTTTGGAGAAGCTCTTTTTATCTATCTCTCTTTCTCACTCACTTACTCACTTACTCACAACCGATTTGTTACCCATGTGGCCCTTCTTCAATTGAAAACGAAAGGTGATTTAAATATGCGGCTGCACTGGCATATCTCTTTGAAATTTGAAGAATAAAGTGAGTTTGATTTTATTGATGAGAATGATTGACCCAAAGGGGAATTCATTAGGTGTTCAGTTTTGCACGTTGCTTAGGCTTCCTACATTCGGTCATCATTTTTTCTAACAAAATCAAAGAAAAAAAATGAGGAGCAAGGACATCATAAGAAGAAATCGAGTAGTGATCATAGCTAATAAGTGGTTCCATCTTCAGTGATATCTTATTAACCAAATCTACCATCATCCTTATCAAAATCTGGATGGAAGAAATCAGGTCCCCCCCCCCTGTTCCTTTATATTTCTCTCATGGATGTATGTGTTATATACAATTTCTTCTCCATTTAACCATATGTCTCTTATACCAATGTCTAGGTTGTGGAAGAAGCTTTCTTTCTTTATTATTATGATATTTGGAGTTGTAGTTATGGAGGAATGAGACTTTATGCATTAATGCCTTTTATCTTCCATGTTGCTGTCTAATAAATCAGGGTTAGCGAGAGTGTAACGACCCAATTTTCACATCAAAATTTTTTTTGTTTAAAAACGTTACTTTAGAAAATATTAATAGCTAAAACATCATTCGATCATCCATAATATAAACTGAACCATGTCCGAACACCAAAACATACAACTAATCAGAATATCAGAGTATCAATCCAAGAAAAGCTCGTAAATGCGGAAACCGAAGAGGGTGTGTGTGACATGCTGCTACCGCGCCGGCTCCTTTCCCCTAGTTGAGGAGGTACCTGAAACCAAAACTGAAACCATAAGCACAAAGCTTAGTGAGCTCCCCCATAATACCCCATACCATGAAAGCATTTAACAAATAACATGCAATTAGGAGATACGGGCCCCGCCCACACTCGTGAAGATACGGGCCCCGCCCACACTCGTGAAGATACGGGCCCCGCCCACACCTCACTTTCTGAGAGATACGGGCCCCGCCCACACTCGTGAAGATACGGGCCCCGCCCACACTTCGCTATCTGGGAGATACGGGCCTAGCCCACACTCCATTCTCGGAGAGATACGGGCCTCGCCCACACTCAACCGCCAACTCTTATCATACAAGTATCCCACAGACAACAAGTATAGACAACTCTATCATACTGACATATATCATAATCAACTCAGCTAAGAGATACGGGCTCAGCCCACACTCTAATACTAACGTCTCGTCTATACGGGCCGGCCTTGGTGCCTTAGACCCATTACTACTGGAAGGAAACTCACCTCGAAATAGCTGCTGGTCTGTGTGGGAATCGATCACCTACTACTGCTGCTGCTGCTCCGGAAACTCCCCGGCTGTAATTCCCACAATATACTTAATCATACACTGCTAACTGTCCTTTGGGTAAAAAGGCCATTTTACCCCTGGTCTAGCCCTAAGTCAAATCGAAGTCAACTTTTAGTTGACCCAACTCGCCGAGTGGATCTCCACTCGCCGAGTCCCTAGCAAACTATTGTCCTTGGTCCCTGATTCTACTCGTCGAGTTGGGCTATGACTCGACGAGTTCATCTTCTAAACTGTCATTCAACTCCTTCATCCTACTCGCCGAGTTGTATGAACAACTCGTCGAGTTCATCTTCATCCGAAGAACACATATGCGAAGACTCGCCGAGTTGTATGAACAACTCGCCGAGTTTGTTCTTGATCTATGAAGATTGCCTTGGACTCGCCGAGTCAGGGCATTGACTCGCCGAGTCCTATCATGAGTGAGTTCATCTTCCAACTCACCGTGTCACTCCCTGTGACTCACGGCTCAACTCGATACATCTTAAAGGGACCAGTTCAGTGACTCGCGACCAGACTCGTCGAGTCACATATATGACTCACCGAGTCGCAGCCATGCATCCATCAAATGCACCGATTTGCTCGATTCCAGTCCATGCCATTCACAGATCTGGGCTTCTAGGACACAATTCACACGTAAAGTTTCCAACTTTACGTGTAGATATTCACCAATATGGATTTTAAGGCTCAAAGTGCACCAAAAGAGGTAGATCTAGGGCTTTCATGCAATATGACCCCATAAAGGCAATAGATCCAAGCTCCAGGGACTAAATCATGCCTAGATCTAAAGGCTAACAACTTGTTATCACCCACAAAGCACAAACAAGCTTGGGGAAGAGCCCAAGAAGGACTCCAATGAAGCAAAAAGGGATTACAAGCTTGAAAACAGAGGGGAAACGAGCTATACCTCAAGGAATATGTTGAAATGACACAAAGATGCCTGATCTCCTTCTCCTCTTCTTGATCTACACCTCTTTCTCCTCAAAACCTTCAAGAACACACCAAGAGTACTTCAATCTCTCAAGGATGTAAGGGAAAACGATGTTGGGGAGTTCTGGGGGGTGAATGGGGACGAGTTGGGGCGGAATGAGGGTTTAAATAGGGTGCAAACCCTTGAAACTTAGGGTTTCATCCAGCAGCGGTGACTCGCCGAGTCCAGGATATGGACTCGCCGAGTCGCCCACTTAAACGTGTCCTGAGTCTCGCCCCTACTCAGCGAGTCGGACCTTATGACTCGCCGAGTCCAGGCTAAAATAGGGTAATGCTCAAATAAAATTCACATACCGGAAACCAGGTGCTACAAATCTCCCCCACTTATTTTAGACTTCGTCCTCGAAGTCTGCTGCCCGGTCCTGAAACAGCTCGGGGTAATGCTCCATCATCTCGTCCATCGGTTCCCAAGTCCATTCTGAACCCTTGCGGTGCTGCCATTGCACCTTTACTAGTTTTATCCTCTTGTTTCTCAAAGCCTTTGTCTTTCTGTCAAGTATTGCGACTGGGCGCTCAATGTAATTCAAGCTGTCATCAACCTGAATATCCTCCAATGGTACTACTGCTGAATCGTCCACCAGGCACTTCCGCAGCTGCGAAACATGAAAGGTGCTGTGGATCTGACTGAGCTCGGCTGGCAGGTCCAGCCTATACGCCACCTTGCCCACCCGGGCTGCGACCCTGAACGGCCCGATGAATCTTGGGCCCAACTTGCCCCGCTTCCTGAATCGAATGACACCTTTCCAAGGCGACACTTTCAGGAGAACCATATCCCCGACTTGGAACTCCAAGTCGGATTGACGCCTATCGGCGTAGCTTTTCTGCCGACTCTGTGCAGTCTGAAGTCTGCTCCGAACCTACTGGATCCTCTCGGTCGTCTCTAGCACCACCTTGGTGCTTCCCATGACTCTCTAGCCAACTTCACCCCAACATATCGGGGTTCTGCACTTCCGCCCATACAACATCTCGAACGGTGGTCGGTCAATACTCGCGTGATAGCTGTTGTTGTAGGAGAACTCAGCCAAGGGAAGATAGGTATCCCAGCTACCACCGAAATCCAACACACACGCCCGCAACATGTCCTCCAAAGTCTGGATGGTCCGCTCACTCTGACCATCTGTCTGCGGGTGAAAGGCGGTGCTGAAATGCAGACGAGTGCCCAACTCGTCATGGAATTTCTTCCAAAATCTGGAAGTAAAACGCACATCCCTGTCCGAGATTACCGTTACTGGCACTCCATGCCGTGCCACAATCTCCCTGATATAGATGTCGGCCAATTTTTCGGCCGATATGCTCTCCTGGATTGGAATAAAGTGAGCACTCTTGGTCAATCTATCCACGATGACCTAAATCGAATCCACTCCACGTGCGGTCCTGGGAAGCTTTGTGATAAAATCCATCGTGATATCTTCCCATTTCCACAATGGGATGTCCAACGGCTGCATCTTGCCATGCGGTCTCTGATGTTCGGCCTTGACCTTCCTGCAGGTCAAACACCGCTCGACGTACCATGCCACATCCCGCTTCATGCAAGGCCACCAGTAATCCGGATGAAGATCCCTATACATCTTCGTCGCCCCAGGATGAATAGAAAATCGGGACTTGTGCGCCTCCTCCATCAAAATCTGACGCACGCCACCGTGATACGGCACCCACACCCTACGTGTAGTGTCAAAAGTCCTCTGCCATCATAATCAAAGGAGGAAACCTGACCCACCACACGCTCGCTCTTCCGATGCTCCTCCTTGATAGCCTCCTGTTGAGCCTCCCGAATCTGCTCCAATAGGGGAGTCACCACGGTCATCCTCAAGCAAACGTCCCTGATCGGCACCGTCTTGCGGCTAAGCGCATCGGCCACCACATTGGCCTTCCCCGGGTGGTAAAGGATCTCGCAATCATAATCCTTCACCACGTCCAACCACCGCCGCTGCCTCATATTCAGATTCGGCTGGTCCATGAGGTACCTCAAACTCTTGTGGTCCGTGTAGATGGTACACCGAACCCCGTAGAGGTAATGTCGCCAAATCTTGAGGGCAAAGACCACCGCCCCCAACTCCAAATCGTGCGTCGGGTAGTTGGCCTCGTGAGGCTTGAGCTGCCGCGAAGCGTAGGCAATGACATGCCCCCTCTGCATCAGAACTGCGCCCAACCCCGAAATGGACGCATCGCAGTAAACCGCAAAATCCTCTACGCCCTCAGGCAGGGCTAGGATCGGCGCCTCACACAATTTCTGTCTCAGCATCTCAAACGCAGCCTGCTGCTCGGGTCCCCACCGAAAGACCACGGCTTTCTTCGTCAGTCGTGAAGATACGGGCCCCGCCCACACTTCGCTTTCTGAGAGATACGGGCCCTGCCCACACTCGTGAAGATACGGGCCCCGCCCACACTTCGCTATCTGGGAGATACGGGCCTAGCCCACACTCCATTCTCGGAGAGATACGGGCCTCGCCCACACTCAACCGCCAACTCTTATCATACAAGTATCCCACAGACAACAAGTATAGACAACTCTATCATACTGACATATATCATAATCAACTCAGCTAAGAGATACAGGCTCAGCCCACACTCTAATACTAACGTCTCGTCTATACGGGCCGGCCTTGGTGCCTTAGACCCGTTACTACTGGAAGGAAACTCACCTCGAAATAGCTGCTGGTCTGTGTGGGAATCGATCACCTACTACTGCTGCTGCTGCTCCGGAAACTCCCCGGCTGTAATTCCCACAATATACTTAATCATACACTGCTAACTGTCCTTTGGGTAAAAAGGCCATTTTACCCCTGGTCTAGCCCTAAGTCAAATCGAAGTCAACTTTTAGTTGACCCAACTCGCCGAGTGGATCTCCACTCGCCGAGTCCCTAGCAAACTATTGTCCTGGGTCCCTGATTCTACTCGTCGAGTTGGGCTATGACTCGACGAGTTCATCTTCTAAACTGTCATTCAACTCCTTCATCCTACTCGCCGAGTTGTATGAACAACTCGTCGAGTTCATCTTCATCCGAAGAACACATATGCGAAGACTCGCCGAGTTGTATGAACAACTCGCCGAGTTTGTGTGACAACCGTCAAATTCTGGTCAATTCAAAGTCAAATAAAGTCAACAAGTCAAACCGGTCAGCTCAACTAACCCTTGTGTACTTGGACTTACGTTCAGTATTTACTAAACAACCCACTATTCTAATAAGAAAACATGAATCGAAAAGTACGTACAACTAGATCTCTTTAACCTAAAAACTGTAGTACGTGGCGAGCCAAACTGATAAAATAATGATGCATACTCATCGGGAGTGTGTTAGATCCTTAAACAAGGCTTAACAGGGTTTACGAACCATGCATTGCGATGCCGGACACTCACAATTGTCACACATGGATCCTCTCTCAATCGTTTTCACTCTATCTCTCTCTATGTAAAATCTCTCCCAAATCTCTCCAAGTATGTGAAATCTCTCTCAAATATCTCTTTGTATGAGAAATCTCTCCAAGAATGTCAAATCTCTCCCAAATCTCTCCAAGTATGTGAAATCTCTCTCAAATATCTCTCTGTATGATAAATCTCTCCAAGAATGTCAAATCTCTCTCAAATCCCTCCAAGTATGTGAAATCTCTCTCAAATATCTCTTTGTATGAGAAATCTCTCCAAGAATGTCAAATCTCTCCCAAATCTCTCCAAGTATGTGAAATCTCTCTCAAATATCTCTCTGTATGAGAAATCTCTCCAAGAATGCCAAATCTCTCTCAAATCCCTCCAAGTATGTGAAATCTCTCTCAAATATCTCTTTGTATGAGAAATCTCTCCAAGAATGTCAAATCTCTCCCAAATCTCTCCAAGTGTGAGAAATCTCTCCCAAATCTCTCTCAAAAGTTTCCCGTAACTTTTTGGAATCATTCGGGTCATTCCGCCCTTAACCGGGTCAAAAACGGCTTAAAACGGGGCGAAAACGAGAAAAATAGGCTTTAGGAACCGAAACCGGAATGAGAGGCTTCTTAGGACCAGAGACCGAGCCTCTGGTGGCTAAGAGACCAGAGACCGAGCCTCTGGTGGCTAAGAGACCCGAGACCAACCGAGCGATCGGTCCCTCTCGGTGCCTCTCGGTCCACCTCCACTCTCGGTGCCTCTCGGTCCGCCTCCACTCTCGGTGCCTCTCGGTCCGCCTCCGCGCTCGGTTCCCTTTCTCTCCTCTCGGTTCTCTTCGCGCGCTCGGTTCCTTCTCTCCCTCTTCTCCCCTCTCGGTTCCTTCCCTTCTCTCTTCTTCTTCTCTCGGTTTCTGCCTCCCTCTCTCTCGGTTCAGCATAAGAGGGCCGAGCCTCGGCCAGATTTCGCATTTTTGTCACTTTTAGCCCATTTTTGATATTTTTAACATTTTAAGCCCGTTTTTCGTGATTTTAAAGCGGGATTTTCTCCAGAAATTATATTTTAACATTATAAACTCTAAATATTCATAATTTAAACATATTTTGATGAAAATCATTATTTAAATAATAAAAATCAAATGGGTGAATTATTAAAGGTGGAGTGTTGACTTTGCCTTATCCAAAGTCACAAGCAACCACCTCACACCCACTCTTTGACTAACCACACCTCTCCACCTTACCTAGGTCACATCAATGTCTTTTCCACTCAATTATCCCTCCTTCCCACATTTTTGAGGGCTGATTATTCATCCTCTCTCCTCACTTCTCTCATTTGCTCTCATTTCACAAGAAGATCAAACTCTTTCCTCTCTCACTTTCTCTCTCTAGAAATTCGAGATTCAAGGGCTGATCTTGAGTTTTTCCCCCACATTTGGTAAGCATAATCCATTCTCTTTATGATTATCTCATTTATTTCCACTCAAATCATGGATATCTTAGACAAACTCTCTCATAATTGTGTTAGATCTTCGAATCTTCACGTGATTCTTCAAGTGTTCTTGGGTTGAACACTTTCCTTCTTCAACACTTACCTACTGAAATCACTTAAGGTGAGTTCATACCCCTACATTTTCATGTTTTCTCAAGTTTTCAGGGGGGGAATACAAGTTAAAACACTAAGAACATATCTAAATTTTTCTAACAGCCTTCATCAGAAAAGTTCAACTCCATTCACGGACTGTTTTGGACATCTTAAACATTTTTGTTTTGAAAACTGTACAAGGTGCAAATAGTTCAAGTTTTTAGCTTTAAAATGGCTACTTGCACACCTCCATACGATTTTTCTACAATTTATGGTGATTTTTACAAAACTGCCTATCATTTCAAACAACAATCCGGACCAGTCTGTGATTTTGGACTTTTTCACCCAAGTTAGAGGTCATTATAAATTGTGATAAAAATTATGAGAAAACTAGACACATTTTGTGAACTCTCAGAATTTACGGATCTAGTTTTCGACTTCGTATGATTTTTCTATGATTTTTCCAAATCAGGGCAGAATTGCTAAATTTTGCCAACAGCATGTAAATATCATAACACTTTGTATTATGTTGAGCAAAGTGTATAATCATAAGTTTTAGTATTTGAATGTGTTTCCTTGTTAGTTTATCATTATGAACTGAAACTAAGACATTCATATTAAATATTATTCATTCATTTTGGAACACGTATTATTAAACTATAAAAAGTATAGTTTGATAAATTCACAACACTAATACATTTCCATAAAAGAGTTCATACATATTACATACATTTTAGATAAACTATAATAGGTATAGTTTATGATACATCACTCTACGCACTCGTACAAGATGGGTACATTCATACAAGAAATATTTATATTCACACACATTTCACGTAAACTTGTTATCCTATATTGTGAGTTTCTCTATATTTCTCTCTCTCTCTCTCTCTCTCTCTCTCTCTCTCTCTCTCTCCCCGTACGTCCGAGTGCGGGATATAATTCCTGGTAGTTATAATCAGAATCTCCTTGAGGGAGAACGTGATACTTGTATATAGATCTATATTGGGATTGACACCCCACACCTTGCTGCTAGCTACAGTTGGACCTGCAGGTCTACGGGTGACAAATGTCATTTTATTTTTCGCGACACTGAGAACGTCGTGGCAGGTTCACATAGTCATAGTATGATTATAACGGCTCACATAGGGAACAATCCATAAGTTTACGGGATTTTATTTTTAAAACCTAAATGAGTTTTATGTCGATTTAAAATCACCTTTTATCTCTATGGGTACAAATACAAAGTGTCGGGTCTCTATACAAAGTTATTATGATATTAAAACTATATTTCCTCTAGAATTGTTAGACTTCAACTATAGTCGTTGAGCGTATATGTTTGAGTCATATAAGAATTTAGTCTTGATCGGCCTAGAATTGGTGGTGCCCGCCTCATCTCCTGTTCCTCGTTGGGTTGTGGACCTGGGGCAGACCCACTATATTCAACGTTTTATCTAAGTTAAACCTTATATAACTTTTATATGTTGGACGATTATAGAGGAACTCTACGGATTACTCTAGGGTTCATTAATGCATCATGTAGGATTATTTCTATTCATACTTAACTAAGAAAATATTGGATTTTCTGGAAATCAAACTATATCGATTTTACAAGGAAAAACGGTTTCTACTTCAAACAAAACTCTTATGAACTCACCAACCTTTGTGTTGACACTCTTTAAAACTACTTGTATTCTCAGGGAATCAGTGAAATAGGAAAACTTCATCGCTTTGAGGATGGGACGCTAAACCGTCAACAAATTTATTTTGTCATCATAATGTAATTGCTTATGAAACATGTAAACATATACTTTGGGTAACTTTTGCAATTATATATATGGTGGTTGTTTTTACTTTGAGCACTATTATACACGTTGTTGTGATACTGTACATGAAGTCCTCCACCCCCAGACGTTTCCGCCATCCTTGGTTTGGGGATGTGACAGTTTGTTCTTGATCTATGAAGATTGCCTTGGACTCGCCGAGTCAGGGCATTGACTCGCCGAGTCCTATCATGAGTGAGTTCAGCTTCCAACTCACCGTGTCACCCCCTGTGACTCACGGCTCAACTCGATACATCTTAAAGGGACCAGTTCAGTGACTCGCGACCAGACTCGTCGAGTCACATATATGACTCGCCGAGTCGCAGCCATGCATCCATCAAATGCACCGATTTGCTCGATTCCAGTCCATGCCATTCACATATCTGGTCTTCTAGGACACAATTCACACATAAAGTTTCCAACTTTACGTGTAGATATTCACCAATATGGATTTTAAGGCTCAAAGTGCACCAAAAGAGGTAGATCTAGGGCTTTCATGCAATATGACCCCATAAAGGCAATAGATCCAAGCTCCAGGGACTAAATCATGCCTAGATCTAAAGGCTAACAACTTATTATCACCCACAAAGCACAAACAAGCTTGGGGAAGAGCCCAAGAAGGACTCCAATGAAGCAAAAAGGGATTACAAGCTTGAAAACAGAAGGGAAACGAGCTATACCTCAAGGAATATGTTGAAATGACACAAAGATGCCTGATCTCCTTCTCCTCTTCTTGATCTACACCTCTTTCTCCTCAAAACCTTCAAGAACACACCAAGAGTACTTCAATCTCTCAAGGAATTAAGGGAAAACGATGTTGGGGAGTTCTGGGGGGTGAATGGGGACGAGTTGGGGCGGAATGAGGGTTTAAATAGGGTGCAAACCCTTGAAACTTAGGGTTTCATCCAGCAGCGGTGACTCGCCGAGTCCAGGATATGGATTCGCCGAGTCGCCCACTTAAACGTGTCCTGAGTCTCGCCCCTACTCGGCGAGTCGGACCTTATGACTCGCCGAGTCCAGGCTAAAATAGGGCAATGCTCAAATAAAATTCACATACCGGAAACCAGGTGCTACAGAGAGTGTGGATGGTTATCTGATAAAATATGTTAATGACAAAGGTTTCGCAACCATTAGGGTTTACCAGACATAAACTCATACTTGGTATAAAACATCAATGTTTAACAAACTTAAGGGTTTTCGTGAACATATCCCTTAAACAATACCAAAAAATGATTACTAAGTCCACGGTTGTTTGATAATGAATTGTGACATATCATAAAACTGTCCCCATTTACTTTAGGTGGTGCTTCAGAAATTTGACATGTCATGTTGTTATTTCTATTTGAAATATCTCTCAAACGTAATATTACAATTGTAGTTCATCTTTATAGGCACTAATGGCTTCAAACCAAGTAAGTTTATTACATATTATTTTTTATATACATAGAAATATGCTTTTTACAACTTAATCTTTTGTTTTTGGCTTAAATACCTATTTCGGAACTTAACGCATATCGTAGTTTTGAATATGGGTTTCACAATTTTGATATTTCATAAGCTTTTGTGATTATGAAAAGTAGATTGCGTGGAGGTTAGAAAAATGTTAATAACATGCTAAACTTTATACATAAACATATGTGTAACTTTGCATCTTTGCAATCGAAGATATTCGAAATGGCATGTGTAATCACGTGTGTGTATTTATGAATAGTTATTAAACTTTGTATTCCTTTATAGATGGAAAAATGGAGATTAATTGTAACGACCGAAAGTTTGATTATTTGACTATACTTTATTTTAGTGCAGATGTTAAAGTAGGTTACTATTTTGATAATGATAACTTACTTTAAGGTGAATGGGGAAAACAAAGGAAATGCATCACGATCGTGCAAGGACACGATGTGAAAGGTCAAAGGTTAAAAAGAGGGTGAGATGCGGAAGCATTATCTTAATTTGTTTGTTGCAGCGAATTTCGAGGACAAAATCTAATTTACGTAGGGGGGGGGGGAGTTGTAACATTTGTTTTCAAGTATTAATATTTTAGCATTATAATTATTCAAGTTGAAAATTTAGGATTATGAATGACCACGACGCATGGTGGAGACCCGTCACAACACGACCACGTCATTTAAGTTGCGACATAGTCAAGTGTTGACCGCGACACGGTAAGCCTGATGGACCAAACCCTGATATCCTCAAGATTTGAGCCTATTTAATAGTACATACCCTTAGGGTTTAGTAATTTCACCAGCCTCGATCATCAGAGTTGTCCCTTTGCAACCCTAGCCTTCTCCTATGTGTTCTTGAGGTTCCTTTTGGTTGGAAGTGGTATTTAATGTCATTAACAATTTTGGTAATATTTTTAATAATAGTAGGTTCTTTGGGTTAGCCTCATGACCCAAATAACATAAGGAAAATGGAGATTAATAATGTGTTAACTTATTAATGAATTAATAGATTAACTAGAACTTATTTTTGTAAATAATTAAAAGGTTTTAATTAACTAATGGGTTGAATATTAATTAATCAATTAGGTTAATTGGAATATTCCATAAGCTCATGGAGGGCTTCTGATGGACGGTTCTTCATATCCCTAGATAGGGATATGACAAATTTGATTTAAGGAAAATGATAAACCCTAGAGTTTGTATCCATCCGAGGTTGTATATACACCTATAAATAAATTGCTAGGGTTAAACCCTAGAGTTGTTGTTTTACCCGATAGAAATCGTCCACCCACCCTATCTATCTCCTTAGATGAAAATCAGAACCTCTCCTAGGGTTTTTGATTTTCGAATAAACCCTAATTTGTGGGTTCTTCCTTTTTCTATTTGGTGTATGGGTCTGATTCAAATAGAGGGGTTCTCATTTGGATCCTTCATCTTACAAACAAGTTGGCACATACAAGATCACATGGAAGTCAATCAGAGGTTAGTAATTTCCTTCTATGTAGTTTATCAAAGTAGGATGATATAATAGTAAAACATAGATCCTAGGTTGAACGTGCACTTAAGTATATCAAGTTTTGATTTTTATGCTACCTATGTAATGTGTACTTGATACTAATAATCCCCAATGATTTTTGCATTTTATGTAGCTTGAAAAGGTAAGAAGACAATTGTAATGTTTAGGAAGCTTTATTCAAGCCTTACTCTAACTTTGCAATCATATTTTGGTCTATTATGATTTTAAAGTCTCTACCTTGATCTTTGGTTTCTTAGGTTCATTATGTATGGCATTTTGTCCCTTTTTGTCCATTCTTTTGAGAGTTCTTGGAGTTTGGAGAACCCCAGAACTTTGTACTTGGATTTGATCATTTATAGACTTATTGGTTGAGAGAGAGAGTTGTTTTCATGCATTCTCTTTAAGATATCAAGGTGTTGGACCCATTATTAAGTTAGGGTTTGTATTTAAGAAAGATCTAGACATAAGAATGGATAAAGTTGGAAATTTTATCCATTAAGCTTTTTTTGGGATCAGATCTGAGTAGTTGGGGTTTTACACTTAAAGATTAAGTCATTAATGAGTTAATCTAGTAAGGACGCCAACCGTGGTGCGATAGATAGTTGGTTGGCGCGGGTCACAAGACCCAGTCGCAACTATTTTGTCTTTTAGTAACCGTGACGTGACCAAGGAGTTGGTCGCGATGCGGTGGTTGGTGCGGGTTGATTGTTGACCATTGACTTTGACCATTTTAACTTTTATTCAAACTTAATGGTTTTAGGTTGTAGACTAAGGTGTGATATTTGATTTTTATATGTGGTTTGAGTTGTTATCTCTGTTAAACTTAGAGTTTTGATATTTAGCTTTTTATTCAAGTGAGTCTTCTCACTATACTGCATGACACTGGGTGTCTAGTTAAGATAGTCACCTTTGTGACTCTTGCATGTTTGTTTTTATGCTTGTTGGGTTGGGCCTGTTGGGCTAGGCCTGTTTATATGTTTAATGGGTTGTTGCAAATATATGTGTGTTGGGCTAGGCTCGCTTGAATGAAACATAATTGTTGGTCTTGGCCCATTATTTGAATGGTGTGTGGTATTTTGGGAAACTCACTAAGCTTTATGCTTACAGTTTCAAATTTAAATGTTTCAGGTACTTCTGGTAGCAAAGGTAAGGGTCTAACATGATCGCATCACATCGGCTTTTATGATTTGAGATTTTTCTTTTGTGAATTTTATTGGTCTAATTTTACTATCAACATTTTTGAATGATTTCTCTTTGTGAATGAATGAAATGTTTTACTTGGATTTTGAAATTAAAAATCTTACTCTATAATTTAGGACATTACATATTGACACATGTTGGTAGGGTTTGACACGAAGTGTAACATCCATAAAATTTGAGCCAATTTAAAACTTTTTAAATCATTTAAAAACCATTCAGTCATTACAATTTGTTTTCAAAATAGTTTAGACATCATAGTTTCCAAAAATCATAATCATCAATCGAGGAAGTCTACGGTCACACCTTCGCCTTCCTGCGGCCATCCGATGACCTGAAACAATAAACTGAAACTGTAAGCCCGAAAGCTTAGTGAGTTACCCCAAAATACCCATAACAATACACATATAATCATAAACAACATACTATGGGTCCAGTCAACCATCGGGTTGGAATACCCCACACCCTCAACCAACCGGTTGGAATGCCAACATACTATGGGTCCAATCATCATCGAGAGGGAATACCCCAAACCCACAACCAACAGGTTGGAATGCCCACATACTATGAGTCCAATCATCCTCGGGATGGAATACTCACGGCCCATAACCAACAGGTTGGAATGCCCGGTTCTATTGGCTTTCGCACAAAGCAGACAAGCCTCAACCGCCAAACAAACATATGCACATATAACAGATAACAATCTATAGACAGACAAACTGATCTAACAGATCATAACAGAGTATAACATCCTGTCTACCAGGATACCAATCTAACAGATCATAACAACATATATCATCCTATCTACCAGGATACCGATCTAACAGGTCACAACAACATATATCATCCTATCTACTAGGATACCGATCTAACAGATCATAACAGCATATAACATCCTATCTACCAGGATACCGCTTTAACAGATCATAACAACATATAACATCTTATCTACCATGATACTGATCTAACAGATCATAAGAACATATATCATATTATTTACCAAGATACCAATCTAACAAATCATAAAAACATATATCATCCTATCTACCAGGATACCGATCTAACAAATCCTTATAGCATATAACATATCAGGATAACAATCCGAAAAGGGCCGACCTTGGTGCCTTATACCCTTGTGTATAGTGAGGATAACTCACCTTGCAATGCCAGATTCGAACTGAAGAGTCGAACTCCCGAATCGCCGCCTCACCAAGGATCCCGAACTATCCAGATAATAAAAACCAAGTCATTACACAACATAACAATCTTGACTAAGGGTCCACACCATTTAGTAAGTCCATTCCCTTTATTGGGCCAAAGCCCAATACCAAGTCCTTAACTTGAAAGTCCATTTACAAAGCCCATTATTGGTCCAATTTACTAAATTGGGCCCTACTTCCTAATTGGGCCTAATCCCATGATCCAATATCAAAACTTGGCCCAAAACATTATATTCATAAAGTCCAACAAAGGCCCAAATCCAACTAGTCCATAAACAACCCAAAACCCGAAGCCCAAATGCCAAAGGCCCAACAGAGGACGTACGCGGGGCATACTCCTCTGGTACGTTGAGCGTACTTGTCTTGATGTTGAACACCATCGGGGTGGCTGAACCAGTACGTTGGGCGTATTGTATTTACGCGGGGCGTACGAGAGCTATTCTTAAAACTCCAATAAGTGCTTAATGTCTTAAGCACTTAAGCCCAAATTTCAAATCCATTAACCAAATGTGTCATAGAACTATAAAGTCTCGAACTTTACTACTTTGGGCGTCCAAAAAGTTCTTAACACATGATCTTAATCCATTAAGACCTTCCCACTTCATGCATGAGACAAATCTAGCTATTGGGATACCATTTTTATCACTTTGGACCTCTTCTAAGGTCTGAAAGGACAACTCATTTCGTCCAAAACATAACATGCACCATTTTGGGACTTTTGGGACAAGAATGCTTCCATAAAGCTAAAATGACTAGATCTATCTCATACAAGTATAAAGTTACAAGCTTTTTACCTTTTGGAGCTCTCAAAATAGATGAGGAACCAAGATCCACAAGCCAATCTTCCCTCCTTGGCTCCTCGATGCACAATAGCCTTCTTGAAGGCACCAAAAACACACTTATAAGCTCAAGAATGGTCACTGGGAGGCTAGGGTTCTCTGAATATGACTGAGGGAAGTGTGGAGGCTGAAAGAGATGGGAGGGTATAGTCCATAAGGTGTTTAAATACTCCATAAACCCTAAAAGTTAGGGTTCCATCCTGGAACACGTACACCCACCGTATACATGTGTACGTCCTAATACGCTTAGCGTACCACATGTACGCCCGACATACTACTTAAGTTTCCAAACTTACCATTTTGCCACTAGGACCTCCTTTTGCCACTTCATTCTAAATCAATGGCCAAAATAACCTAATTAGAATCTGAGGGGTGAATTTGAAGCTACTGAGAAAATGGGATGTTACACGAAGTGAAGTCACGATGTGACCCTAGGATTATCGAGACGCGAAATCGGATTATCATACTAGTATAAATAATGTAAAGGTTTCTTCAAAGGTTTTTTTTCCGAGAATTGAAACCTGAATTAGTGAGCGATGATTACAGGTTATAGACAATGATCTTAATGTAATACCCAGAATCCAGAAGGCCAAAGAAAGGAAAGGAAAATCCTAAGTCGATAAGGCAACTCGTCGAGTCTGGGGGGATGACTCGACTAGTAGGATCGAGTTTTGGTACGCGGGTAAAAGGACCTACTCGATGAGTTGGTATGGTTTTGGGAAACCCTAAATCCAGGTTTTGTACCCTATTTAAGCATCCTTAACTCACACCCTTGGCCTCCTTTACAGCCTCCATTGTCCAAACCCTAGATCTTGAACCTTAATGCTATAGTGAGCCATTATTGAGTGTTATTGAGTGCTTTAAAGCTTAAGGAAGAAGGAGGAGCTTAGGGAAGCAAGATGAAGCTATTAGATCTGGCCACACCACCTCATTTCCATCATTTTCTGGTAATCAAGTTTCTATCTTGGCCATTAGTTCAGTAGATCTCTTCCTTTCTCTTTTGTGAAGGTTTATGGTCCAAGAATGATAGCTTTTGGGGTTTGGACGCCCCAAGAAAGGATCCCATCAGATATGGGATCATTAAGGGTTGTTATGGCATAAAGGTGCAAACTTTATGCCATTGGAACCCTCATTCAAGCTTTAAGGAGTTATTATAGCCTTTTAAGACCCAAAAGGCCATGCATGGAAGAAAAGGCAGAAACTTTACGTGAGCAAACGATGTCTAAGGCCTGGATCTATGTTAGTACGCCTTAGTTTGGAATACTATGACTTTTGGAAAAGAATCTATGTCTTAAGGAGTTAAGGTTTGAGTTTAACCCTTGTAGGAAAGGTATTAACGGGTAAAGTTGGAAACTTTACCCCTCTAGTAGTGTTTCCAGAGTGTATAAGGAGTTTGGAGTGTAGATCCGAAGTGTAGAAGGATTAATCGGTTAAGATGGCACAAAATAACTGATGGACTCGGCGAGTCCAGAGAGGGACTTGACAAGTCGAAGTGAGTTGTCCCGTTTCTGTTCATGCTAGAACTCGACGAGTTGATTCGATAATACGTGACTATGAGTAGCTAGGGAACTCGGCGAGTCAGGGATTGACCCGACGAGTTGGATCATGATTTCAGGATTCTGATTTAAGAAACTTGGCGAGTTGAAGGAGCAACTCGGCGAGTTGAGTGAACTCGGTACGTTGACTTTGACCGTTGACTTTGACTTTGACTAAGGTTGACCTAGTTTGATGTTTGAGGGCATTTTGGAACTAAGTGTTATTTTGATACTGATAGCTCAGGGTGCCAAAGGAGCAGCAGTTCAGAGAATTTCAAATTAGCAACCGGAGAAGTATCACCAGGACATTAGCTTATGAGGTGAGTTTTCTCCAGTAGGAACGGGTCGAAGGCACCAATTTCGGACCGTTTATGTATGTTAGTGTATATCGGATTTAGATCTGATGGTGGGGGTAGACCGATGTAGTTTATATGTTCCGGATTTCGGTCCAATGTCGGGTGAGGCCCGAGGAAGGTTTATATGTATGTTACCGAACTACGGTTCGATACTGGGTGGTACCCGAGGAAGGAATGCATGCTTAGTTATACTTGTTGTTTTTGTGATACTTTTTTGTGCCTGGTAGGGAGATGAGTGTGGGCGGGAGCCCGTATCTCATCACTAGCTAAGTGTGGATGGGGTTCCATATCTCATTAGTAGCCCGATGTAGCGAGCTAGGCCCAAGCTTCATGCTTACAATTTTCATTTTTGGTTTCAGGTACTTCCAGTTGCACAGAGAAGAGCTTGGGATGACTGTATTGCACACAACAAGATGTTTTAGCCTGGGATGTTTACTCTAATGTTTTGAAACTATGATAACAATGTTTAGGATATTAGAACTTATGTTTTGATGAAATGGTTTGATAACTGTGGTTTTATTATCAATTAAAATGAAATTTTTGGATTGTATTTTGGGATGTTTCACTTAATGCCAATGAGGGTAAGATCATTGGACGTAATGTATTATCTTGACCCGGTAGTGCATAATTTTTCTTACATAGCTTTAATTGTGTAGGGTTGTTAGAACTAATTGTAGTTATTAGAGTCATGATATGGTGCTATTATGAACTCAATGGTACTATAGACAGACAAATTCTGTTATAGTATACTCAATTTTGATGATCAGGGTTGCGCGCCCTAGTATTTAGATGTATGAGATTGAGCTAACGGCTTATCGGGTTTGCTCATTTAGCATTTGTGTTATGCAGTTTAATCATCTTAATGAAAAATGTTACTAAGTTTAAATCCTAATGAATTTGTAACGTTCGGTTCCTGGTATGTATTTCTAATTATGAAGTTTTCATTTTTGAAGGGACTCGACGAGTTGGAGGCCCCAAACTCGTCGAGTAGGAAGGGAATCATTGGACGCGAGACTTGAAGTCTACTCGACGAGTTGAGAGCCTAAACTCGATGGGTAGGGCTGCGAGAATGAAACCCTATATTTTTTTTCAGGGGTTACACCCTATTTAAACACTTTATCTGGCCTTAACTATAGCCTCCATTACCTCCAAACCTTAGTCACGAAACCCTAAACCGTTTTGAGTGTTGTTGAGCCATCATTGTGTGTTTTTGGTGATTTTGAAGCTTGAGGAGGAAGAGGAAGTTTGTGGATTCTAGAGGAAGCAAGTAGATCCAACGTTTGTGCTTCATTTCTAGTTCATTTGAAGGTAAAAAGTTTGTACCTTGTCTATTTGTTTATTGGATCTCTTCATGGGGTAGCTTAGGGCTATATGGAGCATATTATGGAACCATTCATGGATGCAAGCATGTCTTGGGGTAATAACTTCAGATCCAGAGTCTTTGAGGGACTCCATGGCATAAAGGTGCCAACTTTACGGCCATGGGAGTCTCATGCATCATATAAACCACTTTTAGAGTCTTTTTGAGCTAGATTTCCCATGCATGAACGTAAAGTTTGAAACTTTACATGATATATCGACCCTAGGGAACCATATCTATGTTTTGGATGCATTAAGCACGACCAAAATCGACTAGAGATAATTGGACTTTGGGAGACTCGACGATTCGTTCATGCGACTCAATGAGTTGGGTTGTGGTTCCCCAAATTTTGTTGTTACTGAGCAAACTCATTGAGTCTAGAAGATGACTCATCGAGTTAGACGTGTTTATGGATTTGAAGATCAAAGAACTTGACAAGACCAAGGATGAACTTGGCGAGTTAAGACCAAATGTCCCGACTGTTATGAAGAAGAACTCGACAAGTTCAAGGATGAACTCAGCGAGTTGAGAGCAAAATGTCCCAACTGATATAAAGAGGAACTCGACTAGTTAATGGATGAACTCGACGAGTTGTGAGTGAAATACCCCGACTTGTATGCAGGGAAACTCGACGAGTTCGTGGAAGAACTCGACGAGTAGGATCGAGACTCAAGAGTTTCATGGACCCAGGAACTCGACGAGTTGATAAGACCAACTCGGCGAGTTGAGTCAACCAGAAGGTTGACTTTGACCAGAGGCACAATCTTTATGAATCAAACATTCTGATCGGACCGGGTTAGACAAAAGCATCTGACCGAACCGAGTCAACACCAAATCAAACAACCCCTAAAACTCAAAAGGTGTTTTAAAATTCTAAAAATTGCTTCAGAAAATTAGAGATTTGATATTTTTACTAAGTCTTTTCCAACTAAACAACATGATTTTATGTATTGTCATTTGGGATTGGTTGATCCAAAGTGAGTTGATTTTTGTCACCCCTCAATATTAATCTTGGCGGGGGGTGGGGGGGGGGGGGTGGGGGGTTTAAAATATCAAAGTTTTGTGTTAAGATTAACATTGTAACAAATAGTTATTATTGGGGTAAGAATTGTAATTTATGAGGATTGCGTTTGTGAATAAGTTTCTTGTGTAGGGTGTATTTTGTTGTTTTGTGATTCTTCAAGACTGCTGCTCACAATTGAGACTTTTGCATATACATACGGATCTACTTTCGGGTATGGTTCAGGATTTGGATTCGGGTTTAAATCGAACTTGAACCGAATGTTGTAACCAGAGTATATATACTTGGTTTACAGCTGTGGAAGATCATTATCAGGTCTTACAACTTGTATTAGTCTTATTTTGCTCTCGTCTTCTTCGCTCATCTTTTTCGTTCAGATTACGGTTCTTCCTTGTGTTTTGAGTCTTGAGTTTGTAATTGAGTTTTGTGTTCTTGTTATCTAGTTTGAGTGTGAGTGTTTGTATAGGTGAGGTTTCAGTTGTAAGTTTCTGAAAACCAACTGAATATTATTATTCAGTAATACCAATGAAAAGATATGTTAATGTTGTGATAATATGCTTTTTGTGTTAGTTTGAGTTTGTGATCACTTTGTAAACTCTAATAAAGAAGTAAAAGGTTTTTGTAAAACCATATTTTTACTTTGATTGATTTCATAGTAATTGTATAACCATGGTTAAATTTGAAAATATAAAAAATATGGGTGTTACAACACAACTTTAAAATTACATAACATAAGCGTATCTTACAACATTATTTGAAAAAAAAAAAAAAGAATTTATCGAAAATTTCAGAATTTAACCGATCACAAAATTGGTGATTATTTTCTTATTCGGAACAATTTGTTAAATTGAACCATCCACTGTGGTCATTTTTATTTCTATTATTAGCCCTAAACAATATGAAAAAACAATAGTTTGTTATTATTTAATGGTTAGAGCAAGACAAAGAAATGTTAAAGCAAGTATATATATTAATTTGTATGGTAGACACTGATATCAAGATTTAAATATGATTGGTGGATGCTTACCTCGATGAATTTATGTCACCTTTTTATGTTGGATTTTGAATCGACTTCCCAGTATAAAGATTTGCGACTTTTTGTCACGGAATAGTTTTGGTTCGTGTTAATTTTCTACAAGTTGCCAAAAGAACCTTTTTAAAACGGAATAATTTGTTGATCAAATAAAGAATAATATTTCACGATCAATTTTGATACATAATTTGTGTGTTACTATTTTCTCAAAACAAAGACAAAATTGCAAAAATGGTCCTATGGTATGTCAAAACTAGCAACTTTGGTCCAAAATGGGTTTGGCTTGCAAAGATGGTCCAATAGTTTCGTTTTGTTGCGAGTTTGGTCCAATTTCCTATGAAATTGTTTATAATGACAGATTTGCCCTTTATTATTTAATTTTACAATTTTCTTTTATTACAACAATTAAAAATAAAACAAAAATAAAATACTCTCTCTCTCTCTCTCTCTTATAAAATACCCACCGTACACCACCAATCCCCTTCCCTTATTCCGACCTCCACCTTCACAACCCCCTTCATATCCACTATCGACCGTCGCTGCATCACATACTACCCATCGACTCCGACGACGACACCACCTCCTAGAAACCCTAGCGCCATCGATTTGGATTACATCTCCCAACCACTGTCGGCTGCTTATTGTCATCATCGACTTGTGGATGCGATAATCACTGCCCTTCCCCATCAACTCCCTCTTCTGCCCAGTTCTCCGGCAACAAACCCCAACCTGAACCGGTGCTCCGTTTTTCTTTATCCCCACTAACATCACACCTTATTCCAATCGAATCGGCCTGGAAATGTCGATCTGCCTGGGTCAAATCTATTCTTTTTCTCTACCTTCTTTCTCGATTTAGTGTTGACGATTCCACCGGTGATTCTAGTTGTGTGAGCTAGGGGAAGAGAATGGGGATGGGTGAGCTGGGGTGTGGTTAGTGGTATTTATTTCTTTGGGGTGTCGCCGGATCTTTGGGGAGGAAAAAGTGGGATAGGTTTAGTGGTAGTTGAACGACATAGTGAAGAGGGGCGATAGATAGATGAAATCATCGAGCCTTTGGAAGACCACTGTTGTCATCTTCACTTGTCTTCTCCTACAGTACCCTCTCTTTGTTATGGTGGTCGCCGATTTAGATCCAAGTTGTATTATATGTTTGATTTGCTGATTCACAAATTGATTGATTTGTTTATTTAATTTTCGGGTTTGAATTGGTTTTGATATCTCAGTTGAAAGGAATTATGGATTATGTTATTTTTTCGAGATTTGAACATGAATTAGTGCTTTTTCGTCTTGAGAGAGTTGTCGAATGTGGCCTTTTTCCGACGAGTGAGATGATGGTTAACGGAAGTGGAGGTGGTGTTGGTAAATGGTGACACGGAGGGGAGATATAGAGGAACGGAAGGCGAGAGAGCGGTGGTTAGACAAAAACAATGGCTACCAGCAGGTGGTGGTAGTTGCAGTGTTTTTTTCAGTGTAAAAATCAGGTGGTTGACGATGGTTTCAAGATTTTCTAGGTCTGGTGAATTTTCCATGTCTGATGTGTTTTTATGTGCTTGGTGAATAACACCATCAAATGTAGGTGAGCAGACAATGGTAGGTGACGGTAGTGGTGGTGGCGTATAGTGGTGTCGGTGGTGGCTGATGGTGGTTGTTGTGGCAGCAGGCATGTTCTTCTGTATGTGTTCTTGAGTGTTCTTGAAGAGGGGAGAGAGAGAGAGAGAGTATTTTATTTTTAATTGTTATAATAAAAGAAAATTGTAAAATAAAGTAATAAGGGGTAAATCCGTCATTATAAAAAGTTCATAGGAATTTGGACCAAACTCGCAACAAAACGAAACTATTGGACAATCTTTGCGAGCCAAACCCATTTTGAACCAAAGTTGCTAGTTTTGACATACCATAGGGACCATTCTTGCAATTTTGTCCAAAACAAAACAAAGATGTGTTATTTAGTGCATCGAATCTTTTTGAGAAATCTGATATATGACCGAATATTGTAAGCATACGAAAAAAAATAATCATAACGTTTTCATAAAAAATCAGATCCTTGGATTCGATATTTAAAATATAAATAATTTCCAACCCATATTCATCTAGAAATTTCATTATCGAAAATCTTTATGAAGATTTGAGTGTAAGGGGAAGGGTTTTACAAAATGGTATTCACCCTCACCAGATAGAAACTAGCAAGTAGTAACCCACCTTCACTCAATTTTCTTTTTTGTCATGATTCATCTATATTATATTATGATAAATTTATGTCCAATAATTATTTTATTATTAGTAAGTAGTAACATTCTTTTTATATGTGCTGTGAATAAAAACATTTGATTACTTATTATTTTAAAAAAGTATGCACTTTATATATTTGTAATCATAAAAAAATAATAAACAAAATCATCGTCTGAACAGTTTATATCAACCCGTTTATAATATATTTAGAAGGTCAGAATACTAATAATATTTTAGGTTTGTAACATTTGAACCATCAATTTTCTATATGAAATTTCACTCCTTAATCACTTAATCACTATGTTGTCATCGAAGAGGACATGATTTTTAATCATAATATTCATTAGTTTTTGACTGAATTAAGTATTGATATTATCATATGTTTTTATTATTTCTTATATTTTGGATATTTCTATACTTTACCCACTGTAAATCAAAATAGTTAAAGAAATTGTCAAAAGATAAATCATTTAACTCTTACAACTATTTTTGTTCCGGTCATTTTAACATGTTATAGTCGACTTAATATTACATACAATTTCACTGTTTTGTATTTGTTTTAATTAATTGTGGTTTTTTATTATTCGTGTACGATATGCGAGGATCAATATGTTGGGACCTTGATAGAAAATTGGAGTGATGCTAAACTCGACATTGGTTTTCCTTATCTTATTACTTATGGAGCTCTTGTCGCCACACAAGTTCAGACCCACTTGTTCTGTTGTGGTCCGAACAATGTAATGGGAACCACTTGTATTACCCATGCAATGTCATCCCAATATTCTTTTATTTATTATTTATTGTTTATGTTTATTATTTTATTTCAATTTTTATATGCATTTTCATATTATAATGTTTTTGCTTTACCTTAATAAAATATAAATGGAATAATAATTATGTCCAAATTCACCAACAATGTGGAGGCGTGACTTTTTTGTAAGTAAAATCTTGAAATATATACTATATTTAATGTATAGATCATGGTAAAATGTAATATTATCATATACATCACGAGTAGTTTTTTTTTTTTTTTTTTTTTTAAACAAAACTAAAATTTATTGGAATATCAATATTTATTTACCTGGCACGATGCAGTGAAAACTTGAAAGTAATTAACTGGAAAATGGCATAGTACTTTTCAATCAATATTATGGAATTTAATTAAAATACTGATTGGAGGCAAAATCAGGGGGTTTGAGATTATTTTATTAATTTGTCTAAGTCATTTAGTATTTTATATGAATAAATAAAATTTGGATTGAATTTTGTATTCTAGTGATATTTTGTACGGAGAGAAATTACGAAGAACTTTTATTATATTATTGAACTCTGGCAAATTTATATTATTATGTGGATACAAAATTATATTATTAAATTTACTGTTCATTCATTTAAAGTTATATTATTAGGTAGATAAAAATGAGATGGTTTCAATTATATATTTAGATTTATATGGAACACGATGTAATACAAGTTATAATAGAAACTCAAACTGAAAAACTTGCGTTCATTATAAAAATAAAAAATGTTAACATTTAATATAATTTATATTATCAACTGGAAATTGTTCGGAATATATAAAAGGGGTAATTTGTAAAGATTTGTTTTATATTGTCTCTTCTACTTTGGAGAAATCATCATTTTTTCATGCTTGTGACATTTGCAACATTTGACTTGCATAATTTAAGTAAGGTTTGATTATTTATTAAATAGTTACTAACTTATTGATTAAATGCTATTTGGGTCAAAGATTGTAATGAAACATCATGTCCTCAAAAGCATTTATAAAACATACATATAAGTCTATATAAACGATAACATGTGTACGGATTTTCTTTTGCTATCTTATCATATCGTGCTTCACTATTAAACCCGTATTCTGTAATATTATTACGTTTATAAATATCATTTAATGCATATCATGCTATTTGGCATATCATGTTATAGATTTCAACCTTCAAGTAAAAAACTAGTAAATACAATGACCAAGTATAAATCAAAAGAAATATATAAAATGGTATGCGATAAGTTAGTAAAAGAAGCTAAACTAATATCGGTCATAATATAAAATTATATTAAGTAAATAAAAAAATGAACTAAATTAAAAAGTCAATAAAGTTTGGGTTTTCAGTAATTAAACCGAATAACGAAAGGCAATTGCAACATTCACTCATAATCAAATATATAGATTTAGAAATTTTTTTGTTAAAAAACACCGTGGTTATCTTTTAAAACGTTCGTGAAAAATATGTTTTAACAGACAAACAAGAAAATTATTGCTCACGATCATCATTTATCCATTTTTTTAATCAAAAGAACCAATAACAAAAAGGGAAAATAACTTTATGATATAATATTGCTAATGACAACAACTAATATAATTGTCAAACTTTATTTAGACTCATTAAACAAAGTTAGTATAATCCAAATAATCAAAACCAATATAGAATCATAACCCACAACTAAAATTATAGATGATCTTCAACCAATCTCGAGATAAAGATACAAAAAGCCAGATAAAAGAAACAATTGTCGACCATAATTTATTAATGTTCTCGACCCACCCCTTAATTATTGTAATTAGTGCTTAAATTAAACTATATATATGCGATTAGTGCAATACTTATAAGTCAATGATGGCAGCCAAATGCAATGACGTTTTTGCCCTTGAAAAAACACTTAATTTCATTTTCCACGTTTGGCACCACCCTAATATTTTTGTATATATGTCGTTGTTGACATGACCTACTTAGTCTTTTTTTATGTTATAAATCATGAGAAATATCTAGATCCCAGCTAGGGGTAGCCTGGTAATGTTGCATTTTTTCTTTTTGACCTTCACCTTTCATTATATTATACAAGCAAATCTAGAAAAAAGATTGCTATGTTTGTATTTAATTTGCCATTTTAATTGAACTAGTGGATTGTAGATAGACTCTACCATTTCCATAAAAAGAAAAAACAAACGTATAAAGTAAATGACAATGACATCAACTTTAAAAAAATCGTTCATTTCGAATTACAAACTAGTTTTATGTATTAAAAAAAAAAAAAAAAAAAAAAAGAATTGACAGGTATTGTTAATGTCAGTTAGAAAAATATGATCGATAAGCCCATTGTGAAGCACCCAACCGCTACCCATGGGCTCAACCGTTCACCTGTTTCATGTATATAAAGAAAAATAATAATAATAATAATATTAATTTTAGTCCACCAAATAACTTTAAATCAATTTATAAACTTATATTGATTCAATCAACAACATTGGCCATAACAATAGTTACCTATTCTTGCAGCCTTCCAAAAGAACCCCCGAAATCTGCAAAATGAAAACTCCGAAAATTACGAAATTAGCCTTGATAAATAAGAAGAAAAATGATCCTCAAAGATAAGGAGAAATGAATTCTGGGGACAAAAGAGTGTATTAATATTATCATTGTCTCTAGGCATTATTGTCTGATTGCTGACGTGGAGCGGGCTTCGGTCATTAATGCCATGTCACGTCACCCACCATGGATAATGTGACATGTGTACAAATGAATGAGCTGGCTTTAATTTTATTTTTCATTTTCTATTTTTAATATACTTTTAGTTTTTTATACACTACACTCCTATAACTATAAGAAACTTTTAGCATGGTTGCATATCTGATTTCAATAGAATAATGTATTTGGCATTGGCTGTTAAACCACTTGTAAGTATATATTTGAGTTGACCCATTTATATATATACATCCAACTTGTATCACAAACACAAAAAACCCATAATTAATCCTGTTACTTGTAAAGATCTTAACATAAACAGCAATAAGTTACAAAATTGAGGCATCCATATGCAAAGAAAGCAACCCCTTTAGCCAACAAGAGTATTTTAAGTTGTGAACATTGGTTTGTATGCTGTGTGAATTGTAATGTGAAATGTTAATTATAGTTTATTAAGCGTGAAGGATAATCCAAATTAATAAGACGCCTCTTGTGTTATTTGGACTCTAGTTCACTACGTTAATTCTTGTGTGTTCTTTATTTTTCTTTGCATCTTAATATGATAATATCTTATCTGTCTTTAAGTGTCGATCATAACCCTAATAGAATATACATTGATAAATACATAATCAAGACCCATTTAGTCATTTACTAAGCTTAACCAATAAAGAATTGAACTTTTAACACTTTGATAAATGATTCACTAAAAATTCATAGTGTTCACAGTTTTTAAGGGCATCAAGTCATTGACATGCGCAGCTACTATCATCATCTAATACTACTGATTTCAGATCCTAAGTAGCTCATCCACAATTGTTCTTATACAATGAGTATGGAAAACATGTTCGATCCATGGATCCTCCTCTTAAGCTTCAGAGATTGCTGATTTAGTTAGTGGCTTTAATTCAGATTGCAATTGCATCACACAAAAAGATGTCTTTAAATTGATTGTTAATAGACCGAAATTAGGGGTCTTGGAATGATCGGAGATTGGGTAAAAGAGGATCTAACCCAGTTTTCTGTTCAAGGATAGCAGGAAACTGCATCTTCAAGAAAGTGCAAGTGCATATTACCAACAACACCACCGTCAGAAACGAATGGAAATTGAACAGCGCCGACTTTGCACAATAAAATTAATCACAGTTTTAGTAAGATTACAATGTAGCACAACTGGAACATAAATTGAAGTTGATTATTTAACCAATTTACCATGTTTGTTGAACCTCGGGAACAGATATAGAGGGTTCGGAGTTCTTCCTCTTAGTCGGCTCTGATTCGGATTCGTTTAAGCGAAAGAGTAAAGGCAAGCTGGTGAAGATGAGACGACGGCGTTCCACGTCTGATCCCGAACAGCACACACTCCTCTTGGTTTTTGGCCTCTTGCAGAAGGAAGAAGGAGCGAGTCGAACCTGCGTAGAACTCTATTGACTCAATGAGACAACGACTCGTTTCTTGTTTTATGTTTTCAGTTCGAATTGTAAAGCCCAAGGTAAATGGGTTTGGTTCGTTCAAGAATCAAGATGAAACCAAACCAACCCTATTAAGGCCTTTTAGTGTTCGGGTTTGGTTAAGTAATGGATTCCAATCGGGTCATCGATCAAAAAACCATGTTATTATCCCCAATCCCATAAACTTTTAATATTTCTTAATCTTTTGGGTAAATTACACAGATGGTGCCTGTGGTTTAGGGTAATCTGCGTGTTTGGTTCCTAACAATTTTTTTTTAACTCGGACGGTCCCTACTTCCTACTTTATATTTTTGTTGCATGCTTAGTCCCTGTCCGTTCTAAAAAGACTAATTTACCCTTACTGATTTCTTTTACCATTTTTTTAAAATATAGTTATTAAAAACAAATATTAATATATATGAAAAAAAATATTAATTAGATACGTGGGCCCACTTCCTCATCCCCTCCCATAAAACCTCACCCTCCACCTCCCTCGTTTTCCTGTCCTTCTCAAACAAACCAGCAACACCACTACTTATATATTCTCCGGTGAGCCACCACCACCAATCAGATACAATATTAAATAAAAAAGAACCTACGTCGAAAGTCGGTGTTTCTTTGGCACCTGGTAAGGGATCTAGGGTTTTCACACCTCATTCTCTCGTTATTATATGTCGAAAATTGTAGAAAGCTCGATCATAGCAGTCGACGATGGGAACTAGGGTTTCTGAACCACCAATTTTTGTTCCTGATCGTGGGAAAAAAACTTTAGCAACGGTGAAGATTAATCTAGGGTTTCTGAAGATCGGTAGGGTCTTTATTTGTTCCCCCCTTTATTCAGTTTCGAACCCACTGAAATTCCCCTTCTCTCACATGGAACAAAAAACAATTTGGTTTATCATTAATATTGTCGGTCTCTAAACTGGATTTTTGGGTTTCAAACGTCGATTTCCCATCATCGATCTTCATTTTTTTCATTGATTTCGAGACCACGGTTATTTCTAGGATTCATCATCGATTGGATAGACGTTAAGCGATGAAGGCATCAAAATGTGTTCTTCTGCTATCGACAAAAGGGTAGGGGGATTCACCTGAATCTGGTTTTCTTCTAGAAATTATCATCATTTTCTGGTTTTATTTTGGTGTTGAATTTGAGTTACAGATTTGGTTTTAGATGTATATTCAGATTTAGTGTTGAACGTTAGATCGTTTTATGTTGATTTTTGGGTAAGTTATGTGGTATGGATCTTTGGCCATAGATGATGACCGGATTTGGTGCCGGTGATTGGAGTTGGTTGTAAGAACTATAGAGGATTAAGCTGGAATCAATCATTTTTCTAGCAATATATTAATAATTTAATTTATTAATAATAACTTGAATAATATAAAAAGAGCTAACAAAATAATAATAGTCATTAAGGGCAAAATAGTCTTTTTAGGTTAGATAGAGACTAAGCGTGCAACAAAAATATAAAGTAGGGACGGTCTGAGTTAAAAGAAGTTGTTAGGGATCAAACACGCAGATTACCCTAATCCATAGGGACCATTCGTGTAATTTACCCTAATCTTTTACGTATATTTGATTTGGTTTACCGCGAAGCAATTTTAATAAATTTGGTTTTGTGTTTCTATTATTTTTCTTTAGCCAATTTTGTTTATTGATACTAGGTATATAATTTACTGAGTTAAAATACATCAAAATCATTATATAGTTAATTGTTTGATTTAGGACCAAAAATTGTTGTAAACATTTCGATCTGGTTCCGATTAATCTCTGATTAGTCCTTAAAAGCTACTCGGCTAGTTAGAAGGTGTCTGACGATTAATCATTGCCTACAAAATAAGCGAAGCAGTAGCAAATAATGAAATTTTAACAATTTGAAAAAATTATATCTCAATAGAAATAATTTGAGAATTATTATTGTTGTATTAATCATATTAACGTATTTTGTTATAATATTAGTGATATTTACGAACTTTGTTATGATATTGATATATTTAATTTTTTAAAACTCCACGCATTAGCAATTTAGGGTCTACGGTTAATCCATTAACCTCAGTCGGTCGACTAGCTAACGTTGACATTTGTTACAACCTTGGTGTTTATATATATATATATATATATATATATATATATATATATATATATATATATATATATATATATATATATATATATATATAGGATATAGATCTGGTAAGAAATTTTTTTTAGTAGGAAGGTAAGAAGTTTTTTTTCTACATATTTTTTGACGAACAAAAAAAATGAATCACTAGATGATTCATTTGTAAGATGATTCACAAGAAAAAATTCTCAAAAAAACATCTATATGATTCATTTTTAAGTAAATTAAGAAAAAATCCACTTTTATGACAATTTTAGTGAATAACAACAAAATCATTATATAAATGAATCATCGAGATGTTTTTTTGAGAATTTTTTCTTGTGAATCATCTAATGATTCATTTTGTTTGTTCACGAAAAAAATATGTAGAAAAAAACTTCTTACCTTCCTACCAAAAATTTCCTTGTTATTTGATCTTGACTCTCTCTCTTTCTCTCTCTCTCTCTCTCTATATATATATATATATATATATATATATGTGTGTGTGTGTGTGGATTTTATATATATTGTGTCAATTCGAAATTTTTATCTTATATGCATATTCAAATCAATGAAGGTCAAACTCGTTTTTGCTATTTTCTAGCACTGTTTGGAGTCAAATAGAGTGTTTAAAGCTTAGTATAAGCAGGGTATGAGTCGTGGGATGAGTATTGTGGGTGTATCGCCTTGCATTTGAGCCAATCACACCAACACAAGGTGTGTGCGGCCACACACCCATCCCAACCACACACTCTCCCTATATATAGAACACTTAGTCATTTTTCAACACCTTTCCACTTCTTAAAAGCTAGAACTCGAAATCCTCTCAAGTATCATCCAAATCTTCATCTCGATCTTCATAAAAGGTAATAATCCTTCCTCTTATTTGTTAATATACGACCTTAACTAGCAAAACCCTTTGGTGTTATCCATGAAAACATCCATTTTTAGCCAAGAACACCAAGAACACACACTAGTTTTGGACCTTAAATCACCCTTTCAAGCCTCTATAACGTGTTTACACTCACCATAACTTGTTATATGCTAAGAACACTAGATGATATGCTTGAAAAACATGATTTCATCATGTTCATGAAGGGTGTGCGGCCGCATACATCATGCTGGCCGCACACACCCTTTTTAGGTCCCAAAATGGCAATAGACTCCAAATAAGGCTAAAGCATGAAGTAAGAGACCTTCCTAGATGAGTCCTAAAGCCTTGAAACACGTTTTGACACATTCAATAGGGAGTGTGCAGCCGCACACACCCCCTGTCCGCACACCATGGCCGTATACACACAAATAGTGTGTATTTTGACCATACACTCCCTTATATGGCCATATACCCCTTATATACAATCATATGTGGTTGTAACACTTCAAAATAAGTGTTTCCTTGACCCTAAGGTGGTTTCAATTCAATAATTAGGGGTTATAAGCACTAATTATATTCATATATGTATCATTATATGTTAAATAGGATCCGCGTGTGTGCTCAAGACTTCACTTGACACCTAGCAATCCTGTTTCATCAGTTCATCCATACCACTCACTACATGTGAGTTCATGCCCCTTAGTTTACCTTTTAAATGTTTTTAAATGCTTTTATGGGTGGGTGGGGGGGGGGAATACAAGTAAAGTCACTATAGTTATTATCTCAATCACATGTGATTAATAACTATCAACAAGTGAATCTCTTACTTTCAAACTGTTTTACTTCAAACTGTCTTAAAAACTCTTTTACATATCAAATGCTTTTACGAAACTTCTATTATACTTTAAATATTGTCAAATGCATGCCTATGTATATATAGTTATATAAGTAGTGTTTAAAGGACCAAGGAAGGCTAGCTCGCTTTATCTCCTTTTCCTCGTTGGGATGTGGCTTGAGGGCATAAGTTATCCGTCCGAAGGTCGTCTAAATATTAGTTATATATTATGTATACATATATAGACATAAAATTTCTATCAGTCAATTCAACACCCTTGGGTAGCAAGGGCATACATTCATATTCATAAGTATAAGTCATATTACTAGTAAGCTACAATAGGCATAGTTTAGGAAGTTACTAATACTATTACTAGAACAATAAATCATACAATGAGTCAGTTCGTACATGAGTCAATACATTACTATACATGTTAGATAGAAAGAGAACACACAATACAGCTAGTACACACAATACATTACTATACAGGCTAGAAAGAGAAAGAACACACAATACAACTAGCACGTACATTACATATACATTAATACAATTATGTGAGCCACTAAGTGGGGCATGGCACTACTTGCCATGACCGTTTTTGTATCCAAAATCTCCTTAATTGGGGAGCGTATGAGTTTGCATATAGATCTATACTGGATTGACTATCCTATACCTTGTTGCTCGCTACAGTGGGACTTGCAAGTCTACGGGTGCCAAATGTCATTTCTTACGGCGTCTTACATCGTTGTTTTACTATTGAGTCGGTAGCAGGGTATAGGCCTATCACACGGTACTTTAAATAACAATTGGTTTAAGGTAGTTAGTACAGTAGTAGTTACTTAATACAATACTACAATACTATAATATTTCTCCCATTACATTCACTTCGTGAACATTCACACGATGCACGGTAATATGAAAACTATATTTTTGGTTAATGATATTCGGATAAAGTAAAATACACACTCTTTCAAGAGACACACAAACAGTTACTAGATGCCTTGGTAGAAGGCTACTTTTAGTAGGAAACATAGGGTTTTCTAGGATTGTTCAAACAAATACAAACTTTACAAAACTTGTACGTTACAAACATCTTACAAATGCTTTCATACAAACTCAGACACTAATATACTTATGATCTCGCCATCTTTAAAGCTGATACTCGCTTTCAAAATAATTTGTATTCTTAGGTCACCAGTAGACAGGTACCGGTGCCAAGTTTTTGAGAAGATGGAGCTTGTTCAAGACTCCTCTTTTATTTTGATGTACTTTTTTGGTCTCTATATAACTTGACATAACACACTTGTATGAAATTATATTATTTAGGAGGATTTGGTTATTACGGTCCATGCCTACTGATAGGAACATCATGCGTAAGTATTTCCCTTTAATATGTGATCTGTCAATGATAATAATAGGACACAAACATGTGTGAAACACTAAAAAATACACAAATAAATTAATAGATTAGTCATAAAACTGAATACACGTATAAAAAGAATTGTAAATACTCATTATATAACAAATATTACCACACAACCGATAACTATTAAAAAGTATTCAAATTTGTTGTCGTGACCTGTCTTTATATGTGTAACGGTCCCTGGATTCTTTCTCTCTAAATTGTAACAATATAAAGGAGATCTTTGAAAGCTTTCTTCAGGGTACCCTCTCAACAGATTTAAAGCATACATTTTTGCACTCCATGCTTTCCAGCATGAAATATGTACACTAAGATGATCATTTTACTAGGGGTTTTAGGTTACAATCAATTTGTACATGCGAAATTTCACTTATCACTTAAGGGTATATGTATTTTCTTAATTAATAACAACATACTTATGAAACAAAATCTATAAACCATATGAAATCAAATTCATGAATAGAACCACATACCTCTTTCTTGATTCGAAACAAGCTAACCCAAAGCCTTGTTGTCTCCTTGAAAAAATAGCTCTAAAAGTATGGCTACCTCTAATGTATCACACCCAAAACTAAAAAAAAAACCCTAGGATTGAAGGAGAGAGTGAAGATGATAGATAATTTTATAATTCTCTCTGTGGTTAGGTTAGGCCGAAAATACCAAGGGTACATCCCTTTATATAGCTGCTTGATAATCCCATAAACCCTAGATTTGAACTTAAAATAACAATATTTCAAATAAGTATTTATCTAGTTTTTTTTTTATCAGTTGGAGGCTCAAGTAGCTCTATCAAGAGCCTCCAAAAATGTCAAAGTATTAGAAGGATACTAGATCATCTCTTTTGTTCAACTATTAAACAATTGTAGCTTAGCTCTTGCACCTTTTATTAATTTTAATTAACACAAAATTAATTCTAAAATAATTTTGATTAACTCTTAATTAGTTATTACTATTTATAGTTATATATATATATATATATATATATATATATATATATATATATATATATATATATATATATATATTGGAACGTCAGAATTTGTAGTTAATATATTAATCATATAATATATTAATAAATCATTTATCTTTATCTTTTGATCAATCCAATCAATTTCCTGGTTATGAGGGCAACCCAAAAATGACTTTACTCTTATTCATCAACATTATATCAATTTAGTTAGGACCTTCGACACCATAATCCAACACATTTAACATTTGTTTGATATGTTTCCCAACAACATAATATCTATACTATCAGTTAATATGCCCCTTAAGAAATGACCCAACACTTTTTTGTTGGCTTGGTGATTATGGGGAAGGAGTTGTGTGTTTGAGAAAGTGCAGTTGTTTGATAGTTTAACCACTTGAAATGAATCATTGTCTTTACCCGTTGTAACCTGTAATCGCCAATTACATTTTTTCGCAATGCAAACAACTTTAAAGTAGTTGTTTGTAGAATTTCTCACTCCAGTTTGACATCTTTGGTAACATATTTGAATCCTAAATTAAGCTTAAGTTCTTCTTTGCTTTTGAATAGTTGATAAAGCTTCACATAAGAAGTATAATTGTAGGCCATGTCACTTTTATGTTTTTTGTTGAGCTAATTCGAGCAATGGTTAAGGTTCAAACATCCCCCAATGAGTTGTTTGTGTTTCTTCAGAGTTAGAATAAATGATAAGGAAACTTTTCCTCTTGGGCTTTTCGATGTTTTTGGGACTCAATTTCCCCCTCTTTAGGTTCAGTATCATCCTCATCAAATTCAGTGAAACTTTGAAATTGTTCAATTGACTCTCTATGTGGAATTATATTACCATCATCAACTAACAACATTAGTTTTGTCTTGATCATTTGCTGATTCAACACATCATATTATGGAGAAGCATCATCAATAGTCTTGCCTTTATACCTAAAATCATCCCCATCTACAGGCCCATCGTAAAAAGGAACATGATTGAATGTCATATGTAATAAATTACAAATTTGGTTACTTCTAGCACCGAAAGACCCATTGCTACCCAAATGATTTTCCCAAGGAAATCACTGAATACCACTTTCCATAACATTATTAACAACAACAATTGTACTGTGTCAGGATGCATACTACTAATAAAACTAAGAAAATATATGACATCATTCTCATCAAGAATCTGCAAAACTATATTTGATCAATGACATTGAAAAGATAGACATATTCTATTAGTGTGGAACTTGAACTTGAAAGCAGCCAACATGATTAACCAAACGAAGTTGATATCATTGCTTATATTACACCAAAACATGTATAGTTTGAAACAATATACTACATAGATCCCTCGATTCTGTCATTGCCCTCCACTAGAAAACGACACTCGATAAAATTCATTATACGAACTCATTTTTTACCACTACAAAATGACACTCTTTATCTGAAATCTATTAAACACGATAAAACCAAAAAACCTTCAAATAACCCAAATTTACCACTCCAAAATGATCATATATTCTGGAGTACGCTTTTCAGTTCGAGACGTACGAGTGTCATATTTCGGACTCAAAACCTAACAACCATCACCAACTCCGGAATGGTTATAAATACGCTCAAATATTGGTTATTTTTTTAATACTTTATTTATATGGATTAGTTTACTTAATTTCCCTTTAAAATATGCAATTTTGGCATTAAAAAGGGAAAATAATTCGATTATAACGAACGAAAATCAAAATATGCCATCAATATACATTAAAAAAAAAATCATTACCTAAAATAAAATTAGGTTTAGATATAAAATTAAAAATAAACTCACCGCCACCGGCCAACGGCCCTTATCCACTCCTATCATCTCTTTCGGTCCTCAATACAACACTTCGCGCATCATCAATCGCATCTCTACACCTTAACAAACGACAATGGCCTCTTCTTACTTACTCACCTCATCTCCTTTACTACAAACCCTAGCCCCTTTCCCCAAGAACAAACCTACGCCAATACTTCACTGCCAACATCAAATTGGAAGCCAGGGTTTCTCAATCAAAGCTCAAACCCTTGATTTCTCTGGGACATTCTTTGAAGGAGGATTGGGAGGCGAAGATGACCTCAACAACTCATCCGGGTCGGTTGCCACTGCAATTGAAGAAAAAGAAGAGCCCCAATGCCCACCGGGGTTGAGACAGTATGAAACAATGGCTGTTTTGAGACCCGACATGTCCGAAGATGAGCGACTCTCTCTTACCCAGAAATATGAAGAGGTATTATTACTTGATTTTGCAATTACATATCGGTTTTATATACATTTCTTCCATCGACGGATTCCAGCACTCAGCCGTAAGTTGATTTTTGTGTGTTTCTCGTATCTCACTTCCTTCAGGGCTGATACCCAATTTTTTTTATCCGAAAGTATTCCCAATGGGACTATTGTTACTATAATTTATCTGATTTGACTCCATCCGTTTTAGGAATACAGTTCCAATATGATAAATTTTATGTTTTCATAGACGTAGATAGAGAAGCAATTGCTGTATAGGAATGTATCACAATTGGAGGTGATTAGAACCCGATCAAAATATCAGTTGGAGTAAGAGTCTAGATAGGGTTTATTGCTCCCTCAAGTCTTTTGTCTCGTTAGGGCTAATTGGGCCTTGAATCATATTTCCCTTCAAGATTCATCCTGTAATTAGTTGGGCTTCTTGGCATGATCTTTATGGGCTTTGGCCTTGTTCATTTGATCTTCTCCCTTCAGGCCCAAAACCCCCAATCAAGGTTCATGTTCCTTGTCATTCCTCTCTTCTCAGTCTATGGTTTTAGGATCACTCTCATAGTTTATAGTTTTGAAGAAAGCAAATCTACATGATCCAAATTACCTGGTTATTGATTATCACAATCACAAACACACCTTATAATCCTCCCCCGGATTTCTAACAAAGAAATTTAGTTTGGTGCAAGATTCATTCATTCATTTTAAAGTCTTACTTGACTTACTTGACTGCTATTTTGATTTTTGAAATGTTTCATTTTCAGAGCTTTACTTTTTAAAGTTTTTTACTTTATATTGACAAGAATGTTAAGGAAATTGAGACGTAGAGTTTTGTCTCAAAATCAATAAGTAACAACCAAACAACTGATGTGATGAACTATATCATTTACTAATTACTAGTGTGGTTTTAATTAGGTTGATTAACATGTCAAACTAAACTACTTGGCTCTTCACTTCTAAACAATTGATATAATTCTAAAAATGCAAAAGAAAAAAAAAAACACTCCAAGTGGTGAAAACATCAAAAAGAAAACTCCCAACACACCCTTGAGAACATAGAAACTCATTTCTTTAGCATTTTCTATTTTGTAGAATGTTAAAACAAAGAAATATGTTAATCATGATTCCAGATTACTTGATATAATGTAAACTAAATTTTAGGTCACTCATATTTGTCTTTGCTGACATCAGCAGTGGCACAATTCAATTCAAACATTTACAGTTGCCTTCTCAAATCTCTGCTAATTGGATATCATAAAATAAAAGGTCCTTGCTTTTGTTGTCTGTTTTGGCTTACCATTTTCCCTTCTCTCTCCCTCTTTTTTTTTTAATGGTTTTTATAATTTATTTTAAAAATCATGTTCTGTATGCATATGACATGGATTCCTTTACACAAATCTGTTGGTTGGTTGGTTGGGTTTACACACTTCTGAGTCAAGAACACAATATGAGGACGATGATTCAATTGACTTGCTACACTTTTCATCTTAAATAATAACTTTATATATATATATATATATATATATATATATATATATATATATATATATATATATATATATATATATAAGTTTAGTGCTTTCTGATGTATGCCATGTAAAGGGGAAGTGGGAAGAACAAATCTTGAATTATTAAATCCATCTAGTGGATTAATTTAATGTATATATATTTAATTAAATGAATTTATACCTTTTTTTTTTTTTTTTTTTTTTACAGTTGCTTGTTGCTGGAGGTGGCATGTATGTGGAGGTGTTCAACAGAGGAGTAATCCCTCTTGCTTATAGCATCAAGAAGAAAAACAAAGCTGGTGAAACCAACACTTATTTAGATGGAATTTATCTCTTGTTTACCTTTTTCACAAAACCAGAATCTTTGGAGGTTCTTGAGACAACTTTGACCATGGATGATGATGTCATCAGATCATCCACCTTTTTAGTAAGGAAGAGGAAGTATTAGTTCTATTTCTATATTAGTTCTTGAAAGTTTGTCATATGAAAACTATGATGTTGCAAGAGAATATGTAGTGTATTTTGTAGAAATTTAACATATATTGATCAACATCAACATTGGCATTCTATTGAATTCGATGTTTATTAAAAAAAATATACTACGTATTTATCTTGATAGTATTTAATGAGTAAAAGTAGACATGGGCTAAAGGGATTATCACAATCTTTTATATACAAGAAGACTTGTTGGGTAAGAAAACCAACTTTTCATGTCAAAGAGCACTACTCATAAAACTAATAATAATAATAATAATAACACCAAAATTACAAAAGGAAAAGAAGGTGAGACCCATGCCAATGAGACTAACAAGTTCCAAACTCACTTTATGTTAGATTTGTAGCCACACAATGTTGTCGTACTTTATAATTCTTTTTGGTTGTAATAGATGGCTAGAGACCAATCAATCAATTACCATCACTTTAATTTCACATGCCTTGAAAAACCATATATGCATCATGACTCTAAGGTGGTATTTTTGGGTTTGGGAGCATGGTACATTATGCTCAAGTTCAACAATGGTTGTGTGGGGACTCTTCTAATTGCAATCTTACTCCTTGATGATCGGTCATTCTCCCGATTGGAGCAAATTGTTGAGTGTTAGGGTTAAGCTAATAAGATGCGAAGAAAAATAAAGAACACACGAGATTTGTGTGGTTTGTAGTCTATGGATGTTCAAAACATCCAAAACCGAACAAAAGTCTTTATGAACTCTATGGAACAACTTGGAGTTATGAAAAAAGCATAGCACCCACCAATGGTTTCCAAAAGCCATTTTTTAAAACTCGTAAAACATTAAGAAATAAAGAATGCACCTACGGGAACATTTCATGGAGTGTACCCATTGATTAATATTATTCCAAGTCATTGTAGTAAATCAATTAAAAACGTATCGCAAATATTTTCCCAAAAAATTGACGATACTATATTAAATAATGTTTTAAAAATTTTGGCACAAAATATAAAATATTATGATTTTTTTTAACTTCAACAACCAGTATTGTATTAAATCTTTATTTATAAATTTTTTCAAAAATGTTATGTTTGTGTCGTCAAACATTTTTCTTTTTAAGTATTGTAACTTTTTTTTTTCAAATTGTTTGTCATGAATAAAGTTGGAATAAATATAAATTAAAAAAAACTAATAAATAAAAATATATATGTTTTTAAGGCTAGAAGATGTCTGAAGTTGTTAAAAAAACTCTAGTCCGCATCTGCACCAAAAAGAGAACGTGTAGACATTTTTAGGTTTGCAGTCTTTAAAAAAACAAGCAGTCTGTGAAGACTAATGTTTGCACGTGGTCTGTGCTGCGTAGACAGTCTGCAGAAAAAAAAAAACAAACAACACCTAAGTCTTTGGAAAAAATATATCCCCCCCCCCTCATTCTATTGAGGTTTACTCTAGTTGGTAAGCAATTCAATTAAAAACCCTCTAAGAGATAATATAAAATCATCGATACATTTTCTAGTAATATTTGTGGCAAATACTTATGAATTATCCAAATCCCACATCTATTTTTCAATATTACCCTTAAAATCATCAATACATTTTCTAGTAATATTTGTCTTAAATGCTTATGAATTATCCAAAATCCCACATCTATTTTTCAATATTACCCTTAGGTTGAAAATCTTGAGGTAAGAGTAACATTTCCACTAGTTGTATATTTTCGGTACTGCCTTTTACTTCACGCTACTAATCTAACAATCACATGTTGTCTATCCAACGTTCTTTTACAAGACAAACTTTATTTATTTCTAAACAGAATAAGCTAGGAAACGGGTTTTTAAAGGTGAATTTCATACCACACATCTTTTCAAAACATCATTAACCCACCATCTCCAACTCGATTTCTCGAATTTGAATGAAGAATCATACATTTTTTGTGCATCTTGTTAATCAAGCCAATAATCCTCGATCAAACCATGTGTCCTCGGAGTTAACCAAGCCCAAATTATATCCATGTATGGTCAACATGAAAAGACTTGGGGTATATTTGGTATTGAGTGTTTGGAAATTTCTAGCTTCTAGTGCTTGACCAAACGCTCTGTTTCGAACAAAAAAACCTCATTTGACACTACAAGCTTTTAGCGTTTAATTTAAACAAAATGTTTTAAATTAAAAAACTAACTCACATAGCTTTTAACAAAAAATTACCGGCTACCAACTTTCTGCTAGCTGTCAGTTAGTTTTTCCATAGACACCTTTGATAACCTTTATTTTCATTTACAAACCTCCATCTACTTTTTCGGATAACCGCATGATTAAAAGCTACGTAAATAACTAAATATTATATTATTTTCTATTTCGTGGTTAATTGATAACTTGTATGGTTCCACTATTATAAGAAATAAAGGACATAATAAAAACTACTATTTATATTTACCACAAATCCTATAAATGATTAATTGTCATCTCAGAGAGCGAAACTTGATCAAGAGCACAAGAATCATGTGATTCATCCCCTTTAGTTAAATCAAGGGGAAGTTGATGAATATCTCATAATGTTTAGAAGATTATTGAAGTACGTAAAAGACGACACAATTATTTAATTTTTTTAGTACTTTTTGAAGATGTTTGTTTAAACTTGAATTCTAAATTTATTGTCTTGACATTGTGGAAAAATTATATAAAAAAATTATTCTTATTTTGGAAATTAATTATAAGTTTATTAATTTAAAAAAATATTAACTCAATTATAAAATGGTTAATTGGTTAAGCGGATAACCGAAATGAAAATAAAATAAAATAAAATTGTTTACCGTTTTTTTTTTCTTTCAACTTAGGTTTAGGTTTGGGTATGGATATAGGTGTATATATTTCAAAAAAACTTTTGAAATTAAAGAAATATGGAAAAAATATTTATCAGTTTTCAAAGTTATTTAATCTCAATCTTACTAAGTCAAATCTTTATGGGGTGGGGGTTAACTCGGTGGAGATTGCTAGTTTAACTTCTTTTACCGGTTGTTCGGCTGGAACTCTTCCCTTTGTTTATCTTAGTATCCCGGTTGAAGAATCTATGGTTCAGATTAAAGGATGGGGGATTATTATCGACCATTTTAAGAAGAGGTTATCTTCTTGGAATGCTAAGTTATCCATTGGGGTCGTCTGACTATTATAAAATCGGTTCTTGGGAGTTTGGGTATTTATTTTTTTTCTTTTTGTTTCGTCTTCCTGCCAATGTTTGTCATCCTCTAGAGGCCTTGAGGTTTTTTTTTTTTTTTTTTTTTTTTTTTTTTTTTTAAGGTGTTGAAGACGGTCAAAATTGTATTCATTGGGTTAATTGGAATTTGATATTGAATTCCTATGCTCAAGGAGGTCTTGGGGTTGGTAGTTTGGATGCTTTTAACCTAGGCATTCTGTATAAATGTAAGTGGCAGTTTGTTTATGACTCGGAGCTTTTTGGGTTAAAATTGTCAAATTTTGTCATGAGGAAAGTGGTGGTTTCTTGGATGACCCAAGAATAGGCTCTGGAGGGGGTGTTTGGAAAAAGATTGTTAGATCCATTAATCATCTTCATGAGAGTGGTTGTATCCCTTCTAATTCCATGCATAGAGTGGTGGGGGATGGGGCTCAAACGAGGTTCTGGAAGGATGTTTGGTGTTCAGATATTCCTATTATGGAGCGGTTTGGGAGATTCTTTGCTTTGGCTTCTAATCAAGATGCTCGGGTTAGTGATTATTAGTCTCCAGGGGATTGGAATTTCCATTGGCGTCGGGAGATTGGAGGAGGGGCTGAATTAACCAAATTTGATGATCTTGTGGAGATTTTAAATCTTATCCTTATGGGTAGATGTTGGATAAGTGGTCTTGGGAGCTTGATCTGTCGGGTATATTTACTGTTAAATCAGCAAAGAATTGGGTTGATGAAATGAGACTCCCTTTGGGTAGTACGCCTATTAGGTGGAACCGTTTTGTTCCTATTAAAATTAATATTTTTTTTTTTGTGGTGAGTTTTTTTGGATTGTATTCTGGTTAGAGTTAAATTGGTGGAAAGGGGGGTGACGATAGATTCCTTATTGTGTCCCGTGTGTCGTAATTCTAAAAAAAGTGTGAATCATTTGTTTTCGCAGTGTTCGGTTATTGGTCAGGTTTGGAGTTGGGTTGGGCATTGGCTTGACTTGGTTCTTCCTGCCTTTTCTTCTATCCGAGACGTGGTGGATTGGGTGGATTCTAAACCGACAATTCATATGGAGCGCTCGATTGTAGAGTTTGTGTTCATGGTGGTCATATGAATGCTTTGGACGTTTCGTAATTCTTTACTTTTAGCAAGGTTCTAAATAACGTAATGTGTGACTTGGCGGCAATGTCAAGCCTTAAGCTTTACCGAGCCTTGGCGAGTCATGACGTTTGTAAGGCGTGACTTAAGGCGAATTTTTTTATATAATTAATATTTTTATATGTATTTTCAACTATTATTCGTTTTTATACACATATATGAGTTAAGGCGTTATTTTGACAAAGCTTGGCGGCAGATGCAAGCCTTGGAGTCATGGTTACAAAATCCAATACCGGTCTTACTTTGTATTTTTTTTCTCTAGCTCTTTGCTGAGATTTCGGTTTTTTTATAATATGATAAAAAACTTCATTTTTTAGAAAAAAAAAAAAAAATCTGAATCCAAGGTATTTTTCCACAACCAAACAAACATTATGGTTTGAGAAAAAAACAATATTCAGTTGTATACAAATTTATCTTTTTTTTTACAAACGTACTTTAACATTCATTAAACTGTATTAGAGAAATGATTTTTGAAACTTAACAATTGGCATTTAAAATCATTTTAACAAAAGAGTAATTATGAGTTGTAAAGAAAAGGTTGGAGCACTTGGTTTCGGTATATAAAGTTATAAACAAATCAAATATGAGGAATTTAAGACACTCTCTAGATTAAAATGCATGTAGAGAATCTTTATTTGGTGGCCCATTTTGATACCACACTGTTTGAGAGAGACATGACATCAAGTCATACTTCCTTTACATACTATTTTTTATTTGTCTAAAATTAAATGTGAAATCCGTTTTAACTTGGAATTGTGTTTTTCTTTAATAACAATCTTTACATGTGATTTGATAGAACTTTAATTCATTTACATTACTCTCATGTCACAATGGTACTAGTAAATCTATACGACATATGTTGTTATACGCAAACAACAATTTGCAACATTATATAAACATATTTTTTACTTAAACTTGATATGATAACATATATTCAAACTACTGAATATAATACATCTCAAAAAAGGGTATAAAATCTTTTGTCCAACTCTCACAAAGTATGCCAAAAAGAGATTGCATGTTCTATTATATGCAAATTAAATACCTACCCAAGATCAAGCCTTTGCTAGTGAAATTAAGCATATTAGTTTAGTGCACCAATATGATGTGATGTTTGTAATATATATATATATATATATATATATATATATATATATATATATATATATATATATATATATATATATATATATATATATATATATATATATATAATGTGTGTGTGTGTGCAAAGTGTTGGAGGGTCCCTTGGTCCTTAGTGCCATGTTATAATGAGCTTGTGATGGGAAGGAATAATCATAATGTTTCCCTTTGATCAATTCTTGCTTCATGTCAAAAGCCATTACTTATACCGATCATATTCACCTTTGTTTTTGCTTTTTTCATTGTCGTTTTCATATCTAACTCACAACCCATGTAATCTCCATCAAACATGATCCACTATAGCTTGTTCCATATATACACCCCATCCCTTGGTTACTCACTCAATTAAGTAATCCACTAGGGATTCTGTTATGTATTTTTCATATATAAAACCAAACAAGCTAGGTTCTTTCTACTATTCTCATATGAATTGATCAGTTGGTTACTAGAAAGAAGCACAACCTTCTTTATCCCCCAAAAGATTCTAACTTTCACTTTCTCATTCAGCTTCATTTATAGACTCATGTCTTGACTCAATCAAGTAACTTGACATCCACTAGGGTTTCTTTATGTTTCATGCATAAAAACGGAACAAGCATCTTTTCGCTCTTTTGCTTGTAAACTCTGAGTTGGTGCTTATAAACACAAACCCGTCTTCTTTTCCACTAAAAGATACTAACTTTCACTTAACTTGCATCCGTACACTCGGGTTCCCATTCCATGAAGAAGCAATCAATCCACTAGGGTTTCTTTAAGTTTCGTGTACAAAAACCCATAAAAGTATCTTTTCTCCCTTCCTATATAAGCTTCGAGTAGGTGTTCGAAAGCACAAACCATAAGACACCCTCCTTCTCTTTCTGTCAAAAGATTCCAACTTTATCTGTTTACATTCACATCCATATACTCGGATCCTAGCTTGATCAAGAAATCAAGAAAACACCACTAGGGTCTATTTTAGTCTTTATAATAGAAACCGCTCGAAGAAGGATCTTTCTTTTCACTCTTGTGATATATCTAGACTAATTTTGGTTGGTGACCAGAAGAAAATTTAGTAGTTAAAAAGGCAATGGGGTACCTTCAATCTTCAAGTACGAGTGGTGGTGTTGGCTCTCACTTGTATTCTCAAGCACTTCAAATGAAATTATACCAAGCATTCATATTTTCCATCCCAATACTCTTCTCCATAATACTTTTCCTCTTGTTTTACTTGTTCTACCTCAAAAAAACTTTTAGCAACACCAATTCTTCGTCTTCTTCATCTATAATCCATCTAAGAACCTCAAGGAATCAAGCTAATTCTTCAACTCTTCATCAATATGTATGTATATGCCTCTCTCTCTCTCTCTCTCTCTCTCTCTCTCTCTCTCTCTCTAATCTTAATTCTTATGGTGTCTATTTTTCTTATAGAGCGATATGGGATCGAAGATAAACCTTGAAGACAAGCTCAATGTGATCTTGTTTGATGAAGATTTATACACAAAGGATTCAATGTACGTATCCCATACTTGAGACTAGATTTTTGAGTGATCGACTAGTTCTTGAATCATTGCAAGTAGTTTTTTTTATTACAAACCAACCATAGTGTCCTTAAAGATGTGAAAAACACTAATTTTGTGAGTGATAATTTGAAAAGTAACACGTATTCTTATAAACTAAAAAAAGTAAGGCCACTCTGGTCCCTGGGTCCCACCCACTCTTACTACCAACATGAGTTACTAAAATCACAATATTAAGAACATTCTTGTGGGAATGAGTTCTTAATATGAATTATAAACTATAATATATCTATTCATTTCCACAAGAATATCAAAATTCTTCATTAACTCTTTTATGAAGTCATTTAATTTATCAATGAAATCTAATGGAAACTCCATGAAAATTCAATTTGAAGGTGTTGTGTTTGTCTTGGAGAATTTGAGATGAATGAGAAGCTACATCAAATACCATCCTGCCATCACATGTTCCATGGTGATTGCATTAGAAACTGGCTCCATTCCAACACCACATGTCCACTCTGCAGATGCTCAGTCGTCAATGCCGCCAAAGACAGCCACCAAGAGCCGCCAGTGGTTCCTGAGCCAACCACCATGACCAACATGAGTTCGAGCTTACAAAGAGTTCCTTCAGAACATAGTGTGATCATAATATCTGATGAAGGGTCATCATCTAGTTCAAGTATGGACAGCAAGTCACATCCAAATCAAGAATCTGTTGTTATTAATGTTCCTTATCCATGATCCTTGGATTTTCATGAAAGTAATTTTGCTAGAAGGGTAGAATAGTCATTACTCTTTAGACTAGATCAATAATACATGCATCAATATTGTACCAAGTGTCATCCAAGTTGTATGTACGTACAAGATCACTCATGACGTTGGTAGTAATAGTTAGGCTTTAATTACAAATAAGCTGTGATCTATGAACTACGATAAAAAACAAGATATGAGATTTGGCCACCTTTTGTCATTTTTTTCGTATTAACTATTAAGTCAATGTAAATTGACTATTTTGCCCCTATTTTCTTTGTCTCTTTCAACAACCCCAAAATTAAATATAATTACAAAAACGAATGAGCAATAACATGGATGCGTTTTTTGTACTTGAATCATTAGACTTTACACCATCAGCTGGTCCTGTTAAGTCCGGGCAAAATGGTAATTTTTCCCTTGTATTTTTATCTTTTAAGAACCCTCAAATCAAATATAACCAAAAAAAATAAAAAATAAAAAAAAGATGAAAACCACTTGAACAGAACAAGATTCAGACAGAAGTGAATTTTTCGCCCCTGGATCATTAGACTTAACAGCTGGGCCCTTAAGTTCATGCAAAATGACCTTTTTGCCCTTGTCTACATTTTTTATCTAGACAACACCTTATCCAACATCAGAGGAAAAAAAAAGGCTTAAGCAAATAACATAAATTACAACCACAAGAAACTACATCAAACATTGAAACACCTGATTTCAAGAGACTAAAACATTTAAAAAAAAATAGGGCAATTTTGTCAATGTTCAGCAGCCTCCAAGCTAAACCCAGAAAGCTCATTGTCTAAATAGGAAGAAAGTTGCAGTTTGCTTCCACAACTCATTTTTTTCACATCTTGACACGAACATATTAAAATCCGTTTCACCATTTTACAAAACTCCCTGCATTTAAACTTTCTTTGATTAGTAAAATTATATATATATATATATATATATATATATATATATATATATATATATATATATATATATAATAAACATGGTTACTTACTGCCATGGATCATCACCCATGAGCATCATATCTCCTTCATCATCAGTAAACACAATTTCCCATTGACTTTTTGACCGAAGCTTCCCTTTGATTTCAAACATCTCTTCAAGTTCATCTATGAGATGATTGTACCCTTTTAGCATTGTTAAATCCACTGCACGACCCACTGCTACTCCTTGCATTTGAACCTTCAATCATTAACAAGTAAATTACAACTTTAGTCCCTGAGTATAGCTGATTTCTGCAATTTTGGTCCTTATTTGACGTTCTTGTAATGATTTTGATCCATGTTCAGAATAAAATGATGGATTTTGGTCCCTGGGTATAACCGATTTTTGCAAATTTGGTCCAAAAAATAATCATTTTACTTAGAACAGGGACCAAAAACGTTATGAAAAAGCTCAAAATATAAGGACCAAAATTGCAAAAAACAAAATATGAGACCAAAGATATAATTTACCCTACATCTATTTAACTTGGAACAAGGAGCAAAAAAAATTAGAAAACCTCAAATAAGGACCATAATTGCAAGAGAAAACTTTTTCAGACCAAAGTTGCAAGAGAAAACCTTTTGGGAGCAATACTAAGGGACCAAATATGTAATTTACTCTATAAACCCATTTAAATGCAGGCGAAACAAAAACATATTACCATATCAAAAGATTTGACTTGAATTGACAACTGTACCTTAGTGCGGGTCCGGGTCAAACCAGTTTGTTTGCAATCTTTTTGGTCAGGTTCATGTCTTTCAACAGATGGGACTACAATCTTTAAGTCAAAACCAAATAATCTACAAGTAGAAACGTTTTCAGACTTCTTTAATAAGTCAACATTAGGGAGATTGACCGGAGGTCGAGGCCTTTTAGTTTTGTTGGGTCCCACTCCCATGCCCACGGGTTGACCCGAACTTGTTGGAATAAATGTGGTGGCGTAAGTTTCAGTTTCAATCTCCCATGGTGAAACCCTGTCTGGTCTCACTATTGATGTGGGTTCAACCCATTGGACCTGTAGTGTACGTCATGCATTCAAGTCAAAGGTCAAATCTTTGACTAATCTACAAAAAGTGAAAATTACAAATTTGACCACAATGGGTGGAGGTTTTTTTTTTTTAACAAAGTAACATTCTCTTTTGTATTTTTTTTTTCACAAATGGCCAAATATTTCTCAATGCGGCAATCCTTTTATGCTGCAATTTCGCTTTTGGAATGTTGCAGAGTATATGAAGAACAATTTCACAATATATATATATATATATATATATATATATATATATATATATATATATATATATATATATATATATATATATATATATATATATATATATATATATATTGTGGTGGACACCATTACAAACCCATTTTGCAGCATAAAACAATTTTGTAGTGGGCCATTGCAAAAAAGCAAAAAAGTTGGTCATTTTGTTAAATGTCACCTTTAAAAGTGGTTATTTTTGTGTTTTATTCAAAAAAAACAACATTTTGAAATCATTGCAATTAGTTTACCTTCAATGAGCGCCATTGAGAACATTCCCATTGGTGAGAAAGGTCTTCTACTCCAGTAATCATACCCGTAAACCTAATAATTATGAAGAAAATTTTCATGGAAAAGTATATTCTTGTATCAGTTGCTTATAAATATTATGTTTACCTTCTTTCTGGAGAGTCTTCACACTCAAACCGCATATTAAATCTCATGCCAATGCTAAATTTATTTTTTATAGATTCAATATACTTGTTTAAGCCTATTATAAACTGACTTGTCCTGTAAAAATGTTTAATAAAGTAAATATTCACTTTTATGGAATCAAGTAAAAAAAAAAAAGAAAAAAAAAACCTTGGTTTGTAGTAAACAACAAATCTGGTTTGTGTAGAAACTGCATGTGAAGCAGTTGCAAGAACACCAAGGCGCATACTTCTGCTTGAAATCACTGAAGATGGCATGGAGTTATGTTGTTGACCAACACGTTTGACTCCAACACGTAATTCACCATTTTCACCTCTATAATTACATTTAAATGATCACATAGCAAAACAAAGAAAAGGGTATGTTAGTCTTTTAGATGTTTGAAAAACAGTCAAACATTGCAATTGATACCTAAGGAATACAAATGAATCCCCAGCCACCAATCTTTTAGCAGTAACAAAAGTACTCCATCCTGTTGTAAGCAAATGCCTTCGCGGCTGACCTGGTCAACCAAAAAAAAAGATCTTACTTTTAAATTTTAATAAAAACACAAATAGATATATGTTTTGTACTAACATATAAACATGAGAACATAATGAATGACCTCTGAATATATGCTTAAATCGCCACTCAGTCCCATGAAGATCTTTAGCTACAAGTTCTTGAGTAGGAATAGGCTGAGACATGTCCTGAACAAAAATACTTTAAAAAAATTAGAACATTAAACTGTTGAAAACATATGAAATTAGATTATTAGAAGAAAAGAAAGAGAGTGAAATTACCAATGTAGGTAGGCATTCATTTGCGTGTTTTCTGAGCACTGAAAAACCACCATGAGTGCTTGTGTCTGAAGCTGTTAAGACTTTGCAGAAAGAGTGAATACTTGCCTTTGGAGGGTCATCAACGCATTTATCAAGACTAGTAGGATCACTTTGCTATTCATTATTACAAAAGAAAAACAGTTACAAAAGGTTATAAATTGTAAAGAATTTAAGATGTGAACTCTTACATCTGCTTCTGGAAGTAGAGTGATTTGAGCATAAACTTCATCTGTATCTTGTTCAGCCTGTAATGGTAACAAAATCTAGATTCTAAAACTTCATAATCCAAATCACACACTGTAAGAACAACATGTTTACATACTTACCAGAAGCTGAGTATAAACAACACGACAGAGAATCTTTGATTTGAGATTGAAGTGAGGAATACTCTGATCGATTTCCTGATTGTTGGATTCCTCTAACTGAGCAAAAACCGTATATAATCAAGATTTAAGAAGAAGAATAGAAATTGTAGATCAACAGAATGTTGAAAAATATAAACGACATGAGAGATTTTGAAGGAAAATTAACAAGTTTATTATACTTACTTGCTCCATGTGGCCTTGAGGAAAGTAGAAAACTCTTTCTCCATCTCTTGGAACATCTACTAGTGGACCCGCACATGCCTTCCATAGCTCCTTATACAGCAGATCTTCCATTGCTCATAATCGAATCAAACGACAAATCCACAGAGAATATAACACTTTCAGCATAATAGATTATAATAGAAAACGATATATCAATATAAAACAAAAAATCATTGAATCTTCCAACACATTATCAGAGTCCAATTTTGATTTTGAAATCGTATTCTTATTGTTCCACAGATTTCAACCTTGAATATTGATATTCAAAATCAATTAATTGAGGATTTGAATCGTGAGTCAAGAAGACCGAGTGGATTCGTGACCGAGGAGAATCATCCCCATGAACACGTCAATAACATATTCAACAAAATTATCATAGCCCTGAAAATTATCAAAAGAATAAATAGGCGAAGAAGTTTCACCTTCAGGAGATGCTGACCCCCGATTCTCCATGGTCAAAACGTAAATTAAACGACACAACCAACTCAAATTCTTGTATTACATAAATCTCTATAAACATAAACCTCCAAAACCATTAAATTCGCCACATTATATGCATACTTACGATCATAACATCCCAAATAAATTTATCAGTTTATAACACTTTAATCAGCTCAATCGAAACCCTGAACCACCAATCTTCAGTTACAAATAAACAGATTAGAAAACCAGAAGAACTGATGATGCTGCTGCTTCAGGTTTCAGCTCCAAGACTCTCTCTCTCTCTCTCTCTCTCCAGAGTCCAGGATATGATTGAAAACACCGTTACTTAACCCAGAAATTGATTTATATACTACGCCAGTAGACGGCGCGTAATGAATTCCTGTTCCACGAGCAGGCAACAGGATTGGCCACGAAAAGTCAGGTATAGTGTCATTCTCCTTTTCTCTTGTCTTCACTATCACTCCTTTGACCTTCTAATTGCCATTAATTACGGATATGCCACTTGTAGTTTTCAGTTTTGAGTAACATAAAACTTATCAAATGTGAAACTAAATAATCATATTTGCTGCGATAAAAAAAAAAAAAAAAATCCATGATCAAATTTGTACCAAATAAACCAACAAATATGATATCAGCTTAACAAAGAAAATTTGGTTGGTAATATTGTATCTAGGACCCGTTTCGTCAGATTTCGAAGCCCTACAAGTTACGATAAGTGTATATACACTTTTAGATAATATAAAAACAAAACTATAAATTTAGTCCTTGTGGTTTGCAAATTTTTTTGGATATGGTGCAAAAAGTTTCGATTTGCATGGAAGATCCAAAATCAAGTTTTTTCTGTGTTTTTTATCCAAAAAACTTGAAAAGACAGTTATACCCTTTTACTTTCTTTTTTATTTTATTTTTTTCATTTTTTAAATACTATTTTAATTTAAAAAAAAGAAAATAACTCTCTCTCTCTCTCTCTCTCTCTCTCTCTCTCTCTCTCTCTCTCTCTCTCCTTGTGAAAGTCAACTGAGTACCACCCACGCACCCAAAAACATCACCACCACAGCCTCCCTGTCGTTCTTGGGGTTGTGCCACCGGGAACCACCCAACCCGGCTACAAATTGACCCTCATTTCGATTTCCCCCAAATCCATATAGACTCATCAATGGTCCTCCATTCAACGAAATCGGGCAGGGCATCAGCGGAACGAGGAGAATGACGATCCCTTTTCACATTGTTCGACTTCCGCCTAGAATCGATCGTCTTAGCATTCGCGTGGCCTAAAAGGAACTCTTCCTTCGTCAGATCTGAGAACGTGTGAGTGAGCCGATTTTTTGCTTCCTTCCCTCCAACCTTTCTTCTATCTTCCAAATCCAAATGGGATTTTCATATTAGGGCTCCTGTATCATCTTCCTCCCTCGTCTATTAGACGTCGCAAGTAGGGAACGAACTAAACAATCAATCCTCTTGATTGATCGAACAGGAAAACAATAATAACAAGGTTGAGAATTGGACTTATAAGGGTCGCAAGGGGTGACGAGGTTGGTTGGAGACGTGATCGACGGAAGCAGCAGCTAGTGACAACAGTGGTTCACCGTAACGACGATGTGGTGGCAGGGGCTACTTCGACGGCTTCTGTTGCTTCGTTTCTAATAAGCTCGACGAGAAGGAGGGCAGGAAGAGGATGGTGGTGAACGGAAACCACCGAAATAAGGTGGTGGGGGCTGTTGGTCGGTAATCCAAGGAAGAAGGGGGTGGAGTTGGGTGGTTCCCAGTGGCACAACCCCAAGAACGACACGGAGGTTGTGGTGGTGATGGTTATGGGTGCTTGGGTGGTACCCAGTTGACTTTCACAATGTGTGAGAGAGAGAGAGAGTTATTTTCTTTTCTTTTTTTAATTAAAATAGTATTTAAAAAATAAAAAAGAAAGTAAAAGGGTATAACCATCTTTTCAAGTTTTTTTGGACCAAAAACAAAGAAAAAACTTTGATTTTGGATCTTCCATGGAAGTCGAAAACTTTTTGGACCCTATCCAAATTTTTTTGCAAACCACAAGGGCTAAATTTGCAGTTTTGTCTAATATAAATATAAATATACTTACTTATTTTTCGTGTTCAAACCTTGTAACCATGTTTTTATAGTGAATTTTTATTCTTTACTTATTTTTCGTGTTTCTCTTCCTTAGTCCTCTAGTCAAAGTTGCACGGAAACGGATACGGCAACGGGAAACGGATACGGAACGGAAACGGCAAAACTCAAAACTTCAAGATACGGATATGGCATAGATATGGCAATATAAAAAATATGAAAATATATATATATATATATATATATATATATATATATATATATTTATATATATATATATATATATATATAAGAAATTCCAAAATATGTAAAGTTTAAACCCCAAATGTACTAAATATTTCAAAAGTAACTAATTATCAATAGTCAAATCATTTTCAAAATCCGGTTCATCTACTGAGAGATCTGCAACCTCCAAAAACCCGACATCTTCCATTGAATCAAAAGCATCTCCACCCACATCCCACATCTTTACATCATCTTTCAGAGTCCTTGACAAAATTCGGAGATTATTGTGGATGTAAACCAAGTCTTGAGCACGAATTGTAGTCAACTTGTTCCTTTTAAGCGAGTGAATAAATGCATAAGTACTCCAATTACACTCAGCACAAGAAGAAAAACTAGGTTGTCCAAGTAATCTAAAAGCCAAAGTCTGGAGAAAAGGAGTTTGAGCACCAAAGTTAACCCACCAATTCTTAGGTTCCATAGTAGCCATCTTTGAAATGCTTGTTAAATCTTCAAAAGGACCACTCTTCATTGAAAACATTGCATACTCATCAAGGACTCTGCTATACTCGTCATCATTAGGAAAAAACCTTCGAAAACATTTCATCCTTTCTTGTGAAATTTCTCCATCCTTATGTGGAGCACATCTTGTAGAATCCTCCATTAACCATGCATCACTATAATATATAATAGAAATCAAGTGTATAATATAAAATCTTATACCTTGGATGTAAAGAGTGAGCTAAACAATGTAGGGGAGTGTTATTATTCGCCCATCAAGCCACTAAAATACGATGCACAGCATCATAAAAGCAACTTATTTGAGATGTCAGACACTTTTCTTTCTTGTAGATCTCGATCTTCACTTTCTCAATCATAGAATCTCACATCTGATACACCAAGTGTAAACATGGCTTGTCGGTGTCACAAGCTCTAATCATCTCATATATAGGTCCAATGAAACTAAGAATATATGCTACTTTGTCCCACCAATCATCATTCAAAATATATTCTTTCACAGAGTTTGCTTTCTCAGTGTCGTCTAATCTATAAGAAGACCATTCTTCTCTTATGACCATAGCCTGAAGACCCCTTTTGATTTGTTTCAATCTCTTAAGCATCATAATGATGGAGGCAAAGCGAGTGTTAGCAACAGAAAGCAGCCTAAGAGGAGTAAACTTGGTGAAAATTGAGAGTCTCATGTTGTGGTTCATGATGAAATTTTTTATTGCAAATGCCTCTTCGTGAACTTCTTTTATCCAGCGACACTGGTCATATGTTAGTTCATTTGTTTCCACATTCCCTGGTGAACAAATATTATTCAAAGCAAGATTAAGCATATGAACAACACATGGTGTCCAATAGATGTGAGGAAACTGACTCTTTATAATCTCTCCAGCCGCCTTACAATTTGCTGCATTGTCAGTAATGATTTGCACAACATTTTCATGACCAATTTCATTAATGACTTCTTTCATCAATTCAGCAATAAAAAAACTATTTTTCACTTCCCTAAAACAATTCACTGCCTTTAGAAACAAAGGACCATTACCTGAGGTAGCCATGAAATTGATTAGAGGTTTTCTTGTAGGATCACTCCAGCCATCACTCATAATAGTCACACCTTTTCTTTCCATGTAGACCTAAGTGGCTCCAATAGCTTGTGAAAATTATGTTTTTCTTTTTGTACTAATGTTGTTCTTAGCTTATTATAACCAGGAGGTACATAACCATCAATTTTGTTGTTAGCAGCAAATTGAAAAGCCCTGACATAGTGTGGGTTTCTTGCAAGATTAAAATGTAAACCTCCAGTATAAAACATTCTAGCTATTTCTTGATCCAGTTGGTCCCTAATTTCAACACCAAAAGCTCTTTCATTAGGTGTTGAAATACCTTTTCTTTTGTTAAATCCAACACCGGCTTAACATAGCAACTGGACTTCTTTCGCTTGTGACTCAGTTTTCTTCATTTCATACGCATCTTCTAATTGTGTCATGTTAAGTTTGTCAGCTGTTGTTGCTTTCTTGCAAATAGAAATCCCGGCACCCATATTCAAGTAAAACAACATGATTTCAAGAACACACATAATAACATTGACAATCATTAAACAACATGAAAAAAAGGTCATCATTGACATTATAAATTCAATTACGTTACATTAATCAAAACAAGAAAGTGAATCAAAAATCTCTTAATCTCTTATTTCTTTACCGTTGTTCATGAATAAATAGTTCTATTGAATAACATTAATCCAAAGTGCAACAAATACATGAATCAAAACAAAAATCGTAGCATCTTATTTCATTACAATTATTAGTGAATCAATAGTTCAATACTTCAATACAATAACATGATGTAACGACCATAAAATTTCAACCAATTTAAACTTTTAAAAAACAACCCGATTTCATTAAATTATTACAAAAGGTTTTCAATACATTTATTATCAGAGTATTCCCAGAACCATAATCATAAAACATAAACTCGAGGAGCGGTACGATCACGCCTTTGCCTTGCCACGGTCTCCTGAAGAACCTGAAAAACATTAAACCACAACTGTAAGCCCGAAAGCTTAGTGAGATACCCCCAAAATACCATACACATATACCATACACATATAACATGCTATATCATAACAATCACAGAACAACCATGCATATCGGGTTTACTGTGTGACTGGTCCGCCGCACCGGCCAACAGTCCACCTGGTCCACTCTCCGAGTCTAGCCATATACATCGAGTCTGCAGTGTGATTGGTCCGCCCGCACCGGGCCTTCAATCCACCTGGTCCACTCTCTGAGTCTACAATATGACTGGTCCGCCCGCACCGGGCCTTTAGTCGGCCTGGTCCACTCTCCGAGCCTCGGCATGTCTGGTCCGCCCTTTTGGGGCCTACAGCCTATCCGGACCGCTCGCTGGGCCTTCGGGACAACCGGTCTGCCCTGGGTATCTTGGCCTACAGCACAAAGAAGCACCCGCCTCAACCCAATTCCAGTCCACCAACCATGTGCACATAAACATACAATCATATAACAATTCACAGTCAACAAGCCGATCTACCATATCACATAACATATCATCATCCTAACCAGGATACTGACCTAACCGGTCACTAGTATAGCATCATCCTACAAATCAGGATTCCAACCTTAACCAGGTCTCTAACATATACCATCCTAGCTACCAGGATGCAAACATATCAAAGCAATAACATAACAACCAATACCCGGATCTCAATCCGACAAAGGGCCGGCCTTAGTGCCCTAGACCTTGTTGATATAGTGAGGATAACTCACCTCGCACTGCCGAAACTCTGAACTGAAGAAGCAGATTCTCGAATCACCGCCTCACCGAAAATCCGAACTAGCCATCATAGCACAAATAATCATTAGGCTAAGCACAATACCCTTCCAAGGGTAAATTAACCAATTTACCCTTAACTCATTCCGGCCCAACACTGGATAAGCTCTCAAGCCCACTAATGGCCCAAAGTCCTAAAGTCCAAAGCAAAGCCCACTATTGGCCCAATTTACTAAATTGGGTCCACCATACCAAATGGGCCTAGACCCATGGCCCATAATAATTAATTGGTCCCAAAGTACTATATCCAAATTGTCCAGTCATGGCCCATAAATCCAACAGCCCAATAACAGCCCAAACTCTAAGGCCCAAAATGAAAATCCAACAGGGGGAGTACGCTGGGCGTACACATTGTTTCGCAACTGGGGATTGGGGCACTAACCCGCTACGTGAGGCGTACTCCTAAGTTACGCTGGGCGTAACTTCGTTGCTCATTAAGTCCTCATAACTTCTTAATAGCTTAAGCTCTTAAGCCCAAACTTCAGATCCTTAGGCCAAATATGCCTAAGATTCATAAAGTCTCAAACTTTAGCACTTGTGGCATCCATAAAGCTCTTAATCCAAGCTCTTAATCCATTAAGACCTACTTATCTCACACATGGAACAACCACAACCCTTGGGACCTCATTTTTCTCACTCAAGACCTCTCATAATCTCGGCCAACTCAAAGCACGCATCAAGATGAGGGCTTTTGGGACAAGAATGATGTCAAAACTTCACAACACTTAGATCTATGCAATATAAATGACAAGCAAGAAGCTTTTACCTCATATAGGCTCTAAAGGATGATATCTTTCCAGATCTACAAGCTCCAGCCACTCCACTCTTCTTTGACAACTTCAACTTTCTTCTTCTAGCCTCTCCTTTGCCAAAATAAGCTTTTCAAGGCCAAACACACCCAACAATGGAGGTGGAACGGCTATCTAGGGTTTCTGAGGTTAAGAGAGAGCTTATGGAGGCTAGGGTATGAACCAACATGTTCCTTATATAGTGGCTGACCCTGATTTTAGGGTTTTAGAACTCTGAGAGTACGCTGGGCGTACTCAACCTTGCACCTGCATCCACTTAAGCCCTTACGCTGGGCGTACTCGGCGTGTCCCCAAATTTCATATTTGGCCCTCTTTTTCCACTTTTCCCACAAGATGACCAAAATACCCTTCCTCTTAAATCCCGGGGACTCACAATTAAGTACTCTTAGGAACGGGGCGTTACACATGAATGAAAAATCACAACAAATACATGAATCAAAACAAAAATTGCATCCTCTAATTTTAATACTTTACAATTTTTCATGAATCAATACAATAAATTAATAACATAAATCAAAAATCAAAAATTACATAGACACACACACATACACACACTAATTTGAATAAGATATTACCTTTTATACCAAACAAATGTGCCATAACTCTAGAATATGATCCTTGTCGGGTTTCACTGCAAAGGTTACACTTGAACTTCCAACATCCTCCTGGTCCAGCAAGTTTATCGAGTTTAGTCACAAAGTCCCACAATGGAGGTTGGTTTACTGATGTAGATGATCCTTGTGTTTCAGTTTCTTGTTCTTGAGAAGAAGCCATAATTAGTGAGTGGTGAAAGTCTAAATGCTTTTAGAATTTTTTTTTTTATTATTCTTGACTTCTTGTATTCTTGATCGACGAAATGGAGAGGCAAGGGCGCAAGGCAGCAACGATCCCTTCTCTTAGGCTGCTTTTTGTTTAGTAATTAGCCGTTTAGGATTGTTTAGTTGCATCGTGGGTTGCAAGTGACTAATTTTAGGGTATTTCCAACCTATATAGGACTACAACCCATTACCTCTATTAGCACCAATTAAAAGCCCATACAAAAAAAAAAAAAAAAAAAACCGTGAACGAAACTTAATGGAAACGTTTCTGAAATTGCCGATAGTTGCTGGAAACGTTTCCCGACCGTTTCGCCGGCGTTTGCGTTTCCCCTGCTTTTCAGATACGGGAGCGGCAACTCTTAGGGTGTTTCCATGCATTGTAGCCTCTAGTATGTCTTTGCCATTGTTTCTACTTCCCCATTAGGCTTCTCCTACAAATTGTTATCACTTTTATTCTATATTTTACTTACTTTTTGTGTTTCTATTTCTTAATCCCCGGTATCCTTTGCCATTGTTTCTACTTCCTCATTAGAGTTCTCCTACCAGTTGTTATCACTTTTACTCTCGTGTAATCCGTATCAAATATTTTGTTCTTCGTAATTTTGTTCATTGCAACAAATATGATTATTTAGAATTATTGTATTTTGATGATACTTTTCACATTTGATCAAGTTTTATGTTAACTCAACATCTTTATAAAAGAAAATGAAAAATACAAGTGGAATATCTGTGACTAATGGTGATTCGAGGTCAAAGGAGTAATAACGAAGACAAGAGGAAAGGAGAATGACACTATGCCGGAGTTTTCCTAGCGAATCATGTTGTTTGCTTGTGGAACATGAATTCATTATGCATCATCTACTAACAATAACGACTCGTGACCATTCTTGACTTATTAAAAAATTTATGAATATTAGACGTCATCTACTCACAGTAACGACAAGACTCCCATTGACTTATTACTAATGGTAACTACATTTGATTAAGTTTTATGTTAACTCTCTCTCTCTCTCTCTCTCTCTCTCCATAGTTTTTTTGAAAAATCATAATGTAGGTTTTACTAAAAGATTTTATTCATAATCATTAATAAATCTTAAAATCATCTTTTCACATCACATCTATTGGATTCAGGGGCGGAGTTAGGATTTTAGGATAAAGGGGGGCTTATATATATTAAAAAAATTATTCAAATAACATAATCCACTTTGTAAGATTGAAAGGGAGAATGATAAAGAGAAAATAGAATAAATAGGAACTACATCAATTTTTTTTCAAGAATTCAAGAATTATTTTTCTTTTTCGATTGAAAAAAAATTCAATAATTATTTTTTTACACATGGTTTACCCTATTATTATAAGAATTTTGAAACTAATCAACTAATCATAATATTATCATTAATTACAAATTATATTGCTAAAAAATGTTAATCATAAGTAAAAATAACGTAAATATGTATTAACTAGTAAAGTAATAATTAGAAATTATATTTTCTTGAACTTTGAAGTTTGTAAAAGAAAGTGAGGTGAATGTAATTTGCAATATAGTCCCTTTGCCAATTGCCGATGATTTTTAACTGCGGTCAAATTGTAATTGATATATTTGTTATTGAATATGCAAATTATAATTGTCCAACAACAATATTAAGGAAATTGGATTAGTTTTATTCTGGGCTAAAAGTAATTAATAGGGTTTATAATTATAACTAATAGTATATAAGTAAAATGAAAAATGTTGGAGGGGGCAGCACACCTGGTAGTCCCTGTACTGCCTCCGCCCCTGATTGGATTAAGCATCTAATGTTATAATTAAATTGGTATAACTTTATGGAATAAAAGAAAAGTTCTTTTTAGGTTGCCCTAAATAACTAGAAATATCTAGAAATGACTTTAGGAGAGTGGGGAAATTGTTTGTTAATTTATTATATGATTAATAAATTAATTATAAATTGTTTAGAATTAATCAGAATTAATTAGGAATTAATTTTGGAGTAATTATAATTAATTAATAGTAAAATGGTTGAATTGTAATTGTTCATAACTGAACCAGGAAGGCAATTATGGAATCATCCTTAGTATGGATGGTTTCTAGGGGTTCCAGAAGCCTCCTGGTAACTGATAACGATAAATATTTTGAATAAATTAAATTTTATTATTTAATTATTCAATTTAGGGTTTATCTTATAGATCCACTAGCTATAAATAAGGACCCTTGGGAAACAAAATTCGACCCCTATCCATTTAAAGGAAAAAATCAAATTTTTTTCTCCTCTTTCCTCTCTTATATTTTGTTCATACTTTTATATAGTTTTAGGTGTGAGCCATTAGAAATATCCATACTATTGGTGCTTGTTTTCCAATGAAGAATTGAAGATCAAGGTTTCCTATATTAGATTGTAGCAAAAGGTATATATTCTAATATGATTTATTATTGCAAATAAGTAGAGTAAATCGATTGTTTCATATAATGTTGCTACACTGCGAAATGTCATTGATTTCTAGGTTACATGTGCCCATATATAGTTTAATTATTCCGCTACGTAGATCTAGTACTTTGTAACTGTAACATCCGAAATTTCATGTATTTTATAGTATGGTTGAATTCTTAAGGTTTATGGAGTGACTCGACGAGTTGGGAGTCCAACTCGCCAAGTAGGATCGAGTTGTCGTGTGGGATTTAATGAATGGACTCGACGAGTCGAGAGGCAGACTCGTCGAGTTGGTGCTAGGTAGAGAAACCCTAATTTCCCGGGGTTGGGGCCTATATAAGGGAACTTATGCCCCCATTTCCACCTCATCAGTTACCGTACACCCCTGAGAGCAAACCCTAATTGCTATTTGAGCTAGAGAGTAAGAGAGAAGCTCATATTGTGGTTTTTGTGCATCATTTGAGGAAGAGGATGAGGTTATCAAGCAAGGAACTAGAGGTGAGGCTGTTGGATCCAGTTATTTCTTATCCAGAGCTCCTGAGGAAGGTATGAAGTCTTCACCTTTCTTCTTATTTTGGTTAGATCTCATATCTATGGAGTTTTAGGGCTTTTTGCCATCTTTTGTTTGGGTTTTTGAGTAGCATGAGTTATCAAAGAGTCTAGACCTTAGATCTGGACCTTGTGAGGTCCTTAGATTCTAGGTGTCCCAGCTTTATTCATCCATTGGAGGGATTTTGGGCTTAATCACTCATGAAGGGCATGTATTAGCATTTTTGGAGCAATAACATCATGCATGAACGTAAAGATCGAAGCTTTACATGACTATTGAGCCTTGAGATGACAGATCTAGTGTTTGGAGTGATAGATTTGTTCTAAATCGTCTGAATAAGCTTTGGGTCTGAATGAACTCGCCGAGTCGGTGAGCTGTCTCGACGAGTTGGCTAAGGTTTGTCCCGAAGAGATGAATCATGCGATGGCTCGACGAGTTGGAGGTCAACTCGACGAGCTGAGCTGGACCTTCGCGAGACATCTGAGGATGTGAGTGGACTCGACGAGTTGCATAAGTGCACTCGACGAGTTGGGTCAAACATGGACTGTTGACTCGAGTTTGACTTCTGTTGACTCTGGGGTTTGGTCAACATGAGTAATGGGACCATGGAGGGGTAAAATGGTCTTTTACCCAATTAAATAGTTAGAGAGAGAACGAATAGCCCTCAATTATTAGGGTCATGTAAAAGAGAATTAATTAGAGATATTCATCCCTTATGTTAGGCGGAGGCTAGCTCGAGATTCGGGCGCGAGGTTATTTACTTGCTGCTTATCAGGTGGGTCTTCTCACTATACTTTGCCTAGAGTGGTAACTATGTGTGACCATAGGGTCTTATGTGCTTGCTTGAGCTATGCATGCTTGTGTGATATGTGTTGTATGTTATATTATGTGTTACTTAGACCGGATCGGAGGGTCCAACGAACTATGGGACTGGAGGGTTCTCAATTAGACCAGACCGGAGGGTCCAACGAACTATCGGACCGGAGGGTTCTTAACTAGATCGGACCAGAGGGTCCAACGAACCATGGGACTGGAGGGTCCCAACTAGACCAGACCAGAGGGTCCAACGAGTTGTGGGATTGGAGTGTCTCACTGAGAGACATTGACCTGAGGATCTTACAGAGTTATAGCCTCGAGTGGCTAATTATATGTGCGTGGTATTTTGGGGAACTCATTAAGCTTCGTGCTTACCGTGTTATGTGTTATGTGTTTCAGGTTTTCTCAGGATCGCGGGAAGGCACCAACTTGATTGTACACACCAGTGGAAGAGTTATGCTTTTGAGGATCCTGGATTTTTAACTGATTAATTGTGGAGTTGCAAGGACATTCCCCTCCAAGAGTGTCCAGATATCCCAATCATACCAGTTTCTTGCCCTTCGAAGCTGAAGGACAACAACTAAAAACATAAAGTAACAACTGTAACCCTAAGGCTTAGTGAGTAATCACAACACTCACCCATTATACAAATCATATGCATTTAAGATCATGCAGATAAACATCGATAATAATTTCATACAGTTTCACATTCAAGCACATAACATATGCTAGCACATGTAATCCATTATAACTAGATTCCCTCAAATAGGAGTTTCTTTATTTGACCTAATGCTGATCACCTCTCTCCAAAAGGCTTGTCGTGATCTTACATCCTTTTAATCCAACTATATTCCCCTTGATGTGCGCATATTTAACCATATATTTCATACATTATCTTAATATGTTTAGTTATAATTGTGCTTATGTTTGGACAAAAGGTACTTAATTTGTTTAAATTTGTTTTGTAGCAGCGAAGACATGCTCGAGATGAAAAGGAAGCAAACAAGAAGCTGGAAGCAGGAAAATGGTGGCTAAAGTAGAAAAAAGAAAAAGAAGGTTTGAAGATAGAAGACCACGCTCTGGTGATCACCCTCCACGACGTGTCGAATGGAATATTCTTGACAAATGAGTTGTCTTGGAGAATACGAGATAAACACGAAGACCACGACGTGGTGACGGTTGACCACGTCTTGGTGATCAGAATTTTGGCAACTATTTATATCCAAACATTAAGTCGAATGGAGAGACTTCTGACTAGTTTTCTGAGAGGTATCGTGACTAAAACCCTCTGGAAACTCATAAAATGATCGATAATCAATTGGAGTTCAAGATTTGAAGAGAATTAGAAGAATTTTACATAGATCTATTTGGTTTCCTAATCTTTTCCTCATGTCTAGTCTAATTTCGTTGTATGTTTTTCTGCTACTATGAGAGAGTAAAAACCTTTTACTTATATCTGGTGAAGATGTACCTAATCCTATTATATTGATTTCGATTTATGGATGATTTATGTTGATTTTACTTGTGTTTGGTAATAAAAACCCTAGCATGTTCTAATTCTAGTTTATGTTGCTTATTAATTATATTATGTGTGATAGTTGATCATTCGAATTGTATAAGTTTGTCACCTAATTGTTTATGATCATTAAATAATTAGAGCTATGACTAATCACATCTTAGATAAAGTAATTAAAGCTGGTAACTTTAACTATTTTAGAGAGCATAATTAATCTTAATATGTGTTTGGTTGCTTAACTTGATCATAGTAAAGTAACTATTATCATTCATAGTCCAATTTGTGCTCATTATTGATTTGGTGTTTAACTTATGCTTGATCATTGCATGGTAATTCATGAATTGGTATGTCTAGATTTTTGATCATAATGGCTAGATAACAGATTGGTAATCAGTATATTCCATCCACTAAAAATCAACCATAGGAGAAGGTGAAATCGGAACTGAACTGAAGTACTCTCTAAATCTTAAAGTAAATTCGTTTTCTTTTCTTGTCTAGTTTTTAATTGGTAGTAATTTGATTTAAGTTCTTGATCTTGCAAAATCAGTAAAAACCTCAAATTAAAGTTTGTTTCTTAGTTTAATTAGAAGCAATTATATTAAGTAGTTAAATTGTTCCCTGTGTTTGACACCTGACTTACTCAAGCTATTCTATAATCTGACTAGGTACAATGCCTATAAGTGCATAGTTAGTGAAGTTAGTTAGGTTATAAATTTTAAAACAAGTAGTTACTTTTGTGTACATCAAAGTTTCTGGCACCGTTGCCGAGGAACGACTTATTTGATTTATAGTTTAATTACTTTTAGTTATTCGATCCTTTTTGTGGGGTAAAAATAAAAAAAAGTTATCTTTCTGTAATTATTTTATTTTATTTTTCTCTCTAGACTGCAACCATGTCGTTGGCATATTGGCCATGTCGTGGTCTTGTCTGAGTCCATTTTTAGTTTAGTAATTTTTATTTGTTTTATGCGTTTTTGTTTTGTTTGTTTTATTTCAATGATTTATGACCCGAGGATCCAATACTCCAATAATTCCACCATTGCAAAATCCAGAATTAGCATTCCACATGAAGAAACACAAGAAGGTCAACGAGTTTAGCAACACTTTTCATTCTAAAAAATTTGAAAGTTTTGAAAAGACTCCAAGCAAGAAGGAAGTAGGATACGAGCTAGAAAATCAGAAGACGATGTAAAAAGCGAGGTTAAAGAGATGGTGGATATCACTAGAATGACTATGGGAGATTACAAGAAGCAGATTCGTGAGGATAATGGTTCATGACTTGTACCACCCGAGATTCCAGCTGAAAGAAGTTTTGAGCTCAATGGACACATTTTATCAATGCTCAAGGACATACCTTTTTCTTGGAAAGAATACGAAGATATATTCAAACATATCGATAAAGTAAAGGACATTGCAAACTACTTTAATGTTCCAAATGTGCCATGAGACTCAGTATTACTTAGAATGCTTTCGGTGACATTTACCGATGAAGCTAAAGTTTGGTTAAAATCGCTCTCTCCCGGATCCATTACTACTTGGGCCAATCTTCACGATGCCTTTATTGAGAAATTTAGTCCACCTTCGAAGATCTCAAACTAAAGAAGAAGATTGCTAATTTTCAACAAGAAGTCGGCAAATCGTTATATGAAGCATGGGAAAGATACAAGGGATTGCTTAGGAGTTTTCCTCAACATCATCTAAATGTCCAACAAGAAGTGTCCATTTTCTATGATGAGGTGAATGTCATAACAAGACAACTTCTTGACTCTCAAGGACTAATGACAAAGAAGAAACTGGAAACAATTAAAGAGTTGATTGAAGAATTCGTGAAGCAATGACGTAAATATCATAACCCACGGGAAGATGTTACTCAAGGTAAAGGAGATGGAGGCAAAAAGAACATGGTTGCAATCATTGTTAAGCTAGAGAGTATGGATAGGAAAATGACAAAACTCAATCTATACACACCATAAGAGTTGGATATGAGAATTGCCATGGGCCACATTTAACAAAGGATTGCGATTTAGATGAGCATGTGAATAAGAAAGCACAAGTGTTTTACTCTACTGGTGACAAGTATGATTAAGATTGTAGAAAACTGAAAAAGGAGTGTTTCCTTATAACGAGTACAAGAAGCAAAAGGATGAGAAATATAGGCAAACCAATCGAGGCTACTACCAAAAAGAACAACCACCACTCGAGAAGAAGATGGATTTTGAGTCAGTACTTAATAGGCTTATGGAAGCCTCTGAGAAAACACATGATACTACTGATGCTAATATGAGAAATCATCAAGCTTCCATCAAGAACGTTGAGACTCAACTTGGGTAATTAACTATACTTGTTAATGAGAGATTACCTCCTAAGATTCCCGATCAAAGACCAAAACCTCATGTAATGGCGATTTACACTAAAGAAGAATTTCATTCTAAGATAATTATAATCGATACTATAGCTACTATTCAGACTGGTTAACAGCTGGAAGAAGAGAAAATTGAAGCCTAAAGTGAGTTGCGTTCATACGATTCACCACGCCATGGTCACTAAAGGCCCAAAATTCTTCTCGTTCAGATTCGTATCGGCCTCCTTTTTCATTCCTATCTCAAGCTCTTATTTTCTAAATAAAAGACGTCTTCTACCAAGACCTGACATGTTTATGTTTTAAAGTGAAATTTTCCCCAAAATACTATCCTTACCAAAATGCATTATTGACTTCAAAGAAAAATGGGAAAAACACAAGTAAAATACTAGGGGAAAATAACATATACTTCAGCAGTAATACTACTAACTAAAAGAAATTGAAAACATAGACTCCAGGAGAATATCGAATAACTGATACGCCTGGCTCAGTCTAGTAAAGGAAGCACAAAAATCCAGACGGCATCGAGGGAACGATACCGCTTGCAAAATCTAAAACAAAAGGCTGAATGTGAAGTCAAGTGTAACCATGCTGATCGACAATAGAGTATCTAATGACCCTCCTGGTCACGCGTAGAGGTAGTGGCATTGTGTCACCCATGGGCCTTACCGGCGTGGACTGAAGCTAGTAGTCTGGGTGTGGGATTGTCAATCCCGTATAGATCTATACACATGATGTTCGCTCTCCTTCCCGGAGACTCTGGTTACACGGATTTGACGTAATAAAGTGTCGTAGAGGAAATAGTGTGTCACATTCTAAAGAAAGAGAGAGATATATATATAGAGAAGTAGAGATAAAGATAGAGATAGAGTCAGAGAGAGAGATAGAGATAGATATAGAGATAGAGATAGAGATAGAGATAGAGATAGAGATAGAGATAGAGATAGAGACTCCAAACTATTCGTATAATAGTTACTAGGGTTCTAGAAACATGAACAATAGAAGGATGCCTGCACCACTCAACGCGATGAATCGACTGAGAGAGAGAGAGAGAGAGCTTTTATGTCCATATATGTATACATGATATATAATTAATGTTTAAATGACCTTCATACGGATATCCGATACCCACCAGACCACATCCCAACGAGGAAAAGGAAATAGGGCGAACTAGCCTTCCTAATTCCTTTAAACATTATTTATATAAGTATACAAATATAGACATGCATTTAAGAAATAAAAGTATAGAAGAAAACTTTGGTAAAACATAATACTTAATAAATTTACGAATTGATGTCATTTTGTAAAACAAGCTTTGAAAAGGGTTTTTATAAAACAGTTTTAGTGAAGAAAATCTTTAAATAGTCATTACATTGGATGTCTCTTTAGCAATATACTTTGGAAAACTTTGGATAATCTCTAATGATATAAAACTAGATTATAGCCCGCGTTAAACGCGGGAAACGCATAAAAAAACATATAATCGTTTATAGATATTGTATAATGATTATAAAAAAAATATATGGTTATTGGTATTATTGAAATATGTAGAAAATACATTGAAAACGATAAATATATATAATCATTGAAAGATCTCTTTGTAGACATCATTTTTTGTTTTATTAGTTGAACGATTTTCATCGTCTTATATAGTTATGATATTTATATATTTATAAGCATTTTAATTAGACGTTCATTGCATAATAATGTTACCTAATTTAAACATATATTGACAATCAATATACCATTTTTTCTATTGCATTAAATATTAACAACTATTTTATTTATTCAAATAAAGTTATGTAATATAATTTATAAAGTGTTAAATGTTGTATAGATTTAATTTTAGTATATCATCAATGGAGATTCTTTTCTAAATCATGATTGATTTATTTTAAATTGATTATAAATATAAATGCTAGTTTTTATGTTTGTTCTTATTTATTTAGTATTCGCAAAAATTTTGGCGCAACTTTGAATAATTTTAGTATATCAATTTATTTTGATATATCTGTCAATTATATGAAATATCAAATAATGACATTTCATTACTATTGTGATAATTTAGTTTATATATTCTATTTTCACTAATCTTAACGGTCTTATTTTTTCTAATAACCATAACGTTTTTACTAAATGTACTTTTTACAAATCTCCTAATATCTTATAATTTTAATCTTACTTTATAATTTTTCATAACTATGTTATTTTCAAAATTGACTGCTTTAATAGTGTTTTTTTTTTCAGTCTATTCAATTTTATATTTCATTGTACAACATTATCGTTTGTATGTATTCTGAAATTTCACTTTAAAAATGTTTAATGTTTACACCTTGATATTAATTTTTTTTAATAAACTCATGTAATAATTATGGAATATATATCTCATTTTAATTAACATTCACTTCCTTTATTATATCAAATTCCTCATTAAACGGATATACTTTTGGAAAATAATAATTATAATAAGGCAACATTATCTAAAACGTAAATGTTTGATATACTTTTGGAGAAAAAAAAATCAGGATCATTAAAAAAAAATTTATATAAAGAAAATACAAATTTAAATTTGTTGAAATTATGGATGAAATTACTGACGAAAATTTATTTTGGAAGGAGTTGTATTTTGTAAGGTATAATAATATTACAAAATTTGAAATATCTATATTTGTTGTGTAAATTAATAAATTTTATTGTTACTATACGAAGATAAAAAAGTAGGTTGATATGATATCTAAAAACATAATAATTTCAATAATATTTTAAAATCATGCCAAAATTAACCAGATTCTTATGACATAAAAATTAAAAAAAAAATCATAATCATCTCTAATATATAAAAGTAACATTTTCGTAATTAATGGTAGTTACCAGGATAATTATTTTTTGTTTTGTTAAAGGTACCTAATACCTTTTCATGTTTATTTGAAAAGTTTCAGAAAAGTAGTTAACTGATTTCATGTAATTTGTGACAAAGAAAATCGAAATATATGCATACATACATTTGATATAGGAACAAAAAATGATTGAAAAAAATATAAAAAACGAAAGAAGGTACTGACCTTCTAGCGCACAAGAGCTAATGTTGATAGCAGAGAATGATGATGGAAGTTATAAGCAATATTAACGATGTTGTAGGAGAATGTTTGAAGAAAAGAAACGATAGAAAATAAATGTGAATCGCGGATTCAATGATGAATTGTATATGTATGTGATAATTAGAATATGATTTTTCAGTATTAATGATTTCCTAATAAAAAAAAGATTTTATATTACTGGTTTACTAATATAAACGGATTTGTATTAATGGTTGATATTAAGGCCTTGATTGAAATGATTTGTTAGTAATATATTTTTAAAATTGATCATATTAAAATCTTCATAACTAAAAATTCAAGATGTAAAATATGGAAAGCTTTTATTGGAATTAAATACATTCCATTTCAATGAATGTAAATTATTGATTGATGATTGGAAAACATTTATTGGAATTAAATACATTCCATATGGGGAAGATGATGTCAGCAATTTGATCTAAGGGTGGAAAAAATAAGATTGAAATACAATCAATGGTCCAAATTATTTAAGATGATGTCATAAAGTTTCTCTTTTAGTAATATTTAAGAAGAGATATTCATACTTTAACATGATTTGAAAACATGATTTGAAAATCTTAATTTGATTAAAAACAGTTAACATGCAAAAATCTAGTTTGCTATACAGTTATTAATCACATGCGATTTATCTAATAACTGTACAGTTCAACTTATATTCCCCCCTATAAAAGCAGTTAAAATCATTTAAAAGGTAAACTCAGGGGTATGAACTCACTTTTGGCTAGTGGATCCGATAGCAGTGTCGGTCGAGTGCTCGGTGTCAAGTGAAGACTTGAACACACTTAATGACCTAGTAACATATGATGACATATGTTTACATACAATTAGTGATTATAATACTAATTAAACACGTATAAGCATCCTAATGAGCGGGAAAACGCTTTGGTTGAGTTCTAGGAGGCTATTGGGTTGCAATAAGGGAGAGTATGGTCTCACTTTGGAGTTTACTCCTCAAATGGTAGTGTCTAGGGGTGTTTACGGTTTTGGTACCATATCCCCCATGAGTTTATGGCCGTAAACTCATGGTAATGGTGCATTTGTGTGCTTTAAGGCTTCATGCTTCACAAATAAAGGTTTTAGAGTTGATTCAAGGGCTATGGAAGGGATTAGGGCTCAAAATGGACACAATAGGGAGTTTACGGTCCTTGGACACTCCTTGAGGAGTTGACGGCCGTAAACACATGAGTTTACGGTCGTAAACTCATGTTAGTCCAATTCTTTTGTGCTTTGGTGGTTCTAGGCTACGTAGGCAAGGTTCTAGTCACTTATATGGGCATAGGAAGGTGTTAAAGGCACTTAAACACCTTGGAAAGGTGTTTACGGTCTATGAAGGTGTTCTTGGTGAGTTTACTACCTTAAACACATGATTTTATGGCCGTAAACTCATGTTTGTCCATGAATCATGTGTTTTGGTGCATCACATGAAGGATTACAAGGCTCTAGGTACTCATGGAAGCTTTTGGAGGTGTTTGAGGGATAATTTAACACCCCAAAAGGTGTTTATGGTCCTTGAAGATGGGTTTACGGTCCAAGAATGTTCTTAGACTTTAAACTCATGTTTACTCCCCATATGTTGAGATTTTGGTGTTCTAAGTCCTTTCATGTAAGCCCCTAAGTCATAACTAAGCTCCATAAGTGGTTTGGAAGGGTTTTTGGGCATTAAAACCCCATCTATGAGTGTTTATGGTCCAAGAGTGTTCTTGGACCATAAACTCATGATCTTGAGGGTTTTGGGTAATTTAAACACGAATTTGTAAGTTAAATGAGCTAGACAACAAGTTAGGATAGATCACTTACTAGTTTGGGTTTGAAAGAGGCGATTTTTGACCAAACCCGATTTGTAGAGAGAGGAAGTGTCTAAGGTGTGAAAAAGGTTGGGATGAAACCCACTCAACCCTTATATAGGGTTGAGTTTACAGCCTGGGTGGGGGTCCACCCAACACTAACCACAAACGCGGTTTTTCGCGACTTCCGTTAAACACGACAAATTTAAATTATACCTCCTTATTTTTGTTTCGCTTGATGAATATTATTTAAAATATTTCAACGGGCTTAAATCCGGCCAAAAATATTTTTGGAATAAATTGGGCTAATTTTTGACTTGCTTAATTACGTCGTTAAAACTAACATAAATTTTGGGTTGTCACACATCCGATTCAGGAAGAGGGGCAAGTTGGGCCTCAGGTACATCAGTCCTTTCAGGGTTTTGCTCGGGTGGGGCAGATTGCTTATCGCTTGGATCTTCTCAAGGAGCTTAGTCAGATCCATAACACGTTCCAGATCTCTCAGCTGTGCAAATATTTAGGGGATCATTCCGTGGTGGTTCCATTAGAGGATATTCAGGTGGATGATCACCTGAATTATATCGAGAGATCGGTGATGATTCTTGACTAGAAGACGAAAACCTTGAGAAATAATGTTGTTGAGCCGGTGAAAGTTCAATGGCAGCATCGCAAGAGTTCAGAATGGACGTGGGAGCTAGAGGACAAGATGAGGCGGCACTACCCATAGTTGTTTGGGGCAATGGACTTCGAGGGTGATGTCTAATTCAAGTGGGGGAGAATTGTAAAATTTGATAATTTATTATGTTTCCCTTTTATCCCTTTAATGCAAACTCATCTCATTATAGTCCCTATCTAGTACGTGGGGTGTACTCAATGAGTATGCTTAGCGTACTAGCCCGCTTCCGTATCACGCATGCACCCACGTACGCAAGGCAGGGGCAAACCCTAATTTTTAGGGTTTGCACCCCTATTTAAGAAACTTATATTATCTTTGAACATTATATTGATTAGCCTCCATCACTCTACCCTAAAAATGAAACCCTAAGTGTCATTTGTGAGTTTTGAGCTTGAAAGTGAGTTTTGGTGGTGTTTTTGGCGAAGTAGAAGAAAAAGAACACTTGGAGATTTCTTGGAAGTGGCTTGAGCTTGTAGATCCAGGGTCATCTTCATATTAGCAAGCTATTTAAGGTAAACGCTCCCATATTGACGATTCTTCATGCTAGATCCAACTTAAGGTGTTATTTATTCATTTTTGGGTCTTTTGAGCTAAAGTTGAGCTTTTGATCTACTCCAGAAGCCATGGATGTTAGATCTTAGCTCCATTGAGGTCTCTTTTCCACAAAAATGCAATATTTATGACAGATATTGGTCCATGCAAGTTTTAAGATTCTTATTAAGCTTCTTTTTGAGTGTTGGGTCCCATTAAGTCATGCATGGGTGTAAAGTTTCCAACTTTACGTGTTAAGTCACCTTCTAGGATCAGATATGAGAGTTTGACATGTTGGCTTAACCAAATAAGTGCTTAATAAGTTAGTTTGGTTGTCTGCCGAGTATGTGTGGCATGCTCAACTCGTACACTGAACGTACTGGCTCTGGAAGGAGTACAAAGCATAAGTTTGAGTATGACCAGCATACTCAACTGTTTGACTTTTGGGTTGACTTCCTCGGATTTGGGCCATATTCTGGGCTTTTAGGATTTGGGGCTTTAGGCCATGGATAGACTATAATCTTTCTTGGGATTAGGTCCATGATAGTTTTTCAGCCCAACTTGAATGTTGGGCCTTATTAGGCTTTGGGATGCCATTTAGGAAATTGGACTTTTGAGGTTTTGGGATGGGCCTTGGTTTTGGGCCAAGTAAGAAAAAAGGGTAAAATATTTTACCCTGGATATTGGACAAGTAACTGAGATTCTTGATTATGGGTGGAGATCCAATTATTAATTGGATATTTATTTGATGATGTTAGTGAGGGGATTTTCTGGACCATCAGATTGAGATTTTATCTGAGAGATTTTGCAGCTTGAAGTGAGTTTCCTCACTGTGTTTAGCGGGTCAAAGGAACCAATGTCGGCCCATGGTATATTTTGTTTATGATGCTAGTTGTCTGCGTGACTCTTGCATGTGTTATGTGTTATATGTATACCGGGTAAGGCCTGATGATTACAGACGAACTTACTAAGCTTTGTGCTTACGCTTTTCGGTTTACGTTTCAAGTACTTTTAGTTCTAAGGGGAAGAGCCCGAGATGACTGTAGTGCACACACCACATCGTTCCACATTTTATATTACTCTGATGTATTTGGATGTTATTGATACTCTTTGATTCACCATGGTTTCTATGATGTTGTTTTGGATAATGGTTTTATTAATTTAAAATTTGAAATTTTTAGTCTTCATTTTTAGGACGTTACAATACAACATATCAATCTCCGTAGAACTTGTCTTAGCCAATTAAGAGTTTAATCACTCTCCATACCAAAATGATCACTTAATTGATCATAATTCTCACATTTTACTTTCTATCTCAAAATCTATTATAGCCCAATGAATTAAGCATCAAATACTAACTAATGCATTACACTTTAAACTCTATTACATCAACTCGTCTTCCTTACTAGTTAGGGTTTGAAACCCTAACTTATACATATATGGATATAACCTTGGAAATCACATAAAAAGCTTTTTCAAAGCGTTTAAACACTCTCAATAACATATTGATTTAGTTATAAATCTAGTAACTCAAGCAATCTAGTCAAACTAACAATTTCACCATTGAATCTTAAAACTTCAAAAAAGGAAAACATCGTTACCTTAATAGGGATATGATGTTAATCCTTGCAATCCTCCATCTCTAGATCATCTTGGAATGACCTGGGCTTTAAAATCGCCCTCTTGCAGCTCTCCAACGAATTTTGCGAGACTGGTTCGAAAATGAACCCTTAACAGATTTAAGTTTGTTATATGATCTTCGAAACCGCACTGTGACACCATGTTTACCGCATCGTGGTGTGCCTAATTAGGTAACGTTCTCCCTCTAATTGAGTCGTGGTGTCTTTCCCTTATGACATCCTACTTTCATCACTACGCTACAGTAACACATATTACCAGGCCACTGTGCAAAATACATATCCCTCTACTTAAGACGAGACTTTTGTCCAATTTACCGCTTCACCCACTACATCATGGTAAGCCCTTACCGCACCACAATAATCCCTTACCATGTCATGGTGCATGCATTTCAACAACTCCTTAGCTGATTCCAGTCTTGGGATAGTTTTTCTTCTAACTTCTAACACTTATAACTTCTTCGATTCAAACCCGTTTTTAATTATCTTTATATCCACATGAAAGCGAGGATAAGTTCTTACAACTTCATCAAGTCACTTCGGACTAACTACTTACGACTCTTAATTTATTAAGTCACAAAATTGGCCCAAAAACATAAAATTCCTATGGCATAAATGCACCATTTATGGTATTTCTTCTATTGAACTCTCTTATCTCATCTTATGAAAGTGACTTAGATATATCTTGACTCATTTCATGAAGTTACATCTTCTCAATTCATGAAACTCCTCTAAATGACCAAATTACCCATTTTGGTCAATTATTCATCCAAAGTCAAATCTTTCTAATTTTTTGGTTCTTATATCAAAACTCCTCCAAAAGGTCTGAAGTAAAACATGATTCAAAGCCCTTGGAGTTTTACAAACTCCAAAGATCAACCCATAAAGGGACCAAAACTTCACTAAAATATACTAAAACACTAATATCTCTTAGATCTATAGATGAAAAGCAATAAAGCTTGGAATTTTATGACTTACAAAGGTCTAGAAGGTGAATGAGGGCTGATATCTTCATTTGCAAAGCTCCAATAACCAAGCCTTCAAGAACACATCACTCTAAAACCACCAAAACACACCAAAAATGGATGAAAAGAGTGAGCTCAATACCCAAAAAGGGAGGCTAGGGTTTCACAAGATTTGTTCAAGGGTTGATGGAGGCGGAAAATGACAAAACCTAAGGGTTAATGTTCCTTAAATAGCCCTCAAAACCCTTAAAAGACATTCATCCCATAGGCATGGATGCTTCACGCCCCTTTCGATAAATTCTAGATTTCAAATTTCCAGCGAATTAAGCAATTAATCTTCATGATTCGGTTCATACTTCTACCTTTCCTTGGACTTTGAAACCACCACTCGAATAATAGAAAAACGCAATCGAAACTCAGGTGTTACACATCACTTTGCCACTCACGCTTCACATTGAATAAAATGACGTTAAACTTCATGACAACTTTGTTAGTGTTCCCCCACTTTGAGTAAAAAAAAATTTCGGTAGTTTCCACGATTCATTTCGGAGAGAAAACGCATTGTAACTTTCCAGTAGAAAATGATTGTATTTTGGGTATCCTTCTTCGAGTTTTTAGGTTGGATCAAGAATCGAAGAAAACCATTTTCACCAAATAAGAAGAATGTTTGAGTGAGTAATACGAATAATATTGAATTGAATGATGTCATGTAATATTGGATAATTGTTAGTATTTATATTAGTCGAAAGACTGTTAAAATGTTGAATTTACGGCGAAAAAGTGGATATATTTTTTAAAGTTGGGATATTTTAAATTTTTTGAAAATTTGCACTCTTTCGTTAGCCATTGTTGAGATTTGAGAACAACTGTATAGCTTGACGTGCCAAACTCAAAGCTCCGTGTACGATGAGTCAACATCAATTTGGCAAGGCAAACTTGGTGGCCGTTAGGATTTCACGGTTTCACCCATTATGTACTAATATAGTTTTTAATAAAAAGTTATATGTTTTGTTGGTTTGCAATTAAGAAAGAACAATTAAAAGGCAACAATAATAATTGATTATTTAATTAAATCTTGAACAAAAGCTTTGCATCTTCCTGTCACTAATTAATTAATTTAAGGTACTCATTGTCCCATATCGGAATATAAAGAGATTCCATACCCAATACCCTCATCTTCAATAAAATATTAATTTTATTCCCATTTTAAAATGTATTAATAGTTTTACTTTTAAAAAATAATTATTTCTCCTTATAAAAATTTAATGTTTTTTTTTTCTCATGGAAATATCTTGTTCGGATAAATGAACACCGATTGTTTATTGATGGATTTTGAGTACTATTTTTATTATAACTGTTGGATTATTATAATTCGATGTTTAGGATCATTTTTACATTCTTGTAATACTTATTATTGTTATTATATGATCATAACTCTGCAATATTTAAGATTATAAACTCTGAAAACAATTGAAAAAAAAAAAGATTGTAGCATTGTAGAAATGGGAACCCTATATTCGTCCACATGGACATGGGCGAAATTCTAACAATTAAAGCACACAAGAATGGTTGTATTTATTAAATCAGAAGAACTATAATGACCATTCATTATCACCTTTCAAAAAAGTTATAATTTCTTGTTTCGTTTTTAAAGAAAACAAAGGACGGCAGCTTGTTATCTGTGGTGCCTGTTTCCCTCTCCAAAAATGAGAGGTCATATGATTAAAAGCAATATAAATATAAAATTTTAAAATAAATATAGTGCACTCCCTTCTTAACATTTGACTAAGAAGACAAGTTTGAGTGGGTTAGATGAATCAAATAAAAAGTATAAAACCGGTGAGAATGTGGGAATTAAAATGGTGGATAAAAAAATCAATTGAGATTCAATAGATTATAGATAGTGGTTAAAATGGTTGGCTCTCTAATGATCGCAATTATCGGACGATTTGGATGCAACGATTGTGATTGTTTTTTTATATTTCTTATCAACATTTAACTTCTTACCGGATCATAAACGCGTGAATGCATACACAATTGCGAACTCGGATGAAATAAGAAATATAAATATATGGAGCAGTGTAAAAAGCAATCTAAACCCTTTGATAAAAAAAAAAAATCAATTAAGGAGATTAAGTGGTTTGTTAGAAAGTTATGGATGTTTATAAAAAAAAGGTTAACCTTACAAATATCCACAAGATGATATACAAATATAAAACAAATTTAATGTATGATATATAAATATAAACAATAAACATTAAGAAAATGAAAATAAAAGAGAGATGATATTGTAATTTATCTTAGTGTAGATCCTATGTCTTGTGTTACTTTTCGAACAATTTTCTGATTTCAAAATCCAATAAAATTATTTTCTATCACTTATAACTAATATTATAATTTCATATTGATATTACGAATATGTTTAGACAAGACCGTTCAATGATTCTAAAGAAATTGATCGATATTACGAATATGCCTTCTAAACGTGTGAAGAACATATTGAAACTCTACAATAATGTAAAAATGTAATTAATTATTTTAGAGTTTGACTTTATATTATTCGCCACCACCACCTTATCACTACTTTGACTCATCACAGACTTTGCGCAGAAATCAAATTAAAAACATAAAACTGAAACATCTCATAAATTTCTAACAAAGCATCATATATTACTAAAGTCTTCATTATTTTGTTTACCTGTAAAAAAACATATTGTGGAACTTACAGGAAAAAATAAATTTAACTAATAGCAAAATAATTAATTTTATCTAAAAAGATACGTGTGATCAAATTAATTATTGTATTATATACTAGGTATGAGACTTATGTATTATATGAGTTTATTTAAAAGAAAAAACTAAATATAAAATTTTAAGCATTTAAGAAGTTTAAGTTTATAAGAAAAATGAGAAAATATTGAATTGTAAAAGTTAAATTGTTTTTTTTTCTCTAAATTTAACAAATAATTTAGATAAATAATAGTGTTGGAAGGAATTAAAAACATGGAAGAAGATATGGTGCCATGACGTTCATTAATGAAGATCATGTCAATTAATTTGTGTGGTTCGGGACCCGAGAAACGAAAGTGGTTGAAATAGATGTGCGAAAAACATAGAGTTTCGTTCCTTGGAGTCCAAGAAACTTTTATGACATAGGTTGATGTGTTTAAAATTAAGTTGATGTGGAGTAATTATCACTTTGATTTTGCGTGTTCCTCGGCTCGAGGACATTGAGGAGGTATAATTCCCATTTGGGATCCTTTTGTTTTTTCAAAATCTTCTATTCTGTCTACGGTTAATCTGGTTATTGTGGAAGGGAAGTGGGTTGCATCTAATTTTAATTGTTGTTTGATCAATGTTTACGTCCCTTAGGAGAGGTCCGCAAAAAGGCCGTTATGAGATTTTATTTCTTCGTTTATTAGTAGAAAAGATGTTCCATGTATTTGTTTTGGTGATTTTAATGTGGTGCGGAAGGCTTCTGAACGTCTTGGATCTGTGTTCTGTAATTACACCGCCTATGATTTTAACAATTTTATTATGGATTCTGGCTTGGTAGATGTTCCGTTGGGGGGCTATGCTTTCACTCGATCAAACAAACAGGGTTCTAAGTTGGCAAAACTGGATAGGTTCTTAGTTACTGAAGATGTTATTGATAGTTTTACGAACATTCAGGCAGTTGCTTTGGATCTTAAATGGTTGGATCATAGGCCTATTTTATTGCATTCTGTGATAAATGATTACGGTCCGGTTCCGTTTAAATTTTATAATTCTTGGTTTGAGTGGGAAGGCTTTGAAGAGGTAATTCGTTCGGCTTGGCTTGATTCAGCTTTTAATTGGGGGATGTCCTTTTTCCCGGTTCAAAAATAAGTTAAAGAATGTTAAATTTTGCTTACGGAATTGGGTTGGTGCTGCCAGGGCAAACCACGAAAAAGAAAAGAAGGACGCTTAGGATAGACCTATCCAAATTGATAAACGTATTGATGACGGGGAGGTTTCGAATGATTTATCGTTTGAAAGATGTCGTTTGTTGAGTGTGTTGGAAAAGTTTGAAAGGGATGCGGTTGTGATCTTGCTCAAAAGGTCAAAGCCAGGTGGACAAAGGATGGTGATGAAAACACTAAAATGTTCCATGGGCTGCTAAAATGTCGTCATCATCAAATGGCAGTTCGAGGTACTCTTAGAGATGGTAATTGGGTTACAGAAGCGGCTCATGTTAAAACATAATTCTTTGAATTTTTTCGTGATAAATTCAAAAAAGTTCATGGTTCGGTTTTAGAGGTTAGGAGTCATCTGTTTGGGTCTCTTAGCAGTGGGAGGGGTGAGAAAATCCTTTTTTTGAAGTTGAAGTTAAACAAGCAGTTTGGGATTGTGGGGGTGATAAGGCCCCGGGTCCTGATGGGTTTAATTTTTCGTTTGTTAAACATTTTTGGGACTTGCTAAAGGATGACATCATGGATTTTATGAGTGAATTTGGAGATCGGTGTTTTATTCTTCCCGGGTGTAACTCCTCTTTTATTACTCTCATTCCTAAAGTGCAAGATCCAAGATTGGTTAGAGACAATAGGTCTATCAGTTTAATTGGTGTTATAAATAAGATTATTGCAAAAACTTTGGCAAATCGTCTTGTGGTGGTGATAGGGTCTTTGATTGGTAGTGAGCAATTAGCTTTTCTTAAAGGGAGACAAATTCTAGATGGGCCGCTGTTAATGAATGAAGTGGTGACTTGGTGTAAAAGACGCAAGAAGAAATGTATGGTGTTAAAAATTGACTTTGAAAAAGCCTATGTACAGTTTCATGCGATTTTTTTAGGTAAAGTCATGGAGTTTTTGGGATTTCATAATAAGTCGTTGATGTGGATTAAATCGTGTTTGGTTTCTTCCCGGTCCTCTGTTCTAGTTAATAGGAGCCCCTCCATTGAGTTTGGTTTGGAGAGAGGTCTGCGTCAAGGAGATCCTTTATCCCCCTTTTTGTTTCTTCTTGTGATGGAGGGTTTGAATGTTGCGATGTATGATGCAGTTGATGCGGGGATGTTTATTCCTTTTAAGGTTGCTTCTAATCATATTGAGATTTCTCATTTACTTTATATAGATGATGTCATCTGCATTGGGCAATGGTCTAAGGAAAATATGGAGAATCTAACCTTAATTTTGAAATGTTTTTATGCGGTATCGGGTCTAAAAATTAATATCCATAAATCGGAATTGATAGGGGTCGGGGTGTCAGACTTGGAGGTGACTTCTATGGCTTCAGTTGTAGGGTGTGAAACCGAGAAGCTTCCTTTTACCTTGGTATACCAGTGGGTCTAAACATGGCCCGTATTGCTAATTGGACCTCGATCTTTGACAAGTTCAGATCGAAATTGACTGGGTGGAGGGCCAAGTTACTTTCGAAGGGAGGTTGATTCACTTTAATTCGATCGGTGTTAGGTTCTTTGGAGATGGTGCCTAAACTAAGTTTTGGATAGACGAATGAGTAGGGAATTCTACTTTACAAATGAAGTTCCCTAGGTTATTTTTTTAGATTCCAATGCTAATTGTTTTATTGTTGATAGGCAGGAGGATGGAATAAGGACTTGGGATTGGAAAAAGGAGTTGACTGTGGGTGCTCATACCTCTCAACCCTCGGATTTGGAGGCTTTGGTGGGAAATCTAGTTTTTGATCAACGTAAAGATAGTTGGATGTGGGAGTTAGGCACGAGAGGGGAGTTCATAGTTAAGGAAATGAGGTTGTTCATTGATGATTCTTTACTTGGTCACTCTAATTGTCATACTTTATGGAATTCATTGCTTCCTATTAAAGTTAACATTTTATGTTGGAGATTACTTTTGAATCGTCTTCCTTCTAAAGATAATCTTCTGGTGCGAGGTATTGACATTCCTAGTTTGCTTTGCCCGATTTGTAATAAGGAAATGGAAGAGGTTAATCATACTTTTTTTAGGGTGTCAATTGGCGAAAGACGTATTTGCTTTTTTATGTAAATGGTGCGATGCTATCATTTCTACAACATGGTGGCTACATCTAGAAGAATGGTGTTGGATGCTATCATTTCTACAACATGGTGGCATTTATGGAATTTCTAGAATAAATGCGTATTTGATCGAGTTTCCCCTAAAAAAGATAGTTTAGTCGATGTTATTGTTGCTACTTCTTTTTGTTGGGTGAGTCATAGGAATCATAAGTTCCATTTTGACTGGAATTTATGGCTTCAAAATCCCATTTTAAACTCTTTGTTGTAATTCTTTTTGTCTAGTTTCTTGCTAGAGTCTTGTTTCTATTCAATTCAGCTGTTCTAAAAAAAATAAAGGAAATTAATAAAACTTTAATTTAGTAAATTTGAAATTAAAAGGAAAGTTCATTAGGGAAATTAATATGTATTTTTATTGCATTTAAATACCATGTGAAATTTAATAAAATAAAAAAAATCATAAAATAACATGTTGAATAAAAATTAATTCAAAATAACCATAAAATAACGTTTGACAAATTGAATGAAAGTGTGACAAGTGACAAAAAGAAAACTTTTTATTAGAGTGGATTCGGATAAAAAAAAATATAAAAATGGGCTATATGATTATATAGAAATTAGAATATATGTTTTATATATTTTCATACATTTAGAATAGGTTTAGTTATTAATTATTAATCTAATATACTTTTTAAATCAAATCATGCAAGATTTCATTTATTGTTATTGATTATTCTTTATTAATATAACTTAATTTTGTATTTTAAAATTTATATTTTGTTAACTTAAATAGGTAATATATGCCAACCAAAACACAGGTATACAATTAAGTAACGGTAAACTTGTCAATATATTAGTATTAAAAGTTCAAACATACAGCTAAACATATCCTACGAACCTAAATTATTATTTTAAAACTATCTGATCTTCCCAAAAAAAATGATTTGAAAATTAAAAATGGTGATGAAATGAAAAAAATATAAGTTGCTTAATATGTGACTTTTAGACAAGAAATCCTTAATAAATACTACTATAGAAAGAAGTCGGATTTATCCTTTAAAAAACACATTTGAAAATAAATGCTACAAATGTTTTTATTATTTATTAAGGGGAGAAAAGCAATGTCTATTTTAGAATATTCCAAAAACAAAATTATTTCTTAAAGAGAGTAACCGATAAAATATTAATTTTAGTTTATAATGTTTGGCAACCAATGTTTTTTTCTATTAAGACATGATATGATTAATGTGGTAATTATTTTAAGTTTACACTCCATGATTAGAAGTACCAATCACATAAGTTATTAAGATCTAAATTACATGAGCATAATGCCATGTTATTTTAAATGATATGTATATATAAAAGTTTAAACAAAATATAACTGCACAAAAAAGACATTTTTCATATATATATATATATATATATATATATATATATATATATATATATATATATATATATATATATATATATATATATATATATATATAAGGAAATCAAGTAATCTAAATCATACAAACCACTAATTTAATAATCATTATCAACTTTTTTTTTTTTTTTTTTTTTTTTTTTAAGTAACCACTATCTTTGGAATAGGGCATTTCGGAGAAGCAATATTTATTTCAGGATGCTTGGTGTTAGGTGTAACTGCGATTTCGTAATCTGACACCATACATTTCGGAGTGACAAAGTTAATTATGGAGTATAGTAATCAATACTGTATATGTAGAACTGACATTACGGAGTCACAGACACATTCCGGACACCAAAAAACTAGGTATTTATTCCCTATATAACACAATATTCCATTTAGTTGTTCACTTACTTCGGGTCGTCCATAACTTTATATTATAACTGCTTGAAAATGAGTTTCTCGAGTAAACACGAAGAAAGCTCTACCAACTTGCATGTTTATATGCACAACTTTCGGCGGACGAACCATCATAGTTATATGAACATCAAAATTGATGTTATGGATTGTTTCCAACTAGTTTTTGTGGCTATTGGATGTGTGGTAAATTAATTTTGTTCCATATTTTAATTGTTTGTTTAAACTTTATAATGTTTTTACAACTAATTGTTTTGTTTTCCCAAAAAAAATACAACTTCATGTATTTATAGGTTGCTTGTTGTTCGTCATCTTTATAGACAATGTCCGTCTAAGAGCTAAAGACAATGTTTATAGTAATTTTCATGGACGGAAACAATCAGACACTGCTTATAACATTTGGTCTAGGCAAAGCAAATAATGTCGACTCTTGTACCTAGTTCCTGATGAGGTTAGATGAAGCTCTTAGGGAGGCTAACGTAGTATCATTCGTAACCAATATGGAAGATGTCATTATTTCTTGCATATGTATGTGTTAAATGTGACTTGAGCATTTGGATCATTCTCACAGATCATGTAGATCATGCTAATGAAACATTTGGATCACTTGGAACTAAATGGAGCACTTGGGGTTCATGGAGCATGTGACAAAGGAACGGGTCATCTGAGAAAGGAATGAATCGTCTGAAAAAGGAACAAATAAAGTGTCAAAGTAACAAATCATATAGAAGGGGGTTTGGAGCACCTGGAAGAGGTTTGGAGCACTTATGAATGATATGGAGCAACAATGGGACCTTATTGTGCCATCTGTTGACAGGATGGGCCAAGAAGGATGTTGTTGCGCCAAGGGCACTCCTTCTTGCACCAAGGTATTCGTTCTTGCTCCATAGGGTATCCCTCTTGCACCATGGGATACTCCTATTGCACCATGGAGTATGTTGTTGCTCCAAACATGGTCTTGTTGCGCCATGCATATTATTATTACGCCAAGATGCTGTTGTTGCTCCAAACTAGAAGTTCTTCTACTACACTTGATGCCACTTGCGCCACCTATGTTCCTGTTGCGCCATCATGGCGCAAGATGGACCATCTTGGTCCCTAGTGAGCCAAGTATGTTATAAAGTCCACTATGATGTTCAAGATCGTTAAAGGATGCTCTGAAGTTTTTATTGCTCAAGGATTACCATGTTGTGCCACCATGATGGATGTTGGGCCATTAGTGTTCATGATGCACCACTTATACATCATGATGCTCCACTATGGCTCAAGGTACTCCATCATGTGTGTTGCTGATGCTCATGGGTTGTATGACATGGAAGAATGTTCCAGAAGATGTTGCATGGCGGAATACGATTGGTTGCCACCTTTCATGGGCCTATGGGCCAATGGGCTTGGCCCATTAGGATTTTAGGTCTGATCCTTCAAGTATAAATAGGGAAACATGCTAGGTCATTTTGTATCTTGAGTACTAGAGTGATAGGCGAATCTCCGTATAATTGTACTTGTAACCTCTATTTGAGAGCTTTGAAATAAAAGAATACTCCCATCCTGCTTGTAGACGTAGGTCACCTTGATCGAACCACGTAAATATTGTGTCTTATGTGCTTAGTTTTGCTAGTTATCCGCTTTACTTCCTAACAAGTGGTATCAGACATGCGGTTTGTATTCCTGTGATTGAAGATGTCTACTCACATGTTTGATTTGGAAAAATTCAATGGTTCAAATGACTTCACATTTTGGAAGGTGAAGATGAAGGCTCTTCTAGTTCAAAAAGGTTGTGTAGCATTGGAAGGAGATGCAAAACTGCCAAAGGACATGGAAACTGTGAAGAAGGTGGAAATTTTGAAGAAGGCACACAATATCATTATGTTGAGCTTAAAAAATGAAGTACTAAAGGAGGTCGTGGATTAAACAACTGATTCTAGGCTCTCGGATAAACTTTGTGACAAGTACCGGAACAGCTCACTGACAAATAGGTTGTATTAGAAGCAAATGTTGTACACTCTCATAATGTCTAAAAGTATGCAAGTGAAAAACCATTTGGATAACTTCAATCGCATTAACTTGGATCTACAAGGGGTTGATGTGAAGATTGAAGATGAAGATCAGGCTCTCATTCTCTTATGTTCTCTTCCGAACTCATTTGAGAATTTCGTTGATACCATGCTCTATGGTATGACAACGATCACTGTAAATGATGTGAAGGACTATCTAATGTCCAAGGAACCGAAAACAAAAGTTTAGTTAGAGAGGAGGTGTCTATTTCTGATTTGTTCGTAGGGAGGGGAAGGACAGAAGAGAGGAAAATTAGGAAACATAGGGATATCACGTTATAAATCAAAGTATAAAGTTTCATTGAACATGAAATGTTATAACTGTAAGGAGAATGGACACTTTAAGCGAAATTGTCAACAACTGAATAATGCGAACTTCAAGAGTGAATCAAGGGGCAATAACACTGCTACTATGGTTCAGGAAAGTTCTGATGAAGGGGGAGATAGTGATGTACTGACTGTAAGATCATCAAGTTCTGTTGATTCTTCGGTCTATGATTCTGGAGCATCCTATCACATAACGTATAATCGTGACTGGTTCGACTCCTTCAAAGAGTGTGATGAAACGTTCAAGATGGGTTCTGATTGGTGAGAGAAATCAAAGCTAGTGGCATGATATAGATCAAGATGCACGATGACATGGGGAGGAAGTTAGATTGATGGTATGTTCCAAAACTTCAGAAGAATTTAATTTCTCTTGGAACATTAGCTAAGAATGGGATGAGGTATGTTGGTGAAGGTGATTGGGTTAAAGTGAACAATGCTTCTCTAGTTATAATGAAACGGAAGATGAATCATAAAGGGATCTATATCATAGAAGGCAATATGGTTATGGGAACAGTGGCTATCTCTCAATCCTTGAATGAAGGTGATGACAAGACAAAGTTGTGGCATCGTAGGTTGGGGCATATGAGTGAGAAAGGTATGTCAGTTCTAAGTAAACAAGGACCGCTTGGTGGAGACTCTACTGGAAGATAAAGTTTTGTGAAGCTTGTGTCAAGGGAAAGCATTACAAAGTGATGTTCAATACCGTTCAACACACAAGCAAGGAAATCTTGGAGTACGTTCACTCAGATCTGTGTGGTCATGCACCAGTGAAGTCTCAAGGATGATATTCATAATTTGTGACGTTCATTAATAACTATTCAAGGAAGGTTTGGTTTTACTTTTTGAAGACCAAAGATGAGGTGTTTGGGAAGTTCAAGGAGTAGAAGATCATTGTTGAGAAAAGGACTGGAAAACAGGTTAAGACTATGAGGACTAACAATGGTTTGGAATTTTGCAATGCTCCATTTGATAATTTCTACAAGGCAGAAGGTATAATAAGGCACCACACTATACAGAACATATTAAAACAAATTGGAGTAGAAGAATGGATGAACCAAACACTCATGCAGTGTCTTGGGTGCATGTGAATATTTACTAACTTATCCAAGCAATTCTGGGTGGAAGCAGTTAAAACTGCCTGCTATCTGGTGAACAGATCACCATCAACTGCAATAGGCTTAAAGACTCCTCAAGAGGTATGGTCCGGGAAACCCTCTGACTATTCTGGTTTATGTATATTTAGAAGCCCCACATATTCTCATGTGAATGATGGTAAACTTGAGCCAAGGGAAATAAAGGGCATATTTCTAGGATATATGACATAAGAAAAATCTTATCAAATGTAATGTATAGAAGAAGGACGAACTCCTAAATTTATCAAGAGAAGAAATGTAACATTTGATGAATCTGCCATGGGTAACTAGGGAGGAGGTAATCCAAGTCAAGCAGGGAAAAAAGATCAAGGTGCTAGCTAGAAGGTGGAGTTTACAACTCAAACTCCAGACATAGTTGTTATAAGTGACAAAGAGCAAGGCAAAAGTGAACATCCTGACGAGATGAAAACCAAGAGCAACCCATGGGATCTTTGTCCAATGGTGTTGATGAAGGGAAGAATGATGTGTATGAATCTATATCAAAGAGAAGATCAAATAGGGTTATTCGAAAACCTGATAGATATGTAGGATGTGTGAATTCATGTGAACTTGACTCCATTGCTTTTTCTTTAGCAACTGGAAAATACATTGACATCGAGGAGCCTCAATCATATAAAGAGGCTATGGTGAGTAAGGAAGCAAATGAATAGTTGATGGCTATGAATGAAGAAATGCAATATTTAGAGAAGAATGAAACATGGGATCTTGTTCCATTACCAAATGGAGCTAAACCGGTAGGATGCAAATGGATCTTTAAGAAGAAAGAAGGGATACCAAGATTTGAACCATCTAGGTTCAAGGCAAGGTTGGTGGCGAAAGGGTTTTCACAGAAAGAAGGAATTGATTATCACAAGGTATTCTCACCGTTCGTGAAGCACAAGACAAGTTAGGTTCTTTTGGCCTTGGTGAGTGCATTTGATCTGGAGCTTGAACTGCTTGATGTGAAAAATGCATTTCTTCATGGGACTTAGAAGAGAATATTTATATGACCCAGCCAGAAGGGTTCCTTGATTCTATGAAGGATCATGTATGTGTGTTGAAGAAATCCTTGTATGGTTTGAAGCAGTCTTGAAGATAATGGTACAAGAGATTTGATTCATTCATGATCTTGAATGGCTACAATCAAAACCAGTTTGACAATTATGTTTACACAAAGGAATTGTCACAGATTCCTATATATATATATAGATATATATATATATGTTGCTAAATTTTGATGATATGCTCATCACAGCCAAGGACATGGCTGGAATAAATGACTTGAAGGCGACCCTAAAGAACGAGTTCAAATTGAAGAATTTGTGAGAAGTAAGGAAGATACTTGGAATGGAGATACAAAGGGATAGAAAAGCAGGACGGTTGTGTATTTCTCAACAAAAGTACATTGAGAAAGTTTTGCAACCCTTCAATTTTAATTAGGCCAAGCCATTTGGAACTCCTTTGGCGGCTCACTTTAAACTTGGTCCAAATAGTATACCCACTACTAATGAAGAAAGGATATACATGAACAAGGTTCCATACTCAAGTGATGTTGGAAGTCTCATATATGCCATGGTCTATACCTGTAAGTCCCGAATTCTCCTACAAATCAATTGGATTCACTTTGATGGTGCGGAATCCCAATCAAGTGAATAATGCAAGATATAAGATGAATAAGAACAAGATAATTATTCTTCAATGCGCACGATGTATTGATCAATCGTTCGATACATAAGATTCCAATTACACACTGTTTTCTCTCTGTTTCATTCTAACTCACGTCCCAAGCAATATAGCAGCCCCATAGAATGTCCAACTCTCTATTTTAGGCTTAGATAACACTATTTAGACCTAGACCTAAGAACCAAGCCCAAGCCCAAAACTCAAACAAAACAATATAAGGCCTAACCATAATCACATGCGATTTCGGTCCAGTCAACACCAAAACATGGTGTTTTCTATCCTAGACCAAGAACTCTAATACCTTAAGAAAAGAAAAGTATAAACCACAATTTATGACCTAACAATCCCCCCATTGGTTTATAGCTTTCTTTTCTAATGATCTAACAAACTCCCCCTTAGATTGTAACTTTCTTTTCCTATCAATCTTCGCTTTGTTCTTGGCTTTTAGCTTTTGTATTCGATTTCTTCACAACTTCAAGATGAAAATTAGAATCTTCATTGATAACTTCATCTTTAGTAGTTGGGATTTTCTTCAAAATTTTACTTTAAACGCACATTGGGTGAAGAGGCTTCTTGTGAGGATTCTTGAAAATCAGCACTTGCATGTTTGAGAATCTTCAGAGAAAATAACAGAGAGATCGATTCTTCTGGATCATTTCATCAAGTTCATAGATAGCAGAAAATTGATTCACGAGGCTTCAATGCAATCTGTCACATAATCTTCAAAAAGAGCTTTACCTTGCTTTTGGATTTGAAAAAGTGAATGTTGAAAAATAATCTTCACTTCTTGTTCCTTCGAATGAATGTTCTTTAATGATCACCATTGCGCCTTGAAAAGTAATCATGACTAAAAAGTCCCTATGGATCACAGAGTTATAAAAACCCTTCTCACCACAGTTGTGTAACGACCCAACCTTGGCTCAGAATACGACTACTTGCAGTATTTGTGTGAGCCTGAGGCCATGACATCTTCAATTTCTCGTGGAAGTAGTGTGAAGTGTAATGACCTTCAATTCCTTTCCACATATCTTCTCCTTACTTAAAATACTTCGATATAATCTCCTTGAGTCTCTTCTTCTATTGAATTCGCTTTTCAAGACAAACAAAACTTGAGATAAAACAAAAGTAAAAATAAACTCAGCACACAATAGAAATAACTAAGAAATAAAAATAAAATAAAATACACTCAAAAGTAAAATAAAATATTTTTGGATTTTTTAAATTTTATGATTTTTGTTTGATTTTTTAAACTTTATGATTTTTTTTGATTTTTTTTAATTCTCCCTTTAAATTTGTGCATAGAGGAATTCAATATCGTTTATCAGCACACACATGTATATTTAGCTTTGATCAATCACCAATATTATGGTCCACTTAAACACAAATGATATTGACAAGTTGGACAAATTATAAATGACAAGACATTAGAACTATATTCCTTAATAGACCATTTTGTTGACGACGACCAATGATATTGTTATCCACTTAAAAATCATCAGCGAGATCTACAAACAACCTTTAGTTAATTCAATTTTAGGTGCACCAGAATGTGTTCCCCATTTCACGACATACCCCAGCAATCAAGGAATTCCAAAGAGCGCTTTACTTTAGGTGAGTTTTCAATTATTTGAGAGAGAAGATAGATATAGAGATGCATATGTTGTGTCCCAGGTCGGATCTCTTCCAATCATGTAGAGGGGACAACATATGACTAACACAGATAGAGGGATAGAGAGATAGAAAGTTGCATATGTTGTGTCCCAGGTCGGATCTTCCAATCACGCAAAGGGGACAACATATGACTGACATAGATAGATAGAGAGAAACATAGATAAAGATATATAGAAATAGAGGAGCATATGTTGCGTCCCAGGTCGGATCTTCCGATCACGCAAAGGAGGCAACATATGACTAACAGAGTGGATAAGAAAGAAAAACAATTTCACAGTGACCTACTTTATTAGAAACCCCCAGTCACCCTATCAGCATCAGAATTAAGGACATAAGTTTGTACATCCAAGAAGTGTTGAGCCACAGTTCTAGATGATAAGTAATTTTAATGTATCACGTAGGCTCCATTGTTTATCTCGCTGCTCAATCTATCCAAGCGTCGTATGGTCAGTCCAAATGTAACTATCTAAGTGCAGATGATTTAACACTGTCAAGTCCTTTCATTGTCAGTTGTGTCTAGTCCTTTTGAACCCTTCGTGCCTACCAACACATTGAACACAGAGTCTAAACAATTTATCTTCAGTGCATTACATGCATTTCATATTTCCCTTTAACATTAAACTTCATATAACTTCCCATAAATACTTACGAAAGAAAACATATTTTTGTATTTTTATATTTATAATAATTTTTTCCCCTTAATTTGTGCACGGGGAAGAAAGGAAACAAAATAAATGCACAAATTAAAAAATTGTCTTCAAAACATTTCATTTTAAGAAAAATTTAGAAGTATCGAGAAGAAAACTCAAACCGTAATTCACCAATTGAAGTTGCATCTAGATGATCTGAGAACAGCACGCAGATGCAAAAAAAAAACATTCAACCTTAGTTGTGTGTCAATTCCAGAACATATCCAAGAATTCTTCACATCGTTAAGTACAATCCCCATTTGTGATCTACTTCTTTCTTCCTTTCCCTCAAAACTCACATACCCTCACTTAAAGTTTTGAATGTTGTGTAGTTGAGAGATGTCGTGTATCATGTGCCTGGAACATCCACTATCAACAAACCGAAGTGGGATGATATTCCTCCATATCTGCTCCGACACGTAGTGCGTAATTAGTTGATATTTGGTACCCAGTCCATTTTGAAGCTGGGTTGACCAATATTAACTACACAAGGTACTCTCTCCCATGACATATCCTATTTATCAGACACAGAAGATGAAGAAATGTTAGAATCATTAGATGATTTGGGAATATGAACCTTTGATACCCATATATAATCGGGTTTAACCCATTTATTGTTTGATCAGATGGATGCCTTATCGCTAGCTTTAGAACTTAACACTGGTCACCAAGATGACTTTAAAGTAACTGATATTGATTTAACTGAGCCATCTCTTGAATTTGTCTTCTTGTTAGACATTCCCTTCCTGTCCTTGGGATTCTTGATTCTTGGCCTTTTTCGCATTCCAGTCACTATTGCGTGATTGTGACGTCAAAGGGTTTCTTTTGCAGGATCTCCCTCTTGGCACGTTCTGCTAAGGAACATACAAACGACGTGGGCAACTTCTGGCAATGTGATCGGGAGTCCCACAGTTAAAGCAAGTCTGTCTTTTCATATAGATGAGGTTGTGACTTGGTTCTTGTTCAATAGAAGTTTGTTTCGAAGAACTTCCACAAGCACAAGCACAAGCACAAGAACATTTGTTAAACTGCTTGATAAACTTTTGTGGCATGGATTTTTCAATAGCGGGAGTGTTATCATCACAAGCTTTTAAAACAGTTTTAGTAGAATCAGAATTGATTTTTTTGCTTACTCTCATCTTGCATTACTTCTTTATCTACACATGAAGTAGAAGAAATAGAATTGCTCACCTTATCACAAGTTTTTGAATCATTTTCAGCAGAGCGAGAGTTATTTGTGTTCTGCTCATACCCGTCTTGCATAGAGACCTGCTCTGCACATGAGGTAGAAACATTAGTATCATCCACCTCAATTTTCTCAGTTGGGCCAGATTGTTCAGTCTTAACTGAAGTTGGTACAAGGGTTTAGCCATACTGAGCAGGTATATCTACCTCAGTGGTCTCAACCGGTGGGGTGTAACGTCCCAAAATCTAAGTCCAAAAATTTCAGTTTTAATATAACGATTTGGAAAAACAATTATCAGAAAATATCATTAAGTCATATCATTTGTAAACCATAATCTCGTGTCTGAAATCATATCATAAAAGTAGTAACATTTTCAGAGTACAATCCCAAGAAACCTCGTAATGCGGAAATCAATGGTGTGTATGATGTGCAACTACCACGCAGGCTCTTTCCTCTTCGCTGAAGAGGTACCTAAAACAAAACTGAAAACTGTAAGCACAAAGCTTAGTGAGTTCCTCCATCGTACCACATACCATACAATCACATAGCATACATATTGCCGGACAATTATGGGGTGCCCGAACTACCCGGTACGACCATTCTGGGGTGCTAACCCACCCGTGTCAAGCCATTCTGGGGTGCTGACCTACCCTTCGGTCCTAACAACCGATCCCCGAGGATTTTTCCCCTCCTACTACCACTATCACATATAACATATCATGCTATCATATAAACATATCATAACATACTGTCATGCATATCTAGGGTGTCCGACCTACCCTTCGGTCCTAACAACCGAACTTCGGGATTATTCCCCTCCTACTACCATTATCACATATAACATATCATGCCAACATATAACATATCAGGTTGTACTAAAACCTAGATGGATATCACAAAGACAATCATCTAACATACAACTTCTACTGGTGGGCTAGCATTATGGTCGTAGACCCACCACTATTGGAAGGTAACTCACCTCGTATAAATGAATGTTGTCAATATGAGTGAGAAGTCTCTTCCTGCTGCTTCGGTGATTCTCCAGCTATAATCCCCATAAAGACACTTAGTTATAAGTTGATAACTACTCTTAGGGTAAAATGACTATTTTACCCCAGGCCAAAGTCAACATCCTGGTCAAAGTTAACTTCCAATTGACCTGACTCACCGAGTTGGGCCGCCAACTCGTTGAGTCCCTATTCTTTCATCTGATCCCTTCTCAACTCTACTCGTCGAGTTTAACAAAGACTCGACGAGTTCTCCTTCTATAATATCATTGAATGAACCTTCATTCGACTCGCCGAGTTGTATGAACAACTCGTCGAGTCCATCTTCAAAGGGTTGGGAGATTGCCTTGGACTCGTCGAGTCTGTTCATACACTCGCCGATTCCTATGATTCCCAGGTCCATTGCTAAGTCTAATATGTTGAGTCACTCCCTGGATCCCTCTAAGACCTTTCTAACACTCATATGGGTTACTCTGAACCTCAAAAGCTTGGGGACTCAAGCCCTGGAATCGCCAAGTTCCAAGAACAACTCGAAGAGTTGGTGTTTTCCAAGTCTTATATCTTAATTTCTCATGTACAACATTCATCCAAAAGACAGATCTGGGCTTCTACGATAGATATAGCACGTATAGTTATGAACTTTACGTGCATGCATGGGAGTATAAGCTTAATGGACCCAAAAATGAGGTCTAAAGGTGCATGTGGCTCTCAATGGCTACAAAGTTGGCCACTTTAGGCCATGTAGTCCCCTCAGGACTCTAGATCTGGAGTCTTAACCCCAACCATGCTTGCACTCATGATTGGTCACCAAAAATGGTTCCAAAAAGCCATAATTCTCTCCAAAAAGGGATCTAGAACATGAATAAACAAGGTATAAGATTTATACCTCTAAGGAACTGTAGATGCTGTACAAACTCAAAATCTTCTGGTTTCCTCTTAGCTCCTCACGCTTTTCCTTCTTTCTTGTGATCACAAACCACCAAAATCACCAAAAAGGGCCTTAGATCTCACAAAATGATTTGGGTTTCAGTATGAGGTGTTCTGGGAGCATAAGGGACGATGGATTCTGCATTAAGATGTACAAATAGGGTGCAATCTCTCGGATTTAGGGTTTTGTCCAAACAGCGCCTACTCGTCGAGTAGGTCACTAAACTCCCGTGTCCAAAGTCGATTCTACTCGATGAGTTGGACCTTCAACTCGCCGAGTCCCAAGACAAAATGTTATAATTACTTGAATGAAAATATGTACCAGGAACCGCGTGCTACAAAACTCCCCCACTTATTTTAGACTTCGACCTCGAAGTCTGTTGCTCGATCCTGAAAAAGCTCTGGGTAATGCTCCATCATCTCGTCCTCCGGCTTCCACAACCATTCTGAGCCTTTTCGGTGCTGCCATTGCACCTTCACCAGCTCGACCCTCTTGTTCCTCAGATCCTTCGACTTCCAGTCGATGATCACCACAAGCCACTCAATATAGTTCAGGATGTCATCCACTTGAATATCTTCCAGAGGTACCACTACCGAGTCATCCACCAAGCACTTCCGCAGTTGGGATACATGGAAAGTGCTATGGATCGACTGAGTTTCGCTGGCAGATCCAACCTATATGCTACCTTGCTCACCCGGGCTATAACCCTGAAGGGTCTAATATACCTGGGGCCCGACTTGCCCTGCTTCCGGAATCGGATGACGCCCTTCCATGGCGACACCTTCAGGAGGACCATATCCTTGACATGGAACTCTAGGTCCAAGCGGTGCTTGTCGACATAAATTTTCTACCGACTCTGAGCAGTCTGAAGCCTGATCCTGACCTGCTGAATCCTCTCTATTGTCTCGATCACCACTTTGGTGCTCCCCATGACCCTATGGTCCTCCTCACCCCAACATATCGGGGTCCTGCACTTCCTCCCGTATAACATCTCAAAGGGAGGACGATCGATACTCCCGTGGTTGCTGTTGTTGTAGGAGAACTCAACTAATGGGAGATAGGTATCCCAACTACCACTGAACTCTAGCATACAATCCCGCAACATATCCTCCAGAGTCTGGATGGTCCGCTTGCTCTGTCCATCTGTCTGCGGGTGAAGAGCGGTGCTAAAGTGTAGACGGGTACCCAACTCGTCGTGGAATTTCTTCCAAAATCTGGAAGTAAACCGCACATATCTGTCGGAAATCACGAAGACTGGCACTCCATTACAAGCCACCACCTCTCGAATGTAGATGTCAGCCAGCTTCTCAGCCGATATACTCTCCTGGATCGGTATGGAATGGACACTCTTGTTCAGTCGATCCATGATGAACCATATGGAATCCACTCCTTGCGCGGTCCTGGGAAGTTTGGTGATGAAATCCATGGTAATATCTTTCCATTTCCATATGGGAATATCTAACAGCTACATCTTGCCGTGTGGCCTCTAGTGCTCAGCCTTGATCTTCCTACAGGTCAAGTACTTCTCCACATACCATGCTACATCCTGCTTTATACAGGGCCACCAATAGTCAAGGAGAAGATCCCTATACATCTTCGTCGCTCCAGTATGGATAGAAAACTTGGATTTGTGCGCCTCCTTCATCAATATCTGGCACACGCCTCTATGATTGGGAACCCACACCCTACGGTGAAGAGTCAATAACCCTCGACTATCATAGTCGAAGGAGGAAACCTGACCCACTATACACTCACTCTTCTGATGTTCCTCCTTCATAGCTTCCTTCCGGGCCTCTCGGATCTGCTCCAACAGTGGAGTTACTACTGTTATTCGCAAGCAAGTGTCTCTGATCGCTGCTGCCTTATGGCTAAGCACATCGGGCACCACATTGGCCTTCCCCGGGTGGTAAAGGATCTCACAATCATAATCCTTTAACACATCTAACCACCGATGCTGCCTCATGTTCAAATTCGGCTGATCCATGAGGTATCTTAGACTCTTATGGTCCATGTAGATGGTACATTGAACCCCATAGAGATAGTGTCGCCAAATCTTGAGGGCAAGACGACCGCTACCAACTCCAAATTGTGTGTCGGGTAGTTTGCCTCGTAGGGCTTCAACTTCCTCGAGGTGTACGCGATTACATGCCCTCTCTGCATCAGTACTGCGCCCAAGCCCAAAATAAACGCGTCGCAGTATAGTACAAAATCCTCCACGCCCTCTGGCAGGGCTAAGATTGGCGCCTCGCACAATCTCTGTCTCAGTGTCTCGAACACTGCCTGCTGCTCAGGCCCCCAACGAAAGACTACGACCTTCTTCGTTAGACAATTCAAGGGTACGACTATCTTGGAGAAATCCTGGATGAATCTCCGATAGTAGCCGACTAATCCCAAGAAACTCCAAATCTCAGATGGAGACTTCGGAACCACCCATCTCATCATGGCCTCCACTTTGGCAGGTTGACCAGAATACCGTTCTGGTTGACAAGGTGCCCAAGAAACTGCAACTCGCGCAACCATAACTCACACTTGGAGAACTTGGCATACAAGCCCTCCCTCCTCAGAATATCCAAAACCTCTTGCAGATGCTCCTCCTGCTGCTCTTGAGTCTTGGAGTAGACCAAGATATCGTCAATAAAAACTATCATGGACCGATCCAGCATCGGTCTGCACACGCGGTTCGTGAGGTCCATGAACACAACAGGAGCATTGGTGAGCCCGAAGGGCATCACCACAAACTCGTAGTGGCCATAGCGAGTCCAAAAAACAATCTTCTGTATATCCTAATCGCTGACTCTCATCTGATGGTAGCCTGACCGCAAGTTTATCTTGGAAAACCAATATGCTCCCTAAAGCTGGTCGAACAAGTCATCTATCCTTGGAAGTGGGTAACGGTTCTTCCATTACCTTTTTCAGCTCCCGGTAATCTATGCATATGCTATACAACCCATCCTTCTTTTGACAAACAGGATCGGGGCTCCCCAAGGCGAGCTACTCGGCCTGATAAATCCCTTGTCTAGCAGCTCCTGCAGCTGCGTAGAAAACTCCTACATCTTGGGAGGAGCCAATCGATATGGTGCCTTCGCTACCGGAGCCAAGGTCGATCCTGAACTCCACCTGTCGCTCCGAAGGTATCCTAGGAAGCTCCTCTGGGAACACATCTGCCTAGTCCCGTACCACCGGAACATCCCTCACCGTCGCCTTACCCGACTCCTGGGTATCCATAACATAGGCGACATACCCAACGCAACCCTGTTGTAGGTAGCGGCTAGCCCTCGCTGCTGAACATAATGTGGGTCCACGTTGTGGCCTCTCGCTGTGGATCACCAACTGTCCCCCACTTGGGGTCCTGACTCGCACTAACTGATGTGCGCAGTCTATCACTGACCCATTAGGGCTCAACCAATCGATGCCTATAATCACCTTGTTCCCACGCAACGGAATGGGAACCAAGTCTACCAGGTAGCGCTCCTCGAATAGCCTCAGTACGCAATGTCTGTATACTGATGATGCTTGCACTGATCGGTCGTCGGCAATATCAACCTCTAAAGGGTAATCCAACATGTCCGAAGACTCAGGGAACCTCTTGCTAAGTGCAAGAGAAACATAGGATTGAGTGGCACCTGAATTGAACAACAGTTGTACCGGGATACCGTTCACATGGAACAATCCTAAGCATGTATACATATAACACATCAATATCATACACATCATATAAATAAAACCAAGGAGAAGAAATCATACCCTTCACCACATCGGGTGTGGAACATGCCTCCTTGGTAGTCAAATGGAAGGCCCGACTCCTCTCCACTGGAGCCTCCGTCTTGCCCTGTCGACCATCTGTAATCCGCAGGGTTGCTGGAGCTAGCGCCTTCACTGGCGCTGCAGCTATCAATTGGGGGCAATTGGCATTTTTATGGACCCTCTGGTTGCAGTGGAAACACAAAAAATCGGATGTCTTAATGGTAGGTTCAGGGGCGGTACAATTCCTGCTGAAGTGCCCCGTCTTGCCGCACTTGTAGCAGCCCGACGATCCCAACCTACAAGCTCCCTCATGTGGCCTGCCGCATTTCTTACAGCGGCCCTACCCCGACTGGCCTTTTGGCCTAGTGTTTGATCCCTTGGGCTTCTTCACAGAAGTCCCAGTCACCTGTCCATCCTCAGCCTTCCTCTTAAGGATGTGCTCCAAATCAATCTCTCTCTCCCTTGCCCTAGAAGCATGGAATCCAGGGTAGGACAAGCTAAAAAGCTGACATGCTCTCGAATATCGGCTCACAGCATGTTGTTATAGCGGGTCCTCCTTATATCCTCATCTCTCGCATACTGGGGCACCAATAAAGCCCTTTCTCGAAACTTGGTGGTGATCTCCACCACTGTCTCAGTCGCCTGGCTTATATCCAGGAATTCCCGGGCCAACTGCTGAAGCTCCATCGTAGGTGCGAACTCATCCCTGAACCGGGTCACAAAATCCGGCCATGTCATAGCCTCAATAGTTGAGGTTCCCATAGAGTCACCGACCGAATCCCACCAATCTTTGGCCCTGTCCCTCAAGCATCCTGCTGCATATCGTACCTTCAACCCCTCGGGGCAGAAGCTGGTCAACTGTGTAGACTCAATGTCTGCAATCCATCATCTGGCAACAATAGGGTCCTTCACCCGATGGAAATACGACGCACCACTACCCCTAAAGTCCTTAAAGGACAGTGTGCGTGATCCTGACTGGCTGGTCGCCATGTCACTCCTGAACTCCCTGAGGCGATCCTCCATCAGCTCTACTATCCCTTCCTTGATCGACCCAAAGATAACCGGGGTCGCAACAAGGATGCCTCTAGTGATCTCTGACGCGATAAACTCGCATAGCCTCTCATTCACTGGTTTGGAACCTGAACCCGAACCCGATCCCTCTCCCGAACTGCCAACTGTTGGTCTAGGACGTAGTACCACCATTCTGTAAACACATAATGACAATCGTCAGCGATACTGATATTTTTAGCTGGATCACATCTACCACAAGTTCCCTAGTCTTGTCTCAGCCTTCCTCGATTTAAGTACGAATCCTCTGCTTTCAGTAGTACGGGCCCATACTACCTTCCACATCTATCCGTACTTTCCTCAAAGACTACCTTGACTCCACCAATTCCCTTCTACTACTACAGTTCTTTACTACTCTCATCATAGGCTTACCCTAAGGAAATCTCCAACTCCAAATTACTCCTCAGCTGCTGAAGGCCTCTTCGTAATTCCAATTAGCTATCACCTGAATACTATCACATGCAATGAGGCTCGGATAATCCTTCAAGTAAGGGACCCGTCCCTACAACGGTTAAGACTCGGACAAGAGCTACGCAATAGGGTCAAACCCAATACTCTAAGATTATTCAACCCTGATTGCATGTGACTTAACGTATTCACCTAATAGCTAACTCTCATTACTCAGAGTACCACAAAGCACAAAGCAAGCAACAGTTACACAAAAAGGAAACAAACTCAAGCAATTGTATTCACATAACAAGAATCTCTACTAGCATGCGATGTAAGCTTACATAATCAGGCATAACCTAAATAGGCTATCCTACCTCTGTCTAACCAACACTATCATGCAGCTCAAAAGCATTATAACAAGCAAATAAGGTATCCTTCCTAGATCCTTAGCCCTATTCTAGCATGTTGTTCTACTAGCTGATAATCATAACATAAACTTGTATCGGTAATTTGGGGAAAACTTACTTGAGCTCGGCCGGTTGCGCACATCACACACCTTGTTCTTTCTCAAAACTCTTTAACTTAGATTTTAGAAAACCATTTTCTTTGTAAAAATCTTTTAATCCCTCAGTTTGAGTCCAAACACTCCCGAGGGTGTGTCCGAATCCTTCAAACCAGGGCTTTGATACCAACTTGTAACGTCCCAAAATCCAAGTCCAAAAATTTCAGTTTTAATATAATGATTTGGAAAAACAATTATCAGAAAACATCATTAAGTCTAATCATTAGTAAACCATAATCTCGTGTCCGAAATCATATCATAAAAGTAGTAACATCGTAAGAGTATAATCCTTAGAAATCTTATAATGCGGAAATCCAATGTGTGTGTATGATGTGCAACTACCGCACCGACTCTTTGCCCTTCGCTGAAGAGGTACCTGAAACAAAACTGAAAACTGTAAGCACAAAGCTTAGTGAGTTCCCCCATCGTACCACATACCATACAATCACATAGCATACATACTGTTGGGCAACTCTGGGGTGCCCGACCTACCCGATACGGTCATTCTGGGGTGCCGAACTACCCGTGTCAAGCCATTCTGGGAGGGCTGACCTACCCGTGTCAAGCCATTTTGGGGTGCTGACTTACCCTTCGGTCCTAACAGCCGAACCTCGGGGACTTTTCCCCTCCTACTATCACTATCACATATAACATATCATGCCAACGTATAAACATATCATAACATACTATCAGGCATATATAGGGTGTCCGACCTACCCTTCGGTTCTAACAACCGAACTTGGGGACTATTCCCCTCCTACTACCACTATCACATATAATATATCATGCCAGCATATAACATATTAGGTAGTAGCAAACCTAGATGAATATCACAAAGACAATAATCTAACATACGACTTCTACTGGTGGGCCAGCGTTGTAGCCGTAGACCCACCGCTACTTGAAGGTAACTCACCTCGTATGAATGAATGCTGTCAATCTGAGTGAGAAGTCTCTGTCTGCTGCTTCGGCGATTCTACAGCTATAATTCCCATAAAGACACTTATTCAGAAGTTGATAACTACGCTTAGGGTAAAATGACTATTTTATCACTCGCCAAAGTCAATATCCTGGTCAAAGTTAACTTCCAATTGACCTGACTCACCGAGTTAGGCCGCCAACTCACCGAGTCCCTATTCTTTCATCTGACCCCTTCCGGACTCTACTCTTCGAGTTTAGCAAAGACGCAATGAGTTCTCCTTCTATAATATCATTAAATGAACCTTCATCTGACTCGTCGAGTTGTATGAGCAACTCGTCGAGTCCATCTTCAAAGGGTTGGGAGATGGCCTTGGACTCGGCCAGTCTGTTCATACACTCGTCGAGTCCTATGATTCCCAAGTCCATTGTTAAGTCTAATATGTTGAGTCACTCCCCTGGATCCCTCTAATACCCTTTTAACACTCAACTGGGTTCCTTTGAACCTCAAAATCTTGGGGACTCAAGCCTTGGACTCTCCGAGTTCCAAGAACAAGTCGACGAGTCGGTGTTGTCTAAGTCTTATATCTCGATTTTTGATGTACAACATTCATCCAAAAGACAAATTTGGGCTTCTAAGACCGATCTAGCATGTAAAGTTATGAACTTTACGTGCATGCATGGAAGTATAAGCTTAATGAACCCAAAAATGAGGTCTAAAGGTGCATGTGGCTCTCAGTGGCTACAAAGTTGGCCACTTTAGGCCATGTATGTGACATCCCCAATTTCACGGCCAGAAAAGACCGATTTGTTTATGCTTTGTTTTATAAAATCAGAGTAATCTTTTGATTAAAAGAGTTGCGGAATTTGTTCCGAGAATAAAATATGATAACCATTTATCAAAACATTTATCGAAAAGAATGTATTTTCATTAAATAATAAAACCTTGGGATGTCATGTTCGATACAGACCAAAAGCATAAACAATATAAATAGACCTTACAATAAATATTCAACTACTGATCTATAATCCAAAATCTCTCATCAAGTCCACCAACTTTTACCCTTGTGCCATTACCTGTAATGAAAAGAAAACTGAGTGGGTCAGGCTTGGGAGCCTGGTGAGCATATAGGGTTTTCAACCCACAATAATATAATTATTATATGTAATCAGCAAACAATCAACCCAATTACCCATCCCCATTATCTCCTTAAGGTTTTACCCTAAGAACCAACTATCCTTCATTCATTTATTCGTAAGGAATTTGGCATGAATTCCATTGCTTCCAAAGCTTATTTATCAAGTACTAAATCCATAGTTATCTGGCACTAACTCCATAGTCACCAAGGTTCACTTAACAAGCGCTAACTCCATAGTCGCCAAGGTTTACTCAACAAGCGCTAACTCCATAGTCGCCAAGGTTTACTCAACAAGCGGTAATTCCATAGTCGCCAAGGTTTACTCAATGTGCGCTAACTCCATAGTCGCCAAGGTTTACTCAACGTGCACTAACTCCATAGTCGCCAAGGTTTATACAATAGGCGCTAAATCCATAGTCACCAACTATTCCATCTACCTATGTTCTACCCAACAATTTTGTAGATATAAATACTTGCACAGTTTAAATCATTTAACACCTGTATAAAACTCCAATTTCCATGCTAGATATCTATCTACCTTAAATTCACTATTTACGTCGCGCTGGGTCACGCTAGGTCGTGTCGGTTCAAAATTACTTATATATTATCTATAGTAGGCTGGAACAGGAAAACTCCGTTCAAAATTCATAACTCCTTCATCTAAACTCTGTTTTCGTCTATCTTTTTATCGTTGGACTACTATCGAAGAAATCTTCGACTCTCATTTAGATCACAAAGGCTAGATATCTATCTACCTTAAATTCACTATTTACGTCGCGCTGGGTCACGCTAGGTCGTGTCGGTTCTATCGCAAAACTTCGACAGGTCATAACTTCTTCGTTATAACTCGGATTTTGGAGTTCTTTATATGCACGGAAACCTTGTGACATATACTACAACTTGGTTAAGATTAATACTTCTAAATAATCTTCCATCAAAAAGTCATTTTTGATGCTTATAGTCTCTAAATTGGCTAGCCCGGATCTACGGGCGTTACAATTATCTCCCCCTTAGGATGATTACGTCCCGGAATCATCAACGAAATAGGATTTGTATACTGACTCCATAAGTTATCTCTGCATTCTAAGTAATAACCTTGATGCTCAACCCTGCATCTGCTCTTCGTACTACGTTGGTGTGACATCCCCAAAATCTCGGCCAGAAAAGACCGATTTCATTTATGCTTTTTAAAATAATTTTCAGAGTAAATCCTTTTAATTTTAAAAGAGATGCGGAATTTGTTCCCAAAAACAAAACATGATAAAATAGATATTTATCAAAACATTTCATAAAGAAATATGATTTCATTTCATAATCAAAAGTCGGGATGTCATGTTCCGATACAGGTCATAAAGCATAAACGATAACATTACAAGTCGTTCAACAAATATATACATATACAGACTTGTAAACAAAAACAACTTGATGTTCGCCCATCTTAAGCTCTTGCGCCACTTCCTGTAAAATAAATCAACCGAGTGGGTCAGGCTTGGGAGCCTGGTGAGCATATAGGGTTTTCAACCCACAATAATTATATTTAATTTCAACAATCAACAATAAACCCGATTACCCATTCCCGTTATCCTCACCTTACGTTCCTAAAAATAACGTCTATTATAAGGAACCTATTTCAGGATTTTTCATCGGGACGGACATCACTGCAGAGGGGCTTCCTCAACAATAAGTGTCCTAAAGGCAACCATGTGGGGGATAGAGTACACCGGTGAACACGTCGTTCACAACACCTACAGGTAATGAGCCTGCTAGTGTTCCACAGGACAGTCTAGAATAGTCTGTGGTCGTCATCCATACTCTGCTGAATGACTAGAATAACACCAATAACACCGAGGCCTCTCATCTGTTTATTACACACCAATTATCTACCCATGTTCTACCCAACATATTAGTAGATAAAAATATACATTTTTATACATAGTTTAAAAACCTGTCTAACATGTTTTAATCAATACATATTCCACATAACAGATGAGGCATACACACATAACACGTATTTCATTGAGAATACATCAGATCTATAAGATAGAAGAGAGTGAATATACACTCACACGTATAACAACCAAGTATATACACATAACACGTATTTTATAGGAAGTACTTCATAATATTGCGTTGGAATGAAAATAACTACACACTCACTTGATCAAAAGATGATCGGACAGCACTACGGCTTGCAGAAGAGGTGTTTCTCCGTAGATCTGGAAGATCTTCACAAAACCGGGCTCCTCGCGGGCAGCGTTTCGGCTCGGGAATAACGCTCTTCGGGATCCTCGGGGCTTCGGATCTTGCTTAGGGGCTCGGGAATAGTACCGGGGCTTCGGGGTATAAACGGCACGCAAAACGAGGCAAAACTTAGAGAGAGGGAAGAGTTTGAACAAGAGAAAATGGCTGAATTCGAGTTCTATTTATTACGCGGGGCTTACTCAAATTACACGGGGCGTACTCAGTACGCGGGGCGTACTCGGGTTACGTGGGGCGTACTTTGACGTCACTGCGTGCGTCGACTGGTGGCACTCGAGTATTGGTCAGACAAGTTGCATCCGACTGAGTACGCGGGGCGTACTCAAATTACGCGGGGCGTAATTGACTTGTCAAACTTCTAAATTGCGTAACTTTCACATACGAGCTCCGTTTTCGACGTTCTTTATATCCACGCGAAGGTCAGACCATACTCTACAACTTTCATTTAGACTCCGTCGGCTAATTTTGACTTTTATTTTTAGAAGGCCGGGACAGAAAAACTTCGTTATAAATTCATAACTTCTTCGTCTGATGTCCGTTCTCGCCTAACTTTTCATTGCTTCGCTACTAACAACAAGATCTTCGATTCTCATTTAGATTGTTTCGGCTAAAAACCGCTCGATCTCAAATCGAGTATTCGGGCTGCATACTGCTCAGTCGAAACTTAGAAAAATCATAACTTCCTCATACGAAGTCAGATTTGGGCGTTCCTTTTATGCACGCTCTCGGTTTAACGAAATCTACGACTTTCGTTTAGATCGCTAAGGCTAAATATCGCTCTATCTTAAATTCATATTTTACGTCATTCGGCGTCGTGTCGGTTCTGTCGCGAAACTTCGACAGGTCATAACTTCTTCGTTATAACTCGGATTTTGGCATTCCTTATATCTCCGGAATCCTTGTTTTGACCACTAAAACTTTATGCAAAGATATCGGGCTTATCTCACACTTAAATTTTGACGCTTATTTTATTCTTAATTTATTAAATTATAAAAATTAAGAAAATACACACATAAATCACATAATTCAAATAATTCACAAATAATACATTCTTATTATTTCAAGTTGAGTTACAAGGTTAACCTAGACTATTACATTGCTAAAAATGGCAAGCCTAGAAACACGGGCGTTACAATTCTCTCCACCTTAGAATGATTCCGTCCCCGGAATCACACACCAGCAAACAAATGTGGATAGCGACTCATCATGTCACTCTCCGTCTCCCAGGTGATATTTGGCCCATTCGTGTGTTTCCATCGGACAAGCACTAACTCCACCATCTTACGTCGCAATTTCTTAGTCTTTCGGTCAACAATTGCCTCCGGTTCCTCAATCAACCTTTTGTTCTCATCGATCCTCAGCTCTGAAAGTGGAATTATGTCGGGAACTTCTCCCGTGAACTTCCTCAAATAACACACATGGAAAGTGTTATGAATTCCATTCAGTTCTTCTGGTAGTTCGAGCTTGTAAGCTTGGTTCCCAATCCTCTGAAGAACTTTAAACGGTCCAATAAACCTTGGACTTAACTTTCCCCTTTTTCCAAATCTTATAAGTCCCTTCCACGGCGAGACTTTAAGCAAAACCGAATCTCCAACTTCAAAAGTCATCGGTCTTCGCTTTTTGTCAGCATAACTCTTTTGACGATCCTGAGCTGCTAACATTCTCTCCCTAATTATTTTCAACTTTTCAGCAGTTTGATGGACTATCTCCGGCCCTATAAACTGCTTTTCCCCAGCCTCAAGCCAACAAGACGGCGTACGACACTTCTGTCCATACAAGGCTTGATAAGGTGCCATCTTTATGCTCGAGTGAAAACTATTATTATAGGAAAATTCTACCAAAGGTAAATGTTCATCCCAATTACCTAGGAATTCCAAGGTACACGCTCTTAGCATATCTTCAAGTGTTTGTATCGTCCGTTCGCTCTGACCATCAGTCTGCGGATGGTAAGCTGTACTTAAACAAAACTTGGTACCCAATTCCTCTTGTAGACTTTTCCAAAATCTTGAGGTGAAACGACTATCACGATCCGACACAATTGTTAGCGGAACACCGTGAAGTCTCACAATTTCCTTCACATAAGAATTCGCAAGCTTTTCCATAGACCATTTCTCATTGGCTGCTATGAAATGCGCACTCTTAGTGAATCGATCGATGACCACCCAAATCATGTAGTGACCATTCTTTGTTCTGGGCAGTTTAGTGACAAAATCCATAGTAATGTCTTCCCACTTACCCATAGGCACAGGCAATGGTTCTAAACTCCCGTACGGTTTCTGATGTTGTGCCTTGACTCTTGCACAAGTCACACACTCGGCCACATACTTCGCAATGTCGAGCTTCATCGTCGGCCACCAATAATAGGGTTTCAGGTCCCTATACATTTTAGTGCTACCGGGATGAATTGAGTACATGGTCTTGTGAGCTTCTTCCATCAGAAGATCTTTTACTCCTCCTGTCTTAGGTATCCAAATCCGATCTTGGAACACCTTCAGTCCACGACTGTTTACACCGAACACCAACGTTTTGCCCAAACGTTCTTCCTTCCGGTCATTCTTCTCCGAAGCTTCCTCTTGAGCTTTCTTTATACTTTCTAAAATGGTTGAGACAACTTCAATTCTCAACGCTCTTGGCCTTCGCTTTTCAAGATTGACTTTCCGACTGAGAGCATCAGTAACAACATTGGCCTTACCGGGGTGGTAAAGTATCTCACAGTCGTAGTCTTTAAGTAGTTCCAGCCAGCGTCGTTGCCTCATATTCAATTCTTTCTGACTAAAGAGATATTGGAGACTCTTATGATCAGTGAAAAGTTTGCACTTCGTGCCATAGAGGTAATGCCTCCATATTTTCAGAGCGAAAACTACCGCTGCCAACTCCAAATCATGAGTCGGGTAGTTCCTTTCATGCTCTTTCAGCTGTCGAGATGCATATGCGATCACCTTATCTCTTTGGGTCAAAACACAACCCAATCCAACACCAGACGCATCGCTATAAACAGCGAAGTCTTCAACTCCATCGGGTAGAGAAAGTATCGGTGCCTCGCATAGTTTCTTCTTTAGCTTCTCGAATGCTTCATTATGCTTATCACTCCAAGCATAAGCAGCTCCTTTGTGGGTCAAAGCTGTTAATGGACTAGCAATCGAAGAAAAGCCTTGGATAAACCTTCGGTAATATCCGGCTAATCCTAAAAAGCTTCGAATCTCCGTGGGACTTTTCGGTTGTTCCCACTTCATTACTGCTTCAATCTTTGCTGGATCAACCATTATACCTTCTTGGTTGACCACGTGACCCAAGAATTGGACTTCTCGAATCCAAAAATCACATTTGGAGAACTTCGCATACAGCTTCTCCTTCTTCAAGACTTCCAAAACTTCTCGTAAGTGTCTTCCATGCTCCTCTTGGCTTTTTGAATAAATCAGAATGTCATCAATGAACACTATCACAGATTTATCAAGGAACGGATTACAAACCCTGTTCATTAAATCCATGAATGCTGCTGGAGCATTGGTTAGTCCAAACGACATAACCAAAAACTCATAGTGTCCATATCGGGTTCTGAATGCGGTCTTCTCTATATCCTGCTCTCTTACTTTTAGCTGATGATATCCTGACCTCAAGTTGATCTTTGAGAAATAACTTGAACCTTGTAGCTGATCGAATAGGTCATCAATCCTCGGCAACGGATATCTATTCTTTATTGTTGCCTTATTCAGCTCTCGGTAATCAATGCACATCCTCATGCTTCCATCTTTCTTCTTTACGAATAACACCGGAGCTCCCCAGGGCAATGAACTAGGTCTAATGAAACCTTTGTCCAATAACTCCTGAAGTTGCATCATTAGCTCCTTCATCTCCGTCGGTGCTAATCGATAAGGTGCTTTTGCAATTGGCGTTGTTCCGGGCAACAAGTCAATACGAAATTCTGCTTGTCGATCGGGCGGTAATCCAGGAAGATCTTCGGGAAATACTTCCGGATAATCACACACAACAGGAATATTTTGCATCACCTTCTTTTCCTTCTTAGCATCGATCACGAATGCTAAGTATGATGTACACCCCTTGGTCAAACATTTTCTGGCTTTCATTAGAGAAATGATTCCAGAATTTACTCTGCGTTTATCTCCATACACCATAAACGATTCCTTTCCAGGCGAATTCACTTTCACTATTTTCTTCTTGCATAAAATTTCGGCATCATTGGCACTAAGCCAATCCATTCCCAAAACGATGTCGAAACCATTAAGTTCTATAGGTAATAATTCCTCGTGGAACTTATTCCCATTCAAATCAATTAAAATGTTTTTCATACGATGGCTAACAGGTACAATCTTGCCACTAGCAACTTCGACTAATAAAGCATTATCTAGTCTCACAATAGGCAAAGCTAGTTTTCTACCAAATTCATGCGATATAAAGGAGTAGTTGGCTCCAGAATCAAATAAAATTTGGGCAGGCAATTTGTTAACGAGAAAGGTACCTGAAGTGACATCAGCTTCATCTTTAGCAGCTTCCAGTGTCATCTGGAATGCTCTCGCCTTTGGCTTTGGCGGAATGTTGGGTCTTGCTGCCTCCTCCTTCTTCGGACAATCCCTTGAGATGTGCCCCTCCTCACCGCAACCATAACAAACATTCTTGGTGAAGGTGCATTCGTTGGCATAATGCCCTGGCTTTCCACATTTGTAGCATGTGGTTTCCCCGCCGCACTTCCCATGATGCTTCTTCTTGCACTTGTCGCACCATTTCGCCTCTACCTTTCCTCCACTTCCTCTCAAACTAGACTTCGAGAATTTACTTTTCTTGCTGGACCCTGAAAATCCATTGATTTTCCTTTTCTCACCAACCTCTGACCTTTCTAGACCTTTTTCCCTGATCTGGGTCTCAACATTTCTAGCAACCCAGATGGCAGCTTTCAATGTGGTTGCTTGCTTAACCATTGGACCATAGTCCGCTGGTAGTCCAAGGGCAAACTTGTTGACCTTAGAGAGTTCTGTAGGCACCAAATATGGGATAAACTTCATCTTTTCCGTGAAACTTGTAGCGTATTCAGTAACGCTCAATTTCCCTTTCTTCAAATTCTGAAACTCATTACTGATTTCCAGAAGGTCCTGCTCGGAGCAGTATTGCAGTTTTAGTTGTTCCAGAAAGTCTTCCCAAGATATTTTGCTTGCTTCTCCCTTGGGCATAGAGTCAGCTAACAGCTTCCACCAACTCAACACGCCAGATTTTAGCAGAGGGATCGCAAGAGCGGTCTTCTGCCTGTTGCTGCATTCGCAACTTTCAAACATAGTCTCCATTTCGGAGACCCAGTCCATAACTTGTACCGGCGTCGGGCTTCCGGATAGGCATGGTGGTTTGGATGCCATGAAATCCTTATACTTGCACCCACGGCCATCATTTCCTCCATACTGGTTATTGCGTCTAACCACTGGTTGTTCGTCTTGACCAATGATCCCACTAAAGTTTTCTCCTTTAGACTGCCCTCCATTCTCCTCGGGCTCTTCCGCTTGAATTGACGGTTCTTCACGATTCTGCCTAAGCAGGCGTCTTGTTTCTTCCATCTGACGATCCAACATCATTTGAATCATCATTTGTACACCAGCCATTGTTATCGGCTCAGGTGCAGCAGCTACGACAGGTACTTTCTCGATTACAGGTGGTTGATTCCTGTTTTCATTAGCATTTCCAACTCCGCTTCTTGTTCTCACCATTTTGATCTATACACCGAATAATTTGACCTTATTACTCCAAACGATTATATGCTAGTTCTAATATCGTACATATACGCTTAGAATCCTAAACACATAAACCTTCAGATCCGGTTGGCAATAAACCGTAGATCCGAACAAACAATATCATATATGGCAACATATAACATTTAGCACATAAAAGCATTTTAGGCAACTTTCCTAAAATAAACTAGTGCTTGTGTCTAAGATCCAACAGACAGACACCTCGCAATCTCCACTTAGCATCCTAAGTTTAAGTTTAGAAATCCTACAAATTCCTAATTCGCTTAAACTAATGCTCTGATACCAACTGTGACATCCCCAAAATCTCGGCCAGAAAAGACCGATTTCATTTATGCTTTTTAAAATAATTTTCAGAGTAAATCCTTTTAATTTTAAAAGAGATGCGGAATTTGTTCCCAAAAACAAAACATGATAAAATAGATATTTATCAAAACATTTCATAAAGAAATATGATTTCATTTCATAATCAAAAGTCGGGATGTCATGTTCCGATACAGGTCATAAAGCATAAACGATAACATTACAAGTCGTTCAACAAATATATACATATACAGACTTGTAAACAAACAACTTGATGTTCGCCCATCTTAAGCTCTTGCGCCACTTCCTGTAAAATAAATCAACTGAGTGGGTCAGGCTTGGGAGCCTGGTGAGCATATAGGGTTTTCAACCCACAATAATTATATTTAATTTCAACAATCAACAATAAACCCGATTACCCATTCCCGTTATCCTCACCTTACGTTCCTAAAAATAACGTCTATTATAAGGAACCTATTTCAGGATTTTTCATCGGGACGGACATCACTGCAGAGGGGCTTCTTCAACAATAAGTGTCCTAAAGGCAACCATGTGGGGGATAGAGTACACCGGTGAACACGTCGTTCACAACACCTACAGGTAATGAGCCTGCTAGTGTTCCACAGGACAGTCTAGAATAGTCTGTGGTCATCATCCATACTCTGCTGAATGACTAGAATAACACCAATAACACCGAGGCCTCTCATCTGTTTATTACACACCAATTATCTACCCATGTTCTACCCAACATATTAGTAGATAAAAATATACATTTTTATACATAGTTTAAAAACCTGTATAACATGTTTTAATCAATACATATTCCACATAACAGATGAGGCATACACACATAACACGTATTTCATAGAGAATACATCAGATCTATAAGATAGAAGAGAGTGAATATACACTCACACGTATAACAACCAAGTATATACACATAACACGTATTTTATAGGAAGTACTTCATAATATTGCGTTGGAATGAAAATAACTACACACTCACTTGATCAAAAGATGATCGGGCAGCACTATGGCTTGCAGAAGAGGTGTTTCTCCGTAGATCTGGAAGATCTTCACAAAACTGGGCTCCTCGCGGGCAGCGTTTCGGCTCGGGAATAACGCTCTTCGGGATCCTCGGGGCTTCGGATCTTGCTTCGGGGCTCAGGAATATTACCGGGGCTTCGGGGTATAAACGACACGCAAAACGAGGCAAAACTTAGAGAGAGGGAAGAGTTTGAACAAGAGAAAATGGCTGAATTCGAGTTCTATTTATAGGTTGCTGGGTCTGGGATTACGCGGGGCGTACTCAAATTACGCGGGGTGTACTCAGTACGCGGGGCGTACTCGGGTTACGCGGGGCGTACTTTGACGTCACTGCGTGCGTCGACTGGTGGCACTCGAGTATTGGTCAGACAAGTTGCATCCGACTGAGTACGCGGGGCGTACTCAAATTACGCGGGGCGTAATTGACTTGTCAAACTTCTAAATTGCGTAACTTTCGCATACGAGCTCCGTTTTCGAAGTTCTTTATATCCACGCGAAGGTCAGACCATACTCTACAACTTTCATTTAGACTCCGTCGGCTAATTTTGACTTTTATTTTTATTATTTATTTTTAGAAGGCCGGGACAGAAAAACTTCGTTATAAATTCATAACTTCTTCGTCTGACGTCCGTTCTCGCCTAACTTTTCATTGCTTCGCTACTAACAACAAGATCTTCGATTCTCATTTAGATTGTTTCGGCTAAAAACCGCTCGATCTCAAATCGAGTATTCGGGCTGCATACTGCTAAGTCGAAACTTAGAAAAATCATAACTTCCTCATACGAAGTCAGATTTGGGCGTTCCTTTTATGCACGCTCTCGGTTTAACGAAATCTACGACTTTCGTTTAGATCGCTAAGGCTAAATATCGCTCTATCTTAAATTCATATTTTACGTCATTCGGCGTCGTGTCGGTTCTGTCGCGAAACTTCGACAGGTCATAACTTCTTCGTTATAACTCGGATTTTGGCATTCCTTATATCTCCGGAATCCTTGTTTCGACCACTACAACTTTATGCAAAGATATCGGGCTTATCTCACACTTAAATTTTGACGCTTATTTTATTCTTAATTTATTAAATTATAAAAATTAAGAAAATACACACATAAATCACATAATTCAAATAATTCACAAATAATACATTCTTATTATTTCAAGTTGAGTTACAAGGTTAACCTAGACTATTACATTGCTAAAAATGGCAAGCCTAGAAACACGGGCGTTACAGTTGGACTTTAGATCGACATCTTTAAGTTACAAAATAAATCCTTATTGTGGACTCCTTCTTCTTCTAAGGATAAATACATACATTTATCTATTGTAACAAATCGACGGGTCGTGTCCCGATGACCTCTTATCGTAGTCGGACTCAATTGATATGACCACTAGGGTCGGAATATCAACCGTCTTACTAGTCATTACCGAAACAATGGTAATGACATGCTTGAATAAAATGGAATTAATTACTAGCTTCTTGGTAACCTTGCGACTTCCCATGATCCAAGCGTGAGTCCTGTGCTTCCAGTAGTATAGATCTCTACTACTATTCACACCTACTCATACTCGTCCCAAGTATTGTCTCGTAGTCCTCAAGTCCTAAAATCACCAAACAATTTAACACATATTAATGTGTCCAATTAATCATAAAAATTCTCCTAGACTCTACTAGGACTTCTTCCATGCGTATCTTCAATCATCAACTCTACTTCAACTCGATTGGTGATGGAAATTCCAGACGATGAGACAACTTCAAGAATTTCGCCAATCGTTCCATCATCCTGCCAATCGAAGGTGTACTTCAAACGTATCGTACCTCTCTAAACGTTTCGTTATTTTACCAGACATATACTAAAGGCAAGACACCACTCTTATGATATCTTCCAATAGGTGCCATTCACTATCATAAGCCTTTCATTTCCTACATTTACTCAATTCTCTACGAGTCTTCACCATAACGTTTTGTACATCCAAGCAGACCTTCGGTGCACCGGGCAAGAATTTAAGATAAGAAAGCTTTAATTACGATAGATGTATAAATCTCCTTATCACTTCGAAACTTTTACATGCTAGTCCTAATATCGTAATCATACGGTTAGAATCCTAAACACATAAGGTTTCCAGATCCGGTTGGCAACAAACCATAGATCCAAACAAACAATTTCATATATAACAAACATATAACATTTAGCACATAAAAGCATTTTAGACATCTTTCCTAAAATATACTAGTGCTTGTGCCTAAAATATGGTAGACACTCATCTCACAATCATCGCTTAGCATTCTAAGTTTAAGTCTAGAAATCCTACAAATTCCTAGTTCGCTTAAATTAATGCTCTGATACCAACCGTGACATCCCCAATTTCACGGCCAGAAAAGACCGATTTGTTTATGATTTGTTTTATAAAATCAGAGTAATCTTTTGATTAAAAGAGTTGCGGAATTTGTTCCCAGAATAAAATATGATAACCATTTATCAAAACATTTCTCGAAAAGAATGTATTTTCATTAAATAATAAAACCTTGGGATGTCATGTTCGATACAGACCAAAAGCATAAACAATATAAAATAGACCTTACAATAATTATTCAACTACTGATCTATAATACAAAATCTCTCATCAATTCCACCAACTTTTACCCTTGTGCCATTACCTGTAATGAAAAGAAAACTGAGTGGGTCAGGCTTGGGAGCCTGGTGAGGATATAGGGTTTTCAACCCACAATAATATAATTATTATATGTAATCAGCAAACAATCAACCCAATTACCCATCCCCATTATCTCCTTAAGGTTTTACCCTAAGAACCAACTATCCTTCATTTATTTATTCGTAAGGAATTTGGCATGAATTCCATTGCTGCCAAAGCTTATTTATCAAGTACTAAATCCATAGTTATCTGGCGCTAACTCCATAGTCACCAAGGTTCACTTAACAAGCGCTAACTCCATAGTCGCCAAGGTTTACTCAACAAGCGCTAACTCCATAGTCGCTAATGTTTACTCAACAAGCGGTAATTCCATAGTCGCCAAGGTTTACTCAACATGCGCTAACTCCATAGTCGCCAAGGTTTACTCAACATGCGCTAACTCCACAGTCGCCAAGGTTTATACAATAGGCGCTAACTCCATAGTCACCAACTATTCCATCTACCTATGTTCTACCCAACAATTTTGTAGATATAAATACTTGCACAGTTTAAATCATTTAACACCTGTATAAAACTCCAATTTTCATGCCCATCTCAAATAGACAAATAACATATAAACACATAGCACGTATTTCATTGTGTTAGAAGAAAGTAACTACACACTCACACATATAAACAACAATAAACTTAATACACTCAAACCATACTTGTATTATTATCGTGTTTATGAAAGGTAGTATACACTCACTTGATCAGAAGATGATCGGACAGCACTACGACTTGCAGAAGTAGTATTCTTCGGTAAATCTGGAAGATCTCCGCAAAAAATCGAACTTCTCGCGGGCAGAGCTTCGGCTCGGAAATCCCACTTCTCGGGATCTTCGGGATCTCGGGACTTGCTTCGGGACTCGGGGATATTACCGGGGTTTCGGGGTACTTCTGGCACGCAAATCGAAGTAAAACGGGAGAGAGAAGAGAGAAAATAGCAACCCTAAATGGCTGGCCCTTCAAATCTATTTATAGGGCAAATTTGGCCCTTGCCACGTCGTGGCAACCTTTTTCCACGTCGTGGGCTTGGTCGTCACTGCATGCGTCATCCCAAGTTGCATCTGGGGGCCTCCCGGAGGTGTCAGGACACTTGCCACGTCGTGACACTTCTTGCCACGTCGTGGTCTCTGACAGTTTTGGGGTTTCGTGCCCCGAACTTCAGAAATTCATAACTTTCGCATACGAACTCCGTTTTCGACGTTCTTTATATCGCTGCGAAGGTGAGATTATGCTATACAACTCTCGTTTAGACTCCATTGGATAATTTTGACTTTATTTTTAATATATTATAAGTATATTACTTATATATTATCTATAGTAGGCTGGGACAAGAAAACTCCGTTCAAAATTCATAACTCCTTCATCTGAACTCTGTTTTCGTCCGTCTTTTTATCGTTGGACTACTATCGAAGAAATCTTCGACTCTCGTTTAGATCACTAAGGCTAGATATCTATCTACCTTAAATTCACTATTTACATCGCGCTGGGTCACGCTAGGTCGTGTCGGTTCTATCGCAAAACTTCGACATGTCATAACTTCTTCGTTATAACTTGGATTTTGGTGTTCTTTATATGCACAAAAACCTTGTGACATATACTACAACTTGGTTAAGATTAATACTTCTAAATAATCTTCCATCAAAAAGTCATTTTTGATGCTTATCGTCTCTAAATTGACTAGCTCGGATCTACGGGCGTTACAATGTAGTCCCCTAAGGACCCTGGATCTGGAGTCTTAACCCCCAACCATGCTTGCACTCATGATTGATCACCAAAAATGGTTCCAAAAAGCTCTAATTCTCTCCGAAAAGGGATCTAGAACATGAATGAACAAGGTATAATCTTTTTACATCTAAGGAACTGTAGATGCTGCACAAACTCGAAATCTTCTGGTTTCCTCTTGGCTCCTTACCCTTTTCCTTCTTTCTTGTGATCACAAACCACCAAAATCACCAAAAAGGGCCTTAGATCTCACAAAACGATTAGGGTTTCAGTATGAGGTGTTCTGAGAGCATAAGGGACGATGGAGGCTGCATTAAAACGTTTAAATAGGGTGCAATCCCTCGGATTTAGGGTTTTATCCAAACAACGCCTACTCGTCGAGTCGATTTGCCAACTCATCGAGTAGGTCACTAAACTCCCGTGTCCAAAGTCGATTCTATTCAATGAGTTGGACCTTCAACTCTCCGAGTCCCATGCCAAAGTGTTATAATTACTTGAATGAAAATACGTACCAGGAACCAAGTGCTACATGGGGTATAATTGTTATTGAAGGGAGGAGGAACACTGTGATACCCTAGACCCTTATTTTGATCATCTTTAAATTTTAATTGTTTTTCTATGATGAACACAACTATTTCACTTGATCCATCAAATTTCTTAAAGTTAAATTCAACATCTGTATATTTAGCTTTTAATGCATCAAGTTTGACAGTTAATTCAACAATTTTTACTTTAGCATAATGATAGTGTTCACATTTATTACTATATTCTTCTTGAAGTTTCGTAAAGTCTTTGGTTTTGCCTCTAATTGATTTTAAGGGTTTTTGGGACTTTTGACAAAAAACGAAGCTTTAATATCGAAAACAAAGTTATTTGATCGAAAACATGGCAATTTGACGAAAAAAAAGTTCAAATACTTAAAATCTAAAATTTGTAGCCGAGGATGTGAGGCTGGATTCTCGGACCAAGAGTAAATGCTGAAATCCGAACCGAAGAAGTAAAACCGAGAAGCTAAAAACCGAAATCAGCGAGTCCAAAGTCTTCGGACCAAGATCATGTGAGTCCTAGAACTACTGGACCGAGAACCTCGCTGCTGACTGAGAACCTTGACTGAGAGTTGTTGCAGCTAACCGAATACCGAAGTTGGCCGTCGTGAACCTTCTAGGGTTCGACCGAATGCGAGGATATCCACCTAGATTTCACAAATCTTGACCTAAAATGCCCAAAACTAGCCAAAAACATGGGATTTTCAAAATTTTAATGCCAAACTCGATCTAAATCCAAAAATATGAAGAACACGAAGAACAATGGCCATAAATTCATAAAATATAAAACAAAAACACCTAGAAACTCCAAGAAAAACCGTTTGCAATGACCCGATTGATACCGATCCAAGCTCTGATACCACTTGTAAGTCCCTAATTCTCCTACAAATCAATTAGATTCAATTTGATGGTGCGGAATCCAAATCAAGTGAATAATGCAAGATATAAGATGAATAAGAACATGATAATTAATCTTCAATGCACACGATGTATTGATCAATCGTCTGGTACATAAGATTCCAATTACACATTGTTTTCTCTTTATTTCACTCTAACTCACGTCCCAAGTAATATGGCAGCCCCCTAGAACGTCTAACTCTCTATTTTAGGCTTAGATAACACTATTTATACCTAGATCTAATAACCAAGTCCAAGCCAAAAACTAAAACAAAACAATATAAGGCCTAACCGAGATCACATGCGATTTCGATCCAATCAACACCAAAACATGGTGTTTTTATATCCTAGACCAAGAACTCTAATACCTTAAGAAAAGAAAAGTATAAACCACAATTTATGAACTAACAGTACCATACCTGATTTGGCTCATGAAGTTAGTATGGTTAGTAGGTTTATAATTTCACTAACAATACCGTACTTGATTTGGCTCATGCAGTTAGTATGGTTAGTAGGCTTATGAGAAATCTAGGGAAGAGTCATTGGGAGGCTTTAAAGTGGATCTTGCGACACTTAAAGGGAATGATAGATATTTTCTTGGTATATGGAGATAATACAAAGAGTGACTTGGTGGGATATGTTGAATCTGATTATGATGGTGACTTGTTGAAGCACATGTCACATACGTGCTACATATCCATATTGTTCATATGTGCCATTAGTTGGAAGTCAACGTTTCAAGATACCTTTGCTTTGTCTACAACTAAATCCGAGTACATTTCCATTGTGGAAGGATTAAAGAAGGAGATATGGTTGCAAGGGCTTATTTAGAGTATTGTTATGAAGGTGGATAATCCTATATTGTATTGTGATAGTCAAAGTTATTTGTATCACGAGAAGACAAAGCACATTAATGTTAGGCTGGATTTCATTTGGGATATTCTGGAAGCAGACAAGTTTTCATCACTGAAGATTGATACTAAGGTCAACCCAACAGATATGTTAACAAAGTCGTTGCCACATAGGATTTCAAGCTTTGCATGGACTTGGTTTATGTTCATAGGAGGTAGGCCCCTTCAGGGATGAATGGCAGGAAAGGAGAGGAAGTTCTTGTTTGAGGTGGAGCTCAAAGGATGCTTAAGTCAAGGTGAAGATTATTAAATGTGACTCAAGCATTTGTAGCGTTCTCATGGAGCATGTGGATCATGCTCACAGAGCATTTGGATCACTTGAAACTAAATAGAGAAATTAGGTTTCATGGAGCATGTGACAAAGGAACTAATCATCTGAGAAAGGAATGGTTCATCTGACAAAGGAACGGATAAAGAGCCAAAGGGACGGATCATATATAAGGGGGGGGGGGTTTGGAGCACCCAGAAGAGGTTTGGAGCACTTGGGAGTGATATGGAGCAACAAAAGGACCTTGTTGCACCATCTGTTGAAGGGATGGGCCAAAAGGATGCTATTGTGCCAAGGGTAATCCTTCTTGCACCAAGATACTCCCTCTTGCGCCATGGGGTATCCCTCTTGCGCCATGGGATACTCCTGTTGCACCATGGAGTATGCTGTTGTGCTATGAATGTTATTGTTGCGCCAAGATGGTGTTCTTGCTCCAACCTAGAAGTTCTTGTCCTACACTTGATGCAACTTGCGCCATCCATGTTCCTGTTGCGCCATCATGGTGCAAGATGGACCATCTTGGTACCTGATGAGCCAAGTATGCTATGAAGTCCACTTTGATGCTCAAGATCGTTCAAGGATGCTCTGAAGTTGGTATTGCTCAAGGATTACACCATGTTGTGCCACCATGATGGATGTTGGGCCATAAGTGTTCATGATGCACCACTTGTACATCATGATGCTCCACTATAGCTCAAGGTGCTCTATCATGTGTGTTGCTGATGATCATGGGTGTATGACATGGAAGAATGTTCTAGAAGATGTTGCATGGCGAAATATGATTGGTTGCCACCTTTCATGGGCCTATGGGCCAATAGGTTTGGCCCATTAGCGTTTTAGGTATGATCCCTCAAGTACAAATAGGGATGCATGTTAGGTCATTTTGTATCTTGAATACTAGAGTGATAGGCGAATCTGTGTAATTGTACTTGTAACCTCTGTTTGAGAGCTTTGAAATAAAAGAATACTTCCCTCCTGCTCATGGACGTAGGTCACGTTGACCGAACCACGTAAATACTATGTCTTGTGTGCTTGTAGTTTTGCTAATTCTCCACTTTACTTCCTAATAGTATGGTATTCTCTTATTCTTATCATGATTACTATTATAAGAGTGTGGGAATGTATATGCAGATAAGAGTTAATCGAAACCAAAGATTTGAAGCTTTATTATGGCGTACATTCAAATGATATACTATGTCTGTTGGCTAACCCCTGATGAATGTGAGGTGCTTCCCAACATCGGTCTCGCAAAATAGGCAAGACCCTATTTCACTAACATCCATCAGAATGTACTCAACATTGATATTCAAGATCTCCTCCTATTGTTATTGGTTAATGAACGTAATGTACCGATAATAACGCTTATTAAGGTAATTTGTGAGTACATTCAATAGATTTTTGTTCAATGCATTCTCATGGGAGGTAAAATCCTATAAAATATTGAATTTAATTAGTTGTAAAAATACCATAAATTATAATATTTATTTTCAGGGAGATGCAAAAGCCTGTTTGGTGGCAGGAAACAATGATCTCCTCCGACATTTGTCAAGTTTTTGAATTTATAATAGTGTGGTTATAGAACATGACTATCTTATAAATGTTTGAATTAGAGGAGATTTTATCGACCATGAACAAAATATGTATCCCTTACAATCTCCTAATTTGTGGAAACCAATATAAGTATGTAATTGCTTTTGTAGCAAATGTTTAACTAATGCTAATGAAAAGCACTACCATTTAAGAAAACCATACCATTAATTTTTACATATATAAGTTTAAAATGACATTTTAATATCTAAAATTAGAGTACATTTCCAATATAACTTAGAACTTGCATCCGGTGCAAACCAACAATGTCTACATGATTTTGAAACAATTCCATGTAGGTCGCAATTAGACAAATCAGTCATTTGTAGTCGTTCTATTATTGGTTCACTTGTCATACATGCATCTTCGATGATGTCCATTATGTTCACAAACCGCCATATATCTTTAGACATCGTAATGAGAAACATTTAGTTGGTATAGGTCTGCTCTCGAATGTCCATTCCAGAAAGAGTGGTTAGTTTTTTTTTTAAGTTGGTTATTAATTGTAATAATATACTAAAATATGATTCCTCAAATTTCTCTTTTTTAAATCATTGTAACTTGTCATTAATCAACTTTACCATCAAATTAGTTAGCACAAGTATTAAGTTTAACTTACTTACGAGTCTTGAATCAAAATCTTATACATACTATATAAATATATAATAGTATCCTGTAACAAAAGCATGGTCGTTTCAAACATATTTTGTGAGCCTGGGACGAAAGGGAAAAAAGACCCTTACAAAAAACAAAATTCATCAAGTTTTTTTGTAGTAACTCAATAATTGAAAGAAACTTACTTGTACTAGCTTCTAAATATAACATATTTTATATATATATATATATATATATATATATATATATATATATATATATATATATATATATTTATATAAGTAGGTTAAAAACTAGGGCAACACATACTGGAACCAATGATTAAGTGACACGTGTCCATTTCTTTATTTATAAATAATGTATTGTAGAAGTTATTTTTGTAGTTCACTTGTAGCGTCCCGATTTTGATAACAAAATTTTCAATTTTATTTATGTAAATATATCAGAGTATAACTACTATATGAGGAAAACATGATGTGAATGCGCGTGTAGACAATCGAGCCTTGCCCTTCTAACAAATCGAGGAAGTACTTGAAAACATTTATAATCAACTAGGTAAGCACGAAGCTTAGTGAGTTCTCCCAAATACAATAAGCCACAATATATATACAATACATACATGTAATGGCTCTCGACCTTTTGTCAATCCACCAAAAAAATACATAATGGCCTTCAGCATAAATTTGGTCTACCCTTGGCCGTCAACATAAATTGGTCCACCCCTTGGACTTCAGCATGAAGCTGGTCCCCCCTGAGTCTATTGGCCTTCAGCACGAAGCTGGTCTGACCTCAACTCCCACATAATTTATCAATAGATATCTAGCAAACAAATAGTTCCACATAACAAGCAACTAACTAAGTTGGTCTAGTTTCCTAATAGCATACTACAAGAAAACTATACCATAACATACAAAGGATACATATTGGAGTATACAATATTGTAAAAAAACTCACCTCGATAATTACTTAGACAATTAACAATTATTCTTTCGATGATTCAACTAGCGGTAAGATCCTTCACTAATTCCAAATATACTTTCATGGCTATCAAATAAGGATAAATCAGGAAGGACAATTAGGAGGCAGGATTAGTTCGGCATATAGCTTTTCTGAAATCCAACAACCAAGCCAACGTGTCCATTCTAGACACCTCTCCCATAAGTAGACAAATCATGATATTTAACTGCAATTAATGACTAATATAGTACTTATAAGTACATAATAATAATTATAAACATTATTATAGGTTACCCTAAAAGCCTAGTAAGCATAGCTTAACTTATAGAAATTTCTAGCGAAAACCAAGAAATTACAGGGACATAACTCTACCCGAAATTTCCTGTTCATCAGGTTTCTAGATATCTTAGAGCCCCACTAAAATGCTTGGAATTATGGAAAAAGTCAGACTCCAGGAAGGAAAACATTTGAGAGAGAAGGGACAAAATTAAGTTGAAAGAATGAGAAAATCAGCAGCTATATATAAGGAATACAGGGTGACACACATTCTAAAAGGCACGTTGCGTCTATTGTTGGTGTTGTCCCATTCGTTTCTTACGACATATCGCTTTCTGATTCATCCACATCTGCCCCTTCTAGAAGATGCCAAGTGTCAGTAATCTATTATGCCATGTGTCCTAATCTTGTGGTGCCACGTCACTCGGTCGGTGGAAGAGTTTGAGGCTTTCTTGACCACATGACACCTCCTGGTGGCGCCACATCATCAAAGCTAGTATTTTCCTGAAATCTTTGAATGGTCAAAACATTCGCATACGAGCTCTGCTTTCATCATTCTTTACATCCATGGAATCCTCTCGGCGATTCTACAACTTTCCTTAAGGTCTCAACAACTAAATCTCACTCTATTTTAAATTCATATTTTAATAGAAATTAGATTGTTAAAGTCCGTGCGAAAATCATAACTCTTTAATATGAACTCCGTTCTCGACTGTATTTATATCGATAGGTTCATATTTATGAGATCTTCAACTATTAATTACAATGTTTTGGCAAACACTCAAACGATCAAAATTTTGATTTTTGTATAGCACACTTTTGCGCTGAAACTTCAAAAAATCATAACTTCCTCATATGAAGTCAGATTTGGATATTCTTTGCATGTACGCTTTCGATTTTACGACTACTAAGAATTTTTTTGGACTAATTAAGCTAATAAGCAACTTTTATCTGATTGACTTTAGACGACACACTTTGTCGTATAGTGCTGAACGTAAAACTTCAAACAATCATAACTTCTTCATACGAAGTCATATTTAAGCGTTCTATATATCTGCAGAAATCGTATTGACATTTACTACACGTTTATGATGATTATTTTGGATAAAAGTAATATATTTCTACTTTAAATTTTATAAACAAATGGTTCATATTAAATCCTACTGAAGGATCAAAATGAGGTGTTACAACTCTCCCTCACTTATAAAGATTTCATCCCCAAAATCCTACTCCCTTCGTACCTAGATGTCATGTTATCGTAGTTATCGAGATTAACTTGTGATCTCACCGAGGTTTTCATTTCAATATTCCCCCTAGAACTTTGTTTTCTACCTTAGACGTACTCCCAAACTCCTCACAGAGTCTTCAAAAACCGGGAACTCGATTGGTCTGGACTTTAATAATTTGTACTCTACGCCCAACGATCGCCTTTAGATGTGAAATGCCAATTTTTTTTCCTTTAACTAGGAACCCATTCAACTCGTTATAAGACAAGTAACTAGGAAAAAGTATTCATGTCTCTTTAACATTATCCAATTTCCAAAACATGCCTCTATTAAAGGCATATGGTATATTAGTCTGACTTTGTGTCGTACGACAACTTTCTACAATATACTCTTAAAATACACAAGAACCTAGATTGCAAGTGATCTCCCTACCTAGTTATGGCATTCCAACCTACTAGATTATAATGAACACTAGGTTACCAATATCCTTCTCGCAAGGCCCTAACCAACTTACATATATCAAGGTACAACTATTTTTCAAGCAATTTGTTCCTATGCATGCTCACGATACGTCATGATACTATCCAACTATGGGGATTATGATGCCATATCGCTCTTGTCATAATCCCACATGGGCCTGAAGACTCATGATCAACCCTTCAGTTGTCTTAAAGTCTCACAACCATTATTCGATGTCTTGTGGAAACCCGATCATCCTCTTTCCTAGATGTCTATTAATCACATCAAGTCTCTAATATTTAAACTTTTAAGGCTACAACTGATCTAAGGTGCTTAATCTACATGGTACCAATGCTAAAGTCTAATTGTTGTCATACGTCAACCTACGAGTGCTATAGTTCGACTATAGTCCTCTATCAACTTACACTTACTCCTATACAAAACACGTAGTCTACCCTAAAGCCTAAAATGAAATTGACGCATATACAATTGCACTCAATGATCTATCTAACCTGTATCTTAACTGACCGAATGTATCTAGAAAATTTACACTAGTCGCTTGCTATTCCTTTGTGCTCTCGGTTACCAACTGAAACCTTGCGCTCTAAAAGCTTGAACATATCCCTGAAAATACCCTACCATCTTATTGCAGTTCTAAATCCAATGAAAATCCTTAGATCCTTTCTTTTCATGTTGAAATTTTATTACTACATAACATCTCATCTGACGAGGCATCTACACTGCTGAATCTCCAGCAATTATCACCTCTTATGCAGGTCTTAACAATGAGTCACTCCTAAAATTGAAATATTTCCAATTAATGCTAAGGACTCTTAGTTAATATCAACTTTTTTCATAACATCAGGACTGTCTGGTCGAACCTGTATCAACAACTTAATCCATTAATCTTATTGTGTATACTGCTGATACACCTATAACCCTTGGAAGGTATTACCGCCTCTCTTAGTGGACATATTCCATCATCAGTGACCTATTTCTAGTTGTCTCTTATTTTACCAATACGCTCATTAGACGACAACTTGAAACGGTAGTATGATGAAAACACTTTCTCCTTTCACATTGCTCTTACCACTGTAACTCCTTGTCACGGGATAATTGAATCCGTTCTATGGTTTTAACCAAACTCTCTAAGTATGATATATGATATTGCCATATTTATAAATTTATTTATACAATATTTTAATACATTTTGAGCTATAATTTGGGTAAATATAAAGATATTCGGTACTTATTAGTATAAATTCAATTTTTTTTAACTAAAAGAAGGCATTTTCAAGAAAAGGGGTCAATACTGTACAAAGCCAGAAGTTAAAGGTTGGAATATGACTTAAGAAGAGAAAAAGCTTAAGAAACGTGTTTCAAGAGGACAACGATGGCGTGGTAAGCTCTTTCCCATGTCGTGGCGCTAAGAAGATTCTCGATCAAGTTAAATTTCGTTGCCGACTATGAATAGGAAACATTGCCCACTACGTGGAGAACATTTGGTCACGACGTGGTGGCTAGTTTATGGAAAGTTTTTATTCAATATAAAGGACACATTCGAAGGCCAAAGGGAAATTTTTTTAGAGAGGTACAAGCCTAATTTGGAGAAGAACGACAAAAAAAACCTTCTTATAAGCCTTGGATGTTAGAATCCGTTGGAGAAGCAAGATTGGAAGGGACCATTAACATAATTACAGTTAATTACTTGGTTAGCTTGTTTTCAATCATGAGGATGATAGTTTTTTTTTTTTTTTTTTTTAAATTGTTTTTACTACAATGATAGTAGGCTAATAACCTTAACTTTCTTTAGAGTAGAGAATCTTTGAAACTATGGTTTGATTGTGCGATTATGGAATTAATTAGTTGGTTATTTATTATATTATCTTGATAAAGAACCTTATGTGTTAAAGTTTAATTTTTTCTATTTATTGTTGAGCATTGTTAGGGTGAGATGACCATTCTATCTTGACATGCTTGAATCGTATGAATTCTATGACCATTAGGTTTAGATGACTAGGACTTTGACCATAAGCCTAGGGTTAAATTGAGATTTTGAAAACTTTGATGTGTAAGAATATGTGTAATGAACATCCACATATTAAACTTATGTTATGATAATTAATGACAGTTGTCATAGGATAAGAAATATGACCGTTATTATTTGTTCACACGATCACCGAGTTGGTAATTTATACTGTATCATAGGATAAGAAATATGACCGTTATTACTTGTCACATTAGGAATCGGTAACCAACAAACTTAGATCCATTGGAATATCATATGAATCAACCATAGTGAATTATCTAATCCAATATAAAAGAAAGTTCTCTTTAGTTATTGCCTTCTAAAATCATTTTTCTGCATTTCTTAGCCAGTTTTATTAGTTAATTAATTGAAGTTTGAAGTTTTTTGAACTTGCAAAATAAGAATCCTCCTTTTTAATTTGTTTAATTAGTAGTAGATAATTTACTAGGATCATTTCCGTTCCCTGAGTGTTCAAAAACTTGTACTTACTAATTCTAGATTATAAAACGAATAGGCCCTCTTGCCTAACTGTCTAGTGATTTCGAAGAAAATAAGTGCAAATTCTAAACATAATTTTGATATAATAAATTACCATATCAATTTTTTGGCGCCGTTGTCGGGGAACAATTTTATTTTTAGTAAAATCATCTGCCCACTATTTTGGATACTTATGCAGACAAAAATTCGCAAAGTTGTTTTCTGTCACCCAGTTCCTATGCCGTGGTTGCTGGCCTACATTTAGATTTTTTTTTTATTTTGTTAATTTTTACACGTTTATTCCTTTTATTCGGTTCCAAACAGACCGATCTTGCAAAGTTGTGGGGGACATAACTACAATGACCATTGAAGAACACAATCGACATGTGAGAAAAGAAAATGAATCGGGGCTCGTACCACCCGAAATCTCGAACACTACAAAGTTCAAGCTACCGGGGCACATCCTGACTATGCTGAATGATACACCATTTTATAGGAAGGATTATGAAGATGAGTACCAACACATCAGAGAAGTGGTGGATATTGCAAGCTATTTTCACACTCCAAATGTCACTAATGATGCAGTGATGTTACAATTAGTGGCAATAAAACTTAAAGATACCACAAGGGAATGGATGGACTCATTACCTTATGGATAAATCACAACATGCGCTGATTTTAAATCTCACTTTATCCAATAGTTCACTCCTCAGTCCAAAATCTCAAGGCTTAAAAGGAATATTAGGAACTTCCAGAAAATCGATGGAGAACCACTTTACGAGACATGGGAACACTACAAGGGTTTATTAAGAAGATGCCCGCAACATGATCTCAATGTACAACAAGAGATCACAATATTTTATGATGGAGTCAATGTAAGCATGGGCAACTCCTTGATTCGCAAGGACCAATGACGAAGAAAAACCCAACAACGAATAAAGAATTGTTAGAAGAATTTTCAAAACACTCAAGAGAATACTATCATTTAAAAGAATATGACACAAAAAGTATGGAGACTGGAGAATCAGACAAACTGGGATCCATATTGGCAAAACTTAACACTATGGATAAAAGAATAACAAGAATGGGGGAGTTAATACATATGATTCAATTAAGATGCGAAGAATGTAGTGGTCAACATATGACAAGGGACTGCGATTTAGATGATTATGAAGAAAAAAATGAGCATGTCTATTACTCAAATAGTGATATATACCGGAGGAAACCCAAGAAGGAATGGAAGCCTTATGAAGAATACAAAAAGAATTTAAAAGGAAAAATATAGACATCCAAATCATGACTTCTATAAACAAGAACAATCGACCACCGAAAATAAAAACAATTTCGAAACAATGATGTCCCGGTTCGTAGTGATGCGACTAATGCTACACTCAGAAGTTAGCAGAATGCAATATTGAGTATCGAGTAACAAATTGGACAAATTTCAAGATAACTTCATGGGTGCATTCCAGGAACACTCCCAAGTAACACATAAACTAATCCAAAATATGATATAAAATAAGTTACAACAAGAAGTGGGAAAAACACAGATCCTTCAACACCTTTAACTATAGATGAGCCGCCAAAAGTATGAAAGCGGGAAGAAAGGAGTCAAACTTAAAGCAAAGACACTTTAGAGATATCACGTCACGGGGAATAAGAAATCATGTTGTGGTCCTCTGACAACATTATTGAACCACATCCTATTAAAGCTTACAAACCACCGCTTCCATATCCCCGTAGAGCAAAACATGATAAAAAGGATGAAGACTACAAGAAGTTTTTAGAGCACATAAAATCCTTACAAATCAACATGTTGTTTGTTGAATAGTTGCTAAAATACCCAAATATGCTAAGTTTTTGAAAGATCTCCTATCTAATCGTAAGAAGTTGGAGGAAGATTCAAGTGTTATCATTAACTAAACGAATGGCCGCGCGTTGCGCAGAAACATCTATATAGCTGAAATCTTTACAAATATATATTTTTTTAAATATAACAATAATGTTGTTGTTAATTTTGATATAATAATTTGTATACTAAGTTGATATAATATATTGATTATTTTGAATTATATGATAATATATACATATATTAAAACTGCATAATCTTAATCTTTTGAATGATCTCTACCCATCTGTGACTCATGAATAAAATTAAATATAATATATGGTTTAATGTTATTTATAATTGTTGTTATTGTTAATTAATTTTTTAAAATTTGTTTGCTTAACGCTTTAATTTCTATCATTATAATTATTTAAAACATCAAACATTGTTTTTTGATTTTAGAGTTAATAATATAATCATTTATATAGAGTTATTTTTAACGATTTTTATTATAAGTTATTTTAAGCTACTTATTTGAAAACTTTTAACGATTATAAAAATATCTTTAGGAAATATTTTAGTTAAATTCATATTACAATTTAGTTTTTGCATTTAGCACTATAATCAATCACTTTTAACTATTCCCAAAATATTCTTTGGGTTTTTCCAGTGGAATTGAAATTTATATTTAAGTTGACACTGTAATGTTATATATAAATTAACAATTTAAGTAATTTGTCCAAACTGTTCAAAAGTTGTAGCTTTAAACTGATAATGGTTTACATACAACAACATATTAAATCTAATAAATTAAGTAGAATATGTTAAAAGTTAAAGACATAAATTTATATGTAGAAGTATAAAAAATTATTTTAATATTGAATTTTAGTTTATTTATGATTACACTTTAAGTTTGATACTTAGAGGAAGAAGAAGGAAGTGTGGTGCAAGACTCAGAAAGAAATTCATCTCCACTCCTTGTGTTCGTTCTCTGGACCTTTGGTGAGCTTTCTAGTTCCATTCTTGTTGGTATTATCCTCATAGATCTAGAGTTTTAGCACATTTTGGACTCTTGGTTGTATTTGGCAAGATAGAAGGGATAAAGTTTGCAACTTTATGACTCTTAAGGGTCCCAAGAAGATTATATCAGATGGATCTGAGAATTAGTTGTGTTTTGACATCCATGCATGATTTTTGGTCACCTTTTTACCCATTTTGACCTAATTTGGGTTCTAGAAATGTTTTGGGTATGGATGTATATAAATCTTCAACCTTTATGATAGACATATGATGTACACGAAAGTACCCACTAATTTTAATATTTATAACCTAACAAACTTAACTAACTATGTACTTATAGGCAGTGTACCTAGTCAGATTACAATATAGCTTAGGTAAGTCGGTTGTCGATCACAGGGAACGGTGTTACTAATTAATCTACTTGCTATCAAATTATCCTAATTATTAACAAGTTTAGAAAGGGTTTTATCTGATTTTACAAGATCAGAAGAACTTAACTCAAATTCAATCAATAAGTAAAAACACTCTTGTCTAGTTCGAATCCACTTCGTCCTTATGGCTAGCTAATAATTATGGATTATCAGGTTGGTTTTAATTATATTAGTAATTTAAGTCTAGCTTTACCAATAATTAATTAATTCATGTAACACTATGTATGGTCACACATAATTAAACACATAACCAATTATGAATATATATATATATATATATATATATATATATATATATATATATATATATATATATATATATATATATATATATATGCTATGTAAGATTTATTATGTAAAAGCAATTACAGTCATAATCTACGTTCTCTAGCACAACTTAATTTATTTGCTTTAATAACTAACTAAGATCGGTCAATCTTAGCTCTAACAATTTAATGTTCACTAAATCATTAGGTAAACAAGTTCATGCAGTTAATGGTCACTAAGCTACACAGAACATGAAATTAAGCAACTAAAGAAACAAACACAAGCATGCTAGGTAACTATAAATCAAACACGAGCAATTTACCAATGAAATAAACCTATATAAAATTAAGCTAGTCATAAGTTGGAAGCTTCATCTAGCTAAACAAGAGTAGCTAGATTCAGCTGCTCATAATAGCAACTAACACACTAACACAAATCAAAGTATAATGAAACATGTTCCTAGGTAACAAATAAGTAAACTAAATTATGGACCTTCACTCTTTTGGTGTTGAAACCCTTTTTCCGGGACCTTTCTTCTGCTAAAAATCGCCTTCTGGAACCTCTTTCTCTGGCCAAAAAGTATCTTCTCGTAATGACCAAGAGTGTATATATATAAACTTAAAAACCCCGCGCCACGTCGTGGCTATCTTTGCCACGACATGACTTCCAAGCAATCCGTATCGGGCAAGGAATCCTTCTTCACGTGATCTTTATCTTCTAGAATACTCATGCCACGACATGATTATCCATGCCACGTCGTGAGTTTAGCAATTTCCGTGTATTTCTTCATCTCTTGTGTTTCAAGTCTCCAATGTTCTATATATTGTTGCTTTTGGTCCTTCTCTTCGAAAATACTTCTAATTGACTGCAATTAAAGTCATAAGTATCATTATTCTAAACATATTATTAACTTATTAATAAAAATGTACCTAAATATTTTCTAAAAATAAGTATAAATATGGCAATATCAACATAGTATTCTAAAACCCTTGTAGAGTGGTTGGGTTACGAAATTTACAAATGAAGGACTTATTGATTAAGACATTGTGGTTTTGGATTTATTTTGGACCTAGGGTTTCAGTTTGGACCTCTTGGATGGTCCTTAGGGGTAAAGCTAGAAACTTTGTCCCTTTTGATCATGTTTTAAGTGTGATCTAAGCTTTGTAGCTCGAGAGGTGTTAGGAAACCGTTGGATTAGGTGTCTAAGCCCATAAATATAATTGGTATGTACTTGACCCAATAGTAGCATGGTCCTTTTGGGTTGCCTTCATTATAACAACTTGATTGGATGAATTATGATAAAAGGGGTTAATTATAATTTATTAATACATTATATGAATAATATATTAATGGAGAAATCATATTATTTAATTAATATTGGTTAAGAATTAGTTAGAATTAATTTTGTGGTCAAAACAGATTAATAGAATTAAGGGGTTAGGTACTGTAATTATAAGATAGTTACAAAGTTGGGCTTAGGATCCATAAGGAAGGGATGGAAGAAATCTATGTGGGAGTCTACATAGAATTCATCCAAAGGGCCTTCTAAAAGGATCCCATGGGCTGCTTGAGGACTAAGCAACTGGATTAGGGTTTTGACTGAAACCCTAGTTGCTCAACTATATAAGGACCCTATGGCACTCCTAAAATCGGCCACTTGAAACTCTAAAAGGATCAATAGCCGATTTTGTGCCTCTTCCTCGCTCTCTAACATTCTTCCATTTCTTGTAGTTTTTGTGATCTATTAGAGGCATCGCATTTGAGGTGCTAAGCTCTCTAAGGTTGAAGATCAAGCTAGCTACAATTGAAAGGTAACATTCTAAATTTGTTTTAGATATAAATTTCGATTTATGGATGCTAGATTAGGGTTAATAGCTTTGGATAATTATTGCATGTACAATTAGAGAAAACCTAGATCCAAAGCTTTAGGGTTGCATGTGCACCGTAGGATTGACGTAATGCTCAAAACCCGTCAGAAACAACTTAATCATTTAAGCAATTTGGAACCGCATTTCCACGATGTGACATCCCCAAAATCACGGCCAGAAAAGACCGGTTTCATTTATGCTTTTAGAATAATTTCAGAGTAAATCCTTTTGATTTAAAAGAGTTGCGGAATTTGTTCCTAAAAACAGAACTTGATAAAATAATATTTACCAAAACATTTCATAAATAAATGTATTTTCATTATATAATCAAAACCCGGGATATCATGTTCCGATACAGACCATAAAGCATAAACAATAACATTACAAGTCATTCAACAAATATATACATATACAGACTTGTAAACAAAACAACTTGATGATTCATCCATCTTATGCCCTTGCGCCACTTCCTGTAATACAAATAAACTGAGTGGGTCAGGCTTGGGAGCCTGGTGAGCATATAGGATTTTCAACCCACAATAAATGATTAAATTTATTTTCATCAACCAACAATAACCCAATTACCCATTCCCGTTATTCTCACTTTACGTCCCAAAAATAACTAACACAAGTGACCTAGTCTAAGAATATTTCATCAGAGCGACAACACATGCTTCGGGGGTTTCCCAGCAATATATGTCAAATAAGGCAACCATGAGGGGGATGGAGTACAAAGAATGAACACCCAAGTTCATTAACACCTACAGGTGGCGAACCTGCTAGCGTTCCACAGGACTGTCTAGAAAAGTCTATGGTCGTCATCTAAACTCCGATAGATGACTAAATCAAAAACAACATTGAGGCCTCTCATCTGTTTATCACACAACTATCTACCCATGTTCTACCTGACATATTAGTAGATAAAAATATATATTTTTATACATAGTTTAAAACCTGTATAACATTCTCATTCAATACATATTCCAAACAACAGATGAGACACATACACATAACATGTATTTCATAGAGAATAAATCATATCTATGAGATAGAAGAAAGTGAATATACATTCACACATATAACAACAAAATATAAACATAACACGTATTTCGTATAAAATACTTCATAATTATGTGTTAGAAGAAAGTAACTACACACTCACTTGATTAGAAGATTATCAGACAAAACTACGGCTTGTAAAAGTAGTATTCTTCGGTAGATCTGGAAGATCTTCACAAAAACCGGACTCCTCGCGGGCAGAGCTTCGGCTCGGAAATTGCACTTCTTGGGATCTTCGGGGCTTCGGGACTTGCTTCGGGGCTCGGGAATGATACCGGGGCTTTGGGATAATTCGGGCACGAAAAACGATGCAAAACGGGAGAGAGAAGAGAAAAAGAGCAAAAATATTGGCTACCCTCGCAAGCCTTTTATAGGAGGCTGAGGCCTCGTATTACGCTGGGCGTAATGCCCTTACGCGGGGCGTACTCCTCCGAAGTCGTCACTGCTTGCGTCATCGGAGCTTCGACGTCATCGCTTACGAACCCGGAGAACTCGAGTGGTACGCTGGGCGTAGTGTTGATCTGAATGGTGACTCCTCCCTCCTTCGGATATTATCCAATATATATATATATATATATATATATATATATATATATATATATATATATATATATATATATATATATATATATATATATATATATATATATATATATATATATATATATATATATATAGGGAAGGGTTATATGGAAAATAAACAATTAGGGCAACACATGTTGGAACCAATGAAAGCATGACAATACATCATTTTGGAATAACTACATAAATAACTTCCATAGTAGATTGCTTATGAATAAAGAAATGGACACGTGTCACTTGATCATTGGTTCCGGTATATGTTGCCCTAATTGTTCATTTTCCATTGAACCTACTTCTATATATATATATATATATATATATATATATATATATATATATATATATATATATATATATATATATATATATATATATATATATATATATATATATATATATATATATATATATATATATATAATTTAATAAACTTCAAAAATTCATATCTTCATCATACGAACTCTGTTTTCGACGTTGTTTATATCCACGAGTAGGTGAGACTACGCTCTACAACTTTTGTTTAGACTCCATCGGCTAATTTTGATTTATTTTTATTATTTATTTTTAGTAGGCCAGGACAGGAAAACTCTGTTATAAATTCATAACATTCTTCCTCCGACGTCCGTTTTCGCCTATCATTTGATCGTTTCACTACAATTAACGAGATCTTTGATTCTCGTTTAGATTGTTTCGGCTAAAAACCGATCGGTCTCAAATCGAGTATTCAGGCTGCATACTACTAAGTCGAAACTTCGAAAAATCATAACTTCCTCATACGAAGTCAAATTTGGGCATTCTTTTTATGCACGCTCTTGGCTTAACGAACTCTACGACTTACGTTTAGATCACTAAGGCTAAATATCGCTGTAACGTAAATTTCAATTTTTAAGTCATTCAGCGTTGCCGGTTCTGTCACGAAACTTCGACAGGTCATAACTTCTTCGTTATAACCTGGATTTCGGCATTCTTTATATCTTCGGAATCCTTGTTTCAACCACTACATCTTTATGCAAAGATATCGGGCTTATATCACACTTCAAATTTGACGCTTATTTTATTCTTAATTCATTAAATTATAATAATTAAGAAAATAAACACATGATTCACATAGTTCACATAATACTCAAATATTTTATCATTAATACTTCAAAAAAAGTTACAAGGGTTAACCTAAACTATTACATCACTGATAATGCCTAGCCTGAAAACGCGGGCGTTACACACGACGTGGTGTTAGGTCACCACATTGTGGAGACTGTGGGTCAGATCGTCTGTTTTGTCCTTTAGGGACCACGATGTGGTGAAGGACCACCACAACGTGGCAAGTCAATGTTGACAGTTGACCAGTTTGACTTTTGGTCAAACTTAAGTAGAATTGAGCATTTGACTAAGGATTTATCTTTGTTTGGCTTTAAGAAGATTGGGTTGACTATTGTGTTGCTGAGGTGACGGGTAGAGCTGATATTCAGAGTCGTGACCTATTCAGCTATCTGTTCAAATTAAGAGGCGAGTCTCCTCCTAGTGTTTATCGGGTCGAAGGCACCAATACCGACCTATGAATTATGATTATTAGTATGCTAGTTGTCTGTGTGACTCTTGCATGTCTTGTATGTGTTTTTATTTATACCACGCGGGGGCTGATGAATGTACCAAGTAGGCCTGATGCCTAGCGGGGCTTGATGAATGTACCGGACGGGACCTGGTGTATGTATGGTATCTGGTATTTTATGGAACTCATTAAGTTTTGTGTTTTAAACATTTTCAGATATTTCAGTTTTAAAAAGAAGAGTACGACTTGATCGCGTTGCATCCCCTGAAGATTTATTCCGCAATGATTATTTATGATTTTACTGTGATGTTTTGAAAATATTTTTACTATAATCATCTTTTGGGATAATATATGAATGGTTTTGACTTATTAAAAAATGAAAATTTACTCGGTATTTTTAGGATTTTACAATTATAACAAATGATAGTATATATTTTTTGATTTGATTTTAGCCTTAAGCAACACAAACAACATATTCAACCCAAATTCATGCTCCCACAAAAGTAGTTCACAAAAAGCCATGATTAGAACAAAGCACACACCATCTTTCTGATTGTTAATTTGTTATACTTGTGATATAATGTAAACTAACCATTATATATTAAAAGATTAAAAAACTATAATATGTTTGTATAAACAATATCATGTTCGCATATATATAGTTTAATCACAATAAGAACTCAAAATTGTTTAATGGTTAATCTCTTAAGAATATAAATATTTCTGTATTTTAAAGATTTTGATTATATTTTGAAGAAACAGTAGTAAACAAAAGAAAATCTAGATGCATGTAGACATACAATTCCAATTTGTATGTAAACGTCCATTTGTATTTAAACAATGTGTTTAATTATTATCATTGCAAAGTAGAGTAATTAATTTATAATAAAAGTACAAATACAATAATTTATCAATAAAATTTGATAAAACATTAAGGTTAGATTGATTGAGGAAATTAGCACATGGTAGGAACTAGGAAGGGACAAGGAAAGAAAAGAGCAAATTTGGGTGGGACTTCATGTGAATACAATCATGAGAAGAAAAGGTTTTCTAATTAGTGGGAGTGGAATCAAGTCTCCATCATCATACATCTTATTAGATTCTTCTTATGTGCTCTCTTGTTCGCATTTCGTTCTTTACTAATAAAATCAGACCAGATTAAAAACTTATTTTATGTGCTCTCTTGAGAGTTACGTATTCATTAATTTGCATTTATGGTCCCTAAAATATAGTTTCTTTGCATTTTATCGTCCATAACCCAGTAGCTTCGACCACATTAAAAAAGCTGATCCAATGAGACTTTAAGCAAAATAACTAGATATTATATGGTTTAGTGGTACTATTATTGTAGCGTTTGAATAGTAAAAAAAGAAATGAAATGGAGCATTACATCCAAATAAAAAAAATTGTTTGTTATCTCTCTCTCTCTCTCTCTCTCTCTCTATATATATATATATATATATATATATATATATATATATATATATATATATATATATATATATATGATTAAGTTATTGTATTCCAAATAATTATTCTATGGATGAATGATTAAATATGAGCCAATCAATTTTTTAATTTTTAATAAAAATTTAATAATATTTAATTAATATAAATAAAATATAAAACTAGTACATTAAATGAAAACGGGTGTATAAGGTAGGGGTGTGCATGGGTCGGTTTGGGTCGGTTTTGGACTCAAACCCAACCCAACCCATAAATGGTCGGTTTCTGGTTTTTAGAACCCAATAGGATCGGTTTCTGGTCGATTCGGTTTCTTGGGTTCTGAGGTCGGTTTGGGCGGTTTTTCGGTTTCTTGGGTTCAACCCATACACTCACGGGTTCTGGGTTTAAACCCATGGGTTTAAGGTTTTAACTCATTTTTCATAAATGAAGCAACAAGTTAGATACTTCAATAAATAACAAATTTAAGTTAAGTACTTCAAAAAACATGACTCTTACACAAATAGTCAATTACAAGTTACAACTAAAGCTCGAAATAGTCTATTACTACTAAAACACAATCAAGTATGGGTGGTTTCTTGGGTTGGATGGGTCGGTTTCTTGGGGTGGTTTGTCGGTTTTAAGTATGGGTCGGTTTCTTAGGTTGGATGGGTCGGTTTCTGGTTAGAAACCGAACCCGAACCCGATTTTTCGGTTTCTAAAAATATCAAACCCAAACCGTCGGTTTTGCTTCGGTTTCGGTTTTTTCGGTTTCGGTTTTGTCGGTTTTAGTCGGTTTCTCGGTTTTTTGGTTTGGGTTTGCTCACCCCTAGTATAAGGATATTTGTGTAGATTTCTCATTACCATGAAAATAGGAAACTACCTATTTTCATTTCAACTGACAGTATAATCCCAAGATCATCGCACATTTCCCGATTCGATTATCGTTTATATAGGAACACAAAATCAAAGAATATTTAGTAGAATCAACAAAAAAATTGGTAGATTATGTTCTTGTTTTGTATATAATCATCGATTCTCCAAGAGTTATTTACTGAAGTTGCATTGAGTTATTTCGAAAAAGGAAAATTGGAGAAGAATGAGGAGTACAAGGTCAAGTGCTTTCAAGACGAAATATAAGAACGCGCCAACAACGATGTTAAATTTTGATGAAGACGATGATGATTTCGTTTCTCCCTTACAGGTATTTTTTTGTTTAGTTTTTTTTGTTTTTTTTTTTTTTTTTTTTTTTTTTTTTTTTTTGTTTTTTTTTTAATTTTGGTTGAATCCTTCAAATTTTGTTTGAATGTTTTAATAATGTAGTATTTATATGTGTTTTTGAAGTGGTATAGAACAAAGTTGATAAACTATATGCAAAAGAGGTGTAATTTTTTTATTAGGGTTTTGTCAAATCGAATATGAAAAATATGTTAGATTGTTTGAATAATAGGGGATGTGATTGCGGTTTTGTTAATATGAATAAAATAAATATATTGTGTATTTATTAAGAATATAAAGTTTGTTTTTGTTATTTTTTATGACTGATTTTGAGGGTATGTTATTTGGTTATTTTAGGGCTTCCATAATTAGTATATGACTTACAATTCTGTAAGAATAATTAATCGTAATTATGTATTGTATTACTTTAGGAAGGTGTTATATAAATACTTATATTCTATAAGAATTAGTAATGATATATTGTATCCTGTCGGAATCAAAACATACATATTCTTGTATGTAGTTGAATTCTAGATCATTTTATTGGAAAATATTACTAGGTAACTATATTTCTTTGATTCACCAGTTGATGTCCAAGCTGAATAGGAGCATATTAATGTTGTTGCTACATGTGAAAAAAAATATAAAAATGAAATATTCTACAAGATCAACACCTGTAAAAGAATAGATTGTTTCTCCACCTCCGGGTAGTTTTCTGCATTTGGTTTAAGAGTTATAATACAAATTATTTTAGAATATTTTATAATGTTAATATATGGAATTCTTTATGAATTAATGTACATTTTAGAATTCAGGCAGAATGATTTATATTAATTGTATATTTTATTTACTTATAATTTAATGTTGAAGAAAATATGTATATTCTATTAGAACAAAGGTAAATAGGAAAAATTCTTCAAGATCGCACCTGAAAAAGATAATGTAGCTTCTGGACCTTCAAATAATTTTTTAATTTGGTTTATTTTCTTATTTGGTTTAGTAGTGAGATAGTTAAAATATTTTCTAGTAAATCTTGTAATTGTATAATATATAATTCTATGAGAATTAGTATATAATTAAATGTTCTAATAGACCGATTTATAAAATTTCTATTGTATAGTTAAATAAGTGTAAATGGGTAATTAAATACATATTGTGTAATAATGAATGGAGCATAACTAAGTATGTTTATGTGATTCAACAGTTGCTACCAAAGGTGAACAGGAGATGATTAATATTGATAATACAAGTGTAAAAAGGGTAAAAAGGCAGTATTCTGCAAGAACAATGCCTGAAAAGGATAATAAGAATTCTGTAGAAGCAAGGCATGGAAAGGAAAAACCAAAAAGTTTGAATGAATTACTTGTAGAGATTATGAGTGGATCAAAGAGAAAAAAAAATGAAAAGGTAGAAATTGGTATGAATGTGGAAGTTAAGGAAGTTGTTGATAAAGTTAAAAAGGTAGTGAATGATCCACAATCAAAGCAATCTCCAAATCGAAAAAAATGGGAAAATAGAATATGAGAATGTGAATGTGAAAAAGAGGGAGGGCAAGGTTAGAAAAGTAAGTAAGGAGTATCCAGAAGGTTTAAGAAGACTTGCAACTAGAATGAATTTTGGAAGGGTTAGTGCAGCTGTGAAAGTGATATCACATACACAAAAAAATGGGATTGTGTCTATGGGTTTTGGATCACTTCTGAATATTGATATGGACAATACTTCGGGGTTACTTAACTACTATCTCTTAGATTACTATGATCCACAAAGTACCCGTCTATTTCTAGAAAAGTTTGTGATTACAATTAACAAAGAAATGGTGCATGATATGTTGGGGTTACCAAAGGATGGGGAAGACTTCATGAACATGCCAAATTGTGAAAAAAAAAAGACAATGAAATTCTATAAGAATGGATGAATCAATATGAAAAAAGGGTTTAATGGTGAAGAATACCTGAAGAAGATCAAAAACACAAAGCAAGGCAATATAATGTTTAGGCTGAATTTCCTTACCCTTTTCATTAACAGATTTGTGGAATCAACATTGAGTGGTACAAATCAAATAAATGTAGTTAATAAGTTGGTGTTGGTGAAAGAATTTTCCAAGATTGATTGGTGTAAGGATATTTTAGATTGTTTGCTTAACAGAAAACAGTTGTGGAGAAGAGATGATAAGACATGCTATTACAGTGGACCTATACTCATTTTGACGGTAATCTTGTTATGTTAAATAGATGAATACTTTAATGTAAATTGAATTATATATATTGAATTAATAGTTTGATGTTTTTTTATTGTGATGTAGCTGGTGTATGTGTATAACATGAAGTTCTCAAACGTGAAGATAATGAAAAGGGTATTGTTTGTCCGACATGTTACGGGTGATGTTCTTGAAAAAATAGAGAAGTTGGAGATTAATATGGGAGGATTTGGAAGGAAACTATAGGAGGAATTTGGATATGTTTATATTGATGATGAAATTATGGATGAAGATGAAATGTTGGAGGGTCTTAAGCGAGATTATGGGGATGAGGAGGTAAGACATAAATTTATAATAAAAAAATATGTTATATTCATAAACATTGTAGTAGATGTGTACTTTTGAGGTAAAAGTTAAAAGTAATAGGTACAATTATTCTCTTGACAACTTATTCTATTAGAATTTTGGTACTCAAACTTTGATCTAGCATTTTGAGGCTTACACGGCTGTTATCGAGCATCGCTATGGGATAATTTTATCCGAAAAGAAGATTATACAAATGGCTTTGAAAGTTGTAGTGGAAAATTTTTCCAGATAGTATGTTGTTGAAGGAGTGGTATGAAAAAAACGATGAATTATTCAATGAAGTCAAGAATGAAGGGAATGGAGGAATGAAAGATAAAGAACATTGTTTTGATGATGATGTAAACAAATGAGCTGATGATGGTGGTAATGAAGGAGGAATTTCTCTGGTTAGAGCTTTGGTAATTTATGGGGATAAGAAGGATGATGGTGGAAGTTCTAATAATCCTATTGTAGAAAAAGTTGATAGTACAGACCATCTAACTTGTTCACAGTTTTTGGAGCATCCTGAGGTGTTGGCGAAATCCACAGAAATGATAGATGAGGTTGTGTTGAACAGTTATAAAAGAGAATAGAAAAAAGGAAAAGAAATCTTGAAAACATGGGAAGTAGATAGAGAATATAAAACCAGAAATGTTGGAAAGGATTACAGAAGGTGTGGAAGATGATGATAATGGAAAAGGGGGAAAAGAGGACTAAAGTTATCTATATACGGAAGGTCACCGTTTGTTGAAAGAATAGTTCAAATAGGTGACAGAGTGAAGAAGGATGAGATATCATTATACAATTCAAATTTTGCATCAAAAAGAGAATATGGGTAATTGAGAAAATATATTATATTGATTTGTTTATAAAACATAATTGTATAATGGATTTGATTAAAATTGATACAGATGATGTATAATAAATGTATTGTATTGTATCACATAAAAAAATTGTTTGGCAGCTACTTAAAATCACAACATTCCAAAAAATCAACTGCTTTCAACAAATCTAAACCTCGTGTCATGAATATTAGATGGAGAGTAGCAAATGAAGGATCAGACTATGGAGTGTATCTTATGAGGCATATGGAATCGTATATGGGGGAAGGTGAAGGGCGTTGGGATTGCGGTTTTAAAGGTAAAAAAACAAAGTGATGTGATTGCTTTAAATAATTTAAGAGTTAAATACATGGCAAGGCTTATGAAATCCAACTACAACAAGTATAAAAGTATGTTGGAGAGATGCAAAAGCCTATGACAGGCTTGATCCATTAGAGAAGATGGTTCTTCTGAATGAAGTGAAGGAAGCAAGGGAGACGAAAACACAAAGAAGACGTCGTTTTTAAGATGGACATGTTGTTTTGATTACTTAAGTATGGTAGAATGGTTTTAGTTGGGAGACTTTAGTTCCTGATATATATGCTAGCATGTTTTATTTTGATATTGTTGTCTTTGTTTGGGAAACATTAGAAAGTGTCTGATATTAGAATGTTTTTTTGGGTATGCAAATTATGAAAATAAGTTATGTTTTGGATTTTAAATGTTTAAAGGTCATTTTCTTTATTGTTTGCACATAGTTTATAATTTCAATTTAGTTTAATGAAAATATATTAAGATTTAGTTTGTGTGTTGTTTTATATTGTTTTTATAGTGTTTTAAAATATAAATAAATAAATTAATATGGCATTGTTCTTAAAGAATGAAAATGATGAGAATACATTAAAATTCTGGTTATGAATTGTTTTATGTTGTTTTCATAAAAATTAGTAGTCTCCATATGGTGTTGTTCTCAAAGAATATAAAAAGCAAAATTTGTTATGACAGATAATAAAATAAAATGTATCCTAATATGAAAGAATTTAATAGTGTATGAAGTTATAGTCATTCTGTTTAGTGATTAACTATAGTATTCTGTAGATATGAGTGTGTTTATATATGGTTTTGCTATAAATTTGAAATAAAGAAAACATTGTGTAATTTTGAATTTTATAAGATATGTAGGTACAGGGAAATTGTATACATATGTAGTAATTATTGGTTGGAATATATAGTTCTATTAGAATATGTTAGCGAGTTAGTTGATTCAATATTTGGGAAAGGGAACTCACTCGTACACAATATTTTTTCTCCGTACACAACAATTTGTGTTTTAAAGTGTTATATTGTACAACTCTATAATGAATAAATTGTTGTGTATAGTAAAAAAATTGTTGTGTACGAATCACTTCCCATTAGGAAATAGTATGTAGATGGTCTTACAAGTACTTGAGAAAATTAATGCTTATAAATGATTGTAATGTTGGTGTAAAACACTTAAATAATGAATAAGAAAAAAGTGTGTAATAGTGCATAACCATATCTAATAATTTCATAAAACACTCGGCACAATGAAAATGAATGTCAATAATACACATGAAACAAGAATGTTACTGTTATATCATAATTTAAAAATCCTATATAAAAATTAAACTACTTTGGCACGTTTTTTAGAGGACAATTTCGTTTATCATTTGAAGCCATCTGTGTACATGAACCACACTTTCGCTTAGGCATTAAACATTTTTTTCCAGCATTTCTTTTTTATATTTTAATCTCTTACCACAACTTCTAGTTCCCTTATTACGAATATCAGATGGATTCTCAATGTCAGACACATCATTAAGTGATTCCACACCTATCATCTACAAATTATTTTTCAACTTATTCAGCTCTTCAAGGTATGAGTTTAACTAAACAAAATCATGGCTCAAAACTGAAACACAACGGTCTACATTGAAAAAAATTTAATAGTCATCATGTCAGAATTTGAATCAACAAAATAATTAGAGAAACGCCTCTTAAGTAATTCTATTGGAATAACATCTTGATGCCAACATCTCATAATGTTTTGTTCAGGAATCTGTTTAATATTGCAAAACTTAAAAACACAGAATATGTGTCTACACAAAAGACCGACATGTTCAAAATGCATGCAACTACACTTGAATGAACCATCTATTGTTAAGTGGGTAACCTGGAATATGTATGATAGTAGATGACTATATGTTAGAAAGTCTTAGTATGTGATTAAAAAGAAATGATTATATAATGAAGTAAGAACATGTCGTGTATTGGGTATCCTTTGTAAGACAATCGTAATGGTATTCCTCAAGTTTGTCATCAACAACGGGACTTGTTTTTTGCATTGTGCTTATGTTCTTTTTCTTCTCCAAAACAATAATTGTGTCAACACCTTTGCAAGAAGTCACACTCATTTGGAAACAAGTATTTTCCGAATCTGAAATCTCTTTCTGAACCTGGTAAAATATTTTACGACTGTATACCTTTGAAGCATGTGGTTCGTTTGGACTAGCTATGATGAATCTAGGAACAATTATGGTGGTGTTGAAGTCATTGAAAATTTGATTATGTCTTTGACGCTCCATTACACCCTCAAAAGTCATCATAAACATTAAAAGACAAGAATTGGTTAGGGTGGTATTTTGAAATGACAAATTTTGGCCTTCAGATAATGATGTAGTTCTCATAAGACCAGACATTGGTATGTACTTAAAAAATGCAGGTACCTAACGTCTCTGTAACCAATACATCTCTTTCATCCACTTGTTACTTGAAATCTTAAACTCATCTAAACAAGTTTCCCATGCTTTATCAAAATCATGTGGTTCCGGATTAGAATTCCAAATTATAGAGTGAAAACGCTTTCGAAAATCTGAATTTGTGGCTAGTTGTGATGTTATCTGAAGAAAAATACAGATATGGCAATATAGTAAAAAATAAAACGTTGGTATAAGTCGTATAAGGTAGAAAAATATGGTATCATATGTATTATGTTAGAATTATGTATGTTTGCTATAATTCTGTTAGAATGATGGTAATTGATCCTATCAGAATTGTATTCTGAAAGAACCAGATGTATTAGAAAAATAAATATATGAACAATATTTTGGTAAATAAAAAAAATAAATGTGCACCTTATTTGGCAATTTTTTGTAATATACCACATACAAAACCTATGTGATGACATTAGAAGAACTTCTTTTACAGTTTTGTTTCAAAGCTAGATCCTGATTTGTGAGAACAAGCTTCAGTTGTTTTTTGAATGCTTTCAAGAATGCTCTAAGCATCCAAGAATAAGAACTACCATCTTCTCTATTCAAAATTCCAACACCAAATGTTACACGTTGCTTTTGGTTATCTATCCCAGTGAACTGTACGAAAACCATATCATATCTATTTTAAAAATTAAAAATTAATTAATATTATTAGAAGTAATAAAAAAAATTGGTGATAACATTATAAATGTAAAATATACTTATTCATGCTGAATGTGGCATCAGTGGATACAACATCTCCAAAAACATTGTAGTTACACTTTCTGGTTTCATCGGCCCAAGAAAGCGCATTCAATTTTTATGCACGACATTAAACTCGAAAGAAAAGGTTGGGATATTTTTTTCCTTTCCGGCATCTTGACAACAAGGATTTTTGCTTCCCTAGGGCCTATGTAAGAATTAAAATTTCTCGTGCTCTTCTTGAAATCGGAAACCAAACTACCTTGAACGTAAGACCCACCCTGATGTCCGGTATACAATCTATGTGCTCTTGAGGCACCAATATTTTGCTTTGACAAGTTGTGAATAAACATCTCCTGAGAATAATCATGTTTCCCCTTTGTACAAGACAAAAACATGTTGTCATTACCAAACAAATCATGAGTATGTTGTTCGACAAAATCGTAAACAATATATTTATTAGTACCATGTAATTGAATAAAAACAATTTTTGCTTTGCATTCTTTAACGCCCAATCCTGGTATGTTATTTAAATGCATATTTTTTTCAAGTTTTAAGAGGGACTCGACGAGTCAGTAGCCCGACTCATCAAGTAGGGATGGGTTTTCGAGCACGTGTAAGTAGGCGACTCGACGAGTCCATATTTGGGACTCGGCGAGTCTGCCGGTCTGGAAGAAACCCTAGAATCCACGGGTTGTGCACCTTATTTAAACCATGTTATGAGCCCCAAACTCGCCTCCTTCACCCTCAGAACGTCATTTAGCAAACCCTAGCCATTATTTGAGCATTTTGATATCTTCTGTATTTTTTGAAGTTTGGAGAAAAGAAAGAAGGACAGACTAAAAGGGAAGGTGAGAAGCAAAGATCTAGAGTCCAATCTAGAGTTTGTTGAGGTATAATCTGAATCTCTTCTGTTTCTATGTTGATCTTCCATTATAAATCCCATTTAGGCCATTTTTATCCACTTCCTAGCTTGATTGTAGTGGAGAAATCCTATTGAGTTGAATAGCTAGTGGATCTAGCTGAGTTTGAGCTTCAAAAGCTCAGATCTACCACCTTTATGAGCCTAACTCGTATATAAGCCCTAGATCTACTCTTTTAGTCCTTTCTAAGCCTTTAAATTCCTTTTCATGCATATGTACACGTAAAGTTGGAAACTTTACGTGGTAACCAAGCCTTAAGAATCTAGATCTATAAGTTGTATGCATTGGTTTTGAGCAGAATCAACTGTATAGAAGTTGCATGCAACCGACTCGACGAGTCGTTCTTCAGACTCGGCGAGTCGAGTCGCAAGTCCCCGAGTTTTCCCCCTTTCATGTTTTATGTCGAGTGGAACCAGTGAGTTATAGGTGGACTTAGTGATTCGGAGATCAGACTCATTCATGGAGGGACTCGGCGAGTCAATGCCATGACTCGGCTAGTCCAAGGCAATCTTCATATCTCAAGAACAGACTCGGCGAGTTGTTCATACAACTCGGCGAGTCACATTCGGAGTGTTCATATGTTGAAGGAGAACTTGACGAGTTGCTCATATAACTCGGCGAGTCGGATGCAGATTGGCTAAGTGTTGGTATCGAAGAGGAACTCGTCGAGTCTACGCCAAACTCGATGAGTAGTAACGAGCAGAAACGAGAAATAAGAGTAGGGACTCGGCGAGTTGGCGACCCAACTCGGCGAGTCAGGTCAACTGTATGTTGACTTCGACCAAGAGGTTGACTTTGACCAGGGGTAAAATAGTCATTTTATCCTCAGTATAGTTATCAATATTTAATTGAGTGTACTTATGGAAATTGTAGCCGAGGAGATACCGGAACAGCAGCAAACAGTTTCCCGAGCAGTTCATTCAGCAACCAGATTACGAGGTGAGTTTCCTTCCAGTAGGAACGGGTCTACGGCCATAATGTCAGCCCATTTACTTAGCAGTAGTTTTGGGACCTCTGTCCGATGCAGTAGTTAGATTTCTTGATGTCTTTGTGATTCAAGCATGTTTTGTGTTATGTGTGCCGGACTTCGGTCTGATGTAGTATGCAGTATATGTGCTTATGCTAGTTGATATGTTTATGCTATGCTATGTTATGCTCAGTTAGTTTCCGGACTTTATTCAACGGTCAACTTGACCGGACTCGGCGAGTGCACTATAGCGACTCGGCGAGTCTGAGCGCATACACCAATTTCCTTGGAATCCTCTCTTGACACGTCGAGTATTTCCCCCAACTCGACGAGCTCCACCTGGCACGAGTTGTGGGGCCACCACGACTCAACTCGCCGAGTCTCAAGAACAACTCGGCGAGTCCGGTTTGACTCGGTCCACCTGACCATCCTGACTCCCCCTTGACCCACTGAGTTCACTCATCCCAACTCGGCGAGGCCACTCGCTGAGTGGTCGTGCAATATTCAAGCTACTCGCCGAGTCTGTTCTTCGGACTCGGCGAGTCCGTGCCATGCACTGACTCAATCTTGCTCTAAAGGCTAGATCCAGTCCATTAATCCATAGATCCAGTCCCTCCAAGCTTATTTAGCACGTAAAGTCACAATCTTGATGCACATATAACCTCTACATGACCATAAATGATGTTTTTGACTCAAATACTTCAACACAAGGTCAAGGACTCCATTTCCACCCATAAAGCTTGATGAGTGAGGCCCTATGGACCTCTATGGATCCAGATCCATGGTCTCAACTCAAAGAGGGAACCAAAGGGGCACCAAATCACCCCATAAATGACCACATTAAGCCCTAAATTGCATCAAACTTCACCAAACAGAAAATGGTCCGAAAATAATACCTCTAGGTTGATGATCCAAGTTCCAAATCCACGAAATAGCAACCTCCTTTGCTTCCTCTTGCTTAGGGCCTCCTTCTTCTTGCTAAACAACACACACAAGATCAAGATTGGCTCTCTTTCCTTCACAAAACGCTCAAGAACTCTAGGGACACTCTCTGGGGTTTGGGTGAGCACAAATGACGACCATAAGGCCCCTTAAATAGGCCTCAAACCCGGAGATTTAGGGTTTCATAACACAGCGCAGACTCGCCGAGTCCATACCCTGGACTCGCCGAGTCCAAGTGCGCACCCTCGATCAATCCCGCGTCCCTACTCGGCGAGTCCGAGCTCCAACTCACCGAGTCTCTTTCTCAATATATAAAAATTCAAACTTACAAGATACCTGGTAAAAATCCGGATGTTATAACTCTCCCCCACTAGAACTGGACTTCGCCCTCGAAGTCCCGCTCTAAAACAGCTCCGGATGCTGCTCCCGCATCATACCCTCCGGCTCCCAGGTCATCTCTGATCCCTTCCGATGTTGCCACTAAACCAATACCAGAGGTACCTCCTTGTTCCTCAAAATCTTGATCTTCCGATCCCTAATAGCCACGGGTCTCTCCGCATAATTCAGGCTCGCATCAACCTGAATATCCTCTAGTGGAACCACTGCCGACTCATCGGCTATACATTTCCTCAACTGCGATACATGAAAAGTGTTGTGAATCTGTCCCAACTCTGCTGGTAACTCCAGCCGATAGGCTACCCGGCCTACCCTGGCAATCACACGAAACGGGCCAATAAACCGGGGTCCCAATTTGCCCCTTCTCCTGAACCGGATCACTCCTTTCCAAGGAGAAACCTTCAGGAGAACAAGGTCGCCGACCTGAAATTCCAGCTCGGACCGGCGTCTATCTGCATAACTCTTCTGTCGGCTCTGAGCGGTCAGTAACCTCTGCCTGACCAGCTGTATCTGCTCTGTCGTCTGATTCACGATCTCTGTACTGCCCATTACCCTTTGCCCAACCTCTCCCCAACATATGGGAGTCCGACACCTCCTACCATACAACAGCTCAAAGGGCGGCATACCAATGCTCGAATGATAGCTGTTATTGTAGGAAAACTCCGCCAAAGGCAAATACGAGTCCCAACTACCCCCAAAGTCCAATACACAAGCTCGAAGCATGTCCTCGAGTGTCTGTATCGTCCGCTCACTCTGACCGTCGGTCTGGGGGTGGTATGCGGTACTAAAATGCAACTTAGTACCCAACTCCTCATGAAATTTCTTCCAAAAACGGGAAGTGAAGCGCACATCGCGGTCTGAAACAATCGAGATCGGCACCCCATGCCGAGATACAACCTCCCTCACGTAAATCTCCGCCAACTTCTCTGCTGAAGAACTCTCACTGATGGCAAGAAAGTGAGCGCTCTTTGTCAATCTATCCACAATCACCCAAATTGCATCAACTCCCCTGGCAGTCCTCGGCAATTTGGTGATAAAGTCCATAGTGATCTGTTCCCACTTCCACTCGAAAACCTCCAATGGCTGCAACTTGCCATGCGGTCTCTGGTGTTCGGCCTTTACCCTTCGACAGGTCAAACACCTCTCGACAAACCATGCTACATCCCTCTTCATACAGGGCCACCAATACTCCTTCCTTAGGTCAAAATACATCTTCGTGGCCCCGGGGTGGATCGAAAATTTCGATCTATGAGCTTCCTCCAACAATGTGGCACGGGTACCGCCCACGAACGGTACCCAGATCCTACCCTGATAAGTCATAAGGCCTCGACTATCCGATATATACTCAGAAACCAACCCAACAACCCGCTCTCTCTTCTGCATCTCCGGACGCACGGCCTCTGCCTGAGCCCCACGAATGGCATCCAGAACTGGAGCTACCACGGTCAATCTCAAACATACATCTCGCAGGGGAGTACTCTCCGCCCTGCGACTCAACGCGTCGGCTACCACATTAGCCTTGCCCGGGTGGTACAAGATCTCGCAATCATAATCCTTGACCACGTCTAACCATCTTCTCTGTCGCATATTTAGGTTAGGCTGATCCATCAAGTATTTCAAGCTCTTATGATCCGTGTAAATCGTACAACGAACCCCATACAAGTAGTGCCGCCAAATCTTGAGGGCGAACACCACTGCCCCCAATTCCAAATCATGCGTGGGGTACTTCGTCTCGTGAGGCTTTAACTGCCTCGATGCATAAGCTATCACATGACCCTTCTGCATCAATACTGCTCCCAATCCTAGGATCGATGCATCACAGAATACCACGAAATCTTCCATACCTTCCGGAAGGGCTAATACTGGAGCTTCACACAACCTCTGGCGAAGCGTCTCAAAGGAGGTCTGCTGCTCGGGACCCCATGCGAATGCCACACCCTTCCGGGTCAATCTGGTGAGTGGAACCGCAATCTTGCAGAAATCCTTAATAAATCTCCGATAATACCCTGCCAACCCGAGGAAACTCCGGATCTCAGAAGGTGACCTCGGCACCTCCCACCTCATCACTGCGTCAACCTTGGCCGGATCGACCAATATCCCCTTCTGGTTAACGAGATGTCCCAAGAACTGGACCTCCCATAACCAGAAATCGCACTTGGAAAACTTTGTGTAAAGTTTCTCCGCTCTCAAAACCCCAAGCACCTCCCTCAAATGCTCCTCGCTGCTCACTAGATCTCGAATATACCAGAATATCATCAATGAAAACAATCACTGACCGATCCAACATCGGCCGACATACCCTGTTCATGAGGTCCATGAACACAGCCGGGGCATTAGTGAGCCCAAAAGGCATCACCACAAACTCATAATGCCCATAACGCGTCCTGAATGCTGTCTTCTGGACGTCCTCGTCCCTCACTCTCACCTGATGATAGCCCGACCTCAAATCAATCTTGGAGAACCAAGATGCTCCCTGTAGCTGATCGAATAAATCGTCGATCCTCGGCAGCGGGTAACGGTTCTTGACCGTCAGCTTATTCAATTCCCGGTAATCAATACACATGCAATGCGAGCCATCCTTCTTCTTCACAAACAAGATGGGTGCTCCCCATGGCGAGCTACTCGGCCGAATAAACCCCTTCCCCAGCAACTCCTGAAGTTGCGAGGATAACTCCTGCATCTCTGGAGGCGCAAGGCGATACGGCACCTTAGCAATAGGCGCGGCTCCCGGAACCAAATCGATGCCAAACTCCACTTGCCTCACGGGAGGCACACCTGGTAACTCTTCGGGAAATACATCTAGAAACTCCCGCACCACCGGAACTTCCTCCAAAGAGCTCGGTCTCTCAGAGATCACTCGCGTATCCATCACATACGCTACATAACCCTTACAGCCCTGCTGTAAACACTGCCTCGCCCTAGCAGCCGAACAAAAGGCTGATCCAGAACGTGTACCCTCGCCGTATACTGAAAGAACTCCCCCACTAGGATCTCGTATAGTCACCAGCTGTTGCTCGCAATCGATAACCGCACCGAATCGGCTCAACCAATCCATGCCCACTATAACACAGACATCACCCATCGCAATCGGAATCAGGTCGATCGGAAACTCAACCCCGAATATCTCCAATACACATCCCCTGAAGACCTCAGTAGCACAAATCACCCTGTCGGCGGCTATGGAAACCCGCAGGGGCCGACTCAACGTCCCCCGACTAACACTGATACGCTGACTAAACGCCAAAGACACAAAAGATCGACTCGCACCCGAGTCAAATAACACTAAAGCAGGTACAGAATTCACAAGGAAGGTACCTATGCATAGCATAATATAAGCATAATATCTCAACACCATAAACAATAATGAAAAGGAAACATACCAGCCACAACGTCGGGTGCAGTGCGGACCTTTTCCGCAGTCAGCTGGAAGGCTCTCCCCCGAGCCCTCGGTGCCTCGGCCTTCACGGGCCGGCTCTCTGCAGCAGCAGCTCTGATGGCGGCGGGAGCAGACCCCTGAGATGCCCCGCGCAGCAGCGGACACTCCGCCTTCCGGTGTCTAGTTTGGTTGCAGTGGAAGCACACTGCAAATCCCTTGGGGCAGTCCTTAGCCATATGCCCCTCCTTGCCACATTTGTAGCAAGACCCTGCCCGACAGGCGCCATCGTGACCCTTGCCGCACTTCCCACAAGTGCGGCCCTTCTGGCTCCCGGGTCTGGGATCAGCGGGCTTGGCCCGCTTGGCTGCCGGCTGGGACTGTGCCGGCCGCCGATCCCTCCCCATAGACTCCGCCTCCTCCCTGGCCTGAGTCTCAAGCTCAATCTCTCTCTTTCGATCATTTGCCTGAAGCTCGGCAAATGTCCGGTACGAGGAGTTCGCAGCGAACTCCCGAATATCCCGTCTCAAAATGCTCAGGTAACGGCTCATACGTGCCTGCTCGGTGGACACGTGCTCAGGGCAAAACATCGCCCTCTCCTGAAACATCCTCGTAATCGCTGTAACTGACTCGGTACCCTTCTTGAGGGTCAGAAACTCCTGTGCCAGACGTTCCCTCTCCACCTGAGGAACATACTCATCTCGGAACATGGAAGTGAACCTCTCCCAGGTCACTGCCGAAAGCTCAGTCGGTGTGAAATGCGCAGTCACAAACTTCCACCAGTCCTTCGCTCCCAAGCGAAGCTGGTTCAGCGCGAACCGAACCTTCAAATGCTCAGGGGACGAGCAAGTGAAGAAGCATCCCTCCATATCAGATATCCACCTCATAGCTGCCACCGGGTCCTGCGTACCATCAAACTCTGGTGGCTTGGTGTTGCTGAACTCCCTAAACAACATCGCATCACCTCCCTAGGGTCTTGCCGCAGCAATCGCTGCGGTAGCTGCTGCAACCGCAGCCTCAGAAAGAGCGGAATAGCGCTCGTCAAACGTCTCAATCAAAGCGGTCTTAATGGACCCGAACATCTCTGGTATCTCGGCTCTGATGACCGCAGCCACCTCCTCATGAATGATCTGTCGAATGTCCTCATCACTAGATCCGGCATCCTCCGGCATGTGTCGTGTCCTCACCATGATCAACCTCTGAAATACAACATGCGATAATTAGAATTCACTCGAACACCCTTACATTCAACAATCCACCCCTCCTTGATTCTTAGCATCCCCAGATTCTTATTTGAACTGCGTACCGCACCGGTGCTTTTAGTAGTACGGGCCCAATACTACTGTCCGCACCGTCTCGGTACACACCCCAAATCGTCCTCTTCGGATCCCAGTCCCCAAGTACTCTATTATACTTAATCTCTCTGAACAGATCTCACACAAAGCCCTAGCTACTACCTAATTACTCTCAGCGTCTCATAGCAGCTCACCATTCCCTAAGCTAAGGCATCACAAAACAGGCCACTCTAGTCCTATCAGCAATACCTAGCCTACTCTAGCATGCACACACATCATAGTAATAGTTATTACATAACAAAAGATATTTTGGGAATTCACCGTTCGGGCGCTGACTGATCGTACACACGTTTCTTCCTGGAAAACCCTTTACTCTTAGAAAATTTGGTTTTTATTTTGAAAATATCTCTTTATTTCCTCAGTTTGAGTTCAAATACACCGAAGGTGTACCCGAATCCCTCAAACCAAGGCTCTGATACCAATTTGTAACACCGAATTTTCCAATAAATTTTTTTTTTTTTTTGATTTTTATAAAAACATAATTCCATCAATATTCATAGAAACAACCATTTTAATTGTTCAACAAAATAGTACAAAATCCCAAGATCAAAATGTCAAGCTCCAAACGTGTGTGTACGGATCAAGCCGGCGCCTTCCCGTGGTCGTCACTAGTACCTGAAACAAATAACATCAACACTGTAAGCACAAGGCTTAGTGAGTTTCCCAAAATACCACATATAGCACATATTAGCCACTCTAGGCTATAACTCTGTGGGTCCGTGCACCCAAACTCTGTGAACCCTCAGGTTCCAACTCTAATAATCATGCACCACATAAATCACATAGAAATCATGCAGTACAACACATAACATATATATAGCACACAAATACTCTATCACATAGCTCTGGTTACCTACTCAAGGTAAAGTATAGTGAGAAGACTCACCTCGCGTGTCTCGGTAAACCGTAACCCTGAAATAGCTAAACACTCGATCTGCCGAGCTGAAGTCCCCCTATAGCACAATACATCTCTAATTAACACTTTCCCAACTAGGGTTGACCACACTATAACAAGACAATCTAGGTCAACGCTGGTCAACGGTCAACTTGACCGGACTCGGCGAGTGCACTATAGCGACTCGGCGAGTCTGAGCGCATACACCAATTTCCCTGGAATCCTCTCTTGACACGTCGAGTATTTCCCCCAACTCGACGAGCTCCACCTGGCACGAGTTGTGGGGCCACCACGACTCAACTCGCCGAGTCTCAAGAACAACTCGGCGAGTCCGGTTTGACTCGGTCCACCTGACCATCCTGACTCCCCCTTGACCCACTGAGTTCACTCATCCCAACTCGGCGAGGCCACTCGCTGAGTGGTCATGCAATATTCAAGCTACTCGCCGAGTCTGTTCTTCGGACTCGGCGAGTCCGTGCCATGCACTGACTCAATCTTGCTCTAAAGGCTAGATCCAGTCCATTAATCCATAGATCCAGTCCCTCCAAGCTTATTTAGCACGTAAAGTCACAATCTTGATGCACATATAACCTCTACATGACCATAAATGATGTTTTTGACTCAAATACTTCAACACAAGGTCAAGGACTCCATTTCCACCCATAAAGCTTGATGAGTGAGGCCCTCTGGACCTCTATGGATCCAGATCCATGGTCTCAACTCAAAGAGGGAACCAAAGGGGCACCAAATCACCCCATAAATGACCACATTAAGCCCTAAATTGCATCAAACTTCACCAAACAGAAAATGGTCCGAAAATAATACCTCTAGGTTGATGATCCAAGCTCCAAATCCACGAAATAGCAACCTCCTTTGCTTCCTCTTGCTTAGGGCCTCCTTCTTCTTGCTAAACAACACACACAAGATCAAGATTGGCTCTCTTTCCTTCACAAAACGCTCAAGAACTCTAGGGACACTCTTTGGGGTTTGGGTGAGCACAAATGACGGCCATAAGGCCCCTTAAATAGGCCTCAAACCCGGAGATTTAGGGTTTCATAACACAGCGCAGACTCGCCGAGTCCATACCCTGGACTCGCCGAGTCCAAGTGCGCACCCTCGATCAATCCCGCGTCCCTACTCGGCGAGTCCGAGCTCCAACTCGCCGAGTCTCTCTCTCAATATATAAAAATTCAAACTTACAAGATACCTGGTAAAAATCCGGATGTTACATTGGGGGAGCTCACTAAGCTTCGTGCTTACATTTTTAGTTTTGGTTTCAAGTACTTCCACAAGTAAAGGGAAGAGCTCGGGATGATGGCATCGCATACACCACCGCTTCAGTTTTTGTCCTGGGAGTCGATTCAGCTTTTTGTAGATATGTTTTGATACAGTCTTGATACAGTTTTCTCATGATACTTTATTATGGTTTTGAGATATTGACTTATGGGTTTTTATTTTATGATATTGATATAATGATTTAGTCATGATTAAACAAAAAATTTTGGGTCGTATTTTTGGATGTTACACATTCTTACGTAAATGAGTCTTTCCTTCTTTGAATCTTATTATGTTGAGGGCCTAGAGTATCCACTTTAGTGGATCTTGGCTTACCTTCCCGATTGCATAGCAAATGTCATTGTGTAATAATGTCGGATTTCGTTGTTCTAATTGTTCCAAGCCTGACATCAAAACCTTCTTCTGATTCATAGTTGTTATACATTGATAATGTTGCACCATATGAATCAACTATTGAGTTGATTTTAGTTTTGATGTGGTCTGAAACAACAGGAATCAAATAAGGTGAGCCACCGGGAGAAACATAATCATGTGTAACATGTGATTGTTTTGCATAAAAAAACAATAAGTTATATACCGCAGAATACATATATAGTGAAACAAATGAATATCGTCGATGTGCAAATTGCAAACAATCGAAACGAAGTAATAAAGTTTTCTAAAATATTTTTTTATTGGTGTGCTTACCTTTCTGTAAATCAATATTATCATCGGCTATAATATCATCTCTCTCATCGTTAATGAACCCGTTTTCGTTTTCTGCATCTTTTAATAGAATTAGTATAATGGAATAATTACATATATATAAAAAACAAATAAATAATTAAAATACATCACCTTGGTTATGATCACTAGTTTCACCGAAATGATAGTTGGAATTGACATCAATATGATTTTGAATGTGTTCAAATGGATCCTCCCTTTTGTAAGTTTAAATTTCGCCATAATGCAAATAACAATATACAAGATCAACATTATTTTTATGAAAATTAACACGTAAATAAACTTAAAAATAAAAATCACCTCCATTTAGATTACTATTCTCGCTTATTTCAAAATGGATATTATGTAGAGAATCATGATCAGATAACTTGAAATCTTCATCATCGTCTTCATAATCAATAGGATATTCATGTTGATCATGAATATGATCATCACCAGATGATAGCTCATCATTCATTAGATAATTAACAATACGATTTGACACCAATAGATTGTAGAAAGGCATGTAAATTAAATCTTCTTGACTTTAAGCCAAATAAATATATATTAAAAAAGGGGAAATTCGTATGATTGATATGTAACTAAAAAGGCGTGATATCTGCAGTCATTATTATGAATGATTTATTTTTAAGTTTTTTTTAAAAACTTTATAAAGATAAGAATCAACTCCAAATCCTATTATTGATCATGATATTGTTATTATTTGACAAATTCTTATTCCATAGATACGACTTTACAACACATCATATTCCATATATAAGACTTCACATTGATTTCTTTAGCAATTTTTAATAAACACGATTATTTCGTATGAATTTATATATGATTACTGATTATTTATGGCATAAACACAGATATTAAGAAGACAATGGAGATACAACTTTCTTATTATGTCAGAATAAGTGAAACAACAATAACATATGTATTTTATATTTTAAGGACGAATTTATATAAAAACATAATAGTTTGTTTAGTTTTACAGTTTATTAAATTGAACATTTGTTTGTTCTGCATATTTTACTAAACACTAGTATTCTGCATATTACTAAGAATAATTCGACAAAAATCTTTGTAGAAACAATATGTATAACACAATTCTGCTTTAAGAATACAAAAACAAAATACATTGAAAACAAAAAATCTGTTAGCATATCATAAATAACAAAATGTATCAAAATAAATCAACATCACAATTGTTTCACTTGCATATGATCATCCTGTAAGACAACTACAAACGATAAACTCATATGGAAACTATAAGATAGTTACTCAGTTGATTACAAAAAAAACTAATGAACATGCTAATGAACAAACAATAAAATTGATCAAACCATGAAATATTATTAATATTTAATGAACGGAATCATAAACATACAAGGAAAAACCCCTACAAATCATGACTCCATATTTTATTTTACTAAAATAAAACTCCTTAAAAGCTTATATGCCTATATTGAAAACGTTATTAAGCTTCTACTCTTTCTTGACCAGTGCATGAGAACAGTTCCTCCTATCATGACCAACACCAAAACAAATCCCACATTTTTTTTTTATTATTTTTTTATTTTTTTATTTTTTTTATTTTTAAATTCTTGATTCATTTTGGACTCCTTGATATTACCAACCTTGTTATCAGAAATGTCAGTGTTTTTGTTATCAACATTGTCTTGGTTTTGAGAATAAAAACAATGAATTTATTCAACAACATCCATGAAGCGAAAAATAAAGAAAAAAATAATAGATGAAAAAGATAAATATGAAAAGTACCTCCATTCACGAAAGCAAAGAAGAAGAAATATTATATTAAGATGATGAATGAATAATCTGGGATAGAAGAAAACGCATACGATACCATTGTATGTGTGTGTGTGTATGTATATATATATATATATATATATATATATATATATATATATATATATATATATATATATATATATATATATATATATATATATATATATAATGGTTGATAGGATTCATAAATAATTGCCTAATATATAGGAAATTGATTAAGATAATTAACAATTTTAATTAATCCGAAAATATTAATTATATGGTAAGATTACAATAATACCCTTTAGGAATGATTTACTCTTATTAAATCCTAAAACCACACAATAACTATTTAGAATACTTGAACCTATCTCTCTCTCTCTCTCTCACTATATATATATATATATATATATATATATATATATATATACATAATACGAAGATGAAAAGTTTTAAGATGAAGTATTAAAAATAAGGAGGTTAAATTATGGCCTTCAGATGAATTTAAATGGTGTAGATTGTGATCCGTGTGAAAAACAATTAGTCATTCAAAATATAAAGTCTAAACGAACAAGGATACTCTTTTATTATATAAACTTATGTTATTGTGAATTATTCTTACGTTGTCTCTTCTTTTTATCTAAAATATAAAAACCCTAAACATTTTCACTTTCTCTCTCTTTAAAAACCCTAACCGTTGCTTTCAGCTACAAAACCGCCGTGTTGCACCATCACAATCACCGTAGTCGTTGCTAAGCCTTACCAGTTAATCGTTGCTCCCTAATATGTTGTTTGTTTCAAGTCGCCATACAATTTTCACCTTTCAAGAAATTGCCACACTCCCTGCCGTCGGACAACAACAATAACCAGTTGGAAAGAGTTGGTTGTCATCGGATCGATCATTGGAAAGTGTGGGCGATTAGGAATTCTCTAACTTTTATGTATTGTGAAGACTTAGGCGAATCTAAGTGGGAGAGAATTATCCCAGGATTCAGAAGCAGAAGTGGTTTTGAAAATGGGTTAAGTTTCACATTGTTGTCAGGAAGGAAGACAACCCAAGTGGCTGTTTGGTTGAGGGTTGTGTGAGTTGGGAGTTCGATAAAACTCCCCAACATGTGAATCGCGTCTTCTCGGTGCTTGATAAGCAGAAATTAGGAATTCTCAAGTTGAGTTTCAGCTATTGAACGTTTTGTCTGTTGCATTCAGGTTTCAGTTTTCAAAATAGTTGGAGAGGCGTTAATCAGTGAACCTCGTACGGAGCAGGAATTCTCTGAAGGAATTCAAGAGGCGAAAGTTGAGAAGCTAGGAATGCGTCACTAATTCCCTTGTGCAGTGTGGTTATATTTCCGAAGTCTTGGGGTATGTTTCTCTTCGAAGGTGGAATAGACTTTTGATACATATCGGACTCCGATTTCAGTAACCTTGAGAATAATTGTGGAAGTTTTCTCGGACTAGTTTTGTATTAGTAGAATCGGATCAGTCTCGATCCAGTATGGGCTTTGTGGCGAGTGAATATCGAGTTAGGGATTCCCAAATATGTGCATTGTAGTGATTCTTCACGTGTGTCTGTGGGTATTCAAGAAGGCAATAAGGTTGGTTCGACTTACGTGCTTGATCAGAACTGGATTATAATCTACAAGTTAGATCTAGAGTTTGACTATCATCTTATTCTAGGGTCATGTACGTCTATGGTTTGTGGGATTTTTCTTGGATAGCAACTTGTTCGACAAGTGAATCGTACATGGTGGGGTTTCATCATCGTGGCGTTGGTTAGTGTTGTGAAGGACGTTGGTTGGGTCTTTTCTTTTGGACAATGTTGATAGTTTATCGGGAGCATGGCAGTCATGAGCTGAGGGCCAGGTAGGGCATACCAGATTCATGCTATGGGCTCAGAGGCCATCCAGACCTATGTTGAGGGCCTTGTAGGGGTATTCCAGTCATAGGCCGTGGGACTAGTGATCTTAGTAGCCTATTTCTTATGTTTGAGCGCTTTCGGAATGGACACATTGATGAGATTCGGACAAGCTGTAATCGGCCGCGAGGAACCAAAATATTGTGTAAGAAATACAAGATCAGGTCCTTGAACCTCAAGTTATGAGTTTAGACCTGAGTTCATATATAGTAGTATTCTGATTAAGGGTATTCCATCATAAGGATGAGTGAACCCATCGTGGGCATCCATGGTATTCCAGCCTGAGGTTGATTGGGCCAGGTATGAGTGTTGTGCTTATGAACCGGTCATTATATGTATGTTGGTCCTAGGGATAAAGGAATAATTTTCATCACAAACCTATAAGGGTTTATCCTCCAGTTTACATTCCATTGTTCATTATATCACTGGGAATTTGGTTACCAGAACGAGTTTCTCGTGAAGGAGTACTTAATCTCTTGTCAAGAAAAAGATCATAGTTAGCAGTGTGGGATTTGTGATTCTGTTTTCTAGTGGGAACCTCAGGTTATCAGAATTTATGTATCCATTTGGGAGTTAAGTGCAATGCATTTGACGATGATCCAGTGTGGGCAGTCTGTCAGGAAGCTAGTCCATCTTGAGACTACAGATTTCGACTTGAGTAAGGTGATTATATTGCGAGGAATTCGTGTATCATCAGGTTTCAGAACCTGGTGATGGTTGGATACGGTTGCCTTGGAATGGTTGGGTATGCTTGTAATAACGACCATGTGATTCAAGTGGACTGGTGTGTAAGGGATGATGATAAACGATTTCAAGGATGAAATCAAATTTAAGTGGGGGAGAGTTGTAACATCTCGTTTAAAATATAGCGAGTAAATAATAAACCCGGAACCCCGAGAAGCAATTTTATCATTATTTTACATTATTATTGTCCAAAATCAGATAACAATTAGCTGGGAGTTGGTTTCGGGAGACCAAATGACAAGACTTGAATCTCCAAGGGTTAAAGTGTAACTGTGGGACTCAATTTGTAAAGATTTTCATAAGGAAAGGGATGTCTGGTATTATTTGGATTTAATATGTAATGATTTATGGAAGCAGGGACTAAAGAGTAAGTTCTGGAGCTAAGCTGAAAAGAAATTGTTATGGAGGGGCCATTTGGTAAAATATTAGGTCAAAGTTGAAAGGATTTTAAGGAGCCAGGGTCTAAATGGTAATTGTTGTACTTTGTTTGAAGTGATTGGAATGGGAGGGACCAGATCTATCATTTCTCCATATGTTTGCATAGATCCAAGTATATAGCCTCCTTACCCTCTCAAACCCTAACCCTAAAACCGGTTGTGATACAATCGTCACCCCCTACCTCCCTCCAGCCGCCACCCCTAACTTTCAGTCGCCACCACCGTTGCTAGCATCTCTAACCTCCGAACCCAACCATCGTGTCTCATCCTTTTGACCGGGAGATTCATTGGGGACCAAGTTCGAGCGAGGAATGTTAACATGCGGCTGTGAAACCTCTTCAGCCATCACTGAGGTGCCATTATCGACTGCCACTGTCGGATCCTGCCACCATGTTGCTTCCGCTGTTGTCATTACAGACGAGATTAGAAGCCGTGAATCAGAGCTAGTTGATAAGAAGGTTCTATGTCCTTTATTCCATCGGAGAAGGAGACTCCTCCTCTTCCTTTCACTGTTGTGATTCTGATGACCTTAACCACCTCCTTTAGCCATCGTTGTGGCTGTTAGGGATGTTGCTGTCGTCGTCACGCACCACTAAGTGGTGATTGCATCCAGATTCTGAGCAAGGTCTCGTTGGAGGTGTTGTTGCTTGACCGAGAACCCAAAGGAGATCACCACCACCATGAGGTGGTGGCTGTCGTCCCAAGACGTTTGTTGTCGCTGTCGGGGGGCACCAGGAGGGTGGTTGGGGTACATCTCGCAGATCATAAGCATGTATGGATGGGTGCTTCTATTTTCTTTGGTGTGTTTGTGTGTATAGGGTAGATTGGCTAAAAAATTGGGAACCACCACCACCACCATGAGGTGGTGGCTGCCACCATCGGCCACCACAAGGGTGGCTATGTGTGTATTATTTTATGAGTGTGTTATCTAGATATTATTGTAATTGTATTCTAATCTGTATCGGAATAATGAAAAAGAAAAGTCTAAACCACCACCGTGAGGTGGTGGCTGCCGCCATCGGACGCCGAGTTGGGTAGCTGTGTGCTTCCCTTGTTGTGTTTGACTCGTTTGGGGGATGCTTGGTCAAAGTGGGACCAATGAAGCCCTAATGGGCCTAATGAAACCCTAATTCACCTAATAAAACCCTAATGGGCCCAATGAGGCCCAAGGTGACCTAAAAGCCCAACCATTTGACTAATAGGCTAGTACTGGGTAGAAAACGCTAATTAGGGTTTGGAAAACCCTAATGGCTTAAAACCCTAATTTTGGGAAATGATCGGGACACGTACGGGAATTTGTTAGTAAACTTAGAATATTAATTAATGATCAATTGCAAATTAACCTAAAACAATATTGGACTTAATAGATTAAGTCCTTAGTGGATTAAGTCCTTAATGGGTTAAGTAGGAACACTTAACCCTAATCGTCATTTCATATGAAAACCCTAATTTCACATGGGCTTTGAGTTGGGCCTTCCTATTTGGCTTTGGTGATTGGAGTATTGATGGGATATCCAAGAACAAGTTAATGGACCAAAATAATTAGATGAGCTTTAGGATAAGTCCCATGTGAGGACTGGGGCCCTATTTGGAAAATTGGGCCATAGATGGGCCATAAATAGGCCTTTATGATTATGAGATATTGGGCCATTGGTATACCAATAGTTTGGACTAGAATTAATGGATGGGTCTTAAGGAAAGACCATGTAGAGGTCTGGGCCCAATTTGGAAAATTGGGCCATATGTTGGGCTTTGGCCCATTACTTGACTATTAGGTCTTTAGAGTGTAAGTTGGACGTCGGCTTGGAACCCAAATATTAATTGGGTATTGTTTTATGTTGGCAGTTCGGGAATCTGTCAACCATCAGATGGAGTTTCATCCGCTGGACTTCAGCAGTGCCAGGTGAGTTACCTCACTATACTAAGGGGTCTAAGGCACCAAGGCTGGCCCATTGGATATGTTATCCTAGCAATGTTAGTATGTTGAGTATGAAGTTAGTGTTTCATGCTAGTTGTTATGCCAGTTAGGTAGATCTGTAGGACTACATGTGTTGTTATATGATTATCTACATGCTTAGTGGTTATGTTATATGTTGATATGTTATGTGGGATGGGTTGAGGTGATACTGCTCCGTGCGGTAACCAACAAACCCAGGAGAATTCCAGTTACGAGCTAAGGGAGACTCGTATTGGTGGGCTCGATGGCAATCCAGATGTGAGTTGTGGGCCCGGAAGGTAATCCAGACTCACATTGTGGGCCCAGGGGTAATCCAGTATGTAGAAATGTGGACCCATTGCATGTTATTTAGTTTGTTATGTTATGATAGTGTTGACATGGTTATGTGGATTGTATGTGTATCGGTATTTTGGGGGAACTCACTAAGCCTCAGGCTTACAGTTTCAGTTTATTGTTTCAGGTACATTAGATGATCGCAGGAAGGCAAAGGCGTGATCGTACAGCTCCACACCTTTTATGACAATGTTTCTGGGATACTCTGATATAGAATTGTTTTGAAAACAAATTGGTAATAACTAATCGCTTTTAAATGTTTTAAAAAGTTTTAAATTGGCTCCAATTTAATGGATGTTACAATATCACTCCACAACATCTCATGGTAGTAAGCCTTTTTCATCTTCTCATCTGCCACATACTGTAGAATGAGAAGGGACCTCTACCTGAACATCGTGGTGATCCCAGTCATCGTCTCTGTCGTCTGCAGGAGATCCTGGAACTCCCTGGCCAGCTGTTGCACCACTATCACGAGTGTAAACTCAGCCCTGAACGTAGTCATAAAGTCACTCCAAGTCATCGCATCAAGAGCTGCATCATCACCAATGGCATTTACGACCTCCTCCCACCAATCGCATGCCCTATCCTTCATAAGACAAGACGCAAGTTGAACCTTCTCCCCCTCGGGACACTTGCTAGTGCGGAATGCGTTGGCGACATTTTCCAACCATTGGTGCTCGCAATGGGGTCCTGAGCCCCATGGTAGTAGGGAGCTCCACAAGCAACGAACTCCCTAAAAGTCAGTGTGTGTGACCCCATCATAGCCACCACCTCAGTGTGGAAAGCACTCAACCTCTTATCCAAAAGCTCAAGAATGCCCTCCTTGATCGTGCCAAGGATCACAGGAGTCTGATATAGGATATTGCACGTGATCTCAGAGGAGATAAACTCCCTAGTCTGGTCGTCTAGCTGCACGGCTCCTGAGCCTGATCCCTCACCGGCGCCTAAACTAGCGACTGCTCTATTACGTAAAATCACCACTGAAAAACACATCATAACAAACATCAGAGTACTAATCATAACTCGAGGGATCACATACAAGTTCCCTAGATTCATCTGAGCGTTCCTTGACTCGAGTATGGATCCTCTGCTTTCAGTAGTACGGGCCTATACTACCTTCCATATCTATCTGTACGTCTGTCAAAAACTGCCTCGACTCCACCAAGTCCCTTCTACTACTACTGCTTCACGCGCTAGTCTCATCCTAGGCTTGCCCTGGGGTAATCACCATCCCACTCTCCGCCATCAGCTGCATAAGAAGTCACTGCTATCTTCCCCTAACTAGCTCACGAATAATATTACATATCACTTAGACTAGATAATTCTTCGAATGAGACGCTCTACCCTACAACGGTTAGACTCAAACGAGAGATGCGAAATAAGGCTAAACCTAACCTTCTAAAATTATTTAGTCCTCGCAATATGTAACTTAACATATCCATTTACTAGTTAGTAAAAGATAACTAGAACTCGTAAAAGCACAAAGCAAGCAGTATTCAAGCATTGAGTACACATAATCAAGCATATTCTAATCAGGCCATCATACTGACTAATTTGTACTAGCATGCAATTCATAAAGCTGATTCACACATAACAGACACATAAGGCATCCTTCCTATATCCTTAGTCCTAATCTAGCATTCGATTCTCATAAACCTGATAAGTATATCAGAACATAAACTTTTATGGCTAATTTGGGAGTACTTACTTGAGCTCGGCTAATTGCATGCACCACACCCTTTTCTCTCTTTCAAAATCCTTTTCTTTTTGCTTTTTCTAAAATTCTTTTCTTTTATCAAAAATCCTTTTATAAAAATGGTTTTTCTTTTGAAAATCTCTTTACCAATTTCTTAGTTTGAATTCAGAAACACCCGAAAGTCTGCCCGAATCCCTCAAATCAAGGCTCTAATACCAACTTGAAACATCCGAAAAATATAGTCCAAAAATTTTGTTTTAAATCATTAAAGAAAAACCCATAACTCACAACAACTTAATAAAATCACATGTCATGTATCTCAAATATCATATCAAAAATATTGTATCAAAATCATGTATCAAATACCAAAGTCTAAAATATCGCAGGCTGAAGATTGTGGTGTGTGCCATGCAATCATCTCGAGCCCTTCCCTTTACTAGCAGAAGTACTGAAACCAAAACTGAAACCTATAAGCATGAAGCTTTGTGAGCTCCCCCAAAGTACCATATACCATACAATAACACATAATAGCACATACTGGGCCTTGCCCACTGCATCGCTCCCCACCTAACATCGGAAGAATTTAACATCGGGCCGGCCCGACATCGGACATAAATTCGACATCAGGCCCCACCTGGCATCGGACCGAAGTACGGTATACATATACCATAACAACAACACATAACACATAAATATATAACATATAACATGTAAATCTTCCTCAAGCTTGCCTTGGATTCAGACGGAAGTCCGGAACACATAACACATAACATATAAGCTAAATCTTCATCGGGCTTGCCCCGACATCAGACCAAAGTCCGAAACATAGAACAAGTACATGCAAGAATCACAAAGATATCAAGCATACAACATTCCTCAGCCATGCCCCAGCGTCAGACCGGAGTCCGGAACATATAAACTACATCGGGCTATCCCCGGCATCGGACCTAAGTCCGGCATACACTACCATACATGAACGGGCCGGAATTGGTGCCTTAGACCCGTTCCTACTGGAGGAAAACTCACCTCTCAAACTAGATGCTGATCTCGTGCGTGAGGAATCCTTGCTGGTTGCTCCCACGACTCCCCGGCTAACTGCATACAACAATACTTATTCAGAAAACTGGAAATCCATCTAAGGATAAAATGACCATTTTACCCCTGTTCAAAGTCAATGCTCTGGTCAAAGTCAACATTCTGGCTTGACCAACTCGCTGAGTCAACCTTTCAACTCGTCGAGTTCTATAACTCGGAAATCTTGGAATCACGACTCAACTCGTCGAGTCTTATCGAGCTGCTCATAGTCGTGACCTGGTGAATCAAATCGTCGAGTCCCTCTACAGACTCGTCGAGTTCTACCATAAACTGGAACGAGACAACACGTCTAACGCCCGTGTTTCTAGGCTAGGCATTAATGATGATGTAATAGTCTAGATCAACCTTTGTAACTTATTTTAAAGTAATAAAGATGTATCATTTGAATATTATGTGCTTATACTTAATTATTACGATTTAATTGATTAAGGATAAAAATAAGCGTCGAAAATAACTATTAGATAAACCCGATATCTTTGAAGGAAGTTGCAGTTGTTGAAATAAGGATTCTGGAGATATAAAGAATACCGAAATCCGAGTTATAACGAAAAAGTTATGACATGTCGATGTTTCACGACAGAACCGGCACGACGCTGTATGACGTAAAATGTGAATTTACGATAAAGTGATTTTTAGCCTTAGTGATCTAAATGAAATTTTTAGTGTTCATTAAACCGAGCGTGCATAAAAAAATGTCCAAATCTGACTTCGTATGACGAAGTTATGAATTTTCTAAGATTTGGCATAGTAGTATGCAGCCCGAAACTCGAATTTTAGATCGAACGATTTTTAGCCGACACAACCTAAATGAGAATCGAAGATCTTGTTGATTGTAGTTTAACGGTAAAAAGACAAACGAAAACGGATGTCGGATGAAAAAGTTATGAATTTTTAACAGACTTTTCCTGTCTCAGCCTGTTAAAAATATAACTTCATTAATAAAGTCAAAATTAGCCGACGAAGTCTAAACAAAATTTGTAGAGTACGGTCCCGCCTACGCGTGGATATCAAGAACATCGAAAACAGAGTTCGTCTGCAAAAGTTACGAATTTTTTAAGTTTAGGGCACAAACTTCGAGGTTGGTCCGACGGAGTACGCCCAGTGTACAGAAGGAGTACGCCCACCGTACTTGTGTACGTGATCCGGAGTCAGTCACCCTCCCTACTCCTTCGCATGAGAGACACGTATCATAGCATTGACGCATCCGAAGTGATCCACTTCGTACTCCCAACGTACGAAGTTACGCCTCGCGTACTTGGAATTATGCCCCGCGTAATGAGGAGCTTTGGTCTCCTATAAATAGGATGCGAGGCTGCCCCGAAAATGGTTACAAATTTTGTTCTTTTTTACCTTCTACTTTATTTTTACCTACACTAAATACCCCCAAGCCTAATATATCATCCTAGCATCGTAAACAAATCCAGGAGAGCCTGTAGACCCAGATAAAAGAGTTTTTCGAAACGAGACTATGCCCGCATGAAGCCCAGTTTTTTGAGAAAACAACCCTGTTTTATCAGAAAATGTTATTTTAAGAGACGAGCTGTTGCCCAATTATCGTTAAAACATGTGAGTATGTAGTCATTTTCATCTTACACATAGATATGAAGTATTTTCTATAAAATAGGTGCTATGTGTATATTTATTGTTTGGTTATTTGAGATGGGTGTTGAATGAATGTTTTATACATGTTTTAAAATGATTTAAATTGTATATGCATTTTTATCTACATATATGTTGGGTATAACATGGGTAGATGAAATATTTGGTGTGTGATAAAATGATGAGAGGCCTCGATGATGATGATGATGATGATGTTGTTGTTGTTGTTGTTGTTGTTGTTCTAGTCATCTAGCGGGGTATAGATGACAACCACGGACCTTTCTAGACAGTCCAGTGGAACGTTGGCAGGTTAGCAACCTGTAGATGTTTGTGAACGATGTGTTCACCGGTGTACTACATCCCCCTTATGGTTGCCTTATAAACATGTAAGGCTAAGGAATCCCCCTAGCAGTAGTATCCATCCCGATGATGATCCTTAGGCTAGTTCCCTTATGATAGGTGTTTAGGCACGTAAAGTGAGAATAACGGGAAAGGGTAATTAGGGTTATTGTTGGTTGATGAAATTAATAAATTTATTGTAGGATGATGAAATTAATAAATTTATTATTTGTGGGTTGAAAACCCTCTATGCTCACCACGCTTCCAAGCCTGACCCACTCAGCTTTTTATATTACAGGTAGTGGACCCAGAGCATAGTTGGATGATGAAGAGGGATTTTTGGATTATAGGCCATTATATGTAAGTATGTGTTGTAAGGTCTATAATTTGTTGTTTATGCTTTTGGTTTGTATCGATGTGGACATCACGAGCATTTGTAATAAAATGAAAAATACATTTCTTTAAGGAATGCTTTGATAAATATTTTTATCATATTTTGTTTTGGGGATAGTTTCCGCATATTTTATTTGAGAGATTACTCTGATTTTATTTTAAAAGTGTAACCTAAATCAGTCTTTTCTGACGAGAAATTGGGGGATATCCATCTCTCATGAATCATATTACTTGGATAAATATCCTCGTAAAAGTGACCACAAAGAGATCTAATTAACTATAAGGAAAATTGAGAGCTTGATTACCAAAAAGTGAATAGGATGGAATGAAATCCCTGGATCTATAACCTTCTCCTTGAAACTTCAAGCTTCTTCTTCTTCTTCTAGGCTTCAAAACACACAAAACCACTAAAAAATGGCTCACACACTCCCAAAATGCTTTAGGGTTTCATAGATTAGGTTTTAGGACAAGGAGGCTATAAATAAGGCCAAGGAGTGGCGATTAGGATGCTTAAATAGGGTGCAAAACCCCAAAATTAGGGTTTCACCATGGTCGGGCTACTCGCCGAGTAGATAGATTAAACCCCGCACATAGTTTGCCTTCTACTCGATGAGTTAGGGCCACCAACTCGTCGAGTCCTTCTTACAAAGTAGATAAATAATTAAATTAAATCCATACCAGGAAAACCAGGAGTTACACTTCCTTATCTAATACGCACTTTCACAACTGTAACACATGGAAAGTGTTATGGATTTGACTAACCTCCTCTGGTAGCTCTAGTCTGTATGCCACCTTGCCAACCATGGAAATGATCCTTAACTGCCCGATGTATTGGGGACCCAATTTTCCCATCTTCCTGAAGTGGATCACACCCTTCCAGCGCGAGACCTTTAGGATTACCATGTCACCGACCTGAAACTCCAACTTAGATCGGCGTCTATCAGCGTAACTCTTCTGCCAATTCCATGCTATTTGCAACCACTGTCTGATCTGCTAAATCCTCTCGGTAGTCTGTAGGAACACCTCGGTCTGACCCATCACCCTGTGACTGACCTCCTCCCACAGACTGGGGTGCGGCATCTCCGCCCATACAACAACTCATAAGGCGGAGCGCCAATGCTGGAATGAAAGTTGTTGTTGTAGGAGAACTCTGCAAGCGGTAGCTAGGAGTCCCATCTCCCACCAAAATCAATAATGCAGGCTCTCAATATATCCTCGAGAGTATGTATGGTTTGCTCATTCTGGTCATTTGTCTGTGGATGGTAGGCTATACTAAAGTGAAGTCGATTGCCCAGTTCCTCGTGGAATTTCTGCCAGAAATGGGAGGTGAACCGAACATCATGGTCTGAAACAATAGAGACTGGTACCCCATAGCGGGAAACGATCTCGCAGATATATAAGTCGGCCAGCTTCTAGGCCGATGAACTTTCCCATATCGCTAAAAAGGTGGGTGCTCTTGGTTAATTGAACCACGATGACCCAAATAGCATCGAAGCCCCTCGCCATCCTTGGAAGCTTGGTGATGAAATTCATCTTGATCTGTTCCCACTTCAACATGGTAATCTCGAGGGTCTGTAACTGACCACGCGACCTCCGATGCTCGGCCTTGACCATCGAGCAGGTCAATCACCTCTCAATGTACCATGCAATCTCCATTTTCATTCCTGGCCATCAATAACCTAAACGCAAATCTTGATACATTTTGGTGGCCCCGGGTGAATAGATAAGCGAGACTTATGAGCCTCCTCCAATACAGTCTATCTGACCCCACCAGACATCGGAACCTAGACCCGACCGTAGCGGGTCAATAGCTCCCAGCTATCCTACACATATTGGGTGTTCTCACCCCTAATCTCCTCAAGCTTCCAATTCTCCTGACGCATACCCTCAATGTGAGCTTCTCTGATCAAACTCACTAGTGGAGAATCCACCTATATCCTCATACATGTCACTGGAGTCAAAGTCCCAGCTGACTTGTGACTCAGAGTGTCCGCAACCATGTTCTCTTTACTTAGGTGGCAAAGGATCTCACAGTCGTAATCCTTGACTACATCCAGCCACCTGTGTCGTCTCATGTTCAGGTTCGGTTGACCTATGATGTGTCTCAGGCTCTTATGTTCTGTGCATATGGTACAACGGATCATATAGAGGTAATGTCTCTAAATCTTGAGAGAAAATACCACCGCTCCCAACTCCAAATCATGAGTAAGGTATCTCATCTCGTGCGGTTTCAGCTGTCGTGATGTGTAGGCTATCACCCGTCCTCTCTGCATGAGGACCGCTCCTAATCCCGTGATGGACGCATCACAGAATACTATAAAATCCTTAACTCCCTCCAGGAGAGTCAAGATTGGAGCCTCGCATACTCGCTGTCAGAGGGTCTCAAACGCCCTCTACTGCTCGGGGACCCACCGGAAATCCACCCCATTCCTCGTCAGATGAGTGAGGGGTACTGCAGTCTTGGAGAAATCCTATATGACTCTCCGATAGTATCCTGCCAATTCCAGAAAGCTCCTGATATCCGAGGGAGACTTCGGAACCTCCCACTGCATAATCGCCTTGATTTTGGCTAGATCGACCAAAATCTCCTCCTGGTTAACGAGGTGTCTAAGGAACTGAACCTCTCGTAACCAAAACTCGCACTTCGAGAACTTGGCATACAGTCGTTCTCGCCTCAAAACTCCCAATAGATCCCGAAGGCGCTCCTAAAGCTGCTTTCAGGTCTTGGAGTATACCAAGATATCATTTATGAATACGATGACCGAGAAATCGAGCATCGGTCTATAGACCTGATTCATCAGGTCCATAAATACTGCAGGTGCGTTGGTGAGCCCAAACGACATCATCATGAACTCGTAATGTCCATAACGAGTCTAGAACGCAGTCTTCTCCACGTCCTCCTCCCTAACACTGAACTAATGGTACCTGGACCTCAAGTCTATCTTGGAGAACCAAGATGCTCCATGCAACTGATCAAAGAGATCATCTATCCTCGAGAGTGGATAACGGTTCTTCACCGTCAGCTTGTTCAACTCCCGGTAATCAATGCACATCCGGTGTGAGCTATCCTTTTTCCTGAAAAACATTATCAACGCTCCCTATAGAGAACTACTCAGACGGATGAATTGCTTGCCCAACAGTTCCTGCAACTGTGATGACAACTCCTGTATCTCTGGTGGTGCCAAACGGTACGATGCCTTGGCGATAGGTGCCGCACCTGGCAGTAGGTCGATCCTAAACTCGACCTGCCTCTCCGGAGGCACTCTAGGTAACTCCTCTAGGAATATGTCAGAAAACTCCCTGATCATTGGAACCTCTGATATTGAAACCGGGTCTCCGACCTGCGTATCCACCACATACTCTAGATAACCCGCACACATGTGCTTAATGTAGTATCGAGCCCTAGCATCTGAACAAAACCCTGATCACAATCTAGTACCCTCGCCATAGACAATCAGTACTCCCCCACTTCGGGTTTGAACCACTACCTGCTGACCCTCGCAGTCAATCATGGCACCGAAACGACTAAGCCAGTCCATACCCACAATCACACACACATCCCCCATGGGAATCATACTCAAGTCGATCGGGAAATATACCCCGAAGATCCCTAACTCACATCCCTATTATACTGAAGAAGTAGAAACCCCAAGTTCGTTGGCGATATAGACTCGCAACGGACACTCTAGCTCTCCTACTGGCACACTGAACTCCCTACTAAACATCTGAGAGACAAACGACCGACTCACCCCCGAGTCAAATAAATCAAGGTAGGCAAGGAGTTCACTAAAAACATACCTAATCACTGGTACAAACAGATAAGCATAAAGCAAATATAATTAGTAAGAATACCAACAACCACGTCTAGTGCTGCCTTGGCCTCCTCTGCTGTGAGCTGGAAGGCGCATCCCTGAGCTTTCGGTGGCTTCGCTCTACCCTGCCTTCCATCGGTAATCCTAAGTGTAGTCGGCGCTGGAGCCTGTGCCATTTTGGCGGCTAGTAGGGGATATTGGGCCTTCAGATGGCCCACCTGCTCATAATGGTAGCTAATTCGGACTTCGAGAGCTGGAATCTGTTGTCTGCAATCCCATGCAAGATGGCCCTGCTTTCCACATTTGTGGCACCCGCTCCCTGCTTGGAAAATCCTTGAATGAGCCTTTCCACACTTCCTACAAGTGCGGCCCAACTGTCATCAAAACCTGGTTTCAGCGGTCTTATACCGCTTCGGCGTCGGCTGCGACTGCACCGGGGCCTACCTCTACTCCCGTAACTGTAACTCAATCTCCAACTCACGCCGCCTAGTGGCCTCTAGTAACTCCAGTAGTGTATCACATCGCTGGGTAGTAACAAACTAACGAATATCATTCTTAAGAATGCTCAGATAACGTGTCATCTGATCCAGATCGGAAGCAAACTCCGGGAAAAAATCTCCTTCTCATTAAACATGCAAGTGATCTCCGTCATCGACTCCGTACCCTGTCTCAGATCCAAGAACTCCTACGAAACCGACCGCGGTCGACCTATGGAATGTAGCGAGTGCGGAACATATCTCTCAACTGCTCCCAAGTAACAGTAGCTCTTTGGTCTTCCGTATACGACCCATTCATCAATCTCCACTAGTCCTTTTCCCAAGACCTCAGCAAGTTCAGGACACATCTGACCTTCTAGTCAGCATGACATGAGCACGTGAAGAAACATCCCTCCATGTCAGATAGGCACCTTATGTCTACGATCAGATTCCAAGTCCCATTGAAGGTCGGGGGCTACGTGTGATCGAAATCCCAATACTAAAAGCCCTGACTGAATCCTCCCCCTGCCGCTGTTACAACTATTGGGACAGCCATCTCAGGTAGGGCTGCATATCTATCATCAAAATACTCCATCAAAGCGGTCATAATAGACCCAAACGTCTCCGAAATCTGACCCCAGACAATCTTGATCACCTTCTCACAGATGATCTCCCCGACACGATCCTCTGTTAATGCTGGCCTATCCTGGCCGATGATCTCGGGTGCTGTCAGGGCACCCTGATCGCCTTGCCTTGATCCCTAATCCAGATCCAGTTACAAAAAGCCGCGTAACCACCATACTGAAAATACACCAGGAAGATATCAGATAATATGTACAAGTAACACGGAACCAACTCCCAACTAAACCCTAGGGGTTATGACATCCTTGCTATGCATATGGGTCCTATGCTTTCAGTATTATGGGCCCATACTACCTTCCACACCTACCCATATTTGCCTCAAGTATCATCATAACACCTTAACAATATACATATCCATGGTGATCGCTCAATCCTCACTTCTAGAGGAATGCTAAATATCTCATACTGGCCTACCGACCTCGCACAACCCACCCATCCATGAAACTTCCACCAACCCTGCAGCATTAGTGTATGCTAGCCATACATAATGCTAGACCCCAAAGACATCCAAATAATCGGTCCCACACTAAGCCTACAACTAAACAAGGAACATGAGATAAAGTTGAACCAAACATTCTAAGTCTATAAGATCTTAATTATGTACAACCTATGATGCATACACTAAGCAACTACAGTAATGATGTCAATTTCATATAAGGAAAACCCTAGGCTATAAGGCATCATGTAACCAGGCAACTGTATCATGCAATTCCTGAAGATCTTTAGCCAAGTATTGGCATGTTGTTCTAACATATCACAAAATCAAATAACTGTATGGTAGTTTAGGGTCTACTTACTGGCTCCGATTGATCATAAACTCTGCATCCTCCTTTCATATTTTGAAAACCATTTGAAAATCATTTAGAAAATCATTTCCTTGATTTGATACTGGATTCACACGAGTGTTCCTCCAATTCACTCAAACCAAGGCTCTGATACCAACTTGTAACACCCATAAAAATCATACCAAATTTGAACTTTTTAAAACATTTAGAAACCGTCAATTATTACAATTTTGTTTTCAAAATGGTTCTACATCAGAGTGTCCCATAAACAAAGTCAGAAAATGTGAGGATTTGTACGATCACGCCTTTGCCTTCCCGCAATCATCCGAGGTACCTGAAACCAAAACTTAAACTGTAAGCCCAAAGCTTAGTGAATTCCCTCAATATACTCATACACACCACAATATACATATAATCACAAACAGCATACTATGGGTCCAGTCAACCCTCGGGTTGGAATACCCTAGGCCTTCAACCATCAGGTTGGAATGCCAACGTACTATGGTTCTAATCATCCCTGGGATGGAATACTCCAGGACCACAACCATCAGGTTGGAATGCCCAGATACTACGAGTCCAATCATCCTCGAGATGGAATACACACGGCCCACAACCATCGGGTTGGAATGCCCAGGTTTATTGGCTTTCGCACAAAGCAGATAAGCCTAAACCACCAATCAAACATGTTCACATATAACAGATAATCACATAACTGTCTATAGATAGACAAACCGATCTAACAGATCATCACAACATAATAACATCCTATCTACTAGGATACTGATCTAACAGATCATAATAGCATAATACCATCCTATCTACCAGGATATTGATCTAACAGATCATACTAGCAAAACATATCAGGACAACGATCCAAATGGACACGCCTTGGTGCCTTCGACCCTTGAGTATAGTGAGGAAAACTCACCTCGCAAATTTCGAACAAAAGTGATAAACTCAAATCTCAAATCACAACCATATACTCCATCACCAATATTTGTTGTAACTTCCATAAAAATCAGGCCAAATTTAAACTTTTCAAAACATTTCAAAACCATTAATTATTTCAAAACTTGTTTTCAAAATAGTGTAATATCAGAGTATCCCAGAAACATAAACACAAATATGAGGAGTTGTACGATCACGCCTTTGCCTTCCCGCGATCATCTGATGTACTTGAAACAAAACTGAAACTGTAAGCCCAAAGCTTAGTGAGTTCCCCCAAAATACCGATACACTGCACATAACACATATACAAATATCAGCACATACTAGTTCCACAGCTTTACAGACTAGATTACCCCTGGGCCCACTGTGTGAGTCTGGATTGCCTTACGGGCCCACAGCTCATATCCGGATTGCCACCGAGCCCACAATACGAGTCTGGTATGCCCCACCCAGCCCTCAGCTCGTATCTGGAATGCTCCTGAGCCCACAGTACGAGTCTGGCATGCCTACCCGACCCTCAGCTCGTATATGGAATGCTCTAGTGTATGTTGGCTACTGCACGGAGCAGTATAACCTCAACCCAACCCACATAATATTTCAACATATAATACAACTAATGGCATATAGGTAATCACATAATGATATAGGTAGTCCTATAGATCTACCTAACTGTCACAGCAACTAGGAAGCAGCACTAACTCATACTCAACATACTACCAACTACTAGGATAACATATCCAATGTGAGGTATTGGTGCCTTCGACCCCTTAGTATAGTGAGGATAACTCACCTTGCAGGTAATATTGAAATGAACAGAAACCCTCCAATTATTGTCTCACCGAAAATCCCAAACCATTCAAATAATAACGAATATTAAGTCAATAAATGAGAATAGTAATCTTGACTAAGAATCCACATAGTCCATTTTGCCTTTTTCTCTAATTTGGGCCATAGCCCAATATCAAATTCAGTATCTAAAAGTACATATACATAAGCCCATTAATGGCCCAATTTTCCAAATTGGGCCCCAATTCCTAGTTGGGCCTTATTCTAAAATCCATTACCAAAACTGACCCAAAACATCATTGTTCAAAAAGTCCAGCAAGGCCCAAACCCAACTAGTGCAAAGGTGGCCCAATCCTGAAGCCCAATGTGACAATGGCCCAACAGAGGATGTACACGGGGCGTACTCCTCTGGTACGTTGGTCATACTCTTATTAACGTTGACCACCATTGGGGTGGTTGGCTCAGTACGTTGGGCGTACTGGATTTATGCGAGGTGTACGCAGGGTCTTGCTAAAACCCTAATAAGTCCTTAATGGCTTAAGCACTTAAGCCCAAACTTCAGATCCAGTGACCAAATGTGCCTAGGACTCATAAAGTCATGAACTTTAACACTTTGGACATCCAAAAAGATCTTAATACTTGGTCTTAATCCATTAAGACCTTCCTACTCCATGCATGGGACATCTTAAGCCATTGGGACCTCATTTTTATCACTCAAAACCTCTTCAAGTGTCTAGAAGGACAGTTTATTTCGTCCAAATCACATCATGCACCAACTTGGGACTTTTGGGACAAGAAATGGTTTCTTAAAGCTAAAATGTCAAGATCTATAACATACATGCATAAAGTTTGAAGCTTTTTACCTTTTGGAGCATCTAGGGCACCAAACAACTACAGATCTACTAGCTTGTTCTTCTTCTTCAACTCATTGATGCAACACCTTCTTTTCAAACTACATAAAATGCACATTATAAGCTTACACACTCAAGGAAATGATTAGGGTTTAGGGAAAATGGCTCTAAACAGTGGAGGCAGGTGAGGGAGGGTTATGAGCTCATAAGATTGTTTATATAGCACTCGAACCCTAAATATTAGGGTTTCCACCTGACGTGAGTACGCCCAGCGTACACCAGTGTATGCCCAACATACTAAACCACACCCAGTACGCTTAGCATACCTTATGTATGCTTAGCGTACTCTCTTGATTCCTAAAGTTGCAACTTTTAGCCTATAGGCTTCTCGGGGGTCGACTCCTTTTACCCCCACGGACTACAAAAGATAAAAAAATAATAAAAGAGAGGATTCGGAAATACCTGCAAAATCTCAGGATGTTATAATTCTCCCCTAATTGACATAGACTTCTTCCTTGAAGTCTGCGGTGGTAAACAGATCCGAGTAATGCTCCTGCATCTTAGTCTCTGGCTCCCATGTCCACTCATATCCCTTTCGATACCGCCATTGCACCTTTACCAGAGGTATCTCCTTGTTGCGCAGAACCTTTAACTTCCTTTCCGAAATAGCCATCGGCTGCTCCACATAGTTCAGGCGCTCATCGACCTTAATGTCATCTAATGATACCACCGCCTCCTCGTCAAGAATGCACTTTCGCAACTGTGAAACATGGAAAGTGATGTGTATCTAACGTAGCTCCTCTAAAAGATCCAATTTGTATGCAACCTTGACAACCCTTGAAAAAACCCGGAATGGTCCAATGTATCGGGGGCTCAACTTTCCTATCTTTCCGAAGTGAATCACACCTTTCCAGGGTGAAACCTTCAGTAATACCATGTCACCCACTTGGAACTCCAACTCAGATCGGCGTCTGCCGGCATAACTCTTCTGTTCTCATTTCCACATGGGAATCTATAGAGACTGCAACTTACCATGTGGCCTCTGATGCTCGGCCTTTACCATCCCGCAGGTCAAACACTTCTCGACGTACCAAGCGATTTCTCGCTTCATGCATGGCCACCAGTAGATCAAACTCAAATCCCGGTACATCTTGGTGGCTCCCGAGTGAATAGAGAAATGAGACTTACGAGCCTCCTCCATAACCATCTTTCTGACCCGACCAGACATCGGAACCCACACCCGATCGCATCAGGTCAATAATCCCCGACTATCCTGCACAAATCGGGTATTCTCACCCCTAATCCTCTCTAGCTTCCAACTCTCCTGATGCATACCCTCTGTCTGGCTTCCCTGATCAAGCCCATAAGTGGAGAATCCATCGATATCCTCATACATATTACCAGAGTGGAAAACCCAGTTAACTTGTGGCTCAGAGCGTCCGCAACCACGTTCACTTTACCTGGGTGGTAAAGGATCTCATAGTCGTAGTCCCTGACTACATCTAGCCACCTGCACTGCCTTATGTTTAGGTTCGGCTGATCCATGATATGTCTCAGGCTCTTGTGGTCCGTGTAGATGGTACAGCGGGCCCCATAGAGATAATTCCTCCAAATCTTCAAAGCAAACACCACCTCCACAACTCCAGATCGTGAGTAGGGTATCTCGTCTCATACGGCTTCAGCTGTCGCGATGCGTAAGCTATCACCCGTCCTCTCCGCATGACGACCACCCGAATCCCGTGATGGATTCATCACACAACACCACAAAATCATCAACTCCCTATGGAAGAGTCAATACTAGAGCTTCGCACAAACGCTGTCAGAGGGTTTCAAACGCCCTCTACTGCTTAGGGCTCTACCGGAAATCCACCCCCTTCCTCGTCAGATGGGTGAGGGGTACTTCAATCTTGGAGAAATCATTTATGAATCTCTGGTAATACCCTGCCAATCCCAAAAACCTCTTGATGTATGAGGGAGATTTCGGAACCTACCACTGCATAACTGCCTCGATTTTGGCCGGATCGACCAAAATCCCCTCCTAGTTAATGAGATGTCCTAGGAACTGAACCTCTCATAACCAAAACTCGCACTTCGAGAACTTGGCATATAGCCCTTCTCGCCTCAAAACCCCCAATAACTCCCATAGGTGCTTCTCATGCTGCTCTCGGGTCTAGGAATATACCAAGATATCATCTATAAATACAATGACCGAACGGTCAAGCATCGGTCTGCATACCCGATTCATCAAGTCGATAAATATTGTAGGCGCATTGGTGAGCCCAAATGGCATCACTACGAACTCGTAATGTTCCATAACGATTCCAAAACGCAGTCTTCTCCACGTCCTCCTCTCTGACCCTGACCTGATGGTACCCAGACCTTAGGTCTATCTTGGAGAACAAAGATGCTCCTTGAAACTGATCAAAGAGATCATCTATCATCGGGGACTAGATAACGGTTTTTCACCGTCAACTTATTCAACTCCCTATAATCAATGCACATCCGGTGTGAACCGTCCTTCTTCCTGACGAAGAGAATTGGTGCTCCCCAGGGAGAACTGCTCGAATGAATAAACTGCTTTCCCAGCAGTTCCTGCAGCTATGATGACAGCTCCTGCATCTCTGGTGGTGCCAAGCGGTACGACACATTGGTGATAGAGGTCGCACCTGGCACCAAGTCGATCCGAAACTCAACCTACCCCTATGTAGGTTTCCTTGGTAATCCCTCCAGGAACACGTCCGCAAACTCCCTGACCACTGGGACCTCTGAAACTGAAATCTGATCTTTGTCTCGTGTATCCACCACATACGCTAGATAACCCGCACACCCGTGCTGAATATATTGTCTAGCCCTAGCGGCTAAAAAAACCCATATCCCACTCTGGTACCCTCACCATAGACAATCAACTCTCCCCCACTTGGGGTTCGAACCAACACCCGCTGACCCTCGCAGTCGATCATGGATCTGAATCGACTAAGCCAGTCCATCCCCAAAATCACACACACACATCTCCCTTAGGGATCGGAATCAAGTCAATTGGGAAAGAGACCCCGAAGATCTCTAACTCATTCCCCGGTAGACCGAAGAAGTGGAAACCCCGTGTTCGTCGGCGATGGAAACTCGCAACGACACTCTAGCTCTTCTACTGGCACACTAAACTCCCTACTAATAGTCTGAGATACGAATAACCGACTCGCCCCCGAGTTAAACAAAACTAATGCATGCAAGGAGTTCACTAAAAACGTACCTAATCACAGGTACAACAGATAAGCATAAAATATAAATAATAAATGAGGTAGAGGATAGAAACATACCAGCAACCACATCCGGTGTTGCCCTGGCCTCCTCGGCTGTAAGCTGGAAGGTGCGTCCATGAGCCCTCGAGGGATCTGCTCTCCCCTGCCTCCCATCGGTAATCCTCAAAGTAGCTAGCGCGGGAGCCTGCACCGGCTTGGTGGTAAGTAATGGACAGTTGTCCTTCAAGTGGCCAACGTGATCACAGTGATAACACAATCTCATACTTGGAACTGAGGCAGGCTGGCAATGATTCCATCCCACACCTGTGGCACCCACTACCAGCTTGACAAACCGCATAATAACCCTTGCCATGCTTTCCATAAACGCGGCTCTACTAACCCCATATCCTAGAATAAGCGGTCTTAGACCGCTTCGGTGTCGGCTGATTGTACACTCTACATCCTCCATTACCAATTTTGAAAACCATTTAAAAATCATTTTGAAAATCTTTCCTTGATTTGAGACTAGATTCACACAAGTGTTCGTCCAATTCACTCAAACCAAGTCTTTGATACCAACTTGTAACATCCATTAAAATCAGGCCAAATTTAAACTTTTCAAAACATTTCAAAACCATTAATTATAACAAAACTTATTTTCAAAATATTTTAATATCATAGTATCCCAGAAACATAAACACAAATATGAGGAGCTGTATGATCACGCCTTTGCCTTCCCGCGATCATCTGATGTACCTGAAACAAAACTGAAATTGTAAGCCCAAAGCTTAGTGAGTTCCACCAAAATACCAATACACTGCACATAACACATATACAAATAACAACATGTACTGGGTCCGCATCTTTATAGACTGGATTACCCCTGGGCTCACAGTGTGAGTCTGGATTGCCTTCCGGGCCCACATCTCACATCTGGATTGCCACCGAGCCCACAGTACGAGTCTGGTATTCCCCACCCGGCCTTCAACTCGTATCTGGAATGCTCCCGAGCCTACAGTACGAGTCTGGCATGCCTACCCGACCCTCAGCTCGTATCTGGTATGCTCTAGGGTTTGTTGGCTACCACACAGAGCAGTATAACCTCAACCCAACACATATAATATGTCGACATATAATACAACTAATGCGCATACAAGTAATCACATAATAATATGGGTAGTCCTACATATCTACCTAGCTGTCATAGAAACTAGCAAGCAACACTAACTCATACTCAACATACTACCAACTGCTAGGATAACATATCCAATGGGCCGGCAGTGGTGCCTTCGACCCCTTAGTATAGTGAGGACAAATCACCTTGCAAGTAATGCTGAAATGAACAGAAAGCCCCCAATTACTGTCCCACCGAAAATCCCAAACTATTCAAATAATAACGAATATTAAGTCAATAAATGGGAATACTAATCTTGACTAAGAATCCACATAGTCTATTTCCCCTTTTTCTCTAAATTAGGCCAAGGCCCAATATCAAATTCATTATCTAAAAGTCCATATACATAATCCAAAGGAAAAGTGGGCCTTACTTCCTAATTGGGGCTTAATCTAAAATCCATTACCAAAATTGGCCCAAAACATCATTGTTCAGAAAGTCCAGCAAAGCCCAAACCCAACTAGTCCAAAGGTGGCCCAATCCTGAAGCCCAATGTAACAAAGGCCCAACAGAGGACGTACACGGGGAGTACTCCTCTGGTACGTTGGGCGTACTCTTCATAACATTGGCCACCATCGGGGTGGTTGACTCAGTATGTTAGGCATACTGGATTTATGCGGGGTGTACGCAGGGTTTTGCTAAAACCCTAATAAGTGCTTAATGGCTTAAGCACTTAAGCCCAAACTTCAAATCTAGTGAACAAATGTTCCTAGGACTCATAAAGTCACGAACTTTAACACTTTGGACGTCCAGAAAGATCTTAATACTTGGTCTTCATCCATTAAGACCTTCCTACTCCATGCATGGGACATCTTAAGCCGTTAGGACCTTATTTTTATCACTCAAAACCTCTTCAAGTGTCTAGAAGGACAATGTATTTCGTCCAAATCACATCATGCACCAACTTGGGACTTTTGGGAAAAGAAAGAGTTTCGTAAAGCTAAAATGTCAAGATGTATAACATACATGCATAAAGTTTGAAGCTTTTTACATTCTGGAGCTTCTAAGGCACCAAACAACTTCAGATCTACTAGCTTGTTCTCCTTCTTCAACTCCTTGATGCAACACTTTCTTTTCAAACTACATAAAATGCACATTATAAGCTTACAAACTCAAGGAAATGATTAGGGTTTAGGGAAAACGGCTCTAAACAGTGGAGGCAGGTGAGGGAGGGTTATGAGCTCATAAGATTGTTTATATAGCACTCGAACCCTAAATATTAGGGTTTCCACCTGACGTGAGTACGCCCAGCGTACACCAGTGTATGCCCAACATGCTAGAGCACACCTAGTACGCTTAGCATACCTTATATATGCTTAGCGTACTCTCTTGATTCCCAATTTTGCAACTTTTAGCCCTTAGGATTCTCGGGGGTCGAATCCTTTAACCCATAGGGAATATAAATGACGAAGAAATACTAAAAGACCACTTCCATAAACTTTTAGCCCTTAGGATTCTCAGGATGTTACATTTTCCATAAGACCACTTCCATAAATTTTTAATTTACTAAAATACCCCCCCAAAAGTCAAACAGGTCAATTCTTGGTCAAAGTCAAGGTCAACGGTCCATGTTGACCCAACTCGTCGAGTGCATCTTACTGACGAGTCCTTCCATAACTCAAGAAGTCGTGAAGCCCCCAGTTGACTCATTGAGTTTCCAAACAACTTGTCGAGTCCATGCTTTTTCACAAGTCGATACTGTTGGATTAGTGTCTAAGTCCATAACTATTTTGGTATGTACTTGAACCGATGGTGCATGGTCCTTTTGGGTTGCCTTCACCAAAGCAACTTGATTGGAGAAATAAATAAAGAGAGAGAGAGGTTATTATGATTTATTAATATGTTATAAGAATAATATATTAAAGGAGGAATCATATTTGTTTAATTAATATTGGTCAATAATTAATTAGGAATTAATTTTGTGATCAAGTGTAATTAATTAAACTAGAGGGGCTGAATTGTAATTATGTGATAGTTACAATATATGGTAATAGTTATCGTAAATATGGGTTGAACGAATTCAAGGAGATAAGGATCCTTGAAATCGTCCAAAGGATAAAGGATAAGGGTTTTCAAGGCTTATCTTATGGTTGCTTTGTGGATAAGCAACTAGATAAGGATAATGACTGAAACCCTATCTCTACACCTATATAAAGACCCTAAGGCCTTAGAATTCGTGTACTTGTTCCCAAGGAGTCCTAAGGATGAATTCTAACCTCTCTCCTCTTTCTTTATACCTTCTCCATTTGCTCTTGGTGTTTGTAAGCCATTAGAGGAGTGACACTTGTGACTCTAAGCATTCCAAAGTCAATTCAACGAGGAATTCGGATTGTTATTGCTACATAACAATCAAGGTATGATCTTAAACCTAATTACATATTAATATGATTACTTGAATACTAATATTAGGGTTTATAGTCTTGGATTCAAAGCATGTACAATAGAGAAACCTAAATCCAAGCATTAGGGTTTGTATGAGCACATAGGATGTCTTATGACCAAAACCCATCAGTGGTATCAGAGCCATTGGTTTGGTTTCAATTGTATGAACTTGATATATTAGGGTTTATTTCCAATAAACCCTAAGAGGATAGGGTTTTTGGAGATTAGGGTTTGCAAACCCTAATTTGCAAGGGTTTGAATAAGATCTTCAAATCCTTTCCTTAAACCCTTAAATTTCGAAATCTAGGGTTTGTTATAATCCCTTGATTTTTGAAATTTGCCTCCTCCCCAAGATAAGGTCCTAACTTTTAGGGATTTGGATTACCCATATCTTGTAATTATCCTCTAATTGTTATATATGGTAATTCAAGATCTTGCATTATCCATCCATGTTTTCGAAATCTATATAGATATTTAAGGGATTAGGATAACTTAAATGTCTAAATGGTAATTATCCTCATTATTTAGATAATCCCTTATGATTTAATAATTAAATTAATAGTCTAATTTAAGATAATTATTAAATCAAGAGTTTTAATATTTAAAATTTTAAATTTAAATGTCATAAATTCGAAATTTTAAGATAGATTAAAACTAAATTGTTTTGAAATGTTTCAAAACTTGCCCTCAAGTTATGGAATTTAAAAGTTGATTAGGAATATTAAATTCTAAAACCCTAGTTTTGAAAGGTTCAAATACACCCTTATGGTTTTATTAATTAATTAAGGAGTATAATTAAAAGAGATTTAATAAATCCATAAAAGTTTAGGTTAACCATTTAATTGAATTAAAAGTGTAATTGTTAAAGCTAACCACATAGTATTTTAAAAGTATAAAATGCACCCTATACTATATATATATATATATATATATATATATATATATATATATATATATATATATATATATATATATATATATAACATTAAAAGTCTAACATTATATATATGTATGAGTAAAAGTCAGTCTTACCGTTAGTAGGCCTCATTCACGAAGCTGGTCTATAAGGGGTGTTTAAGGAAATTGCCTATAAAATGGCGATTGAATGGGTATCCACTCTTACCCACCGCACTCTTGACTAGTGGAGGGTCGTTAGCCGAACGGGTAGGATAGGACAAAACCTTCCATTATAAGTGTAATGAAATACAAAGTAACTAAATGTTTTTCTAATTCCCAATCTTAGTTACTTAAGCAAAAGTGAATTGATGCAATTCCATGAAATTACACTTTGTGCCCTTGCGAAGACGTTAGTGGAGCGTGTGTTGTTTACCGGCACACTAAATGGTTCTAAGCAAAGGTTGCAAAGGGTGACTCAATGTTTGTCATAGTTCGGTGGAGCATGTGTGGTTTACCGGCGCATCGAATGGGTGATTGTAACATGTGAGGGCACCATGTAAGTTTGCATGGTTATTCACACCCGCTTTGTGATCCTCGGCATCCCAGTCACAAACAAGAGGGGCATATCGAGATTTAAACACGCCATTGAAAGTTCAATGAAAATTGATGTTTGCATATTTCTACAACGAATGGATATGATTCTTAGTTATGTTATTTATGGGAATGTCGAGAATTTACCAAATAGGGAGAGTTTCTCATCGCCCAAAGTTTCAATTGGACTGAAATTTGGAATCACGCAACTTGGTTGCATGATGAATGAGAAATTTCATATTTGGAAATTAGACAAATTCGTTGACAAAGTGTCAAGTGAAGGACTAGGAGATCGAGTACACAAAGTTGTGTGTTGATCAAGTTCACCATAAGAGTAACAAAGATATTCGTCATGATTTACTAAAGGCTTAGTAAATACGATTACACTTACAAGATTAAGTGTGATTCTGAATTGATTAAAGGGTTTAGATCAATAGTAGAACGAATAAGAAGAATCAAGTAGGCAGAAAGATAAGAGTTTCTCCATTCTAAGAAGAAGGGAGAGTAGCTTTTATGCTTTATGATAAGTCTTAATGATTAAGAACCATGTCTCAATTGATCCTCTAAGTGAGTCTTAGTACAATTGTATGTTTAAGAAGAGGAATCAAGGATTGAAGAAATGGTTAGATCAAGAAGTCTATCATACTTCGTTCCAATAACAAGTCTTAAAGTTAAGATTGTGACAATGAGTGAAAAGTATTAAAGGTTTATAACATTCATCAAATGTGGAAAGTTGTGATGTCTTGAATAAGACAACGATCGACTAGGACCAATTTATGAAGTGTTTTGATAAAAACCACACTAACTCTTGAATATTTGTTTGTCAAGAAATGTTTATTCACAAAAGAATCGTATATGTCAAGGAGTCAGTGGGAGTCTTTATAGTCTTGAAAAATTTCAAGAACAAATCAAATAAACCTTATCGATCATCACTAGCACACGAGTTGAGGTTTACAACCTATCGTGTTGACAATATTTTGATTCTGTGCTGTTCCAGTTGAGTTAATTATGCACGTGAGTTCTATGAGTTCTCATTTTGAACGCATAAAAGGCAAGGCACCTTAATCAATGAAAAGTACATTGATAGGAAAAGGTGAGCTACTTAACTACTTGGAAGACATGGTGGGCAGCTGTGCTACCATAAGGCAAGAAATCAAGATTAAGAAAGTTCGGTCCATATGAGTTTGAATTTGTCGTAAACTTTGGTTTTAACAAATTCACATGGATAGGAACACATACACCGTTTAAATCTAAGTGTCATAAGATTTCCTCCTTCATGAAAATGATTGTGAGGAAATGCTTTCACTAAGAAAGATTTTAAGAAGATAGTGATTGTAAAATTGCATTCTCGAATTCGATTATGGTTACGATATCCCTTTCCATAATTTGAATGGTGAGGTTTGGCAATTAGTCTTAATTGTTGAGACACACATATGAACTATCTAAAGTCAAAGGTGTATAAGTTCAAGAAGCCTTGATAAAAGATTATCAAAGCATTAAGTATTAGAAACATGGACTTAAGAAATTCAATAGGTATTGTTTTCTGAAAGTTAAGATGTTTATGAATACATGTCAAAGCTAGTGGGAGCATAAGTGTTATGTTTTACAATAATCATCATGATAGTGGGAGCATAAATGTTATGATTGTATGATTATTAAGGCACGTATTGCAAAGTTGGCAATATTAATTATAGAAAACAAGAGTTAAACCTTGCAAAGTAGTAAGGGTTATAAAGTTGTTTTGCTATAATTACGGGAGAGAACATTATGCTTCATTTAAAATCTAAAGGATTAGGTTGTGGAATGTTTATAAATTTAGTCAAAAGTACATAGTGTGTTCTTAAAATTTCGATTATGATTACGACATTCCTCTTCACAATTCGAATTTTGAGAACATATAAAATAAAACATTGTGCATCGTGTCCCATACGCTTCGGGTATAGGATCGATTGAAAATGCTTTAATGTTTGACCATTCTAAAATTTTCCAAATGTCTAGCGCATTTAGAGGGAAAAGGGACTAGAATCGGTTTTGACTAAAATAATTAAACAACTATCAAAGAACAATCCAAAGTTCGACGAGGATTAGTTGCTTGTGAGTAGTTGGAAGCATGGTATTAATGGACCATATTAACATCATTACAAATAGAAAAGATTCTATTAAGAATGAGTTGTCATGAGGAAAATATGGAAGCGTGTTCATATTAGGAAGTAAATATTGAAAATCTATGTCTAGATTAGAAACTTTTATGCAAAAGGATGTTCAAAGGAATGTACTTTGAGAGAGAGACATCATATCTATGGAATTGTCTTGTAACAATCTCCGATAGAGGACTTTGTAATATCATTGGCAATAATCTTTGTGACTTTGGTGCAGTGAAATTACGAAAGAATCATTGCATAAAATGTTAGAATCTAGCATATTCTATAAGTGGCAAGAATTTGATATTCTTAAACTGATGAAAAACGGATTTGGAGTTGTGAAATGAGAATGATTGGAAATGTGTCCAATGTGATCTATTTCACAAAGTAAGAACCATAGGTAAAAATTGTGTACATGCTAGGAGCATGGGACAAGTGTAATAATTCAAGTAAGAAGTTGATTACCCGAAACGACAAATAATGAGTAATCAATATGGTGATAAATAAAAGGCGTTTTATTTATACTCAAAGGTTTGAGGTCATATGGGATTAGTATTATTCTTGTGTTTCACTTTGCATGTTTTGACTTCCAGAATAATTGAGTTTATTAAGAATAATCGAATTATTCGAACGGGCCACAGTCATTCATATGTTGGAAGTAGATATGAATGAAGACTGTCGTGAATTGGTGTGTGGATTGTCTAGAAGAGTATTAGACATAAGCAAATGTTTGCTGCAACGTTCATGAGTGCTTATGAATATGATTTGAGCATTGGATTAAACCCACGCTCACTTGGATCACTCCATGAATTGTGAGTGATTAGTGAGACAATAACATCTTATATTCTTGAAACTGAGATGTGTGAGTTGTATCTTGCGAATCGGTTGCACATTGATAATATGTAAACGCACTAGTAACTTGGTGTTATAAAACATATTGTTGTGTGTGATTCAGTGAGTGAGTGCAAGCAAGCATTGTATCAAAGTTTATCCGTTCCTTTTATTCAAAGAATAAAAGCGATATCTTTGGGCCCCTAGATGATTTAGTGATGACAAACGTAAATGCTCGGCCGGGTTAGGGCTAATTTGATTTGTTCAATTAGTCAATCGTCATAAATCGGAGATCAAGATATAGTACAAAGAGAATGATTAGAAATCATATCTCAGACGATATCTAGAATGGAGGAATATATGATCCCTTATCTAAGGACACACGTATCTGATAGGATCAGAGTTGACAGCAGCTTTGGAAAGCTACGATTGCAGATCAGGATCTGAAGTCATACGCAGAATAGTTATTAGACTTATCCAAGTGGGAGACTGTTGGATTAGTGTCTAAGTCCATAACTATTTTGGTATGTACTTGACCCGATGGTGCATGGTCCTTTTGGGTTGCCTTCACCAAAGCAACTTGATTGGAGAAATAAATAAAGAGAGAGAGAGGTTATTATGATTTATTAATATGTTATAAGAATAATATATTAAAGGAGGAATCATATTTGTTTAATTAATATTGGTCAATAATTAATTAGGAATTAATTTTGTGATCAAGTGTAATTAATTAAACTAGAGGGGCTGAATTGTAATTATGTGATAGTTACAATATATGGTAATAGTTATCCTAAATATGGGTTGAACGAATTCAAGGAGATAAGGATCCTTGAAATCGTCCAAAGGATAAAGGATAAGGGTTTTCAAGGCTTATCTTATGGTTGCTTTGTGGATAAGCAACTAGATAAGGATAATGACTGAAACCTATCTCTACACCTATATAAAGACCCTAAGGCCTTAGGATTCGTGTACTTGTTCCCAAGGAGTCCTAAGGACGAATTCTAACCTCTCTCCTCTTTCTTTATACCTTCTCCATTTGCTCTTGGTGTTTGTAAGCCATTAGAGGAGTGACACTTGTGACTCTAAGCATTCCAAAGTCAATTCAACGAGGAATTCGGATTGTTATTGCTACATAACAATCAAGGTATGATCTTAAACCTAATTACATATTAATATGATTACTTGAATACTAATATTAGGGTTTATAGTCTTGGATTCAAAGCATGTACAATAGAGAAACCTAGATCCAAGCATTAGGGTTTGTATGAGCACATAGGATGTCTTATGACCAAAACCCATCAGATACAACCCTAACTGACTTGTCGAGTTGTCTTGCTGACTCGTTGAGTTCATGCAGAACGCTCAAAGGCTAATCTTCATCGGACTCGCCGATTTGGCCATGCAACTTATCGAGTCCCTTCAGTCCTTTCTCCATTCTGATGTTTATAAGCCACCCCAAATCTCCATATTGCAGATCTAAGTTCCTAAGGTATGCTTCCTACGTAAAGTTGCAATCTTTATGTACATGCAATGTGCTAAGGGCCAAAATCAAGTTAAAGAAGAGGTTCTAGGTGAGGAAAATGCATTATCTTGCTAAAGGTTGAAGCTTTATGACTATGAGAACCAAGATGAGCCTAGATCTGAAGTTGCAACTACAGATCATGCCCAACACCCGAAATAAATTACCAACACGCTAAAATAGCCCTAATCTCAGGAATGGAGCGATCTAGCTAGAAGGAAGTCAAGGTAACGACTTGTTACCTTCAAAGTGATGTTAAGATGGAGTAGAATTCGGATCCACAACTTTTCCTTTCTCCAAGCTCCTTTATCTTTAAGATCTTCTCACCAAAATCCACCTTCCAAGCTTAATAACACACAAATATGGTGAGTACATATGATTTAGGGCTTCTAAGCTCAAGGGGGGTGTAAGGGAGACTAATGACCCTTTAAATATGGTGTAAAACCTTGGAAATTAGGGTTTCATCCTCCAGCTCCACTCGTCGAGTTGTGTCCTCCAACCCGTCGAGTTTGTAACTTAAGACACGCGGCCATATCCGATCCTACTCGATGAGTCAGGGCATCCAACTCGTCAAGTAGACCTTTCAAAATGAATACAAGACTGTAAGGTTTATACCTGATAGTCAGGGTGTTACGGGGCCCAATTTGGAAAATTGGGCCATATTTGGGCTTCGGGTGATTATTTTGGAATTTGGGCCATTGGACAATTGGATTAGGGCTACGTTAGGGAAAGGGTAAAAAGGTCTTTTACCCTTGTTTGGACTCTTAGTGTGGGTTGGGATCCGATTATTAATTGGATGTTATTTTGTGATTGATAAGGCGGGGATTGTAGCGGGACAACAGCTACAAATTTTTTCAGTGAGATTCAACAGTGTGAGGTAAGTTTCCTCACCATGTTTAGTGGGTCTAAGGCACCAATGCAGGCCTACGATTAATTATGCTAGGATACTAGATGTCTGTGTGACTCTTGTATGTGTATATGCTTATATGAATTGTACGTTGGGAGGGGGCTGTTATGCGATTTTGGGTGGGGCTTGTTATACTCATTGGGTAGAGCTCGTTATGCGAGTTTAGGCGGGGTCTGTTATACTCAATGCGCGGGGCCCATTATGTGAGTGTGGACGGTGCCCGTTACACTCATTGGACGAGGCCTATTATGTGTTTATTTGTTTGTTTATGGTATGTGGTATTTTAGGGAACTCACTAAGCTTTATGCTTACGTTTTTTTAGTTTTTGTTTCATGTACTTCAGGATCAAAAGGGAAGATCCTAGGATGATTGCAGAAAACACACCACCTTTTTCCACATTTTGAGATTTACTCTGATATGTTTTGATGTAGTGACATATTTTGATCTTTTGGTTTTGAATGACAATGTTTGGATTAATGTTTTTGATTAAATCAAAAATGAAATTTTTGGGTCTTTTTTTAAGACGTTACAAGTTGGTATCAAAGCCTTGGTTTGAGGGATTGTAACATACTCTTGGGTGTGTTTGAACTCAAACTGAGGATTTGGTAAAGTTTATCAAAAAGAAATGCATTTTTAAGAAAAGAGTTTTCTAATACAAGAAAGGGTGTGGTGCATGAAATCAATCGAGCATAAGTAAGTTTTCCCAATATACTCATACATGTTATCTGATATGATTTGACCTGTGAATCTACGAATCGCATGCTAGTTAGGGCTAAGGATCTGCTCAATATTTGTGTGATAGAACGCCAGGAGAGATGCCTTTGTATGTCTCTTGTATGAGCTTGTAGAGTTGCATGCTAGTACTGAATAGTCAATGATAAGATGGCTTGATTAGGTGATGCTGGGTTCTAATTACTTGATGCTTGAATGCTGATTGCTTTGTGCTTTTTAGGAGTTCTCACTAGCTTTAACTAAACAGTAATTGAATATGCTAAGTTACATATTATGGGAACTAAATAATTGTAGAAGGTTAGGTTTTAACTCTATTGCGCAGTTCTTGTTTGAGTCTAACTGTTGTAGTGTGAGACCTCTCATTTGAAGAATTATCTAGTTTTGGTGATATGTAATTATATTTGTGAGCTAGTTAGAGAAAGTTAGAGGGAGTTCCTTTTTGCAGCTGATGACGAAGAGTGGTATGGATTTTGCCATAGGAAATCCTATGATGAGATTTAGTACTAAGAGCCATGTCTTGATGAGGGCTAATTGTACGGATATAAGATGACTTGGCAGATTTAAGGCAATCCTTGAGGAAAGCATTGATAGATGTGGAAGATAGTATGGGTAAGGATCTGTACCCGAGTCAAGAAGAGTTGCGATGAAACCAGGAAGCTTGTAGAGTTTGTGATTCATCGATATATTCTTACTGTTTATATGGTTGACTTTCATTATGGTGACTCTGCGGGGCATAATTGTTGGCAGTTATGGTGCTGGAGAGGGCTTGGGCTCAGGTTATGGAGTTGGGCAGTTGGATGATCAGACGAGGGGGTTTATTTCATTTGAGATTATGTGTTGCATTCTTGAGCAAACTCATGTGATCTTTGGTACGGTCAACGAGGGCATTATGTAGATTTTGGATGAGCGGTTGAGCTTGTTTCATTCTTAGATAGTGGCCTTAGTGGAGTGTGTTCTTTGACCGTCAGGGAGTTCTGGGCATGTGGAGCTCCTGACTATCACGGGGCGAAGGACCCTATAGTGAGCAGGATGTGGTTAATGGATGTTAATAACACCTTCCACACCAGCAGTTTCCCCATGGGGAAAGGTCATACTTGCTTCCAATCTTTTGAAGGATGGGGCACGAGATTGGTGGGAGGAGGTGGGATGCATAGTTGGTGACTAGGTTGTTGATACGATGACATGGGATGATTTTGTGACCAGATTTAGGGCTGAGTTAGCACTGGTGATTGAGGTGCAACTATTGGTGCAAGATTTTCAGGATCTATGCCAGAATATTGAGACGGTGGCTGAGATCACCATGATGTTTCGAGAGAGGGCATTTTTAGTTCCGCAATATGTGGTGGACAAGGAGATGAAGAAGGCGAGGTATCACTAGATGTTGAGGAGCGATATTAGGCAGTTTATGAGCCGATCCAGTTTCAAGGCACTAGAGGATATGATAGTGAGGGCTAGAGAGAGGGATATTGATCTCGAGATGGAGAGGAAGAGGAAGTTGGTTGGGACTCACGTATCGGCAGGTGGGTCAAGTAAGAGGCCAAAGGTTTTTGATGAGATAGGGAAGGTCCAACTAGGTCATGACCGATGTGGAAAGTACGACAGGATGCACGATGGGGTGTGAAAGGTGGGTGGTTCTGGCTGCTTCAAGTACGGCTGGATAGGCCAAATTAGAAGGAATTGAACTACTACCACCACCACCACCCTGATATTTGATTTGATTTCATTTCATTACAATCAGAGGGGTCACAAGAAGGCCCGTTATATGAGTTTGGCTGCAGCAGGACTGGTGTCAGCACATGCTCTTGTAACTCTTCGGATTAGTGATGGACACTAGGGTCGGGCGGATGCACCTGTGGTGAAGAGCAGGGATTTCCGGCTGATGGTTGAGGAGGCTCATGCAGTTCCCGACATGGTGATGGATATGTATGTTCTCCTTGTCTCTTAATTTATATTGATTTGTCTGCTTTATATTTATGTGTTTTATTTTAGAATCGTTCCTCGTGAACGGTATTTTTGCTTTGGTATTGTTTGATTCGGGGGCTACTCGATCCTTTGTATTGCTTGCGCTAAGCAAGAGGTTTGTTGGAACTCCGGGTGAGCTGGATTGTCCATTAGATGTCGAGATCACAGATGATAGATCTGTTCGGTTTGCGAGAGTTCATCAGGGTTGTAATCTTCAGTTTTTCAGTGAGGAGTATTCGATTGATTTGGTTCCCATCCCTTCGCGCGGCAAGAAGGTTATTTTGGGAATGGATTGGCTGAGCCCCAATGGGGAGGTGATCAATTGTGAGAAACAGTTAGTCTGGATTCAAACTATGAGTGGGGGAGACTTAGTGGTTCAGGGAGAAAGAGCTCAAAGTGGGTCGATGTTGTGTCGACAACGAGGGCTAGACGCTATATTTAACAGGGTTATACATTATTTGTCGCCTATGTTATGGATACCCAGGTTAAGGGTAAGCCAACCGTGGATGATGTGTCGATTGTATGGGATTATCCCAATATGTTTCCGTAGGATTTTCATGGGGTGCCTCCGGAGAGTTAGGTTGAGTTCAGGATTGATCTGGTTCCAGGTGCGACTTTGATAGCCAAAGCACCTTATTGGTTGGCTCCTCCCGAGATGATGGAGTTGTTTACACAGCTACAGGAGCTGTTAGAGAAGGGATTAATTCGAATGAGCAGTTCTCCATGGGGAGCACTAATATTGTTTGTAAAGAAGAAGGATGGGTCTCATAATATGTGCAATGACTAATGGGAGCTGAATAATGTAATGATGAAGAATCATTATCCACTCCTGAGGATTGATGATCTTTTTGACCAGCTTCAGGGTGCATCTTGGTTTTCCAAGATTGATTTGTTATTGAGTTATCATCATATGAGGGTTAGAGAGGAGGATGTGCAGAAGACAGCTTTCTAGACTCGTTATAGTCATTACGAGTTCGTGGTGATACCTTTTGGGTTAACCAATGGTCCAGCTGTGTTTATGGATCTCATGAACCATGTGTATTGGCCGATGTTGGATCGGTCTATGATTGTATTTATCAATGATATATTGGTTTATTCCAAGACCTAGGAGTAGCACGAGGAGTACTTAAGGGAAGTGCTAGAGACTTTAAGGAGGGAGAGACTTTTCTCAAAGTTCTCAAAGTGTGAGTTCTGGTTATACGAGGTGAAGTTTCTGGGGTTTTCTAGTCAACCAGAATGGTATTCTGGTCGATTCGGCCAAGGTCGAGGTCGTGATGTAGTGGGAGGTTCCGAAATCTCCATCTGAGATTCGAAGTTTCCTTGGTCTAGCAGGTTATTATTTGAGGTTTATCCAGGATTTTTCCCAAATAGTTGTTCCATTGACTCGGTTGACAAAGAACATGGTTACATCTCGTTGGTGGCATGAGCAGTAGGCAACTTTTGAGACTCTAAGACAGCGGTTGTGCGAGGCACCGATTCTGTTCCTACTGGAGGGTGTTGAGGATTTTGTGGTTTATTGTGATACGTTGATCACGGGTTTCAGAGCAATATTAATGCAGAGGGGTCACGTAATCACTTATGCTTCGAGGCAGCTGAAGCCTCATAAGGCGAATTATCCGACGCATGACTTGGAGTTGGGGGCTATGGTTTTCGCCCTCAAGATTTGGTAGCATTTCCCCTACAGGGCCCGTTGTACCATCTACACGGATCACAAGATCCTATGGTATCTGATGGATTGTAAAGCCCGCATTTGCCTGTGTATCAATCAGATCCGTTTGATGGTGCGGAATCCCAATCAAACGGATGATGTCAGATCAAATAGAAGAGAATGAGAAGAAGAATAATATGAATCTTGAATGTATTGATAATATGAATTAAGTTCCTTACACAAGATTCACCCACACAAACGTTCCTTTCTCTCTACCCGTAAACTCTCTAGAGTTCATCAATCTATTCCTCACACCCTAATACCTATATTTATACTAGGAGAACATGGGCTGGAAACAAAGGGGTCGTAAATGAGTTTACGGCCGTAAACTCAGCCGTAAACTAGACCATAAATTCATAAATATTACAGAAAAATACAATTGCCCAGAAAAGTAAAGTATAAACCATATTTTGACCCAACAATCCCCCCCTTGGTTTATAGCTTTCTTTTCTAAATGGCCCAACAAGCTCCCCCTAAAAAGTAGCTGGCTCTTCTTGTCAATCTTCAATTGGAGATTGGCTTCAACGTTTATCTTCGATAACTTCACTGCTTCAAGATGAACTTGATGAATCTTCAATGAATGACTTCATCTTGACTAGTTGGACTTTTCTTCAGAATTTGACATTGAACGCACATCGGGTGAGGAGGCTTCTTGTACCGATTCTTGAAAGATGGCGCTTTCAGCTTGAGAATCTTCATAGAGAACATCAGAGAGAAATAATTTTCTGGATCACTTCAGCAGGTACAACAATAGCAGCAGACTGATTGAGGAGGCTTCAATGCAATCCGTCACATAATCTTCAATTTCTGCTTCACCTTGCTTCTGGGGTTGAAAGGTTGAATTTGAAAGAATAATCTTCATTTCTTACTCCTTCAAATGAGAATTCTTCGATGCTCACGGACGAGGTTTTGGCTCAGAAATCTTCAACACAAACTCCATGAGTCTTATCTATACCTGAAATCACTTTTCAAGACAAAAACAAAACTAAAAAAAAAAACTTAGCACACAAATTAAAACAGGAACAAAAATATTTTTGGATTTTTTATTTCTTTTGAACAAGAAATTAAACAGAAATAACACTATTTTTGGATTTTTAATTTTTCTGATTTTTTTTTTATTTTTGAATTTTTTTTATTTTCATTATTTTTAATTGTTAATTCTCCCCTAATATTTAAATTAGAAGAAACTATTGTTGGAATAGTGTCTAAGGCTATAACTATATTCGATGGTGCATGGTCCTTTTGGGTTGCCTTCACCATATCAACTTGAAGGATGATTTGTTAAGAGAGAGTAAATATTATAAGGAATAATATTTAGTTATTTGATTAATATAAGTCATAAATTAATTGGTATTAATTTGGTGACTTAAAGAGATTAATTAAATAAGAGGGTATAAACTGTCAATTGTTTGATAGTTAGACTTTAGACTATAAATCCATTAGGATGGACTTTGGACGGTTTCTAAGAGCTTTAGGATAGCTCAAAATAGTCCATATGGTTATCTATGGAATGGATTTGGATAGCCTTAAGTGAAGATTATCCAATTAGGGTTTAGGGTGAAACCCTTAAGGAGTCTAAAGGTATAAATAGGCCCTTGGGTGTGGAATTCGTGTACAACCTTTCAGAACCTAAAGCAAGGAACCTCTGGCCGAATTCCATCCCCTCTCCTCTCTCCTAAATCATCTTGCTTGCTATTGGTGTTTGTAAGCCATTAGAGGAGTGACAATTGTGACTCTAGAAGCTCCAAGACAAGAAGATCAACAAGGAACTCAAAGGTATGATTCTAGATCTGTATTAATGTTGTTGTTTAACCTAATTAGCCATTAGAAGTCTTGGTTTCAAAAGCATGTTTATTAGAAAGCCTAGATCCAAGCAATAGGGTTTTGCATGCGCACATAGGAAAGTTCTTATGGCTAAAACCCAACAGTGGTATCAAAGCCTAGATTGCTTTTCTACAAATTGTTGCTTGAATAACTGAAACAAACCTGCAAAATTCGATTTTTTGGTTTTGAGTCACTGACTCGTCGAGTTCCATGGTGGACTCGTCGAGTAGGCCTGACTCGTCGAGTCCCCTTGTGCACTCGGCGAGTCCAAGCGTCAGGAAGGGCCAGATTCGGGATTTCTTTGTGTTTATCTTATCCAAACTTTCCATAAACTAATTAGATCAATATGAATCCGATTTCTTGATAAATATAAGTGTTATCTTGATCTAGTTAAAGGTAATTATCAACTAATTAAAATATTTAATTTACTTATATGATAATAATTAATTATTTTTGGTAATTATCTTCAAAGAAATCAAGATAAATCAAATAAAGATAATTAGAATATTAAATTGTTAATTGGAATTATTTGTTATTTGATCCTCCATGTTTTTAAATGTTTAAAACCTACCCTATAGTTTTAAAATTTAAATTTGTGATTAAAAGCTTTAATTTAGACAACTTAAATTTCAAACACTAGATTTTGAAAAGTTTAAAATACAACCCTATACTTATATGACATTATTAGAATAATATATATATGTATAACTAAATGCTAGTCTTACCGCTAGTAGGCCTCATTCACGAAGCCGATCTATAAGGTGGGTATAAGGTTGCGGCCTATAAAATGGCGCTTAATGGGTGTACACTCACACCCACCGCTTGCTTGATTGGTGGAGGGTCGTTAGCCGAACGGGTAGGATAGGGAAACCTCATCCTCTCATTAAAAGTATAATAAGAAATACGAAGTAACTAAATTTTTTTTTAAATTTCCCAATCTTAGTTACTTTAGGAAAAGTGAATTGATGCAATTCCATGAAATTACACTTTGCACCTTGCTAAGATGTTAGTGGAGCGTGTGTGGTTTACCGGCACACTAATTGGTTCTAAGCGAAGGTGGCGAAGGGTGATTCATTGTTTATCATAGTTCGATGGAGCGTGTGTGGTTTACCGGCACATCGAATAGGTGATCGTAACAATGAAGGCACCATGTAAATTTGCATGGTAATTCACACCCGCTTTGTGATCCTCGGCATCCCAGTCACAAACAAGAGGGGCATATCGAGATTTAAACATGCCATTGAATAGTTCAATGAATCTCATCCGAACCTAGGAATTCTCAAAAACACTTAGGACCAAAAGTTTAAGTTTTGTGATGGAGAATTAGTGAATCGTCATTCACTTACCTTCAATTTATTTGCATGTTGGATTACGGCATCCCTTTTCTAGTATGTAAATGTTATTGTTGGATCCTAGCCCTAATTTTTCTTATTGGGTGATAATTAGGGATTCTTGTTCTAATCTATCTTTGTCCTTTCTATAGATGTCAAACGCAAACAACGCTGCTGCTAGTTCTTTCACGTTGATGAGCCTTTGCCAAAAGGTCACCTTCGATGGAACGAACTTTGGCGAATGGATAAGATACATTCGCACCATTGCTCGCTATGAGGATAAAGAGTATGTCCTCGACGAGAAGCTCGAGAAAATCAACCTAGAAATTGCTACTCCCGCTGAAATCACCGCCTTTGAAACCCATGAGCGAGATGCGACGAAAGTACATTGCATCATGATCGCCACCATGAACTCCGAGTTCCAAAAGTCCTACGAGGACATGTATCCATACGAGATGCATCAAGACTTGTTGGAGAGGTACCACCAAAACGCGAGACAAGAGCATTACGAGATCTTCACCAACATGATTTCCGCTAAGATGGGTCATGGAGAATCTCTTACCGTGCACTTGCAAAAGATGCAAAGGTATGTCGACCGCCTTCGCAAGTTGAACGTTGACTTCGGCGAAGACTTGGCGATCGACATGGTGCTTCACTCTTTGCCTCCGATGTATAATCAATTTAGGATGACCTACCACATGAACAAAGAGGAGGTCACTCTAAGTAAGCTCCAAGGTCTCTTGAGGGTTGCTGAGAGCAATTTCAAGGACAAGTCTGTTGCACCAACTCCCAATCCGTCTGCTGCTCCTGTCTTGGCAATTGGTCAAGGGAAGGGAAAGAAGAGGAAAGCTTCTTCAAATAACTATCGAAAGGTGAAAGCCCGAGATGGTTCCTCTTCTAGTGGGACAAAAGTTGATCCCTCTAAGCCCTGCTCTAACCCGAAGGAGGCAGAGTGCCACCACTGCCACAAGATAGGACATTGGAAGAGAAGCTGCCCGGATTACCTGCAAGCCATCAAGGAAGGAAAGATCAAGCCATCTTTCGCAGGTATATATGCAATAAAATCTAACGATTCTAATCATGCTATTTCTTGGGTTCTTGACACCGGTTGTGGTTATCACATTTGTTCTAATGTGCAGGGACTAAAAGGAAGTAGGGATGTGGAGCAAGGAAGGATCAATCTAATCATGGGGAACAGAAGATCGTCGCCTGTGACCAAGATTGGAGTGTATTCTTTGGTGCTTAAGAATAGTTTAGTTTTAGATTTGAACAATTGTTGCTATTCGCCAGAAATGGCTAGAAACATCATTTCATTTCATGGTTTATATAGACAAGGTTTTAGATTTTCTTTTAATAATGAGAATGGTTCTATTTTGGCTTATCTAAATGGTGTCTTTTATTTTGAAGCTATACCATGTAATGGAATATATGAAACTGTTATGATTGTTGATAACTTAGGAAATGATGTTTTGAATATTGATTCTTCCACTAGTATGGATAAAGCATCCTTGTGGCATTGTCGTCTTGGACATGTCAACAAGAAACGCATAGCCCAACTCCAAAAGGATGGAGTGTTGGAGTCATTCGACCTTAGGGAAGATGACACATGCGAGTCTTGTTTACTTGGAAAGATGACTAAGTCACCCTTCACGAGTACTTGTGAAAGGGGTGAGGGACTATTAGACCTAATACATACCGATGTATGTGGACCTTTTAGATCAACCACGAAGGATGGGAACCGCTTCTATGTGACCTTTACCGATGATTATAGTAGATATGGGTATATCTATTTAATCAAGCAAAAGTCAGAAACCTTTGAAAAGTTCAAAGAGTTCAAGAATGAAGTGGAGAATCAATTGGGCAGGAAAATCAAGATGCTTCGATCCGATCGAGGAGGAGAGTACCTAAGTCTTGAATTCCACGATTATCTCAAGGAGTGTGGAATAGTTTCGCAATTGACGCCTCCTAGGACACCGCAATTGAATGGTGTGGCAGAAAGGCGTAATCGAACCTTATTGGATATGGTTCGCTCTATGATGAGTCGTGCTTCACTACCTATCTTCTTTTGGGGGTATGCCTTAGAGACTGCCGCCCATATCCTTAACCGAGTCCCTACCAAGAAGGTTGCCAAAACACCTCACGATATGTGGACGGGGAAAGCTCCCTCGTTGGCACATATCAAGGTTTGGGGTTGCGAGGCTTTCGTAAGACGAGATACTCACGACAAGCTTGAACCTCGAAGTGAGCGATGTATTTTCATCGGCTACCCGCAAACTTCCTTTGGATATCTCTTCTATAGACCGAAAGATAATGTTATCTTTGTTGCGAGGAGAGGAGTTTTCCGAGAGCGAGAACTCATAAGCCAAGGAGACAGTGGGAGGCAAATCGAACTTGAAGAGATTCAAGAATCGATAGATGAAGGAACCTCTACCGCTGGCGTTCAACCCGAGGAGGAAACTCCGGTTGAACCGATTGACGAATCCTTACCTCTTAGACGTTCCGATAGAGTTAGAGTTCAACCCCAGTTTTATGGTTTTCATATTACTACCGAAGGGGACACGTATATTAGTGATGGTACACTAGTAAATCTTGATGAACCTAATAGCTATAAGGAAGCCATGGCAGGCCCGGAGTCTGCGAAATGGAAAGAGGCGATGGATAGCGAGATCCAATCCATGTACGATAACCAAGTTTGGAATTTGGTTGATTACGTGCCCGAACGTAAGACCGTAGGGTGCAAGTGGATCTTCAAGAAGAAGACCGACGTGGATGGGAACATACACACATACAAAGCGCGATTGGTTGCGAAGGGATTTACTCAAACTCCCGGAGTTGACTATGATGAGACCTTCTCACCAGTTGCGAAGATTAAATCTATTAGAGTGATGCTAGCAATTGCCGCATTTCATGATTATGAGATTTGGCAAATGGATGTCAAGACCGCTTTCCTTAACGGAAAGTTGGCTGAGGATGTTTACATGGCTCAGCCAGAGGGGTTTGCGGATCCGAAGCATCCGAATAGAGTGTGTAAGCTTGAGAAGTCCATTTATGGACTTAAGCAAGCGTCTCGCAGATGGAATCTTTGCTTCGATGAGAAAGTCAAAGAGTTTGGATTTGTACGAAGCGAAGACGAATCTTGTGTATATGTCAAAGCCAGTGGGAGTGTAGTAAGCTTCCTCGTTCTATATGTCGATGACATATTACTCATAGGAAACGACATCCCGACTCTGCAGGAGGTTAAGTCCTGGCTCGGGAAGTGCTTCGCTATGAAGGACCTCGGAGAGGCTTCTTACATTTTGGGAATAAGGATAGTAAGAGAAAGAAGTAAGAGACTAATTGGACTTAGTCAGAATACTTACTTGGAGAAGGTACTAAAACGTTTTAGTATGGAAAACTCAAAGAAGGGAGAACTACCGATACAAGGAAATGCCAAGTTGAGTAAGACTCAAAGTCCGAGTACCGAAGCTGAGATAGCAGAAATGAGCCAAGTACCATACGCTTCCGCAGTTGGCTCAATCATGTACGCTATGACTTGTACTCGCCCTGATGTAGCCTTCGCTTTGAGCATGGTTAGCAGATATCAAGGGAATCCTGGCAAAGCACATTGGATTGCGGTGAAGAACATCCTTAAGTACCTTCGGAGGACGAAAGAATGGTTCTTAGTCCTTGGAGGGAGTGATGACTTGAAGGTGCGAGGTTATAGTGACGCCAGCTTTCAAACCGACAGGGACAACTATCGTTCGTAGTCGGGCTGGGTCTTTACCCTAAATGGAGGAGCAGTGACATGGAAAAGTTCTAAGCAGGAAACCGTAGCTGATTCAACGTGCGAATCAGAGTACATTGCAGCAAGCGAAGCGTCGAAGGAGGCAATATGGCTGAAGAACTTCATCGGTGATCTTGGAGTTGTACCGGCCATAAAGGAGCCCATGGAGATTTTCTGTGATAACGAAGGTGCGGTTGCCTTGACCAAGGAACCGAGGGATCATGGTAGATCTCGACATATCGACAGAAAATATCACTTCATTAGACATCGTGTAGAAGAAGGACAACTCGTAGTGAAGAGGATATCATCAGAAGATAACCCAGCAGATCCGCTTACGAAGGGACTGAGTAGGGTTAAGCACTTACAGCATGCTAGGAGTATTAGGCTGAAGGATGATATTAGCATAGATTAGATTGTATTAGAAACGTATAATAGATAAATGTAATTAACATTTGATGATTAAATAAAGAAGTTTTATTTATGAGTAAAGTTACTATCACATGTTAGTTGTTTAACTATTGTTTCACTTTGCATGTTTTGACTTCCAGAATAATTGAGTTTATTAGGAATAATCGAATTATTCAAACGGTCCACAATCGTTCATATGTTGGGAGTAGATATGAATGAAGATTGTCGTGAATTGGTGTGTAGAGTGTCTAAATGGTGTTAGACATAGCAAGAGTTGCTGCAACGTTCATGAGTGCTTACGAACTGGTTTTGAGCATTGGAATAAACCCGCGCTTGCTGGAATCACCTTATGGAATACGATATAAAAGGTGATCGCAAGACGATAATATCATATGGTCTTAAAACCTAGATATATGGTTTATTATTTGTTAATTGATTGTGCATTGATAATGCGAAAACGCATCAGTAACTTGATGTTATAAAACGCATTGTTGTGTATAGTTGGTTAATGAATAAGTAAATGCATATAAGTCGAAGTTTATCTGTAAATTTTATCCTAAGAGGGTAGAAGAGATATCTTGGCCACTCGATGATTTGATTTGACTTATGTGCCGGGCCCGGTCAGAACTGAATTGATGTGTTCGATTAAGTTCTATGTCAAATAAATCGAAGATCGAGAAATCTAAATGCTAGACTAACCATTCCATAGGATTGTCAGCATGATATCTAACAGAGGACTGTACGATCCCTTATCTAAAGGACAAGATTGATTAGATCAGAGTTGACAGCGTCTTTGAGAGCTACGATTGCAAACCGTATTATACTTGTATAGTTACTAGACTTATCCAAGTGGGAGACTGTTGGAATAGTGTCTAAGGCTATAACTATATTCGGTGGTGCATGGTCCTTTTGGGTTGCCTTCACCATAGCAACTTGAAGGATGATTTGTTAAGAGAGAGTAAATATTATAAGGAATAATATTTAGTTATTTGATTAATATAAGTCATAAATTAATTGGTATTAATTTGGTGACTTAAAGAGATTAATTAAATAAGAGGGTATAAACTGTCAATTGTTTGATAGTTAGACTTTAGACTATAAATCCATTAGGATGGACTTTGGACGGTTTCTAAGAGCTTTAGGATAGCTCAAAATAGTCCATATGGTTATCTATGGAATGGATTTGGATAGCCTTAAGTGAAGATTATCCAATTAGGGTTTAGGGTGAAACCCTTAAGGAGTCTAAAGGTATAAATAGGCCCTTGGGGTGTGGAATTCGTGTACAACCTTTCAGAACCTAAAGCAAGGAACCTCTGGCCGAATTCCATCCCCTCTCCTCTCTCCTAAATCATCTTGCTTGCTATTGGTGTTTGTAAGCCATTAGAGGAGTGACAATTGTGACTCTAGAAGCTCCAAGACAAGAAGATCAACAAGGAACTCAAAGGTATGATTCTAGATCTGTATTAATGTTGTTGTTTAACCTAATTAGCCATTAGAAGTCTTGGTTTCAAAAGCATGTTTATTAGAAAGCCTAGATCCAAGCAATAGGGTTTTGCATGCGCACATAGGAAAGTTCTTATGGCTAAAACCCAACAGTGGTATCAGAGCCTAGATTGCTTTTCTACAAATTGTTGCTTGAATAACTGAAACAAACCTGCAAAATTCGATTTTTTGGTTTTGAGTCACTGACTCGTCGAGTTCCATGGTGGACTCGTCGAGTAGGCCTGACTCGTCGAGTCCCCTTGTGCACTCGGCGAGTCCAAGCGTCAGGAAGGGCCAGATTCGGGATTTCTTTGTGTTTATCTTATCCAAACTTTCCATAAACTAATTAGATCAATATGAATCCGATTTCTTGATAAATATAAGTGTTATCTTGATCTAGTTAAAGGTAATTATCAACTAATTAAAATATTTAATTTACTTATATGATAATAATTAATTATTTTTGGTAATTATCTTCAAAGAAATCAAGATAAATCAAATAAAGATAATTAGAATATTAAATTGTTAATTGGAATTATTTGTTATTTGATCCTCCATGTTTTTAAATGTTTAAAACCTACCCTATAGTTTTGAAATTTAAATTTGTGATTAAAAGCTTTAATTTAGACAACTTAAATTTCAAACACTAGATTTTGAAAAGTTTAAAATACAACCCTATACTTATATGACATTATTAGAATAATATATATATGTATAACTAAATGCTAGTCTTACCGCTAGTAGGCCTCATTCACGAAGCCGATCTATAAGGTGGGTATAAGGTTGCGGCCTATAAAATGGCGCTTAATGGGTGTACACTCACACCCACCGCTTGCTTGATTGGTGGAGGGTCGTTAGCCGAACGGGTAGGATAGGGAAACCTCATCCTCTCATTAAAAGTATAATAAGAAATACGAAGTAACTAAATTTTTTTTTAAATTTCCCAATCTTAGTTACTTTAGGAAAAGTGAATTGATGCAATTCCATGAAATTACACTTTGCACCTTGCTAAGATGTTAGTGGAGCGTGTGTGGTTTACCGGCACACTAATTGGTTCTAAGCGAAGGTGGCGAAGGGTGATTCATTGTTTATCATAGTTCGATGGAGCGTGTGTGGTTTACCGGCACATCGAATAGGTGATCGTAACAATGAAGGCACCATGTAAATTTGCATGGTAATTCACACCCGCTTTGTGATCCTCGGCATCCCAGTCACAAACAAGAGGGGCATATCGAGATTTAAACATGCCATTGAATAGTTCAATGAATCTCATCCGAACCTAGGAATTCTCAAAAACACTTAGGACCAAAAGTTTAAGTTTTGTGATGGAGAATTAGTGAATCGTCATTCACTTACCTTCAATTTATTTGCATGTTGGATTACGGCATCCCTTTTCTAGTATGTAAATGTTATTGTTGGATCCTAGCCCTAATTTTTCTTATTGGGTGATAATTAGGGATTCTTGTTCTAATCTATCTTTGTCCTTTCTATAGATGTCAAACGCAAACAACGCTGCTGCTAGTTCTTTCACGTTGATGAGCCTTTGCCAAAAGGTCACCTTCGATGGAACGAACTTTGGCGAATGGATAAGATACATTCGCACCATTGCTCGCTATGAGGATAAAGAGTATGTCCTCGACGAGAAGCTCGAGAAAATCAACCTAGAAATTGCTACTCCCGCTGAAATCACCGCCTTTGAAACCCATGAGCGAGATGCGACGAAAGTACATTGCATCATGATCGCCACCATGAACTCCGAGTTCCAAAAGTCCTACGAGGACATGTATCCATACGAGATGCATCAAGACTTGTTGGAGAGGTACCACCAAAACGCGAGACAAGAGCGTTACGAGATCTTCACCAACATGATTTCCGCTAAGATGGGTCATGGAGAATCTCTTACCGTGCACTTGCAAAAGATGCAAAGGTATGTCGACCGCCTTCGCAAGTTGAACGTTGACTTCGGCGAAGACTTGGCGATCGACATGGTGCTTCACTCTTTGCCTCCGATGTATAATCAATTTAGGATGACCTACCACATGAACAAAGAGGAGGTCACTCTAAGTAAGCTCCAAGGTCTCTTGAGGGTTGCTGAGAGCAATTTCAAGGACAAGTCTGTTGCACCAACTCCCAATCCGTCTGCTGCTCCTGTCTTGGCAATTGGTCAAGGGAAGGGAAAGAAGAGGAAAGCTTCTTCAAATAACTATCGAAAGGTGAAAGCCCGAGATGGTTCCTCTTCTAGTGGGACAAAAGTTGATCCCTCTAAGCCCTGCTCTAACCCGAAGGAGGCAGAGTGCCACCACTGCCACAAGATAGGACATTGGAAGAGAAGCTGCCCGGATTACCTGCAAGCCATCAAGGAAGGAAAGATCAAGCCATCTTTCACAGGTATATATGCAATAAAATCTAACGATTCTAATCATGCTATTTCTTGGGTTCTTGACACCGGTTGTGGTTATCACATTTGTTCTAATGTGCAGGGACTAAAAGGAAGTAGGGATGTGGAGCAAGGAAGGATCAATCTAATCATGGGGAACAGAAGATCGTCGCCTGTGACCAAGATTGGAGTGTATTCTTTGGTGCTTAAGAATAGTTTAGTTTTAGATTTGAACAATTGTTGCTATTCGCCAGAAATGGCTAGAAACATCATTTCATTTCATGGTTTATATAGACAAGGTTTTAGATTTTCTTTTAATAATGAGAATGGTTCTATTTTGGCTTATCTAAATGGTGTCTTTTATTTTGAAGCTATACCATGTAATGGAATATATGAAACTGTTATGATTGTTGATAACTTAGGAAATGATGTTTTGAATATTGATTCTTCCACTAGTATGGATAAAGCATCCTTGTGGCATTGTCGTCTTGGACATGTCAACAAGAAACGCATAGCCCAACTCCAAAAGGATGGAGTGTTGGAGTCATTCGACCTTAGGGAAGATGACACATGCGAGTCTTGTTTACTTGGAAAGATGACTAAGTCACCCTTCACGAGTACTTGTGAAAGGGGTGAGGGACTATTAGACCTAATACATACCGATGTATGTGGACCTTTTAGATCAACCACGAAGGATCGGAACCGCTTCTATGTGACCTTTACCGATGATTATAGTAGATATGGGTATATCTATTTAATCAAGCAAAAGTCAGAAACCTTTGAAAAGTTCAAAGAGTTCAAGAATGAAGTGGAGAATCAATTGGGCAGGAAAATCAAGATGCTTCGATCCGATCGAGGAGGAGAGTACCTAAGTCTTGAATTCCACGATTATCTCAAGGAGTGTGGAATAGTTTCGCAATTGACGCCTCCTAGGACACCGCAATTGAATGGTGTGGCAGAAAGGCGTAATCGAACCTTATTGGATATGGTTCGCTCTATGATGAGTCGTGCTTCACTACCTATCTTCTTTTGGGGGTATGCCTTAGAGACTGCCGCCCATATCCTTAACCGAGTCCCTACCAAGAAGGTTGCCAAAACACCTCACGATATGTGGACGGGGAAAGCTCCCTCGTTGGCACATATCAAGGTTTGGGGTTGCGAGGCTTTCGTAAGACGAGATACTCACGACAAGCTTGAACCTCGAAGTGAGCGATGTATTTTCATCGGCTACCCGCAAACTTCCTTTGGATATCTCTTCTATAGACCGAAAGATAATGTTATCTTTGTTGCGAGGAGAGGAGTTTTCCGAGAGCGAGAACTCATAAGCCAAGGAGACAGTGGGAGGCAAATCGAACTTGAAGAGATTCAAGAATCGATAGATGAAGGAACCTCTACCGCTGGCGTTCAACCCGAGGAGGAAACTCCGGTTGAACCGATTGACGAATCCTTACCTCTTAGACGTTCCGATAGAGTTAGAGTTCAACCCCAGTTTTATGGTTTTCATATTACTACCGAAGGGGACACGTATATTAGTGATGGTACACTAGTAAATCTTGATGAACCTAATAGCTATAAGGAAGCCATGGCAGGCCCGGAGTCTGCGAAATGGAAAGAGGCGATGGATAGCGAGATCCAATCCATGTACGATAACCAAGTTTGGAATTTGGTTGATTACGTGCCCGAACGTAAGACCGTAGGGTGCAAGTGGATCTTCAAGAAGAAGACCGACGTGGATGGGAACGTACACACATACAAAGCGCGATTGGTTGCGAAGGGATTTACTCAAACTCCCGGAGTTGACTATGATGAGACCTTCTCACCAGTTGCGAAGATTAAATCTATTAGAGTGATGCTAGCAATTGCCGCATTTCATGATTATGAGATTTGGCAAATGGATGTCAAGACCGCTTTCCTTAACGGAAAGTTGGCTGAGGATGTTTACATGGCTCAGCCAGAGGGGTTTGCGGATCCGAAGCATCCGAATAGAGTGTGTAAGCTTGAGAAGTCCATTTATGGACTTAAGCAAGCGTCTCGCAGATGGAATCTTTGCTTCGATGAGAAAGTCAAAGAGTTTGGATTTGTACGAAGCGAAGACGAATCTTGTGTATATGTCAAAGCCAGTGGGAGTGTAGTAAGCTTCCTCGTTCTATATGTCGATGACATATTACTCATAGGAAACGACATCCCGACTCTGCAGGAGGTTAAGTCCTGGCTCGGGAAGTGCTTCGCTATGAAGGACCTCGGAGAGGCTTCTTACATTTTGGGAATAAGGATAGTAAGAGAAAGAAGTAAGAGACTAATTGGACTTAGTCAGAATACTTACTTGGAGAAGGTACTAAAACGTTTTAGTATGGAAAACTCAAAGAAGGGAGAACTACCGATACAAGGAAATGCCAAGTTGAGTAAGACTCAAAGTCCGAGTACCGAAGCTGAGATAGCAGAAATGAGCCAAGTACCATACGCTTCCGCAGTTGGCTCAATCATGTACGCTATGACTTGTACTCGCCCTGATGTAGCCTTCGCTTTGAGCATGGTTAGCAGATATCAAGGGAATCCTGGCAAAGCACATTGGATTGCGGTGAAGAACATCCTTAAGTACCTTCGGAGGACGAAAGAATGGTTCTTAGTCCTTGGAGGGAGTGATGACTTGAAGGTGCGAGGTTATAGTGACGCCAGCTTTCAAACCGACAGGGACAACTATCGTTCGTAGTCGGGCTGGGTCTTTACCCTAAATGGAGGAGCAGTGACATGGAAAAGTTCCAAGCAGGAAACCGTAGCTGATTCAACGTGCGAATCAGAGTACATCGCAGCAAGCGAAGCGTCGAAGGAGGCAATATGGCTGAAGAACTTCATCGGTGATCTTGGAGTTGTACCGGCCATAAAGGAGCCCATGGAGATTTTCTGTGATAACGAAGGTGCGGTTGCCTTGACCAAGGAACCGAGGGATCATGGTAGATCTCGACATATCGACAGAAAATATCACTTCATTAGACATCGTGTAGAAGAAGGACAACTCGTAGTGAAGAGGATATCATCAGAAGATAACCCAGCAGATCCGCTTACGAAGGGACTGAGTAGGGTTAAGCACTTACAGCATGCTAGGAGTATTGGGCTGAAGGATGATATTAGCATAGATTAGATTGTATTAGAAACGTATAATAGATAAATGTAATTAACATTTGATGATTAAATAAAGAAGTTTTATTTATGAGTAAAGTTACTATCACATGTTAGTTGTTTAACTATTGTTTCACTTTGCATGTTTTGACTTCCAGAATAATTGAGTTTATTAGGAATAATCGAATTATTCAAACGGTCCACAATCGTTCATATGTTGGGAGTAGATATGAATGAAGATTGTCGTGAATTGGTGTGTAGAGTGTCTAAATGGTGTTAGACATAGCAAGAGTTGCTGCAACGTTCATGAGTGCTTACGAACTGGTTTTGAGCATTGGAATAAACCCGCGCTTGCTGGAATCACCTTATGGAATACGATATAAAAGGTGATCGCAAGACGATAATATCATATGGTCTTAAAACCTAGATATATGGTTTATTATTTGTTAATTGATTGTGCATTGATAATGCGAAAACGCATCAGTAACTTGATGTTATAAAACGCATTGTTGTGTATAGTTGGTTAATGAATAAGTAAATGCATATAAGTCGAAGTTTATCTGTAAATTTTATCCTAAGAGGGTAGAAGAGATATCTTGGCCACTCGATGATTTGATTTGACTTATGTGCCGGGCCCGGTCAGAACTGAATTGATGTGTTCGATTAAGTTCTATGTCAAATAAATCGAAGATCGAGAAATCTAAATGCTAGACTAACCATTCCATAGGATTGTCAGCATGATATCTAACAGAGGACTGTACGATCCCTTATCTAAAGGACAAGATTGATTAGATCAGAGTTGACAGCGTCTTTGAGAGCTACGATTGCAAACCGTATTATACTTGTATAGTTACTAGACTTATCCAAGTGGGAGACTGTTGGAATAGTGTCTAAGGCTATAACTATATTCGGTGGTGCATGGTCCTTTTGGGTTGCCTTCACCATAGCAACTTGAAGGATGATTTGTTAAGAGAGAGTAAATATTATAAGGAATAATATTTAGTTATTTGATTAATATAAGTCATAAATTAATTGGTATTAATTTGGTGACTTAAAGAGATTAATTAAATAAGAGGGTATAAACTGTCAATTGTTTGATAGTTAGACTTTAGACTATAAATCCATTAGGATGGACTTTGGACGGTTTCTAAGAGCTTTAGGATAGCTCAAAATAGTCCATATGGTTATCTATGGAATGGATTTGGATAGCCTTAAGTGAAGATTATCCAATTAGGGTTTAGGGTGAAACCCTTAAGGAGTCTAAAGGTATAAATAGGCCCTTGGGGTGTGGAATTCGTGTACAACCTTTCAGAACCTAAAGCAAGGAACCTCTGGCCGAATTCCATCCCCTCTCCTCTCTCCTAAATCATCTTGCTTGCTATTGGTGTTTGTAAGCCATTAGAGGAGTGATAATTGTGACTCTAGAAGCTCCAAGACAAGAAGATCAACAAGGAACTCAAAGGTATGATTCTAGATCTGTATTAATGTTGTTGTTTAACCTAATTAGCCATTAGAAGTCTTGGTTTCAAAAGCATGTTTATTAGAAAGCCTAGATCCAAGCAATAGGGTTTTGCATGCGCACATAGGAAAGTTCTTATGGCTAAAACCCAACAACTATGACAAATTTAACAAAAATAAAAATGATATCTAACTTTAAGAGTAAATGCGCAAATTTAAACTATCCTAAAACAGCAAGCATAACCTCTCCTTAATTCACCGATTCAATCTGCATTCAGAAGGTCTGAGAACAGCAAGCATAACCTCAGAACAGATCCGAAAATTCTTCATATCATTAAGCACTAACCCCACCTGTGATCTCTTCCTTTCTTCCTTTCCTGCAAAAGAACACATACTCTCAACAAAGTTTTGAATGTTGTACAATTGAGAGATGTCCCCAATCATATGCCAGGAGCAGCCACTACCAACAAACCGAAGTCTGATGATATGCCTCCATAGCTGCTCCAGCACAGAGCGGGATCAGTTGGTCTTTGGAACCCAGTCTATTTTTAAACTAGGTCGACCTTTGTCATCCTTGCACGGTACTCTCTCCCATGACATGTCCTGCTTATCACAAACAGAAGATGTAGAAATATTAGAGTCGTTAGTTGATTTGGGAGATTGAACCTTTGGTACCCATTTGTAGTTGGGTTTAACCCATTTCTTTTTCGATCTGATGGGTGGCTCGGTACTTGCTTTTGATCTTGATGTCGGCCGTTGAGATGACTTTGACCTAACTGGTCTTTGTTTCAGTGGAGCATCTCTTGGATTGGGATTCTTCACCGGCATTCCCTTCTTGACTTTGGGATTTTGATTCTTGTCCTTTGGAGTTGAATTCTTGGCCTTCTTGGCATTCCAATCGTCAATGTCTGATTGCGATCTCGAGGGGTTTCTTTTGGAGTATCTCCCTCTTGGCGCGTTCTTCCATCCTTGGGCATAGTAGGGAACGTATGCACGATTTGGACAATTTCGGGCAACGTGACCAGGTGTTCCACAGTGAAAACAAGTCTTTTTCTTCACTGGGAAGTTGTTTCGTCCTGCCCCTGGTGGCGTATCTTTGCCTTGTTTCTTATTGTTCCCACATGCACTGTAACATCCCGGAATCGCAAGAGTAGAGTTGAAGGGCCGAAAGTGCAAGTTTTAGAGGATGACTCGGCGAGTCCATGGCTGACTCGGCGAGTCAGGTCGCGGACATGGTCGCGTGTCAAGTGGCCTACTCGGCGAGTCCCAAGGATGGACTCGGCGAGTAGGTGTTGTATGAAGAAAACCCTGATTTCCGGGGTTGAGCCCTATATAAAGAGCATCACACCCCTCCACAGCCTCCCTTATTCCCCCCTTGAGTTCCAGAAACCCTAAAGTCGTGGAGAGATCATTTGTGGAGCAAATTAGAGCTTGGAGAGGTGTTGTTTGAAGAGATCTTGAAGGAGAAGTGGCTTGGATCAAAGGGCTTTGCTTGGATTCGAGTTTGGCTGCTATTGAGGCATCTTTTGGAGGTAATATCTTCGTCCTTAGGCTGTGCATTCCTAGTTTCATCATTTTGGGGTTTGTGGGGAGTATATCTTGGAATGTTTTGGAGTTTGGAGGATAGATCTGAGGTTGCTACCTCAGATCTGGAATATTGAAGGCCTAGAGTGCATTAAAGTTCCTGTGTTTGAGTGCTTAGTGGAGCCACCATGTCCCAAACCTTGGTTTTAAGGTGAATATGACTTAAATATCGTTAGATTCATGTAAAGTTTGCCACTTTACGTGATGGATGGATTGTAGGAGGTTGGATCTATGTTTTGGATCAATTGCATGGCCTGAGATGCTTCTGTATGGATTCAGATAGGTGGTACTCGACGATTCACATGGGTGGACTCGACGAGTTGCTTGAAGATGGCCTGGGACTCGACGAGTTGGAAGAACAACTCGGCGAGTAGGTTGAAGATGGCCTTGGACTCGGCGAGTCTTGTCGAGGAAGTCCCAATATTTCTGGTTGAGTCGATGAATCGGTGAGTCAAGGGATGACTCGGTGAGTTGGGTGCGAGTGGACTCAGAGTTGTTGGACTCGACGAGTCTTGGGGTGACTCGGCGAGTTGGGTCGCTAATTGAGGGGAGTTCTGAGCATAAGGACTCGGCGAGTAGGGTCAGTCAGGGATTGACTTTGACTCGTCCAAGGTTGACCAGTTGTCTTCCAGGGGTATTTTGGTAATTAAGGGTATTTATTGAGTTGTATGTTTTGATGTTCAGTGGAGGAGTTCGTGTCAGGGTTCGGAGCAGCGGGATCTTATCTTTTCAGCCGACAGTTTCGAGGTGAGTTATCCTCACTATATCAACAGGGTCTAAGGCACCAAGGCCGACCCTTTATTGTATTGAGATTCGGTTATGGTTATTATGTTATTGTTTGATGTGTCTGCATCCTGGTAGCTAGGATGGTGCATGCTAGGAGGCCTTGTTAAGGTCAGTTTTCCCGATATACAGAGTGATGCTATGCTAGTGACCGGTTAGGTCGGTAACCCGGTTAGGGTAATGATATGCTATGTGATCTGCTTGTTCGGTTTGTTGACTATGACTGTTATATGAATGTATGTTTTGTGCACATGGTTGTTTGGACTGGAGATGGGTTGAGGCGGGTCCTGCTTTGTGCTATAGGCCAAGATACCCAGGGCGGACCGGTTGTTCCGAAGGCCCAGCGAGCGGTCCGGATAGGCTGTAGGCCCCACGAGGGCGGACCAGACGTGCCGAGGCTCGGAGAGTGGACCAGGCCGACTGAAGGCCCGATGCGGGTGGACCAGTCACACTGTAGACTCGGAGAGTGGACCAGGTGGGTTGAAGGCCCGATGCGGGCGGACCAACCCCACTGTAGACTCGAAGGACATGACTAGACCTGGAGGATGGATCCGTTGGACTGAAGGCCCGATACGGCGGACCAGTCACACGGTAGACCCGATATGCATCGCTGTTCTATGTTCTGTTATGTTATGTATGTTTTATATATTTTGGACCGGAAGGTCGTAGCCTGGAAGGGCGTATACGTGGTTGGTATTTTGGGGGTATCTCACTAAGCTTTCGGGCTTATAGTTGTGGTTTAATGTTTTTCAGGTTCTTCAGGAGACTGTGGCAAGGCGAAGGCGCGATCGTACCGCTCCTCATGATTTTGCAGCAATGTGATTCTGGGAATATTCTAATGACTTGTATTGAAAACCTTTTTGTAAACATTTTAATGAAAATCAGGTATTTTGAAAAATTTAAATTGGTTGTATTTTTCGGATGTTACATGCACACTTGCGACAGGCACTCTGTTGCGTTGGAATTAGAGGCCTGTATTTCTCAACGGCAGGTTTATCAGAAGCAGCTGAATTCGAAGCAATAGACTCAGAGCTCAAAGATACATTTGTTTGTTCAGTAGTGCTCTCCTTGTTCTCATCTTCTGCTACTTTACCTGCACATGAAGTAGCAACATTAGTATCTTCAATATTAATAACTCCTCCTGACACAAATCCAGCTCGTTTTCCATATCGAAGATGTGGCTCCCTGTCAGTTTCATCCTGTGTCATAGGGATGGATGTGTAGTTATGATTATAAGGAGGATGTACACTATCATACCCTAGACCCTTGTTTTGATTTTCTTTGAATTTTAATTGGGTTTCATATAAGGACTCGACTGTCTGACTTGACGCAGTATAATTTTTGAAACTAACATCAGTTTTTCCACACTTAATTTTTAAAGCGTCAAGTTCTTCAGTTACAGCAGCAAGTTGTCCCTTAACATAATCATAATTTTCACACTTGTTGCTATACTCTTCCTGAAGTTTCCTAAAGTCCTTGGTTTTTGCTTCTAACTCAGCCTTCAGGGGTTTCTGTCGTTTCCTGAGTTGATATCCTTCATATCTCAGGTCCTCAACTTCTCTTTTAAATAAATCAATTTGTTCCCGAAGAAATTTAATCGTGGCTTCACAAGCTGGAGTACATGTAACTTCAGTGACCGGAATATTTTCAGAACTCATTGTTTCTCTACACTTTAAAGCATCAAGTTCTTCAATTACTTCAGCAAGACTAAGATGATTGAGATCTTTTGCCTTCTTGATGATGCCCACGTTCATATCCCACGATTTTGGAAGTGAATTTAGCAGCTTTTTGTTGATCTCGGACTTAGTCAAGAAGATCCCGGCTATATTCATCTCAGTAGTAAGTGTAGTAAATCGTTGCAACTGAGTTTCAAGGGTTTCTCCAGGGATAAAATCGAAATAGTTGAAATTTTGTCTTAACATATTCTGACGACTCTCTTTCATGTTTTCAACTCCCTCGTAGACCTTAAAATCAATTAAAAAAAACACAACTAGAAGATAAAATAAAACTTAAAAGTCAAACCCTTTGATTATAAACCTCAAAAGTTAACCTTAAAAGTCAAATTTAAAAAGTTAAACTCAAAAGTCAAACTAAAAATCAAACTTAAAAGTCAAACCGAAAAGCTAAATTTAAAAATTTAAAAGTTAAACGAAAAAGTCAAAGTTTAAAGTTAAAGTTCAAACTTGGAAGTCAAAGTCAAAACTTCAGGTCAAAAGTTAAAAAATAAAAGTCAAAAATTAAAATATAATTTAATTTATTAATTTTAATTTAATTAATTTATTATTGTTACTTTTAAATTTGTTATTATTATTATTATTATTATTAAATTTATTATTATTATTATTATTATTATTATTATTATTATTATTTTGGATGAAAAAGAAATTAAAATTAAAAGGAATTGAGTTTTGGGTTAAAAGTGTCAAAATAGGAAAAGTGGTGCGACACGCAGTGTTTATGAATAAAAAAACGAATGGATTTTAACAAGTTGTTCCTTGGTTCAACTGGTATAGCATTGGTCATCTATGGCGTATACCCGGGTTCGAATCTCGGCTGCCCCACAAAATGCTTCACGCCCCTTTTTTTCGCATTGAATGCGTGCGAACACCGGACCCTGATCGAAGTCTCGCACACGCTGTTGGAACTTCAGACCCTGATCGAAGTCTCGCACACGCTGCTGACCGAGGCTAACAGTGAACGCGAAGGCCGCGAACTCCTCGGAACCCTAGCTGCTGTAGCCACCCCCTCGCAGGTTACGACCAAAAACAGTGATTTTTGCCATTTTTTGCTCCAAAACTCGATCAAAAACCCGTTTTTACGAAAAACGCGAAGAACAAACCCCCTTTATTTTTGCGAGATCTATCCAAAAACGCAAAAATATTTCGAAAATAAGATCAAATAATGCCCCAAATCTGACAAAATTGACTGATACAACTTGGCTCCGATACCAATTGTAAAGCCCGGATTTGCCTGTGTATCAATCAGATCCGTTTGATGGTGCGGAATCCCAATCAAACGGATGATGTTAGATCAAATAGAAGAGAAGGAGAAGAATAATAATATGAATCTTGAATGTATTGATAATATGAATTAAGTTCCTTACACAATATTCACCCACACAAACGTTCCTTTCTCTCTGCCCGTAAACTCTCTAGGGTTCATCAATCTATTCCGCACACCCTAATATTTATATTTATACTAGGGGAACATGGGCCGGAAACAAATGGGCCGGAAATTAGTTTACGGTCGTAAGGTGTTTACGGCCGTAAACTCAGTCGTAAACAAGACCATAAATTCATAAATATTATAGAAAAATACAATTGCTCAGAAAAGTAAAGTATAAACCATATTTTGACCCAACATGGATCAGCCAAATTTGAATATGAGGCAGCATTGGTGGTTGGATGTGGTGAAGGATTATGATTGTGAAATCTTTTATCACCCACGGAAGGATAATTTGGTGGCAGATGCTCTAAGCCGCAAGGCGGTCGCATATCCAATCAAAGACATATATTTGAGGATGACCATGATTACTCCATTTTTGGAGCGGATTCGTGAGGCTTAGGTCCAGGCTACGGAGGAAGAGCACCGGAAGAGTGAGTGTATTGTGGTTCAGGTGGATTCCTTCGATTATGATAATCATGGGTTGTTAACTCTGCATCGACGGGTTTGGGTTCTGTGTTGGTGCGGTGTGTGTCAGGTTCTAATGGAGGAGGCGCAAAATTATAGGTCCTCCATTCATCCTGGGGCGAAAAAGATGTATAGGGATCTTCATCCTGATTATTGGTGGTCCTGCATGAAGCGGGGCGTGGCTTAGTATGGGGAGCAGTGCTTGACTTGCAGAAAAGTCAAAGTCGAGCATCAACGACCGCACAACAAGATACAGCCATTGGAGATGCCCGTATGGAAGTGGGAGGATATTACTATGGATATGATCACGAAGTTACCCCGGACTGCGCGTGGAGTGGATTCGATTTGGATCATCGTGGATCGGTTGACTAAGAGCGCGCATTTCATTCAGACTCAGAAGAGTATTTGTGTAGAGAAATCGGCTGATATTTATATCAAGGAGGTTGTGACACGTCACAGGGTGCCAGTTTTGGTCATTTCTGATAGAGATATCTAGCTTACTTCTAGGTTTTAGAAGAGGTTGCATGACGAGTTGGGTACTCGTCTCCGTTTCATCACAACATTCCATCCACAGAACGATGGACAGAGCGAGCAGACTATTCAAAACCTAGAGGATATGATGTGGGGATGTGTTTTGGACTATGGTGGGAGTTGGGATACGTATCTTCCATTAGAAGGATTTTCGTATAATAGCAGTTTTCACACCAGCATTGATCGACCTCCTTTTAAGATGCTATATGGGAGGAAATACAGGACCCCAATTTGTTGGGGTGAGGTCGTTTAGTGGGTTATGGGGAGTACTTAGGTGGTACTCAAGACTACTAAACTGATTCAGAAGGTTTGGAGTAGGCTCCAGACAGTTCAGAGTCGGTAGAAGAGTTATGCTGCGAGGCGCCAATCAGATATAGAGTTCTAGGTGGGGGATATGGTTCTCCTGAATGAGTCACATTGGAAAAGTGTCATCTGATTCAGGAAGAGGGGCAAACTGGGCCCCATGTATATTAGTCCTTTTATGGTTTTGACTCAGGTGGGATGGGTTGCATATCGCTTGGATCTTCCAGATGACCTCATCCAGATTTATAGCATGTTCCATGTCTCTCAGTTGCGGAAGTGCTTTGTGAATGATTCCTTAGTAGTACCATTAAAGGATATGTAACGCCCGCAGATCCGGGCTAGTCAATTTAGAGGCAATAGGGGTCAACAATGACTTTTCGACAAAATATTATTTAGAATAAATAGTCTTAACCAAGTTGTAGAATATGTCACAAGGTTTCTGCACATATAAAGAATGCCGAAATCCGAGTTATAACGAAGAAGTTATGGCCCGTCGAAGTTTCGCGACGGAACCGGCACGGCATCGGGAAGCGTAAATAGTGAATTTACGATGGAGGACTTTTTAGCCTTAGTGATCTAAACGAAAGTCGTAGAATATGTTAAACTAAGATCATCGATAAAAAGAACGCCCAAATCTGACTTCGTATGAAGAAGTTATGATTTTTCTAAGATTCGGCTTAGCAGTGCACGGCCCGAAACTCGAATTTTAGTTCGAGCGGTTTTTGGCTTACGCGACCTAAATGAGAGTTGAAGATCTCATTAATAGGAACTCAACGGTAAAAATACAGACGAAAACAGAGTCCGTATGAAGGAGTTATGAACTCTTCGCGGTCATTTAACAGTCTAAACGCCTCCTACTATTAAATTTTAGATCGGTCGAGAATTAGCTGACGGAGTCTAAACGAAAGTTGTAGATCTTAACTTTACCTACGCGTGGATATAAAGAATGTCGAAAATGGAGCTCGTATGCAAAAGTTATGATTTTTCTAAGTTTGAGGGCTGATACGCGATAGGGGGTGACGTGGCACCACCAGAATTGGACACGTGGCACCACCAGAAGGCCACCACATGGACCAACTCGGCGAGTCATGACTCAGACTCAGCGAGTCCATCAGATTTCTCCCCTATAAATAGAGGTGCCGGGTTCCCTCATTTCCTCACCCCTCACCCATCTTCTTTCTCTCTCTAAACTCTCTCTCTAAGCCTCCTTAAGCCCCCTAAAGCCTAGGTAAACCCCCTAACACCCGAAGGAAGCCTCGAGGCTCCCGTAGTTCCGAGAAAAGAGCCTTTCGGCTCGGGAAAAGCTGCTCCAGCGAAGCCCGGTTTTGCGAAAAACTCGTTGTTTTATCGAAGAAATATCGTTTTGAGAGTATCGAAGCGCTGTCCGAGTGCTGAGTCACCACCTACTCAGGTGAGTGCATAGTTACTTTCAGCTTACACATAGATATGAAGTATTTTATATAAATTACGTGTTGTGTGTGTATATTATCTGTATACTTGCTATCTATGCTGGATGAACGTTTTATACATGTTTTCAATGATTTAAACTGTATATGTATTTTATATCTACAAAATGTGTTGGGTAAAACATGGGTAGATGTATTAGTTGCTGTGTGATAAAATGAAATAATGAGATGCCTCGTTATAGATTTTCTTGATGATCTAGTCATCTAGCGGAGTATAGATGACGACCACGGACTATTCTAGACAGTCCAGTGGAACACTAGCAGGCTCGCAACCTGTAGGTGTTTATTCGAACTGTGTGTTTAACCGAACTGTGTGTTTGTTCGAACTGTGTGTTTATTCGAACTGTGTGAACTGTGTGCTCACCAGGTATACTCCATCCCAATGATAGTCCTTTGACTAGGTCCCTTGTGTTAGATGTTTTAGGGATGTAATGTGAGGATAACGGGAATGGGTAATTGGGTTGATTGTTTAATGTTTAAAAATAATAATTATATTATTGTGGGTTGAAAACCCTATGTGCTCACCAGGTTTCCCAACCTGACCCACTCAGTTTATTTATATCACAGGTGTTGATATGAAGTGACATTACACTGAGAGATTTAAAGAGATGTAGACCACTAGTGTGAATAATTGTAAGTTCTGTTTATGCTTATGTTCCTGTATTAACGATGACATCCCAAACGTTTTAAAAATGAAATAAATACGTTTCTTCGAAAATGTTTTAATAACGTATTTATCATGTTTTTCTGGGAACAAATTCCGCAACATTTTTATGAAATGAAGTACTCTGATTTTTATAAAGCATAAACAAATCGGTCATTTCTGGCCGTGATTTTGGGGATGTCACAGTTGGTATCAGAGCATTAGTTTAAGCGAACTAGGAATATGGATTTATTTCTAGACTTAAACTTAGAATGCTAAGCGATGATTGTGAGGTGTGAGCACTAGATTATTTTAGGAATTGTGCCTAAAATGCTTTTATGTGCTAAATACTTGTGCCTGATATGTTGTTATTTGTTCGGATCTATGGTCTGTTGCCGACCGGATCTGGAAACCTTATGTGTTTAGGATTCTAAGCTTTTAACTACGATATTATAACTAGCATATAAACGTTTCGGAGTGATAAGGATGATTTAATCGTCAATCCTAAGTAAAGGTCTAGATTCACCTTATTCGGTGTATAGATCAAGATGGCAAGAACCCGTAGAGGAAACGTGAATGCAAATGGGAACCAAAAGCAGCCCCCAATGATTGAGCAAATACCGGTTGTGGTAGCCGCTGCTGAGCCAATAACGATGGCCGGAGTGCAAGCGATGATCCAAGCGATGTTGGATCATCAAATGGAGGAAACTAGACGTTTGCTCCAGCAAAATCGTGAGGAAGCCACTATTCAGATCGAACAGCCCGAGTTGAACGAAGTGCAGACTGAGGAAGGAAACTACAGTGGGACTGTTGGTCAAGTCACCCCACCAATAGTTCGACAAAACAACCAAGATGATAAAGTCGAGAGGAATGGATGCAAGTACAAGGATTTTCTGACTTGCAAGCCATCGACTTTCACTGGAAAGGAGGATCCGATCAGGGTCATGGATTGGATCTCGGAGATGGAGTTAGCCTTCATGACATGCGGTTGCAGAGGGAAGCTACAAACCACATTTGCAGTGCGTCAGTTTCGAGGAGGCGCTGTATGATGGTGGAATACCTTAGGGAAGACTTTAAGCCCCAACAAGCCCCTACAACTGACATGGGCAGAATTTCTGGTACAATTCAAACGAAAGTACTGCTCAGCTCAAAACCTACTCGAGCTAGAGAACCAGTTTCTAACCCTGAAGAAGGGAAGCATGTCAATTGATGAATATACCAACAACTTCACAGAGAAGATGGAGTTTTCCTTGCGCCTTGTTCCGGATGAGTTGACGAAAATCGACAAGTACGCAAAAGGACTTCCATGGGAGTACGCGGTGCCAGTACGTCAGGCACCTACTCTGGAGGCAGCTATCTGAGCTGCCAAGTCTGTGGAAGATATGATTAAGGGAAGAGCTACCAACAAGATCGAGGTTGGCGAAAAGAGGAAGTTTGAGGAATCTACGAGGCCCAATAAGAAGATCAAGTCTGGTTCAAAGGAGTCTAGCGTAGGAGGAAACAAAGTGAAATGGTGCGAGAAGTGCAAGAAGAATCACTTTGGGAAATGTAGTGAAGAAGTGACTTGCTACAAGTGTGGGAAGACCGGACATTACGCCAACGAGTGCAAAAGGGTGTGTTATGAATGCCGTGAAGAAGGGCATGTTGCTAAGGATTGCCCGAAAAAGAAAGAGGCGGAAAAACCAAACATTCCACCAAAACCGAAGGTAAGAGCATTCCATATGATCCTAGATGAAGCAGATGACAATGCGAGGATTCAGGAATGACGGCTTGACATCCAAGGATCGAGTTATAAAGTAGCCATAGAATCATATGATGTAGCCTGTTAGAGGCATAGTCTAGGGTGAACTTGAACACCTATGTAATCGTTTCAAGAAATAATATGAAACCTTTGTTTTGTTATCTGATGTGTTAAGTTGTTTTTTTTCTTGTATGGTGACTTGGAGAGACTGTGGGACAATACTTGGGACGAGTATGAGTAGGTGTGAATGGTAGTAGAGACCTATACTACCGGAAGCATAGGACTCACACTTGGATCAGGGAAAGTCACAAGGTTACCAAGAAGCCAGTAATTGTTTTCGTTTTATTCAAGTATGTCGTTACCATTGTTTCGGTAATGACTAAGAAGATTGTTGTTATCCCGACCCTAGTGGTCATATCACATTGAGTCCGACTACGATGACTAGGTTATGTGGTTCAGAGAACCAAGTTTGATATAGCGTCCGACTTAAACCAAACGATTAAAAATCAAAGCGATCAATGAAGTATCGCGCTCGTTGGTAGCTAGAAATGCTACATGTTAAAGTATGATTATATCACATTAGAACATGAAGGAAGGCTTAGTCTGTTTTAGAATTTAAGAGACCTAAGTCTAAACGTGCATCACATGATGATAGGTCATAATTTGGAGTCTAATATGAGGTAGAGAGCAGGTGCACGATCAAGTACTGTTTACAGTCAATAAGTCTAAGAGATAGACTTGAAGGAACAAAGAAGTTATAATTATTACCTAGGATGAAGAGATGATGTATGCAGTCATTATACGATCCTTGTTTCGTTGATGATTCCAGGACGTAATCATCCTAAGGGGGAGATAATTGTAACGCCCGCAGATCCGGACTAGTCAATTTAGAGGCAATAGGGGTCAAAAATGACTTTTCGACAAAAGATTATTTAGAATAAATAGTCTTAACCAAGTTGTAGAATATGTCACAAGGTTTCCGTACATATAAAGAACGCCAAAATCCGAGTTATAACGAAGAAGTTATGGCCCGTCGAAGTTTTGCGACGGAACCGGCACGGCATCGGGAAGCGTAAACAGTGAATTTATGATGGAGGACTTTTTAGCCTTAGTGATCTAAACGAAAGTCGTAGAATATGTTAAACTAAGAACATCGATAAAAAGAACACCCAAATCTGACTTCGTATAAAGAAGTTATGATTTTTCTAAGATTCGGCTTAGCAGTGCACGGCCCGAAACTCGAATTTTAGTTCGAGCGGTTTTTGGCTTACGCGACCTAAATGAGAGTTGAAGATCTCATTAATAGGAACTCAACGGTAAAAATACAGACGAAAACGGAGTCCGTATGAAGGAGTTATGAACTCTTCGCGGTCATTTAACAGTCTAAACGCCTCCTACTGTTAAATTTGAGATCGGTCGAGAATTAGCTGACGGAGTCTAAACGAAAGTTGTAGATCTTAATTTTACCTACGCGTGGATATAAAGAACGTCGAAAATGGAGCTCGTATGCAAAAGTTATGATTTTTCTAAGTTTGAGGGCTGATACGCGATAGGGGGTGACGTGGCACCACCAGAATTGGACACGTGGCACCACCAGAAGGCCACCACATGGACCAACTCAGCGAGTCATGACTCAAACTCAGCGAGTCCATCAGATTTCTCCCCTATAAATAGAGGTGCCGGGTTCCCTCATTTCCTCACCCCTCACCCATCTTCTTTCTCTCTCTAAGCCTCCTTAAGCCCCCTAAAGCCTAGGTAAACCCCCTAGCACCCGAAGGAAGCCCCGAGGCTCCCGGAGTTCCGAGAAAAGAGCCTTTCGGTTCGGGAAACGCTGCTCCAGTGAAGCCCGGTTTTGCGAAAAACCCGCTGTTTTATCGAAGGAACATCGTTTTGAGAGTATCGAAGCGTTGTCCGAGTGCTGAGTCACCACCTACTCAGGTGAGTGCATAGTTACTTTCAGCTTACACATAGATATGAAGTATTTTATATAAATTACGTGCTGTGTGTGTATATTATCTGTATACTTGCTATCTATGCTGGATGAACGTTTTATACATGTTTTCAATGATTTAAACTGTATATGTATTTTATATCTACAAAATGTGTTGGGTAAAACATGGGTAGATGTATTAGTTGTTGTGTGATAAAATGAAATAATGAGATGCCTTGTTATAGATTTTCTTGATGATCTAGTCATCTAGCGGAGTATAGATGACGACCACGGACTATTCTAGACAGTCCAGTGGAACACTAGCAGGCTCGCAACCTGTAGGTGTTTATTCGAACTGTGTGTTTAACCGAACTGTGTGTTTATTCGAACTGTGTGTTTATTCGAACTGTGTGAACTATGTGCTCACCAGGTATACTCCATCCTAATGATAGTCCTTTGACTAGGTCCCTTGTGTTAGATGTTTTAGGGACGTAATGTGAGGATAACAGGAATGGGTAATTGGGTTGATTGTTTAATGTTTAAAAATAATAATTATATTATTGTGGGTTGAAAACCCTATGTGCTCACCAAGTTTCCCAACCTGACCCACTCAGTTTATTTATATCACAGGTGTTGATATGAAGTGACATTACACTGAGAGATTTAAAGAGATGTAGACCACTAGTGTGAATAATTGTAAGTTCTGTTTATGCTTATGTTCCTGTATTAACGATGACATCCCAAATGTTTTAAAAATGAAATAAATACGTTTCTTCGAAAATGTTTTAATAACGTATTTATCATGTTTTTCTGGGAACAAATTCCGCAACATTTTTATGAAATGAAGTACTCTGATTTTTATAAAGCATAAACAAACCAGTCTTTTCTGGCCGTGATTTTGGGGATGTCACAGGATATTCAGGTGGTTGACTGCCTGAATGATATCGAGAGACAGTGGCGATTCTTGATCGGCAGACGAAAACCTTGAGGAACAAGAATATGGAGTTGGTGAAGGTGCAATGGCAGCACCACAAGGGTTCGGAGTGGACTTGGAGTCGGAAGATGAGATGTGGGAGCACAATCCGAAGTTATTCGGTGGAACGGACTTTGAGGATGAAGTCTGATTCAAGTGGGGGAGAATTGTAACACTTAGATTTGTAAGTTTCATGTTAATCTCTTCATATTAAAAATCATGGCATTTTGGTCCCTTTGGATAGTACGCGGGGTGTACCATAGTATATGCTTGGCGTACTAACTGAGGTTTGGTCGTGGAGCTCATCCGCGTACATTGGGAGTATGAGGAGTATATTGTGCGTACGTGAGCCAATAGAAAACCCTAATTTTAGGGTGTTTCACCCTATTTAAACCTTGTAATAGCCTCACTACATCATGTTTAGACAGTCATCATCCCCTCTTGTCCAGAAAATCAAACCCTAAGTGAGATCTTGAGAGTTTGAGCCTTAAAGTGTGATTGTTAGTGCTTTGTGAAAGAGAATAAGAAGTGAACCATTTGGAGTGGTGCTTAGAGCTTGACTATCTGATATTTGTTCTTCATTTGCTTTCCTTGTGAAGTAAAAAGCTTCCATCTTGCTAATCCATGAAACTAGATCTAGTTTGGTGACATTTTGTGCTTTTTGAGTCCACGGTTTTGTTGTTGAGCCTCTTGATTCACTCCATAAGCGATTGATGGTAGATCTAGGTTCCTTTAGGTCCCTTTGTGCTTAGAGCTTAACTATCTGATATTTGTGGTCTCATGCATGTGTTAAGTCATGTGTAAAGCTCTTTTGAGCTCTAAAAGCCTCATTAAGCCATGCATGCAAATAAAGTTGGCAACTTTACGTGATAAACCACCTTAAGGAAGTCAGATCTAAGTATTGGAGTGAAGTCTTAACCGTTTACGAGCTGAATGAGAAATTTGGCCAAGTTGGTGGAGTATATTGGGCGTATAAGCAGGTACGTTGCGCTTACAATCCCTAACACGAATACGCTAAGCGTACGATCTGAGCACGCCCCATGTACTCATCAGTGGGCTTCGGATATGTGGGCATCTCGGGTTTGGGTCATGTTGGACTTTTGTTGTCGTGGGCCTTGTTGGGCCATCAAAATTCTCTTTTTGGGGGTGTTGATACTTTATTGGGCTCTTTTTGTTGAAGTCCCATGAAGGGGATTTGGGACAAATTTGGAAAAATAAGCTATATTTGAGATTTGGGTGATTATTTTGGAATTTAGGCCTTTAGATAATTAGATTGGGCCTTGGCCTTGGGCTAAGTTAGGGAAAGGATAAAAAGGTCTTTTACCCTAGTTTGGAATCTTAGTGTGGGTTAGGATCCAATTATTAATCGGATGTTATTTTGTGATTGATAGCGTAGGGATTTTAGCGGGCCAGCAGCCATAGATTTTTCCGTGAGATTCAACAGTCTGTTGTGAGTTTCCTCACCATGTTTAGCGGGTCTAAGCCACCAATGCTGACCCATGATCAGTTATGCTGGGATATTAGATGTTTGTGTGTCTCTTGTATATGTATATGCTTATATGAATTGTATGTTGGATGGGGCCCATTATGCGAGTTTTGGGCGGGGCCCATTATACTCATTGGGCGGGGCCTGTTATGTGAGTTTAGGCGGGGCCTATTATACACAGTAGGCAGGGCCCCTTATGCGAGTGTGGGCGATACTCATTGCACTTATTGGGCAGGGCCCATTATGTGTTTATTTATGTATGGTATGTGGTATTTTAAGGAACTCACTAGCTTTATGCTTACGGTTTTTAGTTTATGTTTCAGGTACTTCAAGATCGAAAAGGAAGAGCATGGAATGATTGCAGAGCACACACCGCATTTTTCCACATTTTGAGATTTACTTTGATATGGTTTGATGTAGTAACATACTTTGATATTTTAGGGTTGAATAACATTGTTTGGATTAATTTTTTTTATTAAATCAAAAATGAAAATTTTGGGTCTTATTTTTGGGACATTACAACTACCTATGTGAGTGTGAAGTGTTGTCGCTTCAGAAAGCTTAGGCTAGGCTTTTATGCACTCACAAATGGATTGGACACATGGCTATAATAGGGTCAAGTATGAAACATTAGATATTGTGTTTAACTTAATATATAGTATCTTCAATTACTCAAATTAGTTTAAGGGTTCAATCCTTAGGACACCCTGATTCTCGAGTATTTTACATGCATATTATACTAATGTGAAAACTCGATCTTCAAGATATTTTCATTTATTCATAAGTTTGATTTTGTGTTTTTTTTAGTTAATTAAGAATTACACTAAAATTGGGAGGAATCTTAGTGATTTTAGTGTTATCAACATATTTTGGTGTGATTGTTATTAATAATGAGATATGTCGAGCTCCATTTACTAACCGAGCTTGGATGTCTAAGGTGCATACTCAGTGTGATAAATGTGAACTCGGGAATATAAGGGTCCATGGGCAGTGTCCCTATGTGTAGGGTTCCAAGGGGCTGCAACACATTGGTGGGGTCTAGGGGTAGCGCCCCTAGAGGGGTCCAGTGGAAAGAACCCATGGTCGTGGGTCCAATAGTTAAGCCCTAAACCTAAAGAGAGTTTTGTATCATGTGAGACTCCAGCCATGCATGATGATGTAGATATCGGTTTTGTCTAATAACTACCTTTTTTGCGTGATTTTGGGTCTAACCGATTTTAACAACTTTTCCCTCAAGTATAAATCATATGTGGATGTTTCCAAAAAATGATTGAACATTCATATGCTAGAAATTATATCATAATTTCTCTATCTCTCAAGAACACATCAAACAAGGTATTTTGTGTTTTTAAGTCGAATTAGACATGTAATTTGCATTGCTTTGTTCTTGGATTATCTCACTTCTGAATTCATGTGCCCCAGGCAAAAGGGACGAATTACAGATTTCGAAAAGTGTTTGATAAACACAATATTTGAATCTATCCAAGTTTGTTTTTATTGTTATTTTGATATTTTCTAACAATGTAAACATATATTCATAGGTATGCTCGCAAAATAGCAAGTAGAATAGAAAGTGTGAAGTATGGACCCAAGAAGGTAAAATTACATTACTAACAATTTAGTTTACTAAATTTGTTTATGCTTGATCTTTTCTTTTATGTACGTTAAAGGGCTATTTGTGGTTTTTTTTTAATATTTTATCTAATTCGGAATTTAAACTATTGTTCTTAGGATTATATCAAATTCTTAGTGCTTCAAGATGATTAGAAGAATCATGCATTAATGTGTTGATATGAAGCTTTTGAAAATGCAGTGCATCCATGTAAATAAGGAATGAGATTAATACAAAGGTTAAACGAGCATCCCACACCCAAAAAGTGCCCCATATAGGTCTTCCCTGAAACCCCCTCAGTAACTGCTTCGTCATAATATTTTTGTATTTACATCTTTTTTTTCAGTATCCAATGTTCCATCTGGGGAAGTTTTAAGGTCTAAAGAACATATTTTTAATCTTTCATCTACTTGGTGTAGTTTTTGTGTCAAAAAATTTTCTTCTCTATTCATCCTTAACCCCCTTGAAACTCCAAAAAATCAGGTTGGAAATTTCAAATATTCATGATGAATATATAGTTTTATTTTTTTATTATTTGTGTGTGCATATGTTTTTTTGTAATTAAAGTTTAAAAGAATTCTACATTATTTTTACAGAATACCTCTTATTATGTTTGAATGTCAAATTATTTTTAAAAAAATGAAGGGTTTTTTTGGCTTGATTACATACATGTTGGAAACGAACCAAGAAGGAGATGCTTCTTTTAAGAATTTCAAGAATTTTTTTTAAGTTTTTTTTTTCTTTTGATGTATTTCAGTTTCTAATTGTATTTTAAGTTCATTCTCATAAAACTATTCAAGAGTAAATGTATTATGTAAGAATATGGTTTACTTTAACATCTTTACCATTCAAATTTTATGTTATTGGACTGGAGATTGATTTATGAATGATATGATATTCGTACTTACTTTTGTACTTAGTTTTTTATATCCATTCTTACTTTTGTTGTTAGTTTCTTATGGTTGACATTCTTATATATATATATATATATATATATATATATATATATATATATATATATATATATATATATATATATATATATATATATATATTAAAGGTGGATAGTTTTTAGGAACAGTGAAGTTGTGTCCTTTTTGGCAAAAATGACCCTTGGTATTTTTTGGGTCTTATTTTTTCTTTGATTGGATGTTATTTGTTCTTTAAGGGTGTTATTTGTTCTTTCTTTTAAGTTAAACCCACGTGTTTCCCTTATGTTATCTTTATCCATCCTAAATTATTGTGCTTTGACTGCTGTGCTTAGCTTCCGGATCCTTCCGGCATCCTTATCCAATATCTTCCCATTCCAGCTCTCCAATCTACAGACGAGACGATGCACCCAACTGATTCCAACATACCTAGCAACATTTCAAAGAAAGAAACTTAGGGTTTCTTCCTTTCTTCCCCAAATCTAGCTCAGAGATGAGAACCCGGAGGAAGCACACATTCAAGGATTTCAAATCAGGTACAACCTTTGTTGCTTGCCTCCCGTATCTTTTGTTTTCTTTTCGTTTTTTCCTTGCCTCTGTCGGAAACAGTCGAGAACAATCAAAGCATATAAGTTAAGTTGGGTTTCCTTTGCTCATAAATCGAAACCCTACTCTGTTGTCCTTTCTTTTTTCTTCTATTTTCACTGAATTTGTTCTCATCAACAACGTTCGACCTGTTACAATAATAAATGAAGAATCAGTGGCAAACGAAACCAAAAAACATACAAAACCCCAGCTGCTTGCCGTTTTTTGGGTTTGATTGCCGATTTTTCATAATCATCGGAAGTAGAGTTACAGGTCTTCGGTGAGTCGCAGTAGATCCGTTCACAGTAGGTAACAGATCATCTTCATGTTCTTTCATATTTCAGAGCGTAATCCGAGCAGATGAGTTTTTGGGTTTGATTGCCGATTTTTCATAATCATCGGAAGTAGAATTATAGGTATTCGAAGAGTCGCAGTATATCCCTTTATGGTAGGTAACACATCATCTTCTTTTTCTTTCATATTTGAGAGCGTAATCCGATCATATGAGTAACAATAAACTACGTATGTACCTCAATTTTACTTAATATAGATTCAGAAGCAAAGAATTACGACGTTAACTTTGTACGAGAATTATTCGAATGCAGTTTAGGGCTTATTGTGTAATTGTCACAACCTTCTTTTACAGGTAGTCAAACAAATCTCTATTTTTCCTGTTAAAAGACCATTAACAGTTGGTTCAGTTGTGCATGCAACTAATATTATGTTTCTCATGACGTTTTAGGGCATACCGGTGGTGTATATCTATTGCTCTTCGGTTCCTTTGGATTCAATATACATTGATAACTTCATATCATGTAATTATTGGTTTTTGCTTTTTCATGGGTTTTCTTGATTTTGTTTATATTTATTACAGTTTGCCTAAAAGCTTTGAAGAATACGTCCAGGTTCATTTCATATAACTATCAATCAATCAGTTAGAATTTTGATGATTAATTGATTTAAAGAAAAATATTTAATCTTTATAGGAAATTGGATGTGTTGGACGATTATCTCATTGTCGTCTCTTTTTCGATGACACAACATACTTTAAACTAAGGACTCTCATGTACAGATAACTTTTTCCAAGCTTCCAGTTCACATTCAATAACTTTTCTTCTGTAAAAAAAGAGATTTAACCTTTACAATATGTGATGTCTCTGTTGCAGTGACGAAGTGGATCAATACACAGTAAATAATTTCCTCTCTTAAGTTTTCAGTGCTGATTCACATTCAAAAGGAAGGATTTGCTCAATAGTCAAGGAATCAGCTTCTCGGAAATTTGACATGAAAGAAGAGGTCTGGTCTTTTTACCTCAGTAATATGGAATTAGAGTTGATACAAATTCTACACTAACAGTGTTGTGTGAGTTTTATTGTTTCATGTGATTCTGACTATCTTAACTCCCTTGGAGTTAGCTGAAGAGCGGTATTTGCGTTTACTTCCCCAAGCAAGTGTCACATGTGTTGTAAATTTTCATATGGTGGGTCCCCTACCCCTACTTAACTGACACATCATATTCTGTCCCCTTTGACTTTCATTATAGCAGTATAGTTGACTTATGGGGCCCGTGGTTAGCAATTTTGTTGATAAATATAGACATCTCCAGCATTGCTTGCTGCTAAGGACACTGTGATCAATGCAATTTTGAAAAAGTAAGTATTTAGTAAGGCCATTATTTCACATATGAAATTGTGCATTTTTAGTTCAATAATAAAATAGAATATGATCCAAGTCTGAAATAAAAGATGGACAATATGTGTTTGACATAAAATGAGAAGCTGAAAGAGCAGAAAAAAAAATATTAGCAATCAATTCCTTCAAAGAGCAGAAAAATATGTATTCCGAAAAATGAAATAAAATGAAAAATCTAAATGTAAATGAAAGAGCAGAAAAAAGATGTCTTGATGTGGTTAATTCAAAAAGCAATGTGGTTACTTTACTTCTTTGGCTTAGACATCGGTTTGCTTTTGCAGAGTAAGGCGGGACCCGTCCTATTAGCAATCAATCCCTTCAAAGATGTTCAAATTTATGGAGACGATTATGTCACTACTTATAGGAACAAGATTTTCGTGAACCCTCATGTATATGCTACAGCTGACACTGCTTACAACAATATGATGAAATGTGAGATTCAATAAACAGTTCATATTCAATTGTTGGATCAAAATTCATAGTGTGAATATTCTTTCTTGATAATTCTTCCAGATGGTAAAACCCAGTCTATTGTTGTTGGGGGTGAAAGTGGATCTGGAAAGACAGAAACATCAAACTTTGCACTGCAGTATCTGGCATCTGTTGTAGATGGTGACAACTGATAATTGTGAGATGTGCATTCACCTTCCCGAATCTTTTATTGAGTACATAGTTGATTATTTACTTATTTTTTGCTTATTTGTATATATTAACTTTCAATGTGTTTTATAAAAGATACTATCTTAACATATTGTTTTGTATAAAGGTTTTATGTAGTAGGATAAAGGAAAACAACTGTAGTAATTGGATACCGGAAAAAATAAATTGAAGCATACATCTGAAATGAAAACAACACCCTTTGTTGGTGCAACAATAGTTTATTCATCTTTCACTTCAAAGGCAATGTCAAGACATTTTAGGTGTTTAAGAGATGGAATTGTAAGTCAGATCAAGGTGACAAAGAAGGCGATGGGAGAAAAAGACATTTCTTCCCTTGATGCAATGAGAGGAGAGACTCCCAGATTAAGGGTTCTTGATCAGACATTGAGGCAACAACGGGCTTTCCAACAGATTACGATGATGGATAGCCACCCATGGTGTCCTCAACGTGGGTTGCCTGAGTGATATGTATCCATTCTTTGTGCTTGGCTCTTCGAACACTTCTTCCACCCATAAGTGATCGGCTACTATCATCTCTCTCGATCCAATGATCTTGTGTTGCCTTTATTTTACTTCACAAGTGAACATAACCTGTTAGGTAAAAATCCCTAAAGCCATGTAGCCACTAATTTGATTTCTGGGTTTATATGTGGGATGTCATGTGTATGTGTGTGTGTTAGCTGCCATGTGTGTGTAAGATCTAATTTATATGTATGTGTATGTTTTGGTCCATATATTTTCTGTGACACCTAATCTCTATGTATGTGTATGACCTGCTCTTTATGCAATTATGAATATATGATATGGTATGTATGTGTTTGTCATATAATATGAATTTATATGTTGTCGTTTTATCATAGGTTTTTGTTTTCTAATGTTAACATTTAATTTTTATGCAGGGTCACCGTTACAGTATGGACCTATAACACCTTTGTCGGACAAAAAGTTGTTGGTGTTCATTTTCATTTTCTTTTAGTGAAACCATATCGACACATGTTTGTTACTCTTAAGTATTAGTCCCCAAAAATTCTATGATATTTTATTCCTAATACCTTATCAGTATTTGTTCTGTTGGTTTCCAGAATACATCAACACAAACAGGTTTGATACAAGTTATACGTTAGATTAGATTCTAAGTATTGGTTGTTGGTTGTTAAAGAGATTTTTTGTGTTACTTTGTTTGTTACAGGGACTTGGTTGCTTTCTCATTTGTGTGATGATGTTCAATTAGGAGTGGCAGTAGATTCACATGGGTGAAAGTTGAATATACAGTTCGCAGAAAGCTTTTGACATCTTCTCGCACCAAGATTAGTTTTCGTGTTTGTTTCTTCAGGGTTTATTGTTTTGGCTCTTTACTCTGTAACTTTTTGTTTTTGTCAGGAAGATTTGGAGATAATATCTATGTTTTTACTGTTATGGATGAACTTTTAATCGGCGTCCACCAGGCATTCGATGAAATGTGTAGGTCGTTTCTTCTATTTTGTTATCACCACTTTACCTAAAATTATTGACAAAACAATATTACTTCCCTATAACAATACTCGAACTATAAACAAATAGTTGATCAACTAACATTTACAAAGAACAAACAACGGAAAAAGTTGTCGCATCCGACCCCCGCAACGCGGGGTTCCCAACCTAGTTTTCATAGAATGTTACTCTAACAAAATAAAATTGGTTATGATTAAATATTACGTTAGAATTGAAATAAATTAATTGAAAAAAAAATGGATTTTTAAAATTAATAGGACCAATTAACTCTTAAAATCCAAAATTTTCTTTTTTTAAATGTAGTTTGATTGACTAAAATACTCTTACAATGAAATTTGAATGATTATATAATACATGTTATCTCATTGTAATATCATAGACCCTCATATTGTAGTCATTCATTTTTTTAATCTACTGGTCTAAAATTGTCCTTACGACCACACAATAAATGACATTCACATTATAACTTATATATATATATATATATATATATATATATATATATATATATATATATATATATATATATATATATAATATTAGCAAAACATATTTTTGAGTTTTTTATTATAAAAACTTGAATTTAAAAGTAGTTAAGGACATGAAAAAACAGTTGTTAAAACCACATTTAAATCTATATTATCATAACACATGTAAATTTATTATCTTTAATTTATTGCTAATAAATTATAATTTTTAAAAGTACATGTGTCTGATTTTTATAAGATAAATTTTGTTTTTGCATTTTCGCAAAGTATATATGTTTTCGCATGAACCTATTTTTATGTGTTTGTGTGTGTGTGTGTGTGTGTGTGTGTGTGTGTATATATATATATATATATATATATATATATATATATATATATATATATATATAATGGGAATGAGAGAGACCCAGGGCCACCCCATGGGCTTGGGCAAGTTGGGCGACTGCCATGTGGCCCCAATTCCCAAAGGGCCCCCATTTTATTTTGTTATATAGGGTTATACAATGACAACACTTTATTTTTAAGCCTAATGGACTAGTTTTCAAAGGCTCGATACTATAATATGGTGAGGAGCCAAGTCCAAAACCGGGAGTGGAAGCGATAATCATACCTGCATTTCCACTTTCCAAGGCGTCGTCATCTTTCGATTTGTATGGAAAATCCAAACGTCATCTCATTCACAGAAGACAACTCCCAACAATTAATAGTAACTTCTCCTTCTTTCATTTATTAATTCTTATTCACGCTAATCGATGTCTTTTATATGAAAAATTCGAGAATCTAATTATGATTTGTAAATCTATGTAAGTTCTAGCCTTCTTGAAATTTAATTTTTTATGTTAATCTCTGATATATCTTATTGTAAATGTTAATATGTGCAATTTGATTTTTCCATTGAATCTCAATTTTTGTAAATATGATTATGCCTAATTCGATTCATCTTTCTTTCTAAACATTAGATATTTGTATTGAGCTTTTCCAATTGGTTAGAGGATATTAGCCACAACCACAACACCCAATTTGTACTCTCTTAGTTTTTGTTTCAATGTTTTTTTTTGTTATTCAATTATCTGTGATTGTTATTTTTTAAAAATGTTCCCAGAAAATGTCTACACTTTGCATCTAAAAGAGTTTTTAAATGTAAAATTCTTTAGTTTTTTTTTTTTTTTTTTTGCTATGTTTATGTATTTAAGTATGTTTTGGCCTTTTTAATTTATTATTTTGTAATTAATAGTTGTTAGGTTGTTTGGAAATAATAATAAAACAATCTCATATTTATTTATAAAGTAAATAGAGGGTATATTGTACACAAAATATGTTTTCTTGGATTAAATTGTAAATGCAGGGAAGGAAAAGGCGCGGGTCAAGGTTTTGGATCGAGTTGGATCCGTATTTGTAGATTCTGGTATAAAATAAGAGAGAGAGAGAGAGAGAGAGAGAGAGAGAGAGAGAGAGAGTGAAGTTGTAGATGATCTCTTATCTTCCAGTTCATACGATTAGGGTTTTCTCTTGTTTTTCTCCCAGTCTCGATCGTATTGTGATAGGCTTCCTTGACTTGTTTTGATCTAGATGAGTTAAATATTGCGTTCTGATGTAATATCAGTTGTTTGATTAGATTAGGTTTTGAGTGATAAGTTGTGAGTGTAGATTAGGGTTTATGTAGTGAGGTTTCTATTGTAAGTTTGTGAAAACCTTCTGTTTCTTAATCCTCTAATGATATAAGAAATGAAGATGTTAGGAAAATTATTTTGTCTGATTTCAACATGGTATCAGAGCTGTAAGGCTCGTTGTTTTGATCCTGACGCTTCAGTTGTGGTGTTCATCATTCAACAATTTGTGAAGGTTTGTCTTCCACTTTGTTAAGTTCGTTTCCGTTCTTGATCTGAGTTGATTTAGGGTTCTGTTTTTTGTTATTTTTCCCTTATTTGGGGTGATTATTTGAGATACTGGTACCGCGAGATTTTTGGTTCATCTTGCAGGTTGTTGTACGTGTTCAAATCTTGCTGTTGATGATCTTTTGGATTAAAACTTTGGAAGCAATCGATTAATCCCTCTAATCTGAAATAATCCTCTTGGGGTCGGATTTCATCACCGATAAACCCTTGTAGGGAATGGATTCAGGGAGTCGATCTTGAACTATCTCATTTGCTGTTGCACTGTGAGGGTTTCTTGTTCCTTTCTTTCTATTTCTTTAATAGTAATTGTGGGAGATCTTGGTTATTATGGTACACCAGATATTTTTTTGTGTGTTTTTGCATTTTTTCTCGGATATTGACTCTATGTTGATTGTCTTGGGCCCCGACATACTGTGTGACCATCTAGATGTTATATCAACACTAGTGTCTGTTTTTCTGTTGCTTTATTTGTTTGTTAAGCTTGCTTGTGTTTGTGTATTTTCTATGAATAACCATGGCTGGTGAAACAACTGAAGGGAGTGGTACTCGTAAAGATAGTTCAGTTGATTTTGATGATCTTCTATATGTCATCCCTCTGATAATGCAGTTACATTTATAATAATAATTAAGTTGACTGGTAATGAAAATTATCGCTTGTGGCGTAGTGCTATGTCTCGTGGTCTTAAGGCTAGGAATAAATTAGGTTTTGTGGATGGTACTATTACTCTTGAAAACACTGATAAATCAAAATCTGCTAAATAAGAACGTGTTAATGTTGTTGTGTGTAATTGGATATTAGGGTCAATCTCTGAAACTATATATGCTAGTCATGTTTATTCTGATAAGGCTAAAGATATTTGGTATGAATTGTTTGAGACTTATAATAAGGCTGATGGTTCTGTGATTTTTAATATCCATCAACAAATTAACACCTTAAAACAGAATGGCTCCTCTCTTTCTGATTACTACAGTAAACTTGATTCTTTATGGAAGGAGTTTGATGGTTTAACTAGTTTAACTGAATACGTGTGTGAGGCTGCTACTAAGCTTAGTGATCATTCAAAATTAATGAAACTAATGCAATTTTTGAGTGCTCTAGATGAGGTATATAATCAAGTTAAGAGTCACATTCTTTTAATGGAACCTTTACCTAATGTCAAAAGTGCTTTTTCTATTCTTTCTAGAGAATAATCTCTTCAAAAGAATGGTTCTTTGGGATCTCATACCTCATCTAAACCACAGGTCTCTGTTTCTAATAGTAAGGTTACTAATTTAAAAGAGGACAAAGTCAAAATAGGTCTACAAATCAGGGGTTACAGTGTAAACATTGTAATCTTAAAGGTCATACAATAGAAAGATGTTATAAATTGATTGGTTATCCAAAAGATTTTAAACAAAAAAATGAAAGTAATACTCAAAATAAATCTTTTTCTATAAATTCATCCTCTGTTGGTTCTAATAGTAATACTGTAGTTCCTTCTGAGTCTGCTCATGGTAGTGATGTTCACTATCTTACAAGTGATCAATATTCCAAGTTTCTTCTTCTCATTAGTGAAAGTTCTACTAGTGAGAATGTACCTACTGCAGCAAATATGGCAGGTACTTTTGTGTTTAAATGTTGTAATTCTTTTGTTAGTTCAAGTAATTATCATAGTTGGAGTGTTGACTCTGGGGCAAATCAACATATGATAGCCTCTGAGTCACAGTTACAAGACACAATGGATGTGTCTAGACTTAATCTTCTTGTAAAACATCCTAATGGATCTTCTGCACCTATAAATAAGATTGGGAATATTCAGTTATCCTCTCATCTTACTTTATTTGATGTGTTTGATGTTCTAGATTTTAATGTCAAACTTTTGTCTGTACACAAGCTTTGTAAGGATAATGGTTGTGTGGTAGTGTTTTCTGAGCATAATTGTAAAATTCAGGATTCACAATCAAAGGAGATATATGGTGGAGAATGGTAGAGAATGTGGGGGATTGTATTATCTTGATCATATTCCCTCAGGTAATTCTGCTATTTTAACTAACTCTAAATGTTGTGTTTCAAAATTAACTTGGCATAGTAGACTTGGTCATCCAGCTGACCAGGATTTAAACACATTAAAGGATAAACTAAAACTTGAGAATGACTCTCTTCCTCCTTGTGATGTTTGTCATAAAGCCAAACAGACTAGAGAGTCTTTTTCCTTGAGTCAACATAGGTCAAGTCAACTTGGTGAATTGGTTCACTTAGATGTTTGGGGACCTTATAGACTTGCTTCAGTTGAGGGGTTTAAGTATTTTTTAACTATTGTGGATGATTTTACTAGGGCCACATGGGTTTTTCTTTTGAAATTTAAAAGTGAAGTTTTTGATTGTTTTAAGTCATTTGTAAATATTCTATCAAATCAGTTTAATGTTAATTTTAAGACTATTCATTCTGATAATGGTACTGAATTTGTGAATAATCAAATGAACCTTTTTTTGCATAGAACATGGTGTCATTCATCAGACATCTTGTGCCTATACTCCACAATAAAATGGAGTTGTGTAGAGAAAGCACAGACATATTCTCAATGTTGCACGATCACTTATGTTTCAGTCAGGAGTTCCTGTTAAATATTGGGGAGATGCAGTTTTAACATATGTTTTTTGATAAATCGAATGCCTACATCTGTTTTAAATGGCTTGTCTCCTTATGAACTTGTTTTTAAAAGGACACCCAGCTTTGATCATTTAAGAGTATTTGGTTGTCTCTGTTTTGCTGTTAAACAAAATGTTACTGATAAGTTTTCTGAACGTGCTGAAAAATGTATTTTATTAGGATATTCTTCTAATAAAAAGGCTTATAAACTTCTTAGTCTAGACACTAACACTTCTTTTATGTCCAGGGATGTGAAATTTTATGAATCTGTATTTCCTTACAAGTTAAAATCAACCATTGTTGATAAAACTTTAGATGTTTTTGGCCCTAGTGATCCTTTTTCCTATGATGTATTTGACACTAATGATTATTTGAATGATTATATCAATCCTGATGAGCTAAGAGTAGAATCTCAGTTGGATGGTACAGATGCAGCCATTCACCTGGATGATGTTAGATCTATTGAGACTGTCAATCGTAGTGGTGAGGCAACTGTGCCTCCTACAAACGGTTCTGCTTCTTCTTCTTCAGGTGTGTCTGAGGAAAATAGTTATTCATCCTTAGTTCCCTCAGTTGAGCAGTCTTTAGGTGCTTCTAGATCTAGGCGTGAGTCACATATGCCAGTAAAATTTGTTGATTATATTTGTGACATCCCCAAAATCACGGCCAGAAAAGACCGATTTTGTTTATGCTTTATAAAAATCAGAGTACTTCATTTTATAAAAAGGTTGCGGAATTTGTTCCCAGAAAAACACGATAAATACGTTATTAAAACATTTTCGAAGAAACATATTTTTATTCATCTTAAAACGTTTGGGATGTCATCGTTAATACATAAACATAAGCATAAACAGAACTTACAATTATTTACACTAGTGATCTACATCTCTTTAAATCTCTCAGTGTAATGTCACTTCATATCGCCACCTGTGATGTAAATAAACTGAGTGGGTCAGGTTGGGAAACCTAGTGAGTACATAGGGTTTTCAACCCACAATAATATAATTGTTATGTTCAATCATCAAACAATTAACCCAATTACCCATCCCCGTTATCTTCTTTACTCCTAAGAGTCATCTATCCTGCATTCATTTATTCCAAAGTCCCTTACTTCCAGGGTTATAGGACTGGCACTAAATCCATAGCTGCCAATGTTCGTTCATAAAGCACTAATTCCATAGCTGCTATAGTCTATTCATCGGGTACTAAATCCATAGCTACCAGTCTTTATCTAATAGGTACTAAGTCCATAGCTACCAATGTTCAACAGGTACTAAGTCCATAGCTACCAATTCCTACAGGTACTAAGTCCTTAGCTACCAGCGTCTAACTAATAGGTACTAAGTCCATAGCTACCAATTCCCAACAGGTACTAAATCCATAGCTACCAACGTCTAACAGGTACTAAGTCCATAGCTACCGGTGTTTGTCCCATAGGCACTAAGTCTATAGCTGCCAATGTATACTCACGTCATCTTCTATCTCTCATCATTTATCTACCCATCATCATACCCAACATATTCGTATATATAAAATACGTATACAGTTTAAATCCTTTAAAACATGTATAAAACGTTCATCCAGCATAGACAGCAAGTATTCAGATAATATGCACACATAGCATGTAGTTTATATAAAATACTTCATATCTATGTGTATGATGAAAGGGACTATGCACTCACCTGATAGGCGGTGACTCAACACTCGGACAGTGCTTCGATACTCTCAAAGCAAATTCCTTCGATAAAACCTTGTACCAATACCACTAGGGTTTAGTCTAACGATAACTGTGACTAATTAATAGTCTAGCTATTATTATTATTATATAAGCGTTAAATAACACTCAATATAACTCATAATAATAGCCCAAATAATTATTTTCAGGTCCTAATAATGTTACTATAATTAATTAGAAATTATATTAAAACTAGCGTAGGCGTAGCTCACTTACAGCGGGTTTTTCGCAAAACCGGGCTTCGCTGGAGCAGCGTTTCCCAAGCCGAAAGGCTCTTTTCTCGGAGCCGTCGGGTGCTCCGGGGCTTCCGCCTCGTGCTAGGGAGTTACCCTAGGCTTTAGGGGGTTAGGGAGGCTTAGAGAGAGAGTTTAGAGAGAGAAAGAAGGGTTTGAAGGTGTGAGAATGAATGGAACCCGGCACCTCTATTTATAGGGGTGCTGACTGGTCTACTCACCGAGTAGGGGGGGCCTACTCACCGATTTGGTCCATGTGGTGGCCTTCTGGTGGTGCCACGTGTCCAATTCTGGTGGTGCCACGTCACCCCCTATCGCGTATCAGCCTTCAAACTTAGAAAAATCATAACTTTCGCATACGAGCTCCGTTTTCGACGTTCTTTATATCCACGCGTAGGTAAAATCAAGATCTACAAATTTTGTTTAGACTCCGTCGGCTAATTCTTGACCGATCTCAAATTTAACAGTAGGAGGCGTTTAGACTGTTAAATGGCCGCGAAGAATTCATAACTCCTTCATATGGACTCCGTTTTCGTCTGTCTATTTACCGTTGAGTTCATATTAATGAGATCTTCAACTCTCATTTAGGTCACGTAAGCCAAAAACCGCTCGAACTAAAATTCGAGTTTCGGGCTGTACACTGCTAAGCCGAATCTTAGAAAAATCATAACTTCTTCATACGAAGTCAGATTTGGTTGTTCTTTTTATGGATTTTCTTGGTTTAACATATTCTACGACTTTCATTTAGATCACTAAGGGTAAAAAGTCCTCCATCGTAAATTCAGTATTTACGCTTCCCGGTGCCGTGCCGGTTCCGTCGCGAAACTTCGACGGGCCATAACTTCTTCGTTATAACTTGGATTTCGGCGTTCTTTATATGTATGGAAACCTTACGACATATTTTAAAACTTGGTTAAGATTATTTATTCTAAATAATCTTTTGTCTAAAAGTCATTTTCGACCCCTATTGCCTCTAAATTGACTAGCCCGGATCTGCGGGCATTACAATTATCTCCCCCTTAGGATGATTACGTCCCGAAATCATCAACGAAACAAGGATCGTATAATGAATCCATACGTCATCTCTTCATCCTAGGTAATAATTATAACTTCTTTATTCCTTCAAGTCTATCTCTTAGACTTATTGATTGTAAGCAATACTTGATCGTGCACCTGCTCTCTACCTCAGATTAGACTCCAAATTATGACCTATCATCATTTGATGCACATTTAGACTCGGGTCTCTTAAATTCTAAAACAGACTAAGCCTTCCTTCATGTTCTAATGTGATATAATCATACTTTAACATGTAGCATTTCTAGCTACCAACGAGCACGATACTTCTATTGATCGCTTTGATTTTAATCGTTTGGTTTAAGTCGGACGCTATATCAAACTTGGTTCTCTGAACCACGTAACCTACTCATCGTAGTCGAACTCAGTGTGATATGACCACTAGGGTCGGGATAACAACAATCTTCTTAGTCATTACCGAAACAATGGTAACGACATACTTGAATAAAACGAAATCAATTACTGGCTTCTTGGTAACCTTGTGACTTTCCCTAATCCAAGTGTGAGTCCTGTGCTTCCGGTAGTATAGGCCTCTACTACCATTCACACCTACTCATACTCGTCCCAAGTATTGTCTCGCAGTTTCCCAAGTCACCATGCAGCAAATCACACAACAACTTCACACACCAGATAACAAAACGAAGATTTTATTGTTGGGTTTTAGCCATAAGAACTTTCCTATGTGCGCATGCAAAACCCTATTGCTTGGATCTAGGCTTTCTATCAAACATGCTTTTGAATCCAAGACTTCTAATGGCTAATTAGGTTAAACAACAACATTAAAACAGATCTAGAATCATACCTTTGAGTTCCTTGTTGATCTTCTTGTCTTGGAGCTTCTAGAGTCACAATTGTCACTCCTCTAATGGCTTACAAACACCAATAGCAAGCAAGATGATTTAGGAGAGAGGAGAGGGGATGGAATTCGGCCAGAGGTTCCTTGCTTTAGGTTCTGAAAGGTTGTACACGAATTCCACACCCCAAGGGCCTATTTATACCTTTAGACTCCTTAAGGGTTTCACCCTAAACCCTAATTGGATAATCTTCACTTAAGGCTATCCAAATCCATTCATAGATATCCTTATGGACTATTTTGAGCTATCCTAAAGCTCTTAGAAACCGTCCAAAGTCCATCCTAATGGATTTATAGTCCAAAGTCTAACTATCAAACAATTGACAGTTTATACCCTCTTATTTAATTAATCTCTTTAAGTCACCAAATTAATACCAATTAATTTATGACTTATATTAATCAAATAGCTAAATATTATTCCTTATAACATTTACTCTCTCTTAACAAATCATCCTTCAAGTTGCTATGGTGAAGGCAACCCAAAAGGACCATGCACCACCGAATATAGTTATAGCCTTAGACACTATTCCAACAGTCTCCCACTTGGATAAGTCTAGTAACTATACAAGTATAATACGGTTTGCAATCGTAGCTCTCAAAGACGCTGTCAACTCTGATCTAATCAATCTTGCCCTTTAGATAAGGGATCGTACAGTCCTCTGTTAGATATCATGCTGACAATCCTATGGAATGGTTAGTCTAGCATTTAGATTTCTCGATCTTCGATTTATTTGACATAGAACTTAATCGAACACATCAATTCAGTTCTGACCGGGCCCGGCACATAAGTCAAATCAAATCATCGAGTGGCCAAGATATCTCTTCTACCCTCTTAGGATAAAATTTACAGATAAACTTCGACTTATATGCATTTACTTATTCATTAACCAACTATACACAACAATGCGTTTTATAACATCAAGTTACTGATGCGTTTTCGCATTATCAATGCACAATCAATTAACAAATAATAAACCATATATCTAGGTTTTAAGACCATATGATATTATCGTCTTGCGATCACCTTTTATATCGTATTCCATAAGGTGATTCCAGCAAGCGCGGGTTTATTCCAATGCTCAAAACCAGTTCATAAGCACTCATGAACGTTGCAGCAACTCTTGCTATGTCTAACACCATTTAGACACTCTACACACCAATTCACGACAATCTTCATTCATATCTACTCCCAACATATGAACGATTGTGGACCATTTGAATAATTCGATTATTCCTAATAAATTCAATTATTCTGGAAGTCAAAACATGCAAAGTGAAACAATAGTTAAACAACTAACATGTGATAGTAACTTTACTCATAAATAAAACTTCTTTATTTAATCATCAAATGTTAATTACATTTATCTATTATACGTTTCTAATACAATCTAATCTATGCTAATATCATCCTTCAGCCCAATACTCCTAGCATGCTGTAAGTGCTTAACCCTACTCAGTCCCTTCGTAAGCGGATCTACTGGGTTATCTTCTGATGATATCCTCTTCACTACGAGTTGTCCTTCTTCTACACGATGTCTAATGAAGTGATATTTTCTGTCGATATGTCGAGATCTACCATGATCCCTTGGTTCCTTGGTCAAGGCAACCGCACCTTCGTTATCACAGAAAATCTCCATGGGCTCCTTTATGGCCGGCACAACTCCAAGATCACCGATGAAGTTCTTCAGCCATATTTCCTCCTTCGACGCTTCGCTCGCTGCGATGTACTCTGATTCGCACGTTGAATCAGCTACGGTTTCCTGCTTGGAACTTTTCCATGTCACTGCTCCTCCATTTAGGGTAAAGACCCAGCCCGACTGCGAACGATAGTTGTCCCTGTCGGTTTGAAAGCTGGCGTCACTATACCCTTGCACCTTCAAGTCATCACTCCCTCCAAGGACTAAGAACCATTCTTTCGTTCTCCGAAGGTACTTAAGGATGTTCTTCACCGCAATCCAATGTGCTTTGCCAGGGTTCCCTTGATATCTGCTAACCATGCTCAAAGCGAAGGCTACATCAGGGCGAGTACAATTCATAGCGTACATGATTGAGCCAACTGCGGAAGCGTATGGTACTCGGCTCATTTTTGCTATCTCGGCTTCGGTACTCGGACTTTGAGTCTTACTCAACTTGGCATTTCCTTGTATCGGTAGTTCTCCCTTCTTTGAGTTTTCCATACTAAAACGTTTTAGTACCTTCTCCAAGTAAGTATTCTGACTAAGTCCAATTAGTCTCTTACTTCTATCTCTTACTATCCTTATTCCCAAAATGTAAGAAGCCTCTCCGAGGTCCTTCATAGCGAAGCACTTCCCGAGCCAGGACTTAACCTCCTGCAGAGTCGGGATGTCGTTTCCTATGAGTAATATGTCATCGACATATAGAACGAGGAAGCTTACTACACTCCCACTGGCTTTGATATATACACAAGATTCATCTTCGCTTCGTACAAATCCAAACTCTTTGACTTTCTCATCGAAGCAAAGATTCCATCTGCGAGACGCTTGCTTAAGTCCATAAATGGACTTCTCAAGCTTACACACTCTATTCGGATGCTTCGGATCCACAAACCCCTCTGGCTGAGCCATGTAAACATCCTCAGCTAACTTTCCGTTAAGGAAAGCGGTCTTGACATCCATTTGCCAAATCTCATAATCATGAAATGCGGCAATTGCTAGCATCACTCTAATAGATTTAATCTTCGCAACTGGTGAGAAGGTCTCATCATAGTCAACTCCGGGAGTTTGAGTAAACCCCTTCGCAACCAATCGCGCTTTGTATGTGTGTACGTTCCCATCCACGTCGGTCTTCTTCTTGAAGATCCACTTGCACCCTACGGTCTTACGTTCGGGCACGTAATCAACCAAATTCCAAACTTGGTTATCGTACATGGATTGGATCTCGCTATCCATCGCCTCTTTCCATTTTGCAGACTCCGGGCCTGCCATGGCTTCCTTATAGCTATTAGGTTCATCAAGATTTACTAGTGTACCATCACTAATATACGTGTCCCCTTCGATAGTAATATGAAAACCATAAAACTGGGGTTGAACTCTAAATCTATCGGAACGTCTAAGAGGTAAGGATTCGTCAATCGGTTCAACCGGAGTTTCCTCCTCGGGTTGAACGCCAGCGGTAGAGGTTCCTTCATCTATCGATTCTTGAATCTCTTCAAGTTCGATTTGCCTCCCACTGTCTCCTTGGCTTATGAGTTCTCGCTCTCGGAAAACTCCTCTCCTCGCAACAAAGATAACATTATCTTTCGGTCTATAGAAGAGATATCCAAAGGAAGTTTGCGGGTAGCCGATAAAAATACATCGCTCACTTCGAGGTTCAAGCTTGTCGTGAGTATCTCGTCTTACGAAAGCCTCGCAACCCCAAACCTTGATATGTGCCAACGAGGGAGCTTTCCCTGTCCACATCTCGTGAGGTGTTTTGGCAACCTTCTTGGTAGGGACTCGGTTAAGGATATGGGCGGCAGTCTCTAAGGCATACCCCCAAAAGAAGATAGGTAGTGAAGCACGACTCATCATAGAGCGAACCATATCCTATAAGGTTCGATTACGCCTTTCTGCCACACCATTCAATTGCGGTGTCCTAGGAGGCGTCAATTGCGAAACTATTCCACACTCCTTGAGATAATCGTGGAATTCAAGACTTAGGTACTCTCCTCCTCGATCGGATCGAAGCATCTTGATTTTCCTGCCCAATTGATTCTCCACTTCATTCTTGAACTCTTTGAACTTTTCAAAGGTTTCTGACTTTTGCTTGATTAAATAGATATACCCATATCTACTATAATCATCGGTAAAGGTCACATAGAAGCGGTTCCCATCCTTCGTGGTTGATCTAAAAGGTCCACATACATCGGTATGTATTAGGTCTAATAGTCCCTCACCCCTTTCACAAGTACTCGTGAAGGGTGACTTAGTCATCTTTCCAAGTAAACAAGATTCGCATGTGTCATCTTCCCTAAGGTCGAATGACTCCAACACTCCATCCTTTTGGAGTTGGGCTATGTGTTTCTTGTTGACATGTCCAAGACGACAATGCCACAAGGATGCTTTATCCATACTAGTGGAAGAATCAATATTCAAAACATCATTTCCTAAGTTATCAACAATCATAACAGTTTCATATATTCCATTACATGGTATAGCTTCAAAATAAAAGACACCATTTAGATAAGCCAAAATAGAACCATTCTCATTATTAAAAGAAAAACTAAAACCTTGTCTATATAAACCATGAAATGAAATGATGTTTCTAGCCATTTCTGGCGAATAGCAACAATTGTTCAAATCTAAAACTAAACTATTCTTAAGCACCAAAGAATACACTCCAATCTTGGTCACAGGCAACGATCTTCTGTTCCCCATGATTAGATTGATCCTTCCTTGCTCCACATCCCTACTTCCTTTTAGTCCCTGCACATTAGAACAAATGTGATAACCACAACCGGTGTCAAGAACCCAAGAAATAGCATGATTAGAATCGTTAGATTTTATTGCATATATACCTGCGAAAGATGGCTTGATCTTTCCTTCCTTGATGGCTTGCAGGTAATCCGGGCAGCTTCTCTTCCAATGTCCTATCTTGTGGCAGTGGTGGCACTCTGCCTCCTTCGGGTTAGAGCGGGGCTTAGAGGGATCAAATTTTGTCCCACTAGAAGAGGAACCATCTCGGGCTTTCACCTTTCGATAGTTATTTGAAGAAGCTTTCCTCTTCTTTCCCTTCCCTTGACCAATTGCCAAGACAGGAGCAGCAGACGGATTGGGAGTTGGTGCAACAGACTTGTCCTTGAAATTGCTCTCAGCAACCCTCAAGAGACCTTGGAGCTTACTTAGAGTGACCTCCTCTTTGTTCATGTGGTAGGTCATCCTAAATTGATTATACATTGGAGGCAAAGAGTGAAGCACCATGTCGATCGCCAAGTCTTCGCCGAAGTCAACATTTAACTTGCGAAGGCGGTCGACATACCTTTGCATCTTTTGCAAGTGCACGGTAAGAGATTCTCCATGACCCATCTTAGCGGAAATCATGTTAGTGAAGATCTCGTAACGCTCTTGTCTCGCGTTTTGGTGGTACCTCTCCAACAAGTCTTGATGCATCTCGTATGGATACATGTCCTCGTAGGACTTTTGGAACTCGGAGTTCATGGTGGCGATCATGATGCAATGTACTTTCGTCGCATCTCGCTCATGGGTTTCAAAGGCGGTGATTTCAGCGGGAGTAGCAATTTCGGGGTTGATTTTCTCGAGCTTCTCGTCGAGGACATACTCTTTATCCTCATAGTGAGCAATGGTGCGAATGTATCTTATCCATTCGCCAAAGTTCGTTCCATCGAAGGTGACCTTTTGGCAAAGGCTCATCAACGTGAAAGAACTAGCAGCAGCGTTGTTTGCGTTTGACATCTATAGAAAGGACAAAGATAGATTAGAACAAGAATCCCTAATTATCACCCAATTAGAAAATTAGGGCTAGGATCCAACAATAACATTTACATACTAGAAAAGGGATGCCGTAATCCAACATGCAAATAAATTGAAGGTAAGTGAATGACGATTCACTAATTCTCCATCACAAAACTTAAACTTTTAGTCCTAAGTGTTTTTGAGAATTCCTAGGTTCGGATGAGATTCATTGAACTATTCAATGGCATGTTTAAATCTCGATATGCCCCTCTTGTTTGTGACTGGGATGCCGAGGATCACAAAGCGGGTGTGAATTACCATGCAAATTTACATGGTGCCTTCATTGTTACGATCACCTATTCGATGTGCCGGTAAACCACACACGCTCCATCGAACTATGATAAACAATGAATCACCCTTTGCCACCTTCGCTTAGAACCAATTAGTGTGCCGGTAAACCACACACGCTCCACTAACATCTTAGCAAGGTGCAAAGTGTAATTTCATGGAATTGCATCAATTCACTTTTCCTAAAGTAACTAAGATTGGGAAATTTGGAAAAGGATTTAGTTACTTCGTATTTCTTATTATACTTTTAATGAGAGGATGAGGTTGCCCTATCCTACCCGTTCGGCTAACGACCCTCCACCAATCAAGCAAGCGGTGGGTGTGAGTGTACACCCATTAAGCGCCATTTTATAGGCCGCAACCTTATACCCACCTTATAGATTGGCTTCGTGAATGAGGCCTACTAGCGGTAAGACTAGCATTTAGTTATACATATATATATATATATATATGTTATTCTAATAATATCATATAAGTATAGGGTTGTATTTTAAACTTTTCAAAATCTAGGGTTTGAAATTTAAGTTGTCTAAATTAAAGCTTTTAATCACAAATTTAAATTTCAAAACTATAGGGTAGGTTTTAAACATTTAAAAACATGGAGGATCAAATAACAAATAATTTCAATTAACAATTAATATCTTAATTATCTTTATTTGATTTATCTTTGATTTCTTTGAGGATAATTACCAAAAATAATCAAAATAATTAATTAATTATCATATAGGGAAACTAAATATTTAATTAGTTGATAATTACCTTTAACTAGATCAAGATAACACTTATATTTATCAAGAAATCGGATTCATATTGATCTAATTAGTTTATGGAAAGTTTGGATAAGATAAACACAAAGAAATCCCGAATCTGGCCCTTCCTGACGCTTGCACTCGCCGAGTGCACAAGGGGACTCGACGAGTCAGGCCTACTCGACGAGTCCACCATGGAACTCGACAAGTCAGTGACTCATAACCCAAAAAATCAAATTTTGCAGGTTTGTTTCAGTTATACAAGCAACAATTTGTAGAAAACCAATCTTGTCTCTGATACCACTGTTGGGTTTTAGCCATAAGAACTTTCCTATGTGCGCATGCAAAACCCTATTGCTTGGATCTAGGCTTTCTATCAAACATGCTTTTGAATCCAAGACTTCTAATGGCTAATTAGGTTAAAAAACAACATTAAAACAGATCTAGAATCATACCTTTGAGTTCCTTGTTGATCTTCTTGTCTTGGAGCTTCTAGAGTCACAATTGTCACTCCTCTAATGGCTTACAAACACCAATAGCAAGCAAGATGATTTAGGAGAGAGGAGAGGGGATGGAATTCAGCCAGAGGTTCCTTGCTTTAGGTTCTGAAAGGTTGTACACGAATTCCACACCCCAAGGGCCTATTTATACCTTTAGACTCCTTAAGGGTTTCACCCTAAACCCTAATTGGATAATCTTCACTTAAGGCTATCCAAATCCATTCATAGATATCCTTATGGACTATTTTGAGCTATCCTAAAGCTCTTAGAAACCGTCCAAAGTCCATCCTAATGGATTTATAGTCCAAAGTCTAACTATCAAACAATTGACAGTTTATACCCTCTTATTTAATTAATCTCTTTAAGTCACCAAATTAATACCAATTAATTTATGACTTATATTAATCAAATAGCTAAATATTATTCCTTATAACATTTACTCTCTCTTAACAAATCATCCTTCAAGTTGCTATGGTGAAGGCAACCCAAAAGGACCATGCACCACCGAATATAGTTATAGCCTTAGACACTATTCCAACATTTATTATTTCTCGAAACTATTACATAGGTGTTCAAGTTGACCCTAGACTATGCCTCTACTAGGCTACATCATACGAAACTATGGCTACTGCATAATCCAATCTTCGGGTAAGAAGTCCTCATTCTTGATTCCTTGCATGGTTCTCTGCCTCGTTAAGGATCATGTGAAATGCCCTCGGCCTTGGTGGCGTTTCTGCTTTATTTTTCCTTGGGCAGTCTCTGGACATGTGCCCCTTGCGTCCACATCCGTAGCATACTTTGTCATTATGCGTGCAGTCTTTGGAATAGTGACCAGTCCTCCCACACTTGTAACAAGTCACTTCTTCGTTGCACTTTCCACCATGCTTCTTCTTGCATCTATCACACCATCTTGCTTCACCTCCATCTGCTCCTCCAAGCTTTGAGAATTTTCTTTCCTTGTTCGGCCTCGAAGATCCTTCAAACTTCCGCTTCTCTCCTACCTTATCTTTTTCTAGACCCTTTTCTCTTATCTGGGCCTCTACGTTCTTAGCTGCCCTAACAGCTGCTTTCAAAGTAGTTGCCATTTTGACCATTGGGCCAAAGTCAGTGGGCAGTCCGTTAGCAAACCTATCAATCTTAGAGAGATCAGTAGGCACCAAGTAGGGGAATAGCTTCATCCTTTCGGTGAATGCGGTGGCATACTCATCAACACTCATCTTCCCTTTCTTCAGGTTGTGAAACTCGTTGTTTAGGTCTATCAGATCTATCTCCGAGCAGTATTGCATTTTCAACTGTTCCAAAAACTCTTCCCACGACATCCTTAAGGCTTCTCCTCATGGCATCGTATCTGCCAATAGCTTCCACCAGCTCAAGACTCCAGTTTTCAGCTGTCTTACTGCGAAGACAGTCTTCTGTTTCTCGTTACAACTGCAGCTCTCAAACACCATCTCCATCTCAGAGATCCAATCCATAATCTCAACCGGCTTCGGGCTTCCTGAGAGGCTTGGTGGTTTCGCACCCAATAAATTCTTGTACATTCGCCCATCCTTGTTGTTTCTCCCTTCTGGGCCATCCCTTTGCTCACCTTGAGTCCCTACTTGACTCACTTGGCGGCTGTAGTTCCCTTCCTCAGATTGCTCGGGAACTGGCTCCGTCGGTTCAACATGTACGGTAGGTTCGTCCCTATTCAACATCTGTCTCGTTTCTTCCCTTTGTTCAGCTAACATAGCCTGAATCATGGCTTGAACTCTAGCCATGGTGACTGGCTCAGGCGCAACTTCTTCAATAACAGGTATTTGCTAAACCACTAGGGGTTGGTTTCGGTTCCCATTCGCATTTACGTTTCCGCTACGGGTTCTTGCCATCTTTATCTCTACACCGAATATGGTGAATCTAGATCTTTATTAGGATTTACGTTTAAATCATCCTTATCACTCCGAAACGTTTATATGCTAGTTCTAATATCGTATTCGTACGTTTAGAATCCTAAACACATAAGGTTTCCAGATCCGGTCGGCAACAGACCATAGATCCGATCAAACTGTAGCATAACAAATCATTTAGCACATAAAAGCAATTTAGGCATCATTCCTAAATTAAGCTAGTGCTCACACCTCACAATCATCGCTTAGCATTCTAAGTTTAAGTCTAGAAATAAATCCATATTCCTAGTTCGCTTAAACTAATGCTCTGATACCAACTGTGACATCCCCAAAATCACGGCCAGAAAAGACCGATTTTGTTTATGCTTTATAAAAATCAGAGTACTTCATTTTATAAAAAGGTTGCGGAATTTGTTCCCAGAAAAACACGATAAATACGTTATTAAAACATTTTCGAAGAAACGTATTTTTATTCATCTTAAAACGTTTGGGATGTCATCGTTAATACATAAACATAAGCATAAACAGAACTTACAATTATTTACACTAGTGATCTACATCTCTTTAAATCTCTCAGTGTAATGTCACTTCATATTGCCACCTGTGATGTAAATAAACTGAGTGGGTCAGGTTGGGAAACCTAATGAGTACATAGGGTTTTCAACCCACAATAATATAATTGTTATGTTCAATCATCAAACAATTAACCCAATTACCCATCCCCGTTATCTTCTTTACTCCTAAGAGTCATCTATCCTGCATTCGTTTATTCCAAAGTCCCTTACTTCCAGGGTTATAGGACTGGCACTAAATCCATAGTTGCCGATGTTCATTCATAAAGCACTAATTCCATAGTTGCTATAGTCTATTCATCGGGTACTAAATCCATAGCTACCATTCTTTATCTAATAGGTACTAAGTCCATAGCTACCAATGTTCAACAGGTACTAAGTCCATAGCTACCAATTCCTACAGGTACTAAATCCTTAGCTACCAGCGTCTAACTAATAGGTACTAAGTTCATAGCTACCAATTCCCAACAGGTACTAAATCCATAGCTACCAACATCTAACAGGTACTAAGTCCATAGCTACCGGTGTTTGTCCCATAGGCACTAAGTCTATAGCTGCCAATGTATACTCATGTCATCTTCTATCTCTCATCATTTATCTACCCATCATCATACCCAACATATTCGTATATATAAAATACGTATACAGTTTAAATCCTTTAAAACATGTATAAAACGTTCATCCAGCATAGACAACAAGTATTCAAATAATATGCACACATAGCACGTAGTTTATATAAAATACTTCATATCTATGTGTATGATGAAAGGGACTATGCACTCACCTGATAGGCGGTGACTCAACACTCGGACAGCGCTTCGATACTCTCAAAGCAAATTCCTTCGATAAAACCTAGTACCAATACCACTAGGGTTTAGTCTAACGATAACCGTGACTAATTAATAGTCTAGCTATTATTATTATTATATAAGCGTTAAATAACACTCAATATAACTCATAATAATAGCCCAAATAATTATTTTCAGGTCCTAATAATGTTACTATAATTAATTAGAAGCTATATTAAAACTAGCGTAGGCGTAGCTCACTTACAGCGGGTTTTCGCAAAACCGGGCTTCGCTGGAGCAGCGTTTCCCGAGCCGAAAGGCTCTTTTCTCGGAGCCGTCGGGCGCTCCGGGGCTTCCGCCTCGTGCTAGGGAGTTACCCTAGGCTTTAGGGGGTTAGGGAGGCTTAGAGAGAGAGTTTAGAGAGAGAAAGAAGGGTTTGAAGGTGTGAAAATGAATGGAACCCGGCACCTCTATTTATAGGGGTGCTGACTGGTCTACTCGCCGAGTAGGGGGGACCTACTCGCCGAGTTGGTCCATGTGGTGGCCTTCTGGTGGTGCCACGTAACCCCCTATCGCGTATCAGCCTTCAAACTTAGAAAAATCTTAACTTTCGCATACGAGCTCCGTTTTCGACGTTCTTTATATCCACGCGTAGGTAAAATCAAGATCTACAACTTTCATTTAGACTCTATCGGCTAATTCTCGACCGATCTCAAATTTAACAGTAGGAGGCGTTTAGACTGTTAAATGACCGCGAAGAATTCATAACTCCTTCATACGGACTCCGTTTTCGTCTGTCTTTTTACCGTTGAGTTCCTATTAATGAGATCTTCAACTCTCATTTAGGTCACGTAAGCCAAAAACCGCTCGAACTAAAATTCGAGTTTCGGGCTGTACACTGTTAAGCCGAATCTTAGAAAAATCATAACTTCTTCATACGAAGTCAGATTTGGGTGTTCTTTTTATGGATTTTCTTGGTTTAACATATTCTACGACTTTCATTTAGATCACTAAGGCTAAAAAGTCCTCCATCGTAAATTCAGTATTTACGCTTCCCGGTGCCGTGCCGGTTCCGTCGCGAAACTTCGACGGGCCATAACTTCTTCGTTATAACTCGGATTTCGGCGTTCTTTATATGTACGGAAACCTTACGACATATTTTAAAACTTGGTTAAGATTATTTATTCTAAATAATCTTTTGTCGAAAAGTCATTTTTGACCCCTATTGCCTCTAAATTGATTAGCCCGTATCTGCGGGCGTTACAATATTGTTGAAGGGAAATATAAGTATGGTATAGAGAGGTCAGTTAATTATTCTTTTCTTGATACTGATACAAAATGTTTTATGTCAAACTTAAATAAATCTGTTGAACCTAAAAATTATAAAGAAGCTTTATCTGATCCAAATTGGGTTAAGGCTATGAATGAAGAAATGGAAGCTCTTCATAGAAATCACACTTAGGAAATAACTAATTTACCTAAAAACAGAAAACCAATTGGTTGTAAATGGGTTTTCAAAATTAAATATAAATCGAATGGTGAAGTAGAAAGGTATAAAGCACGGTTGGTTGCTAAGGGTTATAATCAAAGAGAAGGAATAGATTTTGAGGAAACTTTTTCTCCAGTTGCTAAAATTGTTACTGTGCGTATTATTATTTCTTTATTTGTACATAGTTCATGGCCTTTATATCAATTAGATATAAATAATGCTTTCCTTTATGGTGATCTCACAGAGGATGTTTATATGTCCCTTCCTGCTGGATATTTTTATGCTAATGATACTAAGGTTTGTAAACTCACTAAATCATTATACGGTTTAAAACAAGCACCCAGGAAATGGAATGAGAAACTGTGTGCATCTTTATTTTTGTTTGGTTTTCAACAAAGTTTAAATGATTATTCATTGTTCATTAGGAAATTTGAAGGTACAATAACTGTATTACTTGTGTATGTAGATGATATTATAATAACTGGTAATTGTGAAACCGAGTTAAAAAGAGTTAAGGATTTATGAAAACTCAGTTTTTGATTAAAGACCTTGGTATTCTTAAATATTTTTTGGGAATTAAAGTGGTAAACATTGATAATGGTTTATGTTTAAATCAAATAAAGTATTGTTTAGAGTTGTTACATGAGTATGGTATGCTTGGGTGTAAACCTGTAAATACACCATTAGAGACAAACTTCATGATAAACACTCATGAAAATGATAAGGGTAATATTCTATTAGATAATAAAACTGAGTTTCAAAAACTTATTGGTAAACTTATATATCTAACAGTTACTAGACCTGATATCTCTTATGTTGTTCAAGTACTAAGTCAATTTATGCACAAACCTAGGAAATCTCATTTGAAAATTGCTTTTAGACTTTTAAGGTACTTAAAAAGTAGTCCTAGAAGAGGAGTTGCAATAACTAAATCATATAACTTTGAATTAAAAGGGTATGTTGATGCAGACTGGGCAAAATGTTTAACTACTAGAAGGTCTCTATCAGGATACATGGTGTATTTTAATAATTGCCTTATATCATGGAAGAGTAAGAAACAGTCTACTGTTTCTAGATCTTCTACTGAAGCTGAATATAGAGTTATAGGGTCTGTTACTTGTGAAATAATTTGGGTATTAAAAGTCTTGTTTTAATTAGAAGTTAAAGAACTTATTCCAGTTTCTGTTTTTTGTGATAATGATTCAACAATTAAATTAGCTCTTAATCCTGTGTTCCATGAAAGAACAAAGCATTTTGAGATTGATTTGCATTTTGTTAGAGAAAAATTTTCCAATGGTGTTTTAAAGTTAATTAAGATCAGTTCTTCTGAACAAAATGCAGATATTCTTACAAAATCCTTGAGTATAAAACAACATGATTTTCTGTCTAAGAAAATGGGTCTTATTGATATTTTTAAGAAAGAAAAATAAATATTCCGATTGAGGGGGGATGTTGAAAATAATAATAAAACAATCTCATATTTATTTATAAAGTAAATAGAGGGTATATTGTACACAAAATATGTTTTCTTGGATTAAATTGTAAATGCGGGGAAGGAAAAGGCGCGGGTCAAGGTCTTGGATCGAGTTGGATCCGTATTTGTAGATTCTGGTATAAAATAAGAGAGAGAGAGAGAGAGAGAGAGAGAGAGAGAGAGAGAGAGAGAAAGAGTGAGTGAAGTTGTAGATGATCTCTTATCTACCAGTTCATACGATTAGGGTTTTCTCTTGTTTTTCTCTCAGTCTTGATCGTATTGTGATAGTCTTCCTTGTCTTGTTTTGATCTAGATGAGTTGAATATTTCGTTCTGATGTAACATCAGTTGTTTGATTAGATTAGGTTTTGAGTGATAAGTTGTGAGTGTAGATTAGGGTTTATGTAGTGAGGTTTCTATTGTAAGTTTGTGAAAACCTTTTGTTTCTTAATCCTCTAATGATATAAGAAATGAAGATGTTGAGAAAATTATTTTGTCTGATTTCAACATAGAGGGAGAGGCGAAGGGAGGTAATGCATGAAGAGGAGTGACAAAGGAAATTGGAGAAAGTCACGATGATATTCTGGTGTTTCCGATAGAGGCGGCAGCTGACAGTCTCGACGATAGCAACTGATGATACAAGAGACTGGTTCCACGGTGGCGTTATAAGATTCTGGTGGCGGTGCATCTTTTGTAATGAGACAAAGAATAGGAGAATGATATATGATCTTAGGTTTTAGAAATGGTAATAAATTGAGGGGTGAGAATTTAGCAAGGTTTTATATTATTTGTTTAAATTTCAATCATATATAAATAATATATAAATTATGAAAAAAAAAAAAAAAAAAAGGATAGTATGGCCTTTTATCTTTGTAATGAACGAAAATGTAAAAAATTTTCTATGAAGTAAAATAGTAATGGACTAAACACACAATTTTAATAAAATAAAGATCTTTTTATCTTTGCAAAGTACCCCATATTTATTTGTTCCTAACCTCAAATTGTCCTGGAGAGGCCCTATACCATGGTGGTGGTGATGTTTTCAATTCCCACTGTACAAAAAAATTGTAAGCGGAAGATCTTTTGGAGAGGCCCTATACCATGGTGGTGGTGATGTTTTCAATTCCCACTGTACAAAAAAATTGTAAGCGGAAGATCTTTTTTAGATACAATCGACCACTTTTTGGTAGTGGAAGATTTTATATACTAGTCGCTTAAGAAACAATTTAAAACGGGAGGGATATATGATATATCCATCACCTCTTTTACAACCTCAGTTCCCTTTGTTTTTTTATGATGTCACCATGATTCGATTTCTGTTGTTATTGCCTTTGTTTTTTTTATGATGTCACCATGATTCGATTTCTTTGTTATTGCCATAATAATACTAATGGACTATAACTCAAAGGTTTTATATATATATATATATATATATATATATATATATATATATATATATATATATATATATATATATATATAATGGGGATAGGGAATATACATTACAGCTCCACCTAAGCTTAGGTACTAAACATCTAAAATATGTCGTTCTAACATGCTAAATATGTCCGGTTTGGTTCACTTGGTAAATATATCATCCTCCATAACATTTCTTTCTATTATTATTGTTTTACCATCTTTGTTTTCTTTCCTTAATTATCGTTTATTACTTCACCCAAGTGAACATTACTAAACCCTAAACCCTAAATTTAAACAATAAACCCTAAACCCTAAATCTAATCCCTAAACCCTAAACCTTAAACCCTAAACCTTAAACCAAAACCCTAAACCCTATTGTGTCGATCTTGAATTTACATCTTGAAGTATTAATTGTAAATCCTTTAACCGTAATCTTTATATAGTAAAACAATGTATTTTCAAGAGGTTTAGTACCTAAGCTTAGGTGGGGCTGTAATGTATATTCCCCTTTCCATATATATATATATATATATATATATATATATATATATATATATATATATATATATATATATATATATATATATATATATATATATGTATATATATATATATATATATATATATATGGAAAAGTGAATATACCCTTAAGGTATATAAGCTTAGGTACCCAAACACACCATAATACGTCATTTTGTTTGATATATTCATTATATTGCTATTAAACTTCAACCCCTAAATTGATTTACTTTCAAGATTTTCAAAATTTCACTAATATCTTTATTTTATATCACGTCTTTTTGCCGAACACCTACTAGGTTATATATATTGTAGTTGAAAATGAAAATTATATAAGAGGAAGATAAATGTGTAATTTATAAAAATCATGAAAGTAAATCAAGTTATAAGTTAAATTATAAAAACATTGGACAATTAGAATGTATTATATGATACAAAACGACGTAGTATACTATGCTTGGGTAGCTAAGCTTATATACCCGTAAGGGTATACTCACTTTTCCCATATATATATATATATATATATATATATATATATATATATATATATATATATATATATATATATATATATATATATATATATTCAGGTTCATTTGAAACCATTCTAATTTTGTGAGACCGTGAGATCAAATCTAAAAATAATTTTAAAATGCAAAATAAATGGAAAAATCCAAAAATTCTTTTTTAAAATATTATTTTCGGAACTTGAATTAACTAAAATAAATAAAAATAAATTCCATTTTTTTGAAAAATACATGAAATATTCTAATAGAATATTACACTGACATATTCTAAAAAATAATTTTAAAATGCAAAATAAATGGAAAAATCCAAAAATTCTTTTTTTAAATATTATTTTCGGAACTTGAATTAACTAAAAAAAAATTAAAAAAAATTAAAAAAAATTAAAAAAATGTGTCTCACGGTCTCACAAAATTAGGCTTCTCAAATGAACCTAACCCTCTATATATATATATATATATATATATATATATATATATATATATATATATATATATATATATATATATATATATATATATATATGGGTAAAGTGAATATACCTAACAACCTTATATAAGCTTAGGTACCTAACCACATTATACTACATTGTTTTGCATTATATTTCCATTACAATCGTCTAAGGTTCTTAAACTCCAACCCTTAACTTGATTTACTTCCAAGATTTTTAGACATTCACCATTATATTCCTCCTACACCATTTGATTTGTAACGGTAGTATACGAAGCCCACCAGGGGTCTCCGATAGAAAGACGTCATTTGAAGGAAGATAATGGTGAAAATCCAAAGATTTTGGAAGCAATCAAGTTATGAGGTTGAATTTTAAGAACTTTGGTTGATTACAATGCAAATATGATACAAAATTACATAGTATAATGTGGTTAGGTACCTAAGCTTATATAAGGTTGTTAGGTATATTCACTTTACCCTATATATATATATATATATATATATATATATATATATATATATATATATATATATATATATATATATATATATATATATATATATATATATATATATATATGAGTGCAAGTGCAAAAGTGAATATTCGATTCGTGAAGATGATGGAATTTTGTTCCCAAAGACGCTATTAAACCCGCATTCACTGGAAGAAAATTGTCACTTTAGCATTTATAATATGAGTTAATGACTTAGAAGGTTAATAAGGTTTTAACTTTGTCCACATTAGATCTTTAAGGATTTTTTTTTTTTATTTGTACATATTACACAAATATGGTTGTTATAAACCGTTTAAAAAGGGTAAAAATGTTTTAATTTTGACGATATTAGGTTTCTCAGGTCTTTTTTTGTACATATTACACCAATGTGATTATTATAACCGTTAAAAAAAAGGTAATAAAGTTTAACTTTGTCAACATTAGGTCCCTATTTTTATTATTTTTATCATTTCATGTAACTCTTTTATAATTTATATTAGTATCTAATTAGATGAATTCATCATTTCATCTTTTCATTTTGTTTATGAATGTCAAAAAGTCTCGTGGAACCTCATTACCGTGGGAGCCCCGTCCTGTTTGGAGGGAATTTTTTTTTTTTAAATCGAGAACAGGGACGGGGGCGGGGGCAAGGTTAACCGTTGTTTTAATTTCGGGGGCGGGGGCTGGGATAGGCAATCTCGTCCTAAAACCCCCATGGGGACCCCGTCAATAAATTACACATGTATTTACATATATTAAATATATAAATATAATAAACTATAACATGATTTTGAGCTTCCAAAATTCATTAAAAAAATATGTTTTTAAATTGTTAGTATAATGTTTTTAAGATGCCATAACTTTTTTATTTTTAACATGTAAAATTCTATCATACATAATTATTTGTTACCTAAAAAATAATTTCTTTTAGTATAAATAACAATTTCTTTTAGCAAAAACAAAAGACAACCCAAAATCAATAGGGTACGGGGGAACGGGGGCGGGGACGAGGGTAATAAAGGGGATTCAGGGGCGGGGGCGGGGTAGGAAGGCTGAACATTTTGGGGGCGGGGGCGGGGTAGGAAGGCTGAAAATTTCGGAGGCGGGGAGAAGGATGCACTCCCCGTCCCGTTTGCTCCCGTTGATATCCCTAATTTTATTCGCTCATTCACCACAACAATGATTTCAATCAAAAGGTTACATAATTTTTTTTTTCCATTTTTATAAAAAAAAAAAGCTAATAATAATGAAAATGTTAATGATTAAAACTATGTTTGATGTCATTGCTAGCTTATAAACTAGTTTATTTTTCAATATCTTGTCATATTTGACAAACCTAATGCAAACCTCTTAATTAATTAAGAAAACATATATTTTTTTTTAATTTCCATATATACCCCTTAATTAATAAGAAAACATATTTTTTAAATGTTATTTTATATCATTATATAAATAAATTTCAGATAGCTTATAATGAGAAAATAAAATGATGAAGTCATCTAACTAGATACTAATATAAAGTATAAAAAAGTTAGATGAAATAACAAACATATTAAAAATAAGGATCTAATGTGGATACAGTTAAACCTTATTACCCTTATTTAAACGGTTATAACAACCATGTTTGTGTAATATGTACAACAAAATACGTTAAGGACCTATTGTTGACAAAATTAAAACATTATTACCTTTTTTAAAAAGTTATAACAACCATGTTGGTGTAATATACCCAAAAAAAAAAAAAAAAAAAAAAAAAAAAAAAAAAAACTTAAGGGCCTAATGTGAACAAAGTTAAAACCTTATTACCCTTCTAAGTCATTAATCCTTTATAATATTTTTAATTGGTTTTAATAGAAACCCAACATAATTATAGAAAGATGTAAATAATAACGGTAAAAGCTTAGCTTTCCTTTATTTTTGTGTTTAATTTTCTCCATCTCTTCTTCACCTTTTAGTGTATGAGTTTCAACTTTTAAGAATATGCATATTACAGGTGGAGACTTCTATCTTTAAGCAAATGCAATAAAGATAGAAGATTGGGTTTGCCATTATATGAAAAGTATGTCGAACCCTATTTGGGAATTTCACCTGCCAAGTGTTTGATGAAATGCCCTAAAGAGATTCCCATCACAACATGAAAGTTTGACAAGGTATAATCTCAACTCTGAAGCCAAAAACAGTTCAACCCAGCAAAGGTGGCAATTCACCATCATTGAACATCATCTCTGAGCTGTGATGGTGAACCAAGAACCAGTGACCATTGTGAAACTCAAACACATTGGTCAAGTTCAAACCACTATGGTCCATGGCAATGTAGGCTTTCATGGTCACCCATGCCATGTCAGACATGACACGTACACTTACATCTTGAATCTGGAAATCAATCCCCAACTCCCAGTTGAAAGCAAGCTGACAGCTTCTTATAACCCTGGTATAACTGCATGCAAAACTAAATGTAAGATTTTCTTAAAAATAAAAATGGTGTGATAAATGAAAAGGTTGTTACCCTGTGAAAATATCCCCGGATGCATGAACACATTTGACATAATCTGCATTAAGCCAAAGTTGTCCCATTTGTATGATAGATCTTTCTCTAATGATGTCAAAAAAGCGGTGGTTGATGTTTACTATTGCTCTAGTGGCTGCGTAGTATGCCTTCCATCCATTACCAGGTCTTATACCATCTTGTTCTGTTGTAAAATCCTGGGAATTTCAATATATATATGTCAATTCATCATCTCCTTTGATCAAGGGTTTGGCATATCAACAAGTCATCGGTTTCTTAATGTTTATCACTCACACAATTAAAGCACTTAAAAGTCCTTCAATGATATTGATTTCGATGAAACAGAATGGAAGAATTTTTCAATCAATTCTACTCACAAATCCATACAAGCATCCCAAACTTAGCATACGTAATCCAACTCCGATCAATAAAAGCCACATAATGAAAGTACTCCAAGTTTCATACAGACAGAGGTAAGGTGTTAATCAAGATGGCAGCATAAAGCAATCAGTTAGAGTTAGTTAACTCATCCCACCTCTAGCCAGTCGATCCCCAAAAGTGTAATCAAATATGAATCGTATAAAAAGAAAAAATAAAATCAGCGATTAAGTAAAAATTCTAACATACAGTTCAACAGACAGATGATACGAATAGCAACGTAACAACGAGAAGTTGGAAAAAGAAAACACAACCTTGTGATAAAGCGTTTTCCAAGCATTATCATCGTTTGCAGCTCTCCTCATTGAAGAATTCGTCATTGACAGACTACATAGACTCCGGTAATCCAAGTAACTCAAAACATGTGTCGTGATCTCCGGAACCAACTGTTCCATCATCGACGCGACAACCGTCTGTTGCCGCTCCCTCTCCACCACCATCAGCTCCCCAACACCATTCATCATCCTAGCCATCAAATCAGAACTTGAACAAACACACTTACAAGCCTTTCGTTTGTTCGATTGGGAGAATGCGAGTATGATGAAGGGGAAGAAGAACAACAAAGAACAGAAAAAAGGGAACATTAGGGCTAGAAAGAGAGAAAGTAATTTGAAATATTCGTAATCGGAGAAAGTAAACGAGATCTCCATTGATGATGATTATGCGACATTAAAACTTCAGCGAACGTAAACCCTAAAGCGATAGAAGTGTTTAAAAACCGGTGACGAAGCTCTCTGTTGTTGTCTCTGAAAGCTCTAATGATACGGTTACGCGATGGCATCATACATCATTGATCGATGATCATAATTCATACATCCATTTTAAGGGGAGTAAAGTCGAATCAATCTTCTTGGCTCTTGCGGAATATAACTGCGAGCCATGTCCTTTTTCGTTGCGTTGGTTTGGCCGATCTTGTTGGAACTTGGAACAAGGGAGTAAAAATGGTTTACTTTGGTAATCAAATAACTTGACAAAACTTCAAAAAAAAATAAAAATTTAAGTCTAAATCTTTATTTTTATTTTTTGGGTTTGTGATATTTTTAATCTAGTTTTGTTAGGGATTTTGTGTAAACCGAAATGACTACAATACCTGTGGATCAAAAGTATTTATTTTTTATTTTTCTTTTATTTTCTAAATCTAATACTTATTTATTTATTTATTTATCTCTCTCTCTCAAGATTCTAAATCTAATACTTATTTATTTATTTATTTCTCTCTCTCTCTCTCTCTCTCTCTCTCTCTCTCTCTCTCTCTCTCTCTCTCTCTCTCTCTCTCTCTCTCTCTCTCTCTCTCTCTCTCTCTCTCTCTAAAGATTTTTCTACAAGCTAAAATTTTTCAAAGCATTTAAACTAGAACAAAATTATTCAAGAACATTTAAGAATATAATATTTCTATAAACTTGATTTTTTTAGATCTCAAGAATAATAATATATTTTTCAGATTTGCAAAATCAAAAACCATATAGAATAAAGAACTAAAATTTCCATATCTTTAAACAAAAACTTTGAAAATTTAGTTTTCCAGATCTGCAAACCTCCAAAAAATGAGAATGAAAAACAAATCAATTATATAAAACGTCATCGTTGTCATACCATCGACATCGCCCTTCATCTTCCATCTCTCCTACTTTATTTTCATCAAGCACAACCTTTCATCTTCTCCTTCTTCCATTTCCAGATCCACAAACCCTCATCCTTGAAGATCTCATTTGCAGATATAGAAATCCTAACCTTGTCCTTCGTAGCCGTCATCCTTCATCGCAGATCTGGAACTGTAACATCCCAAAATACGACCCAATTTTTTTTTGTTTAAATAGTAATAAAAATCATATACTGTTTGTCATATCATAAAAACCATATGTCAAATATCTCAACTCATAATAAAATGTCATGAAACAACTGTATCAAATCAAACTACGAATCAAAACAAACTCCCAGGATAAAGACTGAAGTTGTGGTGTGTGCGATGCCATCATCCTGAGCTCTTCCCCTTACTTGCGGAAGTACCTGAAACCAAAACTGAAACTGTAAGCACGAAGCTTAGTGAGCTCCCCCAAACTACCACATACCATACAATAACATATAAACATGTACTGGGCCTTGCCCACTGCATCGGACAGAAGCCCAGAAACTACATCGGACCGTAGTCCGGAACTGACTGGGACCTTGTCCCCTCTATCGAACCGATGTCCGGAACTAGCTGCATCGGACCGAAGTATGGAACTGACTGCATCAGACCGAAGTCCGGAACTAACTAATCATAGCATAGCATAAACACATATCAACTAGCACAACACTCATCATCATAAACTCATATACTGCATACTACGCCAGGCTGTAGCCCAGAACACATAACACATAAATCATGTCTGAACCATGAAGGCATCAAACACACTAACAACTGCATCGGACCGAAGTCCGGAAACTACTACTAACTAAACGGGCCGGCATTGTGGCCTTAGACCCGTTCCTACTGAAAAGAAACTCACCTCGTAGCCTAGCTGCTGAAAGGACTGCTCCGGAATCTGTCTGTTGCGTCTTCGGTTTCACCCCGGCTACAATATCCATGAGCACCATCAATCAAATATTGATAATAATAATACTGAGGGTAAAATAACTTTCCTACCCCTGGTCCAAGTCAACCTAACTGTCAAAGTCAACATTCAGTTGACATGATTCGTCGAGTTAGGCCGCAAACTCGTCGAGTCCTTACTCTTACTTCCTTGATTCCACTCGCTACTACTCGTCGAGTTTTGGTGCAAACTCGGCGAGTTCCTCTTCGCTACTAACACTCCGACAATCTGCATCCGACTCGCCGAGTTGTATGAACAACTCGTCGAGTTCTTCTTCATCAGAAGATCATTCTAATTGTGACTCGCCGAGTTGTATGAACAACTCGTCGAGTCTGTTCTTGAATTATGAAGATGGCCTTGGACTCGCCGAGTTCTTCCACGAATGAGTCTAACCCTCTAGCTCACCGAGTCCACCTCTCACTCACTGGTTCCACTCGGCATAACTCGAAAAAGGAAACACAAGGGACTCGCGACTCGACTCACTGAGTCAGAAGAACGACTCGACGAGTCGTATGCATGCAAATACTATACACTCGATTCTGCTTGAAACTAGTCCATGCCATTAATAGATTTGGGTTCCTCGGACTTGATTTACACGTAAAGTTTCCAACTTTACGTGTAAATAACATCAAATGAAGGTTTTAACGTTAAAAGCACACTATAATAGTAGATCTAGAGCTTTCATGCAAAATGGATCCATAAAGGTGCTAGATCTAAGCTCCTGGAAATCAAATCTAGCTAGATCTGAAGGTTAATCAACTCCATGAATCCTCTATGTTACTACTAAGCTAAGAAATGGATCAAGAATGGCTTCACAAAGGAGATTTAAGCATAGAAATAGAAAAGGGCCAAGATATACCTTACTTTCTTCTGAAAGTCCTCAAGGATCTAGGATCTCCTTCTTCTCCTCTTGATCTACCTTCCTTTATCTCTCAAAATCTTCAAAGAACACACCAAAATCACACAAAATGCAAAAAGAACTCTAGGGTTTCGAGAATGATGCTCTAAGGGGTGATGGGGGCTGACTAGAGGCCCCAAAAGTTGTTTATATAGGGTGCAAACCCTTGAAATTAGGGTTTCATCCAGACTGGCGGACTCGCCGAGTCCGGGATATGGACTCGCCGAGTACCTAACTTAAACGTGCTCGAAATCGCGACCCTACTCGACGAGTCCAGCTACTGAATCGTCGAGTTCCCCTTAAAACTTGAAGAAATATAACAATAAATAACAATATAAATATCATACCATAATTGGGGTGTTACAGGAACGTCATTATTGTCGGCAGTGGAACCCTTAGATCTCCATTAATTGGCAAGGAGGTGGCGTTTTGGTGCAGATATGAAACATCATTATCTTTCTATCACACACAAACGAATGAAGGTCACTAGAGCACAAGGTCTATGAAGAAGATCCTATTTCTTCGTGAACGAGATCTGTTGGAGGTGGTAGAGTTCAACTTTGAAAGAACAAGGTCGATTTGTCTGTTGAAGTTTAGATCTGGAATGACTCGCTAGAGTTCAGATCGATGATTTTTTTTGTTGAACAAATCAGGTGAAGCGAAGGTAGAGGTGGTGGTGACCGAATTCAGTTTTCTCACTCCTTTAGATCCGTCGGAACCCTCTCTGCTGGAAGATATTGTTTCAAATCTGAACCAACAGACACGCAAAAACCGAAAAACTGTTGGGTTATGAGCATTCTAACACTCCTAAGTGTACATGCAACCCTAAATACCTTGGATCTATGTTTTCTCTATTATACATGCAAATATGAACATCCAAGGTATTATCCTAATCTAGCATACAAAACTATCAATATAACAAGATAGAATACATACCTCTTTGATGTAGAATGTCTTCATGAAGCTTGAGTGCCTAGTGCCCCAAGTGTGACACCTCAAATGGTTCACAATCATCAAAACACTTAGAATAACTTGAGAGAGTTCTACACTTCATGAAAATCGGCTAGCCTTTCTTACTCTCACTAGTGGCTGATTTTCCTCAAGAATAAGATGCTTATATAGTTATACAATTAGGGTAAACCCTAATTGTCATGACTTTCCATTTCCTTGGATCCATGGGTTCAAATACACCATGGAGCATCCATGGAGCATCATATGGGTTTTGGCCCAACTAGATAATCCCTGGAGCATTAGCCCACTATACAAGTATAGATGATTTACACAATCAACCCATATATTTAATTAGTCTTCTTTTGATCACATAATTAATCCTAGATTAATTCTTGATCAATACTAATTAAATAATCTCATTATTCTTATTATTAATATACTAGAACTTACAATATATTAATAACCATAAGTGTCTTATTTCTCTCATTTAGTCTATCCAAGTGCATGATGGTATGCAACCCAAATGGACCATGCCGGGTCGGGTCAAGTCTTACCAATTATAGGTATGGACTTAGACATTAATCCAACAGTCTCCCACTTGGATAAGTCTAAAACTATTATTGCGTATGACTTCAGGAACCAACTGGAAATCGTAGCTCTCAAAAGCTTCTGTCGAACTCTGACCTTGTAGATGAACTCTGACCTTTGTCAATGACTTGTCCATTAGATAAGGGATCATATATTCCTCCATTCTAGATATCATATGGACTGATACATGGATTATAATCATTCTCTCTGTCCATTTGTTGTTTCCCGATTTCCGATTTATGACGACTGACTAATTGAACAAATCAAATCAGTCCTGGCCCGGCCAAGCACTTCCATTGGTCATCATCAAATCATCGAGGGGCCCACAGATATCGCTTTTATCCCGAAGGTAAAAGGAATGGATAAACTTTGACTCATATGGCTTGTTCTACTACTTGTTGAATCATACACAAAGACACGTTTTATAGCCCCGAGTTACCAAATGCAGTTTCGTGCAATCAATGTACAACCAACTCATAGTAACAACTCATATCTCTAGGTTTGAAGAATATAAGATATTATCGTCTCATGATCACTCGTGATAAAATCCATGAAATGATTCCAATGAGCGCGGGTTGAATCCAATACTCAGAAATTATGAGCACTCATGAGTGTTGTAGCCCTTTGTCCAACACCTTAGACCTCTACAAGCCAACCCATGACAGTCTTAATTCATATCTACTTCCAACATATGACCGACTGTGGATGGTTTGAATAACGTAGTCATTCCGGAAGAATAACCTAGTTTATTCGGGAAGCCAAAACATGCAAAGTGAAACACAATAATAATTGAATCCAATATGGTCTCAGAACTTATGAATATAAATAAAACACCTTTTATTTATCACCATATGATTACACATTATTCATTGTATACTGTTTCAGCTATCAACATTATTCTTGAATTTAAAACAATAGTTGTCCCATGCTCCAAGCATGTACACTATGTTTTTTTTTCTAAACACTAGTCATGCCATACACCAAGTATGCATACTATGTTTGTCTATGATCTTTACTTTGTGAACTAGATCAATTGAACATAACTTCAATGATTGTCTTTTCACACTCCCAAATCCTTACTGCAAATGCAAGAATTCCAAATTCATGCCATTTACTGAAATCTGTTAGATTCTAAGCTTATATGCATTGATCCTCTTGTAACGATTATGCACAAATTCACAAAGACTTGGCAACAATCATTACAGAGTATTCCAAAGGAGATCAACTCCTTGGAAACATCCTTCTTGCATTAAATTTCCTTAATCTTACACAGATTGAAAATTCTAACTTTGAAACATTTTCGGATTCATTTTGACTATCACTTCTGAACAAGAGTTGCCTCCTTACAGATTATGTCAATATGGTTCTTCCATAATTATCACTATACTTCCAATTATCCTTGAGCAACCAATCTTTGGTAAACCTTAGATTGTCCTCGATAATTGTTTAATCCTTTTAGTCATATCCAGTTCTAAACCTTTTCCCTTCTTAATGCCCCAGACATTTGGAAAATTTTAGAAAGGATGAATATAGCACATGTAATCGATCCTATATCCGAAGGATATGGGACACGATTCATGATGTCTCACATAAAGACTAAACCAGTCTTTTGCTATAACATTTCCATTTCTATTTGCCAAGTTCTCATAATTCAGATTATGAAAAGGGATGCCGTAATCATAATCGAATTTAAGAATGCAAATAATGGACCCATATACAGAATTTCCTTATGTTGAGCCATTCCAACATGAAATTCATATATATTTCCTTGACTAAATGATTAAAACCTTACGATCTAAGCTTATAGATTTGAGATGAAGTATAATTTCATCTCCCTTAATTATAGCAAAACAACTTTTTCCCAATTGAAACCTTTTGTTTTTCTATAATTAACATTGCTAACTTGCAATCTTTATCATAATTATCATGCTCCCACTAACATGATGATTATTATCATAACACTTATGCTCCCACTAGCTTTGACATGTACTCAAAAAACAGCTGGACTTCTAGAAATCAATACTTTATTGACTTTCTTACCAAAGTTCAGATTTTTGATACTAGATTGTTTTGATAAGACTTTATCAAAAACATACACCTTCCCTTAGATAGCTCATGGGTGTGTCAAAACAATTTTAAGAACTATGAAAAGGGATGCCGTAATCATAGTCTTGATCGTTTTGACCTTTGCCATTTCTCACAAGTCCAAGTTAGTGTGCCGGTAAACCACACACGCTCCACTAACGACTTTGAGAATGCAAATATCACAATTGCTATCTAACTAAAATCTACTTAGTGAAAGTGTTTCCTCACCATCATTTTCATGAATCGGAGAGAAACCTTATGACACTTAGATTTAATGGTGTATGTGTTCTTATCCATGTGAATTGTCATAACCATAGTCACAAGACAAGGATAATGACAAACCCAAACTCATATGGGCTGAACTCAATCTTAATTTCTTGCCACCTGGCAGCTCAAGGGCCTGCCATTGCTTCCAAGTTGTTCTGCAACACATTGAGAACTCTAAGAACTCATATGCAAAGCCAACTTTGATTGAAATGGGCACAGAATATGTCAACACGATAGGCTATAAACCTTAAGTCGTGTGCTAGTGAAGAACTTCAGGTTTTATTCTTGATTAGTTCTTGAGAATTTCAAGACCTTTAAGACTCCCACTGTCCTCTTGACCTATAAGACTCCCTTGTCAAACATCCAAGAGATAGTGTGGATTCTAATCATGACAAACACTTCACACAATTGGCCGAAGTTGGTCTTTGTTTTATCCAAAACATCACAACTTACCAATTTCAAATGTACAAGAGTAGAAAACTATTACTCTTACATTTGTCAAGTGTTTTAAACCTTCTTTAAGACATGTCACTCAAATTACAATCTTGGAGTATGACTCTAAGACTTGTATTGGAACGAAGTATGACTCATCTTCTTGATTTAACCATTTCAACAATTCAAGATCCCTTCTTCTTAGTCATAAGAATGCACTAAGACTTCCTTAGAGAACTAATTTTGATATGGTTTCTTAATCATTATGATGATCACAAAACTGATACTAAAGTACTCTCCCATCTTTTCAGATTTGAGGAACTTTTATCCTTCTGCCTAATTTGATTCTTCTTATTCGCTCTGCCATGCCTTGGAACCTTTTCCAATGTCTCAGAGTTACACTTACGCTTGTAAGTATAATCATATTTACTAAGCTTTAGTAAACTATGACGAATAGCCTTATATCTTTTGTGGTGGACTTAATCAGTGCACAAGACTATGTACTCGATCCCTTAGTCCATTACTTGACTCACACATTCACGTGAACAAGTAATCGGTCTTAATTTTCCAATACTTGAAAGTTCTCATTCATCATGCTATAGAACTTGCATGATTCCAAGTCCTAGTCCAATTGAGACTTTGGATGATGAGAGTCTTTCCTTATTTGGTAAATTTAGACATTACCACAAATGAAGGAATCAATTTCATATTTCCACTCTTGCTATTAATGGAATCATACAAGCAACAATTTTTCCTCAAATGCCATTGTAAGGATATTTTAAAATAAATAAAACCAAAATTTTTTCTTTTATTTTAAAACTATGCGGAAAAACTTATCCTTACAACCCATATGAAAAACTTGTTGTTATCTATTCCTTAGCAATATCTCATAACTCCTAAGAATTAGCTCAAGAATCCGATTTTTCAAACTACGCGATAGAAATTCATCTATGCGATCAGATTCAGCATATTCTTTCTTTAAGTTCCTTTACTTTTCTTTGATTCTTAAAACATTACCATGTGACCTAGTCACATCATGTATCAGGAATCTCAAAATAGAAACTTAACAGAGTTAGATTAGTGGACTTTACCTTAAGTAGAGTCAAACTTATTGACTTTAACATCCTTAGGTAAACTTGGCAGCTTCGCAACTAATGCCCCTTCCTTTGGCAATATAAACATATGGACCCTTTGATAATGGTACACGAGACTATCATAGACTTAGACTTTTCTCTTTACCATTTGGTCAACCGAGTTGACTATGGCCGATCCCTTTCCATTGGGAAGAGAATGTTTTTCTGGATTTCCTGTGTCACTATTGTCAATGTCCATCAAGTTTTGAGGAAGTTGATCTTAACAAATAGATAAGATCATTAAGGGTCTTGTCATAGTCTGTTTCATAGGTGTTCCAAAAGAACTCACTATGTGACTTAGAAAGTGATTGAACCACCAACTTTCTCCAGACTTTGACACCCAACTCTCCCGGCTTGTCAATATGTGACTACATCTCCAAGATGTGATCACACCAAGACCTTTACTTGCCAATAGGGCTCGAGTGATCTTAAACTTTTCAAGAACTTGTGGGTTAGGGAGAATAATTGGAGGAGGAGAAAGAAGTATGATATCCATGGGATATCATCTTCATTAGGAATGCTTGTTTCAAGAGATTTGGGAAGATCATAAATGTCTAAACCAGACATCTTTTGGGAGATATTCAAGATAGTTGATCTAAAGTCCTTAATATGACACCCAATATGAAATATTAAGGCTAGGACCCAACAAACTATTTTATAACTTAGAAGAGGTATGCCGTAATCCAAGCTATAAAACAATTTGAAGGTAGGTGAATGACGATTCACCAATTTCCACCAAGATAAACGAAATGTATTATTAGGTTTTAATTGGATTTGAAACTCCTAGATCTTTTGAGATTCATTGAACTGTTCAATGGCATGTTTCAATCTCGAGTGTGCCCTTCAGGTTTTGTGACTGGGATGTCGAGGATCACAAAACAAGGTGTGAAGTAACCATGCAAATTACTTGGTACCCTTAAGTGTTTATCCCTCAATCGATGTGCCGGTTAACCACACACGCTCCATCGATACTATGATAAACATTAAGTTACCCTTTGCCTACCTTGTTAAATACGAGTTAGTGTGCCGGTTAACCACACACGCTCCACTAACCAACTTAAACAAAGTGCAAAGTGTAATTTCATGGATTAGCACCTTCTTCACATTTTCCTAAGTAACTAAGATTGGGAATTATTAAGAGTTTAGTTACTTAGTATTTATCATTAATACTTTTAATGAAGGGAGAATTATAGTCCTGTCAAACCCGTTCGGCTAACGACCCTCCACCAGTCAAGCAAGCGGTGGGTGAGAGTGGACACCCATTAAGTTGCCATTTTATAGGCAACAACCTTATACCCACCTTATAGACTGGCTTCGTGAATGAGGCGTACTAGCGGTAAGACCGACTTTACTCTTATACATGTATATATTATTAACTTATAATATTAAAAAGTATAAGGGTTGAATTTTAACTTTTAAAATTCTAAGGGCTAACTTGGAATTAAAGTATTCATAAGAGAAAACTTTACAAATTCCAAAACTTGAGGGCAAGTTTTGAAACTATTCAAAACTAATTAATTCCATAACTTATGTATTTAAAGTAGTTTTAATCCAAAAACTCTTCAAGTTTCATAACTTGAGGATAAATTATGGAAGACTTTAAACTAATAAAGAATTAACTTTTCTTTATTTTTATAACTTATGGAATTAATTAAGGTTACATTTTTTTTATTTAATGAAGAGACTCTTGGTCCTCCATAACTTGAGGACAAATTATGGAGTCATAACTCCAATTAATTAGAACTAAACTCTTCATTTTTTTTGTAACCTTTGCCAATTTTATGAGTTTTATGAGTCTTTAATGTGACTCTTCATGTAACTTGAGGACAAGTTACACAAACACATTTTATACTCAACTCTTAGATTAAAATGGATTGAAAACAACTATTTCAATTAACTTTTCTATTAATCTAAGCAACTCATAAGAACAAGATAATTCAAATCAAACTTTTTCATGTAATTAGTCTAACCTTTAAACTAATACAAAACATGAATCTATTGACAATTATCTTTGAAAATGGATTAGCATGAACATTACCACATTAAAAAAAAATTTATAAGTTTAAAAACAACTTAGGGTAATGTTCCTAGTCCATTTCTAGCCAAAAACCTCGAAAATATGTTGTCTGGGGTCCAACTCGTCGAGTGCATGAACACAACTCGGCGAGTTGGATGCATTTTGCCTTGGACTCGTCGAGTCCCTTCATGGACTCGGCGAGTCTGCTGGGTAGACAGCAACAAAACTCGATTTTTCAGCTTCTATTGCAAGTATAACAAGAAAACAAGCCTAGGCTCTGATACCACTGTTGGGTTATGAGCATTCTAACACTCCTAAGTGTACATGCAACCCTAAATACCTTGGATCTATGTTTTCTCTATTATACATGCAAATATGAACATCCAAGGTATTATCCTAATCTAGCATACAAAACTATCAATATAACAAGATAGAATACATACCTCTTTGATGTAGAATGTCTTCATGAAGCTTGAGTGCCCAGTGCCCCAAGTGTGACACCTCAAATGGTTCACAATCATCAAAACACTTAGAATAACTTGAGAGAGTTCTACACTTCATGAAAATCGGCTAGCCCTTTCTTACTCTCACTAGTGGCCGATTTTCCTCAAGAATAAGATGCTTATATAGTTATACAATTAGGGTAAACCCTAATTGTCATGACTTTCCATTTCCTTGGATCCATGGGTTCAAATACACCATGGAGCATCCATGGAGCATCATATGGGTTTTGGCCCAACTAGATAATCCATGGAGCATTAGCCCACTATACAAGTATGGATGATTTACACAATCAACCCATATATTTAATTAGTCTTCTGTTGATCACATAATTAATCCTAGATTAATTCTTGATCAATACTAATTAAATAATCTCATTATTCTTATTATTAATATACTAGAACTTATAATATATTAATAACCATAAGTGTCTTATTTCTCTCATTTAGTCTATCCAAGTGCATGATGGTATGCAACCCAAATGGACCATGCCGGGTCGGGTCAAGTCTTACCAATTATAGTTATGGACTTAGACATTAATCCAACAAAAACAATATTGAGAATTATTTGCGAATAATAAATCCAATTATTACTAATATGATTACCAAGTTTCGTCCGGAAACTAGATATCCTTCTCTATTAGATCTAATTATAAGAAAGGTAGAATGAGAGTGTATTGTATTGGATGAAAGTAAACATAAGACATTAATGTAAAACTGACCTATTGACGGTTGATCTTGAACAATAACTACACAGACTGACTCTTGTCCTTAAAGGTTTTTACTTCACTTTTATCGATTGTAAGCAAAAGAGTAAAACCCCATGATTTAATGCAAATTTAACGAGTTTTCAACAGCAATGGAAAACGATAAACGCAAAGTGAATATTAAGAAACCTTGAAGAAATCGCCAAGAATACTGAAAGAACCTTAAATTTTCATGTGTGGAATAAAACTCCTAGGGAGCTGTATTTATAGGTGTCGATACCCTAGAAGGTAGTAAAAGGGCCCTCATAGGTCGGACCCTAGTAACCCTAGGGTAACGACTTGCTCTCCAAGCAAGCCATTTTCTGGGCCTTCCAAAATATTTTGTTACCTTAACCATGAATTCAACAGTTTGGTCGGATTGGTCAAACCGAATTGACATGAAATCATCAAAAATAAAAACTCCTTAGCTCCCAGCGACCGATACGTCGTGCCAAGTGCTAAGTGCACCTAAATCGCTCCATTTCGTACATTGCGACATCGACTTCGCTAGGCTAGGCACGCGTGTAGGCTTGGACCATTCCTTTGATCCACTAAAGTATTTGAAGGCATATCAAGAGAAATGACTTATAAGCTCACAAAAAGGTTTCTTCCCCCACCAATGTGGGATAGAGGAAACTTGCCAACTTGCAACATTTCCTCTATAATTTCCAACAATCCCCCTATAACGTCCCGAAAATCATAGGATAAAATTTTCATTTTTAATAGAATCAAACACTCAGTTATCCTTTATTAAAACATTTAAAAAGTATTTCAAAACAAAATAATTATCATAGTACATTCTCAAAATCATAAGTTTGCGGAAAATACGGGTGTATGCATTGTGATCAAGTCGGGCCCTTCTCTTTCAAACCAGAAGTACCTAAAACCATAAACAATAATTGTAAGCACAAAGCTTAGTGATTTTCCCAAACACCACATACCAAACATAACATACGCATCATACATATCAAACATGTAATAGGAGGTGCTATGTGCCAACCATAGTTTTGCCATTATGCCAAGAGCCGTATCATGGTCTTTCCTTGCCAAGCAGGGACCAAAACCTTGGGTATTATAGACAAGTGTCAGGAGCCACATCCTGGTCTTCCATGCAAGCATCACAAAGACAACTAGTAGATAATCTACAACTACTTAACTAGTTAACTACTAGAGTCCAAACTCTGGTCTTGCATACAGATCTACCAGGAGCCACCTCCTAATCTTTCATACAAATTCCAAGGGCCACCCCTTAGTCTTCCTATAATACATAAACCAAATGGGTCGTCATTTGTGCCTTCGACCCATAGTACAGTGAAGAGACTCACATCGACAGCTGAACCCACGAATAAATCTCCGACTACTGATCTGCTAAAATCCCCGCTCTATCAAACAGATAACACCCAATTAACAATTGGTTTCCAAACCGAATCCAACAATCTAATATGGGGTAAAAATACCGTTTTACCCCTCATCTAGTTTGGTCCAAGACTAAGGCCCAAACTCACAATTATAAAGGCCCACAAACCAAAAATCATCCAAAGCCCTCTTATGGCCTTATTTTCAAAATTAGGCTCAAACCCTTACATGGGCGTTACCCTAAAGACCATTAACTTTTCCCTAATCCAAAACACATATTCTCAGATGATCCAACAAAGCCCCAAGCAACCAATCCCAAAAGATATCTCAACCCAAAGCCCAAACATACAAGGCCCAATCAGACTGAGTATGTGGGGCGTACAATCATGTATGCGCAGGGTAATCGCTTGGAGACTTGTACGCTAAGTGTACCTGTTTGTATGCCCAGCGTACTCACCCCATCTAGCCCAAACTTGATCTTTCACTTAATCCATTAAGACAAAGCTCCAAAACACAGATCTGACCTCCTTGAGTTGGATTATCACGTAAAGTTGCTACTGTCTCTAGAAAAAACCATGTATGAGATCTTTCAGTATATATATAATTTTTATTTATCCTAAAGGTAGAATCTTAAGATATTAAACCAGTTATAGGAATTATAATCATTAAATGCTACTATCTCTTGAAACTCAACAAGAAAGAGAGATTTTACAGGGTGTAAGAGTATTAACAGTTATTAATAGAATTTAACAAAGTTTCATTTAGTATTTTCAATACTAAGTCTTTAAAAAATAATAAATTTTATTATTTCATAAAATATTAATTTATTAAATTATAGGATCCAAGTAACGAAACAAGTAAATGGATAGGTGACCTTTATCCCATTAACTTAATCAAACTTGGTATGTAACGATTACCAATTGCATACAATATGTAACTCCTAGATTATGAGATCCTAAACAACTATTGCTTAACTTCGCATGTTTATCCCATCTATGCCTCAGACCTCTCATGCTTAGGTGACCTTTATCACCCAATATTTCGATCAAGTCTTTCTACTTGAAACAACTTGTAGTATGGTAACTAACCAGTAACAAGGTGACCATTTAGACACCAGGAACTACAAAACTACTATGAACATCATAAGACAATCCTAGTGACTAAGTGACCCTGTGACACTAAGACCATACAAATGATATCGAGTGTTCCTTAAAAGGACAAAAATGACTTGCATTTTTAAGAAAATGTTTTATATATGTTTTACAGTTATGGTTTATAAAAACATGGTCTTATGAACATTGCATGCATCCAACAATTCATATACCCTTTTGTAAAATTCATATCACTTGTTATGAGGTTCTTTAGGTGCCAAATAAAACTTCATTTTATTTGTCATTAGCCGTGATCAATTATAAACTAAAATTCGATATCTTAAAGTTTAGTCGTAGATCGGTTTTAAGAACAGATAATAGTTTTAAGTTTATTTTATACTTAAAACTTAGAGTTTTTGATGAGTTATAAAATCACTATTTCAAATCTACTTTTAACAATCAAAATATGGTGAGTTCATGAACGGGTAGTCGGACTGTCATGACTCGGAAGATCAGAAGGAATAATGGAGCCATGAGTGGCAATATGGTTAAGGAAAATTTCGATAGCAGAAGTTATCTTTGGAAGTCATGTGGGGCGACTGTGAGGTTGCTCTTGGCTCATCAACCGAACAGGAATTCAGTATTCCATATAAGTTGGGGACCAGGGAGGTCTCGGATGCCTTGGGAAAGCAGATAGGAGGCAGCGTGATGCTTCAGACAGTAGTAGCGATTTAGGGATTCGTGTGTGTGGAGTAGCTTGATGATCGAAAGTGCTAAGTCACTTGCAACAGGATTGAATAATCTCAGAGTAATTGATTTGTTCCTGTTGCGCAGCTCTAGTCTGAGTCTAATCGTTCCAGGGATGAATCTCCTACTCGAAGGATTATCTGAGCCTTCTGTCAAGTATAGGTGTTCCACGGTCGTTATGGTCAGTATTTTGTTTCTAATGGTAGCATCGAGATCATCAAGGTTAGAAGTGTACATTTGGTCGGTCATTCGAGGAAGATTAGGCATAGTAAAGCTCAACATGGGTGGTTTGTTAGGAAGTCAGACTAATGAAGAATTCTGGTTTCAGAAAGGTAAAAGTGGCTTTTCTCAGAGGCTTAGGGTTGGTTTCTTCGAGATGGAAGTTCGGCTTGGGTTTTAGTTGTGTTGAAAAGGTTGCCTTACATGTAGAATCACCGATTACGTTCCTCAGATCAGTTGTTTGGATATGGGTGTTAGTAAGAAGGAATTTTGAGGACGAAATCTAATTTAAGTAGGGGAGAGTTGTAACACCCAGTTTTGAAAGTGTTTCGTTACTTGGGGTTGCGGCCCAATCATCAATTTTCATAAGGCTTAGGGCCTTGTATAGGAAGGATTTGGCCCAGTTCAGATGTGGGTATCATGGTATAAGTGGTCCAAGTATTCGATTGTGTCTTCCGAGGACAAGGGTATAACCGTAACCTGATGACTTGGTCTTTTATGGGTCTTGGGTTTTATTCAGAAGGTTTTAAGTATTGGAGTTCAAAGGTTGTGATGTGTCGAAGGTGTCTAAGTTGTTTTGTACTTTTGAGTGTATTTTATTTTAAGGACATACATCTAGTTTCGAAGCTTTAGTGTCGAACGTCCTTATATTTTTTGTGGTTTTAGTTTTCCCTATAAATATGGGAAGGATACAGTTAGGGGTTAAGAACACTTATCTGATTATAATCCTTTTCACTCAACCTCTTGTATTCAACTGTCAAAGCAATAATATCGTGCCAAACATATTATATTTAGATTACGTGTTCTAAATCATTTCATACTCTGATTCTAGTTCAATACTCGATTCAATCATCACATCAATTGGTATAAGAGCAGGAATCAGATTGTTTGTGATCTAATTTTCACTTGTTTTAAAAGTATTTTGAATCTCGTTCTTAGATTCAAAAGTTTCCTCACTTTTGATACTGAAAATCTCTATAGATCTTCAATTTTGATTGATTCTACACTCCGATTGAATTTTTGAGTGTTTGTTGTTTAGTTACTGTTTGATTCATCTCATTAATATCAAGTTTCTCATGATATGAATATGACATAAAAACATAATAAATGACATGAAACAAAATTACACATTATTCTTCCATCATCATCCATAACACCACTTGTCCCTTCTGGGTAGACAAGAAAACCGACAATATCCAAATGTATCATTTATGGTCGATGTTCGTGAAAATCATTTTGACTAAAATTTGTTTTGATATTTTATTTTTCTTTAGATTTTAGAAACTTGATAAAGATCAACAAAATGCTTTGGTAAGCGACATGTACAAGACCAATGACCGGTCATTCCACATCGGTGACAAACATTTTCAATTTTCTTTTTTCCTTGACCACTTTTATCATTAGGATGTGCATTTCTTTTTCTATTTTCCAACTTCTTGTGGTTACTTGTAATCTTGTTATTTTTATGATAATTATGATAACCTCCACGACCTCGGTTAGACCCATGATTATTATGATTATATGATGCTGCATTCACTTCAGGGAATGCACTAGAACCGGTTGGGATTGATTGGTGATTTTTCATCAATAACTCATTGTTTTGTTTAGCCACAAGAAGACATGAAATTAATTCAGATTCTTTTTTAAACATTTTTCACGATATTGCTACTGCAGGAGCATATTGGTGGCATGGAAAGTAGAGAAAGTTTTCTTTAGCATAACATAGTTTTCCATAGTGAATATACTAATCAAAATAAAGACTTGTATGTTAAAGATTGTTAGTTAAGAAATTTCATAAAATAATTTGTAATCATTATACATGTGGACTTATAAAAAAATACATACCTGAAAATAATAAGAGCGATAAAGAATTAGAGCTCTATGGTAGAGTCGTGCTGATAACGTGTTATAAAATATGATCAAATAACAAGATAAATTATAAATAAAGAAAGACATGAGAAAAAAGAGAACTTTTATTCCAATACTTGTGATGAAATCATCAAAACTTAACAATACATAACACTCATTATTTATACTAGACAAAGAAGATGAAAGACGATGTATGTTACGCTTATTCATTATAATGGTGCATACCCACACTCATAAAACTCATAATAATGTTTGTTATAATGCTCACTAATTATGGAGAGTGATAGGGGAATATGAGATTCAAATAGTCATTCACTAAATAATAATTCATAACACGTAATGATTTATAAACTTTATTTATATATGAATAAAGTAAACAAATTTGTCGCAATGAACTTTAGTCTCGGAATTGGACAAAATTCGCATGGTTGATGTTAAATGGTGTGATTTACAAAACTCACAGCTTCGTTGTGATGTACGGTGTTTTTCGGCCATTCAGGACTATATAAGGCATCAAAATGATGTTTTTTCTATTTTTATGATGTTCCGAAAAAACGTCATCATTTATTTATAAATGAATATAACATTAATAAAAAAATATTATATGATTATTTTATTAACCATAAAAATCTTAGTTGTATATGATTAAATATACATTATTATCAAATACTTATTTTTATCTTTAATTTTATATGTTTTGTATTTCTCGGTTTTATTGATGGTTTTATTCATTTGTAAATATTATATATATATATATATATATATATATATATATATATATATATATATACACACACACACGTGGGTGTTATTCATATATGTTATACACATATGCATTACAAACTTGCTTAGGACCTCAAAACATCGTATTTTTATTTTTTTGATATTCCCAAAAAATACATTATCATTTATGAGTATTACATGTATTCATTTGTGAATATTACATATATTCACATGTAATTATATAATTTTTATATGTTATTCATATATGAATCACACACTTGATCTATGTTTTTAAAATACATACATTGATTCTCGTGTAAAAGCATATTCATTTTTTAATATTATGTGATATATGTAGTTTATGCATTTTATCGAACAAATTAGCATGCAAATAAATTAACTTATATAATTATGGTAAAAATTTAACAATTGAAGCCAATAATTACTAAAACAAATCAAATCCTATCAAAATCGATCAATAATCAATTGGTTAAGATCAAAAATTGTGAAAAAAATGTATGAAAAACAAAGTTTTTGAAACCTGAAAAACGATTCTTTTAAAATTCTTCAAATATATGGTTATGTTAATGAACTTTCGAATGATATCTGTTTTTTGATATTGGTGAATGTTTGATTTATGAAGTTTCGATGACTGGTGATCGCTAAATGATGTGTGATCGATAAATATAGATTATTTTTTAGGATTTTACTTGATGTCAACGAAACTAGAAAAAAAACGAATCACAACTTACACTTAACAACACACATAAATATTTTTGATGATGGATCATGACATTTTGATGAATAAACGAAGATTTTTGATGAATAATTGATCTTTTCATGAAATGTCAATGTTTTTTTATAAAGAACAGACGACGACGTGATGAAGACCAACTGTAAAACATATGATGTTGATGAAGAAAAGAGGAATGATCGAGATGAATCCTCCCTAATAAATGAAAATAATTTTGTGACTTATTATCTTCTTATTCATTATGTCATATGTCATTTTGTGGTAAATTTATATTAAATTATATTCATGTGTCATTTTGTAGTTTTTTGCATTTTATTAAATTTTATATAATATTTAAATGTAATAAATGCAATAATAAATGTATATCTAATTCATTAGTGCAACTTTCCTTATAATTTTTAAATTTCTAAATTGAATCTAATTATTTTAGTTGTTTATTTATTTAAATTGTTAGTATAAATTTAAAAGATAAATAAGCACTTCAATTTTAATAATTAATAATTTACTTTTTTTCTTATAAAATTAAATTTTCTAAATTGTTAGATCTTTATGTTTGTTTATTTTAATACATATGTCTCACAACTAGTGAATAATAGATGATGTGCCTTAGTGACTTAATCTAAATTTGTTTTATATATATAAAAATGATTGGTTGAGAATGATTATCCCATTCTCAATTTTTTATTTTTTCTAATATGAAGTTATCTTTCTCTCTCCATAGTATATATATATATATATATATATATATATATATATATATATATATATATATATATATATATATATATATATATGGAAAAGTGAATATACCCATAAGGGTATATAAGCTTACGTACCGAAACTCACCATACTATGTCATTTTGTATCATATATATACATTGTAATTGTCCAATGTTCTTATAATTAAACTCCTAACTTGATTTACTTCCAAAATTTTTATAATTTCACATTTATTTTCCTCTCATATAATTTTCATTTTAAACTATAATATATATAACCTAATAGGTGTTCGGCAAAAAGATGTGGTGTAAGAGGAAGATAATAGTGAAAATTTGAAAATCTTGAAAGTAAATCAAGTTAGGATTGATGTTTAAAAACATTATAATGAATATATCAAACAAAATGACGTGTTATGATGAGTTTTGGTACGTAAGCTTATATACCCTTAAGGGTATATTCACTTTTCCCTATATATATATATATATATATATATATATATATATATATATATATATATATATATATATATATATATATATATATATATATATATATATATATATATATAGGGAAAAGTGAATATACCCTTAAGGGTATAAGCTTACGTACCCAAACTCATAATAATACGTCGTTTTGTTTGATATATTCATTATAATATTGTTAAACTTCAATCCTTAACTTGATTTATATTCAATATTTTTAAATTTTCACTATTATCTTCCTCTTACATCACATCTTTTTGTTGAACACTTAGTAGGCTATATATATTATTGTTGAAAATGACAATTATGTAAGAGAAAGATAAATATGGAATTTATAAAAATCTTTGAAATAATTCAATTTAGAAGTTGAATTATAAGAACATTAGACAATTACAATATCTATATATGATACAAAACAATGCAGTATGATGAGTTTGGGTACCTAAGCTTATATACCCTTAAGGGTATATTCACTTTTCCCATATATATATATATATATATATATATATATATATATATATATATATATATATATATGGCTCAGATGTATCTGCAGATATACAATATATCAACCTTCAATTCAACCACACAAGGGTACGACATGCATGATCTATACAAATGATTAATATTGAATACTAAAGACAGAAAGGTTCATAAAATAGCCTACGTCCCTAGTCCCTACCCTTTGCCTTCAATTGCGGTTTCATGATTAAAAAAAGAAGAAGAAAAAAAGAAAGGATAGCAATAGCATCATATTCATAGCAATAATAATATCATGTTGTCCCAAAAACCAGATAATGTCGAGATTTTGGGGCCTCAAAAAGACCACAAAAGTAATCCGTGAAGCCCTACTAATCTTCCGGATAGCATTGGCGCTGTTGGCAATGAATTTGATAGGCCCAGCTCCTCCTGTGAGTCTTTGATGCATAAAAACAAATACTTGTTGACAAAATGACAACAAAATTTTGTTCTCAAAAAATTATTGCACGCTACAACACTATCCTCATTCACATGTCAAACAAGTTTTATATTTGCATCTTCAGTGTGATTATTATATCTCAACATCATCTACACTTCTTACTGCATAAGGTACAAATTACTTTTAGTCATCTTTATTAAATAGCATTCCATAAAATATATAAAAAGATGGTACTATATAACAACATAAATTCAAATTATTGTCATAAAGATCTTACAATAAGTACTTTAAGAAACAAATGGAATGACAAGTTTAAAAATGATCTGATGGAGATATAACGTAAGAAAGTTGAATCACCTGCTCGTACAGATAAATTATGAATGAACTGTAACGAACTTTAATCTTTTCGTGCATATACGGCCACACGGTCATTCTTTTAAATTGTCAGCAATGTCAAACTTCACCATGTCCATGTGACATCTTGATCCTCGAATCCATGAGAGAGGTCAAAGTTTTTTGGTAACTAGTAACATGTAAAAACAAAGTACATAAATAGTTAAAAAAAAAAAATTTAAAATCATTTGTCTTGGAAAACATAATGATCTTCCATATGAATCCAAAAAAACTTTTTGTTTCCTAGTTGTTTATGAGTTTTTTTTATTCTTTTTAGCAAATTTGTTTCCTTATAGTTTTAGGATCATTACTAGTATAAATAGGATAATACATAGTTTTTTATTTCAAGTTATTGAGTTGATGTTTAATAAAGTTTTATAAGCATTAAAGTTTAATTTATATATAATAACAGTTTTTTGTGTACTTACAAGATCTATTATATCAAAGTTTTCAAGTCTTATAAAAATTAACAAGAAAGTGTTTATACATATTTTTTAAAGGTCAATAAGTGATGAAGGACACGTAGCAATGCATAATTGATGGTGTTTTTAAAAAAAATCGATTGGGCCCTGACAAGTCTAGGAGAGAAATAGAAAAAAAAAAAGTCACGAGAGGACTCAAAGTTCACGTGCATTTTTCCACAAAAGGACACCTTAGAAGGTCTGTAAAACATACTATAACATCCTACTATTCTCACTAAACATAAGGACAAATCAGTAATTTCATCACTGAATTCGATCGATTGTACATTTTCAAAGGACAGACACATAAAAACAGAAAACCTCGTAAGTACGTATTCCTTACCTTTGATTAGCGAATCTTTTTAAAATCTAGCTTATGACATGCATTATTTTATATAATTTCCAGGATCAAAAAATTGAATTGTACTATGCGCATTGAAAATTGTATGTGACCTCTGTTCTAGTCATGCAATATGTGTGAGAAGGGGACTAGGAATTTGGTGGTCCGAATTGACTTTATGACCTGACCCGAATTGAAGTGAAGAAACCCGAATGGCAAAATCGAAAGGATAAGTGGTATGTACATGTTTAGTTATTTCATATTTACCTGTATATGGGCGTTACCCAATCGTTTTTAGGGTTTTTGGTTATAAATATTAATAGCTAGTGTTCCAATGTATTATAAACATTCAATGCGTTTAATACAGTGGTGGAGCCAGACTCAAAGCAAAGGGGGTATCCTAATTTTTTTTTTTCAGGTATCACCGCAACGGCTGAGCATGGGGCGGGTCGGGTCAGTTTTGACCTAAAATCGAACCTAAAACCGATAGCCACGTTTTGAAACTTTTAAAATCAAACCAAACTCAAACTCATCAGTTCGGTGTTATGGTTTCAGCTTGTACATAGGTTTCCTCGTTTGGTTTTGGTATTAAACTCAAACCTTAATAGAATCCTTAGACAACTTTAAATCTTGTTATATAAACATAAAGTTGAAGTATCTTTTGATACTTGAATCAATGTGGGACTCAAAGTTGATATAAAATGAATCATGATGATAACAAGTTTTTATAATAGATGAAAACAACTGAGTTTACATGTGTTTTGCGATGTGGGATACAATAGCTTGGAAATTAAAAGAGAATAGAATAGCTGGAAAAATAAAAGAAATATAAACAAATGATTTGTAGGGAGCAAGAATTGATCTTAAGACCTTTGTTTCAATAACCCAACACCTTAACCAGTAGACTAGCTATATGTTTGTATTTATAAATGAAGAGATGCGTATATATACACTAAAAAAACAAAAAATTTCTAAAAGAATTTCTAAAAAATTACCGAATTTTTTTTGAGGGATATCCCGGGCTACCCCTTGGATTTGCCTATGGTTTAATATAGTTTTTGAACGAATCAAAAAACTCGAAAAGGTTGAAATGTACATTTTTCTAACCAATAAGATGTTAGAATTCTTTATGACTAAATGATTCTGTTTTATAAACAAACATGTAGATTTTATTATTATTTGAAATTTGGAAAGAACCACCAAGTACAGTTATAGAAAACTGTGGGTGCATATCATTTTCAAAGAATTTTTGTGCAGTCTGGTATTGGAAGGTACCTTTCATTGTACAACCTCTCAGAAAATCACCATGGTGGGGGATCAATAATCAAATACAAATTCTTCTATTGTCTCTAACCTTTTTCTAAATATAAAATTTTAATTAAATTTGGTTCACGCATCTCTTGTGTCACAACTCACAAGTGTTAACATGTACTGCTGATTATACATTTAAATTTTTAGAAAAATAGGGTAAATATCATGGATTTATAACACTTATTAGGAAAAATCAACGCCTAACAATGACAAACTAAAATTTTATTATATTTTTATAAAAACAATTATTTTGTATATAATAAAAGTCAAATATAGTAATTTATATTGTTAATCTTATATTCTAATATGCTATGTTTGAAAACAAAATATGTTAATCTGTTCTCTTGTAGATTATCAACATTATAGAGTAACGTATATGTTTGTCCAATTGTTCATATTATTATTATTATTATTATTATTATTATTATTATTATTATTATTATTATTATTATTATTATTATTATTATTATTATTATTATAATAAGAGCAACATTTGTGTTTTATGATATAAATAAACCTGAATGCTTGAGAAATACTTTAGTTAGTGAAAAGAAAATATTAACTTCTAATTTTGAGGGAATAATGTGTAAATTGTAATGGAATTCAGTGTATTTAGAAAGGAAAGTGAAATTTTGAAAATGACACTAATATCCATGGACAGTCACGGAAATGTGAATATCAGTCCACCAAATAAAGAACACACTCGAACTTTTAAGTTTATAAATTTTTTAAGATTGGTTGAGAGCAATTTACTCTTATTTTGTATTTTTGCTTTAGATTTTTTTTTATCATTTGCTTTTTGTAGCAGTTTAAATTCCTTGGAGATAATTATAATAATTAACATAAATTACGAAAAGTAGTAAATAATAATAAAGTTTTAGTTTACCTGTGTATATAAAAGTGGCAATTCTGATTGTTAGATTGTATTATCCTATGAACTTAATATTTAAAAAACAAACGATATTAATCACAATAAAATGGGTTAGATATATAACGATATAATCTTTTGGATTGCCGATCGTTTGTGAGTTGATAATGTATTTTTATTTTTAGAATTTCAGAATGTGACTTCTGTTTTGGTCAATTACTATTTTTACAATTACTATTTCCATGATGGTCGACAAAGAGAATTTTTTTTGTTTTAATATCATGTGTGGTATATTTGCTTTCGGTACATGTGGTGGGAGAGCTCGAGGAATTAAAATTTATTTTACTTTGGAAAAGAAATAATGTTGATGTATCATTCGTCATTTTAGATTATATAACATAATAGCATTTATCGTTTTTGTTTAAGCTTATCATTCGTGTTTTAAAATTTATATCATTCCTTTTGAAAGTAGAGAACGAAATTGCATCGGAAAGAAAGTTTGGCACGACCGCAGTGTCTATATTATGAGTTTTTTTTTTTTTTTTTGGGGGGGGGGCTCTTAACTAAATGTTTTAAACTCACATTCCGAAACAAAACTTTTCCTTTAATACAGAGTTTATTTCGAAAATTGATTGTCAAATACGTCCAATTTTTCTGTTTTAGTCGGTAGAGAAAAAGGAGGGAAGAGGAGAGGGGTTCAAAAGGAAAGAAATTGAGTTGGTGGTTTTGGGATAGTGGGTTTGGGTGAGGGTGCATCGATGAATAGAGACCAATGATCGGGAGTGGTTTTATAAGACAAAAGTACAAAAGCTCGTGAATGGTTGCATGTGAGCCTTCTTACATTGACCCACTCACGTGTCCTTACTCATTTTGGCTTTTTTTACACTCTTACTTTAGGGGAAAATTGTTATTCCAACTTTTGCTATACCTTAGTAAAACTAATACGTACTACAAAGTATTTGATCTTTTAAGTTATAAAAAAGTAGAGGTCACAATTCGTCTATTTGGATCAAATGGCAAACCAAGCAATTTTGTGGTACACGATGGTTGATTTTATAATGTTTCTCTCTAATTTTTTTTGTTTGATTATATATATATATATATATATATATATATATATATATATATATATATATATATATATATATATATATAATCACTTTCAATTATGAGGTATTTGATCTAAAAGTTTGCTCAATTTTTGTTTTAATGCTTTATATGTTGTTAATATATTGTATGATATTGAACCTATGATCTCATAATAGAATATTAATAAGCAACTTTAATCTTAAAACAAAAATAGTAAATTGTATGTCTTTTGGTGAAGGCATCTAAATTCTAATATTGAAAAAAAATGGAATATAGTGGTTAAAAGGAATAAAACAGAATATTTGGCATCATTAACCCATCTTTGTTTTTCATAACTACAACTACAATGCTAGCATAGGCTGTCGACTATCTTACAAAACCTCACTTTGTCAAACGGGCTAGATATACAAACAAAAACAAACAAAAACACACACACACACACACACACACACATATATATATATATATATATATATATATATATATATATATATATATATATATATATATATATATAACATATTCTATTATTTCTATTTTTATTAGATTGTTATATCTTAAAAGAATTATTAAATTATAATTATTAAAATATGATATTAATTCTTGAATTAAAGAGTATATCTTTTTAGATATTATTATCAAAGAGTCATGTACATCTTTGTTTGTTTCGTAAGAGACCTTTTTTTTTGCATGTATAGTAGATACAATCAAAGTATGTTGGTATCATGGTTAAAAAAATAGGCTTGTTGATATGATTTTTATCTTATGTTTACTAATTAGTTTCTATAATATGTTATAATTAATTAATTACATAAATTAAAAAACTAAATATGTTGTTTATAAAATCAATTGACTATTTAAACTTGGAAGTAAATATTTCTTTTTAGTTGCATAGTCATGCTTACATTGAGTTAATTTTCGTTTTAGTTAATAACAACTTTAGCCTATATTTTAAAATTGTTTTGATGCTAGTCCTTCTACATTTCATTGCAAATATATCCTTAAATTTACACAAAATTGCAAGTAAGGTTCAAAATATGAAGTCATTTTATATTGATCATAAAATGTATATCCGCAACAAAATGTAAACTTAAAGGCAACAATGATGCAATTTTAAAATATGTACTGAACTTGAAATTTTGGGTAAAAAATAAGGTCCAAACTTGTAATTTATCCATTTTGTTTTGATCATGATTTTAATATCTCGTTTTTAAAGACAATGTAGGAAAATAATGCAACCAACAATAAGTACAAAAAGTAATAAATATTTTTGTTAACATACAACAATTAAAAACATAAAATAAAAAGCAGCCATAAAGTTTGAAAGAAAAATAATTCATTATATTATATAAATACCAAATCATCTGCCTCTCTTAACTCATCTTCTTCATCACACTCTCCCTCCACACACCCCTTTCTGTAAAAAAAAATGACAATTTCGAGTTTCAGAAGCTTCTCATTAGCGATTCTTGTCGCCATTTTAGTGTGGAGTTCAGAAACTCATAATTCCTGCAATGCAACAAGAAGTGGCAGGCATTGGAGGAAGAATCGAAGCACCTCTACTACGTTATCCAAGAAGAAATCCGGCAACAACCACCACAACGGCGGTGGCGGAAAATCGAAGTCGAAATCTTCTTCTCATAAAGCACCACCGGCTTCAGCCCCTGCACCACCGGAGCATGACGACGGTGGTGTCCCTGCCGCTGCAAATACTTACAATGTGTTGAATTTTGGCGCCAAAGGAGATGGAATTGCCGATGATACAAAGGTAAAGTACTCGATTTCTATGATTTCTTCAGATTTTCACAAGTTTCTTCACCAAATATGTCATTGTTTTTCTTCTAATTGTTGTCGAAATTAGAAGCCAAAAAAGTCATTTTGCTTGAAAGCAGGTTTCAGTGAAAAAAGGGAAAATACGTTTTATAAAACAATTGACATTTTTATTTATGGTTGCAGAATAACAACCTAATGTGATTTTATAAAAATTTAAATTAGTTTATACATATAACGTCATAGTTAGCTGGTTTTGCGAGTTTTTTAAATTGTCATGACAAACCAAATTCAAAAAGCTACTTTTCATGAGTTTTTTTTTTTTTCTCTAAATATACCCTTTCAACTAATTATGAAAAACATATTCTTTAAAATGTGTTTTATGTCATTTTATATATGTTTCAACTACTTTAGACTTTATTAAACATTGTATTTTTTATCAATCAATTTTTTCAGCTAGTACGTCATATATAAATAATATTTTTGTCAATTTATGCAATAAAACTATATTTAGAGGAAGTATACAATCCTATTTTATTTTAAGACAAATATGAAAAAAAAAAATTAACATGTTTACTCAATAATAGCATAATCGTATAATTGGTGTTATTTGCATAAAATGGTAAAAAAGTAAAATTTGTTTCAAAAATTGATTAAAACCGATGAGCAATTGTTGTAGAAAATGTTAATAAAATAAAACATTATTATGTGAACATACTTTTAACCATTGTCATGTCATGTATAAATAAAACATAATTTTATATTTAATCTGTTAATATAAATTAGAAAAATAAGATATATTTTATTTTTTTGTGTAATATAAGAGTAATATTAATTAAAATTATTGAAATTTATTGCAAATAAAAACAAAAAAACAAATCTATATAATAAAAGGCCACAGATGGACCAGATATAAATGATTCTGTTATTTTAGTTACAGCACCCGATTGGCCGATTCTGTCCAAACTTCCAACACCTGTAAAATCTGAATATATAACTTTTTTAATCCGAATAAAACTTACAACTTTATAGTAAAATGTATAATAATTTGGTATATAAATAATGACTCTGAAAAGTTTAAAAATTATGATACAAAAGTTTCAATGGATCAGAACTTAAAAAGCATAAAGTGAGCCAGAAATCTTATAATAGTCTAACGGAATTTATTTATTGGATGTAAATTTGATTTAGGACAAAAAATGATTTAATTTATAAAATTACACTAAGAACATTTATTTTAAATACTTTATCAGGAATTAAATATGTGTGTTGAATTATATAATAAAATGCATGTTGAGTACTATTGAGATGAAGGATATACAGGATTCCCTTTTAAAGATATTATTGCCAATAAGCATTATTATAATATATATTGATACTATTAGCTTTGATCAACAAGATTCCTCACTTTTTTGTCTGTCTTAAATAGCAATTTGGATGTTATTAGTAGTCAAACATTTATATGAAAAAAAAAATTATATTAAAAGATGTAGTCCTTTCTTCCAAAAGTTATACAACACTTTATATTATATATTTGTTCTCAATTAAAATTTCCTTTTCATGTTAACAATCCATGAATACAGCCATATTTAGGAACATAAAACTATGATTTACTTTTATTGTCTAAAAAGAATTTAATTTTAAGTATTATATATTTGTAATATATATTAATATGTTGAATTTTGTTTATTTAAACAGGCTTTTGAAGGTGCTTGGGCAGTTGCATGTAAAGTGAAGGGATCAAAAATTATTGTTCCATCACCATATAAATTCCTTCTGGGCCCCATCGCATTTTCTGGTCCTTATTGCCAGCCAAACATTGTTTTCCAGGTAATTTATTGTAGACACGTGATCTTAAAATCTTTCGCTTTCTACCCTTCTACTTATATTACAATTTTACCCCTAAATTATCAACACATTTTCACAATTTGAAACTCTACATGGAATTTTGACAGATTGATGGCACCATAATTGCTCCATCAAGCTTCAAATCTTATGGATCAGGATTGTTTCAATGGATTCTTTTCACAAAACTAGTAGGACTCACTATTCAAGGGGGAGGCACCATTGATGGAAGTGGCTCAATTTGGTGGAAAAGCACTCCCTTAGATGATCCACTAGACGATGAACTAAAACTAATCATTCCCATCAATGGAACAACCGGAAAAAAGATCTTACATTCATCCATAACCGACTCACTTGGAGGCAGAATGCCGAGCATAAAACCAACCGTAAGTACATAAATATATGTGTTTGAGTTTTAACAGTAGTGTGAGAGTTTCAATTCCAATGTGGATCCAGCTCAGAGGTTGCTGGAAGAATAACCGTTTCACAGAAATATCAAAAAAGTTTTATACTTTTATTGACGTTGACAATATGTTTTATTGTGTTGAAACAGGCAGTGAGGTTTTACGGGAGCTTTGATGTAACGGTGACGGGCATAACAATCCAAAACAGTCCTCAGTGTCACCTCAAGTTCGATAACTGCATGGGAGTCTCGGTGTACAACTTCAAAGTCTCATCACCTGGCGATAGCCCAAATACAGACGGGATCCATTTACAAAACTCAAAGGATGTTTTGATCCACACTACCGATCTCTCATGTGGTAATTCAGCACTTGAATAAAATCTTGATGGTTATAATATAAGATTGATTTTAACATGTTAATTGATTTGTAGGAGACGACTGTGTTTCTATACAAACCGGGTGTTCAAACATTTACATACACAACGTGAATTGCGGACCGGGTCATGGTATCAGTATCGGAAGCTTAGGAAAAGATAACACGAAAGCTTGCGTCTCGAATGTCACAGTTCGAGATGTCATGATGACTAACACCATGAACGGTGTACGAATCAAAACATGGCAGGTAATGTGACAAAAAAAATTGTCATATCTCTTATCTCTCAAGACCTATGCTTCTGCCAGTTGGTCTATACTGTATAGACCAGCTAACTGAATGATCATCAATTGATTCTAACTTTACGTTTGTCCTATTACAGGGTGGATCAGGGTCAGTCCAAGGAATAATGTTTTCAAACATTCAAGTTTCAGAAGTTCAATTACCGATAGTAATCGATCAATTCTACTGTGATAAAAGCACGTGTAAAAACCAATCGTCTGCTGTCGCATTATCAGGGATTAGTTACGAGCGTATTAGGGGGACCTACACAGTCAAACCAGTTCATTTCGCATGTAGTGATAGCATGCCTTGTACGGATGTGAATCTAAATGGTATAAACTTAAAACCAATTCAAGAACGATACCACATGTATGACCCGTTTTGTTGGAAGACATTTGGCGAGCTGTTATCGCCAGCTGTCCCACCAGTTGAGTGTCTGCAGATTGGTAAGCCGTCAAGCAGCCATGTCCAGGCCGATCATGATTCATGTTAGTGGAACGATTGTGGTCAATGGTGCATGATGTGGGTCCGACCTTTTGACTTTTAGGAAGTCAAGAAATGCATATTCTTTGTAGTAATAGATTATACAGATGTTAGTAGTATTGGTAGTAGGTAAGATCTTGATGCCATGAGTACAGAGTCTATGGGGTGACTTTGGATTCATATAGATATATATATATATATATATATATATATATATGTATAAGTGTTTGTTTTGCTTTGTGTGAGATAAAGAAAAAGCCCATTACTCTTCAAGTATCATTCTTTCGTTCCTAAACAACCAACATACTAGAAAAAAAGGTTAAATATGCATTTATGCAACAATTTTTATTTTTTTTTTTTAATTCATGGAACAATATCGCTTTTTATACAAATTTTGAAACATTTTACCCGTAAACCTATGTGGGCGGTTGAAACGTGGGTGCATAATTTGGGTCAGATGCATTTCGGGCAGCTGAAGGGTGAACAAAATGATCTTCAATTCTTCATAAAACTTACCCTTTGTGAACTTTTAATATTCGGGCAGCCCGCCCGATTGATTCTTTAAAAAACTTGGAAGCCAAAAGTTGAGCAAAGATGGAACATGAAGTTATTTGTTATTTTCAAGCTTTTGGGCAGCTTCAACATATTGTTCGGCAAGTTTCTTGACTTTTTCCCCTTCTTTGATGAGGAAATTTGCATTGGTATCTTTGGAATGGAACTTCATGATTTTGTCGGTTGTTTTTCCCACAGCCCATCTGTATTGGTCAACTGTGATCACTCCACTTTTGCACAATGGTCTGATGTGCTCTTTTATGTATGCTTCAACCTGTTGCACATATTTACAAACATATAATTAGCTTTATAGTAAGTAATCTGCCACAAATCCCTTTGCCACATGGAAAAAGTTAAAACCACTAGTTTAGCACCAAATCTATTTCCAGTTCCAACCCCACACTAAAAACATGTACCATATTATTATATTGCATTATTTAAACTTAACAATGATGATACGTAATTAGTTATTTATTAATTTCCAAAATATCAATGTTAAAAATTAAAAAATAACTAATTATGTATCAACTGTTACGTTTTAATAAAATGGTATAATACTAAGAAGTTTATGCTTCTTTTAGGAAGTTTCAGACAATTGTAAAGTGTACTCTCTTTTGGAGTGCAATTTTCTAAAAAAAATGATGAAGAAATGCATTACAAACCTTTTTAAACACAGAATTGTGTTTTTCAGACTGCTGTTTCTTGTCAGGGTGAGATTTTTTGTCCTTTGCTTCTACTATCTCTACAGGCTTATTATTTGTGGCATCAGATGCCTTGGCTTCTATGTTTACTTGTAAAGCAACGTTTTCAGTTACATTTACGAAATCAAGTGGTTTTATTTCAGGATACTTGTTAATAAGAGGTTCTTTATCAGGGCCATATAATTCTTCACATTCATCAACTTCATCTTCTTCATCTTTCGTTTTATCTTCATTTGTATTTTCTAGTGTTACTGGTGGTGCTTCTTCAAACCTCCAACCACTATCCGACCTCTTGGAATCAAGTGTTGAAAAAACCATTTTTATTTTCGTATCATCATCTTGAAGTTTTTTTGAAGCTTTTTTAATCGCATCACTCACACCAATAAAGTTTTCTTCCTCCAGATCATACTCAAAATCACCGTATATATCAAGTTCTTGTTCATCATCTATTTCAAATACATTATCAGGACCATCATCTTCTTCCATTTTTTCACAAACTGGAGGACTACCTGGGGGTGAATCCGACAATAAACCAGCATTTCTAAGCGCTTCATTAACATCCACATCAGCATCCATGTCAGCACTGGTGGTTGTTGTTGTTGGTGTTGTTTCTGAGTTATCAGCAATGACAGGTGTAGGTTTAGGTTCTGAATCAATATTATTATTATCTGATCTGTGTAATAACTCCTGGGAGCATAAATTGACATAAACTAGCTTGCTGTTTGATCTATCTGCAACTGACTTTTCAATATTGATAGCATCTGCAACAGCCAACTCTATTTCTGCAGTTGGCCGACTAGTGATTGGCATGTTTGTTTTTTTCAGAAAATGCTCCGTCAGGCGATAAAGTTGAGCCTATAAAATCAAGGGGTATTTTAATGGCATTGTTATTGGATAGATTTTTCAAAAGTACAATACTAGAATAGTAGGAAATGAAAGTAGGGATGCTATAATAAACAAACAAATGAAAATATTTTGTTATTTCTTGCATTCAACCCATAAGGATCTTCAAAGGCTTGAAGTCAGGACTTTCAAAGCAAATGTCATTACTATATTAGGGTAAATTTCTCAAAGCAATTTTCACTAAATGCAAGAAATAGTATCTACTTCTGATTATTATAAGCATTTTACACATCATACCTGCCTAACCGAAATGGGGATTTTATTATGTCGACTAGTTGCCAAACTTGGTCGCATTTCAACTGGCAATTTAGCCTGCAATACCAAAAAAAAATGATATTAAAGAAAATAAAACTAGCTACAAGATTAGTAGATGATAAAAGGGTATTATCTTGACATACCAGTAGAGGATAATTTCCTTTAAGAGCCACATTATCTTGCCCCTGTGTGGAATTGTTTCCCGAGACAGCTGTCTTTCTTGCAAGAACCTCCATAGCCCATTTCCTTTTGTCGACTTTAACATCACTAGACCCATTTCCAGATTCCTTTTGGGCATTCACAGATGACCTCTCTGAGCTCTTATTCAGATTTACCTTTTTACCCTTGGTCCCATGCACCAATGAATCGGTTGGTTTCACAGACGCCTCGATTACATCCGGAGATTTCAGGGCAGAAAGAGGCTTAATATCAGCCTTCCTCGGAAAAACAGATGAATCCGCAACATACAGTCTCGAAAGAATCGAACCAGGGGCATTTTCGGTATTTTCCTTTTTGACCTCTATAACCTCGGGACCCTTTCTTAAAAGATCAAGAACAGATTTCAAAGTTTGAATTTTTTCAGGCTTTGATACTACATTTGAGACACGATGCTTCCAAAACTCAATCTCACAATCACGTGTCCATGCTCGCTTCCTTTTTCCACCAACCCCGTAAATTTTTTTGGTTAAATTCTCACGTGTAGTTCCCTTTTGCAACAAGGCCTTTTTTGCTTTCATATTTAAGGGTAGTGGTGGTCTTTTTGTTTCTGTTTGTCCACCTGTCAAAGCTGTTCTGAATGCAGCCAAAAGCTTTGGATCAAAAAGATTATCTCCTATTTCTTTTGATGATCTGTTACGAACAGCTTCTCTAATTTCCTTCCTTAAATTCTGAACTACCATTAATGACTCTTTATCATCGGCTGCTCTTCTCATAATCTTTTTTATCCTTAACCCTTTATCTTCCGAAGGTTTGTGGTATGGCCCCTGAACTATATCTCTTATGTCAGTTTCAACCCTTTGCTTTTTCGCCACTGCTTTATTTGATCTTTTAGAGTAATGCGGTTCATTCACAGAATGAGCAACACGACTTCTTTCTGTTTTAACAATCTTCTTCACTTTTGTTTCCCCTTCATCCCCACTTGAAAAAAGTATATAATTATGTATCAGATACAAGAATAAGATACACAAATAAAGAAGTAGCATGTGAGAAAATAAACCTGAAATCTCTTTGCTTTCTTTTGCCACCTGTATTTCCACCAGATTTTTTTTTCTTGTCAGGTGAAAGCAATTCATCAGAGACACTTGTTTCTTCTTTAAAGTTTGATGATGGAAGATCCTCCTCCACTGGCTCTAACTTTGGTTTCTTGATAATTTTCTCAGATAATTGTTTTTCCAATTTGTGATTATCATCAATATAATCCTTATTGTTGTCAATCCCCATGTCTTCACAAACATCTGGCAACATTATCTGATTCATTTCTTCATTTTCTTGATTCCCTTCAGGCAATAAGAGCAGCAGAATCTTCAATAAATATAGGCACAATGACTTGTCATCATGAACACCAAAACAATATCTAATCATACCAATTTGCAAGTCCTTGGTGATATTTATGCTTGAAAACATGTTTTCATCTTGTACTTTTGTCTCTTGATTTCCATCAATGATGGAGACAACGACAGCTGTCTCTCCTGCATCAGCCACAGAAACAGATACATTCATGGGGAAAGCAGCATCCCCTAATTGCTCATGTGTATTGCTTGATCCTAATTCTGACTTTTTTGATGCCTCATCAGCTAAACACCTGTAGAAAGAAATGAAGATTATTTTATGTGATGAAATGATAATCTGGAAAGAAGAAGAAAATGATACCTTGGGCACAGCCACGAATTTTCACAACTCCCATCAGGATCAAATCCAACACATATAGCATGATACCTGTTTCCATAAGATAAGATACCAATTCATGAAAGAATATTGTAGGATATAACTACATATTTGTTATGTGAAGATTATTAATCCAATAACAATAACTATACCACAGATCACATGAATCACAAGCAATTGATGTATCAAGATCTGGATCTTCTTCAAGATTTGCAGACTGGCCTCGAATTTTGCAGCTGTCTCCTTCCAAGCAGCTGACTGCCTACATGATGATAGCAATGTACTTTAACTTATTTGTTTATTATAGCATCTTACTTTCGTTTTCTCTTATTAAGACATTTTCCTTTGAAAAATCTACTCAATTATATCTGTTGTACTTGGATGACATTGCTATAACTGGGTAGATTTTTTCAAAGGACAATGCTGTAATAAGAAAAAATGAAAGTAGGATGCTATAATGAACTGCTCTTGAAGAAGTAGCTGTTCTTGCTTGAGTAGTCTATACTCTATACCTAAATTTTGTGTTGTAAAGCAAGCAGTTTTTTGTCTCAAATAAAAGGAAGACCCAAGAAAAAAGGGAAAAAAAAAAAAAAAAAAAAAAAAAAAAAAAAAAAAAAAAACATATTTGTTTAGGGAGAATGTATTCTCTGTTCTTGGCCAAAAAATTTGGAGATTTGCTTATGTTTTTTAACATGCAAAATTATTGTGTAGTCAGCACATACATTTTAGAGCAAATTACTATTCATATAGCATTGGATGGGTTTAATGAGATAGCTCTTGCGACATACATTTTCATCAATATAGTATGATGGAAAAGAAAGTGTGTTATTGTTTCCTTCAACAGACCAATCATCATCTCTGCATTGAAGAGACAAAAAGAAATCAAATTAGATACTGCTGCAAATTTAAATTATTAGTAGTGAGGAATATTAAATCAACAACACAAAATAGATTCAATCTTTGCAGATTACAGTCAGTCTTGTGGTCTTGAAGTCATCTAAAATGATAGTAAAGAGGGGAGGGTGTAGAATAACACATAAAAGGGAGTACCTTGCATATGATTCATCATCAAGCTGAACGTTTCCAATAGTATCATATACCTTCAAAACAATCACGTTCAGGAAAAATATTAGTCAATGTACAGTGACATTCTAAATTTCTAAATAATAATTCTACAAAAAAGAAGCCATAGCAAAAAAAAAAAAACAGATAGTGCATAACTCACAGGAACACAAGTGATCAATTGAAATTCACTCTGGCAAAGTGGACATAGGTTAGTGATACTAGCCCAGTTGTCAATGCATGAAAAACAGTACCTGAATTGAAGGAATTAAGAGTGAATAACTCTGATGAAGTGATAGCAATGGCAATCAAGACAAGCAATGATGATATACTAACAAACTATGCCCACCCCCAAACCCCAAATTAAAGAAAAAGATTGATAATATGAGGCATATACCAGTGCTGACAGCAATCTAAAACTCCTCTATCAACAACAACATCCATGCAAATCCCACATCTTTGACCTTCATCACCCTCAAACACTAGCTGTTCTTGTTCCTGCATATAAGGCACATGTACACAACAGTATCAATGTGAAAGCTACATTTGAACATCTATCTGTTCGCTATGTGAACAAGTACAACAAATTCCAACTATAAACAGATGTAAATCATCCATTATATTAGTCACATTTAATCAATATTATATACACTTGATCTATCATATCTACATATACTCCAACCACTATAATGGAAAGAAATACACTTTAGCTTTTGATATTAAACCTATGACTTTCCAAACTCTTGTTATGCCTTTTTTTACAAAACTCGGAGAGACATTTCTAATTGCAGGAACAATTTTAAAGTTGAAATGCGTGTATTACCTCCAAAGTCCAATTCGTCATCTGTTTTATAGGAGGGAATGCGCTTTTGCACATCCACGATCAATTTAGCAAGTGCTACTTTTTTCGATCGTCGAGCTAAATTTACTAATAGACAACAGAACAAAACTAGAATAACTAAACCGAAGATACATATACTCACATTATCATCATCTTCAACTCCAAAAGTATAATCATCCTCGGCGCAGTCAGTGAACAGTTCAAATTCCATCTATTGTCATAAAAATCCGCAAAATACAGCAATCAACAAATACAAATTCAAATTTCATGATCATCGCCATTATTACCCAGATACGATTTCACATCGAAATTTTCATTATTCATCAACATACCTAGGGTTGCTGAAATCGCTTGACATGCAATTAACGGAGATTTTACTGCTTAGAGATTCATCACCAAGATGATTCTGCTGATTTTATTCTCGTTTTGGGGAATAATCGAAGAAAATGAACGCAACGTACAACCAAATGAGTGTCCGATTAACGTTTGATGACGATATTTTATTTCAATGAATCGTGAGAAAATAAAATTTCGCACGGTAAGACAGGGGTGGCAATCAGATTTGTTGGCCGGACCGGACCGAACCGGAGGTAACCGGTTTATATGCATCGGGCTGGTTATTGGTTACTAAGTTATGATATTGGTTTCGGTCTTTTTTTTATGTTATTGGTTTTTTTTTAGAAGACATAATTTGTAAAATTCTTTAAAATGTTATATCTCAGGTTTAATTCGATTATTTCTTTCCCAACAACAGTCCTCCGAAAATGGGATATCAAAACTAAAAAGTTTTCATTTTTTTTTTTTCATATTTTGTAATGTGTGAAAATAATTTAAAATGTTATAACTCATTCCTTTAAAGTTAGATTAACATAATATATTTACTTCACATTTTTTATTACATATTCAATGAGTTAAAATTTCCCTGAAGATTGGGATATCAAAGTTCATTTTCCAATGGTGGGCAAGTGAATCGAGCAGCATTGGAACCGTGAGAGGTGAATATGGAGTCGTCTACAGAAGTTGAAGATAAATACCTTGTGTAAAAAGGTTATCAGTAAAAGGTTGGCAACTATAAATAGTCAATTTAAAGTAGACAATATTCAAAGGTTTTGATTCCCATGGTGATTTTTGCACCAACAGGAACAATATATATATATATATATATATATATATATATATATATATATATATATATATATATATATATATATATATATATATATATATATATATATATATATATATATAGTCGGTAATTAGGACTTTTTTGTCAACAAAATAAAGTTTAGGACTTTCTTGTCAAATCGTCAATTAGGACTTTACTGTCAAAAAAATAAAGTTTATGACTTTTTTGTCAAATCGTTGAAAATATTAGGACTTTAGTGTATATATGTTTTTTTTGGTTAGAAATTTAAAGGTATGATACTCTTTAAGCATAAGAGTTATTGAAACATTCTCTAATCAGTTAGATCCTATTGAAATCTTTTACGTTTGCTTCTTGTTAAATCGTTTTTTTAATCCCAACAAACCGACATTGAAAAAAATTGAGATAATCAAGAAAGAAAAAAATAACCAGGGTTGTGTTGGCTTTTTTCCAGTCTCAAAAATGAAGAAATTAGAAACCTAAAAAGACGAAAGTGTCCTGGCTTTATACAAACACAAACAACACATGCCTAGTCAAAAGGGTGTGAATGCGGAGATTGGAAAGAAAAGCAATTTCGTTTTTTTTCGGTTTCTAATTTCTCCATTTTTGGGGCTGCAAAAAGCCAACACAACCCTGGTTATTTATTTCTTTCTTGATTATCTCAATTTTTTCAATGTCGGTTTGTTGAGATTAAAAAAACGATTTAACAAGAAGCAAACGTAAAAGATTTCAATAGGATCTAACTGATTAGAGAATGTTTCAATAACTCTTATGCTTAAAGAGTATCATACCTTTAAATTTCTAACCAAAAAAAACATATATACACTAAAGTCCTAATATTTTCAACGATTTGACAAAAAAGTCATAAACTTTATTTTTTTGACAGTAAAGTCCTAATTGACGATTTGACAAGAAAGTCCTAAACTTTATTTTGTTGACAAAAAAGTCCTAATTACCTGCTAACCGGGAAAAAAGGGTAAAAATGTCAAAAAGTGCCGGTAATTTGGACTTTACTGTCAAAAAAATAAAGTTTAGGACTTTCTTGTCAAATCGATGAAAATATTGGGACTTTACTGTATATATCCCTATATATATATATATATATATATATATATATATATATATATATATATATATATATATATATATATATATATATATATATATATATATATATATATATATATATATATATATATATATATATATATATATAATTTATGTTGTCAATTTTTTATAACTTGTCAGTTGTTTTGGTCAAATGAGTTTAGTTTATGTAATCGTACTCTTAACTATTAAGACGATTTTAACATACCGCAATTTTTTACTTTAAAAATGAATAAAAATACTATTTCATTTATGATCTTATTCCATTTTTACTATAGAAAATATATTTCTAGTATTTTTTTTAACTTATAAATATTGTCAAAAGTACATTTCAACTTATTAGTTTTTTGATTTATTTATTAAATTTTATATAAACTCAATACATAAACAATAAATTTTATATTTATGATTAATAAATATCATTTAAATTATAGTTAATTAAAACAAAGTAGAAATTGATAAACCTAAAATGTGAGAGGCTAAAATCGATAAGTGAAAATTAAACTCCATTTTGAAGAAATGAATAATAAAACTCTGTATTTTTATTTGGAGAATTACTATTTCGTTATTTCGATAAAGTTGGAAATCGATGGGGTTAACTCTATAATAGAATAAAAAATTGAGTTTGAATTAGGATCGAAGATGCTCTAAGACAACCTTCAACAAATCATATATATGTTCATTACCAAACCCATATCAGCAAACAACCCTTATGTCAAATGGATAATGGATTCAATCCGATAACACATTAAATATACTTTATATTTTTTTTCGTAAGATAAAACCATATCAATCAATAATCATTTTGGAGTACATTCTAATTTTTTTAAGTCGTCATACAATTCCTGGTTCCTCTTTCACAGTTAGTAATTCATATGCATATATACAATTCTCTATTATCCATACTTTCCAACCAAAGACACCACGAGACTAGATAATTTCCTGAATGAATACAACTTGATTGAGTATCAAAGAATCAGCAACACCAAAAACCACATATTATTTCACCATGTCCTCCATGTTCATTGGATAGCACATGGGTGTGTGCAATCCAGACCACACATTATCCGCCAAAATCTCATTCACTGCAGCCGTTGGATGAAATTGGTCCCACCAAAGATGACTAGAAGCATTCTCGCAAGCCATTTCAGGGCCCATGCACATCATCCAACCATTGTATGGCCCCACGCCGCAACAAGCTTCATTTGTCACACTAAATCCTTCAACAAATAAAACAAATTGTCAAATCACTACTTTCTAAAAAAAAAAAAATCCTAAGCTAAGCTGGCCCACATTGCCACTGTAAGAAGAAAACAAGGGTTTTATTCTTACCATATTGATCAAAATTCTTTATTATATCCATGGACCCTTGATATGCGTCACAAAAGATAATGTTGGCATCCGTGAGTTCTTTACGAAGCTCTGATATTGTAAATCTCATAACAAAGTTAAATTCCATTATCATGTTGTTTATCACCTTGATACAATCTCCATCTTCACTCCCATATTGCCACAAATAATAAGGTGCACAACCAATAGGCGCTAATCCCATCACCACCACTTTTCTCACATTAGCATTGTACAAATTCTGCATCACAAATACAAAATCAAATGGGACTCACAAAAAGATATCAAGAATGTAAAAAGATCAAGGCTTTTTTTTTTGTTACACCTTTATCTCCTCCTTCATGGAGTAGGCTAAAAACTGGTTAAATTTCCATGATACATACTTGGATTGTACATCGGACACGTTAGGAAGATAGTAATGTATGTAATCATTAGTTCCAATTGAAATATAGATTATGGAGTTTGAGATGAAATCAGCAGCTGTTTGTTCGCCCATTTGTGTTATGAAAAGTTGAAAGGTGTCTATAGTCTGTTGAATTTGTTGGCCGAATGATACGTGTTGACCCTGCAAAATGTAGATAGTTTGACTCTCATGAATGTGTATATCATATTACATATTATAACCCATTTACAGAATCGGGAAAAATATAAATTTGGTTCATAAATTAAACCTACCAATTCTGATCCACTGGAGAAGATGATCCCAGCACCAGCAGATGCATAATTGACACCATGGATCATATCTTCAATAGATCCGGCTTGACCTAGATAGCTTGGAACAAAAGGAAGCCCTAGACGCAGTGCTGATGAGCATGATCAAAAAAGTTGAAAAGAAATGGGAAATCAGAATATATGTTTGAAAATGCCTAGACGTTTGGTTGAACACCTAGAATGCAACTAGATTGTAACAATAAGAAAATAAAGAAATGGATGTAAGAAAACAGTTGCTTACCAAGAAAATCCACAGGGATTCTTCCGTTGCAGAATCGTCCGGTGGGTTGATGTGTATCAAAATCGCGTCCATAAGGAAGACGATCTGCACGAGCAAATGTTCCCAAGAAATTGTTGGTTCCACAGTCAACAGAAGAGTCCCCAAGAACGAATAGCGCCCTAACTGGGGAAGCAGGCGGCGTAGACGGTGGTGATGGAGATGGAGGCGGTGGAGGTGGAGGTGGCGAGTATGGAGGCGATGGAGAAGGAGGTGGTGGGTTTGAAGGCGATGGGTGTGGAGGTGATGCAGTTGCCGGCTGTGAATCCGATGGTAGATAGGGTGATAGAGATGACGGTGGCACTGTCGATTGTGGTGGTGGAGCAGGAGAAATAGAATTAACCGGCGATGTAATTGGAGGTTGTAAAGGGCTAAAACGAGAGACTTGATTGAGCTGAAGAGCCATTACTAAATCGAAATGAAAGAAGATGGCACCAGCGAAGATCAAGAATTGCAAGATTCGAAGTGTGAAGGAAGCCATTGATGTGCGTACAGGAAATTGGCGGGTAAAAAGTAGTTTCAAGTTAGCAATAGTCTGAATGTTGAGGTAGATGATGAATGATGATACAGGTTATGAGATTATGGGCTTTGTCCCTAACCGGGCCTAATTAAATATTGGACATATTATTAGCCCCAACTATAAGCAAAACTCCAATAAGATTAATATTTTTTAAATTTTATTTCTTTATCTATGAAATTTATTTTGCAAATGTTTAAGGTTACTTATAACAAAAAAATAAGATGTGAAAATGAGTATGGAGTTGATTTTGCAAGTTGTCTAATGTAAAATACAAGAAAAGTTGTAAAAACAAATGTAGAATTTATGTTGCAAAATTTTTAATGATCGTGATGTACTTTTAACTAATGTTATAATTGATGTGCATTTTAGTTTATTCCGCTCTAAGTTTATCCAAAACAAAAATGTTATTTGGTTTTCTTAAGATTTATCAAACCGAATTACCAAAAACCAATCAAGTTGAACCTTATACAGTTTGTTTTATAATTAATTTTGAAATGTTAAAAAACTTATTAAACCAAATAGCAAACTAAAACCACTTAAACCTAACCGCATAACACCCCCTTTGTTTACTTTAACTAATGTATATGTTATTATGTTTAGACCAAAATTCGAAAAAGAAAATGCAAGAAAAAAGAATCAGAGTTGCATTCTAAAAAGGAAGAAAATGAAAAAAAAAAATGAAGAGGAATTATTTCAATCATTTTTCCTTTTCAATATACACAAAAACATAATAATATTAGTGATTTATATAGATTATACAATGCATATAACATAACTTAGTTAAATCGGTAGGTTTCTCACTTTAAATTGATAACTAAATGATAATGTCACCTCACTACCAAAAGGCCATGGTGACATATGATTTGTTAAACTAGAGAATGAATAATGAAGAACTTTGTTCCATGTGTTTTTGTGTTTTGTTGATGGTTTTAGTGTCACATTATATTTTGTGTAATTGGAACTAACATGTGAGCTAAATGGTTTATCGTTTGTACTCTATATTATATGTTATGGCGAATTTGGAGTGTATGCATATACAAGATCGAATTATAAGTCGGTACAACATAATGGTGGAGGTCAAGAGGGGTGTACCCCCTTGCAGTGTCCTAGGGGGAGTGCTCCTAGCGGGGTCCAATGGGTAGAGCCCCTGGTGGTAGATAGAACCCTTTTCAAGCTCTCTTTCTTCCAAACGAACTCATAACTCTTTGACGATTTGAAATGTGTTTTTATGCCTAGATACATAAGTTTCCTTTTGGATTATCCTAGAATGGATTTCTTATAACTCATGCATATGGTGGAAATATCAGTTCGGAAAGTGAACACACACGATCCATAAAGAATCCAGTTTTCCACCATAACCTTAATATATCCCCTTACATGTTCTCGAGCAAATAATAGTAAGTTCGATGTGGAAGAGAAAACCATGGTCACCTTCATGTTTTTTAAAATGTTGTTGGCATTTCCATTCACATTAGTGGTTGTTATATCAAACACGGCTATCTTATGAACCTCATCGACTAGAAAACCCTAAAACCTACACCCTTGCGACTTCTATAGTTTTCAATAAACATATATAAAAAACAACATTGATCCTTTCAGCCCATTATTATTATCACTTAATTTGTTTAAACTATATGGAATTGGTTTGTAACAAAGGGATGCTTAAGGCACACAATGTTAAGGGAAGTTATTTGTATAAAACAATTTGTAACGTCCGGTTCCTGGTATGTATTTTAAATCAAAATTTATTCACTTTTGTATGGAACTCGATGAGTTGGAGGCCCCAAACTCGTCGAGTAGGAGGCCCCAAACTCGTCGAGTATGAATGGAAATTGGACGCGGAATGTAAAGTCTACCCGACGATTTGAGAGTCTCAACTCGACGAGTAGGGCTAGCAGAGAGAAACCCTAATTTCAGGGTTTTACACCCATTTAAACACCTTAACCTCCAAAGGTTGGCCTCATGTAACATCCCGAGATTTTACAGGTATTTCCGAATCCTCTATTCTATTATTATTTTGTCATTTGTAGTCCTTGGGGTTAGAAGAGTCGACCCATGAGAAGCCTAAGGGCTAAAGTTGCAACTTTGAGAACAAGACTAGTACGCTAAGCGTACCAAACGCGTCCTAGTACGCTGGGCGTACACTTGTGTATGCTAAGCGTACTCACGTCAGATACAAACCCTAATATTTAGGGTTTGAGTGCTATATAAACATCCTTATGAGCTCATAACCCTTCCTTACCTCAGCCTCCTCGGTTTTGAGCCGTTTTCCCTAAACCCTAATCCCTTTCTTGAGTGTGTGAGCTTATAGAGTGTGTTTTGAGTAGTTGCAGAAGAAAGTGTTGCATCAAGAAGTTGGAGAAGGAGGACAAGATTGTGGATCTAAAGTTGCTTTGTACCCTAGAAGCTCCAGAAGGTAAAAAGTTTCAAACTTTATTCTTGTATGATATAGATCTTGACATGTTAGCTTTATAGAACCATTCTTATCCCAAAAAGTCCCAAGTTGGTGCATGATGTGATTTGGACGAGATAAGCTATCCTTTCATACCCTTCAAGAGGTCCTAAGTGATAAAAATGATGTCCCAATAGCTAAATGTGTCTCATGCATGGAGTAGGAAGGTCTTAATCGATTAAGACCATGTATTAAGAACTTTCTGGACGTCCAAAGTGTTAAAGTTCGAGACTTTATGATTCTTAGGCATATTTGGTCAATGGATCTAAAGTTTAGGTTTAAGTGTTTAAGTCATTAAGCACTTATTAGAGTTTTGGTAAAACACGTGTACGTCCCATGTAGTTTCTGTACGCCCAGCGTACTTAGTCAACCACCCCGATGGTGGTCAACACAAAATGGAAGTACGCCCAGCGTACCAAAGGAGTACGCCCCACATACGCCCTCTGTTGGACTTTTGACGAATTGGGCTTCGGAGTTGGGCCACCTTTGGACTAACTAGACTTGGGCCTTGTTGGACTCTCAAAATAATTGGGTTTGGTCCAGTTTTGATAATGGATCTTAGATTAAGGCCCAGTTAGGAAGTTAGGCCCAATTAGGGAAAATTGGGCCATTAATGGGCTTTAGATATATGGGCTTTTAAGATCATGTATTTGGCATTTAGGCCTTGGCCCATTAAAGAGAAATGACAAAATGGATTATGTGGATCCTTAGTCAAGATTGACATCCCATGTATTGACCTAGTGTTTATCATTTGGATAGTTCAGGATTTTCAGTAAGACATCGGTTGGAGACTTTCAATTCATTTCAGCACTACTTGCGAGGTGAGTTGTCATCACTATACTAACAGGGTTGAAGGCACAAATGTCGGCCCTCTACGGATTTGTATCCGGGTTATAGCATGATATGCTTTTTAATTTCCATTATGGTAGTTAGGATGGTGATATGCTTAGTGACCTGGTTAGGTCGATATCCTGGTATATAGGATGATGATATGGTAGTGACCGGTTAGGTATGTATCCTGGTTATAAGATGTTGCTATGATTAGTGATTTGTTAGATCGATTTGACTATTATATATGCTAGCGTATGATATTTATGTGCATATGTTTGTTTGATTAGGGGTTGGGTTGAGGCGGTCATGCTTTGTACTGAAGGCCAACATACCCAGGGCGGTCCGGATAAACTAAAGTCCCTACAAAGGGGTTTAGTTAGGCCGAAGGCCCGATGAGCGGTTTGGATAGGTTGTAGGCCCTACGAGGCGGTCCAAACGTATCGAAGGCTCGGAAAGCGGTCCATATAGTCTGAAGGCCTACGAGGTGGTCCATTCTGGCTGAAGGCTCACTATGCATGTTGTTTGCTTATATGTTATTGATATGTTTTATGATGTTGGTATTTTGGGGGTAACTCACTGAGCCTTCGAGCTTACATTTACCGATTATTATTTCAGGTACCTCTGATGATCGCAAGAAGGCGAAGGCGTGATCATATCGCTCCTCATATTTTATGATTTTTATGATTGATTTTGGGATACTCTTACATTATACTATTTTGGAAACATATTTTGTAATAATTGTTGGTTTTGAAAATGTTTTAAAAATGTTAAATTTAGCTTGATTTTTATGGATGTTGCACCTAATTTACAGCCTCCAAGTCCCAAAACCATAGCCATGAAACCCTAGTGCCTTATGTGAGCTTGTGAGTCATTTTTTAGAGAAAACTTTTGAATTTGAAACTTGTGGAAGAAGACGAAGTTTGAGGACTTAAGAAGAAGAGAGTAGATCCAGAAACTTCACTTCATTTGCAGCATTTTCGGGTAAGCAAGTCTCAAACTTGCTTAATGATTTCTTAGATCTCTTCATTTCACTTTTATAGGGTTTTAGGTCCAAGAATGTTAGGTTTTAGGAAATGGACGTCCCAAGTGGGTATACTTCCAAATCTAGGACCTTAAAGGGCTTGTATGTCATAAAGGTGCAAACCTTATGGCCATTGAACCGTCATACAAACCCTGGGATGTCATTTTGGCCTTTTAATCCCCAAAAGGCCATGCACAGAGACAAAGATAGAGACTTTACGTGTTTAAGTATGTCTAGGGTCTAGATCTCAGTTTGTATGCCTTACTTTGAAGTATATATGGATTTTGGATCAAGATCTAAATCTTAAAGAATCAGGGTTTCAGCTAAACCCATTAAGGGAGGCTATTAACAGGTAAAATTCGAAACTTTACCCTTAAAATAACATTTTTCGTATATGGATGAAGTATGGAGCCTAGATCAGAATGATAGGAGGTTAATCTATTAAGATGGCTTAACAGACTAAATAACTCATCGAGTACATAGAGGAACTCGACGAGTTGGGTCGAAATGTCCTGGTTCTGTAAAGGAAAAAACTCGACAACTTTAAGGATGACTCGATGAGTAGAATAGGAAAGTCTCGATTCTTTGGATAGGAGGAACTCGACGAGTTGGATCGCGGTTTCAGAGTTTTATGATTTATGGAACTCGACGAGTTAATGGGTTAACTCGGCAAGCTGAGTCAACTTGGAACGTTGACTTTGACCAAGAGGTTGACTTTGACCAGGTTGTTGACCTTGACTTTGACTCTAACCAAATTTGACCCTTAAGGGGTTACGAGCATGAAAGGGTAACTAAAGGAAATATTTGTGTGTAGGAGTTTGAGTGGGGCGGATTTTAGAGCCGAGGACAATTTAGCTACTTCACAGCATTTAAGGTGAGTTACCTTCCAATAGAAGTGGGTCGAAGGCATCAAGGCCAACCCACTAGTAGTTAATTTTAGTTGAGATGATTATATTTGTGATAATTGTCTGGTATGCCACTATCTGTTATGTGTTATGTGCTAGTATGTTATGATATTATGTGATAGTCGTAGGAGGGGTGAGATAGACCCCGTTATCGGTTAGGATCGACAGAGTAAGTTGGGCACCAAGATATGCCTGACAGTATGCTTATGCTATGTATTATATGGTAGTGGTAGGGGTGAAATTGTCCCCGTAACCGGTTGAGATACACCGGAGGGTAGGTCGGACACCCAGATATGTCTAACAGGGTAGGTCGAGCACCCATGTATGCTTGATAGGGTAGGTCGAGCACCCAAATATGCTTGATATGGTAGGTTGGGCACCCAGATATGCCTGACAGGGTAGGTCAGGCACCCAGATATGCCTGTTAGTATGTGATTATGTGGTATGATGGGGAAACTCACTAAGCTTTGTACTTACGGTTTTCAGTTTTGGTTTCAGGTACTTCCTCTTCTAAGGGAAAGGAGCCAACATGATCGCAGCGCATCACACTACATTTTCCGCACTGTAGATCTTTGAGATTGTTACTCTGATATTGTTTTATCATGACATGTTTTTACTATTGATACTTTGGATTTGATATGAGTGGATACTATTGTTGTTTTCAGACAAATGGTTTTATAATTGTCTAAAATGAAATTTTTGGTCGTAATTTTTGGGATGTTACATAATATTTATCTATACACAACAATTTATGTTTTATAGGATTATACAATATAACATTTTAAAGCATAAATTGTTATATATGAAGAAAAATTGTTACGTACGAATCAGTTCCATCAGTCATCCTTAGTCCTTAGTTACACTAACACTCTCACACTTAAATTTCTAGATATTTGGCTCAATCCATACATTTCTACGTTCTATGTGTAACATTTGCATTCTAGGTATTTTCCTTTTAGCCCTTAACCTTAAAAAATTTCAGTATTTTGGTCCCCTAGCCGAGTACACAAGGCATACGCTAGGAGTACGTTGGGTGTACAGGCTCGATATCAGGATTGCAAATGCACCCACGTATGCGGGAGTATAACCAGCAGGGGCAAACCCTAATTTTTAGGGTTTGTACCCTATTTAAACACCTTAAGACACTCATGGACCTTCTTATGACCAACCTCCACCACTCCAAACCCTAAGAACGAAACCCTTATTGCCTTTTGGGTTTTTTGATCTTGGAAGTGACATTCGAGAGTGTTTTTGATAATCTTGAAAGAATAGGAGCTCTTGGAGGTTGCATTGGTGTAGTTGAAGCTTGTAGATCTAGAATCATCACCAACTTAGGAAGCTTTTGGAGGTATAAATCTCTTAACTTAATGGCTCTTTATGATAGATTTAGTTTAGAGCATTATTTGTGCGCTTTATGGTCCCATGAGTCCTCATTGTGGGTTTGAGTCACCCTAGGAGCTAGGAATGCTAGATTTTAGCCTCTCTGATGTTCCTCTTGCATAAAAATGCTATCTTGATGTGTTATTTTGGACCATGCATGAGTTATTGTTCTTATTGTGGGTCTTAATGGTTAAAAATGAGTATTGGGTCCCATTAAGTCATGCACAACTATAAAGTTGCCAATTTTACGTGTTAGGACCTTGAAATGACGTAGATATGAGGTTTGGACGTTAAGGGATTAAGGGATTAAGGCCCTTGATTAGCCTTTGGGACTCTGGCCAGTACGTTGGGTGTACTCCTTAGTACACTGCACTGTATTGGGTCAGCAGCTTGATTCTTGGTCAACGTCGAGTACACGGGGTGTAGCCATGCAGTGGACTTTCATTGGTTTTGGGCCCTTTTAGACTTGGACTTCTTTTGAGCTTTGGGCCTTAGCTAGATTTTGGGCCTTGTGGCTGTTGGGCCATAGTTGGAACTTAGGTTGTGAGTTAGGCTATTTGTGGGTCTTGGGCCACTATAGGGTTATTAGGCCAAGCTAGTTGGGCTCAATAAGGAAAATGTAAAATAGTCTTTTACCCTATGGTTTATGACCTAATTATTAATTAGGGTATTATTTGATGAAATTTAGTGTGGAGATTTTCTCATATTAGCAATCCGAGCATTTATCTGGTTGTTTCAGCAGTTTGAGGTGAGTCTCCTCCCAGCGTTTAGTGGGTCGAAGGCACCAATGTCGACCCATGGATTATGATTATCTATATGCTAGTTGTCTATAAGATTTTGCATGTGTGTATGTGTTGTATGTATGTCGGACGGGGCCTGATGCCAAGCGCATCTGATGAGTGAGTTGGGCGGGGCCCATCACATGGTACAAACAGATATGTTCCGAGCGGGGCCCAATGATTGTGGGACATGCCTATTGTATGTTTGATATGTTTGGTACGAGGTATTTTGGGGAACTCACTGAGGGGGTGTTTGGCTAAGCTTATGACTTTTCATAAGCACTCTTCAACTTATAGCTTATAACTTATAAACTAATAAGTTAGGAGAGAGTTACTTATAAATTTTGACTTATTTCCGGTATGATACCTTGATAAATTATTTCTATCCAAACACTCTTTTTAACTTATACCGGTATGGAACTGGTAATAAGTTAAAAAAATGAGCTTAAATAAACTTAGCCAAACACCCTTTAAGCTCCGTGCTTATGGTTTTCAGTTTATGTTTTAGGTACTTCCGGATCGAAGGGGAAGAGCCTGGGATTATTGTTTTGCACACACCATGATTCCGTTTTATTTGACTCTTATGTATTGAGATAATTTGATTATTATAATCTAATTTTCCTTTATGGGTTTATGAACATGTTTTTGTAACACCCATAAAAATTCAAGCCAGTTTAAACATTTTAAAACATTTAAAAATCATTAAGTTATTACAATTTGTTTTCAAAATAGTTTAAGCATCAGAGTATCTCTAGAATCAATCATGAAAATATGAGGAGGTGCACGATCACGCATTCACCTTCCCACAATCATTAGAAGTACATGAAACAAAATCAACAACTGTAAGCCCGAAGCTTAGTGAGTTTTCCCAATATACCAACACCATACAAATATAACCATATCATATAAAAAATACAGAACAATATGCATAATGAGCCTTCAGCCTGACTGGACCGTCTCGCAGGGTCTACAACCTATCTGGACTACTCCGAAGCCTTCAGCATGACTGGACCGCTTCGCAGGGCGTACAGTCTATCCAGACCGCTCGCCGGGTATGTTGGCCTACAGCACAAAGCATGACCGCCTCAACCCAACCCCAATAAAACAAACATGTGCACATAAATATCATACGCTAGCTCATATCATGTAACAGTCAAACCAATCTAACAAATCACTAATCATAGCAACATCCCAATAACCAGGATACAAACCTAACCGGTCACTAATATAACATCATCCTATAACCTAGACACCGACCTAACCAGGTCACTAAACATAAGCATATCACCATCCTAACTACCAAGATGTAATCAATAAACATATCATGCTATAATCCGGATACAAATCCATAAAGGGTCGGCCTTGGTGCCTTAGATCCTATTGATATAGTGAGTATAAACTCACCTGGCACTGCTGAAGTCCCGCGGAAGAAATTGCAGCTGCTGGTTGACAGATTCCCAAACTGCCAACATCAAACAATACTCAATTAATAATTGGATTCCAAGCCCAAGGTCCAACTACACTCTAAAGGGCCAATAGTCAAATAATGGGCCAAGGCCCAACATATGGCCCAATTTTCCAAATTAGGCCCAGACCTCTACATGGTCTTTCCTTAAGGCCCATTCATTTATTCTAGTCCAAACTCTTGGTATTCCCATGGCCCAATATCACATAATCATCAAAGCCCAGTTATGGCCCACCTATGGCCCAATTTTCCAAATTGGGGCCAAGTCCTTCACATGGGCCTTACCCTAAAACTCATCCAGTTATTTTAGTCCAATTACTTGTTCTTGGATAGCCCATCAATAGCCCAATCACTAAAGTCCAATAGAAAATCCCAACTCAAGGCCCAAGTGAAATTAGGGTTTTCACATGAAATGACGATTAGGGTTAAATGTTTCTTACTTAATCCATTAAGTCCAATATTGCCTTAGGTTAATTTGCCAATGATTATTAGTTAATATTTTAAGTTTATTAAATAATTTCCGTGTGTGTCCCGATCAATTCCGAAAAATTAGATTTTTATGCCATTAGGGTTTTCCAAACCCTAATTAGGGTTTTCCAACCCAATACTAGCCCATTAATCAAATGGTTGGGCTTTTAGCTCAATTAGGGATTCATTGTGCCTATTAGGGTTTCATTGGGCCCACTAGGGTTTCGTTGGGCCCATTCTGTCCAATCATCCCAAATGAGTGAAAACACAGCAAGGCACATCGCCACCCAACACGGCGGCTGGTGGCGACAAGAGCGCGGCAGCCACCACCTCATGGTAGTGGTTAGGAGTTCTTTTTCATTATTCCGACACGGTTACAATTTTTACAATGAAATTCCCAATTAACACACACAAACTAAATAAACACACACACACATCCATCCTTATGGTGGTCAATGGTGGTAGATGGTGGCAATCACCACCTCACGGTGATAGTGGTGGTGGCTTTTCCCGCCAAATAAACACCTAACACCGCTTCACTATAATAAACAGATGCACACACAAGTCTTATGTTTGCTAAATAAGCCCAGCCACCCACCTGGTGGCGTATGGCGGTGGTAGTGACACAAGAAGGAGGCTAACAGTGGTGTTGACGGCGACACAACAGCTGCTGACGACGGCAACCACCATGGTTGGTGGCCATGGTGGATTGTCTCGGGTTTTTTCTGACCAAACAAGGACATACACCCGCATACTGACTCACAATAGCGACAACACACACATCCATCTCTTGTTCGGACAAACGCACACAATCACCCACCTTACGACGGCGTACAAGGACGGGGACAGCAGCACCAACGACAATTAGCGATGTTTGATAGCGGTTCACCGTAACAACAGAAGAAAGAGAAGAAGCACATGTAGCTACCACGATCTCATCGGAGGTAGCACAACGACAGTAGTAATGCAACAATGCAAGAAAATGGTGAGAACAACCGCAACTTCATTTCCCTGTAGGAGGATAAACGTGATGTGATAAGCTCCGTGGTTTGGGATCTCCACATCGGTGGCAGAAGTCGTAGAAGAAGGCTGCTGCAGTGGGGAATGAAGGATGTGCCTCCACCGGAGTTCGACTCGACAGCAACGGTGTTGTATGGTCTTCGTCGCTGTCGTGCCTGTACCGATGGTTGGCTTCGATCGGCGACACTAGTTGGCAAGAAGGCGACCGGACATGGCAGCAATGGAAGTGGCGGCTGGAGGTCAATGGTAGAGAGGGTAGCGACTACATAGTCGTGATTTGGGTTAGGGCTACCGGGGACACGGGTTCATATATCCCGTCCCTATCAAACTTTGATCCATATTGACAATATCAATCCCTCTTTCCTCCATTTCTTTCAAAATAAATCCTTAATTTACCATTTAACCCTCCTTCTGAAAATCCTTACAAATCAAGTCCCGAAATTACCAACCAGCCCCTAACCCTTCAAATCATTTCAATTTAAATCCAATTGTTACTATATGGCCCCTCGATGACAAATTCTTTTCAACTCAGGTCTAGAATTTACACTTTTAACCCCCGAATATTCAAATCTTGTCATTTGGCTTCCCAAAACCGACGTCCCGCTAATTATTATTTGATTTTGGGTTATAATAATATAAAATAATAATAAAATTACTTTTCGGGGTTCCGAGTTTATTATTTAATCATTCTATTTTAAACGAGATGTTACAGTTTTGGTTAATGATTTTATTATTATGAAATGAAATTTTTTTGGTTTTAAATTTTAGAACGTTACAATAAGAGTATGTTTGAGAGTTCATTTGAAACTCTTTATTGACCTGTTGGGAAAACCAAGTATTCTTGGTTTTTTGAAAAAAAAAATCATTTTTTTTGTTTAAAAAGATCCTTATCAAATATTTTTTTTTAACTTATTGATTTTTTAAAAAACCAATAAATTATTTTACCAAATGGATGCTACTAAGAAAACCCTAAAAGGTTTTGAGTGGGGAGTTTTAGGAATCGTCAAATCAAAGGTCTTTTATTTGTCATTCTTTTATTTCTTTTTTCCTTTTATTTTTCTTTCTTTATATATATATATATATATATATATATATATATATATATATATATATATATATATATATATATATATATATATATAAACAAGTTTGTATATTTTGAAATCGTTTTAATCTTTCTAATTGTTGTATTATCTTTTCCTTATTTTTTTTAATGTTTTAATTAATTGTTTTACTTGTTTGTTTTCAAGCTTTCTATAAAGTTCTATAACGTTTCAAATTTTTTACATATGTTTTTTGTGTTCAATATATCGTTTTGCATTTCTTTTAAAAATTAACATTTCTAAGAAGAAACGAAACCAAACCGAATCGAATACATAAAATTTACTAGTTTGATTAACGAAAACTAAGAAAATCAATTTGAAAACCGAAAACCAGTGCATGGGAACCATTTAGGGATTTTGACAATTCGATCTTTTAAACATTTGGTTTTAAATTCGTCTATATAAGATCTTATTGTTTTTCTTAAATCAAACTTATTTCAATAAAAAATAACTGTAAAAATATTTTTAAAAAACTTGATAAAAAAACAGAAAAATAATTGATTTATTAAAAATATAATCAAAATAATAAAAATAAAATTTTACTAATAAGATAAATGTAAATATTTTAAATTAATTGTTTATATATATATATATATATATATATATATATATATATATATATATATATATATATATATATATATATATATATAGTTTTTTTTAGGACTCCTTTGTGAAATTAAGTATAAAGGGTTTGACATCTTTAAAAAACATTTTTACGGTTAAAAATCTCGATTTTAGTCTTAAGATTTTACAATTTTACGATCTTACAAATCAAAAACGATCTCGATCACACTATGATCCTGATCTAACCTCATTAGTTTTATTATATAGTTGATTTTTAAAAATCCATCTATTCAAGTTAAAATCGAGCATCATAAGTTGCAAGAAGTCTGGTAAAACATTAACATTTCACAAAAATATATCTTGAATTAGGCAAAAACATACTTATAATAATCTCTTTGTGATATTATGTCTTTAGTTGTACGTAATCAATTTTTTTTTTTCTAATTAAGATATTTTATTCTTAATTTTATGGTTTGTAGGAAAAAAATTTATGGTTCATACGTAAGATGTTAAAGTTAATTCTATTATAGACGTCTCTTTCCATGAAATTTGAATATGAGTTCCTTTTAGTATAAATTTTCAATTCCAGTCCGATCTAACGAAAAATCACGCAAAACGAAAAATCTAGGTTGTATAAAAAATTAGCATTTGAGGCCGTTCCAAAAATTAAAAGAAATAAAAAATAATAAAATAGCATTTGAGGTCAAGACAAAACCCGAATTCAACGGCTACAATCTCGTGCTCTCTGCCCTAACCGGAATCATAAGACCGACGACAAGATCGGACCAAATTGAGACCCACATTTCTATTTTCGGTAACCATTTTTACAAAATCTGAAATATTCATCGTCAATCCATCCTCTTGATCAATATAAGATCAGCGATTTTTTCAAATGGGCTTTTGATTCTTTCCAAATCAGGTAAGAATCCACACAGTTGGAAAAAGGTTTCCTCCTTCAGAAACACCCTCAAAATTTCACTATCCCCCATTGTTTCCCTAATCCTCTCTGTTTTCCTCGATTTTCACTGTTGAATCTATAATATTTACCCCAATCGTTTCAAGATTCAAAGCTCCAATTTCGAGCTATTGGAAAAGAGCCCTTTGATTTGAGGTTATCCATTGGGGTCTTTCTGTCGAAAGGGCATTAGGGTTTTGCTCTTTTGTGTTTCTGAATACAGAAATTGACAATCATCGTTTACCTAAACTTTTTTTTTTTATTCATTTTTTCTTGTATATATATTGTATATTACGTATCGATCGTTTGGAGATCTGAAAATCATCGAACTCCATTTTGATTGTGTAAATATTATATGTTAAATATTATTGATTAAAATTATTTAAAAAAAAGATAGTAAGAAGGTAGAAGCGGGTGAAATTCATACAATGTCAGTTGCTGACGTTGCTTTGAGTCCAATTCACAAAAGATCCGGCTCCGTTTGTTCCCGGAGCAGTGAATCCATCGTGATTTACTTGACAGTTGCAGGTTCTGTGATTCCGATGCGAATTATGGAATCCGATTCCATTGCCACAGTCAAACTAAGGATTCAAACATGTAAAGGGTTTATAGTGAAGAAACAGAAGCTAGTTTTTGGAGGGAGAGAATTATCACGAAACAATTCTCTCCTAAAAGATTACGGTGTTTCAAGCGGTGATGTTCTTCATCTGATTCTTAGGGTTTCTGATCTGCTTGTGATAACCGTTGAAACCGCTATTGGGAAAGCATTCGAGTTTGAGGTTGATAGATTTAGAAATGTGAAGTACTTAAAACAATTGGTGGAAGAAAAAGCTAAAGAAATTGGATTCATTAATGGCGAAGACTTGAAGATTCTTTGTAACGGTGAGAAGCTCGATGATCACAAGCTGATTGATGATATCTGTAAGAATCACGATGCTGTGATTCATTTAGTTGTGCAAAAATCATCTTCACCCGAAAGAAATCACGAGAAAGACGAGCAGAAAACGAATCCCAAGAAACCACCAGATATTGATTCACCATTACAACCAATTATCGTGAATCCCGATTCAAAATTATCCCCCGATATATCTAATATGATAGATTCTGCAACCGAAGGACTTCAGAAAGGGAAAAAACCAATCAGATCATCAGAAGGCACCGGAGGGACTTACTTTATGCAACATCCATCCGGGAACAGATACGTCGCTGTTTTCAAGCCGATAGATGAAGAACCAATGGCGATTAATAACCCTCAAGGGCTACCTGTGACCTCTAATGGTGAAGGGTTGAAAAGTGGCACGAAAGTTGGTGAAGGCGCTTTGCGGGAGGTGGCGGCGTACATACTGGACCACCACCCTAGGAGGAGCGGTTTTGCAGGTGTACCTCCGACAGTGATGGCAAAGTGCTTAAACGGAGAATTTAATCATCCGGAGGGTTATGATGGTGGAGCGAAAAACGTTAAGGTTGGATCTTTACAAATGTTTATGAAAAATTGTGGAAGTTGTGAGGATATGGGTCCTCGGGATTTTCCGGTGGAGGAGGTTCATAAGATTGCAGTGTTTGATATACGAACCGCTAATGCCGATAGACATGCGGGAAACATTTTATTGAACCGTGAAGGTGACCGTGTTGTTCTTATTCCGATCGATCATGGCTACTGCTTACCCGAAAACGTAAGTATCATTATCAGAGACTAGAGACGAGACAGGACAGGACTGGACTGAACTAAATTGATAACCAATGCACTTTACCTACCATGTTGATTGTGGGGCCCACCTTTGTGGACATTGTGATTTAGGTGTCATTTATACTTTTTTTCAGTTTGAAGATTGCACGTTTGATTGGCTCTATTGGCCACAAGCGCGGGAAGCATTCTCAAATGAAACCCTAGAGTACATAAAATCACTAGATGCAGTGCAAGATCTAGCCCTCTTGAGCTCAAATGGGTGGGACCTATCACACGAGTGTGCACGCACCCTACGCATCTCCACCATGCTTCTGAAAGAAGGTGCGGGTAGAGGATTGTGTCCTTACGCGATAGGGCGGATTCTATGTAGAGAAACACTAAACAAGGAATCTGTAATTGAGAAAATTGTTCAGAAAGCTCACAAGATGACATTCCCTGGAACGAACGAAGCCGACTTCCTTAAAACCGTTTGGAACCTCCTGGATTTTGAGCTGAATAAGGTTTCAGAGATGTTTATGTGAGGTCTTAAGGGGTTTGTGTAGTTTGTATATGTATATTATTATGTACGCGATGTAAATGTGTGGATGACTAACTTTGTCGTCCAAGAGTGATGACATTTTTAACAAGTATCAACTCTATCTAAATACAGAATTCTAAGGTTATATAAATAAACTTTTCGCTTTTAGATTAATTTAATGTTTGTTACATTCAACAATGTTATTGTAAAAGTTCCAACATGAGTCAATATTTCAAATGAACTAAAGCTTATTGTGTACCGAACTATTCTTGATAAGTGAATGAGCAGAATTTTTTTGAGCTTATTCTTTTCTGTTTTGGCTAGAATAATCAACTTATTTAGATGATTATTCGCTTAGTTATAGTGCCCTAAACAGGGTAGTATATTGCTGTTTTTTCAGCATTTCAAGTTTGTGCAGTTTTTATTTTATACAATTTAGCTCCAGAATCAACTTAATTGGATAAGTTTTGGCTGAGTTACAAAGCTTCAAACATCCCTGGCTGGTGTTCTTAAAAAATCGGTACTGATGGGAAATGGTACTGCTTCCATTACCGGTATTCCATATTCGGTACCTATGAGTTAGTTATTTCGGTTTATGCAATATATCCGTTTGAATGACATATGTTATGAACTAAATATAAACATCAATAGTACAATAGACATGTACTATTAACGATCCAAAGTCCACAGCAAACACATAAGGCTTATGTGATAGGTATTCATAAAGTTTTGAACGTTTAAGCCTTCCTACATAAATGTTGGTGATTTGTATCAATAATATTATTTAAGTGTAATGAGATTAATTTGATGATTGATGCAATCTTGCCGAATACTAAACGTGCACATTTATTTGAATGTATTCAAGATTCAAAGTACACTGATATTTAGCCCCTAAATCGACGGGGTCCAGTGGCAACACCCTTGATAGTGGGGTCCTAGGGGTTGGCAACCACTGACGGGCCCCGAGGGGCAATGAATTTTTTTCTATTTGGGGTTAATATTGCTTTGTGGAAAATGCATTAAAATCCGAATATGAGAAAAATAACCCAATTTTCTACCCTAATCTTATACCAGTTTTAGCGACAGTTTGAGATGGTGGTTTTTTGGCAATTTGTAGACAAGGTAGTTTTCAGACAAATGAGTTATCTCCTAGGGGTGGCAAATCGGGCAATCTTGTCAAGTTTTAGTTTAACACGATATGATATCATGTTTTTTTAACTAACACGTAAACAAACCAATTAAAAACAACAAACACAACCATATATGACAAAGATAACAAAAATTAAGAATTAGTTTATTTAATTAATATTTAATCATTCATAACACGACAAATACAAAAAACACGACAGAAAAATGCTACTTTTGTGTTGAATTTTGAACACAAACACGACACGAGGCCGTGTTTTTTTACATTTGACACGAACACAAATTCGATTTCAGTTTCATCCCAATTTCGTTTCGTGTCATCAATTGTCACCCCTATTATCTTCTAATATTGGTAATTCACGGTTTTTTTTTTTTTTTTTTTTTTTTTTTTTTTTCTGTACATCACAAGATCATATCATCCTTTCATTCTCCAATCTTGATATACACTAAGTTTTATCCGATCTAAAGATTTCGAGAGTAACATCGAAATACTTTAATCTCAATGTGTGTAATTACGATTCTCAGTTTTCCAAGTATTCTGAACACCCCGATTTTCTAACAATAAAGATAACATGATTCCCGCAAACTTTCCAATTTCAAGACCTACAACTCACATTGGAAACTTTTAACTACTCACTTAAGAAAAAAATTTCCAACTTCCTCGAGTGGTGCAAACAGTATGGAGACAAACACTCCCTAATATACTTGTAACCATATTTTCACATTGCGTGTGCAGACTCTTGTGACAATCACACCACATCAGCACTCACTTTTTAGGACCCACTCCTAAGTAATCTGGCATTAATTGTCTATAGAGTTCAACTTTTTCAGCTCGCCTCAATTTGGTTCTCACATCACTATTGGCATCCATCCCTTCCTATGAATAAAATCGTACAAGACCTCAAATTTCAAATATTTTTAAGCTGCTCAAAATTTTAAATGACTATGATTCCATCGATACATGACAGAATGCCAACACAAATGTTCGTATTCTCATATCGCTCAACTTACAAAAAGAATATAAGGGATACCAAGCATATTGCTTTACATCATAATGTGTGATATTGAATTTCTAAGTGAATTTTGTGTTCAAATCTAAAAACCTGGTCAATCAAGATTATATAAACAAAAGCCAACATGTTCGACCTAATAAATAGGTAAAAAAAATAATAATGATAAAAAAACACCATTTTTAAGACGATAGATACTCAACTGTAGACTCTAGTCTCCAGCTTCTGATTACTTATCCACCATTGATGAATCCCATGAGCTTCCTTGAAATCAACAGCAGGAGTCAAATTAATGGTGAGATTGGCTGAAGGAAGAAGATGAAGTGGTTCATGAGACTCTTTCCCAATCGCATTCAAAAAAGCACCAGAAATAGAATGCTGAGTTGCCAGCTTTTCAATCCCACCAGCTCCTATCTCCTCCATCTTTTTCCTATGTTCAAAATACCCAATATACTCTGAACAAATATGATCACCTGGATTCACAAACAAACACGGGACCCACCCAGCCAATGCAAGAAACGAATCTTCTGGCGGATTACTGTTTCTTTGTTGATTCGCGTTTCTGATCTGTGCAGCAACAGCAAGTCCAGCTGTCAAGAAACTGCTAGCAATCCGAATCCCATGTTTCAGATTTTGATCTTTAATATTCTCAATTGGGGCCGAAAAGAATGGTGGATTGAAAAGATACGAATCAAGCAAGATCCCGGATTTTGCCATTTTCTTTCCCGCTAGCAAAGCCATGGCGGATCCTAATGAATGACCGGTCAACCATATGTTTGACTTTGATGTTTGACCGGATACAATGTTTTTAACTGCTTGCATGGCGATTTCGAATCTTGATGTTTGATGTAATCCGTTTTTAATGATGTGGATGTCCAGTTCTAAGTCTCGTGAAAAGGAGTTGCCTTTTGTTAATGTGCCACGAAACGCGATGATGTAAGATGGGGTTGATTCTGAAATTGGATTTTTGAATTTGTAGATAGCACCGAAGATGCATGAGTCAGCATCGTCAATGAGTTGACTGTGTAAGTCAAAGTTGAAAAACTGCCACCATGGCGGTGCTAGTGGCGGCTGGCGGTTTTCCTGGCGGTCTCGTTCTATGATATACACGCCTTGAACTAAACATGCTGCAACAGATCTTCGGTGATCTGGATTAGTCCTGACATGACATCACATCACATCAGAACAGGTTATACTGTGTTTGAACAGGAGTAGTGTGGGGAAAAATTGTAATTTTGTGTCCCACCAAAAGCAAGAATTAAGAAAAGAAAGGTAAAAGTTACCAGTCAATGGTAGTGAGGTGTAAGGGACCTGAAAGCTCGAAAATTTCTCTATCTGAAATAGCATCGAAGTTCGTTGTGGTGGAACCTTGGTTCTCAATTTTACTGAGTTAGAAACGAAGAAAACAATTAAGCATCTGTTGAATCAAATTAAATCATTGCATAAAATGCATTTTCTCTGAAATCGAATTCAAAATCTGGGAATTAGTAATGAAGTATCTGGTCCTCTGTACTTAAATGAAGAACAAAGCAGCAGCCTATAAAGGTATGCATCAAGGGTTGTAATGCATGATTCACTGGTGCATTCAAGCATCAATGAAAGAGGAAGACAACCATTAGTGAGTAGATAGAAGATCAAGAGTGATTGGATCCAATCATCCAAGTAGAAATTTATTTTCCCCAAATTGAAACCACTTTAGGATCATCGGAGTATTTTTTACAAATATGTTTCATCAAACACGTTTCTGTTTAATTACAATAATAGTGAATTGTGAATATAACCTAGATCAAACAATTAAAAATTCTATTCCGAAGTTGTAACGTCTGTGAAAACTGAGATCGTTTACAAATTTGTTCATTTCACATCAACTTCCGTTTGAAAACCCCAACATTGAAAAAAACACAATAAATTCATGTGATCTCATCAAAACCCAAGGACAATGCAGTAATTAGGTTTAAGGAAAATGGAAAAGGAATCGAATCGAGATTAAACGAAATAAAAATTACCGTCTTTCTATGTATAATAGATAAAGTCAAACAAAATGTACCTAAGACTCATGAGGAAGATCTGCGAGGAAGTTGCAAAAAACTTCTGTGATTACTTTGATGAAATAAGATCCGTTTGAATCGATTTCAAATTTCAATATGCCAATCGATTTCCGAGCGATGAAAAAGGATGATGGAGATAGACGTCGTTTTGAATCGGTTTGTATGGGTGTCGAGTGGCCTGTTACCTGTAACTTCCTTCCCGCAAAGAATGGCGTGCGGGTTCATAAGTACTCTATTTTTTGAATGACAATAATTAACACACATATATTTAATTTACATCGTTAGGGATAGTGACATTTTAGGTTAATTTCATAAAGGCTAATAAGTTTTATAATTTTTTGGTTTAAATCCATTACAACCTTCCCTTTTTTACATTTTCCTCAATAATATATATATACTACTCATATAATATACGAGTTGTTTTTTTTAATTAATATATTTTGTTAAATATTACATGTTTAATAATTTACAAAACTAAATTTGGAAAACAAATATCAATATTAGCCGTAAATGAACTAATTTTTGCAAGGTTTATTCAAATTCTCGTGAATTCAAAATGGATTAACCGAAAATTATGTTTTTCAATCAAGAAAGTTGATTTGAATATAAATTGAATTTAATACATTAATTGATATATTACGTGAGAATTTATGGAGAAATTTAAGTTTTATTAGTTTCTTTATTATATTTCTAGATTATATTCTTTTATAATTTAATAACAAAGCCAAAAAAAACTATAATTTATCAAGTGGGGTTAAATGAAATTGAAAAAATTAAAAAAATATCATGTGACATATTGAATTAAACGATGATATGTGACAAAAAACCTTTATTTATTCGGTAGGATATATAAAAATTCGTTTTGAAAAAAATCTTTAATTTTTATTTTTTTCAAGAAAACTCACATTTAACAAACTTTTTCGTTTAAACTAGTTTTTATTCATTATTCGCTCATAGGACCATGTTCTTGTTGTTACTACCGATGATTATTTTGTTTTTGATAACAAAGATGGTAGACACTCGAATATATTTGTGCGATAAAGACGGAGGTTCAATTATAGATGTAATTTATCCATAAACCATATATATGATGACACTCCCATACCTTGTGATAAAAAACATCATACCGAGACACATGTGATTAAAAAAAACATCATATACGGAACATGTTTTACATTTAGATCTTATTTTTCATGTTTTGTAGATCTAAATTACTTAGATGGGAATAAATTACTTAGAGTATAACTACATCCGATGGATTTACGATTCTAATATACGGAATTAAAATATAAGAGGGTTGTTTGAGATGATAACCCGACACACTATTACATTTACACCACTTAAACTTGTATTACCCACATTTGGAACCCATTACTAACCGGGGCGGAATGTCTACCATAAAGGGTCATAGCCATCCCACTTTTTCATTAGTATGTGTTTATATATTGAAATAATGAAATTATTTCGTAGAACTATACTTTTTTAAACACATAAAAGAAGGAAACAAGATATAGTAAAAAATAATAATAATTTTAAACAATGTCAAAGACTATGTTTGTTGGGTATGAGAACTACCCATTGTGGGCTTTTCAAGCCATATAAAACATAAAAAAAAAAAAAAAATACAAAGAAATCTATGATCAAATCGGCTGATACAACTTGATCACATGTCACAATATAAGGTCGTCACGAGTACTCTCCACGCCAACAACTTGATCACATGTCACAATATAAGGTCGTCACGAGTACTCTCCACGCCAAGGTACGTGGAGAGCTTCCAAGTCAGCCACCACAAATCACCATAGTACTCTCCACCTTGAAGAAGAGAAAGAAATGAAGAAAGAGAAAAAGAAGTCTAAGAGAGAAGAAGAAGATAATTTTGCATTGTGGTTCGTCCTCCCCACCACAATCAACCATGACAATGAGCCACCACAGAACACGGGGTGATGTTCAACATTGGGGTGGTGTTCACCTTCGTGGTGGGTGCCACCTGGACAACCACGAACCTCCGTGTTCGGTACTCCGGACAACAACACCGATTATGATCATTATTTTTTAGGACGACGACTCACACACATTCTAATTTAATCTTAAATTACTCCTATGTCCTCATACACAAGACTTGAATATTCAATTCTTTTAGGGGTATCTCGCCATACTATTAGACCAAATGCATATCGGTTATTATGGATCATAATTATCCTTTTCAAATTCCTAGTCTTATGAGGATTTTCAAAAAATTTTAAACTTTCAGCCGAATTAAACTCTTCTAAATCATAGTATACCTAATGGTGAGAATTCAGAGAGTTATTTCTAGAAATTTGTTTGACTAATCTCAAATGTCCATTTTATATCTTTTTGTATTTGTAAATTTTCAATTTGCACTTCAATTTCGATTTTGTTTCTTTGTTTTTGCTTTTTTTTTCTTCCCAATGAAAGACGTATTTATATGTCTATGTGACTGTGTGCCTATGTAATTGGAGTATTGGACGATACCAGTTGATTTTTAATTTTTATTATTTTTGGATATTCACTATCATACAATTTGGTTCTCATTTCGTAGTTAACATGTCTTTTATTATTTTATTTGTTTTGTTTTGTTAACTTTGTATTTTGTTTTGTAGGGTTAAGGGTTTTGCTTTTAGTTTGTTATTATTTTTTAAGGTTAATAAAGGTTTGATTTTATTTTGTTATTTTAGTCAAATTTTACTTTGCAACCATCATGTTATTTTGTTTTAGTTAATTGCTAACTAATATCGTTATATTATGTATACAATTTGTTTCAAAAATTTGGTTCCAACTCTCTTAACAAATATGTTCGTGTTATGGCTATAAACGATATTGGAGCTGCTGAGTTTGTGGCATCTCTAGCTTTTGCATATCAAGCATTGTGGCTACTTAGAATCTTTCAAGTTATTGGTTTGAAGCAAACACAAAGGAAACATTATTATATAATGTAATACAACATCGAAAATAAAGTCACCTAAGAATTCGATTCTTCACTAATAAAGAAGCAAACATATTGAAAGAAGCAAACATATTGAGATTTAGATGGATCTTGTCAATAATCATCTGGTTGAGTTAGTTGACTACATCACTACAGTACCAAAGTGCACATTATTTATTATTTATATCATTTAGGATAAGCTATAGATTATCCAAATGGTAGTGGTGTGTGTGTGTTTGTATCATTTTGCTTCCTATGAAAACATATATATATATATATATATATATATATATATATATATATATATATATATATATATATATATATATATATAACATAATAGAATATCGTTACTCTTCGTTTTGATAGCCTTTGGGGTTTTTGCTGGCCCAATTCCATTGATCTCTACACATCTCTTCTAATCCATACTTTGCCCTGCAGTTTACCACCCAAATACTTGAAAAACAAATAGCTATTTTTTTTTTTTCGATTTTGGTCGCAAAAATACATTCAATGGCAATTTTGGTCCTTATTTCAGGTTTTTGTAAAGTTTCTATTTTGGTCCGCAATTCAAGTAAAATGATTATCTGTTGCGACCAGAATTGCAAAATTTAGATATACTAGTCATTTTACTTGGAAGACAAACTTAGAATGTTACATGAACCTTAAATAAGGGCCAAAATGTAATTTGCTAAAAATAAAATAAATAGATAAACAAAATCCACCCTTGAAACTTACTTCCAGTTCAATTCACGTTCTGCCTTTGCTGTTGACGCGTATATAATCTCAGCATCACCACGCCTTCTCCCTGTCTTTTCCATCGGGATTTTCTGCATTTTTTCAAATATTAATTATTTATCCAAGAATATAAAAATTATTTATATCCAAAAGAATTAAAGAAAAAGAAGTATAAGTACCTTTCCTGAAGCCTTTTCAAATGCAGACACCAGCTCCAAAACAGATGTCCCTTTACCTGTCCCCAAGTTATAAACTTCACAACCTAAAATAACAAATCATTAATTAAATTAAAACATCCTTTCTTACAAATATTAAAGTTTTTTTTTTTTATCATAATTCATAACATAAAAATGGCAAAAGAGACGCACCTATTTTAGGATCAGAGAACTTTCTCAATGCAGCAGCATGTCCATCTGCTAAATCTACAACATGGATGTAATCGCGAACCTGAAAAAAAAAATTATTACAAGTATTGCCACCATTTCAAGATAATTAAAAATAAAAAAGCATACCCCAGTTCCATCTTTTGTTGAGTAATCAGTCCCATATACTTGGAGTTTAGGTTGCCTCCCAACAGCAACTTGTTGAAGAAATGGCATAAGATTATTTGGAATTCCATGAGGATCTTCACCTATTTTGCCACTAGGATGCGCTCCAATTGGATTAAAAAATCGCAATAATAATATTTTCCAATCCGGATCTGAGCTGTATATATCACGGCATATCTCCTCAATCATCAGCTGAAAAAATAATTAAATCTATTAATTTCTTTACTTTGTCCCATTAATTGTCAGGTATTGTATACAGAAGGTTTGTTTCTTTTCTAAACTGAATAATCAGTGTAAATGACCGTTTTACCCTTATATATAACCAAAAATATCTTACCTTGGTCCGTCCGTATGGGTTGACCGCAGACAAAGGAAACTCTTCTGTGCATGGTACCTCCTTTGGTGACCCATAAACAGTAGCAGATGATGAAAACACAAGCTGAAATTAATGTTCAATCAGTAATTAGCTGAAACATGACTTAATCCAGTAGGTTAGGTTATGGAGTATAACTTGTTAGGAGTTTGACATGATTTATATTTTTCTAAATGTTTTTTTAGATATTAATGAATGTGGGCCTATGAGTAAATGAGATACCTTTTTGCATCCATAGGCAGTCATGACTTGCAACAGAGTTAAAGTACCAATGATATTGTTGTTGTAGTACATCAATGGCTTCTCTACACTTTCGCCAACTGCCTTTAATCCAGCAAAATGTATAACAGCATCAAACCTACATAACATAGCCACCAGAATCTATTAGATTACTTCAATACAAATCACATACATGATATACGAATAGTACTGGTGAAAACAAGCTTACTTTGTGGAGGCAAAAAGCTTCTCTAGTGCAGGCTTATCCCGGATGTCCATCTGTAGCAAACGTATAACATCATTTCAAACCAAACATATAATCAACCCAATTTCCTAAAATATCAAACTCAATTTCATGCTGAATAGTGAATATCAACATAACACAGTGAAATCATAGCGAAATTGGAAACTCTATATCCTCAATTCAATTCTGATTGATCCTGGATTTGAAAAACTCAAGGGCTGACATTTTCCCAAGTAAAAACAGATGCAAAAGCAAACTTAAGCATCTAATTGAAGAAATAAATAGTTAAGCAAGTAGTGAAAGGGGAAAACAACCTTGTGAAAAGATAGGTTTAAAGCGCGATCACCGGCGAGTTCTTGAACTCGATTGATAGCGACTTCAGAGGAATTATCGAGATTGTCAACCACCACCGCCTTATAACCGTCTAACAGCAGCTGCAACACGGTGTGACTCCCTATATATCCAGCACCACCAGTTACCAATATGCACAACGGCGGCTCCATTTGAGATGCGTATTACGGAGAATCTATGGAGGTTTATGAAAGAGAGATGAGTCGGTAGATGGAGTTGACAGATAGGAGACGGCAGACTGACATGTGTTGAATCTGCAGGTGAGATTGTATGTGCGTTTATAAGCATTAAAAGAGTGGGACGGATCGGAAGAATGAAAAGGATTAGGGTTTCTAATCGCAATTTGAGGAAGAAAACAATTGAAGTCAACAGAAAGTTGAAATCTATAGAGGCGTGGAGATGTCTGGAAGCTTGTTGCATTATTAGTCAACTAATGAGAGGGAAAATGCAAATTGAACACAAGCACACATTGTTCGTCTTTATCTTCTGTAGTACTTTTGACTTTTTATTATCTCTAATCCCTGATATATATATATATATATTAAAAATAATATATATTAGGGTTGTTCTATACGAAGGACAGCCTAACTAATTTTATCCTCTTAATATCAATCTAATCAACATTTTTATTTTTGATTTCTATTATTTTTTTCTTTTTTTCTTTTTTTTTCCTTTTTGTTTTTTTGTTGTTTTTTTATTTTATATTTTATATATTATTATTATTATTATTATTATTATTATTATTATAAATTTTGATAACCATATAAATTCGGATAACATTTTAAAATTCCGACAACATTATAAATTCGGACGACCTTATAAAATTCAAATGACTATATAAAATGGAACAAAAGTAAAATTTACTTTTAATCCACATAATGCATCATGCAAATGTAATACTAAATCAATTAATATATCCATAATAAATAAAGACTTTATTGTTATTCCGTTTTAAATATTTGTTTAATTTTATTATGTCGTCCAAATTCTAAAATATCATCTGAATTTTAAAACGTTGTTTGAATTCTATATGGTTATCAAATAATAATAATAATAAAAAGAATTAAAAACAATAAAAAAAACTAGAAAAAAAACAACAAATGACAAAAAAAGTCACATCAAACGGATAAGATTAGAAAATGATGAAGAGTATTTATAGAAAAACCATATATATTAAAAGAGATGCTTTTATTCTAAAATAAAAAAAATATTTTATTATATTTTATTCATATATGTTTTTTTTATCTTTGGATCTTTTTCTACATCGTTCTTGTCACATGACTCTTTCAACCCATTATAATTTCAAGCTCACATTCACTTCTACGTATTATCCCATACATGCACTTGTTGACATTATAATCCAATAAATCAACGAAGAGATTTAAATATCACTTACTTTAGCTAAGAAATCAGAAATTGTAATTATATCCAAGATTATGATCCAATAAATCAGCAAAGAGATTTAAATATCATTTACTTTAGCTAAGAAATCAGAAATTGTAATCATATCCAAGATTAAAACGATGGCTAGGTCATTTCAGTTCATAGATACCTCCAACCCAACAACCTTGTTTTCTGTTGCATGTACTTGAAGATTTATTTGATTTGTGGCATCGAATTTATGTTCATATATACCTTCAACCCATCAAGTTTAGCGTTAGTCGTAGTTGTTTGAGGATACCTTCGATTTTTGCTAATAAATTGATGATTATTCTATTCTTACCGGTGATTGCAGGTTAGTTTTGTAAGTTTTTCTTCCTGTATACTACTAGTGGATGGCTATTCATATTGCTCTATTTGTTTGGATATTCCATTTTTTTAGTTCATCAATGTGACAATCCATACTTTCGCTCCTCTAAAGAACAGTTTTATTTCATAATTTTAGTCTTAAATTACATTGATTAAAATATTTGTTCATGTGTGAAGAACAATATCTGATGAATTTTTTGTAGCCATTGGTTCTATAGGAAGCATGATTAGGTTGTTCAAAACCAGGGATAGGAGCTAAAATAGTTAAACGCATTTGTCGATCATCATCATTTCGAGTTTAGGTAAACTGTTTTAGTCTCGGGTTTGTTTGACTTAATGAGTTCTTGCTATCATTTTATGGGGCTTGGTTACTATGTTTCTTTATGTGTGAGATTCATACTACTCTGATTCTAGGTTTTGGTTATTATACACTATATTCATATTACTCATATTCTTTTTCTTATGTTGTGGTGCAAGTCAAATGAATCAAAAAGATTATTAGAGGAACTAATTGCATAACAAATCGGGTATCTATATATGTGTATGACAAATTGGGTGTAACATCCTAAAATTTAGGGCCAAAAAAATCATTTTTAAATAGATTATAACATACCAATCATCGGTATAAAATGTTCATAATGATATCCCATGTCACAATCAATATGTCAATAATCTAAAACATGTCACCATAAAAACCATTTTGTCCAAAAGTAAAATGATTCGGAGTAGACTCCCAGGAAACTCCATGCGGAAAACATGTGTGTGTGTGTGATACGCTACTACACCGCCGGCTCCTTCCCCTTAGACGAAGAGGTACCTGAAACCAAAAATGAAACCGTAAGCACGAAGCTTAGTGAGTTCCCCTACCATACTCATAGCGCATAGTCATCGGTATCTTTCAACCAGTAACCGGGAGCTACCCTCCCTTTCGGTATCTTTTAACCGGTAACCGGGAGCTACTCCCCTATTTGATATCTTTCAACCGGTAGCCGGGAACTATCCTCCCCTTCGGTATCTTTCAACCGGTATTCGGGAACTAACCTCCCTTTCGGTATCTTTCAACCGATAATTTGGGACTATTCTACCCCTACCCCTATCACATATTACATTTCATAACATATTGGTTTCATGATAACATACATAGGCATACTGAGTCACATAATGGCATATCATAAGCATACAACTATACATACATGGGTTTGTCCACCCCTTCGGTATCTTTCAACCGGTAACTGTCTTCGGTATCTTTCAACCGGTAACCCAGGGTTAGTGCGCCCTACTACCACTAACACATACTCAACACAAATATAGCAACTAGATAATTATCACAAAGATAACCATCCCACCCATACTATCCTACTGGTGGGCTGACATTGGTGTCGTAGACCCACCCCTACTGGAAGGTAAATTACCTCGTAAGGCTGACTGCTAAAAAGCTGATCGACAGATGTCCGACTGCTGCTCTGGTGATCCTCTAGCTATAATTCCCATAAAACACTTAGTCAGACACTGATAATTATTATTAGGGTAAAATAATTATTTTACCCCTGACCAAGTCAAAGTCAAAGTCAAATTCAAAGTCAACTTCCAGTTGACCTGACTTGCCGAGTTGGGCCTTCAACTCGTCGAGTCCCTACCCTTCATTTGTCCTTCTTCACGCTTCTACTCGCGAGTTTAGCAATGACTCGACGAGTTCTCCTTCCAAAACAACCTCGAATAAACCTTCATCCGACTCGACGAGTTTTCCGACTCACCGAGTTCACCCTCGTCCTTCAAACAGTCCTGACCTTGACTCGCCAAGTTGTATGAACAACTCGTCGAGTTCATCTTCAAAAGTTGGGAGATTGCCTTGGACTCGCCGAGTCCGCTCATGCACTCGTCGAGTCCTTTGAACTCCAGGTCTATGGCTAAGTCCAATATGTTGGGTCACTCCCATGGACCCTCTAAAACCCTTCTAACACTCAACTGGGTTCCTTTGAACCCTAACAGAAAAGGGGAGTCAAGCCTCGGACTCGCCGAGTCCCAAGAACAACTCATTGAGTTAAGGTTGTCCAAATCTCATTTCTCAATTTTTGATGTACAACACTTGTCCAAATGATAAATCTAGGCTCCTAAGATCGATCTAGCACGTAAAGTTACAAACTTTACGTGCATGCATGGGAGAATAAGCACAAAAGGCTCTAAAAGAAGCTCTTAAAATGCATGGGGCTTTCTAAGGCCCTAAAGTCAGCCACTTTATGTCTTGTAGTCCCCTAAGGACCTTGGATCTGGATTCTTACCCTCAACCATGCTTGCATTCATAGTTGGTTACCAAAAATTACTCCTTAAAGCCCTAATTTACTCCAAAAAGGGATCTAGAACATGAAGGAGCAAGGTATAAAATTTTTACCTCCAAAGAACTGTAGATGCGGCACAAACTCGAGATCCCTTGATTTTCCCTTGGCTCTTCAAGCTTTTCCTTCCTTCTTGTGATCACAAACCACCAAAATCCACCAAAGAGGCCTTAGATCTTCACCAAAGACGATTAGGGTTTAATGTGAGGTGTTCTAAGAGCATAAGGGACGATGGAGGCTGTATAAGGTTGTTTAAATAGGGTGCAAACCCTCAGATTAGGGTTTTGTCCAACCAGAGCCTACTCGTCGAGTCTTGCCACCGACTCGACGAGTCCGCCACTTAAACCCCGGGTCCAAACCGCTACTACTCAAGGAGTTGGGCCATCAACTCGCCGAGTCTCAGCCCAAAATGCGAAATAAATACTCAATGAACTACATACCAGGAACCGGGTGCTACATTGGGTATAAAGAGTTGACTTCTTTTCCAACATTATGCTCTTAAATATATCGCTCTCCATAATTCTTTAGGTTATCAATTAATGTTCAATGGGTTTATTTAACACCAACATGTTTTTTATTCATTTCAGTCCATTAAGTTATCAGAGTTTTTGCAACCGCCTTTTAACTGTTCGACGAAAGGTCTGGCTTAAAACCGTCATTATAATCAATTGAATAAAAAAGATTACATGATGTAGAGAAATGTATTTCCAAACCTTCATTTTATATGTTAGTTTGATACTTTATGTTTTGATCCCTGGATTTTATAGCTACAAAGAACCTCAAAAGGTGTTAAAATTTTGGGGTAAGACATCACTTGGAATTCTGAGAATTGTGATGAACACTTTTAAATTGAAGTATTTGGGTAGTACTCTCAAATCTTCAATTTGATAAGACTCAGAAGTTTGAGAGACAAGAACTAAGAATGTTAGATGGTGTGATTTTCGAGTGTAGCGGAAAATGATGACCAACAGATGCTTACAAACCACCATTGTTTGAAAAATATCAATAATAGTTTTTTGTGTCAAAATTGTCCAAACTGTCTCAAGACAATTTGTAATAGTCATAAACTGTCATAAAACCAACTCAATTGCAGCCATGGGTTGCTGCCCCTTAGACCCCGCTCCAAGGGGCGCTGCCCTTGGACCCCTGTTTGTTCAGGGGTTTCGTCCCTCAATGACAGTCTACTTTGAATCTGGAACAAACTTAAACAAATGCACACTTTCCACCTCCCTTGTTTAACATTTGTCAAGATTATATTTGCTCAACAAAGTAATCCATTACACTTACGTACACATTTGTGGTACAAATCACAAACAATATATATATCTTATTGAGGAAGTTCAGAAAAAAAAAATTGTAGTGATCGAGAGGCTCACCAGTGCACCACCAACACCTTTCTTTCTTTATTACTTTTTATTTAAAAATATTGGGTTTTTGTTGTTTTATTTTGGTTTTATAATGGACTATCTTTCTTGGTTTTTGTTTGTTTTTTATTCACATGCCTATAATGAAGACGTAGAATATCTCTTTACCTTGCCTAAATTGAAGATGCAAAAAATTGTATTATTTTATGATATACTAACATATTCTAGAAGTACACGTTGACACGATTATGGAAATATAAAGAACGCAAAATTTTGACTTCATATGAGGACGTTATGATTTTTCTACGTTTTAAAATCAACATTGTGCAGAAATGTGTGTCGTAAAAAGGTATAGGAAAATTGGTTAAGCTTTAATCAAAACAATGTAAATGAAATTATAGTACTCTTCGATACAAAACCGGTGAGACGAACACCAAAATGGAGTCCATATGAAATAGTTATGATTTTTGCAAAATCATTAAGGGTACACCCTTGTAAAAATAATAGCTAACAATAAAGTCTGAATTAGCCAAAACAATCTAAATGAAAGTTGTAGTACCTTTCGATAGCTACACATGAATATAAAGAATGTTGAAAATGAATATCATATGAAAAAGTTATGATTTTTTGGAAATCCAAACTTTTACAGGGTAAGAGCCTACGTGGCACGCCCGGAGCGTGGCACCACCGACGTGCATATTCGTCTAAATTTGGTTAATGTGGGCGATTGAGAGAGCGACACGTGGCAACACCTAGGTAGAGCCAATGCATTAAGGTATGGTGCGCCCTTGACAAAGTGTGGCATGCTCTTCCCAAAGACTTGCTATAAATAGCAAGTCTGGGGTCTTCCATTTCACACCTATCTCTTACAATCTCTCTCACCCTCTCTCGACCAGAGCCACCCTTGCCCTCGTCTCCCCGAGCGGTTTCGAGCCTCCCGACGCCTTAGAGTGCAACACCGAGAACCTTGAAAGCATGCTTCAATGATGAGTTTCACGACCATTTTTTATTATTTTCGGGGGGGGGGGGGGGGGGGGGGGACATGATTAAGTAATTATACATTATAATTAATTATAGAAAGACATGATTCTAACTCAGAAACTATTAAGGTTATAATTATATGTTAATATAATTATAAAAAGACAACATGAATCTGGAAACTTGGAAACTAATAAGGCACATTCAATCGGTGTTAACGAGATTTATTCATCATATTATGCTAAATATGTAGTTGATACCGTGGCCTATAATCATTAATATTAAGTGAGCAAAAGAGTTATGTATAGATTTATATAAGGTTGACACCCTTACCTGCAATTGCTAGTTACAACCTTAATGGATAAGTCGCAACAGGTATAACTGTCTAAACATTTATTTTTGATGTCCGATGAAGCGTCGATGGATGAGGGATAATACTTCATGTCACATGCTCGATCATAGGGACTTATTTCAACACCACCTCCAACGCACCATAAGGGGAAATTCTAAATTAAGTTAAAATAAAACATATATTTAGTAAAACACCATCATGGAATAATAAATCATCATTTATTTATATAAGTTAAAATAATATTAACATATATATGGTAAAAATCTACCTTTTGGAATTTGTAACATCCAAAAAATTCAGTCTAAAATTTTCATTTTTAAACCGTTAACTATAAAACTATACTTATCAAACCATTTCATTAAATCATGAGTCAAAGTATTTCAAACCATTATTATCAGAGTTTCCAAATTAAAACATCTGAGTAGACATCCCAGGCTAAACATCATGGTGTGTGCACTGCAGTCATCCCGAGCTCTTCCCATTGCTAACATAAGTACCTGAAACCAAAACTGAAAACCGTAAACATGAAGCTTAGTGAGTCTCCCCAAACTACCAAATACCATACACATAATCACAAAGACTGGGCCCCCGCCCCTTCCTCGGGCCCTGCCCGGCATCGGATAATGTCTGACATCAGGCCCCGCCCACTATACACATACAAACAATAACATATAATCATGTTAGCACACAAGGAATCGTACATAATATTATATATTCCAGTACTAAGGCCTCACCTACACAAGCCCCACCCCTACTCTGCTAATGATGAGATATGGAACCTCGTCCACTCTCAGCTAGTAATGAGATACGGGACCTCGCCCACACTCACCTCCCTACTAGGTACATACAAGTATCGCAAAGACTATAAGTATAACTAAACATGCATTCCTTCATCGGGTACCACCCGACATCAAACCGTAGTTCAGAAAACATACATAAAAGCATTCCTTGGGCCCTGCTTGGCATCAGACCAAAATCCGGAAACATAAAAACATTCCTTGGGCTTTCCCTGGCATCGGAACGAAGTCCGGAAACATATAAAACAAGCACATGCAAGAATCATGAAGACATCAAGCATACAAACATCCCTTGGGCAACGCCCGTCATCAGACCTTAGTCTGGAACATACTAACATACATAAAAGGGCCATTATTGGTGCCTTCGATCCGCTCCTACAGGAGAAAACTCACTTCTCAAAATTGAATGCAGAATCTCACGATGAGGAATCTCTAACAGCTGCTCCAACGACTCCCAGAGCTGTCATTGTCAACATAATACTTAGTCAAAATCCAATAATCCCTTAGATATCATTCCATACCCAAAACCCTTTCACGGGTTAACCTTGATCAAAGTCAAAGTCAGAGTCAACACCTTGGTCAAAGTCAACATTATGGGTTAACTCAACTCCCCAAGTCACCACCCTTGACTCGCCGAGTTTCCATGCTACTCATAGTCGTGATAAAACGAGTCAACTCGTCGAGTCCTCCCTCAGCTTCATCAAGTTTTGCCCTTTCTAGGATCGGGAAATATCGACCTAACTCATCGAGTTACTCTACGAACTCGTCGAGTTCTTCAATATGTTAAGCCTTTCTTAATAGATTAAGCTTCTATCTTTCAAATCTAAGCTCCATACTTTATATGCATACTGAAAATGTCATTTTAAGGGTAAAGTTTTGTAACACCCATAAAAATCATGTCAAATTTAAACTTTTTTAAAACATCTAAAACCATTTAACATTACATAGGTTGTTTTCAAAATAATAAATATTAGAGTATCCCAGTATCAAATCATAAAAAATCATAACAACATGTGGAGCGGTACAATCATGCTTTCGCCTTCCCGCGATCTCCAGAAGTACCTGAAACATGAAACTGAAACTGAAACTGTAAGCCCGAAAGCTTAGTGAGTTCCCCAAAATATCCATACCCACGATAATATACATATAATTATAAACAACATACTATGGGTTCAATCAACCATCGGGTTGGAATACCCCAGGCCCTCAATCAATCAGTTTGAATGCCAACATATTATGGGCCCAATCATCCTCGGGATGGAATACCCTTAGGCCCACAACCAAAAGGTTGGAATTCCTACATGCTATGACTCCAATCATCCTCATGATGGAATACTCACGGCCCACAACCAACAGGTTTGGATGCCCATGTCTATTGGCTTTCACACAAAGCAGATAAGCCTCAACCACCAAACAAACATGTGCACATATAACAGATAATCACATAACAGTCTATAGACAACGAACTGATCAAAACAGATCATACCACATAACACATAATACCATCCTATCTATCAGGATACCAATCTAACAGATTATACTAGCATGTCACATCATATGTAACATCCCAAAAATACGAGCCAAAAATTTCATTTTTGAAAACATATACTTAGCAAAACATTCGAAATAAAACGTTTATCGATCATAACATTCTATAAAGATATCGCATGTCTGGAAAAACATTTTCATAAAACATAATAATGTCAAAGTACAAATCCCCAGGAAGATCTCATAGTGAGGAATACGGAGCATGTGTGCGATGGGCCGCTACCGCGCCAGCTCTTTCCCCTTCAAAGAAGAGGTACCTGAAACCAAATCTGAAAACTGTAAGCACGAAGCTTAGTGAGTTCCCCCAATATACCACATACCATACAATCAATAACATACATATATTGTCAGGCATATCTGGGTGCCCGACCTACCCCTTCGGTCCTCTCGACCGGATACAAACTAGTCTATCTGGGAGCTGGCCTCCCCTTCGGTCCTCTCGACCAGATACTGACTAGCATATCTAGGTGCTAGTCTCCCCTTCGGTCCTCTCAACCGGATACTAACTAGCATATCTGGGAGCTGGCCTCCCCTTCGATCCTCTCGACCGGATACTGGAGACTATTTCACCCCCTACTACTACCACAAAACACATATATCACATAGTCTATCTAGCATGGTTGGCCATGACCACCCCTTCGGCCCTATCGACCAGTATTCTAGGGGACTATCTCCCCCTACTGCCACTAGCACATAGCATCATATCATACTAACACATAAACATAACACAGGTAGTAGAAACCCTAGATAAATATCACAAAGACAATCATCTAATCATACATCTCCTACTGGTGGGCCGACATTATGGCCTTAGACCCACCGCTACTGGAAGGTAACTCACCTCGTAGTTGCTGATCTGTGTGGGAATGGTCTGTCTGCTGCTGCTCCGGAAATCCTCCGGCTGCAATTCCCACCAAACAGTTAGTCAAATACTGCTATCCGACCTCAGGGTAAACTGACCATTTACCATTAATCAAACCATGAGTCAAGTCAAAGTTAACTTCCAGTTGACCCGACTCGTCGAGTTGGCTTGTCAACTCGCCAAGTCCCTATCCCTTTGTCTGACCACTATTATGTCTCTATTCGTCGAGTTTGGCATTGACTCGACGAGTTTTCCTTCTAAGCTGATGACCAATCGTTCTTTATTCTACTCGCCGTGTTGTATGAACAACTCGTCGAGTTTGTCTTCATCTAAAGAACACTCTATGCTTAGACTCGCTGAGTTGTATGAACAACTCGCCGAGTCTGTTCTTGAGGCAAGAAGATTGCCTTGAACTCGCCGAGTCATGGCATTGACTCGCCGAGTTACTACATGAGTGAGTATGGCTTCCAACCCACTAAGTCACACCCTATGACTCACTACTCCAACCCGCAAACACGAAAAGGGGGAAAACTCGGGGACTCGCCGAGTCAAATGAACGACTCGCCGAGTCTGCCACATGAAAATACTATACACGCGATTCTGCTTGAATCTAACCCATGCCATTCATAGATCTGGGTTTCTAGGGCCTAGTTTACACATAAAGTTTCCAACTTTACATGTAAATAAACACCCATGAGGGTTTTAGGGCTCAAAATGCACCAAAAGAGTAGATATAGGGCTTTCATGCACTATGGTTCCATAAAGGCAGTTGATCCAAGCTTCTAGAGCTCAATCATGCCTAGATCTAGAGGCTAAACAACTTATCATCCACTCTAATACACAAACAAGCTTGGGGAAAGCCTCAAGAAAGACTTTCATGGAGCTACAAGGGACAATAAGCATGAAAACAGAGGGAAACTGAGTTATACCTCAAGGAAATCATTGAGATAACACCAATATGCCTGGCCTCCTTCTCTTCTTGATCTACTCTCCTTCACTCTCCAAATCTTCAAGAAAACACACCAAAATGCTTCAATCTCACAAGGAACACGGGTTGGATGATATAGGGAGCTCTGAGGGTGAAGGGCGCAAGCTTGGGGGCGGATAAGAAGGCTTAAATAGGTTGCAAACCCTTGAAATTTAGGGTTTCATCAGACAGCGGGGACTCGCCGAGTCCAGAATATGGACTCACCGAGTCACCAACTTAAACGTGTTCCGGACCCCCTCCCTACTCGGAGAGTCGGACCTACAACTCGCCGACTCCAAGGCTAAAAATGAAAAACACTAAGATAAATTTTACGTACCAGGAACCGGGTGCTACATAATACCATCTTATAACCAAGACACCGACCTAACCAGGTCACTAAGCATAAACATACCTCATCCTAACTACCAGGATGCAAACCAATAAACATATCATGCCATAACCAGATACAATCCATAAAGGACCAACTTTGGTGCCTTAGAACCTGTTGATATAATGAGGATAACTCAACTGTCGACTCGAAAGATAAGCTCAAACTCTCGGATCACTGACACAAACTCCACCACATACATTCACCATAGAACCACACTTGTAAATCCCTAATCTCCCAAAATGCACCAGAAGTCAAATAGTCAACCCTTGGTCAAAGTCAAAATCAATGGTCAAGGTCAACAATCCATATTGACCTCAACACGTCGAGCACAACCAGCCACTCGCTGAGTTCCTTGCATAACTCGTCAACTCACCGAGTCGCTTGAGTGACTCGTCGAGTTCCTAATGTTTGCGGTCGTAAACTCCTTGGCCAACTTGTCGAGTTTCCTAGCAATTCGTCGAGTTCATGCATGTCAAAAGGTCTGGAAAACCCTAGCTGACTCGCCGAGTCACTCTACTGACTCGCCGAGCCCACGAAAATCTTCATCGGACTCGCCGATTTGACCATGCAACTCGCCGAGTCCCTTCATTCCTTCATCCGTTCATATGCTTTTTAAGCCATGAACAGGTTCCATATTGCATATCGAACTCCCCAAGGCATGTTTATCACTTAAAGTTGCAAACTTTACGTGCATGCAAGGCTCTAAAGACTATAAATGATAAATCTAATATTGTGATGCAGTTTTACTCCTAAGGAGAGTCTCATAATTGCAAAAGTTGGAAGCTTTATGGGCTTAGAGACCCAAGAGAGCTCAGATCTGAAGTTGCAACTTCAGATCTTAGCTCATACACAAGAAAGCTTCCTAATATGCTAGAAAAGCCATAAACTTCACCCAATGAGATCTAGAAGGAAATGAGGTCAAGATAACGAATTGATACCTTCACTTGATGCTAACTGAGGTAGATTTCTGATTCCCACACATTCCTTTTTGCTAGCCACTTGTTCTCCAAGCTCTTCTCACCAAGAATCCTCTTCCAAAGCTTAAAACACACAAATGGAGCACACATTCACATTCTAGGGTTTTGCTGAGATCTCAAGGGACTGTATGGAGGCCAAAGGAGGCTAATGATCCTTTAAATAGCGTGTAAAACCTCGGAAATAAGGGTTTCATCCACCAACTCCTACTCGTTGAGTAGGTAATTTAAACACGTGGACCAACCCGCTGCTACTCGACGCGTTAGGGCAATCAACTTGTCGACTAGACCTCGAAATCATGAAAATTTATAACCATGATTCAATACCTGAGAATCGGGGCATCACAAGTTTCCAACTTTACCCGATAATACCCTTCCTTAATGGATTTAAATCAAACCCTAACTCTTTAAGACCTATATCTTGATCCAAAAGCCATTAATACTTCAAGCCAAGACATACAAACTGAGATCTGGACCCTAGACACTATATGGACACGTAATGTCTTTGACTTTCTCTCCATGCATTGCCTTTTAGAGCTTAAAAGGCCAAGATGACATCCTAAAGCTTGCATGGGACTTCATTGGTGATAAAGTTTGCATTTTTTTTTCCATGATAGCCCCTCAAAGTCCTAGATCTGGAAGTATACTCATTTGGGACGTCCATTTCCAAGGACCATGCTACTTGGACCAAAACCAAATAAAAGTGAAAGTAATCATTAAGCAAGTTTGAGACTTGCTTACTAGAAAATGCTACAAATAGAGTGAAGTTTCTGGATCTAGCAACTCTTCTTTGCTCCTTCAAACTTTCCTTCCTTCCAATAACTTCAAGCACCCACAGGAACACTCAAAATGGATCACAATAGCATTAGGGTTTCGAGATATAGGGTTTGGACAATAGATGCTGGAAATGAGGCCAAAACCTAAGTCATAAAGTGTTTAAATAGGTTGAAGAATCCAAAATCTTGGGTTTCCCAACCGCTTCCAACTTGTCGAGTTGGTCCCCTCAAGCTCATCGAGTTGGCCTTCCAAAAACACGCGTGACAACATTCGTAACGCCCCGTTTCTGGTGCGTATTTATTTGATTAAATGCTCTTTTAGGAAGAGCTATTCGGCGAGTTGTAGCCCTAACTCGCCGAGTAGATGTTGAGTTGGATACGGGTTCTAAGTGATCTACTCGTCGAGTCCACGCATGGACTCGGCGAGTAGGCCAGTCAGGAGGAGACCCTAATTCTTAGGGTTTGAAACCTATTTAAACGTTCTTATAGCCCCCATTTCAACCTCCATCACCCTCAGAGCATTCCTTATCAAGCCTTAGTGTAACAACGTAAAATTTCCAATTTAATTTTTCATTTTCAAACCACAAAATGTATAACATATCAAAATCTCAAATCCATAACAACAGTGTTTTCAAAACAAATCCCAAGATCTCTCTAACATGAACTCCATCGGTGTGGGTGTGTACAAGTGAAGCCTTCGCCTTCCCACGGTCCTCGCTGGTACCTGAGACATCAAACACAACAACTGTAAGCATAAATGCTTAGTGAGATCCCCAAAATACCACATATCACAAATACGCCACTCAAGGCTAAACCTGACCCTCCGGTCAAGATGTCTCAGCGGGACCCTCCAGTCCCGCAGCTCGTCGGACCCTCCGGTCCAGTCATAGCTCGTTGGGCCCTCCGGCCCGGTCAGAATCGTTGGACCCTCCGGCCCGGTCTATATAACCATACAACATACAAATAATACATAGCACGAAACCTCTAAGACAACACATAAACTCATACATAGCACATGAGACCCTTTGGTCAACTCGAAATACCTACTCAAGGTAATGAATAGTGAGAAGACTCACCTCGCGTATCTCGGTAACTCGTAAATCTCGTAACTACTAGTGCTTGATCTCCCGAGCTATCGTCCTCCTACAACACAAGCATATCTCTACTTAATACCACCTTGACCCAGGCTGACTAACACTACAAAGCCAAACTAGTCAACCCTGGTCAACGGTCAACGGTCAACGATTGACCCGACTCGCCGAGTTTGGCGTGGACTCGCCGAGTCCCTATGGGAACCCGATCCCTCTGAATCTCTTCCAACTCACCGAGTCACTCACCCGACTCGGTTACTCAGCCCCTGGTTCGTAATCACTGAACAACCCACACCAACTCGCCGAGTCTGGGAGTGGACTCGGCGAGTGCATTCCATGCACAACCCCAAACGACCTTCTGAGGTTAGATCCACTCTACTAACTCATAGATCCAGTCCCCTTAAGCTTATTGACCACGTAAAGTCCAAGTCTTGGTGCTCATTAAGCATCAAATAGCTCATTAATGATGTTTTAGCCTCAAATACATTGATCCCAACCCAAAACCTCCATGGATGCACATAAAGTTTGGGAAAAGATGTGCTCTGGACCTTTATGGGTCCAGATTCAGAGCTACAACTCGCCAAGGGACCATAAGGATACTAGATCTAGCCACAAATGGGTTCAAAAGCCCTAAATCTATATGAACATCACAATAACAAAGAAGAATTCGAAATGGTACCTCAGTTGTGATGTCCTGGACCTCAGTTCTTCAAGAATCCACCCCTCTCTTGCTTCCTCTTGGCTATATCTCCTCTTCCCTTGCTAGACAATAACTCCAAGATCAACAATGGCTCCTTCCCTCACTTGAATCACTCAGATGCTCTAGGATCTCACTCTGGGGACTGATGAGTGCAAATGACGGCCATAAGGCCCTTTAAATAGGCCTCAAACCCGATAAATTAGGGTTTCATTAAATAGCGCAGACTCCCTAAGTCCACCAAGGCGACTCGCCGAGTCCGGGCATCAATCCGGGTGAAAAATCGCATCTCAACTCGGCGAGTCTATGCACCAATTCGCCGAGTCCTTCCACAAAACTCAAAATAAAAGAATAATTAATATACCTGAAATCCCGGATGTTACACCTAGCCGTTTTCTTAGTGAGTGTGTGTGTTTATTGCTTGTGAAGGCATCTTTGGAGTAAGAAGGAGAAGGAGAAAGTTGAAGATTTCAAGGAAGAGGAAGTAGATCCAGAATACACACTCTATTGATCATCTTTTCTGTCGGGGAGATACAGGAGCAGCAGCAGTCGGTTCCCAGAGCAGTTCATTTAGCAGTCAGTGTACGAGGTGAGTTTCCTTCCAGTAGGAACGGTTCTAAGGCCACAATGTCGGCCCGTTTAGCTAGCAGTAGTTTCCGGACTTTGGTCCGATGCAGTAGTCGGTATGTTTGATGCCTTCGTGGCTCAGGCAGGATATATGTGTTATGTGTTCCGGGCTACGACCCGATGCAGTATGCAGTTTATGTGTTTATGATAGTTGATATGTTTATGCTATGCTATGCTCAGTTAGTTTCCGGACCTCGGTCCGATGCAGTTAGTTCCGGACTTCGATCCGATGTAGGGGACAAGGTCCTAGTCAGTTCCGGACTTTGGTCTGATGCAGTTAGTTCCGGACTTCGGTCCGATGCAGGGGACAAGGTCCCAGTCAGTTCCGGACTTTGGTCCAATGCAGTTAGTTCCGGACTTTGGTCCGATGCAGGGGACAAGGTCCCAATCAGTTCCGGACTTCGGTTCGAGGCAGTGGGCAAGGCCCAATATGTGTTTATATGTTATTGTTATGGTATGTGGTAGCTTGGGGGAGCTCACTAAGCTTTGTGCTTATAGTTTCAGTTTTGGTTTCAGGTACTTCCGCAAGTTAAGGGAAGAGCTCAGGTTGATGGCATCGCACACATCACAACTTCAGTTTATCCTGGGAATTGTTTTAGCTTGTCATAGATATGATTTGATACAGTCTTGATACAGTTTTCTCATAATACTTTACTATGGTTTTGAGATATTGACATGATGTTTTTAGTAATTATTAACAAAAAATTTTGGGTCGTGTTTTGGGATGTTACAAGTTGGTATCAGAGCCTTGGTTTGAGGGATTCGGGAACACTTTCGGGTGTATCTGAACTCAAACTAAGGAAATGGTAAAATGTTTTTCAAAAGAAAAGAGTTTTAGAAAGGTAAAAAGAATTTTTGAAAGATAAGAACTTTGAAAAGAGAAAAGGGTGTGGTGCATGCGATCAGCCGAGCTCAAGTAAGTACTCCCAAATTACCCATACAAGTTATGTTATGAATATCAGTTCAGTTTCAGTAGAACATCATGCTAGAATAGGACTAAGGATCTAGGAGGATGCCTTATATGTCTGCTTTATGTGTTTCAGTCATTTAAGAATTGCATGCTAACATGGAGTAGTCAGCAGTAGGATAGCCTGTTTAGGTTATGCCTGAGAACATGAGCTTAGCATTGTATGCTAGTACAGTTTCCCATTATGAGGATAGAATTGATTGAGTATATTTTCTTTATCCGAATGTTGCTTGCTTTGTGCTTTGTGGGACTCCGAGTGATGGGAGTTAGCCATTAGGTGAATACGTCACATCACATGTAATCAGGGTTGAATAATCTCAGAGTGTTGGATTTGGCCCTACTGCGCAGCTCTTGTTTGAGTCTAACCGTTGTAGGGACGAGATTTTTACTTGAAGGATTATCCGAGCCTCATTGCATGTGATGGTATTCAGGTGGTGGCTAATTGGCATTACAAGGAGGCCTTCAGCAGCTGAGGACTGGTTTGGGTGGAGTCAGAAGTTCCCTAGAGCAAGCCTAGGATGAGAGTAGCAGAGATCAGTAGTAGTAGAAGTGACTTGGTGGAATCAAGGCAGTTCTTGAGGAAAGTACGGATAGATGTGGAAGGTAGTATGGGCCCGTACTACTGAAAGCAGAGGATCCGTACTTGAATAAGGGAAAGCTGAGATGAGACCGGGGAACTTGTGATACTAGTGATTCCTCGAGATATATCAGTGTTTCTGAAGTTTATTATGTTGTGTTTCAGAATGGTGGTATTACGCCCTAGACCAGCAGTCGGCAGTTCAGGTGCTGGAGGGGGATCAGGATCATGCCCGGAGGCCGGGCAGTTAGATGAGCAGACTAGGGAGTTTCTCTCTTCAGAGATTACTCGCACCATACTTGAGCAGACTCCTGTGAAATATCTAAAATTTTCAAGAAATATGTAAAATGCTTTATATAATAGTAAAGATATATATATATATATATATATATATATATATATATATATATATATATATATATATATATATATATATATGTTACCATTTTTACATTACACCAACTTTGAACACATATTTACACAATCTTTTCATCCAATTTTTTTTTTTGAAAAAATGTCTTCTTCCAAAAGACCTAGCAAAGAAAAAACACCAATCGGAAACACCAACACCCCAATGCCTTCATTTGATCAACCGATTTTCTCACCTCCGTATTACCACTACGGCGGTATGTTTCCGTATTTTCCACAACGACCAGCGCAACCACAACCACAAACACCACCACTACCACAACCCGACCCGGATTTTAATCCATTTGATTTTTTGTCCCAACCCGAGTTTGTTCAACAAACACAACACAACCGGAAACGGTCGTTTCTGATTCTGAACCAGAATTCGTTACAGAAACTCAGCCCACTCGAGCAGCAACTAAAAGGAAAGAGAAGGCGGAGGCTAGATGTTGGGAACCTTAGGAATCGTTAGTGTTGACACAATCTTGGATCGATATTTCAGAAGATGTGACGGTTGGAAAAGACCAAAAGCATGACCGCTTTTGGATTCGCGTTTTACACAAGTTCAATAAAGGAATGAACTGTGGAGAATACCGTTCAAAACATCAAGTGTACTCCAAATGGGGGAAGATGAACAAGGAAGTCATGTTGTTTAATGACTTGTGGAACAATATGAAACGTCAATGGAAAAGTGGAGAAAGCGATGAAGTCATTTTGAAGAAAGCATTGAAAGTGTATCAAAAAGAAAATCTGAAGGCTTTCAAGTTTATTGAAGTTTGGAATTTTTTGAAAGATAACAGGAAATGGCTAAGTAGCAAAACATCTCACCAGTATATCGACAGTGGGTCAAAACACAACAGAACATCTGAGTCCGACCACACTGCATTAGATGCTCGTGTTCAATTTGATGTGAACGAAGATGAACATGTTCCAGTTTCACCACCTTCCCGACCATTGGGAAGAGACAAATCAAAAAGCAAAGGCAAAGGCAAAGTGTCGGATTCAGATGATTTGAAAGAAATGGGATCCAACATGAGGGGTATAAAAGACATAATGGACAAGATTTTGAAAATTGCTTCTAAAAGAGAGCTTTAGAAACAAAGGGAGAGCGACATGCAAATACTAGCGATGGACACGTCGAATATGACGGGGTCGAGCTTGAAGTGGTTTTGGCAATGAATGAGGAAGTGAAAACCGTTACATCAATCGTGGCTAATTTCTAGTTTTTTTTTCAAGTTTTTAATCGTTTCATGTGTGTGTGTGTGTTTTTTTTTTTTTAAGTTGTAGGTTTTATGTTTCTATTTAGTTTTTCTAAATTTTTAGGTTGTTTTTTTTAAATTAAGTAATGTGTGGTATTTGTATTTTTAATTAATGAAATATTATCTTTTTAAAATTATGTTTTTTTTATTAAAAAAATAAGTTTTATTAAATTAAAATAGTTAACAAAAAGAAAAACAAAAAAATAAAAGAAATGAAAAGTGTGGTAAGAAACCACACTTGAGTTGTAAAAAGTGATATGATGTTTATGTGACGGGGGAGGGAGTGCGGTTTCATTGACACCACTCCCTCCAACCTAAAGCATAATAAAAGTATAAGATAAAATCATCATGACCACAAAACAAATCCCTGGTTTAGTAATAAATTATAAAATAATAATAAATAAATTAAAAATTTTATAAATAACAATTTGTTTTAATAAATCTTTAAATTTCCAAGGATTGGAATTTGTGGCTGATATTTGTCCCTGTTAACATGAATCATCTTTTGAATAACATGTACAATTAACGAGAACCATGGATTTAGCCATGGAATTAGTGGTAATGAGAGAAATTATGGGATAAAATTAACGGATGTTAATTGTTACATAATTTATTTATATGGAATGTAAGGGAAACTATTTCGGGATTGATTGAAACAAGGAAGAAGAAAAATATGTTAGTTTAATTTCTTCATCTTGATTCATCCTTTTCATTAGATTAGACGTTGTTTGACCAAAATGGGTAAATACATTTACATTATGGCAACAACGATTGCCATGATGGTGGTGATGAGCCATGCAACAACTCCAAATAGTAAATTTTGTGAATTTGCAAGATTGAAGCCTCTATGCAATAGATTAGTGCACAATGCAACAAATTATCACCAAGCATTGAAAAACGCGTTTCGAGCAACTCTTGTTCTCAACAAAAGAAATTCCGTACACCTCCTGCCTATCGTCACCTCCGTGATCCGCAACACCAATTCCCCATCGAGAGCAAAGATCTTGAAGACGTGTCAACAAAAGGTAACTGATGTTGCCAGTTACTTAACCGGTCTGATAGAAGCAGTTGACGAGGATAATAAAGATGCGATTGAATATTACTTGCGTACAGGAGAAATTACATTGAGAGACTGTGTCGAGAGCATCTCGGAGATTGATATAACTATCCCTCCCGCGCTTTCCAAGTTAGCTCAAGATGTTGAAGATTATAAGGAAACCACTTTGGTCATTTTCTTACAAGCCCCCATTGAAACCGTATATAACAAACCTTTGCCAAGTGATTATTCGGGTTAATTATGAGACATATATCATGAATGAGCTAAGACATATATAGATCGTCTTATGCAAGATGTTTAAATCATTGACACACATGTTTAATAGATGCACCGAATACATTCCTTTTTAGTACAATTTGTTGATATTATTTTTTATTTTGTAGGTTTGATAGGGAAATAGAGCAGCCCCATTTTAGTCATACAGTAAATGTAGTGTAAATTGAAAAATAGTATTTTTGTTTGAGGGGAAAAGATGTCGATTGCATAATTATTGATCTTCACTATGTTTGATAACTAGATTATAGCCCGCGTTAAACGCGGGAAACGCATAAAAAACATATAATCGTTTGTAGATATTGTATAATGATTATAAAAAAAATATATGGTTATTGGTATTATTGAAATATGTAGAAAATACATTGAAAACGATAAATATATATAATCATTGAAAGATCTCTTTGTAGACATTATTTTTTGTTTTATTAGTTGAACGATTTTCCTCGTCTTATATAGTTATGATATTTATATATTTATAAGCATTTTAATTAGACGTTCATTGCATAATAATGTTACCTAATTTAAACATATATTGACAATCAATATAATTAGACGTTCATTGCATAATAATGTTACCTAATTTAAACATATATTGACAATCAATATACCGTTTTTTTCTATTGCATTAAATATTAACAACTATTTTATTTATTCAAATAAAGTTATGTAATATAATTTATAAAATGTTAAATGTTATATAGATTTAATTTTAGTATATCATCAATGGAGATTCTTTTCTAAATCATGATTGGTTTATTTTAAATTGATTATAAATATAAATGCTAGCTTTTATGTTTGTTCTTATTTATTTAATATTCGCAAAAATTTTGCATTAGTTTTGGTGCAACTTTGAATAATTTTAGTATATCAATTTAATTTGATATATCTGTCAATTATATGAAATATCAAATAATGACATTTCATTACTATTATGATAATTTAGTTTATATATTGTATTTTCACTAATCTTAACAGTCTTATTTTTTCTAATAACCGTAACGTTTTTACTAAATGTACTTTTTACAAATCTCCTAATATCTTATAATTTCAATCCTACTTTATAATTTTTCATAACTATGTTATTTTCAAGATTGACTGCTTTAATAGTGTTTTTTTTCAGTCTATTCAATTTTATATTTCATTATACAACATTATCGTTTGTATGTATTCTGAAATTTCACTTTAAAAATGTTTAATATTTACACATTGATATTAATTTTTTTAATAAATTCATGTAATAATTATGGAATATATATCTCATTTTAATTAACATTCACTTCCTTTATTATATCAAATTCCTCATTAAACGGATATATTTTTGGAAAATAATAATTATAATAGGACAACATTATCTAAAACGTAAATGTTTGATATACTTTTGGAGAAAAAAAATCAGGATCATTAAAAAAAATATATATATAAAGAAAATACAAATTTAAATTTGTTGAAATTATGGATGAAATTACTGACGAAAATATATTTTGGAAGGAGTTGTATTTTGTAAGATATAATAATATTACAAAATTTGAAATATTTATATTTTTTGTGTAAATTAATAAATTTTATAGTTACTATACGAAGATAAAAAAAAAAAAAAAGTAGGTTGATATGATATATAAAAACATAATAATTTCAATGATATTTTAAAATCATGCCAAAATTAACCGGATTTTTATGACATAAAAATTAAAAAAAAAAAATCATAATCATCTCTAATATATAAAAGTAACATTTTCGTAATTAATGTCAGTTCCCAGGATAGTTAATTTTTGTTTTGTTAAAGGTACCTAATACCTTTTCATGTTTATTTGAAAAGTTTCAGAAAAGTAGTTAATTGATTTTATGTAATTTGTGACAAAGAAAATCAAAATATATGAATACATACATTTGATATAGGAACAAAAAATGATCGAAAAAAATATAAAAAGCGAAAGAAGGTACTGACCTTCTAGCGCACAAGAGTGAATGTTGATAGCAGAGAATGATGATGGAAGCTATAAGCAATATTAACGATGTTGTAGGAGAATGTTTGAAGAAAAGAAACGATTGAAAATAAATGTGAGTCGCGGATTCAATGATGAATCGTATATGTATGTGATAATTTGAATATGATTTTTCGGTATTAATGATTTCCTAATAAAAAAGATTTTATATTACTGGTTTACTAATATAAACGGATTTATATTAATGGTTGATATTAAGACCTTGATTGAAATGATTTGTTAGTAATATATTTTTAAAATTGATCATATTAAAATCTTCATAACTGAAAATTCAAGATGTAAAATATGGAAAGCTTTTATTGGAATTAAATACATTCAATTTCAACGAATGTAAGTTATTGATTGATGATTGGAAAGCATTTATTGGAATTAAATACATTCCATATGGGGAAAATGATGTCAGCAATTTGATCTAAGGGTGGAAAAAATAAGATTGAAGTACAATCAATGGTTCAGATTATTTAAGATGATGTCATAAAGTTTCTCTTTTAGTAATATTTAAGATTGTTTCTAGGGAAAATTACAAAAAGTTGCTATTTTCTTTTTGTCATAGACCAGAAAATCGTTATGTTATTTTATGTTTTTTGAAACTATTGTCTTTTCTAAGAAAAATAATGGACTTGCTATATCTTATTAAGAGGTTATATTTGCCATTGGTGATGGTATGACATTTATAAAATCCTAAATATTCATATAAACCATTAAACTTTGATCTCGTTTTTGAAAATATAATTGTAATATTATTTGATTTTGCAGTTTTTCGGATTTACCTTTGTTTTTCTGTTATTACCAAATATTTAGTTTTTCATTATTTTTCTTTTCGTTTTGGTTGTTTTTGTTTCCAAAATAACATTCGGCGTATACGAACTTTGCTTTTTTATATATGCAAAATTCAATCCTCGAAACCTAAAGTTCATTGCTAAGCAGTAGGGTCTAATGTCATGGGAAGACTTGATCACTATGTACCACTTAGTGTTTCTAATGGTTTGTGTTAGCAAACCATGTGTCTACATCTGTATGTTTGGGATCACTTGTTCTTTTTTCTCTATACTTGTTGTCCCCATTCCTTTGAAGCCTACCACCACTTTCTTTATACTTCTTATCTCTCTGTTTCTCATCTCTATCAACATGATACTTATTATCCTTTCTACTATCTTCATGGTATTTATCATCTCTGTGTTTATCTTTCTCCCTTTCTCCTTTGTACTTATCATCCTTTCTACTATTGCTAACCCTCTCACCATTTCCTTATTTTTTTATCTTCCATGTGTCTAGTTTCTCTGTACTATGTCCTTTATCTTTGTGTTTAATATCTTTCACACGACTACTATTAGTAGACATCAATATCTCATTATCTTCTTTACATCATCATGATATCTATCCTTGTTCTTGTAGCCTTCTCCTTTTCTCCTCATCCTCTTTTCAAGCTCCTTTTCTAACTCAATGTCTGTCACTCCTTCTATAGGCCATTATAAGAAGAGATAATGTAATTATGTAAATAGTTCTATCTTTTCAACTAGTTTATTAATTAGTAACCATATCAAGAACAACATAGTTGATTTTGATATACTAATATTTTCCTTTCCATTTCTAACCCACGATCCTTATCCTTTGGTTCTTTATCATCTTTAGACTGACTGCCGCTCTTACTTTCATCAACATTTGCACTGTAAACATCATGCTTCCCGCTACTATTGTTTTTCGACTCACCAAAAACTCTTAAGAACTCCTTCGACTTCGAATTCGAATTCTTATCATCTAAGTTTGCAACCTCAACTTTCTCATCCCCGCCATTATTCTTTTCTTTCCGCCGCTTTGTAGGCGTCACATACTCCTCAGGCAGATTGCCATTCCCATGAACATCAGACAGATACTTACCAAGTTTCCTTTTTCCTCCTGAAACTAAAGAATCTTTGGAAACCTTATTTGAAACCCCATTCTCCTTGTCATCGTTACTAGCATTCATCTCTTTCATCTTCACATCCTCGTCGACATTTGAGCATTCCCTTGAACTATGTTTATTTTTCTTGTGGGATTTGATCCTTGAACTATTGTGAGTGAGAAGAGTGAAAGAAAAATAACAAGAATACCAATGGTGTTCGTGAAATAGTGGACTCACATAAATACCCTTCCTACAAATTTTTGATGTGGTGCATTCCAAATTTCCAATGACAAGAATATCAATGGTGTTTGTTGGTGAAATAGATAATTCACATAAACCTCCTTACAAATCAATGTGGTGTATTTCCATCAAAGTTCATTGCTATTTCTGTAGTTGTTCAGTTGTGGTCATGATTGATTTGTTGTCCTTACCGAAATCTTCTGTGATACAAGTAAACTGAGTGGGTTAGGTTGGGAAACCTGGTGAGTACATAGGGTTTTCAACCCATAACAATATAATTCTTATGTTTAATCATCAAACAATTAACCCAATTACCCATCCCCATCATCTTCTTTATTCCTAAGTACCTTCCCTAAAGATTTATCCTAAGGGTCGTTTCCTACATCATATTTACCTCTCATCTCCTTACATCGCATTTCCTTATATGTTTGTTCCTAAGGACTCTCCCTAAGGATCATCGCCTTCATCGCATAAGCAATATTGATTTAGGGATTACTCCCTCAATACGTGCCCAACAAGGGTTATGGTATCATCGCATGAATATGTAGTTACAACATGACCTGAACTCGTAATTTATAGTAAGGGGTCAGAGTATCATCACATGAATACGTAGTTACAATATCGCCCGAACTCGTAATTCATCACCTACATGTTATGAGTCTGCTGATGTTTCCACGGGGTTGTCTATAATAGTCCGTGGTCGCCATCTATACTCTGGTAGATGACTACATCTCCAAATGGCGGACAAGGTTATAATAATCCTACATCACATATTCATCATCACCTATCTATCCTCACCTAATTATCATCACCTATCTCTCATCATTTTATTTCATCACATATCAATTATTTCATCTATCCATGTTTTATCCCAACATATTTGTATATATAAAATAAATATATAGTTTAAATCATTTAAAACATGTATCAAATCATTCATCCATCATAGACAGCAAATATCCAGATAATATGCACACATGACACGTAATTTATATAAAATACTTCATATCTATGTGTAAGATGAAAGTAACTATGCATTGACTTGTTAAAGTGATGATTCCAAACTCGGACAGTGCTTCGCTTCTTAAAAATATAATTTCCTTCGATGAAACCTAGTATTATTACCACTAGATTTTAGTCTAATATTTACCATGACTAATTATTAGTCTTGGCATTATTATTATTATTATTATTATTATTATTATTATTATTATTATTATTATTATTATTATTTTAAGCGTTTAAATAATATTTTGCAACCACTATGTACAGACAGGAGCCATACATAAAACACCGGAGGGTATGACCATTTTGGCATATATCACTTCTAAAATTCAACAACCCTATGCGACACTTTAAACCAGATTTCCAGTACTGCGAGTGGTTAAAAAGATATTATAACGAGACTTATATAAATTATAATAATAGCCCAAATAATTATTATAAGATCCTAATAACATTACTATATGTTAAATAAAAGCTATATTAGAAATAGTGTAGGCGTAACTCACTTACAACGGATTTTTATTAAAAAAAAAAGGGGGCTTTGCTGGAGCAGTGTTTTCGAGCCGAAAGCTCTTCTTCTCGGAGCTATCTCCGGGGTTTCCTTCTCGTGCTAGGGGGTTCCCTAGACTTAGGAGGGGTTTAAGGAGGCTAGAGAGAAGTTAGAGAGAGAAAGTAAAGAGAAGAAAGAATGAGAAATGTGTGAAGAAAATGAGGGTGAAAGATGTTCTATTTATAGGGTGAAATATGGCTGAACTTGGTCCACATGTCACCATTTGGTGACAAGACTTAGGGAGAAAGTAATGGTCAAGATCGTGTCACGTCACCCATTTTCGCACAATACACTTCTGACTTCTAAAATCTGCAACTTTCACATACGAGCTCCGTTTTTGATATTCTTTATATCCACGCGTATGTAAAATAAGATCTACAACTTTCATTTTGATTCTGTCGACTAATTCCCGGCCGGTCTTAAATTTAACAGTACGAGAAAATTAAACTGTTAAATGACCGCGAAAAATTTGTAACTCCTTCATACAGACTCCGTTTTCGTCTGTCTTTTTACCGTTGAGTTCCTATTAATGAGATCTTCGACTCTCATTTAGGTCGCATAAGCCAAAAACCGCTCGAACTAAAATTCAAGTTTCGGGCCGTGCACCACTAAGCCAAATCTTAGAAAAATCATAACTTCCTCATACGAATTCAGATTTGGACGTTTTTTATGGACGCTCTCAGGTTAAATAATCTTTTGTCGAAAAGTTGGTTTCGATCCTTATTATCTCTAAATTGACTAGCTCGGATCTACGGGCGTTACATCTTCCCCTTCCCCATCGATTATTATGGTGATAGTCGGCATCTCTTATCCTCAAAGTACATTGTCATGATTAAAGTTGTTTCTTGATTGTTGCCATTATAATCGAAGAGTTCATAAGCCTTACCAATCGATTTTTTCGCCCTATCTCATAGTTTTGGCAATGTTACTCTAATTTGATATGTATCGAATAAGTTCATGTTTACGACTGCAGATACTGCTTTGACCTTCTTGATTACTGGTTTTCAATTTCCATTCACACCATAGGAGTCTGGTTTGGTACTATCATTTAGGTCAAACATTATCATTATAATTGAAGAGTTCATAAGACCTACTAATCGATTTTAAAATACATAAAAAAAAAACTATAAAATTTTCAATAATGATATCTACATATTTTCTCATACAAGTAATGACAAGTAGTGACTTGGTTTTTTATTTTATCTTTTTCTATCTTTAAGATAAGAGAGGTTATATTAGAATTGATAGTCATGTATTGGCTTTACAGCTTTCGTATAAAAAAAATGAAATCTATTGTGCCGTTGCCAGATTCCCAGTAATATTTTTTAGCAAAAAATTGTCTAAAATTTTGATTTGGTAGTTATAAATTAAGCATTAGAAGTCCATTAGTTTTCTCTATACATGTAATTATAGTTTGCTATCAAATCATCATAAGAAAATTAATTTTCCCGTCTCTTTTAATCTACTTCTCCTTTCATCGATTATGATAAAACTTGTCGTGTGTATTGTGATTTTTCTTAAAATGGTTTTCACGGATATCATTGTATCGTTCTTTATTTTCTACTTGTTTCTAGTCATTCTCATTGTGGCAAATTAAGCTACAAAGTGCTATTAACACAAACATATTATGGTGATGTGTTGGATGGATTTGGGAGTAAAAGGATCAATGACTGGACCGACGAAGAGGAAACGAAAGATAATAACCTTTATCTCAAGGTTTTAATTTGGAGTCTATGGGCTAGAATGAGTTTTGGGCCGAGAAACTTTTTCATGCCATTTTCTTTGGTGGATCGAAGATATCTTTATCCATTGGCTGAAATCGTTTGTAAAATGGAATTATATCTTTTCAATCGATTCTAATGGTGTGAAAGAATGTTGGATTTTAATTGTGTTGGCTGATGAATGATATTATGGGCATGGAAAAAAGAAATGGGGAGACAGTCGTCTGGGCTGAGAAACGAAAAGGAGAGAAGGTAATAAATAGGACTTTACATGGGCTAATGTCCCTAATGGGCTTATAACGGAGCATCTGTTTGCGATTTGTTTTGTATTTGAGTTGGTTATTTTGTAGAATTTTTGTTTGATCCTTATTTTGGTACCTTGTAGATGTTGGTTACTTTGGTAAGTATATATATATATATATATATATATATATATACACACACACGGGTATTATCCAAAAAAAAGTATAGGATGTAAAACTATGTAAAATATCTGGTTTTTCAATAAAGGTTTGCAAGATGTGGCCCTTTTATCTAAAAAAAACTCACGTATTTTTTCAATCACTTCCATTTTCTTTAAACTAAACTGCACAAATGGTCTTGTAGTTTACTTAAAATTGTCACTTTTGTTCAAAAATGTTTTGACTAGCACCGTAGGTTCAAAATTTTCATTTTGTTGCTTGTTTGGTCCAATCTATTTTAAGTTTTTTCAAAATGACGAATTTGTCCATGTTAATATGATTTTTTTCCTTTTTTTTTTTTTTTTTTAATTTTCAGATTTAAATAAATAAAAATAAAAAATAAAAATAAAATAAATCCCTTTCTCTCTTATTTATTTTTTTGATTTTCAGATTTAGAAGAATAAAAAAAATAAAAAATAAAAATAAATCTCTCCCTCTCTCTCTCTCTACACATCCCAAGAACACGTACCACCATCATCTTCTTCAATCTCAGATCTTCAGGTCACACCCTTTCTTGCCCGCATCTCCATATTCTCTCTACAAACTTAATGAAACTAATTTCTCTCAGGATCTTCTCCTTTCTCTCTGTTTTGAGTTGGGTAAAAAAAAAAACAAATCGGGTTCATCCAGAAAACGTAAGGAGAAAAGTACATATATTCGATTTCCATGAAAAGGAGCTAGAAATAGACAAGCAAACCTATTTACTAAATCTGTTCACCTGATGTTCTGATGTGTGCCTCCACTCTCAAAGAGAAGTGATTTGAAGAGACGAAATAAACCCCATTTGAAGAGCCAGAGAAGTGATTCCCAAAAGATTCCCACAAAAATACATAGAGAGAAAGAGATTGTACTCTTCGTTTTACCTGATTTTGTTTGTTTTGGTGTTGTATTGCATCTTCAATTTGGGGATTCCTGAGGAGCCAATGCTCTTCAGTTGTTTATTGGCGTTTAGGTACCAACAACAGGAGAGTGGATGAGGGAATGGAGGCAGTAGAGATGTTAATAGGTTGGGGGACAGAGAAGAACGAAGCAACAAAGGCTCTTGGTGACTGCTGCAGTTAAGGGGCTGCTCCAGCGGCCTCTTGACTGTTCTTATTATGATCTGGAAGAAAACGCGAAGGGGAAGGGTAAGGCAGATCGGAGATAGAACAACAATAGGTAGAAGCATTTAGGTTGCTATGAAGCCAATGAAAAGCACAAGGAAAATGGGAGGTGGTTGTTGCCCTCTTGACAGCCGAAAAACCCCACCTCCGGTGGAGGTTTTCTCGTTTAAAATTGAATAATAAGAAGAAGAAGAAAGGAGGCAGTACCAACAAGTATGGGGGTGTTTGGGTTTTCTTGTCATCGAGAAAGAAGAAGAAAACATTGGACAAAATTGCAAAAATGGTCCTTATGGTATGCATTTTTTTGGGGTTTTAGTCCCAACCTCGACTTTTTTGGATTGGTGGTCCTTTTCGGTTGGTTTCTATGCGTTTTTGGTCCCTCATGAAACTGAAAAGACTATTATGCCCTTCTGATATATTTTTTATGCTTTTTCTATTTAATTTAAATGAAAAATAAAATAATTACCTAATTTGGGGCCCACATCTCTCTCTCTCTCTCTCTCTCTCTCCAGCACCCACCTTTGACTATTGTTTTTCTCCCCCGATCAAACCTGGAAACCACCATTTTCTGATGAAAATGGAAGCTGTAAACGAAAATAAGAACCTAAATCAACAACCCAAATCTTGAACCCATTTCTCCTTCGTCACATCCAAAGCTTTGATGAGATAAACCAGCTCCAAACACCTTTCTTTTCATTCAATTTTGTTGTTGCCATCAAGAAGAAGAACAGGAGGCATCTGCGTCTTCTACTTCGCCTGTCTTCTCCTTCGTTTCCTGTTATGAAATGTCAGGGGTGATGGTCAATTCCGACGAGAGTTCGAGGCAACAACCCCTTGTTGCTCCATCGTTTTACCTATCGATCTTAGTCACTGAACTTCCCCTGAAGACTGTTGCGATCGTTGCTGCCTTTCCCCCCTTTTATCCTCCATTTCTTCTTCATTCCCTGGCCTGAACCCACCACCGAAGTGGGTGTTTCCTCAGAGCAAACATCGGAGGCAGCAACCCCTTTTTGATTCCTTCTGAGACAGAAGAAGCGCAGGAGCTGAAGGCGGTGACAGGCTCGAAGATGGTTGAAGCATCGAAGGTGATGGAAATATGGCTGCTCCGTTGCTCCTCTCGGCTGCTTTCCCCTTTTGTTGACGGCTGTGGAGGTGGGTAGCACACGAAGTGAACATAGGGTGTTTGGGCTATTTGATCGACGGGAAAGAAAATGAAGGAGGAAGGGAGTTGCAGAGGTGGGGGCAGCCACCAGTTCTTCTTCCTTTGCTGGTGGTATCCAAGAACGAGAGAGAGAGAGAGAGAGAGAGAGAGAGAGAGACCCATTTTTATATTTAATAATAATAATAATAATTTTAAAAAGGGAAAGAAAAATGAAAAATAAATTCATTAAGGGTATAATAGTCTTTTTAGTTTGGACAGGGACCAAAATTGCATGTAAACCAGCCCAAAAGGACCACCAATCCAAAAAAGTCGAGGTTTGGACTAAAACCCCAAAAAAATGCATACCACAGGGACCATTTTTGCAATTTTGTCAAAACATTGGTTGGAACGGAGGGTAGCAACCTCCTTTTTGTGCTTGGGTTTTCCAGAGAGAGAGAGAGATTTTTTTAAAATCTAAAAATCAAAAAAATAAAAGAGAGAGAGAGAGAGATTTATTTTATTTTTATTTTTATTTTTTTAAATCTGAAAATTAGAAAAAAAATAACAAAAAAAGAAAATCATATTAACAGGGGCAAATTCATCATTTTGAAAAAAAATCAAAACAAATTGGACCAAACAAGCAAAAAAAATGAAAACTTTGGACCTTTGGTGCTAGTCCAAACTTTTTTGGATCAAAGTGACAATTTTGAGCAAACCACAGGGACCATTTGTGCAGTTTAGTCTTCTCTTTATTGCATATCCTTGAGGACCTCTGTTGTTAATATTAATTTCATATCCATGAATTAAAATAAAGACAGAAATACAAAAATAGTCCCTGTGTATGTATTTTGTCTGAGGTTTAGTCTAAACCTTGATTTTTTTGGTTTCATGGTCATTTTGGCCTAGTTTATATGTGGAAATGGTCCATCAGTAAACTAGAATGATTTTAATACCATTGGGTAATTATTTTTTGTTTTTCTTTCATTTTTTAAAATCTAAATACTTATTTAATAAGAAGGGACCCATACCTATCTCTCTCCATCTCTCTGCAAATTCGCACACGTGTACCTACACTTTTGGTATCAACTGTGTTTTCAATGAAGAACAAACTCAGATTATTAATGATCATCATATTTTCAGACTCTTGATGGGTTTTCGATTTCTAGTTTTGAAGTGAAATGATTTGTAGGTTCTGCGATTTATCATATTCATTATATTCTTCATCAAATCACATTTTCAGCCTACCATCACACAACACCTACATCTTCATTTCTCATCCCTCCACCCCCCTCTGTCCCTCTATCATATCTTTTTCCCTTTGAAACAATAATTTATATATTTGGAAGAAACATTTAAAGACCATTCTTAGCTCATCATCACTTAAGGGAGGATTCACACACACACATACAAAGCTTTTGAAATCGATTGAGAATGTGAGACATATCATGGGACGAAATCGATTTCAAATATGTCAAGATTCAACCACTTCAAACCCAGTAAACCCTAATGGCTCGATTAGGTGTGTGTATTTTCGAGCGTAACTCTCAAGGATCAGATTTAAGTGTGGAGTTTGGTCGCTTAGGAAAGGGGTGAAGGGTGGTGTTGGATTCTGGCTGATTAAAAGTGACTTAGGGGATGGTTTATCATGAGGAACAATGGTAATGTTAAGTTGTTGGGTTGATAATCGATGATGATTCTTAAAATTGATTGAGATGGTAGGGTTGTTGGTATGCTTAACCAGGTTCTGAATGTGGTTGAATGGTTATCATGTTATTTGTTTTATCATTCACAATTTGTAAATCGATTCTACACCATCTGATGCCAATTCATTCTTGTTTTTCTTAGACTAATCTCGATGGTGATTCTTGAATGATTAAGATTTGTGAAATTTCCTTCTAATAATGGATGGAGACGGTGATGGTGATACTAAATTTGTATAGCGGTGGTGGTGGGTAGATGGTCATTGATATGATCAAAGAACGGAGATGGTAGTGGAAGAGAAATAGTGAATCGAGTCTTCCTTTGCAACCCTTTTCTTCTGAACCCATTTCTCTCCCTCTCAATCTCTCACACAATCTCATTTCCCTCTCAAAGAAGATGGTGTTCATATGTTTTTGTTTTTAGGTGCAGGTTGTGGAGAAGGTTAGATAATGATGGGTGATTCATAAAGAAGATAATGAATAGGTGTAACATCTTAAAATTTAAAACCAAAAATTTCATTTTTAATTAAGTAATTATACAAACCAATAGTCTGAAAATATCAATAGTACCAACCCATATCATAATCAAACCAGTATGTCAAATAACCAAAGCATGTCATAAAAGAGCAATATCAGAGTACAACTCCCAAAGATCTCATATACGGAAAATCATAGTGCGATGCGCTGCGATCATGCCGACTCCTTTCCTTTCGAATAAGAAGTACCTGAAACCAAAATTGAAAACCGTAAGCACGAAGCTTAGTGAGTTCCCCCCATCATACCACATACCATACAATAAATATACTACCTAGTATATTCGGATGTTGGCCTACCCCTTTGGTCTCTTTTAATTGGATACTGCCGACCATATATGGCATACCCCTTCGGTCTCTTTCAACCGGATACTGCCGAGCATATCTGGGTGATGGGTTACCCCTTCGGTTTCTTACAACCGGTTACAAGGTTTATTTCACCCTTACCACTACCAGATAATATCCTAGCATATAAGCACATAAATCACATGCTGCCTAGCATATCTGGATGCTGGCCTACCCTTTTGGTCTCTTTTAACCGAATACTGCCTACATATATGGGTGTTAGCCTACCCTTTCGGTCTCTTTCAACCAGATACAGGGTCTATTTCACCCTTACCACTACCATATAATAACATAGGATACAAGCACATAAATCTTAACAAATAGTGGGCTATCAGACAATTATCACACATAAAATCATCTTTACTGTAAACAACTACTAGTAGGCCGACATTGGTCCCTTAGACCCACTCATACTAGGAAGGTAACTCACCTGAATGCTTAAACTCACAGCAAGAAATCTCTAAAGGCTACTCTGACGACTCTCCAGGCTATCAGTACAGAAATTGCACATAAGCAACATTCATTAATCATACTAAACAACTTGCATGATTCCAAGTTTCGGTCCAATTGGAAGTTGGGTGATGAGAATCTTTCCTTATTTGGTAAATTTAGACATTACCACAAATAAAAGAATCAAATTCATATTTCCATTATCGCTCGAAACATACAAACATCAATTTTCCATAAATGTCATTGCAAGGAGATATAAATAAAACAAGATTTTATTTATTTATAAAAATGCGGAAAAAGCCTTTTCCTTACAATGAAACTTTAAATGAAAACTTATGCTATTACATATTTCATATCAATCTATCATAACTCCTAAGTAGTTGCTCAAGAATCCGATCTTCGAACCATGTGATTGAAATTCATCTTCGCGATCAAATTTAACATATTCTTCTTTTGAGCTTACTTCCCTTTGCTTGATCCTTTGACACAAAATGCAACCGAGTCACATCATGTATTACGAATAAACAATTATGAACTTAATAGAGTTAGAAAGTGGAATTACCTGAATCATAGTCAAACTTTTTGATTCTTCCTTTTCTTAGATCTTTCAGGTAGCCAGGACAGCTTCGCAACCAATGCCCCTTACTTTTGCAATAGAAACATATGGACCCTTTGGGAATGGTACACGAGACAATCTCAGACTTAGCCTTTCTCTTTACCATTGGGAAGAGAAAGCTTTTCTAGATCTTCAATGTTACCATTATCAATGTCCATGGAAGTTTGGGAAGTCGATATTTGGATCAAATTTGCTTTACCAGTGCTCCAAATCATTGTTGATTCAGCAGCATCAACAAATAGGTAAGATCATAAAGGGTCATGTCATAGTCTGTTACATAGTAGTCCCAAAGGAACTCACTATGTGACTTAGAAAGTGGTTGATGAACCAACTTCCTCAAGACTTTGACACCGAACTCTCCCGGCTTGTCAATATATGTGACTTCATCTCCAAGATGTGAGCACACATAGACATTGCTTGCCAATAGGGCTTGAGTGACCTTGAACTATCCAAGAGCTTGTGGGTTGGGGAATAATTGGAGGAGGTGGAGGAAGTGAAGTATGATATTCGGGACATCGTCTTCATTAGGAAAGCTTGAAGCTTGTTCCAAGATTTGGAAGATCATAGTTGTCTGAACCCGACATCTACAATTGGAGAATTTCAAGTTAGTTGATTTAAATCCTCAATAGAACACCCAATATGAAATATTAAGGTTAGGACCCAACACAATCTTTTATAACTTGGAAGAGGGATGCCGTAATCCAAGCTATAAAATATTTGAAGGTAGGCGAATGACGATTCACCAATTTCCATCATGAAAAAGGAAATAATTTATTAGGTTTTAATTAGATTTGAAACTCCTAGATCTTTTGAGATTCACTGAAATTTTCAATGGCATGTTTCAATCTCGATTGTGCCCTATCAAGTTTTGTGACTCGGATACCGAGGATCACAAAACAAGGTGTGAATAACCATGCAAATATACTTGGTACCGTTAATATTTATCACTTAATCGATGTGCCGGTTAACCACACGCACTCCACCGATGCTATGATAAACCTTAAGCCACCTTTTTCCTACCTTGTTAAATCAAGTTAGTGTGCCGGTTAACCACACACGCTCCACTAATCGACTTAAGCAAAGTGCAAAGTGTAATTTCATGGGTTAGCACCAAATTCGCATTTTCCTAAGTAACGAAGATTGGGAATTCATAAGAGTTTAGTAACTTAGTATTTATCATTAATACTTTTAATGAAGGGAGATTTATAGTCCTTGTCCTACTCGTTTGGCTAACGACCCAATCATCAAAATCCACTAGTCCTTCGCCCTAGACCTCAACAAGTTCAGGGCACATCTGATCTTCTAGTCAATAGGACATGAGCACGTGAAGAAACATCCCTCTATGTCAGACAGCCACCTCATGGCTATGATCGGATCCTGAGTCCCATCGAAGGTCGGGGGCTTCGTGTTATCGAATTCCTGGTACTGGAAAGCTCGGGTAACTCCTCCCCCTGTAACTATTACAACCGATGTAGTTGCTGTGGCAACCATCTTAGCAATGGTTGCATATCTATCATCAAAATAATCCATCATAGCGGTCTTAATAGACCCAAACATCTCCGGAATCTGACCACGTACCATCTCGACCACCTCCTTGAGGATGATCATCCTTTGTCAACACTGGCCCATCATGGCCGATAACCTCGGGCGCTGTTGGGGACTCCTAATCTCAATCCAGATCCAGTCACAAAATGCCTCGTAACCGCCATACTGAAGATATAACAGGAAGATATCAGATAATCTATATAAATAATAGGGAACCAACTCCCAACTCAAACCCTATGGGTTGTGACTTCCTTGCTACGCGTATGGGTCCTGTGCTTTCAGTAGTACGGGCCCATACTACCTTCCACACCTACCCATATTTGTCTTAAGTTTCACCACAACACCCTAACAATATACATATACTTGGTGGTCGCTCAATCCTCACTCCTATAAGAAGGCTAAATATCTCATAACTAACCTACCGGCCCCACACAACCTATCCATGAAACTTCCACCAACCCTGCAACACTCGTGTATGCTAAACATACATAACGCTAGACCCTATAGACTTTTGAATAGTTGATCCTACCCTAAGACCTTCGTCAAACAAGAACAAGAAATAAATCCAAACGAAACATTCTCATGCAATAAAATCTTAATACATGATCCTACCCTAACCCTAGGATATCAGGAATCACGTAATCAGGCAATTCTATCATGCAATTCTTGAAGATCCTTAGCCTAGTACTAGCATGTTGTTCTAACATATCACAATATCAAATAACTGTATGGTATTTTAAGGTCTACATACTGGCTCCGGCTGATCGTACACCCTACATTCTCCTTTGATATTTTGAAAACCTTTTTGAAAATCTTTTCCTTAGTTTGAGATTGGATTCACACAAGTGTTCCTCCAATTCATTTAAACTAAGGCTCTGATACTAACTTGTACCACCCATAAAAATCATGCCAAATTTAAACTTCTTCAAAACATTTCCAACCATTAGACATTACAAAGTTTGTTTTCAAAATAGTATAATATCAGAGTATCCCAGAAACAAGTCATAAACAGGAGGAGCTGTATGATCACGCCTTTGCCTTCCCTCGATCATCTGATGTACCTGAAACAAAAATTAAAACTGTAAGCCCAAAGCTTAGTGAATTCCCCTAATATACCCATACATACAAGAACACACATATAATAGTAAACAACATATTATGGGTCCAGTCAACCATCGGGTTGGAATACCTTAGGCCCTCAACCATCGGGTTGGAATGCCAACATACTCTGGGTCCAATCATCCTCATGATGGAATACCCAGGCCCACAACCAACAGGTTGGAATGCCCACATATTACGAGTCCAATTATCATCGGGATGGAATACTCATGACCCACAACCAACAGGTTGGAATGCTCAGATCTATTGGCTTTCGCACAAAGTAGAGAAGCTTCAACCGCCAATCAAACATATGCATATTGTTGGATTAATGTCTAAGTCCATAACTATAATAGGTAAGACTTGACCCGACCCGGTATGGTCCATTTGGGTTGCATGGCATCATGCACTTGGATAGACTAAAATGAGAGAAATAAGACACTTATGGTTATTAATATATTATAAGTTCTAGTATATTAATAATAAGATTATTTAATTAGTATTGATCAAGAATTAATCTAGGATTAATTAAGTGATCAAAAGAAGACTAATTAAATATATGGGTTGATTGTGCAAATCATCCATACTTATATAGTGGGCTAATGCTCCATGGATTATCTAGTTGGGCCAAAACCCATATGGTGCTCCATGGATGCTCCATGGTGTTTTTGTACCCATGGATCATGGAAATGAAAGGCCATGTCAATTAGGGTTTCCATGGTGTAACCATAACTATATAAGCATCTTATTCTTGACAAAATCGCCACTACTATTATTCTAGAGAGGGCTAGCTGATTTTCATGAAGTGTAGAATTCTCTCAAGTTATTCCAAGTGTATTTGGTGTTGTGTGAACCATTTGAGGTGTCACACTTGGGGCACTAGGCACTCAAGCTTCATGAAGACATTCTACATCAAATAGGTATGTATTCTATCTTGTTATATTGTTAGTTTTGTATGCTAGATTAGGATAATACCTTGGATGTTCATATTTGCATGTATAATAGAGAAAACATAGATCCAAGGTATTTAGGGTTGCATGTACACTTAGGAGTGTTAGAATGCTCATAACCCAACAGTGGTATCAGAGCCTAGGCTTGTTTTCTTCTTATACTTGCAAAACTGCTTAAAAAATCGAAATTGTTGCTGTCTGATCATCAGACTCGGCGAGTCCATCAAGGGACTCGGTGAGTCCATGCCTAAAAGTGATCAAATCGATCCAACTCGCCGAGTTGGACCCCCAGACAGCATATTTTCAAGGTTTTTGGTTAGAAATGGACTAGGAACATTACCCTAAGTTGTTTTGAACTTATAAACTTGTTTTTTGAAAAGGTAATGTTCATGCTAATCCAATTTCAAAGATAATTGTCAATAGATTCATGTTTTGTATTAGTTTAAAGGTTAGACCAATTACATGAAAAAGTTTGATTTGAATTATCTTGTTCTTATGAGTTGCTTAGATTAATAGAAAAGTTGAATGAAATAGTTGTTTTCAATCCAAATTAATCTAAGAGTTGATTCTAAAATGTGTTTTTGTAACTTGTCCTCAAGTTATATGAAAAGTCACATTTAAGTTTCATAAAACTCATAAAAGTTGGCAAAGGTTACAAAAATGAAGAGTCTAGTTCTAATTAATTGGAGTTATGACTCCATAATTTGTCCTCAAGTTATGGAGGACCAAGAGTCTCTTCATTAAATAAATAAAAAAAATAATGTAACCTTAATTAATTCCATAAGTTATAAAATAAAGAAAAGTTAATTCTTTTATTAGTTTAAAGTCTTCCATAACTTGTCCTCAAGTTATGGAATTTGAAGAGTTTTTGGATTAAAACTACTTTAAATACATAAGTTATGGAATTAATTAGTTTTGAATAGTTTCAAAACTTGCCCTCAAGTTTTGGAATTTGTAAAGTTTTCTCATATGAATACTTTAATTCCAAGTTAGCCCTTAGAATTTTAAAAGTTAAAATTTAACCCTTATACTTTATAATATTATAAGTTAATAATATATATATATATATATATATATATATATATATATATATATATATATATATATAAGAGTAAAGTCGGTCTTACCGCTAGTACGCCTCATTCACGAAGCCGGTCTATAAGGTGGGTATAAGGTTGTTGCCTATAAAATGGCAACTTAATGGGTGTCCACTCTCACCCACCGCTTGCTTGACTGGTGGAGGGTCGTTAGCCGAACGGGTTTGACAGGACTATAATTCTCCCTTCATTAAAAGTATTAATGATAAATACTAAGTAACTAAACTCTTAATAATACCCAATCTTAGTTACTTAGGAAAATGTGAATAAGGTGCTAATCCATGAAATTACACTTTGCACTTTGTTTAAGTCGGTTAGTGGAGCGTGTGTGGTTAACCGGCACACTAACTCGTATTTAACAAGGTAGGAAAAGGGTAACTTAATGTTTATCATAGTATCGATGGAGCGTGTGTGGTTAATCGACACATCGATTGAGGGGTAAACACTTAAGGGTACCAAGTAATTTGCATGGTTACTTGAAACCTTGTTTTGTGATCCTCGGCATCCCAGTCACAAAACCTGAAGGGCACACTCGAGATTGAAACATGCCATTGAAAAGCTCAATGAATCTCAAAAGATCTAGGAGTTTCAAAACCAATTAAAACCTAATAATACATTTCGTTTATCTTGATGGAAATTGGTGAATCGTCATTCACCAACCTTCAAATATTTTATAGCTTGGATTACGGCATACCTCTTCTAAGTTATAAAATAGTTTGTTGGGTCCTAGCCTTAATATTTCATATTGGGTGTCATATTAAGGACTTTAAAATCAACTATCTTGAATATCTCCCAAAACATGTCTGGTTTAGATATTTATGATCTTCCCAAATCTCTTGAAACAAGCTTTCCTAAATGAAGATGATGTCCCATGGATATCATACTTCTTTCTCCTCCTCCAATTATTCTCCCTAACCCACAAGTTCTTGAAAAGTTTAAGGTCACTCAAGCCTTATTGGCAAGGCAAGGTCTAGGTGTGATCACATCTTGGAGATGTAGTCACATATTGACAAGCCGGGAGAGTTGGGTGTCAAAGTCTTGAGAAAGTTGGTGGTTCAATCACTTTCTAAGTCACATAGTGAGTTCTTTTGGAACACCTATGAAACAGACTATGCCAAGACCCTTAATGATCTTATCTATTTGTTAAGATTAACTTCCTCAAAACTTGATGGACATTGACAATAGTGACACAGGAAATCCAGAAAAGCATTCTCTTCCCAATGGAAAGGGATCGGCCATAGTCAACTCGGTTGAACAAATGGTAAAGAGAAAAGCTAAGTCTGTGATAATCCCATGTACCATTTTCAAAGGGTCCATATGTTTATATTGCCAAAGAAAGGGTCATTAGTTGCGAAGCTGCCAAATTTACCTAAGGATGTTAAAGTCAATAAGTTTGACTCTACTTCAGGTAAAGTCCACTATCTAACTCTGTTAAGTTTCTATTCTGAGATTCTTAATACATGATGTGACTGGGTCACATGGTAATGTTTTAAGAATCAAAGAAAAGTAAAGGAACTCAAAGAAAGAATATGTTGAATCTGATCGCATAGATGGATTTCTATTGCGTAGTTTGAAAATCGGATTCTTAAGTTACTTCTTAGGAGTTATGAGATATTGCTTAGGAATAGATAACAACAAGTTTTCATATGGATTGTAAGGATAGTTTTTTCCGCAAAGTTTTTAAAATAAAAGGAAAAAAATATGATGATTTTATTTATTTTAAAATATCCTTACAATGGCATTTGAGGAAAAATTGTTGCTTATATGATTCCATTAATAGCAAGAGTGGAAATATGAAATTGATTCCTTCATTTGTGGTAATGTCTAAATTTACCAAATAAGGAAAGATTCTCATCATCCAAAGTCTCAATTGGACCGGGACTTGGAATCATGCAAGTTGTATAGCATGATGAATGAGAACTTTCAAGTATTGGAAAATTAAGACTAATTACTTGTTCACATGGATGTGTGTGTCAATTAATGGACCAAGGGATCGAGTACATAGTCATGTGCACTGATTAAGTCCAACACAAAGATATAAGGCTATTCGTCATAGTTTACTAAAGCTCAGTAAATATGATTATACTTACAAGCTTAAGTGTAACTCTGAGACATTGGAAAAGGTTTCAATGCATGGCAGAGCGGATAAGAAGAATCAAATTAGGCAGAAGGATAAAAGTTTCTCAAATCTGGAAAGATGGGAGAGTACTTTAGTATCAGTTTTGTGATCATCTTAATGATTAAGAAACCATATCAAAATTAGTTCTCTAAGGAAGTCTTAGTGCATTCTTATGACTAAGAAGAAGGGATCTTGAATTGTTGAAATGGTTAAATCAAGAAGATGAGTCATACTTTGTTCCAATACAAGTCTTAGAGTCATACTCCAAGATTATAATTTGAGTGACATGTCTTTAAGAAGGTTTAAAACATGTGTCAAATGTAAGAGTAAAAGTGTCCTACTCTTGTTCATTTGAAGTTGGTAAGTTGTGATGTTTTGGATAAAACAAAGACCAACTTAGGCCAACTATGTGAAGTGTTTGTCTTGGTTAGAATCCACACTATCTCTTGGATGTTTGACAAGGGAGTCTTATAGGTCAAGAGGACATTGGGAGGCTTAAAAGTCCTGAAAGTCTCAAGAACTAATCAAGAATAAAACCTAAAGTTCTTCACTAGCACACGACTTGAGGTTTATAACCTATCGTGTGGACATAGTCTGTGCCCATTCCAGTTAAAGTTGAGTTCTTAGAGTTCTCAATTGGTTGCATAACAACTTGGAAGCAATGGTAGGCCCTTGAGCTGCCAGGTGGCAAGAAATTAAGATTGAGTTCAGTCCATATGAGTTTGGATTTGTCATTATCCTTGTCTTATGACTATGGTTTTGACAATTCACATGGATAAGAAGACATACACCATTAAATCTAAGTGTCATAAGGTTTCTCTCCGATTCCTGAAAATGATGGTGAGGAAACACTTTCACTAAGTAGATTTTAGCTAGATAGCAATTGTGATATTTGCATTCTCAAAGTCGTTAGTGGAGCATGTGTGGTTTACCGGAACACTAACCTGGACTTGTGAGAAGTGGCAAAAAGGTCTAACCATTATGATTACGGCATTCCTCTTCATAATTGTTTAGACATACAAGTGTGCTATCTAAGGGAAGGTGTATGTTTTTTGATAAAGTTTTATCAAAACAATCTAGTATTAGAAATCTGAACTTTGGTAAGAAAGTCAGCTGATTTCTAAGTACATGTCAAAGCTAGTGGGAGCATAAGTGTTATGCTAATAATCATCATGTTAGTGGGAGCATGATAATTATGATAAGTATTGCAAGTTAGCAATGTTAATTATAGAAAACAAAAAGGTTTCAATTGGGAAAAAGTTGTTTTGCTATAATTAAGGGAGAGGAAATTATACTTCATCTCAAATCTATAAGCTTAGATCGTGAGGTTTTAATCATTTAGTCAAGGAAATATATATGAATTTCATGTTGGAATGGCTCAACATAAGGAAATTCTGTATATGGGTCCATTATTTGCGTTCTTAAATTCGATTATGATTACGGCATCCCTTTTCATAATCTGAATTATGAGAACTTGGCAAATACAAAATGGAAATGTTATAGCAAAAGAGTGGTTTAGTCTTTATGTGAGACATCATGAATCGTGTCCCATATGCTTCGGATATAGGATCGATTACATGTGCTATATTCATCCTTTCTAAAAGTTTCCAAATTGTCACACCCCCGAACCAGACGGCGGAAACGTCCGGGGGTTGTTGTGACTCAATTGAATACCATCACAATGAATATACATGAAACATAACATCATACATCACCAAGCATTGGAATATTACAACTGGTAGCGTTTACATTTAATACATTGTTCCCTAACATTACATGCCCAAAAAGTAGATTGTTCGGTACTAATTAAACAAGCAGCAAAACGTCACTGAGTACACTTATCCCTTCGAATTATCTGTTACCTGAGAATACAAGAATTTTGAAAAACGTCAACATATGAAATGTTGGTGAGTTCATAAGTAATGTTTGCAATCCAATGTTTGTATTGTTTCGAAAACCACCAGAAAATCCGATATTTTCTGAAAATAGTATAGTGTAAAAGTGTGAAGATCCATAACTTTGCTTGTTTGCTTTCTATAGATGTAAGCGTATGATTTGTAAAACTCGGTATGTAGTTCGTAGGTGTATTAGTTGAAAATCCTAGGAAAACCTGACGTTTTCCTATCACTTTGCTTTAATTAGTTTATGTGTTGTTGTTTCGTTACGTTAGAGGTATTCGTTGAGCTCCGGAGGCATTGGGTATACAGTGGGTTGTGAATTGTTGTAACGTACGTTAATGAAAACGACCGGTTGTCAACCGTACAGACGATCCCTTAGGCGTCGCTCGCACTTATTCACATAACCCAACCCTCCCGGACTTGTGTAGCCCCACGACCGAAGGGAAAAAGAGAAGGTGCGAAACCCTCGGTATTTCCCTACGTCGTTCAAGACCATAGCGAATGCGAAGGGCCCGAAGCCCAACTCGCAATCGAAAATTTGAGAAGAGTGAAGACTTTCTTAGGAGAGTGATATTGAAAGAAGTTGGTGAAATTAGTGTGTGCTTCTCTTTTGGCCGAGAATTAAGAAGAAGAAAGGAGGAAAGAAAGAATTGCATGGGTATATGAGACTTGCATGGGTATATGAGACTTGCATGGTTGTTTGTTGGGTAATCCCTTACTTAACCTCTAAACAATAATGAGGTGTCATGAAGTCATTTTTTTTTCATTCATTTCCGCTTTTTTTTTTTCACTTGTTGGCCGAGAAAGGGCAATAGGGAAAAGAGGGTTTGGGCCTTGAGTGCCTAAGTCCAAAAAAATATGGCCCATTAGGAAATTTAAAATCACTTATGGCCCAATTGGGCCCATTAGGAATAGAATGAACCATTCTAGGTCCACTTGGCCCAAAATGTTAAAGTTGATGAATGTGAGTCTAATTAGAGCCCAATTAGGGTTTCTAGGCCCAAATAGTCAACTTGAAGGTTTGTTGGTCCTTTAGGCCCAATAAGAGAATCCTAGGCCACAGTGAACTTGAAAGGGGATATCTAGGGTTTCCAACCCTTATTTGAGCATATGAGATATATTTGAATAGGAATGGAGCATAGTATTCACTTAGAGTACAAGTTATCACACTAGGTGAATGATTGCATGAGAGTGGAATTTCCTAGCGAAAATGCTAGTTGTGACACAAATGCCTGGGGCATTAAGAAGGGAAAAGGTTTAGAACTTGATATCACTAAAAGGATTAAACAATTATCGAGGACAATCTAAGGTTTACCAAAGATTGGTTGCTTAAGGACAATTGGAAGTATAGTGATAATTCTGGAAGGACCATATTGACATAATCTGGAAGGAGGCAACTCTTGTTCAGAAGTGATAGTAAAAAATGGAATCTGGAAATGTTTCAAAGTTAGAATTTTCAATTTGTTTAAGATTAGGAAACTTAATGCAAGAAGGTTGTTTCCAAGGAACTGATCTCCTTTGGAATACTCTGTAATGATTGTTGTCAAGTCTTTCTGACTTTGTGCATAATCATTACAAGAGGAACAATGCATATAAGTTTAGAATCTAACAGATTTCAGTAAATGGCATGAATTTGGAATTCTTGCATTTGCAGTAAGGATTTGGGAGTGTGAAAAGAGAATCATTGAAGTTATGTTCAATTGATCTAGTTCACAAAGTAAAGATCATAGACAAACATAGTATGCATACTTGGTGTATGGCATGACTAGTGTTTAGAAAACATAGTGTACATGCTTGGAGCATGGGACTACTATTGTTTTAAATTCAAGAATAAAGTTGATAGCTGAAACAGTATACAATGAATAATGTGTAATCATATGGTGATAAATAAAAGGTGTTTTATTTATGTTCATAGGTTTTGATACCATATTGGACTCAATTATTCTTGTGTTTCATTTTGCATGTTTTGACTTCCAGAATAAACTAGGTTATTCTTCCGGAATGACTAAGTTATTCAAACCATCCACAGTCGGTCATATGTTGGAAGTAGATATGAATCAAGACTGTCATGGGTTGGCTTGTAGAGGTCTAAGATGTTGGACAAAGGGCTACAACACTCATGAGTACTCATAAGTTCTGAGTATTGGATTCAACCCGCGCTCATTGGAATCACTTCATGGATTTTATCACGAGTGATCATGAGACGATAATATCTTATATTCTTCAAACCTAGAGATATGAGTTGGTTGTACATTGATTGCATGAAACCGCATTTTGTAACTCGGTGCTATAAAACGTGCCTTTGTGTATGATTCAACAAGTAGTAGAACAAGCCATATGGGTCGAAGTTTATCCATTCCTTTTACCTTCGGGATAAAAGAGATATCTGTGGGCCCCTCGATGATTTGATGATGACAAATGGAAGTGCTCGGCCGGGCCAGGACTGATTTGATTTGTTCAATTAGTCAGTCGTCATAAATCGGAAATCGGGAAACAACAAATGGACAGAGAGAATGATTATAATCCATGTCTCAGTCCATATGATATCTAGAATGGAGGAATATATGATCCCTTATCTAATGGACAAGTCATTGACAAAGGTCAGTGTTTATCGACAAGGTAAGAGTTCGACAGAAGCTATTGAGAGCTACGATTTCCAGTTGGTTCCTGAAGTCATACGCAATAATAGTTTTAGACTTATCCAAGTGGGAGACTATTGGATTAATGTCTAAGTCCATAACTATAATTGGTAAGACTTGATCCGAGCCGGCATGGTCCATCATGCACTTGGATAGACTAAAATGAGAGAAATAAGACACTTATGGTTATTAATATATTATAAGTTCTAGTATATTAATAATAAGAATAATAAGATTATTTAATTAGTATTGATCAAGAATTAATCTAGGATTAATTAAGTGATCAAAAGAAGACTAATTAAATATATGGGTTGATTGTGCAAATCATCCATACTTATATAGTGGGCTAATGCTCCATGGATTATCTAGTTGGGCCAAAACCCATATGGTGCTCCATGGTGTTTTTGTACCCATGGATCATGGAAATGAAAGGCCATGTCAATTAGGGTTTACATGGTGTAACCATAACTATATAAGCATCTTATTCTTGACAAAATCGCCACTACTATTATTCTAGAGAGGGCTAGCCGATTTTCATGAAGTGTAGAATTCTCTCAAGTTATTCCAAGTGTATTTGGTGGTGTGTGAACCATTTGAGGTGTCACACTTGGGGCACTAGGCACTCAAGCTTCATGAAGACATTCTACATCAAAGAGGTATGTATTCTATCTTGTTATATTGTTAGTTTTGTATGCTAGATTAGGATAATACATTGGATGCTCATATTTGCATGTATAATAGAGAAAACATAGATCCAAGGTATTTAGGGTTGCATGTACACTTAGGAGTGTTAGAATGATCATAACCCAACACATATAACGGATAATCACATATCTGTCTATAGACAAACAAACCGATCTAACGGATCATAGCCACATAATAACATAATACCATTCTATCTACCAGGATACAAATCTAATAAATCATACTATCATAGCATATCAGGATAACAGTCCAAAGGGCCGGCCTTAGTGCCTTCGACCCTTGAGGATAGTGAGGAATACTCACCTCGCAAATGTTGACTGAAAAGATAAGCTCAAACTCTCAAATCACAACCACGGACTCCACCACCTATATTTAACATAATACCTTTTCCTAAGTTTCCAATTTACCATAATACCCCAGAAGTCAACTAGTCAACCCTTGGTGAAAGTCCAAGTCAGTGGTCAAGGTCAATAGTCCATGTTGACCTCACTCGTTGAGTGCAGTTCATTGACTTGTCTAGTCCTTCATGAACTCGAGAAGTTGTGAAATCCCCAGTTGACTCGTCGAGTTTCCTTGAAACTCACTGAGTTCATGCATGCCCAAATGTCTGGGGAACCCTATCTGACTCGCCGAGTCCATGTAGAAGTCCTTGCACGACAACCTTCATTGGACTCGCCGAGTTGGCCATGCAGATCGTCGAGTCCCTTCCATCCTTTCCCCATCCAGACGATTTTAAGCCACTCTAAAGCTCCATAATGCAAATTTGAGCTCCTAAGGCATACTTCTTACGTAAAGTTGCAAACTTTATGTACATGCAAGGTGATAATGTCCCAAATCAAGCTAAATAATGGTTTTAAGGGATGAAGAGGGTATTGCTTCACTAAAGGCTGGAGCTTTATAATCTTATAGGCCAAGATAAACCTAGATCTGAAGTTGCAACTTCAGACCATGGCTAATACCCATAATAACATTTTAACATGGCCAAAGTGGCCCTAATCTCCTACATGCATAAATCTTGACAGAAGAAGGTCAAGGTAACAACTTGTTACCTCAAAAATGATGCTAAGATGAAGAAGAACTCAAATCTACAACCTTCTTCTTGTTCCAAGATTGAGTACTTCAAGATCTTCCTTCAACAATCCACCACAAAGCTTAATATCACACAAAGAGAGGGGAAAACGACGATTTAGGGTTTCTGGACTCACAAGGGGCTGTAAGGGAGGCTAAGGGCGGTTAATGACCCTTTAAATAGGGTGCAAAACCCCGGAAATTAAGGTTTCATCCTCCAGCTCCAACTCGTCGAGTCATGTCTCCGACTCGACGAGTTGATCATTTAAAACACGTGGCCTCAAATGTTCCTACTCGACGAGTCAGGGAATCAACTCGTCAAGTAGACATTCCAATATGAAATAAAACTGTAAAAATTAATACTTGGGAGTCGGGGTGTTACAAAAAATAATGAATCTAATATGATTTTGGGCTAATTCGTGATTCAATCGAGCAACTGCAAATTTAGAGTCGAATCGAACAAAAGAAACTTGGATTGGATTGGGCTTGATAATTGACAAATTATTGGATCATAACAAATATGTTTTTCAAAAAAAATAAAAAATGATCCAATGAGTCAATATCATCAAAAATTTCAAAAACACAAGCATGGATCATAGAGATTTTGAGAGATCATTGAGAGACTCACCATAAACGTTCTAGTTGTGTTAAATGTAGCCAAACCGAGAACCGTTTCTTCAAAAATCGCTTTGATCTTCGAAGGTCTGCTCTGATACCAATTGATGTGAATTAAGAGCATTGATTTGACATGCATAATTAAATGAACACAAAGAACAAGGTAATTTGGGTGTCTAAGAGATGTATTTGATCATGAAATGTGTTACAAAAAAGTAGCTCACACTAATACTCTTCATGTTAGATCTTTTAAGCACACATCTACAAGTGGTATGAAACTCACTATAAATAGAAGTGTTTACATCTCTCTCTCTCTCTCTCTCTCTCTCTCTCTCTCTCTCTCTCTCTCTCTCTCTCTCTCTCTCTCTCATGTCACAAGGCATCACTACCACCTCCATAACTTTGCATCCTAACAATCAATACCAAGTTTTTATTATCGAATCGGTAGGGTGTTTGCCGCACACTGCGGTGCCACCTCATCTACTATAACGTGCCATGGCTTCTTCAGAGAAATGTGACTATATATTTCTCTCTAGATCTTGAATTGCATTATGTTATACCTTATGGTATGTTTAATATTTCAATTATTTAATGTCACATAATCAAGATTAAAATGAGCACACTCATAATTATTACACAACATTACATCATTTGATACTCGTCTATAGCTGTTCAGCTTGATACATTCTTTTGTTATGTTGCCACCATGATAGTAATGCCATTACAAAATTGTCAACATTATTATCTTGGCAACGTGTCTTTTCTAATCGGAGTGAATACAAAATTATATTTGACAAAATCGTTTATTTCTTTTTAATAATTAATTTATTGATTTCATGAAATAGACAAATGAACTTGCCTTTTCAGAAAAAGACGCTTTCCACGCAACTATTTAATTTTAGATAATCTCATTTCGTTTTGTCGGTGTCCCCCACGGTATAAACGAGTCACACTAGAACCCACAAAAACATTTTTTTAAATTCTATAAAGCAGGTATTATTACGACTTAAAAAAATAATTAATCAAAGTTGGTTAATATGTTAATTGAGTATTTTTCTATTTACACCACGAATTTGTAATATATAGACGCAACACGAATTATGAAACAAGTATTATATATATATATATATATATATATATATATATATATATATATATATATATATATATATATATATATATATATATATATATATATATATATATATATGAAATGGTTCAAATGAGAACCACAAAAGATTAAGAACTCACATTTAATAAGTAATATGTATTGTGAATGTTACAAAATATGTTAAAATCTTAATTTTTGTCTGTTTGTTAAGAAAATGGTAAAATCATATTTTTTTAATCTAATATTTTCATTCATACCATCATTCTATATTTTTAACCAAAAATTTATGTAAAATCCAAATTTATATAGTCCATTTATAGCATAATAGACAAAATTGACAACTTAATACTATTTATTTTACATTAATTCACAAATTTAATGAAGTCAAACCTAAACTCTACCATCACCACCATTAGCACACGCTGCCACTGACTACCTATATCAACATTGCAACTATATTTTATTGAAAATCAGATCTGCATATATAGTCATGCAATGAGAGGGTAAATACTATATTTATAATTTAATAAACCTATTAATTCAATCATATTAAATTTAATACAAAACAATTAAAAAACTAATGCATTCTTACGTACTTATACAACACAAAAAATAAACATATTCTAACATTAATATAAAAGTTCATTCATAAATCATTTATATTCTAACACAAAATTTATAAAAAAAATCACTTAAAGTTGCAATCACTTCACAATTTAATATAACCAATTACCATTTAATATATAAAATTCACAGCTTAATATATTAAATTAACAATTTGATACATTGAAATGTCATATTTTTAACTTAAAACTTACATTTACACTTTCAGATATCAGTTCACTGGTTAATATAATCAATTACCGTTTAATACATACAATTCACAACTTAATATAATTAATTAACAGTTTAAACAGAAAATTCATAACTTAACGCAGTCAATTTAAAATCTTATACACAAAAATCACAGTTTAATACACAAAATTAGGAGCTTAATATAGTCAATTCACAGTTTTAACAAAAAATTCACAACTTAATGTAGTTAATTCACAGTTGAAAACACAAAAATCATAGCTTAATACATAAAATTTACAAATTATTACAATAAATTCACAACTTAATAAAAAAAAAGTATAAAATTCACAGTCATATTATCAACTTAAAACTCTTAATACAATCAATCATAAGTTTAATACATAAAATTCACAAATTAATACTCAAAAACTATATATTCACATCCATATTATCAAATTAAAGTATAAATGATATATGGAAGCATATCTATGTATTAATTTGTGAATTTAATATAGCTTAAAATATAAAAAAAATTTGCAATTTAATACAATATATCCATAGCTCATTTACAAGTATAATACAGTTAATTCACTGTTTAATACCCAAAGTTCACAGCTTAATATAACAAATTCACGGTTTAATACACAAAATTCACAGCTTAATATAACATTATCGGAAAATCACTTCTTGTAAATCTAACCTTTTGTTTTTAATGATATCGCTTGAAAACCACATGAAATGATTGTCGGAACATTTCTCTGCCGGAACTCGTGACCAAAAAGCACACATAGTCGTGTTGAACTCACCGAGACGCGTAAACAATAGTCGGAAAAGATCTGGCAACGATGAAAGAAGTCGTCGGAGGAGAAGAAGGGGAAGAGATCTGGTGGAAATCTTAGATCTAATTTCGTTGGCGAGATGAGGATGTGATCCAGATCTGATACATTCGAGATCTACCGTATTTTAGTGAAAATCTGGTGGTTTTGGTGGCTGTCTAGAGCAGATCTGAAGAAATAGTGGTGGCTCGTTGGAGCAGATATGTCATTGAAGGAGGACACGACGACGATTGTGGCGGTTCACTACAACAACGACAAAGAGGAGGGTTCCAGATCTGAAACTTCAATGACGTATTTAAGTGTTATCATTGATGGTCGGAGGTTGCGACGTGGAGGTGTCATCGTCGGCGGTAACAGTGGTGAGGCGGCCATCGACAATGGTGGATGTGGTGGTGTTCATCGGAGATGGTTGAAGGAGGTGAGATGATATTTATTTTGTCTTGGGAGAATAATGAAGAAGTGGTATCAGATTTAACATATGTAATATGAGTGGTTCTTAGGTTCTTAACCTTTAGTGGTTCTCATTTGAACCTTTACCTATATATATATATATATATATATATATATATATATATATATATATATATATATATATATATATATATATATTGAGGAATCATTCCCACCCACTCATTTAATCTAAGCATAAAAAGACACGGTGACAAACTTGTAAATATGATAATAACCTTCAATCTCAAATACGTAACTGTACATAAATTTCGATCATTCATCATCCAAATTTCTCCTCCAACCTTCAACAATCATCCAAATTTCTTCAGTTAAAACCATCATCAACATCATCCGATGTTAATCAATCATCGATCTTCGTCAATAACATGTTTATCAACACGATTCAATAGCTAACAACAAAAATTCGTTTTTGGTTCTTTTAATCCAACCTTTAATTCTGTTTGAATACGATCAGATCTTCAACATCTATGATTAATTATACTCCTCAACATTATTAGATCAACATCATCGATAATCAACAAAAAATCCACTTCATATCATTCATTCAACATCGATTCTCAAATAAACTTCCAAATTGAGGTTAGAAAAAGATCAAATCGTTTTTTTTTTGAAAATTTCATATAATTCTCTATCTATCTACTATTTTGTAAGATTTAAATAGTAAAAGTATCATGTTTTTAACATTTTTAAAAAAGTTAAATTGTATGACTTCAACTGTTTGATTAAATGGATAAACTAAATTACCACGTTATATTCATATATGAATATGTTTTCTCACCTGAATCAGTATATGATTATTAAAACAAAAAAACGAATATGCAAGTCTTTATGTTATTCATATGTGAATAACATATACAAATTATATATATTTGTGAAAACACATTGTAATATTCATATGTGAATATACTGTGTAATATTCATAAGTGAATATATCATCTAATATTCATAAGTGAATATACTATATAATATTCACATGTGATATACCATGTAATCTTCGTACACTATTCAATTGAAAATTGGTTGAGAATTATCCGACGAAGTCTAAATGAAAGTTGCAGTACTCGGAATTACCTATGTGTAAATATAGAGAACGTTAAAAACAGTGCTCGTATGAGTGAGATATGAATTTTTGAAGTTTTAAATCGTACATACCCTTCAATGACGTGGCCCAACAGTTTTTCGCCACGTGTTCGATTTATGGAGGAAGGAGTGTCGACCATAACAGTGTGCGGCATGTACCTTGTCGAGGCGCAACTTGCACCTTCAAATTTCAGCCTATAAATTGCCTTCGACTCTCATTTGTTTCCTACACACTTTCTAACTCTCTCTCTCTCTCTCTCTCTATATATATATATATATATATATATATCTATTTATCTCTCTTAGCATTTGGCCCTAAAATTCTTTACTATTTAGGATAGTTTGGCAAGCTGTAAGGTCTTTGTGAGCCCAATAATTAAGAGCTATCGAGTCCGAGTTCTGCCACCACAATTTCCCTGTTTCGGTAAAAAATTTGTAAGTTAAGCTACACTTATTTTATTTCAAGTGTAACTTATATTAATATTCATAGTCATTATTATGAACCTATAAATAAGATTTATTAGTGATTTCAAGTCTTTATACCGATTGATCTACTTACGGGAATGATGTCTACACTGGATTTAAGGAGGTGTTTAAAATGAGATTTCCATATAGTATACTCCATATACCAAATAGACCCTACCTCCGATATGATCCTGCTTGGTTGTTCCTTACTTGATAGATGTTGATGTAGACATTGGGATTAGTGAGGAATCTAGATTATCATTAGTTGCTAAGAATATAAGACTAAGACTTAGTGAAATTTATACCTTGGTCACATAAAAGGAAAAGCTAAAGTGTTAAAGTGAAACGTTGCTCAAATTCACCAACCATCACTTTGAACAAGTGAATGCATAGTTACTTTCATCTTACACATAGATATGAAGTATTTACATAACTAAGTGCTATATGTGCCTATTATCTATGATTAAGAGCTTTTGTGTTAGATAAAACTATATGAGTTGATTTTATTTAACCATATATATATATATATATATATATATATATATATATATATATATATATATATATATATATATATATATATTCATACTTGTAATATATGGGTAATGAAGGGTAGAGAGAGATAAATAAAATGATGAGAGATCGAGAGTTTTATAGTACTATCGGACTAGCAATGTAGTCACTTAAAAGGGTATTGATGATGGCCATAGACTATTCTAGACAATTTTGGTAAAAAATGGTCAGGTTCGCAACCTGTAGATGTTATCAAGTCATACACGGGCAAGACTACAACTTGTAGATGTTAATCAACTGTACACGGGCATGTATACATCTTGTAGGTGTTTAAAAATTTGTCCTACGGACAGGTCTACGATCTGTAGGCAATGATGAATCACACGTATGGAAGTCTACAACATGTAGGTGTTGTTAAGATTATACATGGGTAGGTTTACAACCTGTATGTATTAATCAACCATACACGAACATGATTACAACCTGTAGGTGTTAATCAGTCATACACAGGCGGGTTTACAACCTATAGCTGTTACCGAACTATACATGGGTAGGTCCCCGACCTGTAGATGTTAAGGAACCTTATATGGTCATGACTACAAACTATAAGTATGAATGAATTATTCATATGGCTACTCTTTTCAACCTATGTTCATCTTATTTGCTCATGGTGCTAAGTAATCCCCGAGGCAACAATGTTCACTTAGAGATCCTTTGGGATAGATCCCCTGAGATCATCGGTATAGGATCTGGGAGTAAGAATAACGAGAATAGGTAATCGGGTTATTTGTTTAGATATGAACTCTATAATTAAAAAAATTTAATTATATTATTGTGGGTTGAAAATTCTATGTACTCACTAGGTTTTCCATCCTGACCCACTCGATTTCTTTGTATCATAGGAAGCAATACAAAGATAATGATGTTCGGACATAATGAGAGATTCGAGGAATGATAGGTCATAGTATACAATATATTGTAAGGACTATAATAACTACATTTATATTTATGTTTCTTGTATTAGTTATGACATCCCAAGTTTTAATAAATCAATGAAAAAAAAACATTTCTTTGCAAGTACTTTTATGGGACAAATTCCGCAGTTAAAAAAAATAATGTTTTCAAATAAGCATAAATAAAAATGTATTTTCTGACCGTGAAAATGAGGATGTCACAACAATAATCCTATATGTTCATGCACCCTAACGATTTAAGTTTCATGTTATTACTACTACTCTACTAAAACATAAAACATAAAACATAAAGAAGGAAGAATAACATACCTCTTATGTGGCCACTAATCTCTATGTTTGAGATATTGTCCTCCTTAAGGTTACTAGGATGAGATGGCCCAAACTAGAATTCCTCTAATGATATCACTCGCAATGAACACCAAAGAGAGAACAAAATAACTAGAAGAAGGGTCAATTTCACAAAACCGATATTTTCCTTAGATTTGTCTCCCATCCCATATGTGATAGGAGTCAAATTTCAAATTCACCTGCATCCCATTTGGAATGGAGTGATTTTCGTCCAACCCTATTTCCTTAAGGGTTCTATAACATTCCAATTGACCAACAATTTATTAATTAATATTAAACCCTTTTAATTAATTAAAACTATTTAATTAATTCCTCATATATTTCTCCAATTAGTTCATAATTAATTATTAACCACAATAATGAACAAACTAATTTCTCTTTCTCTCCATTCTCCTCAATTTGGGGCATGAGATCAAAACGAAAGGACACCGTTATTAATTACCAATAATTAATGATCTTTTACACCCTTTCCTATAATTTGATACTTGTGAAAAATTTTCCATGGTAGGGAGTAAGAAATTACATGTCAATATATTGTGGTTTGTAGAGAAAGAAAAAATGATATGAAATAGATTGTAGTAAATAGGTATATTTATAGTTAAATTTTAAAATGTATAGTCGTTTATTTCTTGGAGTAATACTCATTAATACCATTGCCCTGTTTATTCTCAAGGTAAATGACACGAAGCATCACAATAGGAGGGGGTTAGTGTGCACCACCATGGTAGCCTTCCACTTGGCCACAAACCCCTTCAAAATAAAAGTGATTGTATTCAAAATAAAAGTGATTCTCTTTTGAGTTTTTTTTCATGAAAAAGCTTGAAATGAAAAAAAAAAAAAAAAACTTAACTTGGTTTCCACAATAAAAAGAACTTTTTTAGGTTGCTTATTTACAAAACATATTTGTAATTGTCAAATTTTAATTGTTAAAAAAACTATAAGACCCACCAAATTGTTGAAAAAACTCGATTAAGAAGTTCCTTAAATTAACAAGCTATTTGAAAAAGCTTAGGTTCAAAAGACTTCAAACAATAGTTTTTTTTTTTTTTTTTTTTTTTTAATTTCATGAGCTTTTTAGGGTTACAAAATCTCATATTGTACAGCTGTGCAAATGGAGACGGACATCGGTGCCAAAGCTACATGAGAAGAGAGTGAAGAAAAGATGAGTGTGGATGAAGATTAAGGGCGAGTGATGGTCACAATCTGAAAAACATAAGTTTTATCAGTAGGTGAGGTGGCGTAGGAGGAGTTTTATTTTTATTTTCTTATAAATAAAATCTGTTAAAAAATGATAAAAGAAATAAAAATATGGTATATGAATACTTTTATATGAGTTATGAACTAACCACACAAAAAATAAAAACCACAAATGCATTCGTGTAATGAAAAAAATTAGAGATCGTTTATGTATTTTTATCTTATAAATAATAAAAATTTGATATAAGGTTATCCGAAGTAGAGGAGAGTGTTTTTCGACTTAGCCACCTTCCGCCTCACCTCTATGTAACCATGCACATCCACCACCATATAGTGATCTTCACACATAGGGCGTGTTTGACACGGAGCTTTTAGAAGCGTTTGAGAGCTTCTAGCTTTTAGCTTTTGATAAAACGCTCTAGTTTAAACAAAAAGTTTCGTTTGGCAGTACAAGCGTTTAGCTTTTAGTTTTAACAAAACGCTCCGATTCTAAAAGCTACTTCATGTAGCTTTTAACAAAACGCTACGGAGCTTTTGAAATCAATTTCCATAATTACCCTTAAAAATATATTTATATATATATTTTTATTTTTAATCAATTGTCCTTTTATGTAATTTTATATATTTCAAAAGTTTCCAGCTACTTTTACCAAACATTTATATAACAAATAAAAACTACAGCTTCCCGCTACCAGCTACCAGTTACACGCTACACGCTACCAGCTAACCGCTACCCGCTTCCAGCTAACAACTATTTTTGCCAAACACGCCCATAAGAAGAGAGGGAAGAGAAAGAAAGAAGAGAGATTAAGAGAGAGATTAAGATGAAAGGAAACATTAAAGCCCACCATTTAATATACGCATCATCACTTTGATATCGACCACACTCCATCGGGGATGGTGTTCACCCTCATAAAACGCACTGACGCACCTCCGAATATGTCCCATCAGATAGCTATCAAAATGATTGAAATTGTTATCTGTTAGTTTTTTTTTTTTTTTTTTTTTTTTTTTTTTTTTTTAGTTTTATTGTTCCTCTAAAATATTAAAGAACTCAATTTCAAAAGTTTATAAGTTAAAAAAATAATTATGTAAAACTTAGTTTGAAAATCTCTCATAGCTGATAAGTTTTGTGAAAGTTTTTTTTTTCCTTAAGTTTTTTAAAAATACTCTTAGGTTATGGGGATAGGTCACTATCAACCCATTGAAAAAATGTTGCCATCTCTGCGCTACATCAATTTCACTACCAACCCACTAGATATTGAAAATGGTTATCACTCCATAATTTTTTATTTTATTTTTTTATGATTAAATTAAATAAAAACAAAATTTAAAACATAATAAAATATTTTTACATTAATTTGAAACCATATTACATTAATTAAAAATCATAGAAATTAAACCTAAAAAATAGAAAATTAAACCTAAATTACTAAAAAATCATTAAAAAAAACATAGAAAATTAAACCTAAATTACTAAAAAGCATAAAAAACATAGAATTTAGTTGCCATACTAGTCGAGAACTTCTTGTTGTATTTTTAAAAACACCCTTAAATTTCCAGTGGACCTTCCCCTCGGTGAAATATTTTGATTTAGATCCATATATAGAATATAAAAAATACATGAGAAGATAGTGTTTTTTTGTTGAATATATGTGTTTGTTTTGAAAGAGTGTGTTTGTTTTAGTTTGAAGATTATATGTAAAATGAATGTATATATAAAGAGAAATTAAAGAAATAATGAATTCAATTTTTTTAAATGCTTGAAACAGTTGAAATTGAACAAACAAGCAAAAACACGTCTTCTTCCGTCTTACCCTTCACACCACAGCCAACCCACCCATCCATGGAGGGGTGGTGTTCACGAGTCTCCAATAGATCATCTCAGCATCTCGGGCGTGAAGAGACCGCCACCTCGGATAATCTTATCGTGCTTTTAGGAATGATCTAATGATTTTAATTACATTTTCTTCCATAAACAAATACAAGATGACAAATGGCTATGAATGCTATAAACCTAATCATTTTAAAAAAGTAAAATTTTATATTTATATTTTATATTAAAATCAAGTAAAATCATTGGTATTTTTTGAAAGTACGTATAAAATACATACACATTTTAATGAATCCAGAGATATTTTGAAATCTCAACTCACCAATCAGGCAATCACCAGATTCACCACCATAAAACTACGCTCTATCTTACACTCTTTTGGGCACGCCGGTGAGCTACCAAACACATGGAGAAGGAACATATTCTCCTACTAATCCTCTCCTCCTTCTTTCTACTGAAACCCATCGCCGGTGCTAACGACGACTGCTTGCCGGCCTCCTGTGGCCCCCACCAACCAGAAATACGTTTCCCGTTCCATATCCTCGGCCGGCAACCCGCCCGCTGCGGATTCCCCGGTTTCGACCTCTCCTGTGGCGAACAAAACCAAACAATCATCCGACTTCCGTCATCCCGCTCATACATCGTCAACAGAATTTCCTACGTTTCACAGGTTCGTTTTCAAAACATTACACAAATAAGACGCTTCAAATTCAAATTACGTCTCTAATTAGAGACCTGTAAACGATTCACAGGTGATCTACATAGATCCGGAATTCTGCCGGCCAAACCGAATCGTCGGTGTCAATCTAACTGACACGCCATTCCGTTTCAGCACCTTAAGGAGCTTCACTTTTTACAACTGCTCCACCCAGAACTACGGTTTCATGTATCCCGCCATTCCGTTCCCTTGCCTGAGCTCCAGAAATTATTCGGTAATCGCTACTCGGACCGGAATATTCTCTCCTGCATACATGCCTTCAAATTGTCAGGCTATGAAGACGATCGTGGTGCCAATCCGGTTGAACAGTGACTTTAGAGACGATTTGCAGTTGATGTGGTTCACTCCGTTTTGTAGATCTTGCGAAATGGAAGGTAGAGCTTGTGGATTGAAGAGCGATGATGGAGAGACAGTTTGCGTTGGTTCTTCCCGCGGTAAGTTTCTCTCCTGATTCTTACACAGTATATATTTTTATGCATGAAGTACTATCTGTCAAACTAGCCTGAGAAGTTCATCCCTTCCATGATTCTTACTTGCAAGCTTTTACTAATGATTACAGTACATATTTTTGTGCACAGAGTACTACCGATAAAGGTTGATTGCTTCTTGTTCGTTACGCTTTAACTTTTACCTTTTGACTTTTATCTTCTTCTAATCTGATCATCCCTTTTTGCCTTTTCAAGCGAGATGATTGCAGGTTTTTGACTTTTTTTTTTTTTTTTTCTTTCTATCCAACTAAAATGCATTCAAAATTTTAATCATTTATTTATGGCTGATTTGATATTTTATTTTAAAATTTAAACTTTTGTTCGTTACTGAAAGCAAAAAATCACAATTTAAACATATTATAACATAATTAACTTATATATAATAAGCAAAACAATATATTATTTTAATTAAAACTTGATAAAGTAGTTCGAAAAAGTTAAACTTTCATTGTCGTAAACATTGAGCATGTATATAGAATATCTTAATAATTCATGTCGGACAATTAATAAAATGTGTATCATTATATTTGTTTTCATATGTTAATAATATTTTCCGAAAATACATTTTCAAAATCTTTATTTTGAAGCATATAGTTTTCAAAGCACGTATTTAAGCAACACTCGACAATCATGTCGACTATGTAGGTTTTAACTTGTACTTTTTATTAACTTGTAGACTTTATTGCACGTTATTTTACGCTTTCATTTACTTTTTTGTCTAGAATATCACTGATCTTATCACATTTAATGCGTAGAACTTGTAATATGGTGAAAAGCTTTTTCAAATTTTAATAGTGTAGGTTATAAATAAATAGATATATCGTTTAATCACTTCAACTATATCTAAAATACATTAATCAATATAAAAATATAAATTGACATAAAGTAAAATCAGTGGAATCTATAAACAAATTCAGAAAATGTAATGCATCTTTGGAAAATATATTTTCAAAATCTATACCTAACACTCCCCTACACCAACTAACATACTGTGTAACGAGTCAAAAACGGCACCAACCATGCAATTAGTTGAATTTAGAATAAAGACTAGAGTACATTACAAATTTGATCCTTGTGCTTTACACAAACCACAAATTCAATCCAAATATTAAAATTGTTGTGCAAATATAGTCCTTATGTTTTACATAAAGTTGCAAGTTTAGTCCGAACTTTGAAGTCGTTTTATTAATCACCAATCTTCCTTTATAGGTATTTCTAAGAGTGCAAAATACGGATTGAGCCTAGGCATCGGTGTACCTGCCTTAATAGGCATCATCGGTCTTATATGCTATGCATCAGCTAGATCACAGGCCCAAAACGAATCTCATAACCAAAGCATTGACCTTTTCTCAATTGCAATCATCCCACAACCGAGAACGGGCTTGGATGGGCCCACAATCGAGTCCTACCCAAAGACTGTTCTTGGAGAGAGTTGTAGATTGCCTAATGATGATGCTACCTGTGCTATATGTCTTTCTGATTACAAACCTAAAGAATCGTTGAGGACAATCCCTGAATGTAATCACTATTTCCATTCTGAATGTATTGATGAGTGGCTCAAGCTGAATGCCACCTGTCCGGTTTGTAGGAACTCACCGGAGAGTTCTTCATTGGTTACACCTTGTTCTTCTGCGTCATCGACATCGAGTCGGGAAGATTCAACTTAAAGAACAACAACAAATACAAATGATTTTGAATTTTGATCCATTTTACATGTATATTTGTAGATATAAAAATGAGGTTACACGGTTAAACTATTATACCATGTGTGGGCATAGGAAAATTTAAAGACATGATTGATAGAGTTAACAAGAACCTTTTTATTTTGCCATATTTTTAAGTCATTGATGTTTTTTGTATGAAGTTCTAGGTTTTGCACATTTTTTGTACAAAAATTTATTAGGATAACATATATTCTATTGTCATCAATAAACTGTTGCTTGTATATGGATATTACTATTAATTTGTAAATTTAATAACAATTATTTATAATAATTATAATTAATTTATAAATTTCGCTTATGTTTGGTGCATACATTGTTTTCAAAGGTTACTTAGGATCGAAGTCAAACCTTTATTGGTGCTCTGATGTTTACTGAACGTGTTGACCATGTATGTCATTGTCACGGTGGCATACCAACTGTTTTTTTTAAACGATTTGGTACAGGACTCTTGTTTTTTTTAAACGAGTACCAAATACCAAAATTGTAAAATTTATTTCTTTAAAAATTAAAATGGGACCTCTTGGAATTTATCTGGATCCAAGTCTCCTTTAAAATGCCGATTAAAATCGGTAATCTTTGGGAAAGAATTAGACCAAAGTTTTTTTTTTTTTTTTGGAAAGTTTTAGCTTCTTGTTAAAAAGGACGAATATCATTATATATATATATATATATATATATATATATATATATATATATATATATATATATATATATATATATATATATATATATATATATATATATATATATATTCATACCTTGAACGGTGCATTGACAATCTTACTTTGGTAGATGGGTTAGTTGCTAGATGGAATATGTTCATTCCTAGTAAGATTAATATCTTGATGTGGAGAATCCTGCTAAATCGCATTCATACAAGAGTAAAATTGGCAAATGCAGAAATTGATATTTACTCTACTTTATGCCCAGTGTGTGATAACTAACAAGATCGTGTTGATGATATGTTTGTTTCATTGTGAAATCGCGGTTCAGATTTTATATCTTATCGGTAATTGATGTGATTTGTGTTTTTCAACTGTGGTTCACGTTCGAGAATTGGTGACCTTGTTAGGCAATGTGTCTTTGTCTAATAAAAAAATGATGCTTTGGATGCGATCTTCTTAATTACATTTTTGCTTATGGAAGTTTCGTAATACATTAATATTTGCTTTAAAGAAAATTAAAAAATATTCATTTTAGTAAACAAAAAATAAAATAAAGATGTTCGAGTTACCTTTCTACCATTTGCATGCTCTGTCTCTGTCATTCATAAACTTAATTATTAAAAAAAAAGTAATTTATTATTAATAAAATAAAATAATATCATAAATTTGATTTCAAAGTAAACATAAAGACTTCCATGTTTTACACCATCAAACACACCGGTGAGGTAGCAAGTAGCAACCCTATGGAGAAGGAGCACATTCTCCTACTAATAATCCTCTCTTTCTCTTTCTTTGTACCGAAACCTATCGCCGGAGCCAACACCGACTGCTTTCCATCCTCCTGTGGCCCCACCGAACCAGAAGTACGGTTCCCGTTTCGTATCTCCGGCCGGCAACCGGCCCGATGCGGTTTCCCCGGTTTCAATCTCTCCTGTGACCAACAAAACCGAACAATCATCCGACTTCCGTCATCCCTCTCATACATAGTCAACAGTATTTCCTACTTTTCACAGGTTCGTTTCCGAATTCTTACTCAAAAACTAGTTTAAATCATGTATTAATCATAATCGGTAAACGATTCACAGGTCATCTCCATAGATCCGGAATTCTGCCGGCCAAATCGAATTGTCGATGTCGATATAACAAACACGCCATTCAGTTACAGTACCTTTTGGAGACAGAGCTACACTTTTTACAACTGCACCTTACAGTTACAGAGCTTCGATCAAACGTATCAAGGCTTACCATTCCGTTGCCTGAGCACCGGAAATTACTCTGTAATCGCTTCTACTGGTTCCATGCCTTCAAATTGTAAGGTTTTGAAGACGATCGATGTGCCAGTTCGATCAAACAGTGACTTTAGATATGAATTGCAGTTGATGTGGTTCACTCCGTATTGCGGATCTTGTGAAAGGCAAGGTAAAGCTTGTGGGTTGAAGAGCGATGATGGACAGACAATTTGCATTAGTCCTTCCCGCGGTATGGTTTCTCTCCTGACTCTTACAGTACATGTTTTTATGCAGAAAGAACTAACTTTTAAGCTTTCCTTATTTTTAGTACTACCTTTTAAGCTAGCATGAGAGGTTCCTCCGTGATACTTGTTATACACTTTTTTATGCATAAGGTAATATCAATTAAGGTAGAGAGCTATCCTTACGAATACCATCTTTTTAAAGAAATTTGGCCAAAAATGACCAAATGACACACTAAGTGCCAAAAAGAGACTTTTCAAAAAATTATCAACGAGCCCACAAATAGTCATCTACATACTCATGACAATTGTCAAATATGAAGGACTTTTTTTATAATGTTGTCGGAGTCCGAAACTTCAGTCCGTAGTACCCGTTTTATGGTCTGATAGTATTACGGACTCACGTAAAATTATAAAAAAGTACAATCAATCCGCTGAGGGAAATCGAGTCCCCAGAGGACTTTCTGCGGACTCGTGGGTCATAATTGGAAAAAGTTAAACTTTGATGTCTAAACCATTTAGAAAAATTCAATTATTCATGTCGGGCAATAAGTATATAAAAGTGTGTAATCATTGGGGTTTTATCAAATGGTAATATGTATATTTGTTAAATATTATACCTAATAGTCTCCTACACTAACAAACAAGTAACAACTAGTCAACATGGCAATATGGCATCTAGCATGCGATTGCTTGGAATTTAACATGAGGAATAATCAACTTGCTCATGAAGTCGACATGGACACAAAAAGTCAAAATATGTGCAGTTTAAATTCAATTATCTATTGTTAATACGCGTTTTGTTTTATTCGACGTAGGTATTCCAAGGAATGCTAAATACGGATTAAGCATAGGCATCGGTGTACCTGCCTTAATAGGCATCATCGGGCTTATATGTTACACATCTTCTAGAGTTCAAGCCCATAACGAATCTCATAACCAAAGGATTGACATTAACTCAATCGCAATCATCCCACAATTGGCCTCCAGAACAGGTTTAGATGGGCCCACAATCGAGTCTTATCCTAAAACTGTGCTTGGAGAGAGTTGCCGATTGCCTAACGATGATGCTACTTGTGCTATATGTCTTTCTGATTACAAACCTAAAGAGTCGTTTAGGACAATCCCGGAATGTAATCACTATTTCCATTCCGAATGTATTGATGAGTGGCTCAAGTTGAATGCCACCTGTCCGGTGTGTAGGAACTCACCGGAAAGTTCGGCACTGGTTACCCCTTGTTCTTCGGCATCATCGAGATTGAGTTCGGTAGATTCATCATAGAAAAAAAAATCGAAAATAAATCTTGAATTTGGATAGGGTTTACGTGTACATTTTGTATGTATAAAAACATGGGTAATTAATAATTACATGGTAAAAGTATTATAGGATGTTTGGTGCATACTGCATTGAGAATTTTTAGAGATAAGATTCATATAATTTAGACCATAAATAATCAAAAAATTCAACCACAATCACAATCAAACCATCATTTTAACATCATATTCCTCAGTTGCATCACTAAACATATACGGAGTCTGATACTCCATCAAATACTTAGTAGATCTCTTCACATCCCAAAACAACTTATAAACCCTACTCACATCCTCCATCTCCACCACCTTCCCTTTCCTCTTTTCACAAGCCAAAGCAGCCGATGTTATCAACTTTATCGTGTACCTCAAACTCGTCTCCACCCCAATTTTAGTCAACAAAACTTTTGCATCTTCCGCCACATCAGCATCTTCTTCCTGACACCGTATATCTAGAATCTTCGGGATATCTTCTTCGCTATACGAATGGTTGTGATTCCTCGGTTTGTTGCAACAACTAGAATCGGTGCCATGTCGTTTTCTAATGTGCGATTTAGGAAAGGGAAACATTCGATGTCAAGCATGTGGAGTGATGCCACCGAAACCACATTCTCTTCACTGCCACATAGACGCCACATCACTTTTTACCACAAAAATGTGGTTCTTTGTCACACCCACGGAGTGGTGCTATACTTTTGTTTTTTATTTTTTATATATAATTTAATATAAATAAAACTTCATTTTTAATAAAAAAACATAAGTTTTTAATTACTTCAAAATAAAAAGAAATAACATTACATTGCATTGCTTAAAATTAAATAAATAAATAACATGATGTTAAAAAAAATCCTACAAACTTAAAAAAACGCACATCAAACGATTAAAATAATTAAAAAAAACACAAATAAAATAACTAAAACATACTACATAAATTCGCCCTCCGAAAACTCACCTTAAGTATATCGGACCTTTCAGGATTATAGCCCGGGTGGACAAGGTGGCATATAGGCTGGATATGTCGGTCGAGCTTAGTCGGATCCACATCACCTTTCATGTCTCCCAGCTGCGGAAATGCTTGGTAGATGACTCTGCAGTGGTGCCTCTAGAGGATATTCAGGTGGATGACAACCTAAACTACATCGAGCGACCAGTAGCCATCCTCGACAGGAAGACGAAGGATCTGAGGAACAAGAGGGTGGAGTTGGTGAAGATGCAGTGGCAGCACCACAAGGGCTCAGAATGGACGTGGGAGCCGGAGAACGAGATGAGGGAGCACTACCCATAACTATTTCCAGACACAACAGACTTCGAGGATGAAGTCTAAAATAAGTGTGGGAGATTTATAATGCCAAGTTCCTGGTATGTATTTCACATCAAAATTTATTCACTTTTGTATAGAAACTCGACGAGTTGGAGTCCCCAAACTCGTCGAGTAGGAATGGAATTGGTCGCGGATATTAAAGTCTACTCGACAAATTGAGAGCCTCAACTCGACGAGTAAGGCTGACAAAGTGAAACCCTAATTTCAGGGTTTTGCACCCTATTTAAACACCTTAACCTCCAAAGTTGGGCCTCATTTACAGCCTCCAAGCCCCAAACCCAAGCCATGAAACCATAGTGCCTTGTGTGAGCTTGTGAGTCATTTTTGAGAGAAAACTTGTGTGTTTGAAGCTTATGGAAGAAGAAGAAGAAGCTTGAGGAATCAAGAAGAAGATAATAGATCCAGAAACTTCACTTCATTTGCAGCATTTTTTGGTAAGCAAGTCTCAAACTTGCTTAATGATTTCTAAGATCTCTTCATTTCACTTTTATGGGGTTTTTGGTCCAAGAATGTTAGCTTTTTGGAAATGGATGTCCCAAGTGTGTATACTTCAAGATCTAGGACCTTGAAGGGATGATATGGCATAAATGTGCAAACTTTATGGTCATTGATTCCCCATGCAAGCTTTAGGATGACATTTTGGCCTTTTAAGCCCCAAAAGGGCATGCATGGAGATAAAGATAGAAACTTTACATGTTCAAGTGGTGTCTAAGGTCTAGATCTCAGTTTGTATGCCTTAGTTTGAAGTACATAGGGCTTTTGGATCAAGATCTAGATCTTAAAGAATTAGGGTTTGAGCTAAACCCATTAATGGAGGCTATTAACGGGTAAAGTTGGAAATTTTACCCTTAAAAGGACATTTTTAGTATATAGATGAAGTGTGAAGCTTAGATCTGAATGATATGAGCTTAATCTTTTAAGATGGCTAAACATACTGAAGAACTCATCGAGTCCATAGAGGGACTCGATGAGTTGGGTCGAAATGTTCCGATTCTGTAAAGGGGAAAACTTGACGAGTTCAAGGATGACTCGACGAGTAGAATGGGAAAGTCCTGATTATGTGGATAGGAGGAACTCGACGAGCTGTGAAAGTACTCGACTAGTTAGATCGCGGTTTCAGAGTTTTATGATTTATGGAACTAAGCAAGTTGATGGGTCAACTTGGCGAGTTGAATCAACTGAGAACGTTGACTTTGATCAGAGGTTGACTATGACCAGAGTGTTGACCTCGACTTTGACTTTGACAAAGTTGACCCTTAAGGGGTTATGAGCTTGAAAGGGTAATTAAAGGAAATATTTATGTGTAGGAGCATGAGTGAGGCGGATTTCAAAGCCGAGGACAGTTCAGTTACTTCACGACATTTAAGGTGAGTTACCTTCCAGTAGAAGTGGGTCGAAAACACTTAGGCCGACCCATTAGTAGTTGATTATAGTTGAGATGATTGTCTTTGTGATAATTGTCTAGTATGCCACTATGTGTTATGTGTTATGTGTTAGTGGGCTATGATATTATGTGATAGTGGTAGGATGGGTGGGATATACCCCGTTATCGGTTGTAAGGACCGACAGGGTAGATCGGGCACTCGGATATGTCTGACAATATGTTTATGCTATGTATTATGTGGTAGTGGTAAGGGGTGAAATAGTCTCTTTAGTCTGTTGAGATACACCGGAGGGTAGGTCGGGCACCCAGATATGCCTGGCAGGGTACGTCGAGCACCCATATATGCTTGATATGATAGGTTGGGCACCTAGATATGCCCGACATGGTAGGTTAGCCACCCATATGTGGCTGAGAGTATGTGATTATGTGGTATGATGGGGGAACTCACTAAGCTTTCTGCTTACGGTTTTCAGTTTTGGTTTCAGGTACTTTCTCTTCGAGTGTAAAGGAGCCGGCATGATCATAGATCATCAAACTATATTTCCGCATTGGAGATCTTTGGGATTGTTACTTTGATGTTGTTTTATCATGACATGTTTTGACTATTGATACTTTGGATTTGATATGGGTTGATACTATGGTTGTTTTCCTTTTGAAGATTAGAATTTTTATCATAATTTTTGGGATGTTATATTGTCCATCTGGTCCTTTCCTTTTGAAGATTAGAATTTTGATAATGACTCGTTCCCTTTAAGTTCTATGATTCATGGTTAGATTTTGGAGGGATTGATGCACTGATTCAAAGTACTTGGGCGAGTATGAAAGATAAGTTAAATACAAACAAGCTTATTACTTTTAGTAAACAAGTTAAAGAGTTAAAAGTCAAGAAAACAATGAAATGCTGATTTTAACAAGAGAAAAGTTTACGATTGAATTTGTTTGTCAAAAATTGGAATTCGCTTAAATCTCGTTCTGATGTCTTGTTGGCTATTTGCATAATGCACTTGTTGGCTATGGTTATGAGATGACGACATTTCAAGGTGCTCTTCCAAAAAGGATAGAGATAGGATGGTCAAGGAATTCAAAACTAGGTTGACTCAAGTTTAAATATCAACCACTCTTCTTGCTCACGGGTTTGAGTTAATATAGAAAGAACATTTTAATTAAAAAAGTCACGGAAAGAAGCTTTATCAACTACTATTGAGCAAAAATAAAAGTTGGATCTAAAAAATTGAAGAATCTGAAGTACATAGTCGTAGCAAACACAATGTACTTACATAGAGTACAATGCTGTGATAATTAGTCAAAGTAAAGTATGTTGTTGTTTTTTGTATTAGTTTCTTAAATTTATAATAACATTCTTAGGTTCTCCTAACTATTTATGATCTATGTTATTCCAATTTATCAACAATATATTACACAAATTTATAACCTAGTTTATTATAATAACATCAATATTTGTTAGTTACGTTTAAGATTTTGACCATGCTTTAAACCAAAAAAGAAATATCACCTAGTCGAATCTTCTTGATAGAGAAATACATTTTGAGTCATAGATTAACATTTCTCTAGAAGAATGTTTCGGAAACTAGTTAGTAAATTCCCATTTCATATTTGACAACGTATTATGAAACTGGTTAGTTGCGGCATGCATTTTTATAGTCTATCTCTCTATCTCAAAAACTATCTTTCTATCTCACAAAGACAAAAACCTACGAAAAATATTTAGCTTAAAAATTGGTCCTCAACAAAAGAAACCTTAAAAAAGTTAGAAAGATTTTTTTTGCTATTTCAATATTATAAAAACAATTTTACAACTTATAAAAGCAAATTAAACATTTTTTTTTTTTTTTGTGAAAAACAGATTTGAATTATAATAAACATCGTCATTAACTACATACGACATGATTATCAATTTGATTTTTTGTTTGAAGCATAAATGTTAACATTGTGATTATGGTGATTATCCCAATAATCAATTTAGATCATAAGTTTGTCTTCATTCTTCCAAGGTAAACATAGATACTTACATGGATTATATTTTGAGATATTATCTCACCAATCACCACCATAAAACTACGTTCTTCCCTTAACTCCGTTACACACGCCGGTGAAGTAGCAACTACATGGAGAAGAAACATATTCTCCTACTAATCTTCTCCCTCTTCTTACTCAAACCAATCGCCGATGCCAAGGACAACTGTTCGCCGGTATCCTGCGGCCCCAACGAACCAGAAATACGGTTCCCGTTTCGTCTCCTGGGCCGGCAATCGAACGAATGCGGTTTCTCCGGCTTTGACATCTTCTGTGACGAACAAAACAAAACAAGCATCCTACTCCCGTTATCCCTCACTTACATCGTCAACAAAATTTCCTACCTCGAACAGGTTTCTTTCCAAAACCATAGCCAAATAGCACTTTAAATGATTAAATCATGTGTTTAATGATCAACGATTCGCAGGTGATCTACATAGATCCAGAATTCTGCCTCCCAAACCGAATTGTCAGTGTCAATATGACCAATACGCCATTCAGAAGTCACTTATGGATGCAGAGCTACACCTTTTACAACTGCTCCGTACAGAACGACCAAAGCTTCAACTTCTCCGACGCCAACGTTCCATTCCCTTGCCTGAGCAACGGAAATAGCTCGGTAATTGCTGTGGAGACCGATCCTTGGATTCGTGTGCACATGCCTTCGAGTTGTAAGCTTATGAAGACGATCGATGTGCCTGTTGGGTTTAACAGCGACTTTGGAAGTCAATTGGAGATGATATGGTTCACTCCGTTTTGCAGATCGTGTGAGAGTGAAGGTAAAGCTTGTCGATTGAAGAGTGATAATAATGATAATAGTGATGGAGAGACGATTTGTGTTTCCCGCGGAAAAGGTATATTTTTATGCACGAGGTACTACCTGTTAAGCTACAGTTGAAATAGGTCACTTAAAAGTCAAAATATGATGCTTTGAAATCAATTCACGCTTATTGAATTATAATTTTTTGTATATAGGTATTTCTAGGATTGCTATGTACGGATTGAGCGTAGGCGTATGTGTTTCTACATTAATATGCATCATCGTGTTTAAATGGTACGCGTCTTCCAGAGTACAAGACCATAACGACTCTAATGATCAAGGCATTGGCCTTTCAACAATTGCAATCATCCGACAACCCGCCTCCAAAAGGGGTTTAGATGGGCCCACGATCGAGTCTTATCCAAAAACTATGTTTGGAGAGAGTTGTAGATTGTCTAAGGATGATGCTACTTGTGCTATTTGTCTTTCTGATTACAAATCTAAAGAGTCGTTGAGAACAATCCCGGAGTGTAATCACTATTTCCATGTAGAATGCATAGACGAGTGGCTCAGGTTAAATGCGACTTGTCCCGTTTGCAGGAAAACGCAACAAAGTTCCGCGTTGGTTACTCCTTGTTCCAAGGCATCATCATCATCGAATTCTGTAGATTTATCGTAGAAAACGAATCGAAGGTCTTGGATATTGTTACTATCCTTCACTTGTATGTTTGCATATGTAAACCATAAGGTATATAACAAAGCTATAATACCATATAAATAAAATGGTTAATGATTAATAAGGTGGAAAATTTATCCCATGTATAGATTTAGTTATTTAAGTTTCTTTTAATCATATGACCATTAAATTTTTATTTATGTACAAATTTTTTAACCAATTGAAAGTTTTATATTAAAAAGTTAGCAAGACGTTAAAGAAAAATAACAATTACATAAAGACGTCATTCATTGGATTTTAAATTCAATCAATTGATTTGATAGCAAGCTTATTCTTTCTATACACAAAACGATTCAAACGTATAGTCATATCATTTTTTTTTTTCGTAATCTTTACATACACGTCATTCATTGCACAATCGTTGGCATGCTTTACTCCATGATCTTTTCATTGTTGTTGAAACTTCAAGTATGATTATTTGGACAACATTGAAGAAAACATGTTAGTGCCAACTTAAAGATTAAGAACTAGACTTACCAAGAATTGATGACCTAAATTATATAACTTTTAGTGCGGAAACTAGGAATGATCCACCATCAGACCTTGTCATTGCGATAATGCACGACCATCGCCATAACTCTAGTGTTATTGTTTGTGTTAAGAGAAGAGCAATACCAACATCACCTTTTGTATAATCACAACAGAATGATAATTTCCATTCTTCGTATATTCATGGAAGAATGATATTACACTTTTTTCTGTATATTCATAGAAGATTGATCATTAGATTTATAAACACAACTTAATCATTTTGTGAATAAATAGTAATGAATTGATAATGCATATTTTTTATTCAAAGTTTTTCTATAAATATTCTAAAATTAATTTATATATTCTACTATGAATCTGTATTGTTAATTGGTTTTGTTAATATTCATATCTGAATTGTGTAATGATATTGCACATAGAAATAATGTTTTGGATATTCTAACATGAATCTGTACAGTTTTTTTAAAATCTATATTTTTTAAAAGTCAAGATAAAATCTTTATTTGAAAAGTTTGAAATTTAAAATCTCAATTAAGTTAAAAACTGTAATAATTATTTATTTAACTTAAAATCCTCTATAAATCCACTTTTCTTGTTTATCTATTTTTGTTTAACCATATTGCCCATATATATTTATTTATCTAATTTTAATACTATTTTTTTATTAATTACTAAAAATAAATTAGTTAAAGAAAACGAATGGCTCACAATTGTCATAATTTTCCTCATTTTAACTATTGACTTTATATATATATATATATATATATATATATATATATATATATATATATATATATATATATATTAGGTGAGACCCATGTATTACATTTGTTTATTAAAAAAAAAAAACTAAGTACAAAATTCTAAACATTTGAAAAGTATGAGTTTATAAGAAAAGTGAGAAAATATTGAATTATAAAAATTAAAGTATTTTTTTGCTCTTTTAAATTTAAATAAATGATTTAGATAAATAAATAAAGAAAATTAATGAATCTTTAATTTGGTAATCTTGAAATTAGAAGGAAAATTTATTAATGAAATTGATATGCATTTATTATTGAATATAAATCCTATCTACAATTTAATAAAATGAAAAAACCATAAAATAACAAGTAGAATAAAAATTAATTTAAAATAACCACAAAAGTACATGTGACAAAATAAATAAGAATGTGACATGTGACAAAAAGATATTTATTTATTAGGGAGGATATATATATATATATATATATATATATATATATATATATATATATATATATATATATGGAAAAGTAAATATACCCTTAAGGGTATATAAGATTAGGTACCCAAACTCACAATACTACGTTATTTTGTATCATATAATACATTCTAATTGTCCAATGTTCTTATAAGTAAACTTCTATCCATTATTTTTATAAATTACACATTTATCTTCCTCTTACATAATTTTCACTTTCAATTACAATATATATAGCCTAGTAGGCTTTCGGCAAAAAGATGTGATATAAGAGAAAAATAATAGTGAAATTTAGAAAATCTTGAAAGTAAATCAAGTTAGGGGTTGAAGTTTAAGAACATTATGATGAACATATGAAACTAAACAACGTATTATGGTGTGTTTGGGTACTTAAGCTTGTATACCCTCAAGGGTATATTCACTTTTCCCATATATATATATATATATATATATATATATATATATATATATATATATATATATATATATATATATCCTTGCAATACAATACCCTAACCAAGTGGGGTTAACCACACTTAACATTGTATTAGAGTTAGGGTTTTCAAACCCCTCCCATGTCATGTACGATTCTCTCAACACCAATCCAAAAAAAAAAAATTATCATATTCCTACGTGTCTTGCATTCATGGTCGAGTCCTATCATACATATCTATCTACATCAATCTCATCATCGTGCCTTCATCGATCATAGCTCTTATGATCGACACATTTGCTTGCATCGATCTTCTTCTGTGTTTTCCCTCATCTCACACATAGTACGTCTTCTTCTGTGTTTTCCACGAGGAATCCTACTTCTATTTGATCTCTAATGAAGTGGTATTTTTTGTTGATGTGCTTGGATTTGCTGTGATCCCTTGGTTCCTTGGCTAAGGCAACTGCACTCTTGTTGTCACAGAAAATCTCCATAGGCTCTTTTATAGCTGGTATAACTCCAAGGTCTCTAATGAAGTTCTTCATCCATATTGCCTCCTTCGCCGCCTCGCTTGCTGCTATGTACTCTGATTCGCAAGTTGAACCAGCTACTGTCTCCTGCTTGGAACTTTTCCAAGTTATTGATCCTCCATTCAGGGTAAAGACCCAACCCGACTGAGAGCGGAAATTATCCATGTCAATCTAAAAGCTGGCGTCACTATACCCCACCACTCTCAAGTCATCACTCCCACCGAGGGTAAGAACCCAATCCTTAGTCCTTCGCAGGTACTTGAGAATGTTTTTTGCTGTAGTCCAGTGAGCCTTGCTAGGATTCCCTTGATACATGCTGACCATGCTCAAAGCAAAGGCCACATCAGGGCGAGTACAATTCATAGCATACATGATCGCGCCAACAACAGAAGCATATGGTATTCGATTCATCTCAGCTATCTCATCCTCTGTACTCGGACTCTGAGATTTACTTAGTTTGGCATTGCTCTGCATCGGTAAGTCACCTTTCTTGCAATCCTGCATGTTGAATCTTTTCAACACCTTATCCAAGTAGGTACTTTGACTAATTCCAATTAGTCTCTTACTCCTGTCTCTCAATATCCTTATCCCAACAATATAGACAGCTTCTTTAAGGTCCTTCATAATGAAACACTTCCCAAGCCAGGACTTCACTTCCTGCAAGGTTGGGATGTCATTTCCTATGAGTAGTATGTCCACCACATACAATACCAAAAAGCTAACTATGCTCCCACTAGCTTTGACATATACACAAGACTCATCCTCACTTCTCGAAAAGCCAAACTCTTTGACTTTCTCATCGAAACAAAGACTCCATCTACGAGATGCTTGTTTTAATCCATAAATGGATTTCTCAAGCTTACACACTCTATCAGGGTACTTTGCATCGACACAACCCTCTGGTTGACTCATGTAAACATCCTTAACCAACTTTCCATTAAGGAAAGTGGTTTTGACATCCATTTGCCATATTTCATAATCATGAAATGCAGATATGGCTAACATAACCCTAATAGACTTAATCTTCGCTACAGGTGAGAAGGTCTCATCATAGTCAGCTCCTGGAGTTTGAGTAAAGCCCTTCGCAACTAGTCGCACCTTATAAGTGTGTACTTTCCCATCCATGTCAGTCTTTTTCTTGAAGATCCATATGCACCCAACTGTCTTACGACCCGGTACATTGTCAACCAAGTTCCAAACTTGATTGCCATACATGGACTGAATCTCGCTGTCCATAGCCTTTTTCCATTTAGCATACTCGGGACCTGCCATGGCTTCCTTGTAGTTGTTAGGTTCATCCAAATTTACCAGTGTGCTATCACTGAGAAATGTATCATCTTCTACAGTAAGATGGAAACCATAGAGCTCAGGTGGAACACTAACTCTACTGGAATGCCTCAGAGGTACATACTCGTCAATCAACTCAATAGGAGTTTCCTCCTCAGGTTGATCGCTAGTGTTTGAGGTTCCTTCACCACTTGACTCTTTAAGTTCTTCAAGGTCTGCAATTTGCCTCCCACTATCTCCTTGGCCTATGAGCTCTCTCTCTCTCTCTCTCTCTCTCTCGTGAAAGACTCTTATCCTCGCAACGAAGACAACATTGTCACTCAGTCTGTAGAAAAGATAACCAAAGGATTTTTGTGGGTAGCCAATGAAAATACACCGCTAACTTCGAGGTTCGAGCTTGTCATGAGTATCGCATCTCATGAAATCCTCGCAACCCCAAACCTTGATGTGGTCCAATGTGGGAGCCTTCCCAATCCACATCTCGTGAGCTTTTTTGGCAACCTTCTTGGTAGGGACTAGATTAAGGATATGGGTGGCAGTCTCTAAGGCATACCCCCAAAATGAGATTGGTAACAAAACTCGACTCATCATGGAAAAAATCTTGTCCAACAAGGTTTGATTGCGCCTCTCAGCCACACCATTAAGTTGTGGTGTCCTAGGCGGCGTCAACTGTGAAACAATTACACATTCCTTAAGATAGTCAAGGAACTCGATACTAAGATACTCACCACCCCGATCAGATTAGGGAATCTTTATCTTCCTGCCCAGCTGATTCTCCACTTTTTGGTTAAACTCTTTGAATCTCTCAAAGGTTTCCTACTTATGCTTGATTAAGTAGATATAGCCATATTTGTTGTAGTCATCAGTAAAAGTCACATAAAAGTGGTTAGCATCCCTTGTGCTAGTTCTGAAGGGCCCACACACATTAGTGTGTATGAGAACCAACAAACCTTCAACCCTCTCACAAGTACCAGTGAAGGGTGACTTAGTCATCTTTCCAAGTAAGCAAGATTCGAAAGTGTCATCCGACCTTAAGTCGAGTGACTCCAAAACTCCATCCTTTTAGAGTGGTCCTATTCACTTCTTACTGACATGTCCAAGACGATAATGCCACAAGCATGTTTTATCCAATTCATTGGAAGAATCAATGTGCAACACATTATTTCCTAATTTGTCTATAACCATCACAGTTTCACATACACCATTACAAGGTAATGCTTTAAAATAAAAAACAACATTATAATAAGCATTAATAACACCAATTTCATTATCAAATGAAAAACTAAACCCTTTTTTGTACAAACCATGAAAGGAAATAATTGTTCTTTCCATTTTTTACGAGTAGCAACAATTATTCAAATCTATTTCTAAACCACTACTAAGTAATAAATAGTAAACTCCAATCTTGGTGACAGGTGAAACCTTCTTATTCCGCATGATCAAGTTTATCTTCCTGTGCTCCACATCCTTACTTCCTTTTAGTCCCTGCACATCAGAACAAATGTGAAAACCACAACATGTGTCAAGAACCCAAGAGTTAGAATGTGATGATTTTTTTAGATAGAATAGTATAAATACCTGCATGGGTGGGTTTCATCATCCCATCCTTGACATCCTACAAGTATTTGGGGCAGCTTCGCTTCCAGTGCCTTGTTTCATGAGAGTAAAAACACTATGCTTCCTTAGGAATAGAAATGGGAGCAGCAGAACTAGCCTTGGTCCCACTTGAAGAGGATCCATCAAGAGACTTTCCCTTGCAGCTCTGTGAGGGAGACTTCCTCCAATTACCAGAATAGGGGAAGTTACGGTAGGAGTAGAAACAACATTTTTACTTTTGAGACCGGTTGCAGCAGTCCCCAAAAGCCCTTGAAGTTTGCTAAGTGTGACCTCCTCCTTGTTCATATGATAGGTCATGCGGAACTGATCATAACATGGAGGTAAGGTGTGTAGAATGATATAAATAGCCAGCTCCTTAGGGAAGTTCACATTCAACTTTAGTAACCGGTCCACAAATCTTTGCATTTTCTGCAAGTGGCTCGTGATGGGTTCACCATCCTTCATTCTAGTTGCTATCATGGAAAGATGATTTTATACCTCTCTTGACGAGCAATCTGATGGTATCCTTCCATCAGGTCCTGGTGCATCTCAAAAGGATAGAAGTCCTCATAGGACTTTTGGAGTTCAACCGACATAGTGGCAAGCATGATAAAAGCTACCTTGGTGGCATCCTTCTCATGTGCCCTAAACTTAGCAATCTCCTCAAGAGTTGTAGAAGACTCATCGATTTCCTTAAGCTCCTTGTCTAGGACATATTCCTTGTCCTCATAGCGAGTGACCATCCTAATGTTCCTAATCCAATCATTGAAGTTGGAACCATCAAAGATGACTCTCCTACAAAGGTTCATGAGAGAGAAGGAGCCAGTAGGGTTTGAGCCAGAAGAAGTGTTGGAAGACATCTGAAAAGAAGGACAAAGTTTAGATTAGATAAAGAGTCCTTAATATAACATCCAATATGATATATTAAGGCTAGGACCCAGCACAATATTTTACAAATTGGAAAAGAGATGTCATAATCCAACTTGCAAAATGTTTGAAGGTAGGTAAATGACGATTTACCAATTTCCACCATGAAAAACGAAATAGTTATTAAGTTTTAATTTGATTGAAACTCCTAGATCCTTTGAGATTCATTGAAAAAGTCAATAGCATGTTTAAATTTCGATTATGCCCTTCAGGTTTGTGACTGGGATACCGAGGATCATAAACTAGGTGGTAATAACCATGTGGATTAACTTGGTACTCTTAATTTTTATCACCTAATTGATATGTTGGTTAACCAAACACGCTCCACCAATCTATGATAAACATCAAGCTACCCTTTGCCACCTTTACTAGTCCATGTTAGTGTGCCGGTTAACCACGCACGCTCCACTAACGACTTAGCAAGGTGCAATGTATAATTTCATAGATTAGCATCAATTTCACATTTTCCTAATGTAACTAAGATTGGGAATTTATAAAAGGGTTAGTTACTTTATGATGGTCATTATACTTAATGAGAATTATAGACGTATCCTACCCATTTGGCTAACGACCCTCCGCCAGTCAAGGAAGCGGTGGGTGAGAGTGGACACCCATTAAACTACCGTTTTATAGGTAGTAACCTTATACCCCTCTTATAAACCGGCTTCGTGAATGAGACCTACTAACGGTAAGACTAACTTGATCTTATACATACATACATACATATATATATATATATATATATATATATATATATATATATATATATATATATACACATGGGAAAAGTGAATATGTGGTTGTTATGTAGATATGCTTAGGTATGGAACCTCTTAAACGACATAATTTTAAACAAAGCAAATCCATTTTCATTTTCTCTTAATTTTGTTTTAATATAATACTATGGACTCGAGTTAAATTATGGAATGAAAAAGATCAATTATATATCTTTTTATTGCAAAAAAACATTGAAGTTTATAGGGAAAGTAAAAAATAAATATATTTTTAACGAATATAATTCAAACTTTTTGTCCTTCAATTGAAAAAGTATATCCAATGATCTGTGAAGACCTTGATTGAGATATTGGATGTTCTTATTTTATCTTTTATTGTATTTGTTTTTATTTAAAATTTGGTATGGTTGATTAAATGGTCATGAGTTTTAATACTTTAGGTTCTTAGATACAATGTAGAAAAAAAACATAAATTCAATCAGTTTCAATGTAAAAAACATACCATGATTAAAGAAGAATTATAAGCGATATATATGACTAGTTTGGATATAATTGATCAAAGCTACATAGTTTGGAGGGTTCTATATATAAGCTTAGGTACATAATAGCCACATATTCCCTAAGCCTTATATATATATATATATATATATATATATATATATATATATATATATATATATATTATTAACTTATAATACTATAAAGTATAAGGGTTGAATTTTAAACTATTAAAGTTCCAGGGTTTGGAATTAAAGTATTCTAAAGTGACTTTACAAATTCCAAACATGGCAAGTTTTGAAACTATTCAAAATATTTCATTTCTATAACTTATGAGTTTTAATGACTTTTAAGGAAAAGACTTTTGGAATTCCATAAGCTCATTTAGGTGCCGATTTTGGTAGCCATGAGGTTCCTTATATAGCGTGACACAACTAGGGTTACACCATGTAAACCCTAATGGGCATGACTTTCCACATTCCTTAGGCTCCATGGGTTTTAACCTCCATGGAGTATCCATGGGTCACCACATGGGTTTAGCCCAATATAAATAACTATGGATCATAAACCCACTTTATAAGAATGAATGATTTACACAATTAATCCTTATATATTTAATTAGTCTCTTTTGATCACACAATTAATTCCAAATTAATTCTTGATCAGTATTAATTAAATAATATGATTTCATACTAATATACTAGGTCTTATAATATATTAATAAATCATAAATATCCTCTCCTCATAAGTCTATCCTTAAAAATTGTTTCGGTGTCATGAAACCCAAATGGACCATGCTACTCGCGGATCAAGTACATTCCAATTATAGTTATGGGTTTAGACACTAAATCCAACAATACTTTAGCAGTAAATCCAAGCAATCAAGAGGAGTATATCAGGGTGTCCCCCATTGCCTACGTGGTGTATCGACTGTGAGAGTGGGGTTTCTTGTTTCTATGATAATTCACGCAATGAAATGATTATTGGGGGATTAGAGATGAGGTGTGTGATAGTTCATTATTTTCAGACTAAGAGTCATGGCTAATTCGGGACAGTTGAGATGTCCGGTGGTGTCGGTATAAGATTTTGGGTGACTAGAGGCAACCACTATGGGAGGATTCCAAGATTTTCATCTGATATTTTCGGTACTTTGAGTTAATTGGACATTATCTAGAAGGTCATCAAGTGTTTCATGGTACGCCCCCTGAGTCGGGAATAGTACATCTGGAGAGCCAGCCTTTACTATGGTTCTTTGGGTATGTCAATGGGTGATGGTTCGAACCAAGTGGGGTAGAACTGGGTATTCTGTGGGTAGGATCCCTAATCTGATGTGGTTCGGAGGTTTGGGTTATGGGAATTTGCAGACCAAATATATAAGATTAGGGCATGCAGTAGTCAAGACAACGTATTGAGCAGGAGGATGCATGCTCATATACTTAGGAGAGAATGAGTGTCTTCAGGGCAGGTGGCCATTGGGCAGGAATCTGATTATGGTCAGTGATTCTTCGGGTGTGTCAATATTGATTTTCGAGATGGGTGGGATGCTGAGGTCAATATTCGATAGCCGAAAGATTGGTAGCTCGACATATAGATTGTTATCTGTACTCTGGATTGGGCGGAAATTGATTTCTTAATCTACTTTAGAGTCGGTATCAGTAGTTTTGCATGGTTTTTTATCAGTAGAGGATGGGGTTTCGTATTGTCATCAACGTGTTCTCAGTCATTGATGATTCCTCCGTGCTTCAAATTATGAGTGGGAGTACTTCGAGGTTTCGAGTTGTGTATGCGGAAGATCAGTGATCGTGGCAAGCTATCATGAGACTCTGTGATGGTGTATCAAGGTATCCGAGTATGATGCCCTAAATTGTTGGGTTTGTCAGACGGCAATTGGAGCATCAAGCGACTATATTTCCAGATTTGAGACCATCAGTTAATTGTCACCATGCGGGGGGATTATCGCATGGTGTGACTGTACTGAGGAAAGTGCCTTGTCTACGAGAATTTTTGTCAAGAGTAGTGATGCATACTCTGGTTAAGTGTGTGCACCTATCTATGTTGGACTGCGGAGCATGAGTTAGTGAACTCAGTGTGGTGATGACTTGATGATGAGATTGTCGGGTGATAAGAGAGCGATTGGATCCGGGTGGGAGTAATCACTTAGGATTGTCAGGGAAAACCATGGGGTGAGCCCACGGTGAGTGAGAGAGTGTTGTAAGACTACTGAGAGTTGTAGCATTCACAAGTTAGTGAGAGAGTATCGTATGACTGCGGGGAATCGTAGCGTATACGAGTCAGTGAGAGAGTATTATATGATTGCGGGGAGCCGTAGCATGCACAAGCCAGTGATAGAGTATTGTATGACTACGGTGAGCCATAGGATACACAAGTCAGTTGGAGAGTATCATATAACTGCAGGGATCCGTGGCATTCACGGGTTAGTGAGAGAGTAGCATAAGACCGTGGGGAGCCATAACATTCACTAGTCAGGGTGTGTTGCAGAGGGGTTCTTAAGCCTGGGTAGCCTTGCCAATTGAAGTATGTGGGAACTTGGTTGGCTAAACCAGGGGCGAGACTGGGGTTTTTGTGATGGTCGGAAACCATATTATCTCGATTAAGGGAGGGGTCATCGCAAATCAAAAGGAGGGGAGGAGTAACGTACGCGTGGATTCACGGATCTCGGGTCATGAGTTGAGTATCAGATTGGATACGAGTGGTTCCAATTATGTGTCAGACCAGACTCTTGTGTTGAGCTAGGCTCTATCTGTGTGGAGGACGGGCAGTTTGGGATTTTGTAGTTTTCAGATGGACTTCATTACGAGTGGGGATGTTTCCCATATGAAATTTTAGACCTGGGGAAAAATCGGTTCGTTGGTTTGGCGAGAACCACGACCCGCATGGAATGAGCATGTAGTATACGATAGAGATCGGAGGTGATGAGCACCTACAAATCGGTTGTAATGTTGGTTGGGTTGAAACTAACTTGGTGATTGCGGTAACAGTGTGATTGGGTGAGATAGCCATGTTAGATTGAACGTCAGTGGGGTCGTACTGCCGAAGGTGCTAATGGTAGCCTCTGGTGGTAACACAATCGAGTTGGGAGTCGATCCTGTATCCTGGTTTGGTGTTGGGAATTGGAAGATGGTTGGAGTTATGTTTGCAGATATCAATGGATAGTTTCGGTCGGACATGGCCATTCAGTTCGGGGACGGAGCTGAATCGTCCGGGGATTTGTGTTGGGATGGTTCAGTCTAACGGGAGGTCAGACCCTGCATAGGGTTTCAGTTTCCTTGTGGAACAGTAAGGGGTTTGTTCTTCCTCGGGTTGAAAGCTTCTGATTGGATTGCTATCTTGAGGAGATCGTTGTACGTTCTGAGTTTCCAATTTGTGCTTTAGAGCCCAAGAGTGTGGGCGAAGGAGTTGGCTCCATCGTTTATGAACCTTGGAATTTAGAGTTGTGAGGTTGTGATGGGATGCTTGAAGCGTAGGGCTTCTCGTCACCCTTCCAGACAGAGACTGTCGGGGAGCACCGAGATAGTGCTCAGGACGACAGATAAAATTTAGCAGGTCAGACAGAGTTTGCTTACGGCCCAGATTCGTAGGAAGGTTTATACAGACCGGCGATGTTCATAGCTAGAGTTCCAGGTTAGTGATGTTTTCCTCCTGAAGGTATCCCCATGGGACGAGGTGATCCGATTCATAATGGAGGCAAGCTGGGCCCTAGATGCATTGGTCCTTTCAAAGGGGTCGCTCGAGTGGGTAAGGTGGCTTATCGGTTAGATCTACCTGCAGAGTTAAGCCAGATTCATAACACTTTTAATGTGTACCAGCTAGGGAAGTGTGTAGCCGATGAGACATCAGTGGTCCCTTTAAAGGACATTCAGGCTGATGATCGGCTAAACTACACTGAGAAGCTGATAGCGATCTTGGATAGGAAGGTGAAGGTCTTGAGGAATAAAGAGGTCCCCTTAATTCAAGTTTAATGGCAGCATCAGAAGGGATCCGAGTGGACTTGGGTGCCGGAGTCCGAGATACGGGAGCAGCACCTAGAGTTGTTTCCGGAGGATGACTTCGAGGGCAAAGTCTGATTGTAGTGGGGAAGAATTGTAACATCCAGACTCCCAAGTATAATATTTAATTAATTTATATTCATGTTGTCAAAGAAACTCGATGAGTTGGAGGCCCCAACTCGCCGTGTAGAGAGTTTAAATGACCACGTGGTTTTTAGAGTCTACTTGGCGAGTTAGAGGACCCCAACTCGACGAGTAGGAGCTAAGTGTTAAAAACTTAATTTTCACTGTTTTTTCCCTATTTAAAGGATCATAAGCCTTCATTTTTCCATCCATTATCATTGTGACACACTGAGAGAAACCTTAAACGAGCTGTATTCATATGTGTGTGTGTGAGAGAGAGAGAGAGAGACAGAGAGAATGGCCAAGATTATATATTCTAGTGCATTTTTGGAAGGAGAATGAAGAGAAAAAGCCTTGGAACGAGAAGAAGCCATTGGATATGGTGTTCTTTCAGTGCTAGTTTCTATTTGGAGGTAAAAAACCACCACTTTGATCTTTGGCTAGAACTCATCACTAGGAAGTTTATGGCAATTTCCATCCTTTCTTTGGGTCCTTAAGTCGTTTTGAGCTTGTCATGGAGTTGAGATTTAATATCTAGACAGTATGAGGTCCCTTGGGTCTAAAGATTCAAGCTTTATCAAGCTATTGGACAGCTTTCATGCATCAAACCCTCTATAGAGTTTGTTTTGGCATTTTGGGCCTTAGATGACATGCATGGACATAAAGCTTGCAGCTTTACATGATACTTCAGCCTTAGAAGGATAGATATAGAGTATGGGGCCTTAGTTATGCTTAAAATGTCTGAATGAGAGAATGGACTAAAGAGACTCGACGAGTTGATGAGTGAACATGACGAGTTGGCTAGGGTTTTCCCCGATAGTCTAGATGCGGTACAACTCGGCGAGTTGGTGAGACAACTCGAAGACCTAAGTTGGATTTTCCCGATACTTCATAGAAAATGAAGGAACTCAGTGAGTCACATAGATGCACTCGACGAGTTCGTCAACATAGACTGTTGACTCGAGTGTTGACTTCCGATGACTTTTAGGGTTTGGTGAAGACATGGATTATGGAGACCATGGAGGGGTAAAATGGTCTTTCACCCTTTCTGAGAGTATAAAAGGGGTAGCCTAACATTTTAGAGTTGTTGTTATAAAGTGTTAATTAGAGATGATTATGATATGTAGGTGGAGTCTAGACCGATCGTTGAGTTCGACACCTACTTGCTTACTTACAAGGTGAGTCTTCTCACTATACTTACCTGAGTGGTAATACTGTAACATCCGATTTTTCTAGGTATATTATTTTATTTGTTTAACTTGAGAATTTTGGAAGGACTCTACGAGTTGGTTCATCAACTCGTCGAGTAGGGTCGCGGCTGATGACTAGGATTAATGAGTGGAAACGATGAGTCGAGGAGCCGACTCGACGAGTCAGCACTGGAGGAGGAAACCCTAATTTTCTCGTTTCTGGGTCTATTTAAAGGCACTTATAGCATCCTTAACCCCCATTAGTGTCATTCGTCCCTTGAGAGAAACCCTAGAGTCATTTGTGAGCAAGAAAGGGAAAGAGGCTAATTTGAGGTGATTTCCTTGAGAAGAAGATCAAGGGTGCTGCAAGGATCAAGGAGGAGAGTTTTTGGATCAATTTCATCTTCATTGCAAGCTTCAAATTTGGTATAAGCTCTTGCCTTCCTTATGATTGAATAGATTTTCTTTGGTTGTGAAGTTAGGGCTTGTATCACCATTTTGATGGGGTTTTGGGTGCATCCAAACCCTTTTCCGAGTTATTGTATAGATCTGGATCTTGTGAGGTCGAGAGAGCCAGAAAGTAGGAAGCCATGATTGAGTAACCTTGGAACTTTGAAGCTATGAAGCTTTAATGGAGTCATAATGGTATATAGAGCAATATACACCATGCATGAACCCCAAGATCAAATCTTTACATGACTTTTGGATGCTAGAAGGCTAGATTCATGAGTTAGAGTTCTACATCTGACCTCAGGAGGCCATATGAGCGATGCAATGGAGACGAATCGCCGAGTCTATGAGATGACTCGACGAGTCGGATCGGGTTTGACCCAGTACCATTGACCTAGAGATAACTCATTGAGTTGGAGGTCAACTGGATGAGCTAAGTGAGTCCCTATGAGAACAGTGAGAAATACGATTGGACTCGGCGAGTCACATGGGTGGACTCGGTGAGTCAGGTCAACCTTTTCTGTTGACTTCGTGTGTGGGTCAGTTACGAATTTTTGGGAAATATGGAGGGGTAAAAGGGTCTTTTACCCATCCCAATGGTTAGAGAATGAGCAAAGAGGGCTATAGTTGGAAAGGGTAAAAGAGTGTTATTAATTGAGATGCGCGTTTAATGTGTTAGGTGAAGGCTAGTCTGGATTATCAAGTGTGTATCTATTTCCTACTAGTCGTGTGGTGAGTCTTCTCACTATACTTACCTTGAGTGATAACCTACGTGTGACCAGAGGGTCTTATGTGCATACTCTGTGTTTAATATATCATGTTATTTGTGTATTGAGATATCCTATTATTGCTTGTGATATATATTCTATGTTTATTTGAGTATTAAGTAGAGGGATCAGAGGATCCAACCTGAGTTATGGGACCGGAGGGTACCACTGAGACACATTGACCAGAGGGTCTTATTGAGTTACAGCCTTGAGTGGCTAATGAGCTGTGTGTGTGGTATTCTGGGGAACTCACTAAGCATTTATGCTTACCATGTTATGTGTTATGTGTTTCTGGTACTTCTGAGGACCGCGGGAAGGCACCGACATGATTGTACACCTGCATCAAGAAGGAGTGATGACCTGGGATTTTGAATAAATTTTTTGAAAATTTTGTGGATAATTATTAACAGAGATTTTTGGAAAGTTGTGATATGTGTTTTACATTAATTTAAAATGAAAATTTTGGGTGAAAAATTTACGTTGTTACAAATACCGTGTGACGGGAGGGTCTTATATGCTTATACTGAGTTATGTGATATCATGCATTTGTCTTTGTGATTTATGTTGTATATTATTCTGTGCCATATTGAGTTAGGATCGGAGGGTACAACCCGAGTGTGAGACCGAAGGATCTTTACTGAGACACTTTGACTGGAGGGTCCTTATCGAGATATAGTCATGAGAGGCTAATTATTGTGTGTGGTATTTTGGGGAACTCACTAAGCTTCATGCTTATAGTGTTGTGTGATATCTGTTTCAGGTACCTCTCAAGATCGCGGGAAGACCCCGACTTGATTGTGCACACTTGTTAAAGATTATGTTTTTTAGGATTTTAGGATATTATCAAACATTTTGTTGTCTTGTGTTTTGACACTTGATACATTTGTGGTTTTTGAGAAATGTGATATTGTGTTTTATGTGATTTAAAAATGAAAATTTTATTTGAAAATTTACAGTGTTAGAGTTCCGCAGTACGTTGCGGATGAGGATATGAAGAAGACGAGGTTTCATGACATGGTGAGGGATGATATCAAGGAGTTTGTGAGCTTTTTAGGGTGCAAGACCTTGAATGATATGATTGAGAAGGCCTGTAAGTGGGATATCGAGTTGGAGCTTCGCACGAAGCATCGGAGTAGGTGCAGACAATAGTTAGCCAGGCTAAAAGGCCTAAGACTTCCGATTCACGCATCATAGGCCAACATTCATCATAGGCCAACAGTGGGGAATATCTATTGATGGGTTCAATATGTTTCAGTTGTGGTCAATCGGGTCACATGAGTAAGGATTGCCCGAAGTGCTCTGATTTGCTTTCATTGCAATCAGACCGGCGATAAAAAGGTCGATTGTCTGAGATTGACGGGAGGGGCAGGGGTGGCGCCTGCACCAGCCACCTTGAGGATTACTAATGGCCGCCAAGGCTAGGCGGATGCACATATGGTGAAGAGCAGCGTATTTCAGTTGACCATTGATGAGGCCCGTGTAGTACCCGATGTAGTTACTGGTACATGAATTATTTGTATCTTTTATTGGTTTTCTTATTTATGCTCATGTTCTATAGGACTTATATGGGGGCCTTTTTATTAAATGGAATGGATGCTCATGTGTTGTTTGATTCGGGTGCCACCCAATCCTTTGTATTTCTTACGCTTAGCATGAAGTTCAGTGATGCTCCCGGTATTTTGGGTTATCCATTGGAGGTCGAGATTGTTGATTATCGTTCTGTGAGTGCTTCAAGGGTTTATCATGGGTGTATCCTGAACCTATTCGGTGAGAGGTACTCTATTTATTTGGTGTCGATCCCTCTAAGAGGATCGAAGGTTATCAACGGGATGGGCTGGCTAGTCCCTAATGGGGCCATGATTAACTGTGAGCGCCAACTAGTGAGAGTTCGAACCCCAAATGGAAGAGAACTGGTTATTACTAGGGAGGGAGCTCTGCGTGGTCCTACTCTTTGTTCAGTTGTGAGGGACAGAAGATATCTTCAGCAAAGTTGTTTTGGGTTCCAAGCTTATGTTGCAGACACTCAAGTTGAGGGCACGACGGAGTTAAGTGGGGTGCCTATTGTTCGGGACTTCTCTGATGTATTTCATAAGGAATTGCAAGGAGTGCCTCCTGAGAGTTAGGTCAAGTTTCGAATTGATCTGGTTCCTGGTACAGCTCTAATAACCAAGGCACCATATCTCTTGGTACCACTAGAGATGCAGGAGTTCTCTACGCAGCTTCAGGAGCTACTAGAAAATGGATTTATTCGGCCGAGTAGCTCGCCTTGGGGATCACCGATCATGATCTTGAAGAAGGATGGTTCACACAGGATGTGCATTGACTACTGGGAGTTGAATAAGCTAATGGTGAAGAGCCGTTACCTACTCCTAGAAAATGGATTTATTCGGCTGAGTAGCTCGCCTTGGTTCTCTAAGATTGATTTTCGATTAGGCTACCATCAGATGAGGGTCAGGGATAATATCAAGACTTGTTATGGTCATTATGAGTTTGTGGTGATGCCATTCGGGCTCACAAATGCACCATCAACGTTCATCGACCTCATGAACTTGGTTTGCATGTCGATGTTGGATCGTTCGATGATAGTATTCATAGATGATATTTTGGTCTACTCCAAGACCAAGGAGCAACACAATGAGAACTTACGAGAAGTCTTGGAGACTCTACAGAGAGAAAGGTTGTATGCCAAATTCTCCAAATATGAGTTATGGTTGCTTGAAGAGCAATTTTTGGGGCACATCGTCAACTAAAAGAGTATCTTGCTTAATCCGGTCAAGAGCGAGGCTGTGATGCAGTTGGAGATTTTGAAGACTCCATTTGAGGTTCGGAGCTTCCTCGGTCTTGAAGGGTATTACCGAAGATTTATCCAGGATTTTCTCTAAGATTACAGTGCCATTGACTCACTTGACGAAGAAGAATGTTACTTTTCGATAAGGGTCCGATCAGTAGTTGGCTTTTGAGACGCTGAGACAAAGATTGTGCGATGCCTCGATTCTCGCACTACCCAAGTGTATGGATGATCTTGTGGTTTATTGTGACACTTCTATATTAGGTTTGGGAGTTGTCCTTATACAGAGGGGTCATGTGATTGCTTACACTTCGAGGCAGCTGAAGCCTCATGATACTAATTACCAAGGTTGTAAAAATCGTTTGGCGGTAGCTCGGCGGTCGACTGGGGTCAAACGATTAATCGGTTTGGCGGGAATTAATCGGAGGATTAATCGGCGACCATAAATTACGAATAAAACTATTTTAAAACTTAATATATCCTAAGAAAAAAATAGTATTTGAAAATTTAAATTTTTTAAATTTTGAAAATTTGAAATATTTGGTATAATATTTGAAAATTTGAATATTTAAAAATTTAAAATTTTAAAGTTTTGAAAATTTTGGTATAATATTTGAAAATTTGAATTTTTTTTAAATCTTCCCGCCAAGGACCGCCGAGGACCGCCTAGCCCGAGTTTGACCGATATTGACCAATTTCCGCCTAGCACACCTAATCGTAATCAGTTGCAGACCGCCTAGAGCCTAGGCGCCGCCTAGACCGATTTTTACAACACTACTAATTACCCTACACATGATTTGGATTGGGGACTGTAATTTTTGCCCTTAATATTCGGAGGCACTATCTGTAAGGGGTCGGGTGTACTATTTACACTAACCACAAGAGTTTGAGGTACCTGATAGACCAACTGAATTTGAATATGCAACAACAAAGATGGTTGGACGTGGTAAAGTATTATCATTGTGAGATCCTGTACCACTCTGGGTAGGACAATGTGGTGGTCGATGCCTTGAACCGCAAAACAGTGAGTGCCCGTATTGGGGATATTTTTTTGAAGATGTTTATGATTTCGCCTCTGTTAGATATGATCAAGAAGGCTCATGTGTAAGGACTGAAAAAGGAAAACTGGAAAGCGGGGAGGATCAGAAGGCAGATACCATTATTTATTAGAGAAAGCCAAGGGTTATTACCTCAGTGTGGTAGAGTTTGGGTTCTGAAAACTGGTAGGGTGAGACAGATAGTTCTGCAAGATACTTATAAGTCAAAGTTTTCAATCCATCCGGGGGCCATGAAGATGTATCGAGATATGAGGTTAAATTATTGATGGCCCTCTATGAAAAGGGAGATAGCATGGTTCGTGGAGCGGTGCTTGACTTGCAAGAAAGTCAAGGCCGAACATCTGAGACCCCATGACAAGATGCAACCATTACCCATTCCCATGTGGAAATGATAAACGATTACCATGGATTTCATCACAAAGCTGCCAATGAAGACACGTGGAGTTGATTCTATCTAGGTCATTGTTAATAGGTTAACCAAGAGTGTACATTTCATACCGATTGCCGAGAGTATATCCGATGAGAAGTTAGCTGACATTTACATTTGGAAGGTGGTGGTTCAGAACAGGGTGCCAATTTTGGTGGTTTCGAACCGGGATGTTCGTTTCACCTCTAGGGTTTGGAGGAAGTTTCATGATAATTTAGATACTCAGTTGTATTTTAGTATAACATACCACCCCCAGATCGATGGATAAAGCGAGTGTACGATTCTGACACTCAAAGATATGCTTCGGGCGTACATTTTAGATTTCGGAGAGAGTTGGGATATTTACCTTCCACTGGCCAAGTTCACCTACTACAATAGTTTTCATGCTAGTATTGATCGACCACCTTTTGAGATGTTGTATGGGAGGAGATGCAGAACCCCAGTTTGCTAGGGGGAGGTCGGACATCAGGTCATGGGGAGTACTAAAGTAGTACTCAAGACCAACGAAGTGATTCAACAGGTACACAATAGGTTGCGAGTCGCACAAAGCTATCATAAGAGTTATGCAAACCGGCAGCGATCAGATCTCGAGTTCCAGGTAGGGGACTTAGTGCTTCTAAAGGTGTCACCTACTCACCTTGGAAAGGTGTCATCCGATTTTGGAAGTGGAGAAAACTGGGCCACCAATCTATTGGTCCCTTTAGGGTTACCTCCTGCATGGGAAAGGTTGCATATCAAATGGATTTTCCTGATGAGCTTAGTCAAATCCACAACACCTTCCACGTTTCTCAGCTTCGGAAGTGGGTGGCCGATGATTCTGTGGTTGTAACTTTGGATGATATTCAGGTTGATGATCGCTTGAATTATGATGAGAGACCAGTAGTAACCTTGGATAAGAAGATAAAGGCCTTATGCAACAAAGTAGTGTCTTTGGTCAAGGTCTAGTGGTAGCATCGGAAGTATTCCAAATGAACGTGGGAGCCCAAGGTAGAGATGCGAGAGCACTACCTTGATTTATTCACAACAATGGACTTTGAGGACGAATTTTGATTCAAGTGGGGGAGATTTTAACACTAGTATTCCAATTATGTTCATTGTAACCCAACTCTTAAAAGAAATTGCAGATATGATCCCTACGTTGGGCGTATGAGGCAAGTACGTCGGGCGCAAGTGTACAAAGGTGGATCGTGGATCTGGCATGTATGCTGAGTGTACATGCATGTATGTTGGGCATATATAAGCAGTGAACAAACCCTAAATTTTAGGGTTTGGACTCTATTTAAAGAACATTATGGCTTTTTACCATTTCTTAACTATAGCCTCCATCCCTTTAAACCCTGAGATCAAAAACCCTAGACCTAAGAGTGATATTTGAAGCTTTTGAGTGAGTTTTTTGCATTCTTGTTTGTGAAGGAAGATCATCAAAGGAGTGGTGTTGTTCTCAAGCCTTTGGATCTAGCAACTACTCAACCTTGTGCATCTTCTAGAGGTATAAAGCTCCAACCTTGATGTACATTTCTTTAGATCTTGTTCAAGCTTAGGATTTTGCACCTTTTTGTCCCAAATCTTGATCCTTATGAGTATGGAATACTCCAGGACCTTTAAGTTGTCATTTCAAACATTTTAGGATGTATTTAGTCAAAAAAAATGCAAGCTTGGATGTTTTTTCCCTTACATGCATGAGTTATGGATGTCTTAATGATTTAAGAAGTTAGGGTTTTTGGATATGAGCACTTAATAGCCATGCAAGTTCAAAAAGTCAGAAACTTTGTGGTTAAGGACATCATTTGGCGACTAGATCTAGATTTTGGACGAAAATGATTAAGGGATTAAGCCCTTATTAGGAAGAAAAGGTGGCAGACGGATATGCCGAGCATACCAAATGGTACATTGCACTTACGTGATCAGCTCCCCGACTTCTAGTCAATGCGGAGTATGTCATACGTATGAGTTGAGTACGACCACCGTACTCATGTGAGTTAACCCGATTGACTCGGTTGACTTGACCAATATTGAACTAAGTTTGACCTAGGGGTATTTTGGGTATTTTGAGCTGTAGACCGAGTATTGGTCACTGTTATATGTAAAGGTGACCGGTAGAGTCTGTATTTGGAGCAATGTGTTGTTGCAGCTATTTTCGTCTATTCTTGAGGTGAGTCTCCTTACTGTATCCATGGGTCGAATGCATCAATGTTGGTCTATTATTTGGCTATGTAGAATTCTAGCTGTTATATGATATATATTTGTGTGTGATTGGATTGAAATACTCCCAAGGGCGGGGCCATTATTATATGATTGGGTTGAAATAAACCCCATGGTGGGGCCCATTATCATATTATCATATTGAAATACTTTGTCGGGTGGGGCCGACTATTGTTTGTCGGGTGGGGCCCACTATGGCATGTTCGAGTTGAAATATACCCCACGGCGGGGCCCATATTTGTTTATTGGGTTGAAATATACCCCAGGGGTAGGCCCAGTTGTATGTTTACTATGTGGTACTTTGGGGGAACTCATTAAGCATCGTGCTTATAGTTTATGTTTATGATTTCAAGTACTTCCGGTACAAAGGGGAAGAGCCCGACATGATGGCACATTATCCTCCCCTCATGATTTCTGCATTTTTTGGATATTATTACTATGATAAATTTGATATTGTATATTATGAATGTTTTGGAACAATTTGATGATTAAAACTATTAATTTTAATTTGAAAATTTATATCATACTTTTAGGATGTTACATATTTCCTTTACCATAATCGACTTTGAGTTTTGGATTTCTGAAATGAGGTTAATAATGGTTTGCTTTTTATGTTTGAATTAATATAATTTTGAAGTTGGTATTGGTGATGGGTGGTTGCAGGAGGTAAACTGATGTTAGAGGCAAATTTGGTGCTCTTTAAAGTTTAAACTCTGATGAGATAAGAAATGAAGAATAATGGGAACCAAAACTATTAAACTCGATGTGATATCAAGATAATATGATCATAATTTTGAAAGTACATTGTTATTATTATGGGGAATTAAGATGCAAATGTCCATATAGATGCAACAAGTCTTAATGTGGTGTGCCCACAACTGTTTAGATGCTTCGTAATTCTAGTGTGGCCTCTTTGATCCAGTACTTTTTTGGATCTAATGCTCTAAGTTGCTACTTTTGGTGCTATCTCTCTTCCTGGTTGATCTATATAATGAATATAGTTTATATCCCAAAAAAAATTTTATGTTTTGTATTCTATTTTGTCCCACTTGTATTGTTTTCAAGTGTTATGTTGGTTTCTTAATTTAATACACACCTTGTCGTTTGAAAAAAAATAATAACAATAAATAAATAAAATAATTAAAACGATAAACAAGAATATATTTTAAGTTCGTCAAAGACCAAGAGCGAAACAAAATCAAATTATAAGGAGAGTACGAGTTAAAATTATAAATTGGAAAACACACATTCATGTAATTTACTTTAAACCTTATTTGGTTCGACTAGTTATTTATTTATTTAATTTAATTTAATTGGTGAATTAATATATACATGAAATTGCAACTAAGAGCTCTTTTATACGCGTTGTTTAGTTTTGAATTTTTCCAACAACCCTCCTGTGGATAATGACCAACAAAAAAAAAGTATTTAATAACAAATTCGAATGGTATTTTAGTTTGTTTTGGAAGTAACATAAATTGGAATGATATTAATAACTACCCTCTTACCTTAACACGCCGGTACTACATGTAGAAAATGGAACATATTCTCTTACGAATAATAATAAGTTTCTCATTCTTTTTACTCAAACCAGTCGCCAGTGTCAACGACGACTGCTTGCCGTCCTCTGCATGCGGCCCCCACGAACCAGATGTTCGGTTCCCGTTCCGTATCGTCGGCCGACAACCAGCCCGGTGCGGTTTCCCCGGTTTTGACCTCTACTGTAACGAACTAAAACGAACAATCATCCGACTTCCATCATCCCGCTCATATATCGTCAACAGAATTTCCTACGTTTCACAGGTTCGTTTCCAAAACATTACCCAAAAAGTAGTTTACATCACGTCTCTAATCAGAGACCTGTAAACGATTCACAGATCATCTACATAGATCCGGAATTCTGCCGACCAAATGGAATAATCAACGTCAATGTAACCGACACGCCATTCAGTTACAGTATCTTATGGATGAAGAGCTACACTTTTTACAACTGCTCCTTACAGAACTCCGGTTTCATGTACCCCGGCGTGCCGTTCCCTTGCTTGAGCAGCGGAAATTACTCTGTATTTGCTGCGTCGATCGATTCTCGTTCTATGCCTTCGATTTGTAAGGTTATGAAGACGATCATGGTGCCGATCAGGTCAAACAGCGACATAAGGGAGGGATTGGAGTTGGTGTGGTTCACTCCGTCCTGCGGATCTTGTGAAAAGAAAGGCGACGTCTGTGGATGGAGGAGTGATGATGGACATATCATTTGCGTTAGTTCTTCTTCTTCTTCCCGTGGTAAAGTTTCTCTTCCGACTCTTTCAGTACATACTTTTATGCATGAAGTACTACTTGTTAAGCCTGAGAGGTTCATCCAATCCATAGGTTTCACATTTGTTATGCATACAGTTTTTTTTACTAATGGTTACGTTGTGAATGATTCCTTGGGATACATGTAGTACGTAGTTTTATGCATAAGGTACACATTGAGTTAAGGTAAAGAAGATATATTAAAAACATTTTTTTTTTCATATTTTAAACATTTTTTTTTTCATATTTTAATTTATGAAATCGTAAATTTCAAATAATATTATGTATATGTGGAAAAACATTATACCTAATAATAGTCTCCTACACTAACAACTAAGTCAAAAATGACGTCTAAAATGCAATTGCTTGGAATTTAAAATGAGGAAAAACTAAGTACTATCATATTAGGATAGTGTGGGGTTAAGGTACATTGAGTTGAGGTAAAGAAGATATATTAAAAACATTTTTTTTTTATATTTTAATTTATGAAATGGTAAACTTAAAATAATATTAGGCCGGAGGGAGTGGTGCCACCGAAACCGCACTCCCTCCCCCGCCACATCAGCGCCATGTCATCTTTTACCACTTAAGTGTGGTTTCTTGCCACACCAAGGGTGTGGTGCCACACTTTTCATTTTTTATATTTTTTTGTTTTTTTTTAAGTATTTTAATTTAATAAAACTTCTTTTTTTAAACTAATTTAATTTAATATACCTTTTATTTTAATAAAAAACATAATTCTTCATTACTCGAAAAAAAAAAAAAAACAGTACATTGCATTACCAAAAAAAAAAAGGGAAAAAAAACACACACACACATGACATTTAAATAACCCTAGAAACTTAAAAAACATAAAGAAAATAACTAAAGGAAACTACATAAAGTCGTTCTCCGAGAACTAATCTTCGGGGTCATCCGGTGGATCCAAATTAAGGTTAATGTTTTGAACCCCGTAAATGTATTCCACCAAGTCATTGCGAAGATTGTGAAATGTTTCGGTGCAACGTATCTCTGCTCTCCTGTTTATATACTCTTCGCCACCAATTTCTATTGGCTGTGTCTCTGGTATGATTTCTTCCTCGTCAAACGCACATATCGCTCTTCCTTCGTCTTCAATAATCATGTTATGCAATATAATACACGTATACATGATTTCTTGAAGTTTTTCCTCGCCCAAATAAGCTGCTGGTTTTTTCAGTATGAACCACCGTTTCTTCAGAGCTCCAAAAGCACGCTCACATCCTTCCTAGCTCTTTCTTGAGCTCTCTTGAATTTCTTTCGTCTAGAACCATGTGGAGCTGAAAACGACTTAACAAACACAGCATACTCAGGATAGATTCCATCGACCAGATAATAACCATACTTATATGGCATTCCATGCACTTGAAAAGAAGAATCTGGTGCGGATCCATCGTATATGTTGTTAAATATTGGTGAACGGTTAAGAACGTTGATGTCGTTAATCGAACCAGGAGAACCAAAAAAAGCATACCAAATCCACATATCTTGTGATGTAACTGCTTCAAGTACCACCGTTGGGTGACCATGATCACCTCGTGTAAATTGCCCATGATATGCTGTAGGGCAATTTTCCCATGCCCAATGGAGACAATCTAAGCTTCCTAGCATTCCAGGAAACCCATGCACACTAGCATGCTGAGCTTGCAATTGCAAGATGTCATTACGTGTAGGCTTACGTAAATATTTTGGACCATAAAACTGAATGACAGTTTTGCAGAAAAATGGAGATTGTCTCGTGCTGTCCTAGCAGACATCCTAAAACTTTCGTCTAACGCATCAGGCGGAATGCCATATGCTAACTGACGAAGTGCGGCCGTGCATTTTTGTAACGGAGTGAAACCGGGTGTACCTCTAGCATCGTAGCGTTGTTGGAAAAAACTGCACTCCCTCGTTACATCTTCAACTATACGTTCGAATAAACCTTTGAGCATTCTGAAGCGCCTACGAAAATAATACCCTTGGTAAGTGGCATTCTCTGCAAAATAGTCTTGCACCAAACGTTGGTTGGCTTCTTCACGATTTCTGTAAATGTATCTTCGTGTTCTCTGTTGAGAACTTGCAGCTGCGTTGTTACATACAACGTTGTATGTTTGTTCTGCCATTTGAACACACGCAATAGCGGTATCAAAAATAGTCTGAAATTCTTCAGAAGATGACATTTTTTGGAGAGTGGTGATTTTAAAAAAAAAAAAAAAAAATTTGAGAGAGAGAAGATTGTGTTGTGAAAAAAATTAAGTTTGATATGTGTATATATATAGGAAGGAAAATTAAAAAAAAAATAAAAAAATAAAAATAATAAAAAAAAAGACGAAATTAGCGTTCAACGGTCAAAAATTTGACCCACCAATCAAAATTCGCGGTCTTCAAAAGCCGCACTGCGGTCTCAATGGCAGGAAACCGCACCCTGGGGGCGGTGTTCCCTGCTGATGTGGCACCAAGGTGCGGTCCCAAACCGCACCATACCCTCTAGTCTTATGTATCTTTAGAAAAACATTATATATACTTAATAGTCTCCTACACTAACAAGTCAAAAATGATATCTAACATGCAATTGCTTGGAATTTAAAATGAGGAATAAGTAAGTATCATGTTCATTATGTAGTTTATTTTTTTATTTATTTATTTTTTTTTAACATGCTAGTAAATAGACTTTTCTACCATGAAAAGTCAATATATGTTGCATTGAATTCGATTCTCATTTTTTTTTAAACAACAAACTAACTATAATCTACTCCTAAATAACAACATATATCTCCACCGAGACTCGAACCCCTAACCTCTCCTATACCGTTAGGCCATTAACCCTTTGGTTTCTCTTTTTAATACATGTTTTTTGTATATAGGTATTATGGGGATTGCTAAATACGGTTTATTCATAGGCATCGGTGTACCTTCATTAATATGTATTATTGGACTTGTATGTTATGCATCTTTTAAAATGCAAGGTTATGACAACCCTAGTAACCAAAGCATTAACATTTCCTCAACCGGAATCATCCCACAATTGGCCTCAAGAACAGGCTTAGATTGGCACACAATCGAGTCCTACCCAAAAACCGTGCTTGGAGAGAGTTTCAGATTGCCTAACGATGATGTTACTTGTGCTATATGTCTTTCTGGTTACAAGCCTAAAGATTCGTTGAGGACAATCCCGGAATGTAATCACTATTTCCATTCCGAATGTATTGATGAGTGGCTCAAGTTGAATGCCACCTGTCCGATGTGTAGAAATACATCAGAAGGTTCGGCATTGGTTACGATTCGGCATTGGACACAACTTGGTCATCAACATCAACAAGGTTGAGCTCCGTAGAATCATTGTAGAGAGCAAATAATTATGAATTTTGTTACATTTACATGTATATTTTTATTTATAAAGGTCATATGGTTAACTCTTAAGAAATATAAAAAACGATAAATTATATCAGACTCTTAAATTTGCATCTATCTGAGTGTTAGTATAACATGTCTATGTGTATGCCCATCTCATAGGCCTTGTGTTTGCAACCCATTTGTGTATATTATAGTCTCATATATTGATAATTAGATTATGACCCGCGTTAAATGCAGGGAACATAAATTAAATACATACAATATTAATAGATAACATTGTCTTAGGTGAAATTTTAATAAAAAAAAATGTTAGTTAGATTTATTTTTAGAGTTTTTAAACCAAACTTATTAAATAAAAATATTTAAAATTTATATTAGAGCAATTTGCTTTTTTAATACAATATTTTTTAACATAAATGATCTACGTGATCTTTGTTTTATCACAACATGATGCAACTCTTTGACTAAAACATGTTGCATAGTAGCTTTATCAATTGACTTTTTTTGGTGTACCAACTCCCATGAAGGCTCATATGGCTCTTCTTATATTAGTCCTATAAAACCGAAAGCAACAATAAGTTGTTGTATGTACCAACAACGTTAAATTCCACAAAGAAATTCGATAAACATTACAATAAAAAGTGCATTGTCAAAACTATAAACATCAAATTCAGACATTGTAATTTGGTCAATTTCTAAAGTATTTTTTCTTTATAAGAATTAAAATATGATTTTTTTTAGGCTACACCCAATCATACATACATATCTTCCGATCGAATAAATTATTACAAAAAAAACATGTAATGAACAAAAATATAATATTAGTTTCATAATTTGTCAAATGTTAACACTAATAAATAATAATGAACTTTTACAAATCTTGCATTTTGGTCACTGAATCCAACGAACAAATGCAATTCAGTTTAGATGACTGATTCAAGAAGTGCATCCATGACTTTTTGTAGTTGATTTTAAGGAAATGTTAAAACCTACTGAGATACGAGGGAACGGTCTATAAGGCTACGGTTGGTTTCTAGAGGGCAATACAAATTCAAAATCATTAGCACATCTTTCCACCCTGCTTCAATTTTTAAATTTATATAAAACTTGTCAAAAAAAAAAAAAAAGACCTAGAAAGGTATGAGAAATAATTTTTTAATTTTATTTACACTTGGACATGTACTATAATTTGATTAGTTAGTGCATAAATTAAACTATAGATTATGAAATTCAACAATTATTTAAATTTATTTACATTTGATTTAACAATAGAAAATGGACAAATTTATAATAATAAAAATATGTTTAATTCAACAAATTTGCTATCAAAATTAATGGAAATATGAGTTTCTTGAATAAACAAATCAAATATACAAAAACGATATAAACAAAAAAACAAAGAATTGAGTAAAAAACATTTGAAGATCACGTCAAAAAGGTGTGAGCAATAACATCTTTTTGGTATTTTTTAATATAGTCATGATTAATCTTTTTTATCTTTAAAATGATAAGTACAAGTGTGTAGAGAAAACAAATTCATAATCATAAAAATATGTTTAATTCAACAAATTTGTCATCAAAATTAGTGGAAAATAATTTTGTCGAAATAATCAATTATTAAGTATGTAGGATATTATCACTAAGGGATTTAGAGTTTTGCATCATCATTAAGTTTCAATATAAACATCAACTAATGCTCATCATTTTCAAGTAAAATTTTCTGCAATTTAAACTTAATTATAGTAAATCTAATCAATAACATTATAAAAAAAGTGTAACGTTAAGAATATATATATACAATTATTGAGTTAGATAGATGGAAATCGAACGATTGTAATTTAACATTTATATAACCAATTATTACTTATAAAACTGGAAGTATTTATTATATTAATAATATTTAAATGCAAGGTAATTGTTTTTCCTTTGATGAGTTTTGGTACCATCGATGTACACTAAGAAAGAAATTTTGAATTTTATTTTAGGGATAGAGGAAATTGGTGAAGGTTTGAGCAGAAACATTGATGGACATCGTGTTTGACCGAATTATTAATATGCTTATTTAATGGGTTTTTCAAAAAAAAAAAAAAAAAAAAAAAACCGCTAAACGGGTTAGAATTTTAAAGCGAAAAGCTATAAATAAGGGAGTTAAATTAGGAAGAATATTAATTAAAAAAATTGATATCTCGTATATAAATAGAATGATATGCTTCAATTGATAACATAATTGTTGAATTTAGAGATTGTAAAATTAAATGTAATTGTGCTTGAATTCTATTTGGTGAAGATGATATTCACAATTTGATCTAATGGTGAAAAACATAGGATTGAACTACAATCAATGGCCCAAATTGCTTTATTGGTGAATTAAGGGTTCTTGTTTAATAATATTTAGAGATAGAGATGAATGAAACTAATATGCTTAAAGTAGTTTGATTAATTTTTTTCATGACCTGTCAAACAGGAATATAGTAATAAGAACAGAGTAAATGGAGGAAATTTGAGAAGAAGAAGGAGAAGGAGAACATTGTAAATCGTAGAACTTGGAAAAAGAAATTGGAGAGAAGACCACTAAAGAAGAACGCTATAAATTGTTGGGCTCAATCCATAATCCAAATAATAACAACTTCAATGTAATCATATATAGGGTGTTTTTGAATAAATAAATCATTAACTTCCAAAAAAATTAGGATCCTAAGATATCGCCTTGGAGATTTTCGACTATTCATCTGAAAAAAAAAATATCGGTTATATTGATTGAAATTTCAAATTAATTGACTTACTTATTTAATTATTTTTAAAATTCAAACTATTATCTCAAATTGATTCATTTTACATGCGATATATTAAGAGAGAAATTATGAATAATATTTACTTTAATTTTGACTCTCAAATATTTTGCTCATTTAATGGGCTTGGATTAGATGTTATAGGTTAATAACTGAATTATTAGTATGCTCATTTAATGAGTTATTTCAAAAAAAAAAAAAAAAAAAAAAAAAGCTAAACGGGTTTGTATTTTGAAGCAAAAAACTATAAATAAGGGAGTTAAATTAAAAACAATATTAATTAGAGAAACTAATATATTTTATATAAATAGAATGATATGTTTCGATTGATAACATAATTGCTGAATTTAAAGATTCTTTAATTAACTGTAATTATGTTTGAATTATATTTGGAGAAGATGATACAAGCAATTTAATCTAACGGTAAGAAACATATGATTGAAATACAATCAATGGCCCTGATTACTTCATTGGTGAATTAAATGTTTTTTTTTTAATAATATTTGGAGATTAATGTGAAAAGATGTTCATGTGAATATAAATTTATAATAGGGTATCTAAGCAGTCAATATTGTGTATCTGTCTACCCACTACTAAAAAGCTATATGAATTCCTACGGAAACTAGTGACAAAAATTTTCTATTGGAAATTAGTGACGGAACTAACACTATAGCGATGAAAATAACTTCTATAGGAAATCCGTTAGTAACTATAGATTGAATATTGATAGATTTTAAACCAAATTAATGATTTGGGCTATCCGTCTGTATTACATCGGTGATCCGATAGATTTCTGACGGAAATGATCTTTTAGAAAATAAACTAACTTTTTTATTAGTAATATTATAAAAATAATTCAATTATTATTATTAGCATTAGTAATTAACCAATAGTTATTTCTGTTATTATAACTATATATATATATATATATATATATATATATATATATATATATATATATATATATATATATATATATATATATATAAAATTATTTAACTTTCTATTTTATTATAGTATTTTGTTATTACTTATAATTAATAATAATACATTACAAACGTAAATGTTCTTTTTAGAAAATAAATAATTTTTATTGGTAATATTATAAAAATAACTCAATTATTGTTATTTATATTTGTAATTAAATAACTATTAACTTTTATAACTAAAATATTATAATTATCAACCAAATAGTTCAACTCAGCTAATTATTATATTATTAGTATTAGTATTAGTATTTATATGCATTAAAAAAATTACCTATGAAACTATTTTTATAAAATAAATCAACTTTTTATTAGTATTATTATAAAAATAGTTTAAGTACTATTATTTGAATTATTAATTATATAACTATTTATATTTTTAATTAAAATAATATAATAATTATTTTTAATTATTATTTTTCATAACTAGTGGTATTTATAGTGGTGTTAATCATGATGATATATGCGAAATTGATAAGATTTAGTGAATCATGTCAGAATTATAAACATGAAGAACACAAGAGTAAATAAATTGTTTAAGCTCTCATTAGTTTTTAGAAAGAGTAAAATTAGGATTTCAATAATTCTCTCTCTAAACTAATTACTCTAAAGTTCTTCCTTAAATAAAATGAGTGTCACTCACTTCCTTATAAAGAAAGAAAACTCAAGTAACATCCATAAAAATCATGTCAAATTTAAAATTTTTAGAACATTTTCAAACCAACTATTATTACAAAACTTGTTTTCAAAATATTATAATGTAAGAGTATCCCACAATCAATTCATAAAATCATGAAATATGAGAAGTGTAAATACTCATTAAACCGAGTGATCTTGAAGAATAACTAGTTTGATAAGTCGGTTGCTTCGAGACACATGCTCGTGATTCATAACTTGCATCTCAAGTGGAGTATTTATTAACATATATATTATAAAATCCTAATTCTAATAAATAAGTAGAACTCTGCCACGTGTCAATCTATAAGACCCCCAAAATAGAATTTTCCCGCTCATTTTATTCATCTATATTTACGTAAATGTCATACAATCCAAATAACATTTCTGCTTCTTCATTCCCCATTGACCGAATCTCTCATATCTCTGATATCTCTTATTACTTCCTAAATTAGATTTTGGATTCAAATTTTGAAATCCTAAAAAGGTAGATATCCCTAAATCAGAAATTAATCACCCAAGTTTTTTGATGTTAGAATTGTTGATCAACAAGATCGAAACCAAAAATAGTTTAGGGTTTTGGATGGTAATCATCGCTGCTTTTCATCTTCCGTTACCGGCGACATAGCTCCCATCGATCAACAAAATCGTAATGACTAATCAAACATCGCCCTTTTCTCTTTTATACTCTTTGATTATTAACAAAGTTCCTAATTTTCTGCAAATTAGTTCATCCGATGATTTGCTTTCTGATTTTCACTCTTCATGATCATAGATGGTATCTAAAGAAATCAGCAAGCATTCCTCGATCCGAGAAATCCACAACTAATCACCGAGATTTTTTCATGTTTGAATCGTTGATTAACAAGATCGCAACAAACTTCATCGCAATCCACTCATTCCACCTCCTTATTTTTTTATAAGAAATCAGCAGATTCATTCCAGAAAGGTCTCTTTATACTTTTCTCTCGACAAAAGTTTAGGGTTTTGGATGGTATTCATCGCTGCCAACAATCTTATGTTAACTTTTGTCGATCAACAAAACCTTTTAATCTTCATGGAGATTTGGGTTATCTTCCTTGAGATCCGGTTAATAGTGGTTTGAGGGTATTAATTTTAACTATGGGCTTATATGAGGTATGAATCTGGATCTTTGACTCCATTTTGATTTTTATTATGAATAATGATTTTTATTTTCGTTTTTTACTGATTTAGAAACTATTTAATTGTATATATTGATTTCCAGGGTCTAAATGATAGTAATGATTGAGATATGAGCTTATCAGATTCAGAAATTGTTCAATCGTTTTCTTAGGTTCCAGCATCAATTATTTTGGTGATGAAGATAATTGGGTTTTCAGGGTGTATAATCCTTAATCAGTTAAAGCATGGGAAAAAAGCTAACAGTTCTTTGGAGTTTAAGGCTTTATGAAGCTTTTTTTCTTTATATCTAACAAATAAGTTATTGTTTTGACAATTGTATAGATAGTTTATTGATAGTTGTATAGATATGGAGTTTATTGATTATCAGTCTGGTTATCAGGTTCTTATGTTTTTGCTAATTATTAGGTTGGTTCCTTCACTTATATGTGTTCTTTTATTTTGTTGCACATTATGTGGTTACATCTACCAAGCACAACACTAACATTGTTATTGTTGTTATAGGATAACATAATGAAGGTATATCACGCATAATGGATGGTAAGTATTAAGAATGATCTTTTTTACCTGATATATAATGGGTAAAAGTAACTCTATGTAATCTCTGCAGTTTGATCATGAAACTGGTATTTTGAATTAACTATGTTTTGGTGAACACTAAAGGGGTCAACAAGAATTTATAAACATTGAATGGGTATCCTTCATCACATCTTTTTTTCTGATTAAAATGTCTATTTAAAATTATCATTTTTTTTTTTTGGTTTTCATGTATTTAAGCAGAAAGCTACGGTAAGTGCACACACACAAATAAGCTTGATCATTTTTGTAATGCTATTACATCCATTATAGCAATTCACTTTCAAAGAATAATAAAATACTTTTTGTTCCTTCTAAATTATCGGTTTAATCATTTCTGTCAAAGGGCAAAACTGTCATCTTTTTTTGGTTGATGATTTTTATTATGTGATTACATCCATTTAGATCAAATGCAATGTCATCAATCTTTTAAAACATTGTTTACGAATTGTTAATGTGTTCTTTAGATTCAACACCAATTAAGTGAAGAACACCTTTAAGGCGTCTAAAGGTATCATCATCTCTTCCTGTTCTTGATCACATACATATATGTAAGCTCAAAATTGTAACCAGAGATTTCAAGTGGTTGTTTCTTTTTGATTTATTGGGTTAAGCCGAAAAATCCGGTTTAATGTATTTAGAGTTTAAGATAGTAACCATTTAGCTATTTTCCATTCTTCTTTTTTCCTCTAAACTCCTATCATTAAAATTGATGATTACTAGAATTGATGAATATTTACTAAAACCTAACCATATATTTTTACAAAAAGTTTTTATTTTTTAAACTTTTATTTATTTGTTATAAAGGAAATGAGAAGCTTGGTAGTATGATTGAAGGCCAAACATTTACTATTGATAATTAAGTGATTGCTTCACATGAAAAAAAGATTAACAAAAAATTATTAGAATTTAGAAAAGTATGTTGTTATTTTGTGCATAACCAATTCTTACACTTGGAACATAAGATTTTGTTAGATGGGAAGATAATTAGACTACCTTAACAAAGGATGACAGTCCTTCAGCTCAATTTGAGCACAATATTTGATCACAAAAACTAGTGCAGAAATTGACAAAATGTTGAAGCTTTTTACATAATGTTGCACATAATAACATAAAAAGTCAAAGAGAGGTTTCAATATTTGTTTATTTTAGTGCTTTTACATTAATATAGCAACTAATTAAAAAAATTATAGCATTGTACTTTGAAAATACATTGTTGTAATTGTTATCTTTTACTTTTGGTTATCCAAATTATAACAATGTACTTTCAAAGTATAATACTATAATTAGGAATCTATCATTTGGCAATGTACCTTCAAACAAGTCATCCAAAATTTAATGTTTTATAATTAGGTTTGTCACTAAAATGTCAACCCTTTCAAACAATATGAATATTAGTTCTTAGTTTTTATTGATATACATATATTTGAATTTTGTTATTTATTTTTTATATTAAGTCATTTACTATGTATTATTGTTTATCTAAGTAATCAGCCCCGTGTATTACACGGGTTTTCACCTAGTTGTTTAATATAATGTTCAAAATTTTCTATATTTCTATTTATTTCAATTTCATTTTGAACCATAAGTTTACAGATAGGAGTTAATGAGTTATACTCTCAATTACACCTTTAAACTTTACAAAAGTATTTATTGTTGAATGAATCATGAAAATTTTATGAAAAAATTTCGATATATTTTATAAGTGTTGTCATTTTATCAATACTATCCTCTAATTGGGCATCTAACAATTCAAGTCACATAATTGTTATTGTCATAAACAATGATGTAGTTTAAAAGAATATTAGAGAGTGTGTCGTCGTTCTAAAAAAATCTAACGTATTTAAACCCGTCAATGTTTTAAATATTTCACAAATACTAATTAAGACAATGTTAGATGTTGGAAAATAAGTTAGTGATAACACGTTTTTTTTTTTTTTTTTTGAACGGCAGCCGAATATATTAAACACAGATCAAAACAAAACTAACAAGAAGCTAGCTACAAACACAAATTAAGGCAGTATTTGGTTTTGTAACCACTCAACCCAATTGATCCTAGCTACAAACACAAATTAAGGCAAGATTGGGTTTTGTTACCACACAACCCAATTGATCCTAGCCTTAGAGTTACGAAAAGAAAACCAATGAAACGAAGATTCAATTTTGATAACATCATTGTTGCTTGATAATTTGTTAGAACCCAATGAAACGAAGATTCAATTTTGATAACATCATTGTTGCTTGATAATTTGTTAGAACTACTTACACCTGCACACACTACTTTACTCTTAAATCTATACATTTTGTCCACAACGAAGACATGAACCTCAACCTTTAGTTGATGGACATTTATCCGTAAACTCAAGAAACTCCAATCCAAATTGTGAAAAAAAAAAATTCAATCAATGGGGTATTTTCGCCTTGGGGATAGTAGGGAAGATACTCTTTACAGTTGTAGAGACCGCTCTACACGGACCTAAAACCGTTTTATTGTCGTTACATTCAAAAAGTGACCGTTGAGTTGGGTCCAGATCCGGATACGTATGTGGATTCAGACCATCTTAGACCAATTCTAACTATGTTTCTAGACCGGTTCAAAACCGAAACGACCCGTCTTTAGACCAACTTTAGATTGCAATAAGACCATTCAGTACAGTACATCAGAGACCGACTTGATACCATGGATCTAAATTAGACCAAGACCAAACAGTCCTAAACAACTCCAGTCTTGATTTTTCTTTTTCCAAAATCACTGTGAGCCAGGCCTTATTATCATCTAGCATAACCCCCATCCTATTTGATGTCCCCACGACAACAAACCCTACGTTTTCTTCTCATCAATTCATAAATACTAATACAACGTGAATTTTAGACAGTGCATTAAGAATACGTGTACAACAATTGTGCAAGTTTTTACGATATTTCTTATAGAAAAGTAAATTGTTCGGTTTAATTAGGAAGGTTGTGATATGCAATTTCAAAAACTAGAGTAAAATAAATTGTATCACCAAAGAATTAAAAACAACTTTTGACAATATACCATATACTCGTATAGGAAATTAAGAATATGATTAAAACATTCTTTAAGAAATGTGATTCGTGGATATTAGTTAACATGTCACCAGTTTTCTATGAATTAACTAATTAGTAATTACTAATTAATGGAAAGTTTCATGGATTTTGACAAGTGTCACAAGTTTGTTACGATCAGAATTATCTGAGAGAAATTTGTTATGATCAGAAAATCTCTCTCCGTCACCCTCCTTCCCCCCGTCGCCACCTACAACCTACTTGCATTAACTACCTCCGCCGCCGCCGATCACCAATAAGTCGCTGTTATATATTCAATTGTGCGTACATATACGCGATTAGAGAATGGAGCCGGAGAAATTTATAGTAGAGGTTGAGCCGGCGAAAGAGGCGAAAGATGGAAAGCCGTCTATGGGACCTGTTTACCGTAGTGTGTTCGCTAAAGACGGTTTTCCGCCTCCGATTGATGGTTTGAATTCATGTTGGGATATTTTCCGGTGAGCGTTTGTTTAGATTTGCACTTTTTCGTTGAATTATGTATTTGATAAAACTGCGTATCGTTCCGATTAACGTAAACGGATCAATGTGATCGTGCATGTCGTTCGTTACGATTGATATCATATACTTGCTTCATAGTAATAAAATTTCGAAGCACATTACCTAGATTTCATTCCGGAGATGAATAATTTTGGACAAACCGTAGACACAAATGCAAATAGGCCATGGTTCTAAGCATCTTTTGCACAACCTCATTCTTCCTAACCTAATGTTTGCATTGCATTTCGCAAGTACGATTTATGAGAATCCAAAAGCTAGATAAGATGATATGAAACGTCAACATATCTTTCGATTTTGTAAAAGAACTTGGAACATCATATGGCATTCGTGATCTGAAATTGGATTTGGAGCTCTTGTATCAAAAACTTTTTTCTCCAACATTAGTGCTCTAATATGCATTTACTTGAACTTGGCATGACTAATCTGTGACTCTATATTAAGGTTTTGACTTGATACACTTTCAAACCGATTAATTGAAACAAGGAAAGTTGTGAACATGCATTAATACTGGAATTCTAGATAGCTTGTTCAAGTCCTTTTCTACACTCTGTATAGTATATATGCCAACCATATAATGAGAGTTGTATGCCCTTTCTTTTAGGATCTTTTAAAATGTTTGTTTGGACATGTTGCAGCCTTGCTGTGGAGAAATATCCGGATAACAAAATGCTTGGGACCCGTGAGTTTGTCAATGGAAAGGTATAACACTTCAACTGTAATCATGATACTGTTCTCTATCTGTCAGAGTGTGAGATTTTAATTTTTATATTTCTGTCTTTCAATTGGCAGCATGGGAAGTATGTGTGGTTGACTTACAAACAAGTATATGACAAAGTGATACAGCTTGGGAATGCTATACGTGCTTGTGGAGTTGAGCCAGTAGGTGACCTTCACCTTCCTATTATAGTTTCTATAACACATTCTGGGATCTGTATTTCATTCAGTTTACTTATATGTTCATGCTTGCTTACAAATTACAAACATTAATTGGTGATGTTAGGGAGGAAAGTGTGGTATTTATGGTGCCAATTGCACAGAATGGATAATCAGCATGGAGGCATGTAATGCTCATGGCTTGTACTGTGTACCATTATATGATACATTAGGTAACTACTTCAATGGTTCTTCTTATATATCTTTAATTCCTATCAACCCCTTTCTTTTTTACTTTTATTTCATACATATGTATTATAGGATCGAAGTGATGTAGATTTTAAATGATCTGTTTTTATGTAGGTGCTGGTGCAATTGAATTTATCATATGTCATGCTGAGGTTACAATTGCTTTTGTAGAAGAAAAAAAGATTAACGAGGTAATTATTTGCATTGATTAAGATTCTCATTACATTTACATAGGAGGTCATCTGTTAGCAACTCTTTCGGGAATTTTTTTATAGAAATTAAGTTGTTATACTCTGTAGAAAACAAAATCTATATATCTTAAAAGATTTATCAACTTATCAGTAACATCTGTTTGTTGGTTCACAGTTGTTAAAAACATTTCCGAAAGCTGGAGAACATCTGAAAAGTAAGTTACTTATAGTGTCTATTTTTGGAACATTAGTAAGATATACTAATATTTCTGTGCTTCCTCTAGCAATTGTGAGCTTTGGACAATTTACTCCTGAACAAAGGGAACAATTCAGTAAATTTGGTTTGGCAATACATTCATGGGATGAGTTTTTGTCACTGGTAAGTTTTTTTTTTCCCTTCTGTTTATGTGAGACTGTTTCTGATTATTGTGTGTATGTCGTATTGGGTTGAAGGGTGAAAACAAAAAGTTTGATCTGTCAGCGAAGGACAAAGATGACATTTGTACAATCATGTACACGAGTGGAACAACAGGTGATCCTAAGGGTGTTCTGATTTCCAATAAGAACATAGTCACACTGACAGCTGGCGTCCGGCGTTTGCTAGAGTCTTGTAATGAAGCAGTGAGTTCTATATATTACTCTATACCCTTTCAGTGAGTGGATTCAACACCTGTTTATGATGATAAGAAAAAATATAAGATTTTGAAATTTTGACTTTGGGAATTGTTACAGTTGACTTCAAGTGATGTGTATCTCTCATTTCTACCTCTAGCGCATATATTTGATCGGGTGATTGAAGAGTGTTTTATATATCATGGGGCTTCAATAGGATTTTGGAGAGGGGTAAGTAAAATGATCTTTTTATATCTATCTCAATAGAAATATAGAATAGATTCATCAGGTTATAAATATATCCAGGATGTTAAATTACTGATTGAAGACATTGGGGAGCTAAAACCCACTATTTTTTGTGCTGTTCCTCGAGTCTTGGAGAGAATTTATTCAGGTATTTATTTTCCCTTAATTTGTAAATTTCTATTTTTGGGAACTGAATTTCACATAACTGATTTCTTTTATAATATTAGGTTTGCAGCATAAGGTTTCTTCAGGGAGTTACTTCAAATATAAACTGTTTAATCTCGCCTACTCTTAGTGAGTCTTCCAACAACAAACAATTCTTTATTTTTCGCAAAAAAAAAAAAAAAAAGTTATAAATATCTTCATGGATTAATGATGATATGCAGTAAGTTGCATAACATGAAGGGCGGAAGCAAACATGAAGAGGCATCTATATTAAGTGACAAACTTGTTTTCACTAAGGTCACACGAGACATCAAACTCCTTAACATACAATGCAAACGTATGGTGGGGCCCACTCTCATTATATATCTCCCTCATTTCATTTTCCACAGGTCAAGCAAAGTCTAGGTGGCAGGGTCCGCATCATCCTATCTGGCGCTGCTCCACTCGCGCCACATGTCGAAAGCTTTCTCAAAGTGGTTGCATGCTGCCACGTCCTACAAGGATATGGTAGAAACAAATAGACTTTTGGTTTAGTATGTTTATATGAATATGATTCAAGTATAATCCAATCCAATCCATGTAATTAATGATGACAGTTGAAATGGTGGCATGTAGGATTGACGGAAACATGTGCTGGATCATTTGTGTCGCTGCCAAATCAGATGAGCATGGTGGGAACGGTGGGCCCGCCAGTACCAAACCTGGATGCCCGTTTGGAGTCTGTTCCTGAAATGAATTATGATGCTGTTTCAAGTACGCCGCCACGTGGAGAGATATGCATAAGGGGAGACACTTTGTTTTTGGGGTACCATAAACGTCAAGACCTCACAAAAGAGGTCTTGATTGATGGCTGGTTTCATACAGGTATAGATTTAATATTACTTTGATTAGAGACCAATCAAAAATGTACTTGATCATACAAAATGACCTTACCTTAAACATTTATCACAAAAGAACTATATATTTTGTTCCTACTTTTCCTTCTACCGTATCAAATGTTGACATGTGTCACTTTTAATTACACATTTAATGAAATTAATAATCATTTAATCCACTTGTCAACATTTGATAAGGTAGGAGGAAAAGTAGTAACAAATGGTAGGCAGATATTTAATTTCTCTTTACAAAAAACATTGCAGAATTGCTTTTTTTTTTTTTTGGTCTCCACTCCACCATCATATTTTGTGAATTTTTATTTCTGTTGCGAAAATGACCAAAAGCCAAACATCTTAACAGATTTTAATGCAACTATTTTTGCTTACATTCAAATATAAAATAATTTTGCAAAAAGTTACGATCATTTTTCATGAAATATGATGTCAGAAAAGGTAATTTTATGAATTAACAACCGTTTTTCGTGAAATAACATTTTTTTTCATGAAAGAATATTATTTTTTTTGTGAAAAACTGGCCATTGCCACAAGAAAAAAAAATCATAAAATATGATGTTAGAAAAAAGTAATTTACCTGATTATAAAACCTTTGTTTTGCAAAATAGATAGTCATCTAGTGATAAATGTTGAAAATATGGTCAATTCTTTATATTAACATCCTATTTATTGTCAATTGTGTGATTAATTAACTCTAAAAAAAACATGTGATTTGATTTGAGCATGCATGTCATGTTTTAGGTGATATTGGTGAGTGGCAACCAGATGGAAGCATGAAAGTAATCGACCGCAAGAAAAACATTTTTAAGCTGTCACAAGGAGAATATGTGGCTGTTGAAAACTTGGAGAACATTTATGGACTTGTTCCTGCTGTTGATGAAGTATTTTATTATTATTATTATTATTTTTATTTTGCTATACTATATCATTATCATACGACTTAATTGCGTGTTTATATTCACATTTTTGTTTCTAATAATATAAAATCAGATATGGGTGTATGGGAATAGCTTTGAGTCGTATCTTGTTGCTGTTGTAATCCCAAATAAACATGTTGTTGAAAACTGGGCGTCTGGGAATAATTTATCAGAGGATTTTACTTCTTTATGTGGAAATCCCAAGGCTAAAGATTATGTACTGGGAGAGCTTAATAGAATTGGAAAAGAGAAAAAGGTTTGTCTTGTCCAGTGTCCTCTACTCTATTTATTTTAAGCTTCATTATTTATATATTAATTATTAATTAAAAAAAAAAAAAAAAAAAAAAAAAAAAAAAAAAAAAAACTACTATTTTTATTTAATTTTGCAGGTAAAAGGGTTTGAATTTATTAAGGCTGTACACCTTGAGCCTGTACCTTTTGACATGGATCGTGACCTTTTGACCCCAACTTTCAAGAAGAAACGTCCCCAGTTGCTTAAATATTATCAGGTATGTAATCACTTTTAACCTTATACAACAAATTATGATTTATACAATTGTACAGGACAATCATCTAAAGCATAAATTATTATGTATGTCTAAAAATTATTGTGTACAAATCACCACTCATACAGCTACACGTGTTTAATTTATTATTTGCTGATGTCAGTCATTCAGTTAATTATAGAATAAAAATATGATATAGGTTACTCTTCATCTTATAGAGCATGATATAACTTTAACTAATTGTATAGGTAATTGTTTATTCTCAGAAGCAATGATTTTGGAAGAAAATTTGACTGTAAAATAACATGTTAAACAATTCTAGGTATCCATTTAGGCAATAATAAATATACTTTATACTATAACAACTTACTTAAATGTTCCTCAATAATGGCAATATCTAACCTCAAACTTTTGACATGCTTACTTACAACTTTATTATAATATTATCTGTAAAAGTATGAAAGTGTGTTGCTGTTATGTGTAAAACTAATGGTAATAAATAAAGTACATTCTAAAAAAATAAGAGTATGTTTGCTACTACCGGTTAATATGTTGCTACTATGGTTAAAATATAAATTTCACTACTGCCTACATAGACAGCTCAAGTAAAGTACGTAAGAGATGGACTTTAATTGTATAAGGTACAAAGTGTTATTTAATTATATGACTGATCTTTGTTGGCAGAGTACCATTGATGATATGTACAAGAGCCTTAATAACAAGTGAAGGGAAGTTTGGGCTTTTCCCTTTTCCTTAAAGTTAAAGGGTTTCCTTCCTACTATTTAAATAACATGTCCTTTTCTTTGTATTTTGCTATTCTTTTGACATAATGTTTATGAAAACAATTTCATGGATCTTTGTTTATTTTATTAATTTATATCTAATTAAACATGTAATTAGTTATTCCATCTTCATTTTTCTCAGAATCTTAATAATTAGTAATCGTTTGCTTGAAGGTCCATCCTAACCGATGTTAACCCAGATCCCTTAATTCAAAAATGAGTCTGATTTGATTTGGCAATTTCCAGTTGATCCTAACATTTTTGCTTAAATATTTAAATCAAATTTTAAAATATCTTTTAAAAATTCTATTTTACAAAGAATAAAAATACAACTCAATTCTTTTAAAGATGCCTCAACATGGTCACTAGTAACAGTATATTTTTTATGTTTTAAGATTTTGACACAATACTTTTTATAGTTTGACGATTTTAGTCCATATTTTATATATTTCAAAATTTTGCCACAATTCTTTGTATAATTTAACAATTTAGTCCCTAACATGTTCTAATTGGAGATTGACCCATGTCTTCCAATATTTGCCACGTTAAGTCCCATTATTTTGTATGTTTCAACATTTTGCCACAAAAACTTCTATAGTTTGACTATTTATATTTCATTACAAATTTGCCACATGTGTTTTAATATTTCTCACTTTCAATCCATTTGACCATTTTTTTTACCTTCATTTTGTTCTTTTTCCGTCTATCGATTTGTGCTTTTGTTTTGGGCTTCGTTTTGTCATCTTTTTCTCATCGTCATCCTTTGTGAATAAAACAAAACGCATCTCATTACCACAAAGGTGACCCGTGGTTCACCACGGGCTCACCCACAAGTTAGTATTATAAAACATAAATATGCAATATGCTATTTAGTTTACATTACATACATAAATAGTAGCTAAAAAAGGATTAAATAGCATACAGAAATCATTCATTTAGGCCTATAATCACGCTTTTGACATGGTATAACAGATTTTTCAATAAAAACCTATCAGTCAACAACTTTGATATATATATATATATATATATATATATATATATATATATATATATATATATATATATATATATATATATATATATATTGTACATGTCCAACTCCTTTAAGAAAATTTTGAACTTGGGAAATAATATATGGTCAGATATGAAACACAATCCACATCAACCAATCAATAATAACAATCAAAAAATTAAAAGAACAATACCTCAATGTCTTCTATGAAAATCAACAGACCAACCTACTCATAATAACATAATACTTCGCATTTGTTTGCTTTTTTGACAAAAAATGCTTATTATTCTTACAAACTTGTTAAGAAGGATTTTCTTTGTTTCAACAAATACAATAATGTTTTTCTACTCGGGTGCCACCGACATACCTGAATCACTGGGAGGAACAATCCCCATGGATGCAAACTGCATAGATAGTAATTCTGCTCTGCTATATTTCAACCTCTCATCTGTCATACAAAGAAATATACAAATAAAAATCAACAGTTTCCAAGTCTACAATATCAACTTCAAAATCATACCTATAATGGCAGACACTTCATATTTAAGTGGTGATGATGAAAATCTTCTCCTCACACTTGTTTGCAAAGGTGAAGTATGTTTCGCTTCTTCAAAATCACACACAAGTTCATGCCTTATTTTAATTCCAGGATGCCTCCCAACAAATGAAAATATAACATCTTTGGTCAAAAGCCAACATCCGGTCAAATCCAGCGATTTTAGAAATGGTGGAGGGGTAAAACAGTCAATTCCCGCATTTGTTAAAATCGCATCTCGAATGCTCAGAGTTTTTAACTTTGTGACAGATGTCAAATACTGCAACGAGACATCTGTCAAGAAACTGCTTCTAAGAGACAAATGGCTAAGTTTTTTAAAGTTTGAAATTGGGCCCACTCCTTCATCCTTGAGTGGGGTTTCTTCAAGATTTAATCTTTCCAAATACTTTAGGTTTCCAAGAACTTCCAATGAGGAGTCGACACCTGTCACATACGTAGCCTTTATGTCAATAGCTTTCAGTGAAGGTATCATGGCAATGTATGAGATAGCAAGATCATCAATTGCTGTGGAGGACAATGATACAGTCTCAAGTTTCGGAACATGTCCAGCTAGGATACCAACTCCCGCTGATGTCACTCTAGTATTGCTAAGATTCAAAGTTTCCAAATTTGCCCCTACAGATGTGATAAATTCAACCGAATCATCCCCGATCAAGTTCCCACTCAGATCTAAATTTTCTAGGGCTTTCATGGATAGCAAAAAAGATAGGTCACGAAGAGAGGAGTTTGATAAGTCTAAAAAAGATAGACAGATGGGATCGAAATATGAAAAGGCTTTTGTAACATCTTTAAAGGAAGTTCCAGAAAGAATTAACTTTTTTAATGTCGCCTTATTGTCATTGTCATTGAATCCTCCTTTAAAGATGGAATGTATAGTACAATTGCTCATGTTTAGGCATGTAATGGAGGGCAAATTTGGCAATACTGTCACTTTTGTCCACGCGAGATTTAGAAAGTTTAGATTTGGGAATTTGACAAGAATAGATGCGCCTTCGTTTGTTACATCACTTCCCCATATATCAAGGTGTTGTAAATTTGTCAAAACCTAAAAAGATCAATGATAATTCGTCAAAACCTTAAAAGGGTAACTTTCAATTTGGTTAATTTTTTTAGTGAAGAAAGGAAAAGAATACCCGAAGAGATACAAGGGCAGTGTCGGTAATAAACAAGCCTCCCAATTCCAACTTGGATAATTTTTTGAGTGATGAGAGAAGTATAACACCATTTGTGGTGACACTTGTTTCTGATATGCATAACGTTTCAATGGTTCGAATAGAGATAAGATGTTGAATGCCAGCATCATTGACTTTAGAGCATCTAGAAAGATCCACCTCCTTTAAATGATTCATACCTGAAGCAAGATACAAAACATGAAAGAGTGTATTAATGAAACAACAGGTTTGAAAAATATTAACAAAAGAAAGACCATATATTGCATATTACCTGAGAGAGACCAAAGTGCAGAACTGTTGATTCTATGACATTCGGAAACATTTAAAGAGTATAAGAAGTGAAAGGCACCAAGATATGCCATCCATTCTGCATCAACAGAGCTTTCGCCTCTCAGATCAACCTTCTCTACATTGTATTTGAACACTCTACACAAGACATTGAAAACGACACAAATCAACAAGTTCAATAGGTTTGAGTTTGGACTTCCGAGTAACATAAACTTGAGAATGAAGAGCACCAAAAGACAATACAGAGAACAAGTAGTGAAGGACTTGTTAGCACTTGCCATCATTGATTCTCTCCTTCACTCTCAAAATCAAGCATTATCTCCTGTAATAATCTTGCTACACTCACTGGAGAAAGATCGGCTTTATGCGTCGTGACTTACCATGTTCAACAACTTACTAGAGTAAATAAGTGCAGGCGTTTCAGTATTACGAAAGATACAATGTAATAGAACTTGCTTCCAACAATATCAATAGATATCATACTAAAACTATACGGATCATTAGTCTATTGTGGATCTAAGATTCTAACTACGCATATATCTCCAAATCAAATAACGATTTCAGCATAACTATATTCCTACTTAACTTCACTTAGAGGGCAGAATGCTACATAGTGATCGAGAAACTTACTCGAGAAGAGATGGATATAGGAGGCGGCGGCTGAGAAGCCGGTGGAGTAAAGCTTCAGCGAGTTGAGATGGCAAGCGTTCGAGCGTCCGACGCTGTCTCCGCCACATCTCTACGGCGTCTGCGCTTTGTGTTGCCGCTTCGATGCACCGACGAACAAGAGGACTCTCCAGTTCTCCTGCTTCTATAACCAAACTATGATCCGCCATTTTCACTAAATTGAAATTTTCTTTTGATCTCGGACAGACAGACTTCCGATTGCGTATCTGTCTGTTTGTAAGGACTTTAGGACGACTGGATCAGAAACCAGATTGGGGAAGACGACCGACTATCCTTCTCGGTACGAAATGGAATTACGAATTAGTCCTTATATTTGGGGGCATCAGATATCAAGCAACAATTTGGCTAGCGCACTTGACTACCAACAACGTTGTTTTTACCATGGAGGTTACAGGCTCAATCTTAAGGTTCATTTTACCAGGAGCATTATGGGTTCAATCTTAGGGATCCGGACCGAGAATCAAGAACCAATTTATCGGCAAATATAGAATGAAAACTTCCCGGTTTCGGTTTTGATTCCAGTTTGGTTCTACAAGAAGTGTGCTTTTTACGGATGTGTTTGGTTTCAGGCCGGGACCAATAACCAAAAAACTAGAAACCGATTTAGCTGTAAATATAGATTTGAGAACCGGACCAAATACCATGGTTCAGGGATTTTCCTGTCTGGTCTCGAATTTTCCATTCTGTCATCGAGGTTAGTTTCGTTACATTCGTTTTAAGATTATCATTTATCTATTTCCTCATGTTTGAGTCAAGTTTGAAGGGCCAAGGTGTAATAAGCTGGAACTTGATCGTGTATAAGGGTCAAGGGGTCATTTGACATACTTTGAGGGCCTATACTCTAACTTGTGGAGTATTTAATCATTGTTGACCCTAAAATCTGGTAATATCATCCCATTTGCAGCCAACAAACCCTAGAGAGAGAGAGAGAGAGGGGGGGGGGGGGAGAGAGTCTTGTGTGCATGCCATCTTGGGAGTAGTTGGAGTTGAAGTGAAGACTTGCCTTTTATGTTGGAGTTCTTGTGGTGTTTTTGGATTTTCTCTCCTTCCTATCTCACCCCTTGCAACATTACGAAATTTCTAGTAGGTAAGTGGTTCTCTTTTGTGTGTTTCTTCTGTCCTTGCATGTAATACTCATGAACAAACCATGGATGATGCAAAATCCATGGAAAAAGGGTGTTGGATTGGTCCTTAGTGTTTTAGCCGCCTTGAACACTTAGCCATGGTCTCTGAGGGTTAGAATCATCCTAAAGGGGGTGTTAATTGGACCCAAGTCGGACTGGAGAAGACAAATGATCGGATAATATTCTTGTAACTAACAACGCCACCGCGGCTCGGCACGCTAGTCACCAAGGTGTCGTGACGAGGGGCTCAGATTTTCGATTCACGATATGACATCCACTATGGCGTGGTGGGTCATTGACCATGGCGCGGTTTTGGCCTATATATAATTGTTAACCTATCTTGTGCAGGTTGTAAAGCCCAATATGATATGAATTAAACAATGCACTAGAGAGATGAAAGTTGTAAGAAACTAAGTACAGTTTCTAGAGACTCTGATATCAGTCTATTTGGAGTTGTAGTCTCTGTTTTACACTCCTTTTGGAGTTGTAGTCTCTGTTTTACACTCCTTTTGGAGTTGTAGTCTCTGTTTTACACTCCAAACACTGGACAATTGTTGGGCTATGAAACTTCAAAATATGAAACTTAGATTTTGTTTTCGGTGTTGAGTGCTCATTTCTAATCAGAATTTTGTGCAATTGTTTAGGGTTCTCAATATAGGTGTTGGGAGGATATTTATTTGTTCATTTCTTCCCATAACTTAGGTTTGAGGTAAGTCATTCTTTGTGGCTAATAAGTACATATGCTGGAGACATGTATGTATTGATACAACTCGATTAGTCTAGGAATAGGTATGTTATGGCATGACCTATTTTGTATGAGTTACGTGGTTCGTAAAGTCATGTTAATCTGCTATGAATAAAATACCTAGGGTTGTTATGTCACACCCCAAAATCGGAACGGCGGAAACGTTCGGGGGTGGAAGACGTCATGTTTAGTATCACAAGACATGCATCATAGTAATCAAAGTAATAAACAACCATTTCATTAAAAAGAAAGTGTTTACAAAGTATGTGGTTCACATAACATAGATAAAAAGTAAATAACAAAACAAGACATGAAGCTATACTGCTCCATCTTCTGAATTCCCAGAGTGTGTACTTGTCTACTAGTTTTCTGAGAATACAAGTTATTTTGAAAGAGTTGATCAGCATTTAAGCTGGTGAGTTCATACGATTTTAGTGATGTAAGTAAGTTATAAGAAATTTGTATTAAGTTGTAAGTTATGTTTAGAAAAGTTCACATGTTCCTCCAAAAAATCCTATATTTCTTGCTTTGATGAAAGATAAGTAAAATGACTCTACAATCCTTTCTATGAGTACTAAGTGGATACAAGTTATATAAAACTCAGAGTAAACAAACAATCGATTATGTGTATCTGCCCTAAGCCCACAACCAAACAAGGAACAGGGAATGAGGCAGAAGACACACCTCCCATTGGTTGTTAGATCTGTTGGGTTATGAGCATTCTAACACTCCTAAGTGTACATGCAACCCTAAATACCTTGGATCTATGTTTTCTCTATTATACATGCAAATATGAACATCCAAGGTATTATCCTAATCTAGCATACAAAATATCAATATAACAAGATAGAATACATACCTCTTTAATGGTGCTTGTCTTCATGAAGCTTGAGTGCTTAGTGCCCCAAGTGTGACACCTCAAATGGTTCACACAACACCAAATACACTTGGAATAACTTGAGAGAAATCTACACTTCATGCAAATCGGCTAGCCCTCTCTAGAATGATCTAGTAGCCGATTTTTGGGAAGAATAATATCTTTATATAGTGTTACAATTAGGGTAAACCCTAATTGTCATGACTTTCCATTTCCTTGGATCCATGGGTTCAAATACACCATGGAGCATCATATGGGTTTTGGCCCAACTAGATAATCCATGGAGCATTAGCCCACTATATAAGTATGGATGATTTACACAATCAACCCATATATTTAATTAGTCTTCTTTTGATCACTTAATTAATCCTAGATTAATTCTTGATCAATACTAATTAAATAATCTTATTATTCTTATTATTAATATACTAGAACTTATAATATATTAATAACCATAAGTGTCTTATTTCTCTCATTATAGTCTATCCAAGTGCATGATGCCATGCAACCCAAATGGACCATGCCGGGTCGGGTCAAGTCTTACCAATTATAGTTATGGACTTAGACATTAATCCAACAGTCTCCCACTTGGATAAGTCTAAAACTATTATTACGTATGACTTCAGGAACCAACTAGCAATCGTAGCTCTCAAAAGCTTTTGTCGAACTCTGACCTTGTAGATGAACTCTGATCTTGTCAATGACTTGTCCATTAGATAAGGGATCATATATTCCTCCATTCTAGATATCATATAGACTGAGACATGGATTATAATCATTCTCTCTGTCCATTTGTTGTTTCCCGATTTCCGATTTATGACGACTGACTAATTGAACAAATCAAATCAGTCCTGGCCCGGCCGAGCATTTCCATTTGTCATCATCAAATCATCGAGGGGCCCACATATATCGCTTTCATCCCGAAGGTAAAAGGAATGGATAAACTTCGACTCATATGGCTTGTTCTACTACTTGTTGAATCATACACAAAGACACGTTTTATAACATCGAGTTACCAATGCGTTTCGTGTAATCAATGTACTATCAACTCATAGTAATAACTCATATCTCTAGGTTTGAAGAATATAAGATATTATCGTCTCATGATCACTCGTGATAAAATCCATGAAGTGATTCCAATGAGCGCGGGTTGAATCCAATACTCAGAACTTATGAGCACTCATGAGTGTTGTAGCCCTTTGTCCAACATCTTAGACCTCTACAAGCCAACCCATGACAGTCTTAATTCATATCTACTTCCAACATATGACCGACTGTGGATGGTTTGAATAACTTAGTCATTCCGGAAGAATAACCTAGTTTATTCGGGAAGTCAAAACATGCAAAGTGAAACACAATAATAATTGAATCCAATATGGTCTCAGAACTTATGAATATAAATAAAACACTTTTTATTTATCACCATATGATTACACATTATTCATTGTATACTGTTTCAGCTATCAACATTATTCTTGAATTTAAAACAATAGTTTTCCCATGCTCCAAGCATGTACACTATGTTTTCTAAACACTAGTCATGTCATACACCAAGTATGCATACTATGTTTGTCTATGATCTTTACTTTGTGAACTAAATCAATTGAACATAACTTCAATGATTCTCTTTTCACACTCCCAAATCCTTACTGCAAATGCAAGAATTCCAAATTCATGTCATTTACTGAAATCTGTTAGATTCTAAACTTATATGCATCGATCCTCTTGTAATGATTATGCACAAAGTCAGAAAGACTTAACAACAATCATTACAGAGCATTCCAAAGGAGATCAAGTCCTTGGAACCATCTTTCTTGCATTAAGTTTCCTTAATCTTACACAGATAGAATAATTTCTAACTTTGAAACATTTCCAGATTCCATTTTGACTATCACTTCTGAACAAGAGTTGCCTCCTTACAGATTGTGTCAATATGGTCCTTCCAGAATTATTACTATACTTCCAACTGTCCTTGAGCAACCAATCTTTGGAAAACCTTAGATTGTCCTCGACAATTGTTTAATCCTTTTAGTCATATCCATTTCTAAACCTTTTCCCTTCTGAATGCCCTAGGCATTTGGAAAATTTTAGAAAGGATGAATATAGCACATGTAATCGATCCTATATCCGAAGCATATGGGACACGATTCATGATGTCTCACATAAAGACTAAACCAGTCTTTTGCTATAACATTTCCATTTCAATTTTCCAAGTTCTCATAATTCAGATTATGAAAAGGGATGCCGTAATCATAATCGAATTTAAGAACGCAAATGATGGACCCATATACAGAATTTCCTTATGTTGAGCCATTCCAACATGAAATTCATATATATCGTTGACTAAATGATTAAAACCTCACGATCTAAGCTTATAGATTTGAGATGAAGTATAATTTCCTCTCCCTTAATTATAGCAAAACAACTTTTTCCCAATTGAAACCTTTTGTTTTCTATAATTAACATTGCTAGCTTGCAATACTTATCGTAATTATCATGCTCCCACTAACATGATGATTATTAGCATAACACTTATGCTCCCACTAGCTTTGACATGTACTCAGAAAGCTCGACTTCTAGAAATCAATACTTTATTGACTTTGTTACCAAAGTTCAGATTTCTGATACGAGATTGTTTTGATAAGACTTTATCAAAAACATACACCTTCCCTTAGATAGCTCATGGGTGTGTCAAAACAATTTTAAGAACTATGAAAAGGGATGCCGTAATCATAGTCTTGATCGTTTTGACCTTTGCCATTTCTCACAAGTCCAAGTTAGTGTGCCGGTAAACCACACACGCTCCACTAACAACTTTGAGAATGCAAACATCACAATTGCTATCTAGCTAAAATCTACTTAGTGAAAGTGTTTCCTCACCATCATTTTCATGAATCGGAGAGAAACCTTATGACACTTAGATTTATTGGTGTATGAGTTCCTACCCATATGAATTTGTCAAAACCATAATCACAAGACAAGGGTAATGACAAATCCAAAACCATATGGATTGAACTCAATCTTGATTTCTTGCCACCTGGCAGCTCAAGGGCCTACCACTGCTTCCAAGTTGTTGTGCAACACATTGAGAACTCTAAGAACTCATATGCAAATCCAACTTTAACTAGAATGGGCACAGAATATGTCAACACGATAGGTTATAAACCTCAAGTCGTGTGCTAGTGAAGAACTTCAGGTTTCATTCTTGACTAGTTCTTGAGAATTTCAAGACCTTTAAGACTCCCACTGTCCTCTTGACCTATAAGACTCCCTTGTCAAATATCCAAGAGATAGTGTGGATTCTAATCAAGACAAACACTTCACACAATTAGCCTAAGTTGGTCTTTGTTTTATCCAAAACATCACAACTTACCAATTTCAAATGTACAAGAGTAGAAAACTTTTACTCTTACATTTGATAAGTGTTTTAAACCTTCTTAAAGACATGTCACTCAAGTTACAATCTTGGAGTATGACTCTAAGACTTGTATTGAAACGAAGTATGACTCATCTTCTTGATTTAACCATTTCAACAATTTCAAGATCCCTTCTTATTAGTCATAAGAATGCACTAAGACTTCCTTAGAGAACAAATTTTTGATATGGTTTCTTAATCATTAAGATGATCACAAAGCTGATACTAAAGTACTCTCCCATCTTTTCAGATTTGAGAAACTTTTATCCTTCTGCCTAAATTGATTCTTCTTATTCGCTCTGCCTTACATTGGAACCTTTTTCCAATGTCTCAGAGTTACACTTACGCTTGTAAGTATAATCATATTTACTAAGCTTTAGTAAACTATGACGAATAGCCTTATATCTTTTGTGGTGGACTTAATCAGTGCACATGACTATGTACTCGACCCCTTAGTCCATTACTTGACTCACACATTCATGTGAATAAGTAATTAGTCTTAATTTTCCAATACTTGAAAGTTCTCATTCATCATGCAATAGAATTTGCATGATTTCAAGTCCCGGTCCAATTGAGACTTTGGATGATGAGAATCTTTCCTTGTTTGGTAAATTTAGACATTACCACAAATGAAAGAATCAATTTCATATTTCCACTCTTGCTATTAATGGAATCGTATAAGCAACAATTTTTTCCTCAAATGCCATTGTAAGGATATTTTAAAATAAATAAAATCAAAATTTTCTTTTTATTTTAAAACTATGCGGAAAAACTTATCCTTACAATCCATACGAAAACTTGTTGGTGTCTATTCCTTAGCAATATCTCATAACTCCTAAGAAGTAGCTCAAGAATCCGATCTTCAAACTACACGATAGAAATCCATCTATGCGATCAGATTCAGCATATTCTTTCTTTAAGTTCCTTTACTTTTCTTTGATTCTTAAAACATTACCATGTGACCCAGTCACATCATGTATCAGGAATCTCAGAATAGAAACTTAACAGAGTTAGAGTAGTGGACTTTTACCTGAAGTAGAGTCAATCTTATTGACTTTAACATCCTTAGGTAAATTAGGCAGCTTCGCAACTAATGACCCTTCCTTTGGCAATATAAACATATGGACCCTTTGATAATGGTACACGAGACTATCACAGACTTAGACTTTTCTCTTTACCATTTGTTCAACCGAGTTGACTATGGCCGATCCCTTTCCATTGGGAAGAGAATGCTTTTTCTGTATTTCCAGTGTCACCATTGTCAATGTCCATAAAGTTTCAGGAAGTTGATCTTAACAATAGATAAGATCATTAAGGGTCTTGTCATAGTCTATTTCATAGGTGTCCCAAAGGAACTCACTATGTGACTTAGAAAGTGATTGAACCACCAACTTTCTCAAGACTTTGACACCCAACTCTCCCGGCTTGTCAATATGTGACTACATCTCCAAGATGTGACCACACCAAGACCTTGCCTTGCCAATAGGGCTCGAGTGACTTTAAAATTTTAAAGAACTTGTGGGGTAGGGAGAATAATTGGAGGAGGAGAGAGAAGTATGATATCCATGGGACATCATCTTCATTAGGAAAGCTTGTTTCAAGAGATTTGGGAAGATCATAAATGTCTAATTCAGACATGTTATGGGAGATATTCAAGATAGTTGATCTTTGAGTCCTTAATATGACACCCAATATGAAAATATTAAGGCTAGGACCCAACAAACTATTTTATAACTTAGAAGAGGTATGCCGTAATCCAAGCTATAAAACAATTTGAAGGTAGGTGAATGACGATTCACCAATTTCCACCAAGATAAACGAAATGTATTATTAGGTTTTAATTGGTTTTGAAACTCCTAGATCTTTTGAGATTCATTGAACTGTTCAATGGCATGTTTTAATCTCGAGTGTGCCCTTCAGGTTTTGTGACTGGGATGCTGAGGATCACAAAACAAGGTGTGAAGTAACCATGCAAATTACTTGGTACCCTTAAGTGTTTACCCCTCAATCGATGTGCCGGTTAACCACACACGCTCCATCGATACTATGATAAACATTAAGTTACCCTTTGCCTACCTTGTTAAATACGAGTTAGTGTGCCGGTTAACCACACACGCTCCACTAACCGACTTAAACAAAGTGCAAAGTGTAATTTCATGGATTAGCACCTTATTCACATTTTCCTAAGTAACTAAGATTGGGAATTATTAAGAGTTTAGTTACTTAGTATTTATCATTAATACTTTTAATGAAGGGAGAATTATAGTCATGTCAAACCCGTTCGGCTAACGACCCTCCACCAGTCAAGCAAGCGGTGGGTGAGAGTGAACACCCATTAAGTTGCCATTTTATAGGCAACAACCTTATACCCACCTTATAGACCGGCTTCGTGAATGAGGCGTACTAGCGGTAAGACCGACTTTACTCTTATACATATAAATATTATTAACTTATAATATTATAAAGTATAAGGGTTGAATTTTAACTTTTAAAAAAATTCTAAGGGCTAACTTGGAATTAAATTATTCATAAGAGAAAACTTTACAAATTCCAAAACTTGAGGGCAAGTTTTGAAACTATTCAAAACTAATTAATTCAATAACTTATGTATTTAAAGTAGTTTTAATCCAAAAACTCTTCAAGTTCCATAACTTGTGGACAAATTATGGAAGACTTTAAACTAATAAAGAATTAATATTTTCTTTATTTTATAACTTATGGAATTAATTAAGGTTACATATTTTATTTATTTATTTATTAATGAAGTGACTCTTGAACCTCCATAACTTAAGGACAAGACTCTTCATCCTTTTTGTAACCTTTGCCAACTTTATGAGTTTTATGAGTCTTTAATGTGACTCTTCATGTATCTTAAGGATAAGTTACACAAACACATTTTATACTCAACTCTTAGATTAATTTGGATTGAAAACAACTTTTTCACTCAACTTTTCTATTAATCTAAGCAACTCATAAGAACAAGATAATTCAAATCAAACTTTTTCATGTAATTAGTCTAACCTTTAAACTAATACAAAACATGAATCTATTGACAATTATCTTGAAAATGGATTAGCATGAACATTACCACATTTAAAAACAAGTTTATAAGTTCAAAACAACTTAGGGTAATGTTCCTAGTCCATTTCTAGCCAAAAACCTCGAAGATATGCTGTCTGGGGTCCAACTCGTCGAGTGCATGAACACAACTCGGCGAGTTGGATGCATTTTGCCTTGGACTCGTCGAGTCCCTTCATGGACTCGGCGAGTCAGCTGGGCTGACAGCATCAAAACTCGATTTTTTCAGCTTCTATTGCAGGTATAACAAGAAAACAAACCTGGGCTCTGATACCACTGTTGGGTTATGAGCATTCTAACACTCCTAAGTGTACATGCAACCCTAAATACCTTGGATCTATGTTTTCTCTATTATACATGCAAATATGAACATCCAAGGTATTATCCTAATCTAGCATACAAAATATCAATATAACAAGATAGAATACATACCTCTTTAATGGTGCTTGTCTTCATGAAGCTTGAGTGCTTAGTGCCCCAAGTGTGACACCTCAAATGGTTCACACAACACCAAATACACTTGGAATAACTTGAGAGAAATCTACACTTCATGCAAATCGGCTAGCCCTCTCTAGAATGATCTAGTAGCCGATTTTTGGGAAGAATAATATCTTTATATAGTGTTACAATTAGGGTAAACCCTAATTGTCATGACTTTCCATTTCCTTGGATCCATGGGTTCAAATACACCATGGAGCATCATATGGGTTTTGGCCCAACTAGATAATCCATGGAGCATTAGCCCACTATATAAGTATGGATGATTTACACAATCAACCCATATATTTAATTAGTCTTCTTTTGATCACTTAATTAATCCTAGATTAATTCTTGATCAATACTAATTAAATAATCTTATTATTCTTATTATTAATATACTAGAACTTATAATATATTAATAACCATAAGTGTCTTATTTCTCTCATTATAGTCTATCCAAGTGCATGATGCCATGCAACCCAAATGGACCATGCCGGGTCGGGTCAAGTCTTACCAATTATAGTTATGGACTTAGACATTAATCCAACAAGATCATCGTTGTATATAACCCTGGCATATTCACTTGGTACCCACGGAGTTAATTGCAATAGTTCATTTATATTTGATGAAAACATTCTTTAAGAAAACCCTTATTTCTTTTCATAAAAATAGTAACCACGATGATTCCTTCTTTAATCACTTAGTTTATACTAGCTATATATAATCTAATATCGAATAGATAGTTAGTTGTGTAAATTTGCCCTAAGTCCACAACCAAACAAGGAAGAGGAAGTAAGGCGGAAAGCACACATCCAACTATCTATCGGGTATTAATTATATATAACTTTGATGTATAAACCAAGGTATTATAGAGTTAACCACTTAAGGTCCTTTAAGTTATATTGGTTTAATAAAATGGATTAAACCCTTTACTAGTAAGTTTCTAGTAAGTTTTATGTGGGTGATTCAAACGAATATGCACGTAAGGATGAGAAGTTCCACTAATGAAATCCTGAGACACAAACGAGTCCTAAATGACATATAATGACATATATTGTAATGATTATAGTGTTTAGAACCAACCAAATGTAAGGAAACACATTTAGGGACTAGGAAACACTTGGACCAAGTGTTAGAATCACATGTGATTCATCTAAGGGGAGTGTACAGCTACTAAATGGAGTGTGCGGCCATGGGTGTACGGTCAGGGAGTGTACGGTCGTACACTCATGATAACAAGTGCACAAAAGTGTGTTTGAGTGGTAGGGAAGCTTGTGGGACTATTGCTCATCAAGTCTTAAAGTTAGGTTTGCACTTTGGAGGCCCTTTAGGGGTGTTTTGAGGGGTGTACGGCCACACATGGGTGTACGGTCGTACACTCCTTATTATCTTGAGTTTTGGTCATTTTTAGGGTGTTAATCAAGTGTTCCTAACATGTACTAAGCATAGGGAAGGAGTACTTACAATTTGGAGGCTCAAAAGGGTTCACAATCACCAAGAACAAGTGTGTGTTCTTGGTGTTCTTGGTGAAATGGATGAAGATTTGAAGATCTAGCATAACGATATGTTTTCATGGATGAATCATGAGATGATTACAAGACTAGGAAGGATATCAAGAAAGATGGAAGAATCACTTACCACTTTTGAAGATCAAGATGAGAAAGGTGATGATAGTTGAGAGAAAACTCGATGTTCTTGACCTGGAAACTGAGCGAATGGCTTGGAAATGAAGGGATATCAGACTTATGGAGGGGGTGTATAGCCAACATGGGTGTACGGCCGCACACACATGTGTACGACCGTACACTCCCTCACATGGAGTGTATGGCTTGATTTCAAGGTAAAGAACTTACGCAACTCGATCCTATACCTAATGCTTGAATGTACTGAGCTTTGAACCCTTAAACAGACTCTAAACAAGGCTAAAAGATAGCAAAATCGAGTCTGACACACTGTTGGATTGAATGGCTGAACTTACAAAGCAAAAGTTTTCGGGTTGTCACAAGTTAACATAATGAGATTTTTGAATGAAGTGATGATTTTAGGATCATGCTAGAAGTGAGGGATATGTTTTGATGATATTGTGTATTAATTATGTATGATGTCAATTTGAATTATGCTCTTCTATGAACTAGGAAATACATGCTAGTAAAGTAAATTCTTTAAAATGTGTACTATGTTTACATGTTTTACTATGGGATGAATTGGAATGTAACATGCCATGATATAATGAATTGATGGACATGAATAGTTACATAATGATAGATATAAGAGGAAATAATGTATGACCCTTATGTGTGAATTAATAATGGGGATACATGTAGTGGGGGTAAAGGGGTAGTAACCTAATCCTATGTGTGTACCCTATCCGGATTTAATGGTGGCATATTTGGGTGGAACATTACCGATAAGCAAAGAGCTTAAGCTAAAACAGTGTCGAAGGGTTTTCTAGGTAACCATTTGGATGCATGGTCTAAACGTTCGGGGACTAGAGTGACGTTGGGGATCTTGGATGCCATGTACAAACATCACGTTTGAGTAGGGGGTATATACGGTGAAAATACCAAGTTTTACCACTCTCAAACAATAACGCCTTGTGCAATGTCGGAGTAGTGAATGTAGAGAACTGGAGACAGCGTAGCGAGTAAGAGTCACACCTCACTTAGTGCATTGGGTCGTTAGGTCACGTCAGTAGCGGGCGGTGTCTTTCATGGGGGATTAGCGGTGTTTTAGACCCTTGATAACAGTAGACATTATATGTAATTATAACGGAGATGAACATACAATAAATACTACAGTGAAATGTCAATAATTAATATATACAATATATTATGTTAATAGTAAGCGATGTAAGGTGAACGGTGTGAAACATGTTGCATGACTGTATGTGTGTGACTGGTTGAATTGTATGAAATATACATGTTACCATACATATTGTAATTGAGATTAACTCACTGTGATGTTGCTGACACTTGATCTTTTTGTGTGTGTCATGCTTTCCTTATGACGGTATAGGTAGCTAAGGAGTCAGACTTGGTGAGTTTGTGGGGCACTTTTGGGTAGTTATTATCTTTCAATATTGATACCACTTGGACATTTGATGTTAGCCTTCGTGGGTTTTGAACTACTCTTTTTACTTATGATCATTTTTAAGTATCATTGGTGATTGTTAAGCGTTTTAATAAAGTCTTTCATTGCAATTTAACGTTAAATGATGTTTTAAAAAAAAGAAAAAATAATAATGGTGAAGATCACGGTGTTACACGGAACAATATAATTGGAACAAATCTCATCCTTATTTTATAGCAACATCAAATGCAACACCCATCAAGAACCATATTAGAATGGGATATGGGAGGTAAAAGTTAAAGTCAACGTCAAGTATCCCTAAATAGAAGATCGATTGTGTAACTAAGATGACGTTCCACATGTGCATAACGTAAACCAGGCTGCTCGGTTTACCTTATGGACCAACATGTTTATATTGTATTATATTTGTACAACAAATAGTAATTATTTTATTTTTTCATTTGTTAGGTCTGACATACTTGGAAAAAGTACTTACCATTATAGGTGCACATATATCGGTTTCAGTTTTCATTTTTCTTTAAATCGGCTATATGTAGACTAGTTTCAGTTATAATTAGTTCCATATTTTCGATCTTTAAGTGAAATTGCGTTAAAAAGTAGTTTTTCGGATAAAAAGCAATTTGATTCGAGGGTTTCAGAAAAACCGATAAAAAGCGGTTCTTGATTTTTTATAAACGGTTCCAAACCGGCGGTTCGGTTATTCCAAAATCAGTTCTCAAAAAACTGGATATGGCTTTTTTACTGCGGTTCTCAAAAAATGGTTTGAAATTTACATATCAATAGTTCTAAGGTTAACTCCTAACAATCTATTTATAGATTGCTAGTAAGATTAAAACTCTAGGGTTAATTCTTCTCTAATTCAAACATGTATTATCCTTATTAGGAAGCCTATCATTTTTGTCTGTATTAGTTTCTCCAGAGGCTTCTAGAATATTCCAAAAGTCTATCATTAATCTCTTGGATTAATTAATATTCATACTCTTTAATTAATTAAAACATTTTAATTAATTACCAAAATAATATCTAATTAATTTACTAATCTTTTGATAAATTAACAATTTATTTATCTTAATTTCCTTATGCTATTTGGGTCATGAGGCAAACCCAAAAGGACACTCCTATTATTAGAAATATTACAAAAACAGCTATTGAACTTGGACACTATTTCCAATAAATTTATGCATGCATAGTGATAGATTAAGACTTTATGTAACATCCCAAAAACCACAACAATTTTAAACTTTTAAAAACAACCCATAGTAATAAAAATTTTACAAAATCATTGTTTCCAATTTTTTTTATTCATATCAGAGTATCCCAAAATCATAAAGCTATAAACAGAGAATGTGTATGGTCACGCCTTCGCCTTCCCGCGATCATCAGAAGCATTTGAAACAACAACTAAAAAGCTTAGTGAGTTCCTCCAAAATATCAACACATATAGCATATCAAATAATAGCATGCATAATTGAACCTTCATCCTTGCTGGACCGCCTCGCAGTGCCTATAGCCTACCTGGATCGCTCCCAAGCCTTCGGCATGACTGTACCGCCTCGCAGGGCCTACAACTTATCCGGACTGTTTGTTGGGCCTTTAGCCTGACTGGACTGCCTCGCGGGGCCTACAGTCTATCTGGAACGCTTTGGGTATCTTGTCCTTCGACACAAAGCATAACCACCTCAACCCAACCAACCATAACAAGTTGATACAAATAACAAATAAACATATAACCAGGCATTAGACAAACAAGCAGATTTACATATCACTACCGCATGCTAAAATCCTATATGCCATGATACCGATCTAACAGATCTATACAGCATAACAACATAATATCATGTAATAGGATATACCATCCAGTAGGTTGGCCTTGGTGCCTTCGACTCGTAAGTACAGTGATGAAGACTCACCTCACAGCATGATGAAGAAAACTGATCAATACTCTGATCCCGAATACCGGCTCCGCTCAAGTCCTAAATGTCCAAACATTTCCCATTAATAAAATAATCACAATTTCCTAAACTAAACTTAGTCAAACTTGATCAAATACAACAAGTCAACCGAGTCAACCCAGCTGAGTCAACTCAGCCAAATCTACACATAACGCATACGTGGGGCGTACTCCGAAGGTATGCTTGGAGTACTCAAGCATTAACCACAGTCATGATAGTTGACCTCGTACGCGCTGCGTACTTCAGGTACGCAAGGCGTACGCCCAAACCTCTCAAATCTCCATTAAGAGCTTAATGCCTTAAGTTCTCACGTTCAACTTTCAGATATAAGGCGAAAATATTGCTAGGAGTCATAAAGTTTCCAATTTTATAACTTTGCATGTCCATTAAGTGCTTAAATCAACATCTTAATGCATTAAGACCTTCTAATGAATGCATGGATTGAAACTAACCCCCAAAACTACATTTTTATGAATTAAGACCCCTCCGAAGGGCTAAAAGGATGAATTATTGGGTCAAGAACATGCTATGCTCAAGAAACGCCATATTTTGGACAAAAAGAACCTAAAATTAAGCCCAAAACAACATCTAAATGAAACTTCACCAAGTTCAGAACTTTATGCCTCCAAATGATGCCAAATGATGGTGTGTTTATGGATCTAAAGGGTTTCATTCCTCCAAGATGGTCTCTACTTCCTTCCTTCTTATTCAAAGGCATAAAACACACACTTACAAGCTTAGAAATGCTTCACAAGGTGGATTAGGGTTGCAAGGATGTTTGAAGGATGAAGGCTAATGGAAGGATCCAAGGTTAGGAGTTAATGATGAATAAATAGGGTCCAAACCCTAAAGATTAGGGTTTAGGACTTCACCGCATACGCCCTGCGTACACAAAATGTACGCCCAACGTAAATGGCTCCACCATAACAATCCAAAAAGTGGCAATAACATCCCATCCCATCCACAAGTCATACATTATAAGGACGAAAATGCAATAAATCTCAATTTAAGGGTAAAAAATGAAAGTACCTCAAAACACGATGTTACAATTATCCCTCACTTGACTTAGACTTTCTTCTCGAAGTTTGTTGCAGTGAATAACTTAGGGTAATGCCCCCTCATATCATCCTCTGGTTTCCAGGTCCACTCGGAGCCTCTCTGATGCTGCCACTAAACCTTTACCAAAGGTATTTCCTTGTTGCGCAGGACCTTCATTTTTCTTTCAAAAATAGCCACCAGTCTCTCAATATAATCCAGGCGTTCATCGACCTGAATATCATCCAAAGGAATCACTGTCTCATTGTACAACACACGTGTACACAACTGAGAGACATGCAAAGTGTTGTGGATATAACTGAGCTCGCTAGGCAAATCCAACTGGTAAGCTACCCTGCCTACCCTGGCGATCAAAAAGAAAGTTTCAATATACCGGGGACCCAACTTCCCCCTCTTACTAAAGCGTATCACACCCTTCCAATGCGAGACCTTCAGGAGTATCATATCGCTAACCTGAAATGCATCGGCATAGCTCTTGTGCCGACTCTAAGCAGTCTGCAGTCTCTGCCTGATATGTTGAATAATCTCCATGGTCTATAGCACTAACTCAATCATTTCCATGACGCTATGACCAACCTCTTCCCAACATACCGGGGTACGATATCTCCGACCATACAATAGCTCAAAAAGTGGGGCACCAATGTTGGAGTGATTACTGTTGTTGTAGGAGAACTCCGCAAGAGGTAGGTAGGAATCCCAACTCCCACCAAAATCAATAACACAGGACCATAACATATCCTCAAGGATTTAGATGGTCTGCTCACTCTGCCCGTCGGTCTGCGGATAACGAGGAAGTAAACCGAACATCTCGGTTTGAAACAATGGAGATCGGAACCCCACGACAAGCAATAATCTCTCGGACATACACATCAACTCACTTTTCGGCCGAAGAGCTCTCTCGGATGGTCAAAAAGTGGGCACTCTTGATCAATAGATCAAACATTAACCCGTATAGCATCAAAACCCTTGGCTAACTTCGACAACTTAGTGATAAAATCCATGGTGATCTATTTCCACTTTCACATGGGAACCTCCAAAGTTTGCAACTTTCCATGCAGCCTCTGATGCTAGACTTTGACTATCTTGCAGGTCAAGCACCTCTTGACATACCAGGATATCTCCCTCTTCATACATGGCCAACAGTAGCTCAATCTCAAATACTTATACATCTTGGTGGCTCTCGAGCGTATAGAAAAGCACGACTTATAAGCCTCCTCCAGCACTATCTTCCTAATCCTACCAGAAACTGGAACCCAAACCCGACCGCACCAGGTCAACAACCCCCGACTATCGGTGATAAGCATGTTTGTCTCGCCCCTGATCCTCTCCTGCTTCTAGTTGTCCTTTCAGACTCCTTCTGCATGATCCTCCCTGATCAAACCCAAAAGCAGAGAATCAACGGATATCCACATACACATCTCCTCAACTGAAGACCCAACCGACTTGCGACTCAATGTATCCGCTACCACATTCGCTTTACCCAGATAGTGAAGGATCTCGTAGTCATAGTCCTTGACCACGTCCAGCCACATGCGCTGTCTCATGTTCAGGTTTGGTTGATCCATAAGATATCTCAAACTCTTGTGATCCGTGTAAGCAGTACAATGGACCCCATAAAGATAATGTCTCCAAATCTTAAGGATAAACACCACTACCCCCAACTCCAAGTCACAAGTATGATATCGCATCTCATGCGGCTTCAGCTGCTATAAAACATAAGCAATCACTCGCCCTCTCAACATAAGGACCACCCCCAAACTGATGATGGATGCATCACAAAATACCAAAAAAATCCTCGGCTCCCTCTAGAAGGGTCAATAATGGGGCCTCACATAACCTCCATCGAAGAGTCTTAAAATTTGACTGATGCTCAGGCCCCCATCAGAAATCCACTCACTTCCTCATCAGACGAGTGAAAGGTACTAACAAAATTATCAAATAATTTATTCATGATCTAAAAAAACTCATAAGTTATTTGCAAGAAATTAGTCTATCTTATCAACTAATACAAATCTTGAAACTATGACAATTATCTTTTATTTGGATGAGGATAATCATTACCATAGCAACAAAATCAAATTTATGAACAAAAACATTTTGTGGCAACGATCCTAATCCAAAACAGGCCAAAAAAACTCGAAAATCTGTTGTCTGGATAGCCAACTCGTCGAGCTCCTTACTGCAATCGACGAGTCCATGACAAAATTCATTCTACTTGTCGAGTTCAAGCTTGGACTCGTCGAGTATGGCTGTCAGACTGTTTTTTTAGCTTTGAAAATAACACATTTGCATCAAATATAATAGAAAACAACACAAGGCTCTGATACCACTGATGGGTTTTAGTATACTACAACATCTTATGGTGCACATACAACCCTAAATGATTTGGATCTATGTTTTCTCTAATTATACATGCAATATTTTTTCCAAAGCATTAAGCCTACAACTATCATACAAAATGATATAAACAACATAAAAGTGAGTTATTGAGTTACCTCTTGGTTGTTTCTTGTAGAAATTCTTGTGTTTGGCCTTAAGAACTTAGTGCTCCAAGTGTTGCACCTCAAATGGAATCACAACACACCTTTGGGCAAAGAATTTTGAGAGAGTATTCATACACTCAAATCAGCTCATGAACTCTTAGAACATCTAGTGTTTGATTTTGGATGATAAGGGGCTTCTTATATAGTGTAGTTAGGATTAAGGTTAGCACCATGTAAACCCTAATGCTCATGACTCTTCATATTACCTAGGATCCATGGGTTAAACCTCCATGGACTACCATATTGGTTTAGCCCATCCTAGAAAACAATAGGCCCACACCATAAGAATTATTGATTTACCAAATCAATCCCCTTATATTTAATTAGTCTCTTTTGATCGCTAAATTAATTCCAAATTAATTATTGATCAATACAAATTAAATCATATGATTTCATATTAATATATTAGAACTTATAATATATTAACAAATCATAAATAACCTCTTCTCAGAAGTCCATCCTATCAAATTTTCTTGGTGATATGCAACCCAAATGGACTATGCTACTCTATGGTCAAGTATATCAATTATAGTTATGGGCTTAGACACCTAATCCAATAGTTATAAAGCCCTCTAGAAAGTTGATGCATGGCTTCAAAGTGTAACATCCAGATTTCTAGGTATATTATTTTAATTATTTATTTTTGAGGTTTATTGATCTACTCAACGAGTTGGTGCTACAACTCTCGAGTAGAGGTGGGTGTGGCCACGTGGGTTTAATGATCTACTTGACGAGTCCGAGAGTCGACTCGCTGACTAGGCGTTGTGATTGGAAACCCTAAATCCCTGGGTTTGTGGCCTATATAAGGACACTTATAGCCTCATTTGCGGCTCCCCATCTACTTCTCTTCACTGAGAGAAACCCTAATTGCCACCTTGAGCTTTTGAGAGAGTATTGAGCCATTATTTGAGAACCTTGGTGCATTTTTGGTAGAAAAAGAGGAGGATTTCAAGAAAGGATCATGAAGAGGCTATTAGATCTGGTGCTAAACATCAAGGAGCTTCTGTTTAAAGTATAAAGTTTGTATCTTTTCCATTAGTATGATTAGATCTCATGATTTTAGAGTTAGGGCTTCAATTTCCATTTTATTTTGGGACTTTGAAGGTTTTGAGCACCTTTTTAGAGTTGGAGATCAGATCTGGACCTTGTGAGGTCCCTTGAGTCAAAAGTCCCCTGCTTTATTCAACCATGTTAGCTCATTGAATGAGAAACTCCTTCTTAAGCATGTTGTTGGCATTTCTAGCCCTAAAGTGCCATGCATGAACGTAAAGCTTGTGGCTTTACGTCATATTCAAGCCTTGAGAGCTTAGATCTAGAGTGTGAGGGAGTTTTCTACCTTGAAATCGTCTGAATAAAAATGAGTCTGAATGGAATCGCCGAGTTGATGAGCCGACTCGACGAATCAGTTAGGGCTTATCCCGATGAGCTGGATCATGCGATAGCTCGGTGAGTTAGGGGTTAACTCAATGAGCTGGATCATGTGATAGCTCGGCGAGTTAGGGGTTAACTCAATGAGCTGGATCATGCGATAGCTCGGCGAGTTAAGGGTTAACTCAATGAGCTGGACTTTTAATAGACTACTGAGGAGCGTTGGGACTCAACGAGTCACACGAGTGCACTCGGCAAGTCAGGTCAACTGGGGTTGTTGACTCGAGTTTGACTTCTTTTAACTTTAAAATTTGGTTGAATGGAGCAATGGATATCAAGGAGGGGTAAAATGGTCTTTTACCCATTCCTAGGGCTAGAGTGAAAGAGAGAACAACTTTTAGTGTATTTGAGTTCGAGTAGAGTATTAATTAAAGATAATTAATCTATGTGGTAGGCAGAGGCTAGATCGAGGATTCCGAGTACGAGATTTTTACTTGCTAGCTTGTGAGGTGAGTCTTCTCACTATACTTTATCTAGAGTGGTAATTATTTGTGACCAGAGGGTCTTATGTGCTAACTTGATTTGTGCATTTATATATATATATATATATATATATATATATATATATATATATATATATATATATATATGTTATATGTTACCGAGACCGGACCGGAGGGTCTAATGAGTCGTGAGACCGGACCAGAGGGTCCAACGAGCCGTGGGATTGGAGGGTCTTACTGAGACACACAGATCGGAGGGTCTTACATAGATATAGTCTCGAGTGGCTAGTGTGTTGTATGTGGTATTTTGGAGAACTTAACTAAGCTTCATGCTTACCGTTTTATGTGTTATGTGTTTCGGGTACTTCCGAGGATCGCCAGAAGGCATTGAATTGATTGTACACACACATCTGAGCTGGAGTTATATTTATTTTGGATCCTGGATTCGTGATAAACGATTTTTGAAAAATATACTGATATTTGATACTTGAGTTTTTTAGAGAAACGTGACATGTGTTTATTGTGTTTGAAAAATAAAAAAAAATGGTTTGAAAATTTACATCGTTACAAGTTGGTATCAGAGCCTTGGTTTGAGAGATTCGGATGCACCTTCGGGTATGTTTGGACTCAAACTGAGGATATTAGAAAAAATTTCAAGAGAAACGATTTTTATAAAACGAGTAAGAGTTTCTAAGTGAAAAACGAGAAAGAGTAGTGTTTACAATCAACCAACACCCGAACGGTGATTTTCCCAAAATACCCTTACTTTCTGTGTTATGAGATATTATGAGATATGTTATGCATGCTAGATAGTAGGCTAGGTATTTCATATTTTAGGGCTAGAGTGACCTGATTTGCTTTGAGTACGATTATGTAGCAGAAATGAGCTTATGAGAGTAGTCTATGTTCGGCAAGATATAGAATACTTGCGATCTGGAATCCTAGGAGGAGGACTTGGGGAAATACAGATGCGGTAAGGAAGGTAGTATTGGGCCCATACTAATGGAAGCACCGGGTCGGTGAGCAATCCAAGTAAGAATCCTTGGGATGTTAAGGAACAAGTATGGGTGAGTGATCGAGTGTGAGTATACTCGAGCAAGTATCTGATTATTTTGTGTTGTTTTTCAGAGACATCATGGTGGGTACGTGCCACAACTTTAAGAGCAGTGGAGTTAGCGATGATGAGATTCGCAGGATGATTCACGACGAGGTGGTTGCAGCTATTCGAGAGGCCATTCCAGAGATGTTTGTGTCTATTAAGACCACCTTGATTGAGATGTTTGATGAGCGTTATGTTGTTGTTACCGAGGCTACTGCTGCAGCCACCGCAGCTGTCGTTGCTGCCAGGCTACAGGGGGTGACTCATTGCTTTATCGGGGGTTCAGCAACACGAAGCCACCAGAGTTTGATGGGACTCAGGATCCGATTTTCGAGATGAGATGGATCTCTGATATTGAGGGGTGTTTCTACACTTGTTCCTATCCGGAACATTTGAGGGTACGGTTCGCGCTAAACTAGCTTCGCTTAGGGGCGAAGGACTAGTGGAAGTTTGTGACAACCAGTTACACTTTTGTAGGGCTCACTGCAGTGACATGGGAGAGGTTTAATACGTTGTTTCGAGATGATTATATTCCCCTGGTGGAGAGGGAACGGTTGGCCCAGGAGTTTCTATCCCTCAAGTAGAGGACAAAGTCAGTGATAGTGATTACAAGGATGTTCCATGAGAGGGCGATGTTCTGCCCTGAGCACGTGTCTACCGAGCAGGCATGTATGAGTCGGTACGTGAGCATTATGAGGAGGGATATTCGAGATTTTGTAGCAAACTCGACTTATCGGTCGTTTGCTGAGCTTCAGGCAAATGCCCGAAAGAGGGAGATTGAGCTGGAGACTCATGCTAGAGAGGAGGTGGAGTTCAGGAGATGGATCGGCAACCGGTACAGTCTTAGCCAGCAGCCAAGCTGGCAAATCCCACTGATTCGAGATCTGGAGGCTGGAAGGGCCGCACTTGTGGGAATTGCGACAAGAGTCATGAGGGGGTGTATCGAGCGGGTGTTTGCTACAAGTGTGACAATGAGGGGCATATCGCGAGGGATTTCCCCATGGGGTTTGCAGTCTATTTCCACTACAACCAGACCAACCATCGGAAGCCCGAGTGCCCACAGCTGCTACAAGGATCAACACATTGATCTGCCCCTGCTGCTATACGAGCTACAGAGAGCCAACCAGTGAAGGCCGAGGTACCGATGGTTCGCGGGAGAGCCTTTCAGCTGATAGTGGAGGAGGTCTGTGCAGCACCTGATCTCGTGGTCGGTATGTGTTTTTTTACTTATTATGTTTCAAGTTATGTTGTTCTTATATTGTGATATGCTTAGGTGCTTTTCTTGTGAGTTTTGTACCTGCTTTAGTGTTATTTGACTCTGGTGCGAGTCGATACTTCGTATTGTTAGCGTTTAATCATCACATCAGTATCCAAAGAGAGGCGTTGAGTCTACCTCTGAGAGTTTCCATAGTTGATGAGCATGCAGTGCTTGCGACTGATGTGATCCGAGGATGTGTGCTCTAGATTTTTGGTGTTGAGTTCCCGATAGATCTGGTTCCAATCGTGATAGGTGATGTTTATGTCATTGTGGGTATTGACTGGTTGAGTCGATTTGGAGTTGTGATCGACTGAAAGCGTTAGTTGGTTACCATACGAGACTCTAGTGGGGGAGTGCTTACAGTATATGGCGAGGGTACCCGATCTGGGTAAGCATTTTGCTCGGCTTCCAGAGCGAGGCAAAGTCTATAGCAGGGTTACAGGGGTTTTGTAGTGTATGTAATGGATATACGATTTGTTGCTGAGAGACCGAGTTCTATCGCTGAGGTTCCGATAGTGAGTGAGTTTACATATGTTTTTCCCAATGAGTTATCGGGTGTGCCCCTCGGGAGGTAGGTGGAGTTTCAGATTGATTTGGTTTCGAGAGCGGAGCCTATCGCCAAGGCAACTTATTGCCTTGTGCCGCCTGAGATACAGGAATTATCCTCATAGTACCAGGAGTTGTTAGGGAAGGGGTTTATGCGACCAAGTAGCTCGCCGTAGGGAGCGTCGATCCTTTTTGTGAAGAAAAAGGATGGTTTACACCGAATGTTCATTGATTACCGAGAGTTGAACAAGCTGACAGTCAAGAACTGTTATCCACTTTCAAGGATTGACAATCTGTTCGATCAGTTGCAGGGTGCGTCTTTGTTTTTCAAGATCGATTTGAGGTCTGGATATCATCAGATGAGAGTCCGTGAGGAGGATATCTAGAAGACGGCCTTTAGGACTCGTTATGGGCGTTACGAGTTTGTGGTGATGCCTTTTGGACTCACCAACGTACCGGCAGTGTCCGTGGATTTCATGAATCGGGTGTGCAGACCTATGTTGGATCGATCGGTGATCGTGGTCATCGATGATATTTTGGTGTAATCGAGATCCAGAGAGAATTAATTTTAGAGAGATTCTTGGAGTATTAATAACGAAGAGGCTTTATGCCAAATTCTCCAAGTGTAATTTGTGGTAACGATAGGTCCTATTCCTGGGACACCTCGTTAATTAGAATGAGATTTTGGTCGATCCAGCCAAGATTGAGGCAGTTATGAGATGGGAAGTGTCGAGATCCCCTACTGAGATTAGGAGTTTTCTGGGATTAATCGACTATTATCGGAGATTTATCAGAGATTTCTCCACGATTATCGTCCCCTCACCATATTGACCCGGAAGGGCGTTACTTTTACGTGGGGTCCTAAGCAGCAGAACTCATTTGAGATTATTCGCCAAAGATTGTGTGAAGCCCTAGTGTTAGTCCTTCCCGAGGGAGTGGAGGACTTTGTGGTCTTTTGTGATGCATCCATATCCGGGTTGGGTGCGTTGCTGATGCAGAGAGGGCGTGTGATAGCATACGCATCGAGGCAGTTGAAAGCCTCATGAGACGAGATATCTCACCCATGATCTGGAGCTGGGGGCGGTGGTGTTTGCCCTGAAAATTTGGCAACAGTATTTGTAAGCGGTTCGGTGTACCATATACACGAACCACAAGATCCTGAAGTATCTCATGGACCAACCTAACCTAAATGTGTGTCATAGGAGATGGTTGGATGTGGTCAAAAACTATGACTGTGAGATCCTGTATCATCCGGGAAAGGCTAACGTGGTAGCCGATGCCCTGAGCCGCAGAGCAGAGAGTGCCTCGATACGAGATGTGTTTATAAGGATGACGGTGATGACTCCAATCTTAGATAGTATTCGAGAGGCCCATGCGAAGGTCGTGAGACCGGAGAACCACAAGAGGGAGTAGGTGATTGAGCAAGTGTCCGAGTTCGTGACAGACAGCCGATGGCTTATGACTTTCCGAGGGTAGATTTGGGTTCCCTATAAGGGCGGAGCTCGGCGTATACTGATGAAGGAGGTGCATAGATCGAGATTCTCGATCCATCCCGGGGCTACTAAGATGTATTTGGACCTAAAGAGATATTTAGTTGATAGGTGCTTGACCTGTCGTTGGGTAATGGCAGAGCACCAGCACCCACATGGTCCATTGCAGCCTCTGGAGATTCCCCAGTGGAATTGGGAACAAATCTCGATGGACTTATCACCAAGTTAACGAGGATTACGCGTGGAGTTGACGCGATCTGGGTGATTGTGGATCGCTTGACGAAGAGTGTTCACTTCCTTGCTATTAGTGAGAGCTCTTCTGCCGAGAGATTTGTCAAGATCTATGTAAGAGAAGTGGTAGCTCGGCATGGAGTGCCGATCTCGATAGTGTCGGATCGAGACATGTGTTTGACTTCCAGGTTTTGGAAGAAACATCATGAGGAGTTGGGCACACGCTTGCATTTCAGCACTGAGTATCACCCACAGACGGATGGGCAGAGTTAGTGGAAGATTTAGATGCTTGAGGACATGCTGCGTGCATGTGTCATGGACTTCAGAGGAAGTTGGGACACCTACATACCACTGGTTGAGTTCTTTTACAACAACAGTTATCATTCCATTATTGGTATGCCTCCCTTTAAGCTTCTGTATGGGAGGAGGTGTCGGACCCCCATTTGTTGGGGAGAAGTGGCACAACGAGTGATGGGTGGCACGGAGATAGTGCAGAAAAGAATAGAGCAGATTCAGCAGGTCAGGAAGAGGTTATTGACGGCACATAGTCGCTAGAAGAGTTATGTGGACAGGCGACGACCCGAGCTAGAATTTCAGGTCGAATATTTTGTGCTTCTAAAGGCATCCCCATGGAAAGGGGTGATCCGATTCAGGAAGCCGGGTAAGCTGGGACCCATATACATTGGTCCTTTCAAAGTGACCGCTAGAGTGGGTACAATAGCATACCAGTTGGAGCTACATACTGAGTTGAGTCAGATCCATAACACCTTCCACGTGTCCATGTTGAGGAAGTGTGTAGCCGATGAGACAACAGTGGTACCTCTGGAGGACATTCAGGTAGATGCGAGTCTAAATTATATTCAGAGGTCGATTGCAATTTTGGATCGAAAGGTGAAGGTTCTGAGGAACAAGGAAGTGCCCCTGGTTCAGGTCCAGTAGCAACATCGGAGAGGGTCCGATTTAACTTTGATGGAAAAGTTTGATTCTAATGGGGGAGAATTGTAACATCCGGATTCCCAAGTATATTATTTTAGTTATTTACTTTTGAGGTTTATTGATCTACTCGACGAGTTGGTGCTACACCTCGCCGAGTAGAGGCGGGTGTGGCCACATGGGTTTAATGATCAACTCGACGAGTCCGAGAGTCGACTTGCCGAGTAGGCAATGTGAGTGGAAACCCTAAATCCCCAGGTTTGGGGCCTATATAAAGATACTTATAGCCTCATTTGCGGCTCCCTGATAGCTTCATTTTATTTACTTCTTTTTATAGTTTATTTTAGTACATTTCATTCGCATTTTAGTTAACTTTGATGCATATTTTCCCTTTTGTTATTTTTATGACCATTTCGGGGTACTTTCTAGTTTCTTGAGCATTATTGCAGATTTTCTTGGAAACTAGCGGGGCGGCACTCTTGGGAGGCGATTGGGCTTGAAGGGAATTGGAGATTTCATGCTTGATGGCTATGAAGGTGATTCATGGGGTGGACTTGTCAATTGCTTGAAGGCTTGGAAGAATTGAGCTTTAAATTTGAAAGATGCGGGAGAATTCTTGAGTATGCAAGATCAATATTTGGGAGTTTGCGGAAGTTTTGAGTGATGTGGAAAGATAAATTGGGCTCAAATTGAAGAAACATTGAAGAAAAATGGGCTAGAAGCTGATTGGACTCGAACTGGGCCAACGGATTAGCTGTGGGGGCCCAAGACTTGAAGAAGCCCAAAATTCCCGTCAGTACCCGTGGCCCGCGTAAGATTCCCCGCAGCCCGCGTGGATTCCTGACAAGGGCAATTTCGGGATTTTGCTTAGAGCTCTATATTGGGAAGGTTGGTGTGCCTCTTTAGCATAATCTTGGAGGTCCGATTTTGAGCTTTTCTCTCTGGAGTTTGGAGTGCTTTTGAAGGCCAAGAACACCTCAAGAACATCTTCTTTTCACCTCTTGAATCTTGTCAAATGTTTGGTACAATCTTATCTAACTTTGTTCATTTGAGTTTAGCCATGCTTGGCTAAACAAATCTTGGTTGACTTTTTGTTGAATCCTTTGAACTTTTGTTGGATGTTGAAGAATCTATGAACTTGTTCTTGAATCTTTATGGAAATGTTTTGTGTTTCATCATATTATCACTACTAGTATGTTTTTATTCATGAGTTTAAATATGTTTGTGGTGATTAGTTGGCTAATTTCTTAATTAAGTAAATGATCCTCAAATTAGCAAGCAACAAGTGATTTTTGTGTTGCTTTTGCTTCACACAATCATAAAAACATTTCCTCCAACATGGTGGTGAAAGCAATTGACTCCTCTTGGATTTGGTGATTTTTTGGTTCTTAATGCTAGTTGACTTTCACTAATTACATGCTATTTGGAATTAGTGACTTTGACTAAGGAAATTGTTATGAGCTTCTCTAGCCATTTCAACAATTAAGAAAAGTCTAGGTAATCTCAAGCTCCTTGGATTACTATAACCAAATTAAGGATTTAAATCAAAGTATTGCACTATTGGATTCTAATGATATGTTCATCAAAAGTCAAAGTGAGAAAACTTTAAGTCAACCATCTCTCCCTTATTGATTTTACATCAAACTCTTATTTTTGTTGCATTTGTCTATTTAAATCATAGTTAACTCTAGTTTGTTTCAAGTATTTCAAAACACCAAAATCCCCCATTTTATTTTTATTGTCATTTTACAAGTATTTTTACAAAGAGATTTTTCATAGAGTTATAAATTGAACCAATCTCCGTGGATTCGATCCCTTTACCACTATACACTATTTTAGTGTGTAATATTTAGGGTTATTATTTGTGTTGGCCTCAACAACCACCAAATTTTTGGCACCGTTGCCGGGGATTGGTTTTTATTTAATCAGTTTGTTTCTCTATGCCTAGATCTCATTGTGCAGGTACTCTAGTTTAAAACTCAAAAATTGAAGAAAAAAAGTGTGGTTCAGGAATGAACACTCCTAACATTGAAGATAAACTTTCTGAGCTAGCTCAGTTAGTTATGATGATTGAAAATGACCAAAGTGTGCAACCCTCGCCTCTTCTTTGTGATTTTTGTGCCCAAAATGGACATCATTCCGACATGTGTCCATATTTACAAGGAGAATGGGAAGAAGTGCAAGAGAAGGGAAGCTACTACTGGTCAAACCAATGGAGTTATGATCAACCTCAACATGATCAATGGTGGGACAACAACCAAGATTGGGGATACATCCAATACCAAAGCCCATACCAAGCTTGGACAAGTGATCAATACCAACCAACTCCACAATTCCAACATCCATATCCTCCACCTCCTCAACAACTTGAAACACCAAGCATGTCCTTAGAGGAGATTGTTAAAATCATTGCCACATCTACCCAAATTTTCCAAGAAACAACCCAAGCTAGCCTCAAAAGCTTAGAGCAACAAATAACACAAATTGCTCAGTTAGTAAGTATAATGGAATATCAAGACAAATTACAATATGAAGAGAGGCGATGGCATAGCACATGTGCCATTCCTTTGAATGATGAGAAAAGTTTTGATGGCCCAAGAGTGTTATGTGGAGAAGAGGAAGACGGAGTAGAAGTGGAAGAGGCTATCAAAGTGGAAGAAGAAATTGAGAAAGATGTCAATGAAACTATAGAGGACATGTTGGGAGTTAACGAAAGAGAGTTTGATCCCACCACTACCATTAAGAAACTAATTCCAGTGGTAGACCAACCACAAGAGCCGGGAATGATAAATATGTCGGACCCTTTAAAGGATACATATGTCGAGAATGAAGATGCCCAACCGGTCACCAACTTGACCACCATGTCAAAGATGGAAGAGTTGATCACCTTACTAAACAAGTACAATAAAGAATATGGTTGGATGCTTGCTATTATCAAAGGTCTAAGTCCGGTATGGTTTTCCCGTAAAAAGAAAGTCAAATACAAGAAAAGAGTCCTAATAGAGATGTGGAAATTAAAAAATGTTGACACGGGGCAAGTTTTAAAGGTTAATGGACATCGGTTGAAGCCATTCTTTGAAGGTTTTGATTCAAATGTCCAAGATGTCGTCCATTTGGACACCCTAAAGTGTTAAAGTGAAGTTTGGAGGCGTCTCGCCAAAGACGTTAAAGAAGGGCATTTTTGGGAAGCATTCTGCTTTCGTCTTTTATAAACCGAATAAAATGATTTTAAAATTTTTTTTTGTTTTAAAAATGTTCATTTTTGAAAAATTTTAAGCTTTATTCTCACCTTTGGTCCAAACCTTTTATTGTGTTTTTGAAACCGGGATTTCGTGGGAATCATTTAGGCCAAAAATCAAGTTTTTTGAAAAATTTGAAATTTTGAGGTGCAGGAAGTCACGCGGCCCGCGTAAGGTCTTGTGCGGCTTATGTGCGGCCCATTCCTTGCCCGCGTAGAAGAATCACCTCCAACCCTGTTCAGCACACGCGGCCAGCGAGCGGATTCTACGCGGCCCGCGTAAGACTTTGTGCGGCCATCATGCGGGTTCCACACGGCCCGCGCAGATTTTCGATTTTTTTGCCATTTTCAAGCTTCAGGTCCCGCGGCCTCCATGCGGCCAACCTGCGGCCCGCGTGAAAGGTCAGAAGAATCAGTGGGATTTCGAGAAAAAACTAGACGCGGCCAACACGCGGCCCGCGCCCCGCCCGCGCTCCATACAAAAACTCGATTTCCCAGAGATCTACCTGTCGGAATCCTGCGAGACCACCGCCATTCTTCACCATTTTTCCTCCTCTACAAACCCCTATGATCTACCTAACCATCCGATTTAGGTCATTTCCGCCCTTTCCTTAAGCATTGAGGACAATGCTTGTTCTTAAGCTTGGGGTGGGGCATTCCCTTTCTTTTTAATTTTTCATGAATTTTTAGTTAAGTTGCATAACATATTAGTATTAAACTAATTTTCATTCATTTTTTTTTATTTAAAATTTCAAAAAGATTTTATTTTATTCTTTTCCACTTTTTATTTTTTGCATAACATTTAGCTTAAGACATTAGCATTCATGCATTTTTGTTGTCTGTTTATTCTCACCTCTCTTGAATGCCATGGAACAGGTTCACAGTTATTGTATCATTATTGGTCCAGGATCTTGTTGCTATCTCACCCATCGAATCGGGACCACTAGCTGCAGTTTGGGATTTCATACTTGGGATCAGATGTTGGTAGCTTAAAGGGGTAAGTGATCATGGCCAGGTAGTTTCATGAAGAATTATGCATACAATACTAACAACTGTAGGATATACTATAGCAATGGGTGTTCTTAGCCTTGCGGTCACTACCGCGGAGAGGATCACACTTGATCATGTTTGAACTGTTAGGATGAAGCATTGGTGCTTGTCCCCGAGTAGAATCCATATCCGGTCTCTTTACATCACCATATCTTTTTGCGATTTTCTTAGAATTTTAGAGAGTTTTTTAGTCCACATTTGGACATTTTCATTATCTTTGAAAAACCACAAGTTTGAAAAGGAGCTTACATTACATCTTTATGCTCCACACATGGTCATTTTCACACTTAGGCCATTCGGATTATATCATTACCCTTTCGGTTCCACTGACACACCTTTGGGAACCAAATTTTGAGTCAAAGGGTTTTCTCATAAAAAAAACAAAAAAAAAACAAAACAAAAAGAAGCACGCAAATTTTCAGTTGCAACTATCTTAGATAGGTGGTCGGTTCAATTATTGAACAAATTTCCTAACATGTTGGTCACCCGGCGTTTGATATTCTTTTGTATAGGTCTGTTTTATTGTATATAGATCGAGTTGTTATTTATTTTTTTTCTTTCTCACAAATTGGTGATGTTAAAGAGACTGTCGAGTCGGATACTACGGGAGGTTTGGGCCAACACTAAGTGAACTGATTCCTACAACGGTGCCCGAGCGATTAAACCTAGTTACACATGAGAGAAACCGGTAGATGTGAGATAAGAGTGTGCACTTAAAGAAGAGCTCCACCCGAGCCCATCCAGTTGCTTTCTCCCTACTACAGATGTTCTTCATTATATGCATGTTCCATTGAGGCTGCGACTGCTCATCCCTCCTTACTCACCTAAAGGAGTTGTCCTGACTGTGGTTTATGGTTCCATTGTCGTCGGATGAAAAAGTTGTGAGATAGCAGAGAAATCAATTCTGACCATGTTGACTAACGTCGAACAGGTTCCATGGTTCTATCCATTCTTTTTATTTCTAGGGTAGTTCATCCCAAGTTCATTTAGTCTTGTCTTACTTGAGGACAAGTAAGGTTTAAGCTTGGGGTGATTTGATAGCTTCATTTTATTTACTTCTTTTTATAGTTTATTTTAGTACATTTCATTCGCATTTTAGTTAACTTTGATGCATATTTTCCCTTTTGTTATTTTTATGACCATTTCGGGGTACTTTCTAGTTTCTTGAGCATTATTGCAGATTTTCTTGGAAACTAGCGGGGCGGAACTCTTGGGAGGTGATTGGGCTTGAAGGGAATTGGAGATTTCATGCTTGATGGCTATGAAGGTGATTCATGGGGTGGACTTGTCAATTGCTTGAAGGCTTGGAAGAATTGAGCTTTAAATTTGAAAGATGCGGGAGAATTCTTGAGTATGCAAGATCAATATTTGGGAGTTTGCGGAAGTTTTGAGTGATGTGGAAAGATAAATTGGGCTCAAATTGAAGAAACATTGAAGAAAAATGGGCTAGAAGCTGATTGGACTCGAACTGGGCCAACGGATTAGCTGTGGGGGCCCAAGACTTGAAGAAGCCCAAAATTCCCGTCAGTACCCGCGGCCCGCGTAAGATTCCCCGCAGCCCGCGTGGATTCCTGACAAGGGCAATTTCGGGATTTTGCTTAGAGCTCTATATTGGGAAGGTTGGTGTGCCTCTTTAGCATAATCTTGGAGGTCCGATTTTGAGCTTTTCTCTCTGGAGTTTGGAGTGCTTTTGAAGGCCAAGAACACCTCAAGAACATCTTCTTTTCACCTCTTGAATCTTGTCAAATGTTTGGTACAATCTTATCTAACTTTGTTCATTTGAGTTTAGCCATGCTTGGCTAAACAAATCTTGGTTGACTTTTTGTTGAATCCTTTGAACTTTTGTTGGATGTTGAAGAATCTATGAACTTGTTCTTGAATCTTTATGGAAATGTTTTGTGTTTCATCATATTATCACTACTAGTATGTTTTTATTCATGAGTTTAAATATGTTTGTGGTGATTAGTTGACTAATTTCTTGATTAAGTAAATGATCCTCAAATTAGCAAGCAACAAGTGATTTTTTTGTTGTTTTTGCTTCACACAATCATAAAAACATTTCCTCCAACATGGTGGTGAAAGCAATTGACTCCTCTTGGATTTGGTGATTTTTTGGTTCTTAATGCTAGTTGACTTTCACTAATTACATGCTATTTGGAATTAGTGACTTTGACTAAGGAAATTGTTATGAGCTTCTCTAGCCATTTCAACAATTAAGAAAAGTCTAGGTAATCTCAAGCTCCTTGGATTACTATAACCAAATTAAGGATTTAACTCAAAGTATTGTACTATTGGATTCTAATGATATGTTCATCAAAAGTCAAAGTGAGAAAACTTTAAGTCAACCATCTCTCCCTTATTGATTTTACATCAAACTCTTATTTTTGTTGCATTTGTCTATTTAAATCATAGTTAACTCTAGTTTGTTTCAAGTATTTCAAAACACCAAAATCCCCCCATTTTATTTTTATTGTCATTTTACAAGTATTTTTACAAAGAGATTTTTCATAGAGTTATAAATTGAACCAATCTCCGTGGATTCGATCCCTTTACCACTATACATTATTTTAGTGTGTAATATTTAGGGTTATTATTTGTGTTGGCCTCGACAACCACCACTCCCCGTCTGCTTCCCTTCACTGAGAGAAACCTTAATCACCCCCTTGAGCTTTTGAGAGAGTATTGAGCCATTAATTGAGAACCTTGGTGCATTTTTGTAGAAAAAAAAGGAGGATTTCAAACAAGGATCGTGAAGAGGCTGTTAGATCTGCTGCTAAATATCAAGGAGATTTTGTTTAAGGTATAAAGTTCATATCTTTTTCCATTAGTATGAGTAGATCTCATGATTTTAGAGTTAGTGCTTTAATTTCCATTTTATTTTGGGACTTTGAAGGTTTTGAGCACCTTTTTAGAGTTGGACATCAGATCTGGACCTTGTGAGGTCCCTTGAGTCAAAATTCCCCTGCTTTATTCATCCATGTTAGCTCCTTGAATGAGAAACCCTTTCTCAAGCATGTTATTGGCATTTCTAGCCCTAAAGTGTTATGCATGAACGTAAAGCTCGTGGATTTACGTGATATTCAAGCCTTGAGAGCTTAGATCTAGAGTGTGGGGGAGTTTTTCTGCCTTGAAATTGTCATAATACAATTGAGTATGAATGGACTCGCCGGGTTGATTAGCCGACTCGACAAGTCGGTTAGGGTTTATCCCGACGAGCTGGACCATGAGATAGCTCGGCAAGTTAGGGGTTAACTCGACGAGCTAGACTTTCAAGAGACTACTGAGGAACGTTGGGACTCGATGAGTCGCACGATTGCACTCGGCGAGTCAGGTCAACTGGGGCTGTTGACTCGAGTTTGACTTCTGTTGACTTTAAGATTTGGTCAAATGGAGCAATGGAGATCAGGGAGTGTTAAAATGGTCTTTTACCCATTCATAGGGATAGAGTGAATGATAGAACAACTTTTAGTGTATTTGAGTTCGAGTAGAGTATTAATTAGAGATAATTATCCTATGTGGTAGGCGGAGGCTAGATCAAGGATTTTGAGTATGAGATTTTTACTTGCTAGTTTGCGAGGTGAGTCTTCTCACTATACTTTACCTAGAGTGGTAATTATGTGTGACTAGAGGGTCTTATATGCTTACTTGAGTTGTGCATATGCTTGTGTGATATATATATGCTATGTTATGTGTTACCGAGACCGGACCGAAGGGTCCAACGAGCTGTGAGACCGGAGGGTCCTCACTGAGACCGGACGAGAGGGTCCAACGAGCCGTGGGACTAGAGGGTCCCACTGAGACACACAGACTAGAGGGTCTTATAGAGGTATAGCCTCGAGTGGCTAATGTGTTGTATGAGGGATTTTGGGAAACTCACTAAGCTTCGTGTTTACCGTTTTATGTGTCATGTGTTTCAGGTACTTATGAGGATCGCGGGAAGGCACCGACTTGATTGTACACACACATCTAAGCTAGAGTTATATTTATTTTGGATCCTGGATTCATGATAAATGATTTTTGAAAAATGTACTGATATTTGATACTTGAGGTTTTTGGAGAAATGTGACATGTGTTTATTGTGTTTGGAAAAAAAATTGGTTTGAAATTTTAAATCGTTACACGACGTGACGATTTGGTGGTCTCGGCGTGATGATGAGAATATCCCTAATTGTTTTGGACTAGCACTGTCACGATGTGAGGGCATGGTGTAGCACTCGGTTCCTGGTATGTAATTTATTTTGTTTTATTTTGCATTTTTGGCCTGGGACTCGGCGAGTTGAAGGCCCAACTCGTCAAGTAGGAAGGGGTTTGGACGCGGGACTTAAGTGATGGACTCATCGAGTCGGTGGCCAGACTCGACGAGTAGGCTCTAACTGGACAAAACCCTAATCTGAGGGTTTTCACCCTATTTAATCATCTCTTTCAGCCACCACTCGTCCCTAATGCTCCCAAAGACTCTCTATAGCAAACCTTAAGTGTTTTGGTCCAAGAACTAAGGTTTTTGAGTGATTTTTGTGGGTTTTGACCTCAAGGAAGAAGGAAGAGCATAGAAGGATCAAGAGGAGGCTGAAGGATTCAAGTTTGGGGAAGATTTAGGGCTTTTAAGCCATATGAGGCGACCAACCATGATTTGCAAACATGGTTGAGGGTCAATACTTCGGATCTAGCACTTGGGAAGAGTCACAAGACAGATTTGGGTTGCTTTTGCACCAAAGGAAGGCCACATGCAACAAAAGATCCATTTTAGAGCCTTTTTGTCTCAAAAGTCCCATGCATGCATGTAAAGTTCGTTACTTTACGTGCTAGATCGAGCTTAGGGGCTTGGATCTATCATTTGGACAAGTGTTGTACATCGGAAATCGAGGATTTAGGGTGTGGACGTTATCGAATCGCCGAGTCCGTTCTTGGGACTCGACGAGTCCAAGGCTTTGAGTCTCATATCTGTTGAGGGTCAAAATAACTCAGTTGGGTGTTAGAAGGGTTGTAGCAGGACAGAAGGAGTGACCCAACGCATTGGGCTTAGTTATAGACCTGGAGTTCATAGGACTCGACGAGTGCTAGAACAGACTCGGCGAGTCCAAGGCAATCTTCTTATGCTTGAAGATGAACTCGGCGAGTTGTTCATACAACTCGGCGAGTCAAGGTCAGGACTTGTTCATCAGATGAATGTGAACTCGACGAGTTGTTCATACAACTCGGTGAGTCAGATGAAGGTTCATTGATGTTCCTAAAGAAGGGGAACTCGTCGAGTCGTTGCCAAACTCGACAAGTTGAGTCATAGATAAGGACGAGTAAATGGTAGGGACTCGACGAGTTGACGACCCAACTCGGCGAGTCGTGTCAACTGCAAGTTAACTTTGACTTGGACGTGGTTAGGGGTAAAATGGTCATTTTACCCTAAGAGTAGATATCAAATTCTGACTGAGTGTTTTGTGGGGATTATAGCCGGAGGATTTTCGGAGCAGCAGCAGATAGAGGTTTCCCGCACAGATTATCATCAGCTACTTGTACGAGGTGAGTTACCTTCCAGTAGGGGTAGGTCTAAGGCCACAATGCCGACCTACCAAAGAGGAATATTAGGATATGATTGTCTTTGTGATAATTATCTTGGTCTGGCTATGTGCTCGGGTTATGAGATTTATCTGTATGATATGTTATGTGTATAGTAGGGATCAATTTCCCTGACAATGGTCCTTAGGACCGAAGGGTAGGTTAGTACCCAGATATGCCTGATCGTATGTTTATATCTTTATGTTGTATGCTAGTGGTAGGGGGTGGAATAGTCCCCAGTTACCGGTTGAAAGATATCGATGATGGTTACCGGTTGAAACATACCAATGATGATTACCGGTTGAAAGATACATATGGAAGTTACCGGTTGGAAGATACCGACGATGATTACCGGTTGAAAGATACCGATGATGATTACCAGTTGAAAGATACCTATGATATTGTAGGGTATGTGGTATGATGGGGGAACTCACTAAGCTTTGTGCTTTCAGTTTCTGTTTTGGTTTCAGGTACCTCTTCGTCTAAGGGGAAGGAGATGGCGACGTAGCATCGCATCACACACACACACACGATTCCGCATCAGACTTTTTAGGATTGTACTCTGATTTTCATTATTTTTTATGTCATGGTTTGGGACACAACATTATGATTTTGTATTGTGTTGCTTTACTGACAATGTTATGGTAAAATGTTTTCAAAATTATTAATTCAAAAATGAAATTTTCGGGCTTGAATTTTGGGATGTTACACATGGCCATCATGTCGTGACGGTGTCCTGGATTGATAAAGAGTTGAGATGAGGCTAAGTTGAATCGTGACTAAGTTGGGACCAGGTTGAGTTTGTTTTCCACGATGTAATCTTGAGTTGGTCACGACGTGAAGGTCATCTAATGGAAGTGTTGATCGTTGACTTTGATCTTCAACCAATTTGAATTTTGGTCAAAATGTATAGTTTTGGAGGTTAGACAAATCTGGGACCTTGCCTGATTCAATAGGTGTGTTGTGGTGAGGTTTCATGGCAGTGAGCTGTGTTCTTTGCAGATTTCGTAAGTTAGGTGAGTCTTCTCACTATACTATGTAAGATGTTAGTTGTCTTTATGATTCTTGCATGTGTATATTGGGTTGGGCCAATTTATTTGTATGTTGGAGTGGGACCATTTAGATGTATGTTGGGCTAGGCTCATTTATATATATATATGGCCCATTTGCATGTTGGGTTGGGCCTATTTGCATGTTGTTAGGTTGGGCTTATTTGTATATTGGGCTGGATCCATTTGTATGGTATGTGGTATTTTAGGGAACTCAGCTTATGGTTTGTGGTTTAAACATTTTCAGGTACTTCCAAATTCCAATTCCAAAATGAATAGCCAAACTTAACTGCACAACATCCCTTGTGATTTTCCGCACCGATTGTTTTTTTTACTCTGATGATTGTGAAACATTTTTATTATGATTTGTTTAAATTACTTGATGTATGATTTGGTGGTTTTAAAATGAAAAATTTTTATCAGCATTTTTGGGATGTTACATGCAGTCTCAGCCAGTTTGGTTCGGTTCTTTGTTTGATTTGATTATGTAGTGCTCCATTAGCATTGTGCATCTCCATGCATGCTCCAATCCTCTTTTTGTCCTCACGAACTTACTCACCATCCGTTTGCTCTACAAATTCAATTAAACGGTGAGTAGTACGATACATTCCACTAAATTCTTATGTTGTCTATTAATCAATGAATATGCAAGAAGAGTTTATATCGAAATGCTAAGCAAAACTAGTACATGTACGTGAAGTTGGATACATGATATGCATTTAACAATCTCATGAATGGCGCCCAACGATACAATTGTGGTTCAGAGTATGGGGGCAATGTCCTTTGGGGTGAGTATGACATACCAACACTCTAAGACATGATGTCGCTAGAAAAAGGGTTAGTTATATCCCGAGAGGTATCTCGCGGTACGCTTCAACAATCAAGTTACCATTGGGGTAATGTAAGAATAAGAATGAGATAGTGTTAAAAGAGTCCGGAGAAAAAAATAAAAAATAAAAAACATAACCCATTTGTGTGGGATGGTCATTTGTATTTATAAGGTTCAGAGATATGTTTATTGTTATTGTGATTTAAGGTTCCATGTTTGTACCGAATAAGTAGTTGGTGGAGTGATTCGTTGCCTGGTGGATGCTCCACCTAATAAACATAAAGCTCATATTGCATATGACTGTTAAGTGTTATTTAAGATGTTTTGTTTATATATGTTGAGGACGTGTTGGAGTTAAGGGAAACTAGGCAATTGTGATATGTCCATTCCAAGGTTAAGTAGACTGTTATTTGTCATTTCGCATCACGGACCTTGACCAGAGATACCTAATAGGTTGTTTGGTCATGGTGCCAAATGATAATGTAAATAAATAAAAGCTTGTTTCATTTAAGATATTTTCAAGCACAAACCAACTTATAATATTTTTTAGAAAACATATGTAGATTTTGCAACCTTACATTAATTTAAAAAGTAAACCGATCAAACATTAGTTGTATGTACGTATAAGAATAATGAGATATAAATTTCTAGTTTAGAAAAGTTATATTGTCTGTCTTTATGCGTATGGTAATTAGAAATTAAATATTTTCTTATATTTTATTCTATTTATCTTCCTAACCTATCAAATAATGACATCCGTCATATTTAATGAAATTAATAATATTTTAGTCCACTTATTACCATTTAATGTGGGTAGAAGGTTAATAGAAATGAAATATAGAAGGGTTTTTAATTTCTGGTTGGTAATATATATATATATGTAGTTATTGATCAAATAGGTTATGATTTGTACAGAAAATCATTAAGTGAGTATTAAAAGAAGAAAACAAAAACATGAAAACAAATATGTTGCACATTCTATATTCATACTGCAAATTAAGGAAGCAATGTTGCCAAATTTACAACAGCATAAACAAAAAGAAACAGACACTCACTACTCCAAAGCTGTTTTGAAGTATAAAAAAAAAAAACAACACAAAACAGAACACAAAAAAAACAAAAACAGAACATAACCAGATCTCTCACTTTTTACCCTGTTGAGAGGTATAATTATCTTGTATACTCACCCAACATCATAAGACCTAAAATGAAGGAGGAGGTGAAAGAGGATGAGCACTTTTTATAATAAATAAACTCTCTTCACTCCTTTCTTCCTCTATTCTTCCGACCTTATTCACCAAACACTCGTAACTTAAAATTCAATTTCCTTTCTTCTTTTTCCTTTTTCTATACCTTCACATTTGATTTCTCACAAACCCCATAAAATCGTAGCTTGTTAAGAATCTTGATTTTAGGCCAATGTGTAGCTTGAAACTGACACGTCGGCGATTGGAGCACTATGGATGTACACAAACTCTATGCTTTTGCCAGCTGGCAACGAGCTGACCCACGTCGGAAACCCATAAGATCCTCCGTTAACGTTCTTGGTCAAACCCCAAAGTGGACCATACAGCTTCGATACCCAAAGGTTCAAATTCTTCATCGTCTTCCCGGATTTGTTAGTCACCACGGCGGAGTATCTGTAATATGTTTTTCCGTTAGCCACCCATGAAGCGGTAGCCTTTTGATCGATCGCAATTGGAGCGGCGGAAGCGGTCGGAGACGCTTTAGGTTTAGGTTGAACAGCGATAGGTTTAGCGACGTGAGGGATTTCAACCGGAAGTAGCTGGTTTAAGCCGGAATGACCACCGTGTAACCTGGCTAAAACTCCAAGAAGAGGAGCGTTGTTATAAGTAGCGGGTTCAGTCTGCTCGTAATTGTCACGGTGGTCGGCGAAGTTATCATAAGCATCAGGACCACCGACAATGGCGCCGGTTAACAGATTCGGGTCGCTTGCTTTCCGGCTGAACCACGTCGCGTATCCGCCTCTGCAACTCACGAACGACGGGTTAACCTTTACGGAGACGATCGAGGAACCACGGTGGTGGACTTGTTGCGGGTAGTTGTTTCCGTACCCGACCATGTAGCTTGTCGCCCTAGGGTTATCTCCGAGAACGTAATCCACCTGAGATTTGGCAAATGCGAGAAGCTCTGACGGAGCGACACTGCCGGTAGAACAACGAAGATCTTTCCTGGCGGAAGTTAAGTAGTCGGAGTAGACAGTGAGGAGGAAAGAGGCGCTGGTGACGAACTGCAAGTTATTCCATCGTTGCTGGTAAATCAAACCTCCGGGAGTCCTTTGAACATTGTGGTAACCTTTACCCATACACGAACACATAAACATCTCCGCCTTCTCTTGGTATTTCCCGAACACCGACGAGTGTTCACCGGCTTTCCCACCCATCAAAAGCTTGGCGACAAGGGTCTGAACGCCGGCGTACTTAACATCCCAACCGAACTCCGTCATCGCCCACCCGGTGCCGCCGAGGGCGTCACCGTTTTCCCCCAAGTAATTCAAGTAGTACTCTTGGTTTGTTGCCTTGTACAACCAAGCAGCTGCCCAAAGTAATTCATCCTGTTTTTTTCATAATAAATAAAATTAAAATTAAAGAAAATCGAAATGGGCAAATATGTAAATTGAGAAATATTTGGTGGTGACGTACGGCGTATCCACTGACAGATCTGTAGTACTTCTGGGCCACGGAGATGCTACTGTCGTATTTACCCCTGTATTTGTCGGCAAAATCAAACAGCTGAAAAAATGAAATGAGGAAGTTAGTGACACGTACAAGGGCAAGATAGGAAAGAAACAAAAAGTTTAAATAGTAACTATAGAGTGTGCATTAGCAGTTTGTACAGTACAACACACCGACAGTCAATGGTGTCACGTGGCAAGCGGTGACAACACTCAAGTGGTATCTTGTTTATTTCCCGTGATAGACGGGTAATTTGTTACACACTAAAAAACTAAGATTATATATTTTCGAATATATTTAATATAATACAAAATGACATTTAGCCTTACATAAATTTAAACTTGTCACTATCATATTTTATATTTATCATAGTACTCTATGTTTTGTCTATTTACTGTGTCATTTTGGATTCAATACCATTAATTTTGTGATCGATATAATGTTTTAATACTTATGTAAATGTTAAAAACATCTCTTTCAAAAAATACAAATAATGGCTAATAAACATTAAACAGAATAATATTATGCAGCTCACACTATAAGGGATGTTTTTTTGTTTATTACTTTGAGCAAAATGGAAAATATATTTAGTGCATAAATGGTAATTATAAAATGATGTAGCCATCCATGAGTTACATAAATTAGTACAAAAAATTAGACCTTTTTGTCACCATGTATTGAAAAAGAAAAAGGTATTTGGAGTAGTTTAGCATATGCTAGAAAAGTACAAAGTAGCAGAAAACCATGCATTAGATAGTTGTAAGTTAGCACAGAAATGGAGACTTCCCATGTGAAATTTGTAATGTCAAACAAACATCAATCCTTGTACCTTACGCAATAATACTTGCACATGGAGTATGAAAGCAACAATTCCTTTAATAAAAACGAAACACGCAGGAAGCTTTCTGCTAAGCTACACCGTCAACAACCAACCTGACACTATACTAACCGTCTTTATTATTTTCAACCGACTCACTAACTTACGCCTGGCCTCTTTGCTAGCATCCGCCACATTGTTTTTTTTTTGTTTTTTTTTTATTTTCAAATAAAGTTTCCAATTTATATATTTTTAGAAAAAACAGATGCAATAGGTGACTCGAGATGTATGTACCATATTTGGGAAAACTGAAACTAACATTGTGGTTTTATTTGTTAAAAGTTCATTTTTATTAAAAGTAAAGTTCTATGATTAATATAATTTTGTAAATTGAACTTAGTTTTTTTTAATCAATCAAGACAAATCCAGCAACTTGTACATTATGCATTAATAACTTGTACGATTTCAATTAGAAGATAAAGAATCAGAGAATAGTAACCAACGGACCTGGTGGGCGTGAGTGAGAAGTTCTCTCGAATAGGCCGGATTGGCGCGGCGGAACACGATAGAAGCGGCGGCCATAGCGGCGGCAGTTTCACCGGCGAGGTCGGATCCGGGATTGTTTTGGTCAATTCTGTAAGCACTTCGTGAAGTCGTCATATCCTCCGGCCTTTGCCAACAGTAATGATCTGTGTTACCATCTCCTACCTAAATCAATCACCATCAGTTTGGTTAAAACAAAACCCTAAAAAGTTAATCCTAAACGTCGCAATCAAAAAATGATTTAGACATATTAGAGCGACAATTATAATTTAATCAAATTAGGGAGACAATAATTACTTCTCCATATAGAACATGAGGTTGTGGATGAGCTTTAATGAGGTAATCAGTCCCCCACTTCACAGCATCCATGGCATGACCGAGCTCACCACTCGAAGACATTTGCGAACCATACTCCAAAATGCTCCACGACATCATGGTAACAGTGAACGCCATTGGAAGCCCAAACTTCACATTATCCCCTGCATCATAGTATCCTCCAACCAGATCCACCTACACAACAAAACCCATCGAATTACTCCCAAATATGATTCAAAAAACCCTACTTTATACAGAATTCTATTGACGCAATAAGAAGAGAGGAAGATGAGTTACCCCACTGGCTTTGCCATCGAGAAGACCAGAGTTTCCTCTCCATTTAACTCTTTGATTACCAGGAAGGTAACCAGATCTCTGAGCTTCAAAGAACAAAATGCTCTTAGTGAGTGCCTGCCCATAGTCATGTCCACCTCCCAAAGCCAAAGGTACAACCCCCAATAGCAGAAACAGTAGACCTCCCATCTTCATAAATTTCTCCATCAAAAACAAAAAAATCACAAATGTGATCTGTTCAATTGACAATGTTGGTTTGGTTTATCAGTTTGATCCGATAAACCGCTTCCAAAAATGGAAAGACTGATTCAGAGAGAGAGAGAGAGAGAGAGAGAGAGAGAGAGAGAGAGAGAGAGAAACTGAGAAGGAGGCGTTGGTGAAGAAAGATGAGCAAAAGGGGTAGTATATATGGACTATGGAAGCTTGGGTATGAACATACGTATAATTTATCTTTTTACACTATTTAATAATTGAATTTGAACGGTTATAATGAATTTTATAAAGTTAAAACAAAACCAGTTATAAATGCAATATTATTCGATCAATAAATGGTGGGCGTTTGAATTATTGTTTTTTATTTCTGGTAAATTTGAAGAGGTGAGAGAGAAAGAGAAAGAGAAAGAGACAGAACAAAAGCATGTGGGTTTTGCTTGATTTCAATCGGTGTTGGAACAAAATTTAATTTGTAGTATTTCAATATATTTTATTTTAAATCATATCAGTGAATTGCTGCAAAAAATCCGGAAGAATAAAATAATCCCAAAATTAGTTGTTATAAATTTTCAAAATCTATTTACAGTATTTGAATCTTCAATCTATCTGTTTGATATTTTTTTTTATTTAATCTTTTTCAAATCTAATATCTTTTTATAAGATCATATATTTTATAATTTATAGCATAATTTATCTCCATGAATGTTACACTTTTTACCAATTGATAAATATGAGCCTTCTAATTTTTATGTTCTTGGAAAATAACTTGACGGGTAATAAATTTTTATAATTGTACATATTTCGATACTTCTTTTCGTACACATTTGAACAAACTTACATAAAATGTTTGGAAAAAACTCATTATTACCAAAGACTATTATTTCTGAAGAAATTCAATAACTTCTCTATGACTTTCATCTGTTTGTTCTCATAGAAACCAATTTTCCATCCATGGTATCATCTTTCCTCCATTTCATTGTGTGGTCAAAAGAAAATCGGGACCTTACATATGGGATAGTTCATTGTTTCAACGGAAATCAGATCATCCTCGCCAAAAATAGTATCAATCTGTATATCTTTATATTAAATCGTTAAATGTGAACCCGACTTCAAACATGGACATGAACATTTTTTCATCACTAATTCTTCCGGCTATCACTAATTCTTCCAACTTAGCTTAACTCATCAGGTTTCCATCTTTATCGATAGTTAATTGATAATACATCTGTGATCCACTCCTTTGTAGACCTATTTTATACCCTAGGGTAGCACGGGCCAACCATTCATTTTTTTCCGTCAAATGTAAATTTAGTGTAAATATGTTGGTAATCCATGGTAATGATTTTAACGACGAACTCATCACACACCAATACCTATAAATATTGTTAAAATGTTGATGGAGTCGAGTATTAGTTAGTGTGTAACCCCTCAAATTTTTTACAACCCCTAATTTTTTATGGGTCCACTTTGTATTTCTCTTTCTAGATCTCTCAAACTTTTATCTTTATGCTCGATAATGGAATATCGCAAAAGATAGGGAATATCAGGATGTTCCATCATCGACCTTAAAGAGAATATCTTGGTGATTTCGTGATTTATTTTCCCAAAATAGGGTAGTTGGAAAGCTAAAGAGAGAAATATCATGGTAGATGTATTCCCCATTGAATTTCGATAGTGACGAGAACATGATGGGTTGAGATGGATGAGTTAGTGATGAAGAAGTTGTTTATATGCGTACTTGGAGTGTGGGAGATCCTTCAGAACAAGGGAACATGATGTATCTCTCCATTGAATTTCAGTAGCGACCGGAACATGATATGTTAAGCTTGATGAATTAGCGATGAAGTGTTTATTTATGTAAATGCTTGGATGGTGTGATCTCTTTTAAAACAATGGACCATTCCATAAATTCTTATATGAGATTTTATTTTGGTTTACCTTAGACTACGTAATAAAATGTAGGAGATATAGTATCATGGATGGACGTTTGGCATCGTCCAGAAAAGGTATGTGAAAGTCATAAGAGAAGTCGTCATAAATCTTTTAATTGATGATTATAACGATATTTTTAAACATTTTATGTAAGTTTATTGATCGATTATATAAAAGAAAGTGATTAAAACCAAGTTATTGACATAATAACACATGAAAGTTTCACGTTTGGTTTTAAATTACCATTTAACTTTTTTTGGATCCTTTAGAGTTTAGACCGTTAAACTCGAAATATACCTATCTAAAATATCATTTTTTTTTAAATCAATAGGTTTTCAGGTTAAAATGTTGATTTATACATTGACTTTAGATAGTCAAGGGTTTCATAGCCACCTAGACATATCTTCAGAAACGTAAGGAATTAAACCCATGTGAAATGGGAAAAGTTGTAACTGTTACCATTCATCTTCAATGGATGCTCCAAGACGCAGTAATTAAAGGTCGTCGCCTCTAGCTGCACAAATCATCATCCCGTCAGTATTAACTCTCGATATAATCTCTTTTTAGAAACCATTTTTTGCTCGCCTTTTGTTTTGGATATCATCTCGACACATACATCATTACTAAAACCTAACTGAACATTTTTCTTCAAATTTTTGGGTAGCCTTCGAACCTAATTAAACATTTTAATTGGTTGCTAAAATCAGTTTATGTAACCTCGAAACACGAAGCAAGCATAACCTCAATATACCCACTTACAATATACTCTATAACAAACGCCACTAGAGACCCCAAAAACAGACGTATAGTGAATCTGGTTTCCCAATTCTATGATAGAAACCGGAACAAAAAGTGAATCTGATACCGTTAGAATCGTCAATGTTTCTTGAATTGTGGAGATTAATTTTTTTGGGGGATGGATTTCAAACAAAGATTATAAACGATTCACATGTTAACATAGCGACTTGAATATATACTTTTGAGATTTCGAGAACTGATGATTCAATGTTTAAATGTTGTGTTTGGTAGTAGAACATCGTTCCTGTTACAGCTAGGATGATGGTGTATGATGCTGCAAACCATGAAATTGATTGATAAATCTCGGGTTTTCTTAGCACGAGTAAGAGATTCGAAAGTTGTTTTCGTATTATGTGATTGTATTTGCTTTTTGGTAAGTCGAGGGATTTTTTGTTTATAGAGATTGTGACGAAGAATTGAATAGTTAATAGGATTCCAAAGAATACGAACATTGTTTGGGATCCTAATAGTATGAGATATGAGAATCTTTTTCCGAAGAAGATTCCACAGTCACAGTTTCTCCGCCACCGGTCGCTGTAATTGTCGTTTCTGTTTTGATGTCTATCGTCGAAAAGGAAAAGATTATAAGAGTATGGTCCACCTGGCAATAGAATCCTTTGAAGTCAATGCACACATAAGAAATGTAACCGAAAATCTGTTAATTTTTTTTAAAAAAAATTGTATTTTAGATAGGTAAATTTCGAGTTTAATGGTCTATAAAGTACAAAAAAAAGTTAAAACCAAATGTGAAACTTTCATGTGCTATTATGTCAATAAACTAAAAATAATAACAAATTGGTTATAGGTGATCATAATAGTTTTGAAAGATCTTACGTAGTAAGTTTAGTTTATTAGATAAACTTGTAAAAAACGACTAAATTCGGTCCTTATTACCCATTTTTTCTTTTTATGATATGAATCTTTTTATTGAATAATCATATGACATTTAAGAGCTTTAATATAATGTAGTTTTGAAATGATAGAGCGGCAATAACTATGACACCTATCAAGAAATGATATTGCAATAACTATTGAAATAAGTTTAGACTAATAATATACATGAACTTAAATTCGTAGATATCGATCATTACTTTTGAAGTGTTGCTTTTATTTTTTTAATTAAGGCCTATGAGAACTAAAATTACTAAAAGTGGCAATGAGGGCATGCTTAGAGTCCGATTTTTGCAACGTTTATCTTATTTTTGTTTCATATAAAGTTTATATGTAATTATTATCAATAATAGGATAGAAGAGATGAGGTTTATGTGGAACCAATTTTGGCTATGTTTGGCCTACTAGCTGAAAAGCTACCTGATAGCCGAAAAGCTAGTTGTTAAATAAAAAACTAGCTGATAGCTGAAAAGCTAGCTGATAAAAAATAACGTTTGATAAACTAGCTAAAATATATAAAATTACATAAAAGAACATGTAAAAATATGTGTTTCTATAATTAATTAAGGAGTGTATTTGGAAACTTTTAAAAAAGCTCTTAAAAAGCTAGTCTAAATAGCTTTTCAAAACGCTAGCTTATAAGCTATTTTTTGGTTTACCAAACACGACAACACAAAAAAACTTGAAAAATAAGCTAGCTTATCAGCTAGTTGTGACGCGCAAAACACAACCTTTGTGTTAAAACGATATTATGTACATAGAAAGAGAGAAATATGAGATATAGAAATAAACTATATGTAGGTCTTGAATTATATGATAATGCATGTAGATATTTTTTAAAATTTTATAATCTTAATTGTCTCAATGACATCTACATTCGCATTACTTATTAATAAAATTAAATATGATATAGGGTTTAATGATATTTATACTTGTTATGATTAATTAATTTTAAAAACTTTATTTGTTTAATATTTTAATTTCTATCATTATAATTATTTAAAACATCAAATATTGTTTTTGTTTTTAAATGTAGCATGCAACATAATTTTGTATATAACATTACTTTTAACTATTGTTGTTATAAGTTATATAAAATAACATATTTGAAAACTTTTAATTATTTTAATTTGGTTTCAGAAATTTAACTTTTTAAAAATTTATTTCATGAATATTTTTAGTTTCTTTTATTGTAATTTTTTAAAACAATAAACATTAGTTTTATTTTTAAAGATAACATTATAATTTTTTATATAATATCACTTTTAACTATTTTTATTGTAAGTTATTTTTAAGATATTTAAAAAATGTTAATGATTATAAAAGAGAGTTTCATTTTTTTTTTTAATTTAGGATTACAATTTAGCTTGAACACTATAATTTATAACTATTAACTATTTATAAAATAGTCACTCGATTTTTTTAAGTTTAATTGAAATTTTGATTTAACTTAATCGTTTAATATTATATTGAAATTAATAATTTAACTATTATGTATAAAATAATAAATTATATAAAAACTGTGATATTTAAAATGACAATTACCCACATATGATAACATATTTAAAATAACAAGTTAACTATAATATATTAAAAAGTTAAAATAATAATTTTATAAATAGAAATAAAATATAATATTTTAATATTATAGTATAATTAATTTATTGTTAGAATTTAATTTTTGCATTAATCTAACATTATTAACCATATTATAATAATTATTAGAAAGAAATTAAAAGTTATGAAGATTTCAAATACATACAAGTAAAAATATTTTTTATAAGGATATTATTATTATTATTATTTGTGCTCTTTTTTTAATTATGTATTTGGTTTCTTAGTGTTCAAAACACAATACAACGATTGCATGATACTTTTTTCATTTATATATTTTATTATTCGATTTTAAAAATGTAGTCTATTGTTTATTTACTCATGTTATATATATATATATATATATATATATATATATATATATATATATATATATATATATATATATATATATATTTGCTCATGTTTCATGTATACATACATCTTTGTATTATCATATATGGACACCGTCATCCTTAATGGTTCTCATTGGCATGCATCTACGATGCACATCATAGGTAATAAATTGATCATGTATTTTATAAATTGATCATGTATTTTATTGTTTTCTCGTTATCTATATTATAGTGTTTTTCCCATGCCTAGTTGTTTTAGATAAATCATTAATTGAGATGAACTTCAAATGAAGTAAATGTAAAATACACATTTGAGACAATTTCATTATTGATGCTTTTTCAATACGAATGAAAACTATAAAACTAACTAACCTATTTTATTGTCCATGTAAAACTTGGAAAGAACACATTTTAATCGTCATAAAAATATAGGAAAGTATAAAAAAACACAAAAAAAATATTTGTTTCGAGTTCTAAATAATTAAGGAGGTGTTTGGCTAAGCTTATAACTTTTCATAAACACTTTTCAACTTATAGCTTATAACTTATAAGCTGATAAGTTAGGAATGACTTACTTATAGATTTTAACTTATTTCCGGTATGACACATTGATAAACTATTCATATTCAAATATTCTTTTTAACTTATACCGTTGTGGAACCGGTAATAAGTTAAAAAAAAGCTTAAAATAAGCTTAGCCAAATACCCCTTAAGAATGTTTTAAAAACATCTTACATCATGGAAAAATCATAAAACCACGAGTTTTGTAAATTACTCCATTTTTTCATCAACCATATGGATCTTCGTACAACTTCGAGACAAAACAATTCCATACATCAAAGCGGAATTGTTTCCTCGCCCTTTCATTAGAAATCAATCTGCACATATACAATTGTAGGATACGATCCAAAAGGAAAGTTCCACAAATCAAGGGATCCCTAACTATACAGAATAAGCTCTAAATTGTATAGCACATGCACTTTAAGGCGTTCATGTGTTCATCTCGGGGATCATGCATTAATAAACATATTTGCTGAACCGCATAAGTAATATCCGGTCTCGCAAATGTCAAGTATTGAAGAGCGCCTGCCAAACTTCTATAACGAGACAGATCAGCAAAGGGTAAACCGTTTGACATGTTATTTTTGTGGAGGAGGCCTTTTTATGCTTTGTTTTGTGGTAACTATCTATCTAAGCTGGGTTTTCCTGTAAGTTCTGTGGATCTTGAATGTTGGTTTACGTTTCTTTCTATAATGTTTTTGTTTACCGTTTGACATGTTATTTTTGTGCTGTTATGGTTTAATCTGTCCCGTATTTCTCATTTGAACTCATTTTCCATGTTGCCACTAATGCAATATGGTTGTATGACATATTGTTCTCTATAATTACCTTATGGTTTGTCCGGGGTCTCTGTAAGGGATTTCAAGGATTGTGATGATTTATGGTGGTGGCTTATTTGGATAGTTTGTATTTGATCCTTAAGTGTATTTGTTGACATGGTTTCTTAAGGGGTGGTGTTCCTTTGTGTAACACCCGTAGATCAGGGCTAATAAATTAGAGACGTTAAGCGTCAAAAATTACTTTTTGATGGAAGATTATTTTGAAGGAATAATCTTAATTAAGTTATAGTATATGTTACAAGGTTTCCGTGCATATAAAGAACACCGAAATCCGAGTTATAACGAAGAAGTTATGACCTGTCGAAGTTTTGCGACAAAACCGGCACGACACAACGCGACGTAAAAAGTGAATTTACGTTAGAGCGATATTTAGCCTTAGCAATCTAAATGAAAGTCTTAGAATACGTTAAACCATGAGTGTACATAAAAAGAACGCCCAAATCTGACTTCATATGACGAAGTTATGATTTTTCGAAGTTTCGACTTAGCAGTATGCAGCCCGAATGCTCGATTTGAGACCGAACGGTTTTTAGCCGAAACAATCTAAATAAGAATTGAAGATCTCATTAATTGTAGTAAAACGATAAAAAGATAGGCGAAAATGGACGTCGGATGAAGAAGTTATGATTTTATAACGGAGTTTTCCTGTCCTGGCCTACTAAAAATAAATAATAAAAATAAATTGAAAATTAGCTGACGGAGTCTAAACGAAAGTTGTAGATCGTAGTCTCACCTACGCGTGGATATAAAGAACGTTGAAAACAGAGTTTGTATGATGAAGATATGAATTTTTGAAGTTTATTTAATAATTTCGATATTTAATTTAAATAAAAATTGGCCGATATTATCCATGGGGGGAGTCAGCGACCTTATCGTCGTTACGCCCTGCATAATGAAATTTACACCCAGCGTAAATCGGGCTTTAGCCCCCTATAAAAGGAAGTCGAGTGCAGCCGATTCAGTTGCTCGTTTCTTCCCGTTTTCTCGCGTTTTTGCATTGTTTTTCGTGCAAGAAATATCCCGAAGCCCCGGTATCATTCCCTAGCCCCGAAGCAAGTCCCGAGGCCCCGAAGATCCCGAGAAGTGCAATTCCCGAGCCAAAGCTCTGCCCACGAGGAGTCCGGTTTTTGTGAAGATCTTCCAGATCTACCGAAGAATATTACTTCTACAAGTCGTAGTGTTGTCCGATCATCTTCTGATCAAGTGAGTGTGTAGTTACTTTCTTCTAACGCATAATTATGAAGTATTTTATACGAAATACGTGTTATGTGTATATATATTGTGGTTTATATGTGTGAGTGTGCGGTTACTCTCTTCTAAACACATAAATATAAAGCATTAGCTATGAAATACGTGCTATGTGTTATATATTAATTTTCTATATGAGATGGACTTGGAATTGATGTTTTTATACGGGTGTTAAATGATTTAAACTATATATGTAATTTATATCTACAAATATGTTGGGTAGAACATGGGTAGATGAAATAGTTGATGTGTGTTGAACGAATGTGATAAGAGAAAGGTGAGGATATAATGGTGATGATAATTAGGTGATGAGAAACAAGTGATGATGATTAGGTGATGATAATTAGGTAATGATAAATAGGTGATGTGAGATGAGAGGAGATACCATAACCTTGACCGGCGATATGGAAATTTGGCGATGTAGTCATCTACCAGAGTATAGATGGCGACCACGGACTATTCTAGATGACCCCGTGGAAACACCAGCAGGCTCATAACCTGTAGGTGATGAATTACGAGTCCATGCGATGTTGTGGCTACGTATTCATGCGATGATACTCTAACCCTTACTATGAATTACGAGTTCAGGCGATGTTGTGGCTATGTATTCATGCGATGATAGTCTAACCCTTATTATGACTTACTAGTCCAGACGATGTTGTGACTACGTATTCATGCGATGATCCTTAGGAACAAACATACAAGGAAATGTGATGTAAGGAGATGAGAGGTAAATATGATGTAGGAGATGACCCTTAGGATAATTCCTACTTAAGAAATAAATGGAGATAACGGGGATGGGTAATTGGGTTGATTGTTTGATGATTGAATATAATAATCATATTATTGTGGGTTGAAAACCCTATATGCTCACCAGGCTCCCAAGCCTGACCCACTCAGTTTAATTGTATCACAGGTATCGATACGAAGCTGCTTTGCACTGAGAGATTAAAGGAGATGTAAATCATTAGTGTAATTGAATGTAAGTTCTGTTTATGCTTATATGTCTGTATCGGAACATGACATCCCGAGGTTTTATTCTTAAATGAAAATACATTCTCTTTGAGAAATGTTTTGATAAGTTATTATCATATCTTGTTTTGGGAACAAATTCCGCAACCGTTTTCTTTAAAAGATTACTCTGATTTTATAAAACAAAGCATAAACAAATCGGTCTTTTCTGGCCGTGAAAATGGGGATGTCACAGTTGGTATCAGAGCATTAGTTTAAGCGAACTAGGAAATTGTAGGAAATTTCTAGACTTAAACTTAGAATGCTAAGTAATGATTGTGAGGAGTATGTCTAAAATATGTTAGGTAGTACACCTAAATTGACACAAGCACTAGTTTATTTTAGGAGTGATGCATAAAATGCTTTTATGTGCTAAATGTTATATGTTGCCATATATGATATTATTTGTTCGGATCTATGGTCTGTTGCCGACCGGATCTTGAAACCTTACGTGTGTAGGATTCTAAGCGTACGTCTACGATATTAGAACTAGCATGTAAACGTTTCGGAGTGATAAGGATGATTTGAATATCTATCGTGAATAAGTATCTAATTTCACCTTATTCGGTGTATAGATCAATAATGACAAGAACCAGGAGTGGAGCTGGAAACGTGAACGAAAATAGGAATCAACCACCTATGGTTGAGCGAGTGGCTATTGTAGCAGCAACACCTGAACAAATTACAATGGCTGGAGTGAGAACCATGATTCAAGCCATGATGGCTGAACAAAAGGAGGAAATGAGACAATTGTTGCTGAACAACAGGAGTGAACCCTTAGTACCAGTTGAACAACCTGAGCTGAATGAGGGGCAGTCGGAAGAAGGGAACTATAGTGGGACCATTGGTCAAGCCAACCCACCAATAGTTCGTCGAAACAATCAGGATGGAGACAATGATGGACGTGGATGCAAGTACAAGGATTTCATGGCATCCAAACCACCATGTCTTTCTGGGAGCCGCAAGTCATGGACTATATCTCCGAGATGGAGACAATGTTTGAAAGTTGCGAGTGTAGCAACAGACAGAAGACCGCTCTTGCAATCTCTCTGTTAAAATCTGGAGTACTGAGCTGGTGGAAGTTACTGGATGGTTCAATGCCCAAGGGGGAAGCTAGCAAGATGTCTTGGGAAGAGTTCGTGGAGCAAATGAAAATGCAATACTGCTCTGAGCAGGATCTTCTGGAAATCAACAATGAGTTCCAGAATTTAAAGAAGGGAAAATTGAGCGTCACTGAATACGCTACAAGCTTTACGGAGAAGATGAAGCTTATTCCGTACCTAATTCCAACCGAACTTTCCAAGGTCAACAAGTTTGTCAATGGATTACCAGCGGAATTTGGTCCGATAGTCAAGCAAGCAACCACTCTGAAAGCCGCCATCTGGGCAGCCAAGAATGTTGAGACCCAAATAAGGGAAAAGGGTCTAGAGAGAGTTGAAGTTGGAGGGAAAAGGAAACACGAGGTATCTTCAATGATCGACAAAGAAACCAAACTCTCGAAATCCGGAGGAAAAGATGAAACCAAGTGGTGTGAAAAGTGCAAGAAGAAGCACTTCGGAAGATGCGATGGAGAAGTGACCTGCTATAAGTGTGGTAGGATCGGTCACTATTCCAGAGATTGTACGTTGAAACTATAGATGCTAGATTGTTGTTGCGCAAGATGCTGCTAAAACTGTTGAAAGTTGTACTGTTGTTGATTTTGTTGAAAACTCAGTAGCTGCTGTTGAAAACCAAATAGGTGTTGATACCATTGTCGCTGTTGAAATTTGTTATTCTGATAATTATTCTGAATCTCCTTAAAAACATTTTGTTGCTGGTAGCCTCTAACAACTTTTACAACTGCAACATCATCTTGCATTATTTGGCATATATTAGTCGGATACCCAATGTTTAAGCAGATTTCACATGGTTTTATTGCTCGTGTAACTCCCTTTTCTTTTGTTAGTAGTAAAACAATTTTCTCCATTTCGTAAATCTAAGCTTTGAGGTGAGGATAATTTATTTCTTTAACGCTTCTTAGTTGATCAGAATACTACTTGTCTTCGTTTGAGGAATACTTCGATTCTATAGCTAGTTTCTCGACTAACTCTTGGATTTGAGTCGGTGCCGTGTCGGCTAAGGATCCACCGCTTGAAACATTTATAAATATATGTTCTATGGGTGTGAGTCCTTCACAAAAACATTAGTAGAGTTGGTGGTCGCTAATTCCATCCTGCAGACAACGAATAATTAGGTTTTTGAAGCACTTCCAATATGTATGTTGATGGGTTTTATGCATAAGAACTTTCCTATGTGCTCATACAAACCCTAATGCTTGGATCTAGTGTAACGACCCAATTTATTTATTTATTTTTTTTTTGTCAAAAAATTTCATTTTTAATTAAACACCTTGCAAAACATTTGAAAATAAACAACATTCGATCGTATCGTTTCTTAAATCATGTTACGTGTCTGAAAACCAATACATGGAATCAACCATAGTGTTAGAGAGTACAAATCCCAGAACAATCTCATAATGCGGAAAACAAGGGGTGTGTATGATGTGCTGCTACCGTGCCAGCTCCTTCTCCTTCGCTGAAGAGGTACCTGAAACCAAAACTCTAAACTGTAAGCATGAAGCTCAGTGAGTTCCCCCATAATACCACATACCATACAATCATATAATGAACAGCTAAGAGATACGGGCCTCGCCCACACTCATGGAGATACGAGCCTCACCCACACTCCGCTAACTAGGAGATACAGGCCTCACCCACACTCCGCTATCTGGGAGATACGGGCATCACCCACAGTCCGCTATCTGGGAGATACGGGCCTTGCCCACACTCCACTATCTGGGAGATACGGGTCTCGCCCACACCCCGCTACTAAACCATAACATACAAGTATCATGCAGACAACAAGTATAAACAATTCTACCACACTAGCATATATCATCATCAAACTCAACTATGAGATACGGGCTCTGCCCACACTCTGATACTATCATATCGTCTATACGGGCCGGCCTTGGTGCCTTAGACCCGTTCCTACTGGTAGGAAACTCACCTTGAAAATTAGCTACCAAAAGTCCGACTGTCGGACGTCTGACTGCTGCACCGGAAATCCTTCAGCTACAAATCCATAAACATAGATTAGCCACTCATAAATACCCACAGATCAAATGACTGACCTACCCCTGGTCCAAGGTCAACTCCTTGGTCAAAGTCAACTTCCAGTTGACTGGACTCGCCGAGTCATGGTACAGACTCGCTGAGTCCTTCTCCTACTAACCTGGTCCTGCACGTCAAGTCCTTCTTCCCACTCACTGAGTCACCCTTAACTCACTACTTGGGACTATAGAACCGACTCGCGATCCGACTCGCCGAGTTCGAAGAACAACTCATCGAGTTCCAGGAAATGTTCATATGACTCGCTGAGTCTAAGGCCACCTTCATAGAACTCGCTGAGTTGCACCTTGGGACTCGTCGAGTCCCTATGACCCATTTCCCATATAGACCAAATCCGAGGCATGCAACGCTTCCAAACCATAGATCGATGTTCCTTGGGCATGCTTATCACGTAAAGTTGCAAACTTTACGTGCATGCATGGCCCTATAAGCTCAAAAGGCAAAACCAAACTCTTAATGAGGTCATACACTCAATGGGGACCTCAATCACTTCAACCACAGAAACCTTATACTTCTAATATGCCCATAAGGTCCAAATCTGGAGTCCTTTCATAACATAGAGCATAAACACATGGAGCTTGAGGTTTTAGGGCTTGAAAACCACTAATTAAGGACAAAAAGGGGATCTAATGAACTAGTGATCAAGGTAAGAATTTTTCTAACTGAATGGAAGCTTCTCACAATGTAGATTCCGGATCTACCTCCCCTCCTTGCACATTTCAATCTCTTCCTTCTTCTTCTAAGCTCCAAACCTTCTTCACAAAGCCAAAAACACTCTTAAGAACAATATGGGGGCTAGGGTTTCGCTCTAAAGCTCTATGGAAGTGTTAGGGACAAAGGAGGCCAAGTTAGAGCATTTAAATAGGGTGCAAACACCCGAATTAGGGTTTTTGCCCAAACAGGGTCTACTCGCCGAGTCCGGGGACCGACTCGCTGAGTCTAAAGTTCAGTCCCCGCGCCTTATCCCACTCCTACTCAGCGAGTTGGCCCATCAACTCGCCTCATCCAAGGCAAAAATGCATTATTTTAAAAATGTAAATTGCAAGGAGTACGCACCGGGAACCAGGTGCTACAAATCTCCCCCACTTATCTTAGACTTCGTCCTCGAAGTCTGCTGCTCGATCCTGAAACAGCTCGGGGTAGTGCTCCATCATCTCTTCCACCGGCTCCCAAGTCCACTCCGATTCCTTCTGGTTCTGCCATTTCACCTTCACGAGTTCCACCATTTTGTTCCTCAGATCCTTCGAATTCCTGTCGAGGATTGCCACAGGCCGCTCGATGTAATTCTGTTTGTCATCGACCTGAATATCCTCCAAAGGCATCACTGCCGATTCGTCCACCAAACACTTCCGCAACTGAAAGATGTGGAAAGTGCTATGGATCTGGTTGAGTTCTGCTGGCAGGTCCAACCTATACGTCACCGCGCCCACCCGGGATACAAACCTGAATGGCCCGATGTACCTTGAGCCTAACTTTCCTCGCTTTCTGAATCAGATGACACCTTTCCATGGCGACACCTTCAGAAGAACCATATCCCCGACTTGGAATTCCAAGTCTGAACGACACTTGTCGGCATAACTTTTCTGCCGACTCTAAGCAGTCTGAAGCCTGCTCCGGACCTACGGAATCTTCTCTGTCGTATGGAGCACCACGTCGGTGCTTCCCATGACCCTCTGGCCAACCTCTCCCCAACATATCGGGGTCCTGCATCTCCGTACGTACAACATCTCGAAGGGAGGACGGTCAATACTCGCATGATAGTTGTTGTTGTATGAGAACTCAGCTAAAGGAAGATAGGTATCCCAACTACCATCGAAATCTAGCACGCATGCCTGCAACATATCCTCAAGAGTTTGGATGGTCCGCTCACTCTGACCATCCGTGTGCGGGTGGAAGGCAGTGCTAAAATGCAGATGAGTGCCCAACTCATCATGAAACTTCTTCCAAAACCTGGAAGTAAAACGCACATCTCTGTCTAAAATCACTGATACTGGCACCCCGTTCTGCGCTACCATCTCCCTGATATAGATGTCGGCCAACTTCTCTGCCGAGATGCTCTCCTGAATCGGGATAAAATGGGCGCTCTTGGTCTATCGATCCACGATGACCCATATAGAATCCACTCCTCGCGCGGTCCTTGGGAGCTTCGTGATAAAATCCACCGTAATATCCTCCCACTTCAACAATGGGATTTCCAACGACTGCATCTTGTCGTGTGGTCTCTGATGCTCGGCCTTGACCTTCCTGTAGGTCAAGAACCGCTCGACGAACCAAGCCACATCCCGCTTCATGCAGGGCCACCAATAGTCCAGACGAAGATCCCTATACATCTTTGTCGCCCCGGGATGAATGGAGAACCGGGATTTGTGCGCCTCCTCCATTAGAACCTGACGCACGCCACCAAGATAAGGGACCCACACCCTACGGTGAAGAGTCAATAACCCTTGGATATCATAGTCAAAGGAGGAAACCTACCTCAAAATCCGCTCACTCTTCCGATGTTCCTCCTTCATAGCCTCCTGCTGAGCCTCCTGAATCCGCTCCAATAGCGGAGTCACTACTGTCATCTGTAGACAGATATCTCGGATCGGTGCTGCCTTACGGCTAAGCGTGTCGGCCACCACATTGGCCTTACCTGGGTGATAAAGGATCTCGCAATCGTAATCCTTTACCACATCCAACCACCGCCGCTGCCTCATGTTTAGATTCGACTGATCCATGATGTATCTCAAACTCTTATGGTCTGTGTAAATGGTACAGCGAACCCCATAGAGGTAATGACACCAAATCTTGAGGGCGAACACAACCGCCCCCAGCTCCAAGTTATGTGTCGGGTAATTCGCCTCGTGAGGCTTCAGCTGTCTCGATGCGTAGGCGATGACATGCCCTCTCTGCATCAATACCGCGCCCAAACCTGAGATGGACGCATCGCAGTACACAACAAAATCCTCTATGCCCTCTGGCAGGGCTAATATTGGCGCCTCGCACAATCTCTGTCTCAGTGTCTCGAACGCTGCCTGTTGATCAGGCTCCCAACGAAAGACCACAACCTTCCTTATTAGCCTGTTCAATGGTACGACTATCTTGGAGAAATCCTGGATGAATCTCCGATAATAGCCTGCTAATCCTAGGAAACTCCGAATCTCGGATGGAGACTTCGGAACCTCCCATCTCATCACGACCTCCACCTTGACCGGATCTACTGAAATCCCTTCCTGGTTTACTAGGTGCCCCAGAAACTGCACCTCGCGTAACGACAACTCACACTTGGAGAACTTGGCATACAAGCTCTCCCCCTTCAAAGTCTCCAGCACCTCTCGCAAGTGCTCCTCATGCATCTTGGAGTAAACCAAGATATCATTGATGAAAACTATCACAGACCGATCCAACATTGGTCTGCACACGTGGTTCATGAGGTCCATGAACACGGCAGGAGCATTGGTGAGCCCAAACGGCATCACCACGAACTCATAATGGCCATAACGCGTCCAAAATGCGGTCTTCTACACATCCCCCTCTCTGACCCTCATCTGATGGTAACCTGAACGCAAATAGATCTTGGAGAACCAAGATGCTCCCTATAACTGGTCAAAGAGATCATCAATCCTCGGGAGTGGGTAACGCTTCTTCACTGTTACCTTGTTCAGCTCCCGATAGTCTATACACATCCGATGCGATCCGTCCTTCTTCTTCACAAACAAAATTGGGGCTTCTTAGGGTGAACTGCTCGGCCTGATAAATCCCTTGTCTAGCAGCTCCTGCAATTGTGTAGACAACTCCTGCATCTCGGGAGGAGCCAACCCATAGGGTGCCTTGGCTATGGGAGCTGCACCAAGGACTAGGTCGATCCTGAACTCCACTTGACGCTCCGGAGGTATCCCAGGCAGCTCCTCGGGAAATACATCCGCAAACTCTCGTACTACAGGCACCTCGTCCACCGTCGCTCTACCTGCCTCTCGGACATCCGTAACGTACGCGACATAACCTGCACAACCCTCCTGGAGGTAGCGCCTTGCCCTCACCATCGAACATAAGGCTGGACCTCGCTGTGGTCTCTCACCCTGAATCACCAACTCTCCCCCACTTGGGGCTCTGACTCGCACTAGCTGCTGCGTGCAGTCTATCACTGCTCCATTAGGGCTCAGCCAATCCATACCAATAATGACCTTGTTTCCCCGCAACGGAATGGGAACCAGGTCAACCAGATACCGCTCCTCAAACAATCTCAATACACAATCCCAGAAAACCTCTGATGCTCGAACCGATCGATCGTTGATAATCTCCACCTATGACATCCCCAAAATCACGGCCAAAAAAGACCGATTTCATTTATGCTTTTTTAAAATAATTTCAGAGTAAATCCTTTTGATTTAAAAGTGTTGCGGAATTTGTTCCCAAAACAAAACATGATAAAATAATATTTATCAAAACATTTCATCAAGAGATGCATTTTCATTATATAATAAAAACTCGGGATGTCATGTTCCGATACATACCATAAAGCATAAACGATAACATTACAAGTCATTCAACAAATATATACATATACAGACTTGTAAACAAAACAACTCGGTGATTCATCCATCTTACGCCCTTGCGCCACTTCCTGTAATACAAATAAAACTGAGTGGGTCAGGCTTGGGAGCCTGGTGAGCATATAGGGTTTTCAACCCACAATAAATAAATTATATTTAATTTCACTAACCAATCACTATCCCGATTACCCATTCTCATTATCCTCACTTTACGTCCGTAAAACAACATCTATCTCAAGGGACCTAATCTAGGATTTTCATCGGGACGGACATTACTGCTAAGGGGTTTCCTCAACAATAGATATCCTAAAGGCAACCATGAGGGGGATAGAGTACACCGGTGAACACATCGTTCACAACACCTACATGTTATGAACCTGCTAGCGTTCCACAAGACTGTCTAGAAGGAGTCTGTGGTCGTTATCCATACTCCGCTGAATAACTAGGTCAACAACAACAACATCGAGGCCTCTCATCTGTTTATTACACACCAACTATCTACCCATGTTCTACCAAACATATTAGTAGATAAAAATATATATTTTTATACATAGTTTAAAACCTGTATACCATTTTCATTCAATATATATTCCACATAACAGATGAGGCACACCCACATAACACGTATTTCATAGAAAATAAATCAGATCCATGAGATAGAAGAAAGTGAATATACATTCACACACATAACAACAAAATATACACATAACACGTATTTCGTATAAAATACTTCATAATTATGCGTTAGAAGAAAGTAACTACACACTCACTTGATCAGAAGATGATCGGACAGCACTACGGCTTGTAGAAGTAGTAATCCTCAGCATATCTGGAAGATCTCTACAAAAATCGAACTTCTCGCGGACAGAGCTTCGGCTCGGGAATCGCACTTCTCGGGATCTTCGGGCTTCGGGACTTGCTTCGGGTCTCGGGAATATTACCGGGGCTTCGGGGTACTTCTGGCACGCAAATCGATGCAAAACGAGAGAGTGAAGAGAGAAAAATAGCAAAAGAACTCGGCAGCCTCGCATCCTATTTATAGGAGGCTGGAGCCTCGGAGTACGCGGGGCGTACTGCCTCCGAAATCCTCATTGCTTACGTATCCGAAGTAGTCGAGTGCGAGGTGTGTCATGCTTCGCTGTACGCGGGGCGTACATTAGTACGCTGGGCGTACTTCGGATCAGATCGGTGACTTCCCTTCGGATAAGGCCGGTTTTAATAATTAAATTTAATTATTAATTATTTAATAAATTTCGAAAATTCATATCTTCTTCATACGAACTCCGTTTTCGACGTTCTTTATATCCACGCGTAGGTGAGACTACGCTCTACAACTTTCGTTTAGACCCCGTCGGCTAATTTTGACTTTATTTTTATTATTTATTTTTAATAGGCCGGGACAGAAAATTTCGTTATAAATTCATAATTTCTTCGTTTGACGTCCGTTCTCACCTAACTTTTTATCGCTTCGATACCAACAACGAGATCTTCGATTCTCGTTTAGATTGCTTTGGCTAAAAACTACTCGATCACAAATCGAGTATTTCGGGCTGCATACCGCTAAGTCGAAACTTCAATAAATCATAACTTCCTCATACGAAGTCAGATTTTGGCGTTCTTTTTATGCACGCTCTCGATTTAACGAACTCTACGAGTTTTTTTTAGATCACTAAGGCTAAATATCGCTCTAACGTAAATTTCACTTTTTACATCATTCAGCGTTGCCGGTTCTGTCGCGAAACTTCGACAGGTCATAACTTCTTCGTTATAACTCGGATTTCGACATTCTTTATATCTTTGGAAACCTCGTTTCAACTAATACAACATTATCCAAAGATATCAAGTTTATTTTACACTTAAATTTTGATGCTTATTTTTATTCTTAATTAATCAAACCACATAATTAAGTAATTGAGCACAAAACACATAATACTCAAATAATACACTTCTATTATTTCAAAACGGGTTACAAAGGTTAACCTAGACTATTATATCAACATTAATGACAGGCCCAGAAACACAGACATTACACCACCTCTCAAGGGCAATCCAACCTGCCCGAAGACTCAGGAAACTTCTTCCTAAGCGCAAGGGAAACAAATGATCGGGTAGCCCCCGAATCGAACAACACCTGAATTGGGATACCGTTCACATGGAATGATCCTAAGCAGAGCACATACACATAACATATCAACATTACAACAACATAACATAAAAGCATAAATAAAGAATCATACCAGTCACCACATCGGGTGTGGCGCGTGCCTCATCGGTAGTCAACTGAAAGGCCCGGCTCCTCACTACTGGAGCCTCTGTCTTGCCCTGTCGGCCATCTGTGATCCTCAGAGTCGCGGAGCATCCGTCTCATTTCTTCCCTTTGTTCAGCTAGCATCGCCTGGATCATGGCTTGAACTCCAGCCATGGTAACTGGCTCAGGTGCAACTTCTTCAACAATAGGTATTTGCTGAACTACTGGGGGTTGGTTCCTACCTCCATTTGCGTTCATGTTTCCGCTACGGGTCCTTGCCATCTTGATCTATACACCGAATAAGGTGAATTCAGATCTTTATTTAGGAGAGAAGTTTTAAATCGTCCTTATCACTCTGAAACGTTTACATGCGAGTTCTAATATCGTAGTCGTACGTTTAGAATCCTAAACACATAAGGTTTCCAGATCCGGTCGGCAACAGACCATAGATCCGAACAAAATAATAGCATATCATGCATAAAGCATTTAGCACATATAAGCATTTTAGGCACAATTCCTAAAATAAGCTAGTGCTTACACCTCACAATCATCGCTTAGCATTCTAAGTTTAAGTCTAGAAATCCTACAAATTCCTAGTTCGCTTAAACTAATGCTCTGATACCAACTGTGACATCCCCAAAATCACGGCCAGAAAAGACCGGTTTTGTTTATACTTTATTTCAAAATCAGAGTTATCTTTTAATAAAAGGGTTGCGGAATTTGTCCCAAAACAATAATATGATAAAGATTTATCAAAAGCATTTCCATAGAAATGTATTTCATTAAAAGACTCGGGATGTCATGTTCGTACAGATCAAAAGTATAAACAGTACAATATAAGCCTTACTACATTATTTCATATCTACAGGCCTATATCCGTAATCCCTCGTCCAAAACATCACACCGATGCTCATGCGCCACTACCTGTAATACATAAAACTGAGTGGGTCAGGCTTGGGAGCCTGGTGAGCACATAGGGTTTTCAACCCACAATAAATAAGTTTATTAATTTCATCAATCAACAATAACCCGATTACCCGTTCCTGTTATCCTCACTTTAGGTCCCTAAACACCTATCATAAGGGACCTAGCCTAAGGATCATCATCGGGACGGACACTACTGCTAAGGGGATTCCTCAACAATAAATGTCCTAATAGGCAACCATGTGGGGGATGGAGTACACCGGTGAACACATCGTTCACAACACCTACAGGTTGCGAGCCTGCTAGTGTTCCACTGGACTGTCTAGAAGAGTCTGTGGTCGTCATCTATACTCCGCTAGATGACTGGATCAACAACAACAACATCGAGGCCTCTCATCATTTTATCACACATCACCTATTACATCTACCCATGTTTTACCCCAACATTTTCGTAGATATAAAATACATATACAATTTAAATCATTGAAAACATGTATCACAACGTTCATCTAGCATAGATAGCAAGTATTCAGATAATATGCACACATAGCATGTAATTTATATAAAATACTTCATATCTATGTGTAAGTTGAAAGTAACTATGCACTCACTTGATTAGGTGGTGACTCAGCACTCGGACAGCGCTTCGCTACTCTCAAAATGATATTCCTTCGATAAAACCTAGTATCGATACCACTAGGGTTTAGTCTAATGATAACCGTGACAAATTAATTGTCTGACTATTATTATTATTATATAAGTGTTAATAACACTTAATATAACTCATAATAATAGCCCAAATAATTATTTTAAGGACCTAATAACATTCCTATATTAAAACATAAGCTAAACTAAAGATAGGATAGGTACAGCTCACTTACAGTGGGTTTTTCTCGAAAACCGGGCTTCACTGGAGCAGCGTTCCCGAGCCGAAAGGCTCTTTTCTCGGGAATCTGGGAGCCTCGGGGCTTCCTTCGGGTGCTAGGGGGTTTACCTAGGCTTTTAGGGGGGTTAGGGAGCTTAGAGAGAGAGTTTAGAGAGAGAAAGAAGAGGGGTGAGGGGTGAGGAAATGAGGGAACCCGGCACCTCTATTTATAGGGGAGGATTCTGATGTACTCGCCGAGTAGGGGGGACCTACTCGCCGAGTTGGTCCATGTGGTGGCCTTCTGGTGGTGCCACGTGTCCAATTCTGGTGGTGCCACGTCACCCCCTATCGCGTATCAGCCCTCAAACTTAGAAAAATCATAAATTTCGCATACAAGCTCCGTTTTCGACGTTCTTTATATCCACGCGTAGGTAAGATCAAGATCTACAACTTTCGTTTAGACTCTGTTGGCTAATTCTCGACCGATCTCAAATTTAACAGTAGGACGCGTTTAGACTGTTAAATGACCGCGAAGAGTTCATAACTCCTTCATATGGACTCCGTTTTCGTCTGTCTTTTTACCGTTGAGTTCCTATGAATGAGATCTTCAACTCTCATTTAGGTCGCGTAAGCCAAAAACCGCTCGAACTAAAATTCGAGTTTCGGGTCGTGCACTGCTAAGCCGAATCTTAGAAAAATCATAACTTCTTCATACGAAGTCAGATTTGGGCGTTCTTTTTATCGATGTTCTTAGTTTAACATATTCTACGACTTTTGTTTAGATTGATAAGGCTAAAAAGTCTTCTATCGTAAATTCACTATTTACGTCTCCCGGTGCCGTGCCGGTTTTGCCGTAAAACTTCGGCGGGTCATAACTTCTTCGTTATAGCTCGGATTTCGGCATTCTTTATATCTACGGAAACCTTGAGACATATTATACAACTTTGTGTAGAGATATTGGGATTATCTCACACTTTAATTTTGACGCTCATTTTTATTCTTTATTAATTATACATTTATAATTAAATAATAAACACATAAACACACATAATTCACATAATACTCAAATATTTCATATTTATTACTTCAAAAAGAGTTACAATAGTTGACTTAGACTATTACATTGACAAAAATGCTTAGCCCTGAAACCCGGGCATTACAATTCTCTCCCCCTTAGGATGATTCCGTTCCGGAATCATGCATCAGCAAACAGATGTGGATAGCGACTCATCATGTCATCCTCTGTTTCCCAAGTGAGATTTGGCCCATTCGAATGTTTCCATCGGACTAGCACCAAGTCTACCATCTTGCGTCGTAACTTCTTAGTCTTACGGTCAACAATTGCCTCAGGCTCTTCAATCAGCCGTTTATTCTCATCCATCCTTAACTCTGAAATTGGAATTATGTCGGGAACATTTCCCATGAATTTCCTCAAATAACACACATGGAAGGTGTTATGAATACCATTGAGTTCTTCGGGCAATTCCAGCTTGTAAGCTTGGTTCCCAATCTTCTGAAGAACTTTGAACGGTCCAATAAACCTTGGACTCAACTTTCCTCGTTTCCCAAATCGTATAAGTCCCTTCCACGGTGAGACTTTAAGCAAAACGGAATCCCCAACTTCGAAGGTTATCGGTCGTCTTTTCTTGTCAGCATAGCTCTTCTGACGATCCTGAGCTGCTAACATTCTTTCCCTAATCACCTTCAATTTCTCAGCAGTCTCATGGACCATATCGGGGCCCATAAACTGCTTCTCTCCGGCTTCAAGCCAACAAGACGGCGTACGACACTTCTGTCCATACAAGGCTTGATAAGGTGCCATCTTGATGCTCGAGTGAAAACTATTGTTGTAGGAAAATTCTACTAGAGGTAAGTGTTCGTCCCAATTCCCTTGGAATTCGAGGGTACATGCTCTCAGCATATCTTCCAACGTCTGAATCGTTCTTTCGCTCTGACCATCAGTTTGCGGATGGTAAGCAGTACTCAAACACAACTTTGTACCCAACTCCTCTTGTAGACTCCTCCAAAACCTCGACGTGAAACGACTATCACGATCTGACACAATCGTAAGAGGGACACCGTGAAGTCTTACAATTTCCTTCACGTAAGCATTTGCGAGCTTATCCATAGACCACTTCTCGTTGTCTGCTATGAAGTGTGCACTCTTGGTGAAACGATCCACGACTACCCAAATCATGTCGTGTCCGTTCTTCGTTCTGGGCAGTTTAGTCACAAAATCCATGGTGATGTCTTCCCATTTACCCATGGGTACAGGTAAAGGTTCTAAACTCCCATACGGTTTCTGATGTTGTGCCTTAACCCTCGCACATGTTACGCACTCAGCCACATACTTCGCAACATCGAGCTTCATCGTCGGCCACCAGTAGTAGGGTTTTAGGTCCCTATACATTTTAGTGCTACCGGGATGAATCGAGTACATGATCTTGTGTGCTTCTTCCATTAGAAGATCTCTTATTCCTCCCGTCTTAGGTACCCAAAATCGATCTTGGAATACCTTCAGTCCTCGACTGTTCGTACCGAACACTAATGTTTTTCCCAAACGTTCTTCCTTTCGGTCATTCTTTTCTAAGGCTTCTTCTTGAGCTTTCCTGATACTTTCCACAATCGTCGAGACGACTTCAATTCTTAACGCTCTTGGCCTTTTTCTTTCAAGATTGACTTTCCGACTGAGAGCATCAGCAACAATATTTGCTTTACCTGGGTGGTAAAGTATCTCACAGTCATAGTCCTTGAGAAGTTCTAGCCAGCGTCGTTGCCTCATGTTCAACTCCTTCTGATTAAAGAGATACTGGAGACTCTTATGATCAGTGAAGAGCTTGCACTTCGTGCCGTAGAGGTAATGCCTCCATATCTTTAAGGCAAATACTACCGCTGCCAACTCCAGATCATGAGTGGGGTAGTTCTTTTCGTGCTCTTTCAATTGTCGAGATGCGTATGCTATCACCTTTTCTCTTTGGGTCAGAACACAACCCAACCCGACTCCAGATGCATCACTATAAACTGCGAAATCTTCGACTCCATCGGGTAGAGAAAGTATCGGTGCTTCACATAACTTCTTCTTTAGCTTCTCGAACGCCTCATCGTGTTTCTCACTCCATGTATACATAGCTCCTTTATGGGTCAAAGCTGTTAATGGAGCAGCTATCGAAGAAAAGCCTTGGATAAATCGTCGGTAATATCCGGCTAATCCTAGAAAGCTTCGAATCTCCGTGGGACTCTTCGGACGTTCCCACTTCATTACAGCCTCGATCTTAGCGGGGTCAACCATTATTCCTTCTTGGTTAACAACATGACCCAAGAATTGGACTTCCCGTATCCAAAAGTCGCATTTGGAGAACTTTGCAAAAAGCTTCTCCTTCTTTAACACCTACAACACTTCTCGTAGATGCTTGCCGTGCTCCTCCTGGCTTTTCGAGTAGATGAGAATGTCGTCGATGAACACTATCACAGATTTATCGAGGAATGGTTTACAAACCCTGTTCATCAAATCCATGAATGCTGCGGGAGCATTGGTTAGTCCGAATGACATAACCAAGAACTCGTAGTGTCCATATCTTGTTCTGAATGCAGTCTTCTCAATATCCTGCTCTCTCACCTTCAGCTGATGATATCCTGACCTAAGATCGATCTTTGAGAAGTAGCTTGAACCTTGCAGCTGATCGAATAGGTCATCAATCCTCGGCAATGGATACTTGTTCTTCACCGTTGCCTTATTCAACTCTCGGTAGTCTATGCACATCCTCATGCTTCCGTCCTTCTTCTTCACGAATAACACTGGAGCTCCCCAGGGTGATGAACTAGGTCGAATGAAACTGCTGTCCAACAGCTCCTGAAGTTGTGTCATGAGCTCCTTCATCTCCGTCAGTGCTAATCGGTAAGGTGCCTTTGCTATCGGTGTTGTTCCTGGTAATAAGTCTATACGAAACTCTACTTGCCTATCAGGTGGTAATCCGGGAAGATCTTCGGGAAAGACTTCCGGATAATCGCACACAACCGGTATATTCTGCACCTCTTTCTTTTCTTTCTTAGCATCGATTACGAATGCCAAGTACAATGCACATCCCTTGGACAAACATTTCCTGGCTTTTATCAAGGAGATGATTCCAGAACTCACTCTGCGTTTGTCCCCGTACACCATAAATGATTCCTTTCCGGGTGGGTTTATCCTAACTATCTTCTTTTGGCATAATATCTCGGCATCGTTGGCGCTAAGCCAATCCATACCCAAAACGATGCGAAACCGTTTAACTCTATGGGTAATAGTTCCTCATGGAATTCGTTTCCGTTTAGGTCAATGACGATGTTCCTAATACGATTACTAACAGGTACGAATTTTCCACTGGCAACTTCTACAATCAGGGCATTATCTAGTTTTTCTACAGGTAGTGCTAATTTCGCACTAAATTTATGCGACACAAAGGAGTATTTGGCTCCGGAATCAAACAGTATATTTGCAGGCAAACCATTTACAAGAAAGGTACCTGAAGCGACGTCTGCTGCCTCCTTTGCAGCCTCGAGCGTCATCTGGAAGGCTCTTGCCTTCGGCTTCGGTGGTATGTTGGGTCTTCCTGCCTCCTTCTTCTTCGGGCAGTCCTTCAAAATGTGCCCTTCTTCATTACACCCATAACAGGCCTTCTGGTTAAGGGTGCATTCATTAGCATAGTGCCCAGGCTTTCCGTATTTGTAACAAGTGACCCCTCCATCACACTTCCCAAAGTGCTTCTTCTTGCACTTGTCACACCACTTTGCTTCTGATCCTCCTCCTCTCGAACCAGGTTTCGAGAATCTACTCTTCTTGTTGGACTTCGAGGATCCATCGAACTTCCGTTTCTCACCGACCTCAGCCCTTTCCATACCTCTTTCCTTTTGTTGGGTCTCCACATTCTTAGCTGCTCGAACAGCTGATTTCAGAGTGGTTGCCATCTTGACTGTTGGGCCAAAGTCAGCCGGCAGTCCGTTTGCGAATTTCTCAATTTTAGAAAGTTCGGTTGGCACTAGGTATGGAAACAAATTCATCTTTTCCATAAATGCAGCAGCATAGTCATCGATGCTCATTCTCCCCTTCTTCAAATTTTGGAACTCATTGTTCAGATCAATCAGGTCTATCTCTGAACAGTACTGTGCCTTCAGTTGTTCCAAGAACTCATCCCATGATATTTTCAGGGCTTCTCCTCGTGGCATCGTATCTGCCAATAGCTTCCACCAACTCAAGACTCCAGTTTTCAATTGTCTCACAGCGAAGACAGTCTTCTGCTTCTCGTTGCAGTCACAGCTCTCAAACACCATCTCCATCTCGGAGATCCAGTTCGTAATCTCAACAGGCTTTGGGCTTCCTGAGAGACTTGGTGGTTTTGCACCCAAGAAATTTTTGTACATCCGCCCATCCTTGTTGTTTCTCCCTTCTGGGCCATCCCTTTGCTCACCTTGAGTCCCTATTTGACTCACTTGACGGCTATAGTTCCCTTCCTCATATGGCTCGGGAACTGGCTCCTTCGGTTCAACATGTATGGTAGGTTCGTCCCTATTCTCGCGGAGCATCCGTCTCATTTCTTCCCTTTGTTCAGCTAGCATCGCCTGGATCATGGCTTGAACTCCAGCCATGGTAACTGGCTCAGGTGCAACTTCTTCAACAATAGGTATTTGCTGAACTACTGGGGGTTGGTTCCTACCTCCATTTGCGTTCATGTTTCCGCTACGGGTCCTTGCCATCTTGATCTATACACCGAATAAGGTGTATTCAGATCTTTATTTAGGAGAGAAGTTTTAAATCGTCCTTATCACTCTGAAACGTTTACATGCGAGTTCTAATATCGTAGTCGTACGTTTAGAATCCTAAACACATAAGGTTTCCAGATCCGGTCGGCAACAGACCATAGATCCGAACAAAATAATAGCATATCATGCATAAAGCATTTAGCACATATAAGCATTTTAGGCACAATTCCTAAAATAAGCTAGTGCTTACACCTCACAATCATCGCTTAGCATTCTAAGTTTAAGTCTAGAAATCCTACAAATTCCTAGTTCGCTTAAACTAATGCTCTAATACCAACTGTGACATCCCCAAAATCACGGCCAGAAAAGACCGGTTTTGTTTATACTTTATTTCAAAATCAGAGTTATCTTTTAATAAAAGGGTTGCGGAATTTGTCCCAAAACAATAATATGATAAAGATTTATCAAAAGCATTTCCATAGAAATGTATTTCATTAAAAGACTCGGGATGTCATGTTCGTACAGATCAAAAGTATAAACAGTACAATATAAGCCTTACTACATTATTTCATATCTACAGGCCTATATCCGTAATCCCTCGTCCAAAACATCACACCTATGCTCATGCGCCACTACCTGTAATACATAAAACTGAGTGGGTCAGGCTTGGGATCCTGGTGAGCACATAGGGTTTTCAACCCACAATAAATAAGTTTATTAATTTCATCAATCAACAATAACCCAATTACCCGTTCCCGTTATCCTCACTTTACGTCCCTAAACACCTATCATAAGGGACCTAGCCTAAGGATCATCATCGGGACGGACACTACTGCTAAGGGGATTCCTCAACAATAAATGTCCTAATAGGCAACCATGTGGGGGATGGAGTACACCGGTGAACACATCGTTCACAACACCTACAGGTTGCGAGCCTGCTAGTGTTCCACTGGACTGTCTAGAAGAGTCCGTGGTCGTCATCTATACTCCGCTAGATGACTGGATCAACAACAACAACATCGAGGCCTCTCATCATTTTATCACACATCACCTATTACATCTACCCATGTTTTACCCCAACATTTTCGTAGATATAAAATACATATACAATTTAAATCATTGAAAACATGTATAACAACGTTCATCTAGCATAGATAGCAAGTATTCAGATAATATGCACACATAGCACGTAATTTATATAAAATACTTCATATCTATGTGTAAGTTGAAAGTAACTATGCACTTACTTGATTAGGTGGTGACTCAGCACTCGGACAGCGCTTCGCTACTCTCAAAATGATATTCCTTCGATAAAACCTAGTATCGATACCACTAGGGTTTAGTCTAATGATAACCGTGACAAATTAATTATCTGACTATTATTATTATTATATAAGTGTTAATAACACTTAATATAACTCATCATAATAGCCCAAATAATTATTTTAAGGACCTAATAACATTCCTATATTAAAACATAAGCTAAACTAAAGATAGGATAGGTACAGCTCACTTACAGTGGGTTTTTCTCGAAAACCGGGCTTCGCTGGAGCAGCGTTCCCGAGCCGAAAGGCTCTTTCCTCGGGACTCCGGGAGCCTCGGGGCTTCCTTCGGGTGCTAGGGGGTTTACCTAGGCTTTTAGGGGGGTTAGGGAGCTTAGAGAGAGAGAGTTTAGAGAGAGAAAGAAGAGGGGTGAGGGGTGAGGAAATGAGGGAACCCGGCACCTCTATTTATAGGGGAGGACTCTGATGTACTCGCCGAGTAGGGGGGACCTACTCGCCGAGTTGGTCCATGTGGTGGCCTTCTGGTGGTGCCACGTGTCCAATTCTGGTGGTGCCACATCACCCCCTATCGCGTATCAGCCCTCAAACTTAGAAAAATCATAACTTTCGCATACGAGCTCCGTTTTCAACGTTCTTTATATCCATACGTAGGTAAGATCAAGATCTACAACTTTCGTTTAGACTCTGTTGGCTAATTCTCGACCGATCTCAAATTTAACAGTAGGACGCGTTTAGACTGTTAAATGACCGCGAAGAGTTCATAACTCCTTCATACGGACTCCGTTTTCATCTGTCTTTTTACCGTTGAGTTCCTATGAATGAGATCTTCAACTCTCATTTAGGTTGCGTAAGCCAAAAACCGCTCGAACTAAAATTCGAGTTTCAGGTCGTGCACTGCTAAGCCGAATCTTAGAAAAATCATAACTTCTTCATACGAAGTCAGATTTGGGCGTTCTTTTTATCGATGTTCTTAGTTTAACATATTCTACGACTTTTGTTTAGATTGCTAAGGCTAAAAAGTCTTCTATCGTAAATTCACTATTTACGTCTCCCGGTGCCGTGCCGGTTTTGCCGTAAAACTTCGGCGGGTCATAACTTCTTCGTTATAGCTCGGATTTCGGTATTCTTTATATCTACGGAAACCTTGAGACATATTATACAACTTTGTGTAGAGATATTGGGATTATCTCACACTTTAATTTTGACGCTCATTTTTATTCTTTATTAATTATACATTTATAATTAAATAATAAACACATAAACACACATAATTCACATAATACTCAAATATTTCATATTTATTACTTCAAAAAGAGTTACAATAGTTGACCTAGACTATTACATTGACAATAATGCTTAGCCCTGAAAACATAACATACAAGTATGATGTGCCGCTACCGTGCCAGCTCCTTCCCCTTCGCTGAAGAGGTACCTGAAACTAAAACTCTTAACTGTAAGCACGAAGCTTAGTGAGTTCCCCCATAATACCACATACCATACAATCATATAATGAACAACTAAGAGATACGGGCCTCACCCACACTCCGTTAACTAGGAGATATGGGTCTCGCCTACACTCCGCTAAGTAGGAGATACGGGCCTCGCCCACACTCCGCTATCTAGGAGATACGGGCCTCGACCACACTCCGTTATATGGGAGATACGGGCATCGCCCACACTCCGCTATCTGGGAGATACGGGCCTCGCCCATACCTAGCTACTAAACCATAACATACATGTATCACATAGACAACAAGTATAAAAATTTCTACCACACTAGGATATATCATCATCAAACTCAACTATGAGATACGGGCTCTACCCACACTCCGACACTATCATATCGTTTATACGGGCCGACCATGGTGCCTTAGACCCGTTCCTAATGGTAGGAAACTCACCTTGAAAATTAGCTACCAAAAGTCTGATTGTTGGACGTCTGAATGCTGCACCGGAAATCCTTCGGCTACAAATCCATAAACATAGATTAGCCACTCATAAATACCCTCAGATCAAATGACTGACCTACCCCTGGTCCAAGGTCAACTCATTGGTCAAAGTCAACTTCCAGTTGAGTGGACTCGCCGAGTCATGGCACAGACTCGCCGAGTCCTTCTCCTACTAACCTGGTCCTGCACGCTAAGTTCTTCTTCCCACTCACTGAGTCACCCTTAACTCACTACTTGGGACTATAGAACCGACTCGCGATCCGACTCGCCGAGTCCAAGAACAACTCGCCGAGTTCAAAGAACAACTCGTCGAGTTACAGGGAATGTTCATATGACTCGCCGAGTTGTTCATCTAACTCACCGAGTCTAAGGCCACCTTCATAGAACTCATCGAGTTCCACCTTGGGACTCGCCGAGTCCCTATGACCCATTTCCCATACAGACCAAATCTGAGACATGCAACGCTTCCAAACCATAGATCCATGTTCCTTTGTCATGCTTATCACGTAAAGTTGCAAACTTTACGTGCATGCATGGCCCTATAAGCTCAAAAGGCAAAATCAAACTCTTAATGAAGTCATACACTGAATAGGGACCTCAATCACTTCAACCACAGAAACCTTATACTTCTAATACACCCATAAGGTCCAAATCTAGAGTCCTTTCAGAACATAGAAGATAAACACATGGAGCTTGAGGTTTTAGGGCTTGAAAACCACTAATTTGGGACAAAAAGGGGATCTAATGAACTAGTGATCAAGGTAATAATTTTTCTATCTGAATGGAAGCTTCTCACAGTGTAGATTCCAGATCTACCTCCCCTCCTTGCACACTTCAATCTCTTCCTTCTTCTTCTAAGCTCCAAACCTTCTTCACAAAGCCATAAACACTCTCAAGAACAATATGGGGGCTAGGGTTTCGCTCTAAAGATCTCTGGAAGTGTTAGGGAAAAAGGAGGCCAAGTTAGAGTGTTTAAATAGGGTGAAAACACCCGGATTAGGGTTTTTGCCCTAATAGGGTCTACTCGTCGAGTCCAAAGTTCAGTCCCTGCGCCTTATCCCACTCCTACTCGGCGAGTTGGCCCATCAACTCGCCGAGTCCAGGGCAAAAATGCATTATTTTAAAATTTGAAATTTCAAGGAGTACGTACAGGGAACCAGGTGCTACAAATCTCCCCCACTTATCTTAGACTTCGTCCTCGAAGTCTGTTGCTCAATCCTGAAACAGCTCGGGGTAGTGCTCCATCATCTCTTCCACCGGCTCCCAAAAGGACCATGCTCATAATCGGGTCAAGTACATACCAAAATAGTTATGGACTTATACGCTAATCCAACAGATCCCACTTGGATAAGTCTAATAACTATTTTGCATAACCTCTGAACCTAATCATCAATCGTAGCTTTCATAAGCCACTGTCAACTCTGATCTTATCCGATACGCGTGTCATTTAGATAAGGGATCATATATTTTTCCATTATACAAGATATCGTATAGAGATGAGACATGGATTTAAATCATTCTCTCTTTGTCCATGTATTGTTTCCCGACTTCTGATTTATGACGCTTGACAACAAACTACAATTGAACATATCGACTTAGTCCCGGCTTGGCCAAGCACTTAGGGTGTCATCACTGAATCATCGAGGGGCCCACAAATATCGCTTTTATCCCACTTTGGGTAAAAGGAATGGATAAACTTTGACTCCAATGCTCGCTTGCTCTTACTCATCAAATCACACACAATAATAAGTTTTATAACACCAGGTTACTGGTGCGTTTACTTATTATCAATGTGCAACCGAATCGTAATTACAACCCGCACGTCTCGGTTACAAGAATATACAATATTATCGTCTAACAATCACTCGTTATAAAATCCATGAAGTGATTCAAGTGTGCGTGGGTTTAATCCAATACTCTAATCTTATCAAAGCACTCATGAACTCTACAACAAACTTGTGCTATTTCTAAACACTTTAGACAATCTACAGACATATTCATGACAGTCTTCCTTCATACATACTTCCAACGTATGACCGACTGTAGAGGTTCGAATAACCTAGTTATTTTGGAAGTCAAAACATGCAAAGTGAAACACAATAATAATAATTAACCCTATATGGCCTCAAAACTTCTGAGTATAAATAAAAACACCTCTTATTTAGTCACCATATTGATTACTCATTATTGATTGTATAATGTTTCAGATAATCAACTTAACACTCGAATTATAACAATAGTTGTCCCATGCACCAAACACGCACACTATTTTTCCTATGGTCCTTACTTTGTGAAATAGATCAATTGAAAACTTTTTCAATGATGCTCATTTCACAATTCCTAATCCTTATCATAAGTGTAAGAATACCAAATTCTTGCCACTATCAGAATATGCTAGATTCTAACATTTTATGCAATGATCCTTTCGTAAAGTCACAACACAAAGTCACCAAGACTCGGCCAATGAAATCACAAGGTTCTCTATTAGAAATTGTTACAAGACAATTCCATAGTCGTGAAGTCTCTCATTTAAAGTACATTCCTTTGAACATCCTTCAAGCATAATAGTTTCAAATCTAGACATAGATTCTTAATATCTAGCTCTCATTATGGAAACATTTCCATATTTTTCATATGACAACTCATTCTAAATACAATCTTATCTATTCATAATAATGTCGATATTGTTCATCCAGTACTATACTTCCAACTACTCACAAGCGACCAACCCTCAACGAACTTTGGATTGTCCTTTGATAGTTGTTTAATTATTTTAGTCAAAACCAATTCTAGTCCCTTTTCCCTCTTAATGCACTAGGCATTTGGAAAATTTTAGAATGGTCAAATATTATAGCATATGCAATCGATCATATACCCGAAGCATATGGGACATGGTGCATAATGCCTTACATAAAGATATGATACTTTATTAATCTTCTACCATAACATTTTATGTGCCACGTTCTCACAATTCGAACTATGAAAAGGGATGTCGTAATCATAATCGAATTTTGAGAATGCACTGTGTATCATTGACTAAATTTATTAACATTTCTCGATCTAAGCTTTAGATTTTGAAACGAAGTATAATATTATATCCCTTAATTATAGCAAAACAACTTTTCAACCCCTACAATTTTGCAAAGTGAATCTTTGCTTTCTATAATTAATATTGCTAACTTGCAATACTTACCATAATAATCATGCTCCCACTAACATGTGATTATTTTCTTAGCAGCATAACACTTATGCTCCCACTAGCTTTGACGTGTATTCAGAAAACAACTGAACTTCCAGAAAACAATGCTTATTGAATTCCCTAAGTTTATATTTCTAATACCTGATGATTTGATAAGCTTTATCTGGGTTTCTTAAATGCATACACCTTTGCCTTAGAAGACTCACATGTGTGTCTAAAGAAATTCAGAACTTATGTTACTAAGTCCAAAATGTTCAGACTAATTGCCAAATCTCACAATTCGAAATATGAAAAGGGATGCCATAATCATAATCGAATTTGAGAATACAATTATCACAATTGCTTTCTTCTTAAAATCTTTCTTAGTGAAAGCATTTCCTCACAATCATTTTCATGAAGGAGAGAAACCTTATAACACTTAGATTTTTTATGGTGTATGTGTTCCTATCCATGTGAATTTGCCAAAACCAAGGTTTGCGACAAATCCAAAATCATATGGACTGAACTTGTTCAATCTTTATTTCTCGCCTCATGGTAGCACGAATGCCCACCATTGCTTTCTGGTTGTCAAGAGCTCACCCTTACCTATCAATGTACTTTCATTGATCAGGATGCCTTGCCTCTATGCAATCCAATTGAGAACTCATAGAACTAATACGCATAGATGACTTAAACTGGAATGGTACATAGAACAAACTTGTGTCAACATGATAGGTTGTAAACCTCAAGTCGCGTGCTAGTGATGATTGATAAGGTTTATTCTTGATTTATTCTCGAAACTTTTTCAAGATCATTAAAACTCCCACTGATCTCTTGACATATATGATTCTCTTGTTAAGAAACATTCCTTGACAAAACAAATATTCAAGAGTTAGTGTAGTTCTTATTAAGACAAAGCACTTCACATAATTGGTCTTAGTTGGTCTTTGTCTTATCTAAGATATCACAACTTACCAAATGGGTACAGAGCCTAATTCGCTACATAGCCAACATGGAGGAGACATATGATCAGGATAGATTTGAGGAATGACAAAATGGGTACATAGCCTAATTTTTTGGGTGCCATATATATATATATATATATATATATATATATATACATATATATATATATATATATATATATATATATATATATATATACACATATATATATATATATATATAGAGAGAGAGAGAGAGAGAGAGAGATAGAGAGAGAGAGAGAGGGAGGGGGAGAGAGAGAGAGAGGGAGAGAAAGTTCAATTGAGAAAAAAAGTTTGAGAATAAAAGAATCATTCTCAGCCAATCATTTATTTTTGCTGCAAAATTCTACATTGTACCGACGAAAAAAGGAATGAATACACGTGTGTTTTTCAACAAAACTTGATGCTTATATATTTTTCTGATTCACCGCGTGAATTCATATTCACATTGTGAATCTGCACATATTCACACTATGAATTGAAAAATGAGTAATTTTTTTTATCGAATTTGATATTATTGGAAAAATGATAAAATGTTATGAATTTTGTATTTTAGTTTTTTTAATAAAAATTAAATTCTAAAAGTTGAGAAAAAAGGGTTCCTTATATATATATATATATATATATATATATATATATATATATATATATATATATATATATATATATATATATATATATATATATATATATATATATATAAATCAGCATCCAACGATATTAATTTTTGGGGGCTTTTTTCGATTCATTTTGAACATTTGAATTCTCAGAACCGACCATTTAGATCATAACGTCCACCCATCAAGTTTAAACTTGATACCATTGTTTATGTTTGGATTATCATATCTATACTCATTGGCGGATCTAGAATGTTGAGAGTGGAGGGATATGTTCTCAATGGCTAAAAATATTTAAAAGGAAATACTCTAATTATTCTAAAATTTACTTGCAAATGTATTATTGTTTTGAATAAAGTTCTATAGTGCCCTTAAAAAAAATGTTAGATTCGTTTATCCGTACTGCCATGAAAAAAACATAGAGACAAAAGAATGACAACGTGTATGGTGTTTTGGTATTAAATCATGTAACAATTATTTCTACAACATGATTTGTCGTTGAATTTGTGGTTAATAATAATATCATCATGCAATGTGTGTAATCTTCTAAAAGTCTAGAGCATAGCTTAACCGCATTCGTTGATCAAAGCATCATAAGAATAAAATTTTGCATGCAATATCTTGTATGGTAAAGCATATCATATCTCGCTTATAAGAAATGAAACCACATTTGGTTAAACATACATGGTTTGGAGGGTATAGAAAAAATTTGATCAAAAGTTCCACTTGTTACTGAAATGTAACGAAGTTTCAAATTGATCAAAAGAAAATAAAAAGACAGATTAATAAATCTACACCAAATCTCAAAAAGGCAAAATAGTATAAAGAAGTGATCCGGAATAAGAAATGAAATCCAATTCATTGTTTTAGGGGTCTTAGATGGGCATATTTAAGAACCAAAATGACACATTATAATGTTGACCCACATGTAAACATATAATAGAAACCTTATTGACTTATTGTAAAGTAATGGTCCTAATGTTTAGGTGAAACATTGGATGCACGAGCTTTCTAATTATCACAAGTAAGGTTTGTACTACACATTAAAATAATAAAATATAAAGTTAGCAATAGTTAGAGGTTTAAAATGAATTTCAATCGTTGATTTTCAGTAAATGCAATGATTAAATACAATTATTCTCACATTCTTTCAATAAGTTTCTAGTTATACATATGATTACAAAATTTATATATTCAGGAAATATTTGTTGGCCAAATATTAAATTGTTGCAAGATTGGCGGAAATATAATTGAAAAAAGCAAAAAAGCGTTTAGAGGGAGAAATTGGTAAAAGAATGTGGATGACTTTATTGCGCAATCAACGGGGTTCGTCGAGAAAAAACAAAACAGAAGGGTCTAAAGTGCACATTCTTATTCTATTTACACTTTTATTTTGTTAAAGCGAAAATCAAATTAATCAAAACCCGCCCTTCACCTTTAGCTCTTTTTAAACTGACCACCGGTCAAAAGAAAACACTTCCGCCAACTACAGACGACAGCACGCCCGCCGATACCGGTTGTCAGGTGCACTCCGCCAGTAGCCCTCCACCTGTTTACCGATAAAACCGGTCAACCGGTTCCGTTTCTTTTCTTTTTGATCCCGCCGGTTATTTTTGCAGCTTTAACCATCATCTCAGATTTTCAGTTGACTCACTAAAGTATTATATTCGAAATTTGTTACTGAAGTATATTATATATTTATATTAGAAAGTCTAACAATACTTTTCTTCATTTCAAAAATTAAATCTTAATTTCAAAAGAAAACCTGAAACTTTTAATTTACGACTTAAATACAACTGCTCTGTTAACATTTATATTATCTTGGCACTTCAGATAATAAATTATCTTATCAACAAGTTGTCTTAAATATTTTATATAATTAAAGTAATTATATAGGATCGAAAGTGATGTGGAAGGAAATCAAAATTGTGATATTTTACACACAAATTAGGAGTGACTATTGAAAATATATGCCCGAAAATCTAGGAACCACCAGAACCAAAATATTTGTTTAGTATTGGGTCGGGTTGGTTTTATTTTTCGGACCATATGATCATCAATATTTATGAAGTGGGATGAGTTTGTGCATTGAAATCTTTCGAAAGATTTTTAGGAAGTCTTCTTTTGGATTTGCAAAAATCGTAATTATAATCATTAATTTAAATAAATACATGAAGTTATATCACCTTACAATCTATATTAGTTTTATTTTTTAATCTAATATTATTAATTTAACATAATTAGAGTGAAAAAATTTTAAATTTGAAATTTAAAATAAAAAATCAATTAATAATTTAATGTAATTAGAGTGGAAAATTTAAAATTTGAAATTGATAATTAATAGGTTGACAAATGACATTATATGTAACATACAATATTAATAAGAAGTTCTATGACGTGTTCGACAAAACTAGCTAGTAGCAGGTAGTTTGTAGCAGGTAGGGATGAACAGTGTGTCCTAAATCCCGATCCCGTACCGGTACCTTACCGGAACCGGTAACGAACCGTACCGGATATAAAAATATGGAACGGTACTTGGTACTCCAAATACATGAAATTCGGGAATCGGTACCGCCGGTACTAGTACCGAAAACCGGTACCATTCCCGGTACTGGTGATATTAATTTGGTTTGGTACTCGGGATCGACTTTTGACCAAATTCGGTTTTCGGGAAATCGGGAAAGGTACCGATCGGTACCGCATCTGTCCCACGCTCATCCATAGTAGCAGGTAGCGGGTAGCAGGTAGCTTGTGAGGTTTTGTTAAACGCTACATGAAGTAGCTTTTGGATTTGGAGCGTTTTGATTAAACTAAACGCTAGAAGCTTGTAGTATCAAACGAGACCTTTTGTTTTAAACGGAGCGTTTTGTTAAACGCTAGAAGCTCCCAAATGCTCCAAAACGCTCCGTGCCGAACACGCCTCAAATAGTATGACACTTGACAATAAGAGAATAAACCTATTCATTTATTAGAACATGACACTTGACAAGTGGCATTATATGTAACATACAATATTAATAAGAAGTTCTAGGGCGTGTTCGAAAAAACTAGCTAGTAGCGGGTAACTTGTAGCAGGTAGCTTGTAGCGTTTTGTTAAACGCTACATGAAGTAGTTTTTGGATTTGGAGCGTTTTGATTAAACTAAACGCTAGAAGCTTGTAGTGTCAAACGAGATTTTTTGTTTTAAACGGAGCGTTTTGTTAAACGTTAGAAGCTCCCAAATGCTCCAAAATGTTCCGTTTCAAACACACCCCAAATAGTATGACACTTTACAATAGGAGAATAAACCTATTCATTTATTAGAATATTGATTTATTTTAAAAAATCGCAATAACAATTTTCAAATAAAATTAAATTTTAGATGACCAGTTTCTTTCTATATTGTGATGTATTATACTCTATGCATTTATCACGATCAAAATTTCAATAGCGGTCACATGCCGCTATTTGAGATCGCGGTTATCGCGGTGGTATAGCGGTGATATAGTGGTTTTTTAATATTACGTATAATTTATAATTTTATATTATATTTATTTAGAATTTATATATATTTGAGTATTATTACTATAAGTCTATATAGAATTAATATCATCAAACCTAAAAAGTCATATAAAAACATAACATAATATTATATTATAATAATATGGAAACTAGGTAGTGTAAAAGTCTCAAACAGAGTTTAACTAGATTATACGGGTTCAATATCGTATTAGTAGGCCGTGGTTGATTTAAGGAGTTAAATCCTAAGTCGTGACTTCATAGGCGTGGGTAGATTTACAAAATGCATTAATGGAGTGTGACCATGACAATTCAAGTTAGCGTGAGTACAAAAAGAGATGAGAAAAAGAGTTGTCAATAGGCATAGTTGCTTTGAATGCTTTTAATTATGTAATTTGTTCGGGCTTTTTAAAATGAAAGTGTAGTAAAATCATAAAGACTAGTTTTTTATTGAAAAAAGTAACCAAATGACTAAAAATGTGAACGAAAATGGAATAGCGTCCGTAGTGCCGCTATAGCAGTTATTGAAATAGCGGTGAATAGCGCCATTAATAGTGGTACCGCGAAATGAAAACGCTAAATTGAAAATAACGGTTCTTGACCTTCGCAAAACGCTATAGCGCCACTATAGCACACAATTGATACCTTAGATTATACTTGACCCATCTTGCTCATTGTTGAAGTTCATTTCAAACCAAATTATGCATTTGTTTGTTGAAACAATTTCTAACTTCAACTATAAGAATAAATCAAACAGTTCCATAAAAATGAACAAATAGATATAACAATTATACTTATTGAAAATCATATTCCTATATTTAATAAAAACATTATCAGCTTTTGTTTGCAATTTTCAAGCAAAATGGAGAAAAACATGAAAATCATCAAACGATAAGTATCTCTTTACATATATGCATCAATGCAAACAAAGAAACAATATAAATGTGGATATAATGTAATAACTTTATAGTTTTTAAAAAAAAAAAAAAAAACTTATCAACTCACAATCTTCCTAAATCTATATACTGGTCCCAAGTACTAGCAGATTATGGACTAAATAAATAGGGTTAAAGAATTATGAAATTTTAAAGTATTTTTTTGTTGTTTTAGCAATATATATATATATATATATATATATATATATATATATATATATATATATATATATATATATATATATATATATATATATATATATATATATTAGTAGGTAATGGTGAAAGATTTTAGTAAAAAAGTCTTAAATGTAGTCTACACCGTATTACGATTGGCTCTATCAGTAAACTTAAGCAGGACTAAAACCCCCAAAATATTGACCGAGACATACCAACCCATTGGTAAACTTGATTATTTATAGTTTTGGTAATAGAAAATAAGGTTTAAATGTTTGTTTATGCAATAAAGTTGTTTTTTGGCAAACTATCATCATCTTTAATTTCAACTTGTTTAATTGGTTGAGCAAATTATCATCATCTTTAATTTCAACTTGTTTAATTGGTTGAAATGTGATTATATAATTTGTGTCAAAATGTTTAAATTGATATAAAAAAAACTGTATAAATTAATAAATATATGAAACATGTAATGAGATAATCGATTATTGATTATAATATTACATGTTTTGTTCTTTAAGTAATATGTGATTATACATTTCGTTTAAGCTGTTATTTTTACATAAATTATAAAAGTAAAATAAGATTAAATAAACAAACATTAATTTGAAAAGAGAAAATATACTCATAAAAAAAGGAAACACATGCTTGAGTGGGTGTCCAAAAAAAAGGAGCATTTGTCTCCAGAAACCAAACCCCTTTTCCACTGATTAATGGTTTACCATCATCAAGAAATTTGGATACACACCATTGATGCAAATGGTAGCTTTCCCAAAAGAGAACATTATATTGTCAATACTTATGTTGGTTGTTCCCATTATCACATAAATCATCGGATTTTATAGTCTGAAATTATGATATAGTTTGTTTTTGGTATGCTACAACTTAATTTATTTTTAAGTTTTTTTTTTAATTGTTATATCGTAAAATCAAAAAATAATTTATAAATTAACTTTTAAAATACTTAGATTAGGGTTTTTTTTTTTTTTTTTTTTTTTTTTTTTTTTTTTTTTATACTTAAAATATATTCCTAATTAATTATATAGAACTCATTATCTTAAATATTTTATGTCATTTTTTATCTTCGATCTAGTTTATCAGTTCATTTTTACAAAATGTTATTTTTTATTATCTAATTTTCAGCTAGTTCGTCAAAACTTGGAATTGTATATGTATGATTTTTATTGAGACATGTCTTACAATATCAAGTACTTTCTTTTACGTCGATTTACGTGCAAAGAAGTACCCCCGAAGCCCCGATATCATCCCGAGACCTAGGACGCTCCGAAGATCCCGAGAAGAAAGAGTTTTCTAGCCGAAACTCTGCCCGCGAGAAGTCCGGTGTTTGAAGATATTCTAGTTTCACTGAATAATACTACTCTTAGAGCTGTAGTGCTGTCCGAGCATCATCTAAACAAGTGAGTGTGTAGTTACTTTCTTTTACCGCATAGATATGAAGTATTTGCTATGAAATACGTGCTATGTGTTTATACGTTGTTTGTTTACTTGAAATGGTTGTTGAATGAATGTTTTATACAGATTTTTAAATGATTTAAACTATATATGTAATTTATATCTAAAAATATGTTGTGTAGAACATGGGTAGATGAAATAGTTGGTGTGTGAGGAAAGATTAGTTTAAGGATGAGACGAAAGATGATATAGATCATGAGATGAGGGTGACAGGTGAAAAATGAGTGAAACCTTTACCCCAAATGATGCCCCCTCCCTCGTCATTCAGCAGAGTAGGGATGACAACCACAGACTATTCTAGATAGTCCAGTGGAACACTAGCAAGCTCGCAACTTGTAGGTGTTGTGGACTTGATGTTCACCGGTGTACTCTAAAAATACTGGCAGCTATAAATTTAGTGTCTCATAATAAAACGGTGGTAGCTATGGATTTTATACAGTGTAGATGAACCTTGGTGACTATGGAGTTAGCGTCTGTTAAGTGAACCTTGGTGACTATGGAGTTAGCGCCTGATAGCTATGGATTTAGTACCTGATAGATAAACTTTGGCAGCAATGAACTTCATGCCAATTCCTTAGGCCAATCCTTAGGAACAAATGAATAAAGGATAGTTGATTCTTAGGGTAAAACCTTAAGAAATAAAGAAGATAATGGGGATGGGTAATTGGGTTGATTCTTTGATGATTAAATATAATAATTATATTATTGTGGGTTGAAAACCCTATATGCTCACTAGGCTCCCAAGCCTGACCCACTCAGTTTTCTTTGCATTACAGGTAATGGCACAAGAGTATAAGTTGGTGGACTTGATGAGAGATTTTGGATTATAGATCAGCAGTTATAAATAACTGTTGTAAGGTCTATTTTATACTGTTTATGCTTTTGGTCTGTATCGGAACATGACATCCCGAGATTTGTTATTTAATGAAAATACGTTTCTTTAAAGAAATGCATTGATAAATTTTTATCATATTTTGTTTGGGAACAAATTTTGCAACACTTTTATGTAAAAATATTACTCTAATTTTCAAACAAAGCATAAACAAAATCGGTCTTTTATGGCCGTGAAATTGGGGATGTCACACTCTCCAACTCTCATATGTCCAATAGTATTCGGTACGCGGCAGCTCAGGTTTCTCCTTATCTGGTGGCTGCCGCTTGGTGCCTCCGCTAGTTTAATTCAGATTTAGCAGAGCTTACCTCTGTTAGGGTTGAGCGGGACGAGTTGAGGATGAAAATGTTAGGAATGGATGAGGAGAAGCACAAATTTGAGGAGCGTTATTACCTCTTGGTTGGGGAGAAGGCATCCATAGAGGAGTAGGTGGCGAATTTGGACGGGTCAGTGGAGTGCTTTTCCCAACGGATTGAAGCCTTGGTTGAGGAGAATAATGTGTTGGAGGGGCGAGTGGAGGAACAACATCGGAAGTTGGAGGCGGAAGAGCTTAGGAGGAAGGCTGTAGAGGATGACGTGATGTTGCTGCTCTATAAGGGTGTTGTTCGGGTGGTGGACAAGGTGGTCGAGAGAGTTGAGTTCTCACTTGAAGTTAGACGGATGAAAGTGACATATATTGTTTCCAACGTGGAAGGAGGTAAACAAGTGGTGAGAAAGCAGGTGGTTGGTGGAAAGTTTGATTCTGGGGAGTCGACATCCACCCTGGAGCTGACCCAGGCCATGCAAGCCTCTGTGAAGGCTTTTATGGAGATGGAATTCACTTCGTATTTCCACTTGTGTGAGCTCGACCTAGGAGGCCTCTACCAATTGTGCAATGATCCCGAGGTCGAGGATGTTGCTTCAGAACATGATCCCTCCAAAGTTGGCACCTACTTTGATTCGCTTGGTAAGTGATCGTTTTTTGGCCCTACGTGGCTCTTTTAAATCCGGGAGTTGTCCGACATAACATTTTTTTGTTTTTTGATGATATGGTTACTTCCATTTCTACAATGATTTTGCTTTTAGTCCCAGGTGGTTAGTGTTGGTGTAACGCCCGCAGACCCGGGCTAATCAATTTAGAGGCAATAGGGGTCAAAAATGACTTTTCGACAAAAGATTATTTAGAATAAATAGTCTTAACCAAGTTGTAGAATATGTCACAGGGTTTCCGTACATATAAAGAACGCCGAAATCCGAGTTATAACGAAGAAGTTATGGCCCGTCGAAGTTTCACGACGGAACCGACACGACATCGGGAAGCGTAAATAGTGAATTTACGATGGAGGATTTTTTAGCCTTAGTGATCTAAACGAAAGTCGTAAAATATGTTAAACTAAGAACATCGATAAAAATAACGTCCAAATCTGACTTCGTATGAGGAAGTTATGATTTTTCTAAGATTCGACTTAGTAGTGTACAGCCCGAAACTCGAATTTTAGTTCGAGCGGTTTTTGGCTTACGCGAACTAAATGAGAGTTGAATATCTCATTAATAGGAACTCAACGGAAAAAAGACAGACGAAAACGGAGTCCGTATGAAGGAGTTATGAACTCTTCGCGGTCATTTAATAGTCTAAACGCCTCCTACTATTAAATTTGAGATCGGTCGAGAATTAGCCGACGGAGTCTAAACGAAAGTTGTAGATCTTGATTTTACCTACGCGTGGATATAAAGAACGCCGAAAACGGAGCTCGTATGTGAAAGTTATGATTTTTCTAAGTTTGAGGGCTGATACGTGATAGGGGGTGACGTGGCACCACCAGAATTGGACACGTGGCACCACCAGAAGGCCACCACATGGACCAACTTGATGAGTCATGACTCAGACTCGGCGAGTCTACCAGTCAGGCCTCCTATAAATAGAGGTGCCGGGCATTCACTTCTCTTCACACCTCTCCAACATTCTTTCTCTCTCTAGTTTCTCTCTCTAGCCTCCCAAACCCTCCCTAAAGCCTAGGTAAACCCCCTAGCACCCGAAGGAAGCCCCGAGGCTCCTGGAATCCCGAGAAAAAGGGTCTTTCAGCTCGGAAACGCTGCTCCAGCGAAGCCCGGTTTTGCGAAAAACCCGCTGTAAGTGAGCTATGCCTACGCTATCTTTAGTATAGCTTATGTTTTAATATAGTAACATTATTAGGAACTTATAATGAGTATTTGGGCTATTATTATGAGTTATATTGAGTGTTATTTAATGCTTATATAATAATAATAATAATAGTCAAACTATTAATTAGTCACGGTTATCGTTAGACTAAACCCTAGTGGTACTGGTACTAGGTTTTATCGAAGGAATATCGTTTTGAGAGTATCGAGGCGCTGTCCGAGTGCTGAGTCACCACCTATTCAGGTGAGTGCATAGTCCCTTTCATCTTACACATAGATATGAAGTATTTTAATATAAATTACGTGTTGTGTGTGCATATTGTCTAAATACTTGCTGTCTATGTTGGGTGAAAGATTTTTATACATGTTTTAAATGATTTAAACTGTATATGTATTTAAATCTACAAAATATGTTGGGTAAAACATGGGTAGATGAAATAGTTGTTTTGTGATAACACGATGTTGTCAGTGATCCAGTCATCTAGTGGAGTATAGATGAAGACCATGGGCGATACTAGATGGTCCGATGGAACGCTAGTAAGCTCGTAACCTGTAGGTGTTTTTGAACTAGGTGCTCATTAGGTATTTTGAACTGAGTGTGTTCACTACGTATCTTTGAACTGAGTGTGTTCACTAAGTATTTTGAACTAAGTGTGTTCACTAGTTACTTTTGAACTAAGTGTTTACCAGATGTTTCGGACTACGTGTTCACCAGATATATTCTATAAGCCTTGGTAATGATGGACTTCGTGTCGATTCCTTAGGATGATCCTTAGGAATAAATAAACGAGGAATAGCTGATTCTTAGGGTAGATCCTTAAGACTAAAGAAGATAATGGGGATGGGTAATTGGGTTGATTATTTGATTGTTTAAACATAATAATTATATTATTGTGGGTTAAAAACCCTATGTACTCACCAGATTTCCCAACCTGACCCACTCAGTTTATTTATATCACAGGTGTTGATATGAAGTCACTTTACACTGAGAGATTTAAAGAGATGTAGATCACTAGTGTAAATAAATGTAAGTTCTGTTTATGCTTATGTTTCTGTATTAACGATGACATCCCAAACATTTTGAAATGAATAAAATACGTTTCTTCGAAAATGTTTTAATAACGTATTTATCGTATTTTTCTAGGAACAAATTCCGCAACATTTTTATTAAAAGAAGTACTCTGATTTTTATAAAGCATAAACAAAAGCGGTCTTTTCTGGCCGTAAAAATGAGGATGTCACAGTTGGTATCAGAGCATTAGTTTAAGCCAACTAGGAATATGGATTTATTTCTAGACTTAAACTTAGAATGCTAAGCAATGATGGTGAGGTGCGAGCACTAGATTATTTTAGGAATTATGCCTAAAATGCTTTTATGTGCTAAATGCTTTATGCCTTATATACTGTTATTTATTCGGATCTATGGTCTGTTGCCGACTGGATCTGGAAACCTTACGTGTTTAGGATTCTAAACGTACGACTACGATATTAGAACTAGCATGTAGACGTTTCGGAGTGACAAGGATGATTTAAACGTCAATCCTAAGTAAAGGTCTAGATTCACCTTATTCGGTGTATAGATCAAGATGGCAAGGACCCGTAGCGGAAACGTGAACACAAATGAGAATAGGAACCAACCCCCAGTGGTTCAGCAAATACCTGTTGTAGAAGAAGTTGCACCTAAGCCAATCACCATGGCTGGAGTTCAAGCCATGATTCGGGCTATGCTAGCTGAACAAAGGGAAGAAATGAGGCAGATGTTGAATAGGGACGAACCTACTATGCCCACTGAGCAACCCGAGCTGATTCCCGAGCAATCGGAGGAAGGGAACTACAGCCGCCAAGTGAGTCAAGTGGGGACTCAAGGTGATCAAAGGGATGGCCCGGAGAGGAGAAACAACAAGGATGGGAGAATGTACAAGAATTTCTTGGGTGCGAAACCACCAAGTCTCTCAGGAATCCCAAAGCCTGTTGAGATTATGGATTGGATCTCCGAGATGGAGATGGTGTTTGAGAGCTGTGACTGTAGCGAGAAACAGAAGACCGTCTTCGCTGTAAGACAACTGAAAACTGGAGTTTTGAGCTGGTGGAAGCTATTGGCAGATACAATGCCACGAGGAGAAGCCTTAAGGATGTCATGGGAAGAGTTCTTGGAACAGTTAAAAATGCAGTACTGCTCAGAGATAGGTCTGATAGACCTGAACAACGAGTTTCAGAACCTGAAGAAAGGGAAGATGAGTGTTGATGAGTATGCCACCGCATTCACCGAGAGGATGAAGCTATTCCCCTACTTGGTGCCTACTGAACTCTCCAAGATTGATAGGTTTGCTAACGGATTACCCACTGACTTTGGCCCAATGGTCAAAATGGCAACTACCTTGAAAACAACTGTTAGGGCAGCTAAGAATGTAGAGGCCCAGATAAGAGAAAAGGGTCTAGAAAAAGATAAGGCAGGAGAGAAGCGGAAGTTTGAAGGATCTTCAAGGTCCAACAAGGAGAGCAAATTCTCAAAGCCTGGAGGAGGAGGTGAAGCCAGATGGTGTGATAAATGCAAGAAGAAACACTTTGGAAAATGCGGTGAAGAGGTGACATGTTTCAAGTGTGGAAAGTCTGGGCATTACGCCAATGAGTGTACATCCAACAAGAGGTTGTGTTATGAATGTAAAGAAGGGGGGCATCTTTCAAAGAATTGCCCAAAGAAAAATAAAGCAACAAGACCAAAAATGCCACCAAGGCCAAGGGCATTTCACATGATCCTCGACGAAGCGGAAAACCGTGCAAGGAATCAAGGATGAGGACTTCATATCTAAAGATCAAGTTATGCAGTAGCCATAGTGTCGTATGATGTAGCCTATTAGAGGCATAGTCTAGGGTGAACTTGAACACTTATGTAATAGTCAAGAAATAATAAAACTTTTGTTTTGTTATCTGATACGTTAAACTGTTATGTGATTTTCTTGTATGGTGACTTGGAAAACTGCGAGACAATACTTGGGACGAGTATGAGTAGGTGTGAAAGGTAGTAGATGCATATACTACCGGAAGCACAGGACTCACGCTTGGATCAGGGAAAGTCACAAAGTTACCAAGAAGCTAGTAATTGATTTATTCAAGTACGTTGTTACCATTGTTTTGGTAATGACCAAGAAGATTGTTGATATTCCGACTCGAGTGGTCATATCGAATTGAGTCCGACTACGATAAGTATGTTACGTGGTTCAGAGAACCAAGTTCGATGTAGCACCGACTTAAGCCGGAAGAATTAATCAAAGCGATCAGTAAAAGTATCTCGATGGTTGCTAAAAACTGTACCTTTTTAGATGTGACTAGAACATGAAGGAAGGTATAGACTGTTCTGGAATTTGACTCTAAGAGACCTGAGTCTGAGCATTGCAACATACGATGAGAGGTCATTAGAATATGACACATCGGTCCATTGTATTAATAAAAGAACTTATCTTAAGTTTTTATCCAGTGAGGATCGAGATTGTGACTTGAAGGTCATAATTTTGAGTCTAACGTGAAATAGAGAGCATATGCAAGATCGAGCATCGCCTGCAGTCAAGGAGTCTAAGAGTTAGATACTCGTTTGAAGAAACATCGAAGTTATGACTTAGGATGAATATATAACAAATGGAGTCATCATGTGAGCCCTTTTTTGTTGATGATTCCGGGACGTAATCATCCTAAGGGGGAGATAATTGTAACGCCCGCAGACCCGGACTAGTCAATTTAGAGGCAATAGGGGTCAAAAATGACTTTTCGACAAAATATTATTTAGAATAAATAGTCTTAACCAAGTTGTAGAATATGTCACAAGGTTTCCGTACATATAAAGAACGCCGAAATCCGAGTTATAACGAAGAAGTTATGGCCCGTCGAAGTTTCACGACGGAACCGGCACGACATCGGGAAGCGTAAATAATGAATTTACGATGGAGGACTTTTTAGCCTTAGTGATCTAAACGAAAGTCGTAGAATATGTTAAACTAAGAACATCGATAAAAATAACGCCCAAATCTGACTGCGTATGAGGAAGTTATGATTTTTCTAAGATTCGACTTAGTAGTGTACAGCCCGAAACTCGAATTTTAGTTCGAGCGGTTTTTGGCTTACGCGAACTAAATGAGAGTTGAATATCTCATTAATAGGAACTCAACGGAAAAAAGACAGACGAAAACGGAGTCCGTATGAAGGAGTTATGAACTCTTCGCGGTCATTTAATAGTCTAAACGCCTCCTACTATTAAATTTGAGATCGGTCGAGAATTAGCCGACGGAGTCTAAACGAAAGTTGTAGATCTTGATTTTACCTACGCGTGGATATAAAGAACGCCGAAAACGGAGCTCGTATGTGAAAGTTATGATTTTTCTAAGTTTGAGGGCTGATACGTGATAGGGGGTGACGTGGCACCACCAGAATTGGACACGTGGCACCACCAGAAGGCCACCACATGGACCAACTTGATGAGTCATGACTCAGACTCGGCGAGTCTACCAGTCAGGCCTCCTATAAATAGAGGTGCCGGGCATTCACTTCTCTTCACACCTCTCCAACATTCTTTCTCTCTCTAGTTTCTCTCTCTAGCCTCCCAAACCCTCCCTAAAGCCTAGGTAAACCCCCTAGCACCCGAAGGAAGCCCCGAGGCTCCTGGAATCCCGAGAAAAAGGGTCTTTCGGCTCGGAAACGCTGCTCCAGCGAAGCCCGGTTTTGCGAAAAACCCGCTGTAAGTGAGCTATGCCTACGCTATCTTTAGTATAGCTTATGTTTTAATATAGTAACATTATTAGGAACTTATAATGAGTATTTGGGCTATTATTATGAGTTATATTGAGTGTTATTTAATGCTTATATAATAATAATAATAATAGTCAAACTATTAATTAGTCACGGTTATCGTTAGACTAAACCCTAGTGGTACTGGTACTAGGTTTTATCGAAGGAATATCGTTTTGAGAGTATCGAGGCGCTGTCCGAGTGCTGAGTCACCACCTATTCAGGTGAGTGCATAGTCCCTTTCATCTTACACATAGATATGAAGTATTTTAATATAAATTACGTGTTGTGTGTGCATATTGTCTAAATACTTGCTGTCTATGTTGGGTGAAAGATTTTTATACATGTTTTAAATGATTTAAACTGTATATGTATTTAAATCTACAAAATGTGTTGGGTAAAACATGGGTAGATGAAATAGTTGTTTTGTGATAACACGATGTTGTCAGTGATCCAGTCATCTAGTGGAGTATAGATGAAGACCATGGGCGATACTAGATGGTCCGATGGAACGCTAGTAAGCTCGTAACCTGTAGGTGTTTTTGAACTAGGTGCTCATTAGGTATTTTGAACTGAGTGTGTTCACTACGTATCTTTGAACTGAGTGTGTTCACTAAGTATTTTGAACTAAGTGTGTTCACTAGTTACTTTTGAACTAAGTGTTTACCAGATGTTTCGGACTACGTGTTCACCAGATATATTCTATAAGCCTTGGTAATGATGGACTTCGTGTCGATTCCTTAGGATGATCCTTAGGAATAAATAAACGAGGAATAGCTGATTCTTAGGGTAGATCCTTAAGACTAAAGAAGATAATGGGGATGGGTAATTGGGTTGATTATTTGATTGTTTAAACATAATAATTATATTATTGTGGGTTAAAAACCCTATGTACTCACCAGATTTCCCAACCTGACCCACTCAGTTTATTTATATCACAGGTGTTGATATGAAGTCACTTTACACTGAGAGATTTAAAGAGATGTAGATCACTAGTGTAAATAAATGTAAGTTCTGTTTATGCTTATGTTTCTGTATTAACGATGACATCCCAAACATTTTGAAATGAATAAAATACGTTTCTTCGAAAATGTTTTAATAACGTATTTATCGTATTTTTCTAGGAACAAATTCCGCAACATTTTTATTAAAAGAAGTACTCTGATTTTTATAAAGCATAAACAAAATCGGTCTTTTCTGGCCATAAAAATGAGGATGTCACAGTTGGCCACCAGGGTATATGTGCCCTTACTGAGGCGATTCTTCCCCAAGTTCATGTTGGCCTTGGGGGTCGACTCAAGACAATTATTTCTTGTTTCGTAAGGAATTAGGTATTTCTAATTGATGGGTAGATTTTTGTTTTGGATTAGTGATTTAGCCATGTTCTAGATTTTCCCAACTTATAACTTTAGGAATGATCCTTTAGGCTTATCTTGGGAGCTCGTGCTAGGAGCTCGGAACTAGCCCTTTCTTTGGGTCATAGCCCATTGTTTCTATACTGGGGCTTTTCTTCTAGTTTTCTTTGTTAGGGTGTCCTTTTTAGCTAAAGTTTATTGATTACCCTTTTGGGAATTTGTTCTAAGTTTTGGGCATTGGAGGGTCGCACTCCGGTTGTAACATCCTAAAATTCAAAGCCAAAAATTTCATTTTTGATATAGCGATATATAAACAATTTATAAGAAAACATCATCAAGTTAATTCATGTCATAAAAATCATAGATCACATGTCTCAAAACCATCTAATAAAATAGTAATAATGTAAGAGTACAAATCCCAAGAATCTCATGTGCGGAAAATCATGTGTGTGAAGTGTTGCTACCGTACCGACTCCTTTCCCTTCGACGAAGAAGGACCTGAAACAAAAAATGAGAATCGTAAGCACAAAGCGTAGTGAGTTCCCCCATTATACCACATAATATATAACATACATACTATCAAACATATCCGGGTACTGGACTATCCCTTCGGTCTCTTTCAACCGGTAACTGCCTAGCATATCAGGGTGCTGGCCTACCCTTTCGGTCCTATCGACCGGTACCTAGCCTACCATATCAGGGTGTTCGCATCCCCCTTCAGTCCTTTCGAACGATACCTTGCCTAGCATATCAGGGTGCTGGCCTACCCCTTCGGTCCTTTCGACCAGTACCAGGGACTATTTCACCCCTACTCTACCACATAGCATCCTCCATAAACATATAATCATATACTTCCTAGCTTATATGGGTGCTGGCATACCCCTTCGACCCTATCGACTGGTAATAGGGTCTATCATACCCCTCCTATCACATATCACATAACATCATAGCATACTAGCACATAAACATAACAGATAGTGACATACATGATGATTATCACAAATGCAACCTTGGTGCCTTAGACCCACTTCTACTGGAAGGTAACTCACCTCAATATCGTAAAGTAGCTAAACTATCCTCGGTGTCGGGATCAACTCTCCTCAAACTCATACACATAACATCTCTTTTAATTACTCTTTTAAACTTATAACCCCTTTAAGGGTCAACTTTGGTTAATGGTCAAGTCAAAGGTCAACACACTACTAGAAAAACAGCATTTTAAGATGCTCATTTCACGTCGTAAAAGGCTCAGACGACGCGCAAATGCGCGTCAAGAAAGGCCCTATCATAAAGAGAGACGACACTCATTTACGACGCGCGTTTACGACACGCAATGCGTATCAAGGAAGCCCTGTCATAAAGGAAGACGACACGCATTCACGTGTCGTAACCTTACGACGCGCGTGTTAATGACACGCAATGCGTATCAAGAAAGCCTCTGTCAAGAAAGGCCATGTCATAAATGAAGATGACACACATTTTTGCGTATCATAATTTTAAATGTTTAAAAAAAATATTATTTATAGATTTACTAATTTTCAAATTAAATTTTTATTTAATGTCTCATAATAGAAAATAAAATATCATATACAAAAATACAATCCATTGGATAAAATTTAATGTCATACAAATAATCATTCCATGGAAAGATAAAACAAATCAATAGTTGTAACAAAAATTTACAAACTAATTAAATACAAGAAATATAAAAAAATATACTCTCAAATGCTTTTCAAAGTCTAATCTCCATGTCATCTCTTCAACTCACTTCTCCAGTTTGTCCTTCGGTTCTCTAAGGGCTCCAACATCTCTTGCAGCTCTAGTTCCAGCTGCATTTGCTTTCCCCCAATTTCCAGTAGCAATGGAATATTTAAGCCCATTTGCTTCTATTAAGTACTAAAACTAAAATAAAAAAACACAATCAGAAAAAAAGAAAAAGGAAATGACCTCACTGAAATGCAGGTGAGAATCTTACAACTTGCATTGTTTCTCTTTACACAACACAGTGCTTCTATTCAATACTTTTATAAATAATTGAATGAATTTGTCTTTATTTTTTATAGGCCCTGTTTCAAATAATTAATGGGCCCATAGACCTATGGAATGTATGGGATCTCTTGTCATTGAATCAAAATCCATGGCCCAACAAAATCTTGGAGTATCAAACTATTGGGACCCATTTTCTAGTTTATCTTTTTAGTTTCGATCCATTTAGGTCAAGGGATAATGTGACATATCAGTTTTATATTAAAGTGAACGAAAATATGAATGAAATGACTATTTTGTTCCTAAATATACGGTTTTAAAATGACAATTATGCCTTAAAAAACCGACTTAACGAAAAAAGAAAAAGAAAAAGAAAAGTGTGAAAGCAAAAGAAGCTCAAAGTTATCTTCAACATGATGATGATGATAACACCCACAAAACAAAACATAGGTGATGCTAATTGCTAAATGACAGTTGTATCCATTTTAATTTAATAAAAAAAAGCAAGGGTGTCTTTTGGAAATATTGCAAAGGACAAGGGGATTGTCTTACACTATAACATCATGTCCCCTAAACTTGTAGAGGATATTTGTTGCCCCAGTGAAGTAAAAAACCATCTTTGTTGGACCTGTATGTTTCACCACATCCGCCTACAAAATTAACATTTTACACCCACATTCTTTTTATCACATAAACATTCAATTATTTAGATGTACTGGGTCCTGTTTTGCTGAAAGCAAATACCCTTTCGAATGGTGGAATATTCATTAAGATTACAAAAATCATTTATGCGTAGTTATTAAACTATCTTATTACATAACTTTATTATTTTATAAATAGTGAAGATTTGTATTAAATTGTTGGAGTCCAACACACCAAGGGCAATATTGGAAGACTTTTTTAACCGACTTGGATCCGGTGAAGCTGCTGCTATGTTTCATGTTGGCTTCAAGGGTAGTTCATACATAAAATTTTTTAAACAATGTTGTGGTTGAAAAGGCTACTGAGGCTTTTGAGGATCCGAGAGTTGTTGGGGTGCCTCAAATTGAAGGTAGTGGTGTGACATTGTGAAATACCCGAACTACTCTTGGTGGGTTTAGCATGGGGCAAGTTGTACAAGAAGTTGAACCGGTGTTTTTAGGGGCTCGTGAAGGGGTTTGTTTGTGTGCTTCAAGGCTACTTTTGCTTGTGTGGGAGCTTCCTGTTATGGTTTCTGATGGAAGTATAGATGGGATTGTTGGGTGTATGCTTTCTGTTAATGCTATGGGAGTTTTAGAAGACAAACTTGGAAGTGTTGAAAAGTTTATAAGGTCTAGAAGGAACCAAAAGAGGGGGATTTATGGGAATGTGGTGTCTTCTTTGTTAAATATTTCGAATATGTTTTAGGAAATATAGAATCATAGATATAACAACTTCCATCATTTCTCTGTAAAGATCAATAACAACTTTTGTTATTAAGAAAAGAAGGAGCATGACTTGTGTAGAATTAGTACCTGAAGCAAAGTAATTAACAACAACAGCTTCTGGTTGAAATTCTTCTCCAACTAGCATACTAGGAGAAGCCAATTTCTTAGCAAGTTGAGTTCTAACAGAAACAAGAATTGTTGAAACTTCTGTTTTGAAATGTAGACATATTCATCTTTGATATCTGACTTAGATCGTGCCATGCCCTTTCTGCTTCCCTTATCAGCCTAAACCAAGAATATTGAATACTCATGGTATATAAAGAGGTTCATACCACATTCAAAGAAAGAAAAAGCAGATCATTCTTTACCACACTAACAACAAAAAGTGTGTGTTTAATATATATATATATATATATATATACATATATATTAAAAGATAATTTGATGACTAAACGAATAGTATAAAGGTTTAATTTAATCACTTCATTAATATGGTTGCATGACTAAATCAATGAAAAATGATAGAAGTACAAGTTTTTAACTTAATATATATTGGTTTAATACCAATTGAAAATTATATTAGTTCAAAATTAACAAATACAATAATATTACATTATATCAAATTTACTAAAATGAATAAAAAAATATTAACCTGAATAACCCAGATGAACATGGATTCGAGGCAGAATAAACCATATCCAACAAAATAGAGAATCCACAAACATAAATAAATAAATAAAACTTAATTAGCATTTTTTATGGATAAAGAAAACAAATTGATGAAAAAAATGGATAAGTATTGGTCTAACCCAATACTTAATTAGCGAGCCCCCAAGATAATCTTTGTTTTTAACTTCAACTGCCTTTGAACCACCGTCTCCACCACCACCAAGAACTGACTCTGGTGGTGGTGGTGGTGGCTGCAGTTGTGGTAATGCTCCTCTGTCTAACCCATCGGATGTTTTCTCCATGTTCTCATCAATCCCAACATTCAAATCAAAGTCCCGACCACCATCACTGATCGTGGGGGTGGTGGCAGTGGCAGTAGAGGTGGCGGTGGCGGTGGTGGTAGTTGGTTGAATCAATGGGGTGGAGGATTCGAGTTCTATATCTGTTTGGGGCGCGTCTCTTTCTGCTGACCCTCTACCCCTTCCTCTACCCCACCCTCTTCCCCTACCATTGCTGACCGTTTGCCCGGCTTCATTCTAATACAAAATGAAGGAAATGTTTCAGTTTAAATAAATAGATAGAAAAAGGGTATACAATTACAAATTATGGAAAAAAGAGAGGGTTTTAGTTTTGCCGTCCCGTTTCTTTTCAACTCTTCATCACTTTCATTTGTTTCACCAACAACTTTCCTATAACAACAAAAACAAAATAAAATTGAATTTTACATTTTACATTTTTCATTGGCATTGAATAAATAATCTGAAAATGGATTTATGAAAGTAACTTACTTCCTTTTTACCATGGTACGATCATCACCAGAACCAACAGTACCACCAACAACAGCATCAGAATGGCCATAGTTAGGGACCTTACTCACAACTTCCCTAAGAAAATCAAACACGTTGTAGCTTTGTACACAATTCTTTCTGAACTCAACAAATTCATGTGTTTTTAACAAGGTAAGAAAAAGAAAACTGGATTTTAAGAAATGGAAGGAGGACTTACAAATGCAGTAAATTAACAGTTTTGCACCTCTGCGTAGAGTTATTGTTGGAATAGTGTCTAAGGCTGCAACTATATTAGGCAAGTATTTGATCGGGTTGTGCATGGTCCTTTTGGGTTGCCTTCACCATAGCAACTTGATGGATGATTTGTTAAGAGAGAGTAAATATTATAAGGAATAATATATGGTTATTTGATTAATATAAGTCATAGATTAATTGGAATTAATTTGGTGACTTAAAGAGATTAATTAAATAAGAGGGTATAAACTGTCAATTGGTTGATAGTTACACTTTAGACTATAAATCCTTATCCAAGACAGGATGGACGATTTCCAGGGCTTGGATAAGCCAAAATCGTCCATAGGGTTATCAAGGAAAGGATATGGATTAACTTCAAGTCTAAGTTATCAAATTAGGGTTAAAGCTGTAATCCTTAAGGAGTCTACAAGTATAAATAGACCCTAGGGGTGAGGGAATTCGACACACCATCTAAAGTAGAGATACTCTGGCCGAATTCCTCCCCTCTCCTCTCTCCTAAATCATCTTTCTTGCTATTGGTGTTTGTAAGCCTTTAGAGGAGTGACATTTGTGACTCTAGAAGCTCCAAGACAACAAGATCAACAAGGAATTCAAAGGTATGGTTCTAGATCTATTTCAATGTTGTTATTTAATCTAATTAGCCATTAGAAGTCTTGGATTCAAAGCATGTTTAATTAGAAAGCTTAGATCCGAGCAATAGGGTTTTGCATGCGCACATAGGAAAGTTCTTATGGCTAAAACCCATCAGTGGTATCAGAGCCTAGCTTGGTTTTCTTTAAATTGTTGCTTGATTAACTGAAACAAACCTGCAAAATTTGATTTTTTTGGTTTCTGAGTCATGGACTCGGCGAGTTCCAAAGTGGACTCGGCGTGTAGGCCTGACTCGGCGAGTCCCTTTGTGTACTCGGCGAGTCCGGGCGTCAGGATTACGCAAAACCGGGATTTTTTCATGTTTATCTTATGGAAACTTACCTTAATCATATTAGATCAACCCTAATCCGATTTTTTGATATATATATATATATATATATATATATATATGACTATAATCTTGATCTAATTAAAGATATTTATCATCTAATAAAATATTTAATTTCCTTATATGATAATTGATTAATTATTTTGATAATTATCTTAAAAGAAATCTTGGATAAATCAAATATAGATAATTAGGATATTAATTGTTAATTGGAATTATTTGTTATTTGATCCTCCATGTTTTAAATGTTTAAAACTTGCCCTCAAGTTTTGAAATTTATATTTGTGATTAAAAGTTTTAATTTAGACAACTTAAATTTCAAACCCTACGTTTTAAAAGGTTTAAAACACAACCATATAATAATATGATATTACTAGAATAATATATATATGTATAACTAAATGCTAGTCTTACCGTTAGTAGGCCTCATTCACGAATCCGATCTATAAGGTGGGTATAAGGTTGCGGCCTATAAAATGGCGCTTAATGGGTGTACACTCACACCCACCGCTTGCTTGATTGGTGGAGGGTCGTTAGCCGAACGGGTAGGATAGGGCAACCTCATCCTCTCATTAAAAGTATAATAAGAAATACAAAGTAACTACACGTTTTAAAAATTTCCCAATCTTAATTACTTTAGGAAAAGTGAATTGATGCAATCCCATGAAATTACACTTTGCACCCTTGCTAAGAAGTTAGTGGAGCGTGTGTGGTTTACCAGCACACTAATTAGTTCTAAGAAAAGGTGGCAAAGGGTGATTCATTGTTTATCATAGTTCGATGGACCGTGTGTGGTTTACCGGCACATCAAATAGATGATCCTTACAATGAAGGCACCATGTGAATTTGCATGGTAATTCACACCCGCTTTGTGATCCTCGGCATCCCAGTCACAAACAAGAGGGGCATATCAAGATTTAAACATGCCATTGAATAGTTTCAATGAATCTCATCCGAACCTAGGAATTCTCAATACACTTAGGACTAATAGTCTAGGTTTTGGTAATGGAGAATTAGTGAATCGTCATTCACTTACCTTCAATTTATTTTCATGTTAGATTACGGCATCCCTTTTCTAATTTGTAAATGTTATTATTGGATCCTAACCCTAATTTTTCATATTGGGTGATAATTAAAGATTCTTATTCTAATCTATCTTTGTCCTTTCTATAGATGTCGAACGCAAACAACGCTGCTGCTAGTTCTTTCACGTTGATGAGCCTTTGCCAAAAGGTCACCTTCGATGGAACGAACTTTAGCGAAAGGATAAGATACATTTGCACCATTGCTCGCTTTGAGGATAAGGAGTATGTCCTCGATGAAAAGCTTGAGAAAATCAACCCCGAAATCGCTACTCTGGCCGAAATCACCGCTTTTGATACTCATGAGCGAGATGCAATGAAGGTACATTGCATCATGATTGCCACCATGAACTTCGAATTCCAAAAGTCCTACGAGGACATGTATCCATACGAGATGCATCAAGACTTATTGGAGAGATACCACCAAAACGCGAGACAAGAGCGTTATGAGATTTTCACTAACATGATTTCCACTAAGATGGGTCATGGAGAATCTCTTACCGTGCACCTGCAAAAGATGCAAAGGTATGTCGATCGCCTTCGCAAGTTAAATGTTGACTTTGGGGAAGACTTGGCGATCGACATGGTGCTTCACTCTTTGCCTCCGATGTACAACCAATTTAGGATGACCTACCACATGAACAAAGAGGAGTCACCCTAAGCAATCTCCAAGGTCTTTTGAGGGTCGCTGAGAGCAACTTCAAAGACAAGTCTGTTGCACCTACTCCCAATCTGTCTGCTGCTCCTGTCTTGGCAATTGGTCAAGGAAAGGGAAAGACGAGGAAGGCTTCATCGAAGAACTATCGCAAGGTAAAAGCCCGAGATGGTGCCTCTTCTAGTGGGACCAAAGTTGATCCCACTAATCCCTATCCTAACCCGAAGGAGGCAGAGTGCCACCACTGCCACAAGATAGGACATTAGAAGAGAAGCTGCCCAGAATACCTGCAAGCAATCAAAGAAGGAAAGATCAAGCCATCTTTCGCAGGTATATACACAATTAAATCTAACGATTCTAATCATGCTATTTCTTGGGTTCTTGACATTGGTTGTGGTTATCACATTTGTTCAAATGTGCAGGGACTAAGAAGAAGTAGGGATGTGGAGCAAGGAAGGATCAATCTAATCATGGGGAACAGAAGATCGTCGCCTGTTACCAAGATTGGAGTGTATTCTTTAGTGCTTAGGAATAATTTATGTTTAGATTTGAACAATTGTTGCTATTCGCCAGAAATGGCTAGAAACATCATTTCATTTCATGGTTTATATAGACAAGGATTTAGATTTTCTTTTAATAATGAGAATGCTTCTATTTTGGCTTATCTAAATAGTGTCTTTTACTTTGAAGCTATACCATGTAATGGAATATATGAAACTGTTATGATTGTTGATAACTTAGGAAATGATGTTTTGAATATTGATTCTTCCACTAGTTTGGATAAAGCATCCTTGTGGCATTGCCGTCTTGGACATGTCAACAAGAAACGCATAGCCCAACTCCAAAAGGATGGAGTGTTGGAGTCATTCGACCTTAGGGAAGATGACACATGCGAGTCTTGTTTAATTGGAAAGATGACTAAGTCACCCTTCACGAATACTTGTGAAAGGGGTGAGGGGCTATTGGACCTAATACATACCGATGTATGTGGACCCTTTAGATCAACCACGAAGGATGGGAACCGCTTCTATGTGACTTTTACCAATGATTATAGTAGATATGGGTATATCTATTTAATCAAGCAAAAGTCAGAAACCTTTGAAAAGTTCAAAGAGTTCAAGAATGAAGTGGAGAATCAATTGGGCAGGAAAATCAAGATGCTTCGATCCGATCGAGGAGGAGAGTACCTAAGTCTTGAATTCCACGATTATCTCAAGGAGTGTGGAATAGTTTCGCAATTGACGCCTCCTAGGACACCGCAGTTGAATGGTGTGGCAGAAAGGCGTAATCGAACCTTATTGGATATGGTTCGCTCTATGATGAGTCGTGCTTCACTACCTATCTTCTTTTGGGGGTATGCCTTAGAGACTGCCGCCCATATCCTTAACCGAGTCCCTACAAAGAAGGTTGCCAAAACACCTCACGAGATGTGGACGGGGAAATCTCCCTTGTTGGCACACATCAAGGTTTGGGGTTGCGAGGCTTTCGTAAGATGAGATACTCACGACAAGCTTGAACCTCGAAGTGAGCGATGTAATTTCATCGACTCCCGCAGACATCCTTTGGATATCTCTTCTATAGACCGAAGGACAACGTTGTCTTTGTTGCGAGGAGAGGAGTTTTCCGAGAGCGAGAACTCATAAGCCAAGGAGACAGTGGGAGGCAAATCGAACTTGAAGAGATTCAAGAGTCGATAGATGAAGGAACCTCTACCGCTGGCATTCAACCCGAGGAGGAAACTCCGGTTGAACCGATTGACGAGTCCTTACCTCTTAGACGTTCCGATAGAGTTAGAGTTCATCCCCAGTTTTATGGTTTTCATATTACTACCGAAGGGGACACGTATATTAGTGATGGTACACTAGTAAATCTTGATGAACCTAATAGCTATAAGGAAGCCATGGCAGGCCCGGAGTCTGCGAAATGGAAAGAGGCAATGGATAGCGAGATCCAATCCATGTACGATAACCAAGTTTGGAATTTGGTTGATTATGTGCCCGGACGTAAGACCGTTGGGTGCAAATGGATCTTCAAGAAGAAGACCGACATGGATGGGAACGTGCACACGTATAAAGCGAGATTGGTTGCGAAGGGCTTTACTCGAACTCCAGGAGTTGACTATGATGAGACCTTCTCACCAGTTGCGAAGATTAAATCTATTAGAGTGATGCTAGCAATTGCCGCATTTCATGATTATGAAATTTGGCAAATGGATGTCAAGACCGCCTTCCTTAACGGAAAGTTGGCTGAGGATGTTTACATGGCTCAGCCAGAGGTGTTTGTGAATCCGAAGCATCCAAATAGAGTGTGTAAGCTTGAGAAGTCCATTTATGGACTTAAGCAAGCATCTCGCAGATGGAATCTTTGCTTCAATGAGAAAGTCAAAGAGTTTGGATTTGTACGAAGCTAAGACGAATCTTGTGTATATGTCAAAGCCAGTGGGAGTATAGTAAGCTTCCTCGTTCTATATGTCGATGACATATTACTCATAGGAAACGACATCCCGACTCTGCAGGAAGTCAAGTCCTGGCTCGGGAAGTGTTTCGCTATGAAGGACCTCGGAGAGGCTTCTTACATTTTGGGAATAAGGATAGTTAGAGAAAGAAGTAAGACACTAATTGGACTTAGTCAGAATACTTACTTAGAGAAGGTACTAAAACGTTTTAGTATGGAAAACTCAAAGAAGGGAGAACTACCGATACAAGGAAATGCCAAGTTGAGTAAGACTCAAAGTCCGAGTACTGAAGCTGAAATAGCAGAAATGAGCCGAGTACCGTACGCTTCCGCAGTTGGCTCAATCATGTACGCTATGACTTGTACTCGCCCTGATGTAGCCTTCGCTTTGAGCATGGTTAGCAGATATCAAGGGAACCCTAGCAAAGCACATTGGATTGTGGTAAAGAGAACATCCTTAAGTACCTTCGGAGGACGAAAGAATGGTTCTTAGTCTTTGGAGGGAGTGATGACTTGAAGGTGCGAGGGTATAGTGATGCCAGTTTTCAGATCGATAGGGACAACTACCGTTCGCAGTCGGGCTGGGTCTTTACCCTAAATGGAGGAGCAGTAACTTGGAAGAGTTCCAAGCAAGAAACCGTAGCTGATTCAACGTGCGAATCAGAGTACATCGCAGCAAGCGAAGCGTTGAAGGAGGCAATATGGCTAAAAAACTTCATTGGTGATCTTGGAGTTGTGTCTGCCATAAAGGAGCCCATGGAGATTTTCTATGATAACGAAGGTGCGGTTGCCTTGACCAAGGAACCGAGGGATCATGGTAGATCAAGACATATCGACAGAAAATATCACTTCATTAAACATCGTGTAGAAGAAGGACAACTCATAGTTAAGAGGATATCATCAGAAGATAACCCAACAGATCCGCTTACGAAGGGACTGAGTAGGGTTAAGCACTTGCAGCATGCTAGGAGTATTGGGGTGAAGGATGATATTAGTATAGATTAGATAGTATTAGAAACGTATAATAGATAAATGTAATTAACATTTGATGATTAAATAAAGGAGTTTTATTTATAAGTAAAGTTACTGTCATATGTTAATTGTTTAACTATTGTTTCACTTTGCATGTTTTGACTTCCAGAATAATTGAATTTATTAGGAATAATCGAATTATTCAAATTGTCCACAATCGTTCATATGTTGGAAGTAGATATGAATGAAGATTGTCATGAATTGGTGTGTAGATTGTCTAAATGGTGTTAGACATAGCAAGGGTTGCTGCAACGTTCATGAGTGCTTATGAACTGGTTTTGAGCATTGGAACAAACTCGCGCTTGCTGGAATCACTTTATGGAATACGATATGAAAGGTGATCGCAAGACGATAATATCATATAGTATTAAAACCTAGATATATGGTTTATTATTTGTTAATTGATTGTACATTAATAATGCGAAAACGCATCAGTAACTTGGTGTTATAAAACGCATTGTTGTGTATAGTTGGTTAATGAATAAGTAAATGCATATAAGTCGAAGTTTATCTGTAAATTTATCCTAAGAGGGTAGAAGAGATATCTTGGCCAATCGATGATTTGATTTGACTTATGTGCCGGGCCCGGTCAGAACTGAATTGATGTGTTTGATTAAGTTCTATGTCGAATAAATCGGAGATCGAGAAATCAAATGCTAGACTAACCATTCCATAGGATTGTCAGCATGATATCTAACAGAGGATTGTACGATCCCTTATCTAAAGGACAAGATTGATTAGATCAGAGTTTGACAACGTCTTTGAGAGCTACGATTGCAAACCGAATTGTACATGTATAGTTACTAGACTTATCCAAGTGGGAGACTGTTGGAATAGTGTCTAAGGCTACAACTATATTAGGCAAGTATTTGATCCGGTTGTGCATGGTTCTTTTAGGTTGCCTTCACCGTAGCAACTTGATGGATGATTTGTTAAGAGAGTAAATATTATAAGGAATAATATATGGTTATTTGATTAATATAAGTCATAGATTAATTGGAATTAATTTGGTGACGTAAAGAGATTAATTAAATAAGAGGGTATAAACTGTCAATTGTTTGATAGTTACACTTTAGACTATAAATCCTTATCCAAGACAGGATGGACGATTTCTAGGGCTTGGATAAGCCAAAATTGTCCATAAGGTTATCAAGGAAAGGATATGGATTAACTTAAAGTCTACGTTATCCAATTAGGGTTAAAGCTGTAATCCTTAAGGAGTCTACAAGTATAAATAGACCCTAGGGGTGAGGGAATTCGACACACCATCTAAAGTAGAGATACTCTGGCTGAATTCCTCCCCTCTCCTCTCTCTTAAATCATCTTTCTTGCTATTGGTGTTTGTAAGCCATTAGAGGAGTGGCATTTGTGACTCTAGAAGCTCCAAGACAACAAGATCAACAAGGAATTCAAAGGTATGGTTCTAGATCTATTTCAATGTTGTTATTTAATCTAATTAGCCATTAGAAGTCTTGGATTCAAAGCATGTTTAATTAGAAAGCCTAGATCCAAGCAATAGGGTTTTTCATGCGCACATAGGAAAGTTCTGTTGGATTAATGTCTAAGTCCATAACTATAATTGGTAAGACTTGACCCGACCCGGCATGGTCCATTTGGGTTGCATATCATCATGCACTTGGATAGACTATAATGAGAGAAATAAGACACTTATGGTTATTAATATATTATAAGTTCTAGTATATTAATAATAAGAATAATAAGATTATTTAATTAGTATTGATCAAAAATTAATCTAGGTTTAATTAAGTGATCAAAAGAAGACTAATTAAATATATGGGTTGATTGTGTAAATCATCCATACTTATATAGTGGGCTAATGCTCCATGGATAATCAAGTTGGGCTAAAACCCATAGGATGGTCCATGGATGGTCCATGGTGTATTTGAACCCATGGATCCAAGGAAATGGAAAGCCATGAAAATTAAGGATTTACCATAATTGTAACACTATATAAAGATCTTATTCTTGACAAAAATCAGCCACTAGAATCACATTAGAAAGTGAAGAGAGGGCTAGCCGATTTCATGAAGCGTAGAACTCTCTCAAGTTATTCTAAGTGTTTTGATGATTGTGATTCCATTTGAGGCTTCCACACTATTGGGGCTAGGCACTCAAGCTTCATGAAGACTTTATACATCAAAGAGGTATGTATTCTATCTTGTTACACTCATTGTTTTGTATGCTAGATTAGGATAATACCTTGGATGTTCTTATTTGCATGTATAATAGAGAAAACATAGATCCAAGGTATTTAGGGTTGCATGTACACTTAGGAGTGTTAGAATGCTCAAAACCCAACAGTGGTATCAGAGCCTAGGCTTGTTTTCTTGTTATACTTGCAAATGGAGCTGAAAAATCAAGTTTTGATGCTGTCAGCCCAGCAGACTCGCCGAGTCCATGTAGGGACTCGACGAGTCCAAGGCAAAATGCATCCAACTCGTCGAGTTTTGTTCATGCACTCGACGAGTTGAACCCCAGACAACACATTTTCGAGGTTTTTGGCTAGAAATGGACTAGGAACATTATCCTAAGTTTTTTTTGAACTTATAAACTTGTTTTTTAATGTGGTAATGTTCATGCTAATCCATTTTCAAAGATAATTGTCAATAGATTCATGTTTTGTATTAGTTTAAGGTTTAGACTAATTACATGAGAAAGTTTGATTTGAATTATCTTGTTCTTATGAGTTGCTTAGATTAATAGAAAAGTTAATTGAAATAGTTGTTTTCAATCCATTTTAATCTAAGAGTTGAGTATAAAATGTGTTTGTGTAACTTGTCCTCAAGTTACATGAAGAGTCACATTAAAGACTCATAAAACTCATAAAAGTTGGTAATGGTTACAAAATGAAGAGTCTTGTGTCATTGAATTTTTTTTATGACTCCATAACTTGTCCTCAAGTTATGGAAGTTTAAGAGTCACATCATTAAAGAATAAAGTGTAACCTTAATTAATTCCATAAGTTATAAAAATAAAGAAAAGTTAATTCTCTTATTAGTTTAAAGTCTTCCATAAGTTATGGAACTTGAAGAGTTTTTTGGATTAAAACTACTTTAAACACATAAGTTATGGAATTAATTAGTTTTGAATAGTTTCAAAACTTGCCCTCAAGTTTTGGAATTTGAAAAGTTTTCTCTTATGAATACTTTAATTCCAAGTTAGCCCTTAGAATTTTAAAAGAGTTAAAATTCAACACTTATACTATTTATAACATTAATGGTTAATTATTATATATATATGTATAAGAACAAGTCGTTTTACCGTTAGTAGGCCTCATTCACGAAGCCGGTCTATAAGGTGGGTATAAGGTTGTTGCCTATAAAATGGCGACTTAATGGGTGTATACTCTCACCCACCGCTTGCTTGACTGGTGGAGGGTCGTTAGCCGAACGGGTAGGACAATGACTTTAAATTCTCCCTTCATTAAAAGTATTAATGATAAATACTAAGTAACTAAAATCTTAATAATTCCCAATCTTAGTTACTTTAGGAAAAATGTGAATTTGGTGCTAGCCCATGGAATTCACACTTTGTACCTTACCAAGTCATTGGTGGAGCGTGTGTGGTTAACCGGCACACTAACTTGGACTAGTAAGGACCACGAAGGGTGACTTAATGTTTGTCATAGATCAATGGAGCGTGTGTGGTTAATCGGCACATTGATTAGGTGATAATATTAAGGGTACCAAGTGAATTGGTATGGTTATTCACACCTTGTTTTGTGATCCTCGGCATCCCAGTCACAAAATTTGAGAGGGCACACTCGAGATTGAAACATGCCATTGAAAAGTTCAATGAATCTCAAAAGATCTAGGAATTTCAAATCCAATTAAAACCTAATAAATGATTTCGTTTTTCATGGTGGAAATTGGTGAATCGTCATTCGCCTACCTTCAAATATTTTATAGCTTGGATTACGACATCCCTCTTCCAAATTATAAAATATTGTGTTGGGTCCTAGCCTTAATATTTCATATTGGGTGTCATATTAAGGACTTTAAATCAACTATCTTGAATATCTCCCAAAACATGTATGGTTTAGACATTTATGATCTTCCCAAATCTCTTGAAGATGATGTTCCTCAACATCATGCTTCACTTCCTCTATCTCCTCCAATTATTCTCCCTCACCCACAAGTTCTTGAAAAGGTTAAGGTCACTCGAGCCCTATTGGCAAGTAAAGGTCTTGGTGTGGTCACATCTTGGAGATGTAGTCACATATTGACAAGCCAGGAGAGTTGGGTGTCAAAGTCTTGAGAAAGTTGGTGGTTCAATCACTTTCTAAGTCACATAGTGAGTTCTTTTGGAACACCTATGAAAAAGACTATGACAAGACCCTTAATGATTTTATCTATTTGTTAAGATCAACTTCCTCAAAACTTGATGGACATTGACAGTAGTGACACAGGAAATCCAGAAAAGCATTCTCTTCCCAATGGAAAGGGACCGGCCATAGTCAACTCGGTTGACCAAATGGTAAAGAGAAAAACTAAGTATGTGATAGTCCCGTGTACCATTATCAAAGGGTCCATATGTTTATATTGCCAAAGAAAGGGGCATTGGTTCCAAAGCTGCCATAATTTACCTAAGGATGTTAAAGTCGATAAGTTTGACTCTACTTCAGGTAAAGTCCACTATCTAACTCTGCTAAGTTTCTATTTGGAGATTCTTATTACATAATGTGAATGGGTCACATGCTGATGTCTTTTAAGAATCAAAGAAAAGATAGGAATCTTAAAGAAGTATATGCTGATTTTGATTGCGAAGATGGGTTTCGATCGCATGGTTCGGTAATCAGAATTTTGAGCTGTTGCATAAGAGTTATAATATATTGCTTGTGAATAGATAACAACAAGGTTTTCATGTGGATTGTAAGGATAAGTTTTTCTGAAAAGCTTTAAAATAAAAGAAAAAAGGGTTTTAATTTTATTTATTTTAAAAATATCCTTACAATGGCATCTGTGGAAAATTGTTGCTTATATGTTTCCAGTAATAGCAATATTGGAAAGTGGATTTGATTCTTTCATTTGTGGTAGTGTCTGAATTTACCAAATGAAGAACGTTTTTCATCACCCAAGTTTCAATTGGACAGAAACTTGGAATCATACAAGTTGTATTGTATGATGAATGAGAATTTTCATCTTGGAAAAATTAAGACTAATTCTTTGATCACATGTATATGTGAGTCAATTGAAGGACTAAGGAATTAGGTACACTGGGTGTGCACTGGTCAAGGTCACCACAAAGATTGATTTGTCATGATTTACTAAAGATTAGTAAATATGATTATACTTATAAGGTTAAGTATAATTCTGTAACATTGGAAAGGTTCCAATGTATGGCAGAGCGAATAAGAAGAATCAAATTAGGCAGAAGGATAAAAGTTTCTCAAATCTGAAAAGATGGGAGAGTACTTTAGTATCAGTTTTATGATCATCTTAATGATTTAGAAACCATATCACAAATTTATACTCTAAGGACGTCTTAGTGCATTGTTATGGCTAAGAAGAGAGGTCATGAATTGTTGGATTGGTTAAAATCAAGAAGATGAGTCATACTTCGTTCCAAAACAATTCTTAGAGTCTTACTCCAAGATTGTAACCTTGAGTAACATAAAGTAAGGTTTAAAACACTTATCAAATGTAGTGTGAAATGTTTCTACTCTTGTACATTTGAGATTGGTAAGTTGTGATGTCTTGGATGAGACAAAGACCAACTAAGACCAATTGTGTGAAGTGTTAATTGAAGGACTAAGGAATTAAGACTAATTCTTTGATCACATGTATATGTGAGTCAATTGAAGGACTAAGGAATTAGGTACACTGGGTGTGCACTGGTCAAGGTCACCACAAAGATTGATTTGTCATGATTTACTAAAGATTAGTAAATATGATTATACTTATAAGGTTAAGTATAATTCTGTAACATTGGAAAGGTTCCAATGTATGGCAGAGTGAATAAGAAGAATCAAATTAGGCAGAAGGATAAAAGTTTCTCAAATCTGAAAAGATAGGAGAGTACTTTAGTATCAGTTTTATGATCATCTTAATGATTTAGAAACCATATCACAAATTTATACTCTAAGGACGTCTTAGTGCATTGTTATGGCTAAGAAGAGAGGTCATGAATTGTTGGATTGGTTAAAATCAAGAAGATGAGTCATACTTCGTTCCAAAACAATTCTTAGAGTCTTACTCCAAGATTGTAACCTTGAGTGACATAAAGTAAGGTTTAAAACACTTATCAAATGTAGTGTGAAATGTTTCTACTCTTGTACATTTGAGATTGGTAAGTTGTGATGTCTTGGATGAGACAAAGACCAACTAAGACCAATTGTGTGAAGTGTTAGTCTTGATAAGAATCCGCACTATTCCTTGAATATTTGTTTTGTCAAAGAATGGTTCTTGACTAGGAAAACTTATATGTCAAGGGGACAGTGGGAGCCTTAAAGATCCTGAAAGAGTTTCAAGATTTAATCAAGAGTAAAACCTGTAATTTATCACTAGCACACGACTTAAGGTTTGCAACCTATCGTGTTGACATAATTCTTATTTCTGTAACTACTTCAAATAAGTTGAATTTGTATGTGAGTTATTAGAGTTCAACTTGGAAGCATTGGTGGGCCTTGTGCTACCAAGGTGACAAGAAAGTAAGATTGAATAAGTTTAATCCATGTAAGGCTGAATTTATCACTAACCTTATCTTGTGATTATGGTTTTGACAAATTCACATGGATAGGAACTCATACACTTTAAAATCTAAGTTTCATAAGGTTTCTCTCCGATTCATGAAAATGATGGTGAGGAAACACTTTCACTAAGTAGATTTTACGTAGATATCAATTGTGTTATTTGCATTATCAAAAGTCGTTAGTGGAGCACATGTGGTTAACCGGCACACTAACATGGACTTGTGAGAAATGGCAAATGCCTAAGCAATTGAGACTATGATTACGGCATCCCTTTTCATAGTTCTGAAAATTGTTTAGACACACATGTGAGCTATCTAAGAAAGGATGTATGAATCTAAATTTCAGAAGTCCAACAGATTTCTGAAAATATGTCAGAGCTAGTGGGAGCATAAGTGTTATGCTGATAATCATCATGTTAGTGGGAGCATGATTATTATTATGATTAGTATTGCAAGCTAGCAATGTTAATTATAGAAAACGAAAAGTTGTTTTGCTATAATTAAGGGAGAGGAAATTATACTTCATTTCAATTCTAAAGCTTAGCTTGAGATTTTAAGCATTTTTAGTCAATAATATATATGAATTTCATGTTGGAATGGTTCAAACTTGAGGAAATTCTATATGTATTGCGTTCTCAAAATTCAATTATGACTACGGCATCCCTCTTCATAGTTAAATTTTGAGAACATGGCAAATAAAAAGATTGTAGCAAAAGACTGGTCAAGTATCATGTCTTTATGTCAAACATCATGAATCGTGTCCCATATGCTTCGAATATAGGATCGATTGCATGTGCTATAATATTCATCTTTTCTAAATTTTCCAAATGCTTAAGGCATTTAGAAGGGAAAAGTCTAGAACTGGATATGACTAAAGTGATTAAGCAATTGTCGAGGACAATCTGAGGTTTGCCAAAGATTGGTTGCTCAAGGACATTTGGAAGTATAGTGTTAATTTTGGCAGGACCATATTGACATTTTCTGAAAAGAGGTAACTCTTGTTCAGAAGTGATAGTCAAAATGGGACTATGGAAATGTCTCCATAGGAGGAAGTTATTCAATCTATGTAAGATTAGAAAACCTTAATGCAAGAAGGATGTTCAAAGCAATGTACTTTGAATATGAGACTTCCGTTCCATAGAAGTTGACCTTCTTTGGAATACTCTGTAATGACTAGTGACAAGGTTTTGGTGACTTTGTGAATAATCATTACAAGAGGAACAATGCATATAAGTTTAAAGTCTAATAGATTTTTGGTTAATGGTAGAAATTAGAAATTCTTACTTTTACAATAAGGATTTGGGATTGTGAAATGAGTATCAATGGAATCATGTTCAATTGATCTACATCACAATGTAAGGATCATAGACAAACATAGTGTGCATACTTGGGGTATGGCATAACTATTGTTTAGAAAAACAAAGTGTACATGCTAGGAGCATGGGACGACTGTTGTTTTATTCAAGTCTTAAGTTGATTATTTGAAACATTGAATAATGTGTAATCAATATGGTGATAAATAAAAAGTGGTTTTATTTATATTCAAAAGGGTTCTGAGACTATATTAGATTCGATTATTATTGTGTTTCACTTTGCATGTTTTGACTTCCAAAATAGCTAGGTTATTCTTTCCGAATGACTAAGTTATTTAAACACTCCACAGTCGTTCATATGTTGGAAGTAGGTATGAATCAAGACTATTATGAATCGGGTTTGTAGATGGCTAAATGGGTTTAGTCATGGCAATGGTTGCTACAACATTCATTAGTGCTCATAAGTTATGAGTATTGGAATAAACCCACGCTCACTTGTATCACTTCATGGAATTTATCTCGAGTGATCGTGAGACGGTAATGTCATATAAATCTTCAAACCTAGAGATATGATTTGTTACCTATGAGTTAGTTGTGCATTGATTGCATGTAAACGCATCAGTAACTTGATGTTATAAAACGTGCCTTTGTGTACAATTCAACAAGTAGTAGAACAAGCATATGAGTCGAAGTTTATCTGTTCCTTCTAGAAGTAGAAGCGATATTTGAGCCCCTCGATGATTTTGTTGTGACCTATGTACCGGCCGGTCAGAACTGAATTGATGTGTTCGATTAAGTTCTTTGTCAAACAAATCGAAAATCGGGAAACAAACTGCTGGACATTAAGTACGACGTTGTTCCATGTATTTGTCCGGCTGATATCATGAGAACAGAGGATTATATGATCCCTTATCTAATGGACAAGTCATTGACAAGGTCAGAGTTCATCTACAAGGTAAGAGTTCGACAGAAGCTTTTGAGAGCTACGATTTCCAGTTGGTTCCTGAAGTCATACGCAATAATATTTTTAGACTTATCCAAGTGGGAGACTGTTGGATTAATGTCTAAGTCCATAAATATAATTGGTAAGACTTGACCCGACCCGGCATGGTCCATTTGGGTTGCATACCATCATGCACTTGGATAGACTATAATGAGAGAAATAAGACACTTATGGTTATTAATATATTATAAGTTCTAGTATATTAATAATAAGAATAATAAGATTATTTAATTAGTATTGATCAAGAATTAATCTAGGTTTAATTAAGTGATCAAAAGAAGACTAATTAAATATATGGGTTGATTGTGTAAATCATCCATACTTATATAGTGGGCTAATGCTCCATGGATAATCAAGTTGGGCTAAAACCCATAGGATGGTCCATGGATGGTCCATGGTGTATTTGAACACATGGATCCAAGGAAATGGAAAGCCATGAAAATTAAGGATTTACCCTAATTGTAACACTATATAAAGATCTTATTCTTGACAAAAATCGGCCACTAGAATCACATTAGAAAGTGAAGAGAAGGCTAGCCGATTTCATGAAGTGTAGAACTCTCTCAAGTTATTCTAAGTGTTTTGATGATTGTGATTCCATTTGAGGCTTCCACACTATTGGGGCTAGGCACTCAAGCTTCATGAAGTCTTTCTACATCAAAGAGGTATGTATTACACTCATTGTTTTGTATGCTAGATTAGGATAATACCTTGGATGTTCTTATTTGCATGTATAATAGAGAAAACATAGATCCAAGGTATTTAGGGTTGCATGTACACTTAGGAGTGTTAGAATGCTCAAAACCCAACAAGTTCTTATGGCTAAAACCCATCAGTTATATCATATGTTCTATCACAAAGATCTCGCAGAAACAATTCCAAAGCTTTGGCTAAATAAATAATATTACAAAACAATAACAAGTAAGAAGCTAGAACAAAATTGTGTGGTTATATTGAAGCTAATAAAAGGTTATACTAGACACTTACAAACTAAAACTGGAACAGCCATGGTGATTTACTGTTGATAACTTTAAGGATATGTGAAAAAAGAGATTTATTGTTGGATACCTATGATCTATTCGTATGTGTTTCTCTCAATCTTGCAATTGAAGTTTGAATCAAATTATTTAACAATGACCAAAACATAACTGACATTTCAACAAACACTTTTAGGGCACAATTCATATCAATCATAACCAAAGAATTTTATAACTTACCATATCTGAGGAGTCCCAGAACACCATGAACACCTTCAAGAAACCAAACCCAAACAAACATCTAACCTAAAAAAGTGGTAGTGGTGGTGGCTGGCAGATTCATTGTTGTACATTGGTGGCGAGGGTGTGAGGTTGTGGTCTTGATACGTTGGGGATGATGATGTGGTGGTTTTTTCCTAGAGGGAGGAAGGGATGTCAGCTGTCCCGCACCACCATGGACGCCAACTGGCCCGACATCAGTGATGTCAACTGATCGGAAAAATGTAAAGATGGAATGATCCTAGGACAAGTTTCATTGAGCAATTTTAGGCATGTGAATGAGAAATGAAGAACTCATAGAATATAAGATAAAAAAAACATTACTTGTAAGAAATCAAATTTTCAATATTAGGGCTCAAACCTACCTGAATAGTAACTTGGTATGACGGAGGGTCTTTCAAGAAGAAAGAAGTGAGTATCAGGTCGTTTAAAATTGAGGTCCATGGTGGAGGCATGAAGAAGAAGAAGAGACCTATGAAGTCAACAAAGATCATATACGAAGAAAAGCATAAAGTAGAAATGAAACTAGAGCAGATGAAGGGAAAATAAATTAGAAACTTGAAGGAAACAAAGACACAATAAAACCTTACCAAGAATCAACGGTGGAGTTAATCGATAACAATCAACCACTTCTTCAATTTCGGTGGACCGACTTCCAAAATTAAGGATAAAAGCAACAGCCATCGAGGGAGACACAGATGGAACTAAATCCGACAGAGAAGATGAAGGGGACGAGGAAGAAGAAAGGCAATTGAACAACAAATGACGGAAAGTTGAGACTCAGTCCATTCACAATCGGTATGAGACACTCAACCTCTGCGTACACAACAGCTTCATCCGACTCCAGCAAATCAGTGACCGAAAACGACGGGGAGGAGGAGGAAGGTACAAGAGAAAGAAATCAGAGTAGGGATGAATACCCTATGGCTTCTTTCTTTGCTTATTGGAAGAGGGGGGGTTAATTTTTTCAGATAGAATAGGCGGTTGTTTAATTTTTGGTGATTTCATTTTCCCGCTTAAAATGCGTGTTTCATTACAAAATTTTAAAGTGACACACTTAGATGACACACATTGTATGATAGGCGCCCTCCGTATTTCCTTTTTTTTTATTCTGACACTAAGTTTAGGGCACGCACAAATGTGTGTCCTCTATCCTTCAGATTTTGCAAAGCTGACATTATTTTTTAGGGCACACACAAATGTGTGTCCTCTATCAGCATGTGTCATTGTTTGCACATTATTACAGGGATGTTTTCTAGTAGTGACACTCTGGTCAAAGTCAACCTTCTAGTCCAAGTCAACATCCTGGTTGACTCAAATCGCAGAGTTGATCCATCAACTTGTCGAGTTCCATGATTCAGGGAATCTCGAACTCGCGATCTAACTCATAGAGTTACCCTCTAACTCACTGAGTTTCTCCTCATGATAGAATCGAGACTTTCTGTTTGAATTCATCAAGTCCTTCCTTGGACTCGTCGAGTTATTTTTCATACAGAGTCGGGGTATTTCCATCACAACTCGCCGATCCTTGAACTTATCGAGTTCCTCTTCATATCAGTCGGGATGTTTTGCTCTCAACTCACTGAGTTCATCCTTAGACTCGTTGAGTTCTTTGATCCTTAAGTCGATTGACACGTCCAACTCGCCAAGTCCTCTTCTAGACTCAAGAAGTTTGCTCAGTAACATAAAAGGTTGGGGAACCTCGACCCAAATCACCGAGTCGTATGAACAACTCGTCAAGTCCCCCAAAGTCCAAACTTATCCAGTCGATTATAGTCGGGCTTAAAGCATCTAGAACATAGATCTGGCCTCCTAGGCTCTATATAACACGTAAAGTTATAAAATTTACGTTCATGCATGGGTTATTTAGCTCAAATAGGCTGTAAAAGTGGTTCTTATAATACATGGGACTCCCATGGCCATAAAGTTGGCACCTTTATGCCATGGAGTCCCTTAAAAACTCTGGATCTGATGTCTTGACCCCAAACATGCTTGCATCCATGAATGGTTCCTTAAAGCCCTAAACTACTCCACGAAGGGTTCTAATAGATGAAAAGACAAGGTATAGACTTGATACCTCAAATGAGCTGGAAATGGAGTTTTTCCTCTAGATGCAAAGCTCTTTCCTTCAATCAAGCACTTCTAGTATCCATCCTTCAATAAAACACCAAGAAATCACTTCTTTTTCACTCTCACACACTCGCAAAGCTCAAGATCACGAATCAGGGTTTTCTGGACTATGGGAGGCGATGAGGGAGGCCACAATGGGGTGTTATGGTCTTTAAATAGGGTGAAAACCCTGAAAATTAAGGTTTCACTCTGGCAGCCTTACTCGTCGAGTCGAGGCCTCTCGACTCGTCGAGTAGACTTCAAGTCCTGCGTCCATTCATTCGTTCCTACTTGATGAGTCTGGGGACTCCGAATCGTCGAGTCCCTTTGCAAAAATGAATAGTTCTTTATTAAAATACATACTAGAAACCAAACGTTACACCCATCCTAATCATCTAAGTCAAGTCGAGATCGCACCTCAAGGCATTTAAGACTTAGGTATTATTTGTTTGAAGGGAAACGTTATAAGCCTTTGAAACCTTTATTCATGTCATGGTTGAGAGTTGTGGCCTTTTGGGCTAAATTGAAATATTTTGGGAAAGGTTATGAGCCTTTGAAGCCTGTGATTGCATTTTCACAACGGTTTCGCTCAAATGATGTGGATGCTCAGTCCTTGTTACCATTTGGTAAACGTATACAACCTTTTGTTTAAATGGTACCATGCTTGGATAGTAAAAAACGTTATAATAGTTTTTTATAGTCAATCTTTGTTACTTCATTGATAATGTTTTGGAAACATCTACATTGTTTTATGAGTAAAGAAAGAGAGATGACTACATCATAGCTGAATCCAAGATCTAGCTCTTGGTCTGGCTTGCTGGGGTGTGATTATCCATTCGGAGTTTGATTACATTACCCTCGCATTGGATGTGCCTTATCTGGACCTTTCTCCTTGATCTAAGGATGGTGGTGCAAAATGCACGCACTCTAGGTCTAAAAAGTGACTCCTCCATCCTAAACTCTTAGGACACAAAATCCATCTTGGTGTGTGTTTGTATTCATGCTCTCACATTACCTGGCAGCATTTAGCTTGCTCTGGGGGCATGCGTGGCTAGACCATTTCCTTCCGATGCCCAGTCTCCAGTTTTGGAGCTTTCAAATCCGCATGCGCCTAGTGTGGTGATTTTTGGTGTTTCCCATGTGGGTAGCTTGGTGGGGTCTAGTGGTCTCATGTTTCTTGTTGAGTATGTTCATTTCCGGACTTTGCTTCGTGTTTCTGGTGTTTACACCAAAGTTTGGCCCTTGCATCGGCCTATATGTAATCCCAAGTGGTGATATTTCTTTTGGGTCTTGTGCTCTGTTTTTGCTTGCCTGATTCCTTTCTAAGGGAAAGTGTCTTTCTTTTTCAGGTTCCACCTTCCTTATTATGAATCGCATAACCTTTGCACTGGTCTTCTTGTCATCTGGGAGATCGCTTGGAAGAGACTCGTGCGAGAAGTGATCCAATGAACATTTGAGCTAATTGGAGATTTCCATGGCATTGGTCATCTATTTTTGGTTGATGTATCTTCCCCAAAGGGCTTTAGTTGATACCTTCTTGATTTGGTGGTCAAAGGATGCTGAGGGCAACCTGTTTAGAGCGTTGGTACTCATGACTTCCTCTCAGAGGGTCTGTTCAACCTTGAAATCCCCGCTTAATCGTGTCAATTCTTGCTATGTGTTTTGGTATCTTTGGGCCTTCTGATCTTTGGTCTTGTGGGCAACATCAACCATGTTGCTGATATATAGAGATTCATCGAGGGGAAAGCATTTTGCTCCGACTTCCTGTGCCTGGCAGAGGCTTATTCCAAGTCCGTCTTTGTTTCTTGTTTCGTTCTCTATAAAGGGCCTTTGAATCTTGCTCTGATTCGAGGTAATTTCTACCTGGACATTCAAGTATTGGCCTTTCCCCTCTTTGAGAATGAACTCACTTGGTTTTGGCATCATTTGTGTTTTTTTCGGGGTCTGATAAGTTCTTTTGGTGTAGCAAAGCAGCACTGTCTCACTCATGAGATATAACAAATTTAATTAAAATATTATATTTTAAGATGTATGATAATTAATATGCCTGGAAATTTTCAGTTACAGTTAAAATGGGAGCTAGGATGCAAAAGGAGGAGAACGGAGCTGAAAAAGACACAAAAAGGATGTTGCTGGCAGCTAGACCCCTAGTTAGTTTCTTGACCATATCTCATGAATCGTAATTCAGATTAAGACGATTCAAAATGATTTGAAAACTAAACAAAATTTTGGATGACTTTCATGTTTGGTCCAAAATGTGAAATCCATCCACAACGACATGGTGATCACCACCACAATGTGGTAAATGGAAACTTCGTGATCATTAAGTTGACTTGGAGAACACAAGATTGTAACATCTGGATTTCCAAGTGTTATGTTTGATCCTCTATTTTTTAGTAAAAGAGAGGGCCTCGATGAGTTGAGTCATAGACTCGTCGAGTAGCACCGCGATTGCTGACTGGATTAATGAATAGACTCGACGAGTCGGCAAGGGTGGACTCAACGAGTCCGCGCTGTGGAATGAAACCCTAATTATGGGGGTCTGTGCCCTATTTAAAGGCTTTTATGGCCTCCATTTGCGGTTACCAGCCCTGAGAGAGAAACCCTAGAGAGATTGAGCTATTTTGATCATTTTTTGTGTGGTTTCGCAAAGGAGAAAGTGTTTCCAGCAAGAGGAGGTCAAGGGGATTGCTATTTTGTGGGTTTCCAGCTCGGATCTGCCACTTTAGGGTAGAAAATCGATCCATTTTTCTATTTAGTATGAGATCCTTGAATTTTAGGGTTTTCTATACCCTTTATTGGCTTGATTTTGATGCATATGTTGTCCCATTGAGTGATAGACTCTGGATCCGTACCTTTTGAGGTCCAGAGAGCCTTAACCAACCTGCTTTATGTGTTTTCATGGAGGAAATGAACTTAGGTTGCCATTTTAGTAGTTATTTCACCAAAAGAAGCTTTGGGGGTGTTGCATGTGTACCAAGATTCGACCTTTACGTGATTATTATGCTTGAGAAGGTCAGATCTATGGATTAGAGAAACAGATCTGACATCAGAAGGTCATTTGAGTATGATCATGGAGGCAACTCGCCGAGTTCATAAATGGAATCGATGAGTCGAGTCGGGGTTGCCCCTCGATTCGTGATAGGAGGAACCCGTCGAGTGGAAGGATGACTCGACGAGCCAAGAGAGGCTAGAAGGACTTAGAGGACCCGCTTGGACTCGCCGAGTCGCCCATGTGCACTTGACGAGTCGGGTTTGACCATTGACTTTCGTTGACCTTAGGGTTCTGGCCAAGGTTAATTCAAGAGAGTTCAGAGAGGGGTAGAATGGCCTTGTACCCAATCTTTAGAGATGAGTCTATGATAGAGTATTTATCGGGGATGTTATTGGAATGATAGGAGGAGGCTAGGTCGGGACGTTGAGCACGAGAGTTTATCCGACTTCATTCGAGGTGAGTCTTCTCACTATACATTACCTAGAGTGGTATCTATGTGTAGACCGAAGGGTCTTATGTGCAATGTGTATGTATGATATTATGTGCAATGTGATATGTGTATGCTATGTGATTGTATAGACCGCACCGGAGGGTCCAACGATATAGACCGGGCCGAAGGGTCCAACAATACAGACCGGGCCGAAGGGTCCAACGAGCTACGGGACTGGAGGTTCCCACTGAGACACATTGACCGGAGGGTCGTAACGTAGCCTCGAGTGGCGTATGTGTTGTATGTGGTATTTTGGGGAACTCACTAAACATTTATGCTTACAGTTGTTGTGTTATGTGTTTCGGGTACTAGCGAGGATCGTGGGAAGGTGCCGACATGATACGTACACACTTAGAGGATTTATGTATTTGAGATCTTGGGCTTTGTTTATTGTGAGATCATATGACACATTGGATTACTATGATGTTTTATGAATGAAAGTATGTTTTAAAAACAAAAAATTGTTTTCGAAATTTACGTTGTTACAGAGATATCCATGAAAACCATGATATGGTGCCTCTTAATCAAGTCGTGGTGGCCAAAATTTGGAAAGTATATATATTTTGGAAATTAGGTCGTTTCTAGGAGGTGAAGGCCTTAGGGTTGCGATTATTCACGAGGAAAAACCCTTTAAGGGTCATTTTTTATGCTAGAGATTCAATTGGAGTAAGGATTTGAAGATTCAAGCGCTAATACATCGATATTTCACTTCGGGTTTGCTTAATGATCGCGTCTTGGATGCTTTTGGTGAGTTTTCTTCTTCTTTAGTTTAGTGAATATGGTGTAAAAACCTTTACTTTCACTAGATGTTGATGAACCCTTGTTGATACGCTTTGATTTCGTTAGTAGGATTAATTGAATTTGGTTTTTACTTGTGTTCGATTGATTGCTTTACCTTTCATGTTAAAGTTATGAATTTTATTGTTTATTGTTGAGTATTATTAGTATTACATGATCGTTCTATCTTAATGTACTTGAATCATATGAATCTATGATCAATAGGTTTGTGTGACTAGGACTTTGATCATAAGCCTAGGGTTAGATAATCTTAATCGGTAACTTTGATTATGCTAGAGAGCATTAGATATCCATGCTATGCTTATATTGATTGTCATGATCATTATATCATTCATAGTTTGAATATATTTAATTAATTATGTGTTCACTAATTGCATGATCATTGTGTTAGTTGCTCATTAATGATTAGAATTAGGAAATTTAATCAAGATAACTAGTCATATTATAATTCGGTAATCAATTCATTAATCCATTGCACTTCTAATAAATCAAACATAAAAACTTGGTGGGTTCGTATTCTAGTGGAAGTACTTCTTATTTACTGTTTCCATTTAGTTCTTTAGTTTCCTTGACTAATTGAGTATTAAAACTAGTTTAATTTAGTTTACAAACACCCCCCACCCATCTTTACTTTTCAATTATTAATTAAATTAACATTTGAACTATTTGATCTAAATCATTCCCGTTCCCTATGTTCGACACAATTGTTTTACCTTAAACTACATTACTTCACGACTAGGTACACAACCTATTTGTGTTTAAGACTAGTTGAGATTAGATAGGACTTTATAAATAAAAAACTAGTGTATAAATAAACACATCAAGTTTTTGGCGCGGTTCCTGCGGAACGGTTTGCGTTTAGTTCGGATTTTTTATTTGTTGATTAAATTTTGTTTATAGTTTATTTTTCAGTTTTATGTTGTATTTTTAAATGGATACTCCTGATGCTATTCATGAGCGTAAGTTGCAGACACTTGATGATCTATTCGATCCAGAAAAAGATTTGGAGGAGCTGGAGAGGTTGCTAGTAGAAGACTCAAACGAAGAACAAGAATGAGCTGAAATGCAGGAACCATGTCGTGGCTTGACCATTTCCACAACATGGCCCCATGTTTTTCTGGTTTGTGTTTCGAAGCATGGGATGACGATTCCAACTTTGGAAAAAGTTCTGAAGAGCAATCCATTTCTGATGAGTGTGCAACCGGTTCCAACCGTTGTCAAGATTCTTGGATTATATGGATTAAAACACGTTTGGACAATTCAGAAGCAAAAAGTCAAATTCTACAAATCGGTCTAAAAAGAATATTAAATGCAACAGATGGATTGACATCAATTTTATTAGAAGTTTATTAAGTTGAGATTCCAGCTCAAGACTCACACAAAAAGAAGCGATTATCGGGAGACAACCCGACTTTTTAGATTAATTTGCGTTTTCTTTTTGTTTTATTTTTTTATTTTTATTTTTAGTTGTATTTTGAATAAAAGTGCTTTTGATGATTCTTATTTTTGTTGCAAAAGAATTTTTAGCTAAAAAATTGATGATGGACAATAATGCAAGCGTGGGGTGGAGTATTACGAGAAGAAGGCAAGATGCATGACACACAAATAATTGTGGGGTATACATTTGACATGGAGCTAAAATCGAGGAGTCTTTTGTGCTATTAATGCTATATATATGAATAAATTTATACAAGGTACCAGACAAGAAATTAGCTACTTCGATATTAGTCGATTTATTCAGTGATGAAGAATTTAGAGTTTTCATGAAGACACAACACGAGCCTAGCTACCTATAGACACGAATTTTTACTACATCGTGACTACTTATCTAACATTTGAAGACCGCGACACGCCAATTCTCACTGCGCGCCGTGACTTACACTTTTTTGTGATTTCCAGATTGTATAAGGACCACGTCGTGGCCAACAACTTGCCATGACATCGCAACGCCCCAGTGAAATTTTTGAGCTTTGAAGTTTAACTGTCCGCTTCTTATTTTGTTTTCAAGAGTCCAACAATTTTAGTAAGAATGTTTAGATTCTGGATTGTTCCAGCAGACAAAGTCAAGCTTAGTATCGATAAGCTACCCACAACAGTCATCCGATCACACGACTACACAACCAAGGCGAGTTTGTTCATTTTCACCATCTTTTATTTTATAGGTTTTAATTGTTATTGTATACAATGGGATCGAATTAAAAGAAAATATCAAGCTAGACAAAATATATGTGGTAGATTTAAAAAAAAAATGAAAACAAAGACTTGAAAAAATAGTCTAATTTAGAAAAATCTAGAAATTTTTAAATTTTGCTTGTGTTAGAACTAAGTTTGCTAGTATTGCTTGGGATAATTTGATGCAAATTTAAAGGTTTAGTTAAGCTAATATGTTATGGTATATTTGTGGCTTCCTAATTCTAGTGAAATCATCATACAAAAATGTGAACTTGTGTAGTTTGAGGGATATAATATATTTTGCATCGTGTACTTGAAATGTATCGAGGAAAGCTTATGTAGTCATTGCACTTTAGGCTAATATCTTTAATCAATAAGGGTTGGCGTTAAGTTCCTTTCCTTAAGCATATGTTTTTTCTTTTAGGTTTTTAGTTTGAGAGAAAAAAAAGTAAGATACAGAAAAAAGAAACAAATGAAAAAAGTTGTGGAAAAAAAGGAAAAAATTGTCAAAAGCTGTTGAGTGAATAAAAGTTTGCAAAGTATGATGATCTTAAAGAAGTGAAGAATAAGGCAGATTGCCAAATGAGTGTAAAAAAATTGTAATTTTTCTTTCTAGGTTATTTTATCACGTGTATGCTTGTGAACTTAAAAAAATTACATTGAACTTAAGAAAGTTTTCTGAGGATGTATTCGTAGAGATGCAGAAATGAGTGTTGTTCAAAATAGGTAGGGAACGTTTATGAGGATTGTGAGTATTTAGGACATGGAAGTAATAAGGGTATAAACACAAATAAATGCATTGAGGCGAGACATAATCCGCAAATTCAAATTGGGCTATTCTACGTGATGTTGGTGGGCAAAGTTCTGATATAACATAATAAAAATCTAGTTTGCTTGAAGGCAAGCAAAAGATAAGTGTGGGGTATTTTAATATAACCTTATTTAACTATATATTTTAGACCATATTTTTAATATATTTGATTAAAATGTTATAGTTTAAGATATATGATACTTAATATGCTTGAAAATTTTCAATTATAGTTACAATGGGAGATGGGATGCAAAAGGAGGAGAACGAAGATGAAAAATACACAAAAAAGATGTTACTAGCAGCTTGAACCATCGTCAGTTTTTGACCATATCTCATGACTCATAACTCTGATTAAGGCGTTTCAAAATGATCTGAAAACTAGACAAAATTTCAGATGACTTTTGTGTTTGGGCCAAAATGTGAAAACCAACAACCACGATGTGGTAAATGGAAACTTCGTGAAAATTGAGTCCATGAAGACCACAAAGTGGTGCCTCTTAACCACATCGTTTTTCCAGACATTATGTCGTTTCCTGGAGGTTGAGGCCGAAGGGTTGTGATTATTCGCGAGGAAAAACCCTACAAAGGTCGATTTTGAAGCTTGAGATTCAATTGGAGCTAAGATTTGAAGATTCAAGCGCTAATACATGAAGATTTCAGTTCGGGTTTGCTTGATGATCGCGTCTTGCATTCTTTTTCTGATATTTTTCTGATTTAGTTTAGTGAATATGGTGTAAAAATATTTACTTTCACTAGATATTGATGAACCCTTGTTGATATGATTAGATTTCGTTAGTAGTATTTATTGAACTTGGTTTTTACTTGTGTTCGATTGATTGCTTTACCTTCCCAGTTAGAGTTATGATTTTTATTGTTTATTGTTGAGTATTCTTTTAACGGAAAATACAAATATATAGTAAACTACTCCTAAATTATTACACCTATGTCCACAGTGGGTCTTAAACCCTCAACCTCAAGGAGCTTCATGTACTTTAATCATATGAATCTATGAGCATTAGGTTTGTATAGATTGGACTTTGATCATAAGCCTAGGGTTGGATAATATTAATTGGTGACTTTGATTGTGTTAGAGAGTATTAGATATTCATGCTATGCTTAGATATATTTTCATGATCATTGAAAATAAATCACTAGATCATATCGTTCATAGTTCGAATATATTTAATTACTTATGTGTTCACTAATTGCATGATCATTGTGTTAGTTGTTCATTATTTATTAGTGCTTGGAAATCCGATCAAGATAACTAATCATATTACAATTCGGCAATCAATTCACTAATCCATTGCACTTCTAATAAATCAAACATAAAAACTTGGGGGATTCATATTCTAGTGGAAGTACATCTTATTTATTGTTTCCATTTAGTTCTTTAGTTTAGTTGATTAGTTAAGCATTAAAACTAGTTTAAGTTAGTTTACTCAAAAACCCCATTTTTACTTTTCTGTTATTAATTTAATTAATATTTGAATTATTTGATCTAAATCATTCTCGTTCCCTGTGTTCGACACCCTTTCTTACCTTAACCTATATTACTTCACGATTAAGTAGAGTAATTATTTTTGTTTTAGACTAGTTGAGACTGGATAGGAATTTATAAATAAAAACTATTGTATAAATAAGCACGTCATCAAGTTAGGGTAGCTATTGTGTTTCCTTTGTAACTTGTCATGCTTTCTTGCCGCCATTCGGTTTGTGACCCAGCCTAGGGAAATTAATTCTCAAGGGTGTTTGTATCTAATTACCTTACGGATTCGAGCTTTGTTATCTTGCTCTTGTCGCCTACTTTCCCCTTTTTGTTCTTCAACTGAGGTTCATACTAGCTCTAAGGCAACGGGGGTATGATAGTGATGGCTTATATGTGGGCTAGTGGCAATGATCGTGGCCAATCTAGTGCTCGTGCTAAACTTCATGGTGTCGTGGATTGTCGATGGTATGGACCGCAGTTGGAAAAGCGCCGGTCGCCTGAGCAGGACATCGTGCTCTACCAGAAAGCATACTACTAAGAACTTTATCGTGCGTGTGAAGCTGTCTCTCCCTTCATGATTGGTTATATTAAGATGGAGATGTATCATACCTAGTGTATAAGTTGTGCCCAGTAAACCCTACGAGTGGGTCGACGTTCGGAGATGCTAAACCTTCCTTCCAAGAGGTTGGCAATTGCTAGAAACTCTGCCTCGGCGTGGCCATGGAACAGAAAGTTGATGCTGACCTAGTACCCTCACCGTAGATGGTCAGTACTCCCCCACTAGGATCTCGAACTATCACCATTTGACGCTTAAAGTCATTCAGATCCCTAAACTGGCTCAACCAATCCATACCCATGATCACATACACATCTCCCATCGCCATAGTGATAAGATCTATCAGATATACAACACCAAAAATCTCTAACATACAACCCTGGTAGATGTCAGTAACAGAGACAAAACTCTCATCGGGTATAGAGACTCTCATTGAACTGCTCAAGGCCTCCCGTGTAATACTAAAACCATGACAAAAATATGATGACACAAAATACTGACTCGCACCCGTATAGAGACGGAACTCTCATCGGGTATAGAGACTCTCATTGAACTGCTCAAGGCCTCCCGTGCAACACTAAAACCATGACAAAAATATGATGACACAAAATACTGACTCGCACCCAAGTCAAACAACACAATTATTGTTGATGTAATAGTCTAGGTTAACCCTTGTAACTCTTTTTTAAGTATTAATGATGAAATATTTGAGGATTATGTGTTTATTTTCTTATATATTATAATTTAATGAATTAAGAATAAAATAAGCGTCAAAATTAAAGTGTGAGATCAGCTCGATATCTTTGCATAAATATGTAGTGGTTGAAACAAGGATTCCGGAGATATAAATAATGCCAAAATTCGGGTTATAACGAAAAAGTTATGACCTGTTGAAGCTTCGCGACAGAACTGGCACGACGCTGAATGACGTAAAATGTGAATTTGAAATAAAGAGATATTTAGCCTTAGTGAGCTAAACGAAAGTCATAGAGTTCGTTAAACTGAGAGCGTGCATAAAAAGAACGCTCGAATCTGACTTCGTATGAGGAAGTTATGATTTTCCGAAGTTTTGACTTAGCAATATGCAGCTCGAATACTCGATTTGAGATCGAGCGGTTTTTAGCCGAAACAATCTAAACGAGAATTGAATATCTCATTATTAGTAGTGCAACGATGAAAAGACAGACGAAAATGGACGTCAGATGAAGAAGTTATGAATTTATAATGGAGTTTTTCTATCCTGGCCTGCTAAAAATAAATAATAAAAATAAATCAAAATTAGCCGACGGAGTCTAAACCAAAGTTGTAGAGCGTAGTCTTACCTACGCGTGGATATAAAGAACGTCGAAAACAGAGCTCGTATGCAAAAATTATGAATTTTTGAAAATCATGGAACGCATACCAAAGCTTATCCGAAGTAGTCACTGATCCTATCTGAACTACGCCCAGCATAGAGCTGTACGTCCAGCGTACACTAAAGCGTGACCCGCCTTGCACTCGAGTGCTTCGATGATGCATGTAGTGAGTTTTCCGAAGCACTACGCCCCGCGTAGCTGAGCATTACGTCCAACGTAATACGAGGCTTCTGCCCCTATATAAAGGATGCGAGGGCAGCCGACCTTCTTGCTTCTTTTCTCTTCACTCTCTCTCTCTCTCTCTCTCTCCTTTTTTACCTCGTTTTTCGTGCTATAATTATCCCGAAGCCCCGGTATTATTCCCGAGTCATGAAGCCCCGAAGATCCCGAGAAGTAAAATTCTCGAGCCGAAGCTCTGCCCGCGAGGAGCCCGGTTTTTGTGAAAATCTTCCAGATCTACCGAATAATACTACTTTTACAAGCCGTAGTGCTGTCCGATCATCTTCTAATCAAGTGAGTGTAGTCACTTTCTTCTAACACATAAATATTGAAGTATTTTATACGAAATACGTGATATGTGTATATTTTATTGTTATATGTGTGGATGTATATTCATTTTCTTCTATCTCATAGGTATGATTTATTCTCTATGAAATATGTGTTAAGTGTATGTGTCTCATCTATTTTTTGGAATTTGTATTGAATGAGAATGTTATATAGGTAGATAGTTGATGTGTGATGAACATATGAGAGGCCTCGATGTTGTTTTTGATTCATCCATTTAGCGGAGTTTAGAAGACAACCACAAAATTTTCTAGACAGTCCTGTGGACCGCTAGCAGGCTCACCACCTGTAGGTGTTAATAAACTTGGGTTTTCATTCGATGTACTCCATCCCCCTCATGGTTGCTTTATTTGACATATATTGCTGGGAAACCCCCGAATGCATGTGTTTTCGTCCCGATGAAATATTCTTAGACTAGGTCCCTTGTGTCAATTGTTTTAGGCACATAAAGTGAGAATAACGGGAATAGGTAATTGGGTTATTGTTAGTTAATGAAAATAAATTTAATTACTTATTGTGGGTTGAAAACCCTATATGCTCACCAGGCTCCCAAGCCTGATCCACTCAGTTTTCTTTGTATTATAGGTAGTGGCGCTAGAGCATAAGTTGGATGAATTGTCAAGTTATTTTTGGATTATATACTTGTTGTTGTAAATAACTGTTGTAAGGTCTGTATTAAAATGTTTATGCTTTCGGTCTGTTTATCGGAACATGACATCCCGATTATTATAATATAATGAAAAATACATTTCTTCAAGAAATGTTTTGGTAAATCTTATTTTTATCACATTTTGTTTTGGGAACAAATTTCGTAACTCTTTTTAATCAAAAGATTACTCTGAAATCATTTTAAAAGCATAAAATAAAGCGGTCTTTTCTAGCCGTGATTTTGGGGATATCATATTGTATTAGTGTCTAAGTCCATAACTATAATTAGTATGTACTTGACCCGATAGTAGCATGGTCCATTTGGGTTGCATATCACCAGGACGATTTGATAAGATGGACTTTTGAGAAGAGGTTATTTGTGATTTATTAATATATTATAAGTTCTAATATATTAATATGAAATCGTATTATTTATAGTATTGATCAAGAATTATTTTGGAATTAATTTTATGATCAATAGAGACTAATTAAATATATGGGGATTGATTGTGTAAACCATTCATTCTTATGAAGTGGGCTTATGATCCATAGTTCTTTATGTTAGGCTAAACCCATGTGGTGACCCATGGGTACTCCATGAAGGTTAAAACCCATGGAGCCTAAGGAATGTGGAAAGTCATGCACATTAGGGTTTGCATGGTGTAACCATAGTTAAGCCACACTATATAAGAAACCCCTTGGTTGGTGAAATTGGTGCTAGAGTGACTAGATTGTTCTTGGAGAGCCATAACCGATTTGTGTACACCATACTCTCTCAAAAGTCGTCTTTTGTCCAAAGGTGTGTTGTGATTCCATTTGATGCATTTACACTATTGGTGCTATGTTCTTAAAGGCCAAAACTACAAGCTACAACAAAGAGCTAATTTTATAACTCATTTCTATGATTTTTATGTAAATTGTATGCTAGTTGTCGGCTTAATGCTTTGGAAACAAGAATGCATGTATAATTCGAGAAAACATAGATCCAAAGCATTTAGGGTTGTATGTGCACCATAGGATGTTGTATTATACTAAAACCCATCAGTGGTATCAGAGACTAGGGTTGTTTTCCAATATACTTCATGCTACCTGTTTTTCAAAGGTAAAAAATCATTTTTTTTGGAATCTGCTTGATCACCACGAGGTGGTGATGGGTCTGGCAGTTTTTTGGATTTGCTGGCTTAATTTTGATTTGGATCATTACCACAAAATGTTTTTTTCATATAATTTTATTTTTTTGCTATGGTAATGATTATCCTTATCCAAATAAAAGATAATTGTCAAAGTTTCATGTTTTGTATTATTTTATAGGGTTAGGCTAATTACATGAAATTTGTTTGATATGAATTGTCGTGTTCTTATGAGTTTAATTTAGATCATTAGCAAATTGTTTGATTTTCTTGTTAGAAATTTTGATTTAAATGGTTTTGATGAATTCCATAACTTGTCCTCAAGTTATGGAACATGAAAAGTTTTCGTTTAAAGAGATCATTAAAATCATAGGTTATGAACTTGAAGAGTGTTTTCCCCATAAATGGTTTTATGAACTCCATAACTTGTCCTTAATTTATGGATTTTCAAGAGTCTTTTCATTAAAACCATATTAAATTCATAAGTTATGGAAACCAAAAGTTTTGACAAGTTTCAAAACTTGCCCTCAAGTTGTAGAATTTGTAAAGTTTCACTTTTGAACTTCAGTTCCAATCCCTATAATTTTAAAAGTTTAAAATTCAACCCTTATATTTTATTATATCATTATTGGTTTAGCGATATATATATATATATATATATATATATATATATATATATATATATATATATATATATATATATATATATATATATATATATATAGTAAAGTCAGTCTTACCGCTAGTAGGCCTCATTCACAAAGCCGGTCTATAAAGGGGTATAAGGTTCCTGCCTATAAAATGCCAGTTTAATGGGTGTCCACTCTCACTCACCGCTTCCTTGACTGGTGGATGGTCGTTAGCCAAACAGGTTTGATAGGACATAAATTCTCATTAAAAGTATAATGAAATACTAAGTAACTAAACACTTCTGGATTCTCAATCTTAGTTACTTAGGAAAATGTGAATTTGGTGCTAACCCATGAAATTGCACTTTGCGCCTTGTTAAGTCGTTAGTGGAGCGTGTGCGGTTAACCGACACACTAACCTGGACTGACAGTGCGTGGCAAAGGGTAGCTGTATGTTAATCATAGATCAATGGAGTGTGTGTGGTTAACTGGCAACATGATTAGGTGATTGTAACATTGAGTGTACCAAGCTAATTTGCATGGTTATTCACACCTTTTTTGTGATCCTCTGCATCCTAGTCACAAACTTGAAGGGCACAATCGAGATTTAAACATGCTATTGCTAGTTTCAATGAATCTCAAAGGATCTAGGAATGTCAATTCACTTAAAACCTAAAATTCTTTTTCATTTTTCATGGTGGAAATTGGTAAATCGTCATTTGCCTACCTTCAAATATTTTGCAATTTGGATTACGGCATCCCTTTATCAAATTGTTAAATATAATGTTGGGTCCTAGCCTTAATATTTCATGTTGGGTGTTATATTAAGGACTAAAATCAACTAAACTTGAATTTCTCCCATTGTAGATGTTTAATTCAGACAACTATGATCTTCCTTATCCTTTTGGAAAAAGATTTCTTCATGAAGGTGATATTCCACAAGACGATCAAGGTGAAAGATTAATCCCTTCTTCGTGTTGTAGTGGAATTTCGCTTTCTCCACCTCATTCAATAATTCTACCCAACCCACAAGTTCAAGGTCACTCAAATCCCTATTGGCAGGAAGGAAAGTATGTATGTACTCACGTCTTGGAGATGAAGTTACATATTAAAGACCTGGGAGAGTTAGGTGTCGAAATTTCGAGGAAGTTGGTTGTTGACTGGGTTCTTTAATCACTTCCTAAGTCATATAGCGGGTTCTGTAAGGACTACTATATGGAAGACCACAACATGACCCTTATTGATCTTACCTATTTGCTAGTTGCTGCTGAATCAAGAATGATTTGGCGCACTGGAAAAGCAAATTTGATTGGTAGATCTACTTGCCAAACTTCCAGGGACATTGACAATGGTAACACTGAAAGTCCAGAAAAGCTTTCTCTTCCTAATGGAAAGGGATCGGCCATGGTCAAGTCATTTGACCAAATGGTAAAGAGAAAAGCTAAGTCTAAGATAATCCTATGTACCATTCCCAAAGAGTCCATATATTTCTTTCGCCAAGGGAAGGGGCATTTGTTGCGAAGCTGCCATATTTACCTGAAAGACCATAAGGATGGTAAAGTCAGATTATATGACTTTGCTTCAGCTAAGTCCACTATCTAACTCCATTAAGTTCCTTTCGGAGATTCTTAATACAAGATGTAATGTAATTACGTTTTGATGTTTTGTAGAATCGAAGAAAAGAAAGGAAGGTTAAAAGAAGAGTAGGCTGAGTCTGATCGCGAAGAAAGGGATTTCGATCACATGCTTCAATGATCAGATTCTTGAGCTGTTGCTTAAGAGTTATGATAGATTGTTTAGAAATTTGTAATAACATAGTTTTAATATGTAATTGTATTGTAAGGAAAAGTTTTTCCGCATTTCGTAAATAAATAAAAATTTGGTTTTATTTTATTTTATCTCCTTGTAATTGCAATTATGAAAATTGATATTTGTATGTTTCTTTGTTAGCAATATGAACTTTATTCTTTCGTTTGTGGTAGTGTCGAGGATTTGCCAAATAAGGAAAGATTCTCATCACTAGAGTTTTAGTTGAATAGAAACTTGTAATCATACAACTCGTATTGTGTGAATAATGAGAACCTTTATCTTTATCTTTGGGAAATTAAGACTAATTACTTGTTCACATGAATATGTGAGTCAAGTGAAGGACTAGGGGATCAGGTACATTGGGTGTGCGCTGGTCGAGGTCCACCACAAATATCGATAAAACTGTTCGTCATGATTTACTAAAGTTTAGTAAATATGATTATGCTTACAAGCTTAAGCATAATTCTAGAACATTGGAAAAGTTTCAATGTATGGTAGAACGAATGAGAAGAATCAACTTAGGTAGAAAGATAAAAGTTTCTCCAATATCAAAAGATAGGAAAGTACTTGAGTATCCTGTTTTATGATTATCTTAGTGATTATTAAAAAAAAACATATCACAATTGATCCTCTAAGGTCATCTTAATGCATTTCTATGGTTAAGAAGAGGAATTGTGAATTGTTGGAATGGTTAAATCAAAAAAGGTGAATCACACTTCGTTCCAAATTTCGTCTTAGAGTCATACTCCAAGATTGAGCCTTGAGTGACATAATCTTAAGAAAGGTTTATAAAACTTATCAAACGTAGAGTAAAATGTTTTCTACTTTTGTACATTTAAAATTGGTAAGTTGTGATGTTTTGGATAAAACAAAGACCAACTAAGACCAATTATGTGAAGTGTTTTGTCTTGATAAGAATCCTCACTAACTCTTGAATATTTGTTTGTCATGGAGTGGTTCATGACAAGAGAATCTTATATGTCAAGAGGTTAGTGGGAGTTTTAATGATCTTGACAAGTTTCAAGAACCAATCAAGAGAAAACCTATTGTTAAACACTAGCACACGACTTGAGGTTTCTAACCTATCGTGTTGACATATTCTTGTTTCTGTGCCCATTCCAGTAAAGTTGACTATGCACGTGAGTTCTACGATTTCTTAGTTGTTTGCATAACAACTTGGAAGCAATGGTAGGCCCTTGTGCTATCAGGTTGTAAGAAATTAAGATTGAAAAGGTTCAGTCCATATGAGTTTGGATTTGTCACTATGTCTTGTGATTATGGTTATGACAAATTCACATGGATAGGAACACATACACCATAAAAAATCTAAGTGTCAGAAGGTTTTTCTCCCATTCATGAAAATGATTGTGAGGAAACGCTTTCACTAAGTAGATTTTAAGAAGATAGAATTGTGATATTTGCATTCTCTAATTCAATTATGATTACGACATTCCTCTTCATAATTTGAATTGTGAGAAATGGAAAAAGGGTCTAAACGTTTGGAACTTATAGTCATAAGTTCTGAATAGTTAAGACACACATGTGAGCTATCTAAGGAAAGGTGTATGAGTTTGATAAGCCTAGATAAAGTCTCATCGAAGCATCTCATATCGGAAATCTGAACTTTGGGAAGAAAGTCAATGAAGTATTGTTTTCTAGAAGTCCAGCTGATTTCTAAGTACATGTCAAAGCTAGTGGAAGCATAAGTGCTATGCTAGTAATATAATAATTATTATGCTAGTGGGAGCATAATCAATTATGGTGAATGTTTCAAGTTAGCAATGTTAATAATAAAAAATAAAAGTTTCAATTTACAAGTTGCAGAGTTTGAAAAGTTGTTTTGCTATAATTAAGGGAGAGGAAATTATACTTCAAGCTTGGATTGTGAGATTTTAATCAAATATGGTCACGATTATGTTGCGTTCTCACAATTTGATTATGATTACGACATCCCTTTTCATAATTCGAATTATGAGAACACGACAGATAGAAACATTGTAGTAAAAGATTGGTTAGGTATCATGTCTTTATGTAAGACATAATGAATCGTGTCCTATATGCTTCGTGTATAGGATCGATTACATGTACTATAATATTCATTCGCTCTTAATATTTTCCAAATTCCTAAGGCATTAAGAGGAAAAAAAGAGATAGAACTAGATGTGACTATAGTGGTTAAACAACTGTTAAAGGACAATCTAAGGTTCACCGAGGATTGGTCACATAAGGGCAGTTGGAAGTATAGTAATGGATGGAGTATATCGACACTATTATAAATAGAAAGTATTCTATTAATAATGAGTTGTCATATGGAAAATATGGAATGTTTTCATTTTGGGTGTTGGATATTAAGAATCTGTTGTTAGAAACTTTTATGCAAGAAGGATGTTCAAAGGAATGTACTTTGAATTTGAGACTTCGCTTTCATGAAATTGTATTCTAACAATATCCAACGGAATACTTTGTAATATCGTTGGTCAACTCTCCATGAATTTTGGTACCTAGACGTTACAAAGGAATCATTGCATGATCGTTTAGAATCTAACACATTCTGGCAGTGACAATAATTTGGAATTCTTACAATGGTGATAAAGATTTGGAATTGTGAAATGGTTTTCATTGAAATGTTTTTCAATTGATCACAAAGAAATTACCATAGAAAACATAGTGTGCATACTTGGAGCATGGTATAAATATTGCTTTAATTCAATTATTAAGTTGATTATTCGAAACATTCTACAATGAATAATGAGTAATCAATATGGGACTCAAAAGTATTTGGGCCATATAGGATTAGTATTATTCTTGTGTTTCACTTTGCATGTTTTGACTTCTCGAATAACTATATTATTCAAACCATCCACAGTCGATCATACTTTGGAAGTAGGTATTGAGGTAAGACTATCATGAATGGGTCTGTAGTTTGTCTAGGTGTTTTAGACATAACTATAGTGTTCATGAGCGCTCCTGGAATAAGATTCGAGTATTGGATTCAACCCACGCTCATTTGAATCACTGCATGGATTTTATCACAAATGATCATGAGACGATAATATCATATATTCTTGAAACCAAGATACATGAGTTGTAGTTACAATTCGGTTGCACATTGACGTATGTAAACTCACTAGTAACTTGGTGTTATAAAACATATTGTTGTGTGTGATTTGATGAATAAGTACAAGCAAGCATTTGAGTAGAAGTTTATCCATTCCTTTTACCCTTGGAGGAATAAAAGCAATATATATGGGCCCCTCGATGATTTAGTGATGACTCCCCTAAGTGTTTGGCCAAGTCTGGACTGATTTGATTTGTTCAATTAGTCAGTCGTCATAAATCGGAAATCGGGAAGCAACATATGGATAGAGAGAATGATTATAATCCATGTCTCATGTCCATATGATATCTAGAATGGAGGAATATATGATCCCTTATCTAATGGACGCATCATTGATTAGGTCAGAGTTCGACAGTGACTTCTAAGAGCTATGATTCCTAGTCAGTTTTCAAGTCATACTTGCAATAATAGTTATTAGACTTATCCAAGTGGGAGACTGTTGGATTAGTGTCTAAGTCCATAACTATAATTGGTATGTACTTGACCCGAGAGTAGCATGGTCTATTTGGGTTGCATATCACCAGGACAATTTGATAGGATGGACTTTTGAGAAGACGTTATTTGTGATTTATTAATATATTAAAAGTTTTAATATATTAATATGAAATCATATTATTTAATTAGTATTGATCAAGAATTAATTTTGTGATCAAAAGAGACTAATTAAATATATGGGGATTGATTGTGTAAATCATTCATTCTTATAAAGTGGGCTTCTAATCCATAGTTCTTTATGTTAGGCTAAACCCGTGTGGTGACCCATGGATACTCCATGAAGGTTAAAACCCATGGAGCGTAAGGAAGGTGGAAAGTCATGCACATTAGGGTTTGCATGGAGTAACCCTAGTTGTTCCACACTATTTAAGAAACCCCTTGGTTGGTGAAATTGGTGCTAGAGAGACAAGAGTGTTCTTGGAGAGCCATAACCGATTTGTGTACACCATACTCTCTTAAAAGTCGTCTTTTGTGCCAAGGTGTGTTGTGATTCCATTTGAGGCATTCACACTATTGGTGCTACATTCTTAAAGGCCAAAACTACAAGCTACAACAAAGAGGTAATTCTATAACTCATTACAATGATGTTTATGTAAATTGTATGCTAGTTGTCGGCTTAATTCTTTGGTAACAACAATGCATGTATAATTAGAGAAAACATAGATCCAAATCATTTAGGGTTGTATGTACACCATAGGATGTTGTATTATACTAAAACCCATCACCTATCTCTCTCAAATACTAGTACAAATTCATTTCTGAACATCTTAGTAAATCTCCCCCAGTTCACTGCATAATGCTCTACAAGAGAATAATCAGCTGTCACAAACTTCCACCAATCCTTCGCTCCCAAGCGAAGCAAGTTCAGCGTGAACCGAACCCTCAAATTCTCCGGACAGGAGCAAGTGTGAAAAGAACACTCAACATCAGAAATCCATCTCATCTAAGCAGTCGTATCTTGGGTCCCATGAAACTCGAGTGGCTTCGTGTTGTTGAACTCCTGGTACCACAATGAATCACCCTCTTATGGTCTCGCAACAACAACAATTGTAGTGGCTACAGCAAAAGCAACCTTAGTGATGGACGCATAGTGCTTTTCAAAAGTCTCAATCAACATGATTTTGATTAACCTAGACATCTCTGGTATATTCCTTCTGATAGTTGCCGCCACCTCGGTGGCAACAACCCTACTGATCTCATGATCACTGACACTCGGCCTCTCGAGGTCATTGGAGCCTGAACCTTGGGTAACCACCATACTGAAACACACAAGAAAACCATCATAATCATGATAAAGTACATACACAAAACATCTACACACTCCTAGAATTTCCATAGCTCCTTAAGATTCCTTCTTGAGTCACGTATAGATCTGGTGCTTCCAGTAGTATGGGCTCAATACTACCTTCCACACCAACTCATATTTGTCTCAAGTCGTCCTCTCAAGACCCTAAGTCACAAGGAATCTATTTCTCAAGACAAGCTATACCCTCGCCCTGCTGGTTCCTTAGAACCATAACTAAGCATCTAGACCCTCATTCTAGACTTCTCCCCGGTACTACTCCACCTCACAAGATCTTTGTTGTCCTCTCCATTTGCTTCGTGCATGCCAATCGTACACAATACGGGACTTCATAAACATTCGAATAAATGATTCTACCTTAATTCGACAACCAAACGAGGAACAGGAAGAAAGGCTAAATCAGACATTCTAAGCCTATAAAATCTTAACTATGTACAATTATACAACATACACCAAACCAATAGCAATGACATATTCAATCTTATAAGAACAAATTCAGAGGCTAAAGGCATCACAAATCAGGAAACTCTACCACACCATTCCTGCAGGATCCTTAGCCTACCAATAACTAGCATGTAATTCTATCACCTCGTAAAATATCAGCTCTGCATTACTCATAACATAAATTAAGGTCTTTAGGAAACTACCGCTCGAGCTCTGGTTGATTGTACACACTGCTTCATGGGGTTTTTCTCCGTAAAAATCTTCATTTATTTGCAAAGTTTTTATCAAAATCTTCAGATCCCAAGTTTGAGTTTGGAATTACCCTATAGTTCAACGAAATCCCTCAAACCAGAGCTCTGATACCAAATTGTAACACTTCAAATTTCAACAAAAATTTTCATTTTTAAATTCCCCAAAATATTTTTCATAAACCCAGTCATCGGAAAAACATAAGTTTCAAATACAAATCATCATCATAAAATATCAGAGTGCCATAAAATGCCCAGTAACAAATCTCCCAGCAAGTGTGTACAATCAAACATTCGCCTTCCCACGATCCTTAGAAGTACCTAAAAACACATAAAATCCACAACTGTAAGCACGAAGCTTAATGAGTTCCCCAAGATACTGCATACAACACATCATAAACAAACAACTACGAGTTATCAGCAACCCAAGGGACTATCAGAAATCCCAGTGGGCAAACAACACGCCCTGTGGGTTATCAACAACCCTGGAGACTATTTGCGGTCTCAGTCACACATAAAAAAATATAAACACAATAATAGCAGTTAGACCTATCTAGTCATCATAAAAACAAATATTCTAACACATAGGTAAGAATAAGTGAGGAGACTCACCTCATACTGATGACAAATAAATCTCACACACGAACTGTCGGAACTAGACTCCACCTAATAACACAATAATTAACCCTAATTAATAATCAAGCTCCATAACTCAACTCACAAGTCCTAATCCCACAACTACGCCATTTAAGGGCAAAAATACCCTTTTTCCCCTTCTAGGGTCCAAAACCCTAAATCTTGACCAAAATTCAAAAGTCAAATAAAGTCAATTGCACAGTGCGTACGTTGGGTGTACACAACTCCTATGTGCGTCGTACTCGAGGGATCCGGTGAGTCACGCTCAGTCCTGGCTATGTTGGGCGTAGCCAAAAGTACTTATGGTGCACGTCTTTTGATCCCAAAAATCGCTCCAAAATGACTTAATCAATAAGACATGCAATCCAAATATAGATCTGGCCTCTACAAAATGTCTTAATCCATAAATTCCATAACTTTAAGCCTTTTCATTATTGAAAAGAGCTTAAACCTTAAAACCCTAACTTAATCCATACGCAACACCACCAAACTCTTGCATGGATGGAAAGGGACCATCAAGCAACCATTTTTATGAATCTACAAGACCTAAAACACACGAAAGGACAAGTAATATTCTCTGGAGTACTCCATACTCACAAAGGTCCAAGATTTGGGACAAAAAGATCCTAAAAACACATCTATGGAGATCTAGAAAGAAACACATCAACATATAAACTTTATACAGTGACATCCCCAATTTCATGGCCCGAAAAGACTAATTTGTTTATACTTTATTTGAAAATCTGAGTATATTTTTAAAGAAATATATTGCGGAATTTGTTCCCAGAAAAACATGATAAATATATTATCAAAGGATTTCCGAAGAAATGTATTTTGTTCATATTAAAACTTTGGGATGTCATTGTCAATACTGAAACATAAGCATAAATAGATCTTACATTTATTTACACTAGTGATCTACATCTCCTTTAAGCTCTCAGTGTAAAGTAGTTTTGTATCGATAACTGTGATACAAATAAACTGAGTGAGTTAGGTTGAGAAACCTGGTGAGTACATAGAGATTTCAATCCCAGAAAGTTATATCATATATATATATATATATATATATATATATATATATATATATATATATATATATATATATTAGAACTCACAAAATATACAAATCCACCATATATAAGCAACTTTAGCCCACCTAATCGATCCTCATAACGACACGATCTATACTCTTAGATCTAAAATTCAACCGCTTTATGATTCCATACTCCCGGATCTAAATTTTAGCTCTTTACCTAATCCATACTTCCGGATCTAAAATTTACCTCTTTACCTAATCCATACTCCTGGATCGGGTATGTCTAATCCATACTCCCGGATCAATAACTTTATCCATTCCATACTCTCGGACTAGGGACAATTAACTATGTCTTAATCCATACTCCCGGATTAATAATAAATATCTTATGTCTTAATCCATACTCCCATATTAATAACAAATAACTATGCCTTAATCCATACTCCCGAATTAATAACAAATAACTATGTCTTAATTCATACTCACAGATTAATAACAAATAACTTATGTATTAATCCATACTCTTGGATTAATAACAAATAATTTATGTTTTAATCCATACTCCCAAATTAATAACAAATAAATACGTCCTATCCATACTCACGGACTAAGGACAATTGACTAAGTCTAATCCATACTCTAAAAATACACTTACATGTTACGCGTCCGAGATGATCCCTTAGTACGCCCAGCGTACTCTATGTACGCCCAACGTAGTGGTTGGTGAAGCAGTACGCCCTGCGTACCGTGATATTACGCCCAACATAATTCGAGGCATCAACCACTATAAATAGAATGCAAGGCCATCAGAATTTTGTTTACAAATTTACACCCTTACACCTTTTTCTTTCTTTTAAGATGCAATTAATACCCCAAGCCTAGAATACCATCCTAGCATCATTGGAAAGCCCCAGAGAGCCTGAAGACCCTGAGAAAAAGAGTTTTTGAGTAGAAACTCTGCCTGCGTGAAGCCTAGTTTTTAAGAAAACATCTCGGTTTCATCGCAAAAGATTGTTTTAAGGGACGAAGTGCTGTCCAACTACCCTCTTATCAAGTGATTATATAGTCACTTTCATCTTACACATAGATATGAAGTATTTTATATAGAATTCGTTTTATGTGTGTGTGTGTGTGTATATATATATATAGTGTGTGTGTGTGTGTTTATTTGAGATAGATGTTGAATGAATATTTTATACATGTTTAGAATGATTTAAATTGTATATGTATTTTATATCTACAAACATGTTGGGTAAAACATGGGTTGATCAATTAGATGATGTGTGATGAAATAAAAATTAATGAAAAGTCTCGATGTAAGATGATCTAGTCATCTAGTACAGTATAGACACCGACCATAGACTATTCTAGATAGTCCAGTGGAGTAGGAGACGTGGTCAATCTCGGACCGTGTATACGAGTACGCTGGGGGTACTCCGATTTTTCAAACTTCAGACATTCGTAACATTCGTATACAAACTCCGTTTTTGACGTTCTTTATATCCACGCGTAGGTGAGATCGTGCTCTACAACTTTTATTTCGACTGCGTCAGCTAATTTTGAATTTATTTTTAAAATTATATTTTTAACTGGTCGGGATAGGAAAGCTCCGTTAAAAATTCATAACTTCTTCATCTGGCGTCCGTTTTCATCTGCCTTTTTAATGTTAAACTACTATCAACGAGATCTTCAATTCTCGTTTAGGTTGTGTCGGCTAAAAATTGTTCGATCTGTAATTCGAGTTTCGAGCTGCATACTGCTATACCAAATCTTAGAAATTCATAACTTCCTCATACGAAGTCAAATTTGGTCATTTTTTATGCACACTCTCGATTTAACGTGTACTACGACTTTCATTTAGATCGCTATGGCTAAAAAGCACTTTATTGTAAATTCATTTTTTACGTCACACATCGTTATGTCGGTTCTGTCGCAAAACTTCAACATGTCATAATTTCTTCGTTATAACTTAGATTTCGGTATTCTTTATATCTATGGAATCCTTGTTTTGACCACTACAATTTTCTTCATAGATATCACATTTATCTAACATTTTACTTTCCATGCTTATTTGTATCCTTAATTTATTATATAATCATAATTAAATATAAGGCACATAAATTTACATAATTCATTGTTATTACTTCAAAACACGTTACAATAGTTGATCTAGACTATTACATCGTCTTTAATTCTTATCCTAGAAACACAAGCGTTACAATTCTCTCCCCCTTAGAATAATTCTGTCCTCGGAATCATACATCAGGAAACAAATGCGGATAGCCACTCATCATGTCACTCTCCATTTCCCATGTGAGATTTGGACCATTCGTATGTTTCCATCGCATATGCACTAACTCGACCATCTTGCATCGCAACTTCTTAGTATTATGGTCAACAATTGCCTCCGGTTCATCAACTAAACTCTTGCTTTCATCCATCCTTAACTCTGAAATTAGAATTATGTCGGGAACTTCTCGCGTGAACATCCTCAAATAACACATGCAGAAAGTGTTATGAATACCATCCAGTTCTTCTGGTAGTTCTAGGTTTTAATCTTGGTTCCCAATCCTCGAGAGAACTTTAAACGGCCCAATAAACCTTAGACTCTACTCTCCCCGAACCACATAACATACTCATCTTAGTCGAAAACGATTCGAGATGACCTCTAGGGTTAGAATATCACTCATCTTCTTAGTCATTACTGAAACGATGGTAACGACATACTTGAACAAAAACAAAATCAATTACTAGCTTCTTGGTAACCTTGTGACTTTCCCTGATCCAAGTGTGAGTCATGTGCTTCCAGTAGTATAGGTCTCTAATACTATTCACACCTACTCATACTCGTCCAAAGTAATGTATCGCAGTCCTCCAAGTCGCCTTACAAGAATTTCACATAATCATTTAACACATTGGATAACATAACAAAACTTTATATTATTTCTCGATGCAATTACATACACGTTCAAGTTTAACCTATATTATACCTCTAACAGGCTACACCACATCTTACTATGGCTAATTCATATCTTGATGTTCGGATATGAAGTCCTCATCCTTGATTCCTCACATCGTCACTTGCTTCATTGAGGATCATTTGGAATGCCCTTGGTTTTGGCTTTGCTGGCTCATTTGGCTTCATTGCCCTTTCCTTATTCGGCCAGTCTTGCTTGAAGTGTCCTTCTCCACCATACTTAAAGCAGACTTCTCTATGCGTTGTGCATTCATGGTCATTGTGACCAGTCCTCCCTTTTTTTGAAGCAGATCACCTCTTTAGGACATCTCCCAGTGTGTTTCCTTATGCATTTGTCACACCACCTTTCTTCATTACTATCCCCATAACTTTTGTTGTTGGGGTCATACTTCAGGAACCTATTTTTATTTTCGGATCTTGAGGATCCCTAAAACTTCCTCTTCTCACCTACCTCACCTCTTTCCAAAATCTTTTCCCTAATTTGGATCTTCACAATTTTGGCTGCTCTAACGACTGTCTTCAAGGTAGTTGCCATTTTTACTGTTACACCAAAGTCTGGTGGCAATCTGTTAGCAAACTTATCTATCTTGAAGAGTTCAGTCGGCACCAAGTAGGGAAATAGCTTCATCTTCTAAGTGAATGTTATGGAATACTCATCTACACTCATTTCCCTTTCCTCAGGTTATGAAACTCATTGTTTAGGTCTATCAGATCTATTTCGGAGCAGTAGTGCATTTTCAACTACTCCATGAATGCTTCCCAATACATCCTCAGGGCTTCTCCCCGTGGCATTGTATCTGCCAACAACTTCCACCAACTTCAAACTCCAGTCTTTAGTTGTCTGACTGCAAAGACGGTTTTCTGCTTGTTGTTGCAATTGCAACTTTCAAACACCATCTTCATCTCGGAGATCCAGTCCATAATCTCTATAAGCTTTGGGCTTCCTGAAAGACCTGGTGGTTTTGTGCCCAAGAAATTCTTATACATACATCCATCTCTGTTGATTCTCTCCTCCAGGTCATTCCTTTCTACCACTGGGGATTCCGCTTGATTGACAGTCCTACTATCATCCCCTTCTTCTGACTGTCCGTCATTCAGTTTAGTTTGTTCGACAGGAATTGAGGATTCATCCCTATTATTTAGCAACGATTGTCTCATCTCTTCCCTTTGTTCGACCATCATAGCCCAAATCACGACTTGTATTGCAGCCATTGTGACTAGCTCTGGTGATGCTTCTATTATCGGCACCTGGTAAATCACTTGGGGTTGAGGTTGCTGATTCTTGTTTTCATTTGTGTTTCCAACTCTGTTCTGGGTTCTTTACATTTTGATCTATACACCAAATTAGGAGAATTTAGATCTTTATTCACGATAGACGTTAAATCCTCCTTATAAATTCGAAATGTTACATGCTAGTTCTAATATCGTAATTAAACGCTTAGAATCCTGAACACATAAGGTTTCCAGATCCGGTCGAGAACAAACCATAGATCCGAACAAATAATAGCATATAAGGCATCTTTATAGCTATAACATAAATCATTTAACACATAAAAGCATTTTAGGCATCTTTCCTAAAACAAACTAGTGCTCGTGTCTAAAATATACATTCATCTCACAATCATCACTTAGCATTCTAAGATTAAGTCTAGAAACCCTACAAATTCATAGTTCACTTAAACTAATGCTCTGATACCAACTGTGACATCCCCAATTTCATGGTACTAAAAGACCGATTTGTTTATGCTTTATTGGAAAAATCAGAGTATATTTTTAATGAAAAATATCACGGAATTTGTTCCCAAAAAAACATGATAAATTTATTATCAAAGCATTTCTGAAGAAATGTATTTTGTTCATATTAAAAATTTGGGATGTCATCGTCAATACTGAAACATAAGCATAAGCAGACCTTACATTTATTTACACTAGTGATCTACATCTCCTTTAAGCTCTCAGTGTAAAGTAGTTTCGTATCGATACTTGTGATACAAATAAACTGAGTGGGTCAGGTTGGGAAACCTAGTGAGTACATAGGGATTTCAATCCCACAACGTTATATATATATATATATATATATATATATATATATATATATATATATATATATATATATATATATATATATATAGAGATATTAGAACTCACAAAATATACAATTCCACCATATATAAGCAACTTTACCCCACCCTATCGATCCTCACAACGACACGATCTATACTTCAGATCTAAAATTCACCCTCTTTACCTAATCCATACTCCCAGATCTAAAATTTAACTCTTTACCTAATCCATATTCCCGGATCTAAAATTTACCTCTTTACCTAATCCATACTCACGGATCTAAACTTTACCTCTTTACCTAATCCATACTCCTGGATCGGGTATGTTTGATCCATACTCCCGGATCAATAACTGTGTCCATTCCATACTCTCATACTAGGGACAATTAACTATGTTTTAATCCATACTCCAGGATTAATAAGAAATAACTTATATCTTTATCCATACTCCCGGATTAATAATAAATAACTATGCCTTAATCCATACTCCTAGATTAATAACAAATAACTTATGTCTTAATCCATACTCCCGAATTAATAACAAATAACTTATGTCTTAATCCATACTCCCGGATTAATAACAAGTAACTTATGTCTTAATCCATACTCCCGGATTAATAACAAGTAACTTATGTCTTAATCCATACTCCCGGATTAATAACAAATAACTACGTCCTATCCAGACTCTCGGACTAAGGACAATTGGCTAAGTCTAATCCATACTCTTGAAAAACACCTACATGTTACGAGTCTGCTAACGTTCCACTGGACTGTTTAGAATAGTCTGTGATCGTCATCTATACTCTACTAGATGACTAGATCATCTTAAACATCGAGACTTCTCATCAATTTTTATTTCATCACACATCATCTAATTGATCTACCCATGTTTTACCCAACATAACTGTAGATATAAAATATATATGCAGTTTAAATCAATCTAAAGATGTATAAGATATTCATTCAACATCCATCTCAATAGAAAAAACAATATATATATATATATATATATATATATATATATATACATAGCACGTATTATATATAAAATACTTTGTATCTATGTGTAAGATGAAATCGACTATACACTCACTTGATAAGACGACGGTTGGACAACACTTCATCCCTTAAAACAATTTTGTTTGATGAAATCGGGATGTTTATTAGGAACCGAGCTTCACGCGGGAACGAGTTTCAACTCGAAAACTCTTTTTCTCGGGGTCTTCGGGCTCTCCCGTGTTTTTTCAATGATGCTAGGATGGTATTCTAGGCTTGGGGTATTAACTGCATCTTAAAATAAAGAAAAAGGTGTAAGAGTGTAAATTTGTAAATAAAATTCGGATGGCCTTGCGTTCTACTTATAGTAGCTGATGCCTCGAATTACTATGGGCTTAATATCACGGTATGTGGGGCGTACTGCTTCACCAACCACTACATTGGGGATACATAGAGTACGTTGAGCATACGAAGGGATCATCTTGGACGCGTCAAAGCTAGGAACACGTGTGCGTTATGCGAAGGAGTAGGCGACGTGGCCAATCTCGGACCCTGTATACTAGTACGTTGGGTGTAATCTTGTACGGTGGGCGTACTTCGATTTTTCAAACATCAAAAATCCGTAACTTTCGCATACGAGCTTCGTTTTTGACGTTCTTTATATCTACGCGTAGGTGAGACCGTGCTCTACGACTTTCGTTTCGACTCCGTCGACTAATTTTGACTTTATTTTTAAATATATTTTTAACAGGCCGGGATAGGAAAAGTCCGTTAAAAATTCATAACTTTTTCATCCGACGTCCATTTCCGTCTGTCTTTTTACTGTTAAACTACTATTGATGAGATCTTCAATTCTTATTTAGGTTGTGTCAACTAAAAATCGCTTGATCTATAATTTGAATTTCGGGCTGCACACTGCTATACCAAATCTTACAAATTCATAACTTCCTCATATGAAGTCAGATTTGTACATTCTTTTTACGCACACTCTTGATTTAACGTATATTACGACTTTCATTTAGATTGCTAAGGCTAAAAAGCACTTTATTGTAAATTCACTTTTCACATCACACAATATTATGTCGGTTGTGTCGCGAAACTTTGACATGTCATAGCATCTTCGTTGTAACTCGGAGTTCTGTATTTTTTATATCTCCAGAACCCTTGTTTCGACCACTACAACTTTCTTCACAGATATCGACTTTATCTAACATTTTACTTTTGATTCTTATTTTTATCCTTAATTTATTATATCATCATAATTAAATATAAGGCACATAAATTCACATAAATTCATTGTTATTATTTCAAAACACGTTACAATAGTTGACCTAGACTATTGCATCGTCTTTAATGTTTAGCCCAAAAACACAGGAGTTACATATACCTTCAAAAGATGCACAAAGTGTGGTAGTTTCTGGATCCAGAAGCTAGCAAGAAACACCACCTTCTACAATAGTCTTCTTATTCAACAAAAGATCACCAAAATTACTAGCAAGCTTCAAAATCTTCACATACAAGGATTAGGCTCGAGATTAGGGTTTGTAAGGAGTGGAGGCTGATAAGGGATGTCCAAGGGAGGCATAAGGTGGATTAAATAGAGAGAAAACCCCTAAATTTAGGGTTAGGAACTAAGCCAGTACACCCCGTGTACTAGCATGCGTCCCACGATCGATGGCTCGCTTAAGTACCCTACACGTACTGTAACGACCAAAAATTTAAGCCAATTTAAAGCATTTTATTTCATTCAAAAACCATTAAGTTCATACATCTTATTTTCAAAATAGTTTAAATATCAGAGTATCCCCCAGATCCATAGCACATGAATCATAAAACATGAAGAGCGGTGCGATGACGCCTTCTCCTTGCCATAATCTCCTGAAGTACCTGAAACAATACACTGAACTGTAAGCCCGAAAGCTTAGTGAGTTACCCCCAAAATACCAACCACAAACAAACATACTCATAACATATCGCAATTAGAACAGCCATGCACATCGGGTCTACAGTATGAGTGGTCCGTCCACACCGGGCCTTCAGTCGACCTGGTCCACTCTTCGAGCCTCGGCACGTCTGGTCCACCCTCTTGGGGCCTTCAGCCTATCCAGACCGCTCGCTGGGCCTTCGGAATATCTGGTCCGCCCTAGGTATGTTGGCCTACAACACAAAGCAGGACCCGCCTCAACCCAACCCCACGTCAAACAACCATATGCACAATAAACAATTAATCGCATAACAATCCTTAACCAGACAAACAGTCTAATAGATCACATAGTATATCGGTAACATAGCAACCATCCTAAACCAGGATGTATCTAGCATATCAGTAACATATCAACCACCCTAAACCAGGATGTATCTAGCATATCAATAACATAGCAACCATCCTAAACCAGGATGAAATCTAGCATATCAGTAACATAGCAACCATCCTAAACCAGGATGTATCTAGCATATCAATAACATTGCAACATCCTAACCAGGATTCCGACCTAACCAATCACTAGCATAACCTTACCCTATATACCGGGTACCGACCTTAACCAGGTCACTAACATAACACCATCCTAAATACCAGGATGCATATCTAGCAAAGCAATAACATAACAAACAATACCCGGATTTCCATCCGATAAAGGGTCGGCCTTGGTGCCATAGACCCTATCGATATAGTGAGGAGAACTCACCTGCAATTGCCGACTGGAAAGATAAGACCAAGCTGCTCCGACCACCGACACAATCTTCACCACAGAACACTACCAAACAACCAATTCCATAAATACCCAAAATTACCAAAATACCCTTGGAAGTCAAACTGGTCAACTCTTGGTCAAAGTCAAAGTCCTCAGTCAAAGTCAACCTTCCTGGTTGATTCTACTCGCCGAGTCACCCCGACGACTCATCGAGTTCCTATACGCAAAAACTCCCATAATACGGCTCAACTCGCCGAGTCACCGCAAGACTCGTCGAGTCCAACGATCTTTGAGTCCCATCCTGTCCGGCTCACCGAGTCGCCGAACGAATCACTTAATCCAAGGATTTCACCAAAAGAGGTTGGGGTCTGCGACTAGACTCGTCGAGTCCAAGAACATACTCGCCAAGTCCAAGGCAATCTTCAACAGACTCGCCGAGTTATTCTTCAAACTCGTCGAGTCCATGCACATGTTCATACAACTCATTGAGTACACCTATGTGACTTGCCGAGTCTCTCCAGTTCTCAATCCATTCAGAGGCTTTTCAAGCCATGCATAGGCTCCAATCCGTAGATCTACCCTTCTACAATCTATCCCTCACATAAACTTGCAAACTTTATTTGAAACCAAAGAGATATAGGCCCAAAACACACTAGGTCTTGGGTTTTAGACAAAGGGGCTTCACCAACAACTCAAAGACTGAAACTTTATGACATTCTAGGCCATCGTGAGTCTAGATCTGGAGTAGCAACCCCAGATCTAACTCCAAATCCGAGATAGGTCTCAAAACAAGTTAAAGAACTCCCAAAACAACCACCAAGGATGAACCACAAAGGAAATAGCTTAAGATAAGGGCTCCTTACCTCAGAGATGTGCCCAAATCTAATGTAGAACCCAGATCTATACAAACCCCTTAATCCTAGCTTCCAATTTCTCAAGCTCCTTCCAACAATTTCCTCTTCCAAGTCCCAATCTCCTCAACAATGAAGCCTCACACGAAATTAGGGTTTACTGGATCTCAAAGGGGGCTAAGGGAACTGAGGGGAGTACATTAATGTTGGATTAGTGACTAATGGTGTAACTATTTTTGGTAAGTACTTGACTCGGTTGTGCATGATCCTTTTGGGTTGCCTTTACCATATCAACTTGATAGGGTGATTTAGAGAGAAGAGATATTATTATTAATGTATTATAGGAATAATATGTTAAAAGAATAATAATTTTATTTGATTAATATAAGTCATAAATTAATTAGGAATTAATTTGGTGACTTAAAGAGATTAATTGAATAAAGGGGTATAAACTGTCAAATGTGTGAAAGTTGTATTTTGAGCTGATAACCCTTATTGATATGGGTTGGACGATTTTAGGGATGTGGATCACCTAGAAATCGTCCAAGGCCTTATCTAGAAGAGGATTTGGATTGCTTTGAGGCTAAGTTATCCAATTAGGGTTTTAGGGTGAAACCCTAGGAGCTCACAGTATAAATAGACCCATAGGGTTGAGGAAATCGGCCATCCTTGTGATTGGAGTAACCCTAAAGCCGATTTCCCTCTTCCTCATCTCTCTCAAATCATCTTCTTTCTAGTTGTTGTTTGTAAGCCATTAGAGGAGTGACATTTGTGACTCTAAGCTCCAAGAAGAAGAAGGTTTCAAGCAAGTAACTCAAGGTATTATTCTAGATCTTTTTCATATGTTTTTGATTGTTAGTATACATTAGATCTAGCCATGAAAGTCTTGGATATGCTGCATGTTCAATTAGTGAAACCTAGATCCAAGCTATAGGGTTGTATGTGCACATAGGGAAAGTTCTTATGCCCAAAACCCATCAGTGGTATCAGAGACTTGATTGGTTTCAATTGAATTTGATGCTTAACTATTTTGCTTACTGAAAATCGTTTTTCTTGCCCTCTGTCGACCCAACTCGGCGAGTCAGTGTTTGGACTAGGCGAGTTGGCCCTACTCGGCGAGTCTAAAGCTTGACTCGGCGAGTCCAAGCGTCAGACAGAGGATAATTCGGGATTTTGATGCTCTTTATGTCTTGGCTTGATACCTAAATCGTTTTATTATGTAAAAATCCGAATTTTAGCTTAATTTAATGATTATCCTTGACATAAATATAGATAATTTCAAATCTTTTAAATATTGATTATTTATAAATATTGGACTATTTAAGATTATTTGGTAATTATCTAATGACTAAAATTTAATTAGATCAAATATAGATAATTATGAAATTAATTGTTTAATTTGAATTATTTGTTATTTGATCCCTGTTGTTTTGAAAAGTTCAATTTTATCCCGAAGTTTTGAAATTTTAAATATTGTGATTAATAGTTTAATTTAGAAGAATTTAAATTTCAACCCCTAGAGTTTTACAAGTTTAAAATTCAACCCTATACTATTATATTATTAAAAGCTTAATAAATATATAAGTAAAATTAAAATGCTAGTCTTACCGTTACTAGGCCTCATTCACGAAGCCGGTCTATAAGGTGGGTATAAGGTTGCTGCCTATAAAATGGCGCTTAACGGGTGTACACTCACACCTACCGCTTGCTTGACCGGTGGAGGGTCGTTAGCCGAACGGGTAGGATAGGGAAACTCTCTCTCCTCATTAATAAGTATAATGAATCAATAAAGTAACTAAACTATTTTATAAAATTCTCAATCTTAGTTACTTTAGGAAAAGTGAATTGATGCAATCCCATGAAATTGCACTTTGCACCCTTGCTAAGACGTTAGTGGAGCGTGTGTGGTTTACCGGCACACTAATTGGTTCTAAGCAAAAGTGGCAAAGGGTGATTCATTGTTAATCATAGTTCGATGGAGCATGTGTGGTTTACCGGCACATCGAATAGATGATTGTAACAATGAAGGCACCATGTAGATTTACATGGTAATTCACACCCGCTTTGTGATCCTCGGTATCCCAGTCACAAACTAGAGGGGCATATCGAGATTTAAACATGCCATTGAAAGGTTCAATGAATCTCAAATAAAATCTAGGAATTCTCAATAAAACTTAAGGTTATGTTTTCAGGGTGAAGAATTAGTGAATCGTCATTCACTTACCTCCAAATTGTTTGCATGTTGGATTACGGCATCCCTTTTCTAATATGTGAATAATGTTGTTGGGTCCTAGCCCTAATTTTTCATTGTGGGTGTTTAATTAGGGATCCAAATTCTAATCAAACTTTGTCCTTTCTATTTGTAGATGTCGAACGCAAACAACGTTGCTGCTAACTCATTCACGTTAATGAGTCTTTTCCAAAAGGTGACCTTCGATGGTACGAACTTTAGCGAATGGATAAGATACATTCTCACAATTGCACGCTACGAGGACAAAGAGTATGTCCTCGACGAAAAGATCGAGAAGGTCAACCCATCAATCGCTACTCCCAAAGAGATGGCTATCTTTGAGACACACGAACGTGATGCAACGAAAGTCCACTGCATCATGATAGCCACTATGAACCAAGAATTCCAAAAGTCCTATGAGGACATGTATCCCTATGAAATGCATCAAGACTTGATGGAGAGGTACCACCAAAGTGCGAGGCAAGAGCGTTACGAGATCATCACTAACATGATCACCACTAAGATGGGAAATGGAAAATTGTTGATTGTGCACTTGCAAAAGATTCAACGATATGTTGATCGTCTTTGCAAGTTAAATGTTGACTTTGGGGAGGATTTGGCCATCAACATTGTTCTTCATTCCTTGCCTTCATGATACAACCAATTTAGGATGACCTACCACATGAACAAGGAAGAGGTCACCCTAAGCAAACTCCAAGGACTCCTAAGGACTGCTCAGAGCAACCTAAAGGACAAGTCTGTTGCACCAACTCCCGCACCAACCGTTGCTCCTGTTTTGGCTATAGGACAGGGAAGGGGAAAGAAGAGGAAGGCTCCGTCAAAGAGCCACCGCAAGGGAAATTCCCAAGATGGTTCATCTTCTAGTGGGACCAAAGTTTATCCCGCTAAGCCCAACCCTAACCCGAAGGAGGCAGAGTGCCATCATTGCCACAAAATAGGGCTTTGGAAGAGAAGTTGCCCGAAATATCTGCAAGCCATCAAGTATGGAAAGATCAAGCCATCTTTTGCAGGTATATACACACAATTAAATCTAGTAATTCATTTCACACTATTTCTTGGGTTCTTGATACAAGATGTGGTTACCACATTTGTTCTGATTTGCAGGGACTAAGAAGAGATAGAGATGTGGAGCAAGGAAGAATAAATCTAATCATGGGAAATAGAAGATCATCGCCTGTCACCAAGATTGGAGTGTATTCTTTAGTGCTTAGTAATGGATTAAGTCTAGATTTAAATAATTGTTGCTACTCTCCAGATATGGCAAGAAACATCATTTCATTTCATGGTTTGTTTAGACAAGGATTTATATAATTGTTTAATAACATGAATGGTTCTATTTATGCCTATCTAAATGTTGTTTTATACTTTGAAGCAATGCCTTGTAATGGAATTTATGAAACTGTTATGGTTGTAGATAACCTAGGAAATGATGTGTTGTGTATAGATTCTTCCAATAGTATGGATAAAGCATCTTTGTGGTATTGTCATCTTGGACATGTCAACAAGAAATGCATAGCCCAACTCCAAAAGGATGGAGTGTTGGAGTCATTCGACCTTAGGGAAGATGACACGTGTGAATCTTGTTTACTTAGAAAGATGACCAAGTCACCCTTCACTAACACTTGTGAGAGGGGTGAGGGTTTATTGGATCTCATACATACCGATGTATGTGGACCCTTTAGATCCACCACAAAGGATAGAAACCGCTTCTACGTGACTTTCACCGATGATTATAGTAGATATGGGTATATTTACTTAATCAAGCACAAGTATGAAACGTTTGAAAAGTTCAAAGAGATCAAGAATGAAGTGGAGAATTAGTTGGGCAACAAAATCAAGATGCTTCGATCCGATCGAGGAGTAGAGCACCTAAGTCTTGAATTCCACGACTATCTCAAGGAATGTGGAATAGTTTCACAATTGACGCCACCTAGGACACCGCAGTTAAATGGTGTGGCAGAAAGGCGCAATCGAACCCTGTTGGACATGGTCCATTCTATGATGAGTCATGCTTCACTACCTATCTCATTTTGGAGGTATGCCTTAGAGACTGCCGCCCATATCCTTAACCGAGTCCCTACCAAGAAGGTTGCCAAAACACCTCACGAGATGTGGACAGGGAAGGCTCCCTCGTTGGCACATATCAAGGTTTGGGGTTGTGAGGCTTTCTTAAGACGAGATTGTTGGGTTTTGAGCAATCTAACACTTCCTAAGTGTGCATGCAACCCTAATAAATCTTGTATCTATGTTTGTCTAAATACATGCAAAATAATAATTTTCCAAGGTTTATAACCTGTCTAACATGGCATGGGGAACATTTCAACATAAAAGAGTTAGAAGAGATTACATACCTTTTGGTGAGTTTGGTTCTAAGGAGTTTGAGGGCCAAGCACCAATAGTGTGAATGCCTCAAATGGTTTAAAAAACACCACAAACTCTTGGAAAACTTTGAGAGAGTATACACCTTGTATAAAATCGGCCACACACAAGCACACACACACACTAGTTCACTAGTTTTCTCTTAGGCTCCATTTCATGCTCCATAAGCATGCTTATATAGTGTGCATGGTTAGGGTGAAACCCTAATAACCCATGTCTTTTCCTTTCCAAGGATCCATGGGTTAAAAGCTCCATGGATCATCCATGGACTTCCACATAAGCCTAGCCCATTAGCAAATGAGTATTAGCCCACACTAAATAAAACAAATAGCCCATAATTTAATTAGTCTTCCTTTTAATCTCCAAATTAATTCATAATTAATTTAAGACTAAAACTAATTAAATAACGTAACTTCATATTAATATATTATAACTCATAATATATTAATAAACATATGTGTATAACTCTCATAAAATTATCCATAATAGTTTGGATGAGATGCAACCCAAATGGACCATGTCGGTCGGTTCAAGTATATACCAAATAAGTTATGGACTTAGACACCTTATCCAACAGACTCTCACTTGGATAAGTCTAATAACTATATTTGCCTATAACTTCAGGAACCAACCAGCAATCGTAGCTCTCGAAAACTCCCTCGAACAATGAAGACTCTGTCGAACTATGAAGCGCCATTTTAGATAAGTGATCACATAATCCTCTGTTCTCATGATATCATCCGGACAAACACATGGAACTATGTCTTGCTTATTGTCTAGCAGTTGTTTCTCGATTTTCCGATTTGTTTGACGAAGAACTTCACTAAACACATCGGTTTAGTTCTGACCAGGCCTGGTACATGGGTCAACACAAAATCATCGAGGGGCCCAGATATCGCTTATATTTCTAGAAGGAACAGATAAACTTCGACTGATATGCTTGTTCTACTACTTATTGAATTGTACACAAAGGTACGTTTTATAACATCAAGTTACTGATGTGTTTACGTGCAATCAATGCACAACCAACTCATAGGTAACAACTCATATCTCTAGGTTTAAAGATTTATATGATGTTATCATCTCACGATCACTCGAGATAAATTCCATGAAGTGATACAAGTGAGCCTGGGTTTATACCAATACTCATAACTTATGAGTACTCATGAATGTTGCAGTAACCATTGCCATGTCTAAACACCTTTAAGGCATCTACAAACCCAATTCATGACAATCTTGATTCATACCTACTTCCGACGTATGATCGATTGTGGAGGTTTGAATAAATTAATTATTCTGGAAGTCAAAACATGCAAAACTGAAACAATAGTAAATAATTGACAATGATAGTAACACTTTACTCATAAATAAATCACAAATTTTATTCATCATCAAACGTTGATTACATTTTACAAGTTTCAGGAAAACTATCTAATCTGTAAAACTGATATCGTCCCTCAGCCCGATGCGTCTTGCATGCTGAAAATGCTAAACCCTTGTCAGTCCCTTTGTAAGGGGATCTGCAGGATTCTCATCCGATGATATCCTCCTTGTCACAAGGAGTCCTTCTTCAATCTTGTGTCTTATGAAGTGATATTTTCTGTCAATGTGTCGGGATCTGCCATGATCTCTTGGTTCCTTGGCTAAGATAACCGCACCATTGTTGTCACAGAAAATCTCTATAGGTTCCTTAATAGCTGGTACAACTCCAAGGTCTCCGATGAAGTTCTTTAGCCATATCGCCTCCTTTGCTGCTTCACTCGCTGCTATATACTCTGATTCACAAGTCGAATCAGCCACCGTCTCCTGCTTGGAACTCTTCCAAGAAATTGCCCCTCCATTTAAGGTAAAGATCCAGCCCGACTGAGAGCGGAAATTATCCCTATCAGTCTGAACACCAGCATCACTATACCCTAATACTCTCAAGTCATCATTGCCACCAAGGATAAGGATCCAATCCTTAGTCCTCCGCAAGTACTTGAGAATGTTCTTTACCGCGATCCAATGAGCCTTGCCAGGGTTCCCCTAATACCTGCTGACCATGCTCAAAGCAAAAGCCACATCAGGACGGGTACAAGTCATAGCATACATGATCGAGGCAACTGCGGAAGCATACGGTAATTAGCTCATCTCAGCTATCTCTGCCTCTGTACTCGGACTCTGAGTCTTACTCAGTTTGGTATTGCTTTGGATCGGTAAATCTCCTTTCTTGGAATTCTCCATGTTGAACCTTTTCAACACCTTATCCAAGTAGATACTCTGACTAAGTCCAATTAGTCTTCTACTCCTTTCTCTTAATATCCTTATCCCTAGGATATAGGTAGCCTCCCCTAGGTCCTTCATAGCAAAGCACTTCCCAAGCTAGGACTTAACCTCCTGCAAGGTTGGGATGTCATTTCCTATGAGTAGTATGTCATCCACATACAGTACCAAGAAGCTAACTATACTCCCACTAGCTCTGACATACACGCAAAACTCATCTTCGCTTCTCGAGAAGCCAAACTCTTTTACCTTCTCATCAAAACAAAGATTCCAGCTACGAGATGCTTGTTTTAATCCATAAATGGATTTCTCAAGCTTGCGTACTCTATTAGGGTACTCTGCACTGACAAAACCCTCTGGCTGATTCATGTACACATCCTCAGCCAACTTTCCATTAAGGAAAGCGGTTTTGACATCCATTTGCCATATTTCATAATCATGAAATGCTGCAATGGCTAACATAATCCTAATAGACTTAATCTTTGCTACCGGCGAGAAGGTTTCATCATAATCAATACCTTGAGTTTGAGTAAAACCCTTCGCAACCAGTCGAGCCTTATAAGTATGCACTTTTCCTTCCATGTCTGTCTTCTTCTTGAAGATCCATTTGCACCCGATTGTTTTACGTCCTGGTACATGGTCAACCAAGTTCCAAACTTGATTGTCATACATGGACTGTATCTCGTTGTCCATAGCCTCCTTCCATTTAGCAGACTCCGGCCCTGCCATGGCTTCCTTAACACTGCTGGGTTCATCCAAATTTACCAATGTACTATCACTAATAAACGTATCACCTTCCATAGTAATATGAAAACCATAATAAAACGAAGGTGTGTTCCTAACCCGTGTGGAACGCCTCGGAGGTACAGACTCATCAGCTGGATCAACAGGAGCTTCCTCCTCAGGTTGATTGCTAGTGTCTGAGGTTCCTTCACCAATTGATTCTTGAATTTCTTCAAGATCAATCTGCCTCCCACTGTCTCCTTGGCTTATAAATTCTTTCTCGCGAAAGATCCCTCTTCGTGCTACAAAGACCACATTCTCACTGGGTCTGTAGAAGAGGTAACCGAAGGATTTCTGTGGGTAGCCGATGAAAATACACCTTTCACTTCGGGGTTCAAGCTTATCATGAGTTTCACGCCTCACTAAAGCTTCGCAACCCCAAATTTTTATATGGTCCAAATTGGGAACCTTCCCAGTCCACATCTCATGAGGTGTTTTGGTAACCTTCTTTGTAGGGACTAGATTAAGGATATGGGCGGCAGTCTTTAAGGCATACCCCCAAAAAGAGATTGGTAACCAAACTCGACTCGTCATAGAGCGAACCATGTCCAACAAAGTTTGATTACACCTCTCAGCTACACCATTCAGTTGTGGTGTCCTGGAAGGAGTCAATTGTGAGATAATCCCACACTCCTTAAGATAGTCAAGGAACTCGGTGCTAAGATACTCACCACCTCGATCGGATCGAAGCATCTTAATGTTCCGACCCAATTGATTTTCTAGTTCCTGTTTGAATTCCTTAAACCTTTCAAAGGTTTCTGACTTATGTTTGATTAAGTAGACATACCCATATCTACTAAAATCATCAATAAAAGTCACATAATACCGATTAGCATCCCTTGTGGCAGTTTTGAATGGCCCACATACATCAGTATGTATTAGATCCAACAAACCCTCACCCCTCTCACAAGTTCCAGTGAAGGGTGATTTTGTCATCTTTCCAAGTAGACAAGATTCACAATTATCATCCGATTTAAGGTCAAATGATTCCAAGACTCCACTCTTTTGGAGTTGGCCTATGCGTTTCTTGTTTACATGTCCAAGACGACAATGCCACAATGATGCTTTATCTAGGCTAGTAGAAGAATCAATATACAACACATTATTTCCTAAGTTGTCTACAATCGACACAGTTTCATGCACACCATCACAAGGTAATGCTTTAAAATAAAACACATTATTAAAGAAAGCATTAATACCACCACATTCATTATCAAACGAAAAGGTAAAACCTTGTTGCATGAAAAGAAATAATATTCCTCGCCATTTCAGACGAGTACACACATTTATTCAAATCTAATTTTAACCCATTATTAAGCAACAAAGTATAAACTCCAATCTTGGAAACAGGTGAAGCCTTCCTATTCCCCATGATTAAGTTTATCTTCCCGTGCTCCACATCCTCACTTCTTCTTAGGCCCTGCATATCAGAACATATGTGAATACCACATCCTGTATCAAGCACTCAAGAGTTAGAATATGTTGAGTAATTAGACAATATAGTGTAAATACCTGCATGGGTGGGTTTCACTTTCCCATCCTTTAGATCCTGCAAGTACTTAGGGCAGTTTTGCTTCCAGTGTGCCTTTTCATGGCAATAAAAGCATTCAGCATCCTTGGGAATGGCAGAAGGAGTGGCAGAACCGCTCTTGGTCTTTGATGGGGAGCCTTCAAGAGACTTTACCTTGGTACCCTTCGAAGGGTGCTTCCTCTTCTTCCCTTTGCCTTGCCCAATAGCTAAAACAGGGGAAGATGTTGGAGTAGGAGTAGTAGAGGTAACAACCGCTTTACCCTTAAGACCGGTTTCCGCGGTCTTCAAGAGTCCTTGAAGCTTGCTGAGGGTAACTTCCTCCTTGTTCATATGATATGTCATTCGAAAATGATCATAACAAGAAGGCAAGGAGTGCAAAATGATGTCAATTGCCAACTCCTCGGGGCTGTTAACATTCAGCTTCAGCAAACGATCCACATACCTTTGCATCTTTTGCATGTGGCCCGTGACGGATTCGCCGTCCTTCATGCGGGTAGTTATTATGGAGGAGATTATTTCATACCGCTCCTGACGAGCACTCTGATGGTACCTTTCCATCAGGTCTTGGTGCATTTCAAAAGGGTAGAAATCTTCATATGACTTTTGGAGCTCAGCTGTCATCGTGGCCATCATGATACATGCCACCTTAGTAGCATCTCTCTCATGAGTCCTGAATTCAGCGATCTCCTCAGGAGTAGCAGTAGACTCATCAAGTTCTTTTAACTCCTTATCGAGGATATATTCTTTGTCCTCATAACGAGTAACCATCCTGATGTTCCTAATCCAATCCATGAAGTTGGAACCATCAAAGATGACCCTCCCACAAAGATTCATGAGAGAGAAAGAACCAGTTGGGTTAGAGCCCGAAGCATTAGTGTTGGAAGACATCTGAAAAGAGAGTAAGTTTAGATTAGATATATATGATCCTTAATAAGACACCCAAATGTAATATTAAGGCTAGGATGCAATCACAATATATTACACTTAGAAGAGGGATGCCGTAATCTAAGTAATAACATATTTGAAAGGTAGGTGAATGACGATTCACCAATTTTCACCATGAAAACGAAATGATTTATTAGGTTTAATTGGATTTGAAATTCCTAGATTCTTTTGAGATTCATTGAACTTTTCAATGGCATGTTTCAATCTCGATTGTGCCCTTCAAGTTTTGTGACAGGGATGCCGAGGATCACAAAACAAGGTGTGAATAACCATGCTAATTCACTTGGTACTCTTAATATTATCACCTAATCAATGTGCCGGTTAACCACACACGCTCCATTGATCTATGAAAAACATTAAGTCACCCTTCGTGATCCTTACTAGTCCTAGTTAGTGTGCCGGTTAACCACACACGCTCCACCAACGACTTGGTAAGGTACAAAGTGTGAATTCCATGGACTAGCACCATGTTCACATTTTCCCTAAAATAACTAAGATTGGGAATTAAAAGAGTTTAGTTATTTTATAATATTCATTATACTTTTAATGAGGATTTAAATTCATTGTTCTACCCGTTCGGCTAACGACCCTCCACCGGTCAAGCAAGCGGTGGGTGAGAGTATACACCCATTAAGTCGCCATTTTATAGGCAACAACCTTATACCCACCTTATAGACCGGCTTCGTGAATGAGGTCTACTAACGGTAAAACGACTTATTCTTATACATATATAATAATTAACCATTAATGTTATAAATAGTATAAGGGTTGAATTTTAACTATTAAAACTCTAAGGGTTGGAATTAAAGTTTATTAAAGTGTGTGAAACTTTATAAATTCCAAAACTTGAGGGCAAGTTTTGTAACTTTGCAAAACTCTTCATTTCATAACTTATGAATTAAAGGTTCATAAAAATGAAGACTCTTCATTTTCATGTAACTTATGTGTTTTAAGTGTGTGTTAAATAAGAGTGACCTTTGGTAATCCATAACTTGAGGAAAAATTATGAACCCCATTAAAACACATAAATGATAAAGAATTAATCCTAAACAATTCAGCAAATAATTCCTATCATTTTCTAAATTCATAAGAACATGAACATGATCATCAAAAATTCAAGAATTATATGAACACATAAAATCATGGAATTTTGATATATTCTATTGTAAATGGATTAGAACAACCATTACACCAACTAAAATAAGTTTTATAACACCAAAACAATTTAGGGTAATGTTTCTATTCCATTTCCAGCAGAAAAAGTCGAGAATCTGCATTCTTTCGATCCTACTCGTCGAGTGCATGAACTGACTCGTCGAGTAGGTTGAAGTTTTCCTTGGACTCATCGAGTCCCCCCAATGGATTCGGCGAGTCCACCATGCTGACGGCAACAATTTCGACTTTTTTCACTATTTTGCATCAAGTATCAAACAAGCAAGCCTAGGCTATGATACCATTGTTGGGTTTCGAGCAATCTAACACTTCCTAAGTGTGCATGCAACCCTAATAAACCTTGGATCTATGTTTGTCTAAATACATGCAAAATAATAATTTTCCAAGGTTTATAACCTATCTAACATGGCATGGGGAACATTTCAACATAAAAGAGTTAGAAGAGATTACATACCTTTTGGTGAGTTTGGTTCTAAGGAGTTTGAGGGCCAAGCACCAATAGTGTGAATGCCTCAAATGGAATCACAAACACCACAAACTCTTGGAAAACTTTGAGAGAGTATACACCTTGTATAAAATCGGCCACACACAAGCACACACACACTAGTTCACTAGTTTTCTCTTAGGCTCCATTCCATGCTCCATAAGCATGCTTATATAGTGTGCATGGTTAGGGTGAAACCCTAATAACCCATGTCTTTTCCTTTCCAAGGATCCATGGGTTAAAAGCTCCATGGAGCATCCATGGACTTCCACATAAGCCTAGCCCATTAGCAAATGAGTATTAGCCCACACTATATAAAACAAATAGCCCATAATTTAATTAGTCTTCCTTTTAATCTCCAAATTAATTCATAATTAATTTAAGACTAAAACTAATTAAATAACGTAACTTCATATTAATATATTATAACTCATAATATATTAATAAGCATATGTGTATAACTCTCATAAAATTATCCATAATAGTTTGGATGAGATGCAACCCAAATGGACCATGCCGGTCGGTTCAAGTATATACCAAATAAGTTATGGACTTAGACACCTTATCCAACAGAGATACTCACAACAAGCTCGAACCTCGTAGTGAGCGATGTATTTTCATCCGCTACCCGCAAAAATCCTTTGGATATCTCTTCTATAGACCGAGTGACAATGTTGTCTTCGTTACAAGGAGAGGGGTTTTCCGAGAGAGAGAAACCAAGGAGACAGTGGGAGGCAGATCGATCTTGAAGAAATTCAAGAGTTGAGTGATGAAGGAACCTCTACCGCTGGTGCTCAATCCGAGGAGGAAACTCCGGTTGTACCTATTGACCAATCCTTACCTCTTAGACGTTCTGAAAGAGTTAGAGTTCAACCCCAGTTGTATGGTTTTCATATCACTACCGAAGGGGACACGTATATTAGTGATAGTACACTAATAAATCTAGATGAACCTAATTTCTATAAGGAAGCCATGGCAGGCCCGGAGTCTGTAAAATGGAAAGAGGCGATGGACAGCGAGATTCAGTCCATGTATGAAAACCAAGTTTGGAATTTGGTTGACAATGTGCCCGGACGTAAGACGGTTGGGTGCAAATGGATCTTCAAGAACAAGACCGACATGGATGGGAATGTGCACACGTACAAGGCGCGATTGGTTGCGAAGGGCTTTACTCAAACTCCCGGAGTTGACTATGATGAGACCTTCTCACCAGTTGAAAAGATAAAATCTATTAGGGTGATGCTAGCTATTGCCGCATTTCATGATTATGAGATATGGCAAATGGATGTCAAGATCGCTTTCCTTAATGGGAAGTTAGTTGAGGATGTTTACATGGCTTATCCAGAGGGTTTTGTCGATCCGAAGCATCCAAATAGAGTTGCAAGCTTGAGAAGTCCATTTATGGACTTAAGCAAGCGTCTCGCAGATGGAATATTTGCTTTGATGAGAAAGTCAAAGAGTTTGGATTTGTACGAAGCGAAAATGAATCATGTGTATATGTCAAAGCCAGTGGGAGCATAGTTAGCTTTCTCGTTTTGTATGTCGATGACATACTGCTCATAGGAAACGACATTCCGACTCTACAGGAGGTCAAGTCCTGGCTCGGGAAGTGCTTCGCTATGAAGGACCTCGGAGAGGCTTCCTATATTTTGGGAATAAGGATAGTGAGAGAAAGAAGTAAGAGACTAATAGGAATTAGTCAGAATACTTACCTAGATAAGGTACTAAAACTTTTTAGTATGGAAAACTCGAAGAAGGGAGAACTACCGATACAAAGTAATCCCAAATTGAGTAAGACACAAAGTCCGAGTATTGAAGCTGAGATAGCTGAGATGAGCCGAGTACCTTACGCTTCCGCAGTTGGCTCGATCATGTATGCTATGACTTGTACCCAACCTGATGTGGCCTTTGCTTTGAGCATGGTCAGTAGATATCAAGGGAATCCTAGTAGAGCGCATTGGATTGCGGTCAAGAACATCCTTAAGTACCTTCGGAGGACCAAGGAATGGCTTCTAGTCCTCGGAGGGAGTGATGACTTGAAGGTGCGAGGGTATAGTGATGCCAGTTTCCAAACCGACACGGACAACTACCGTTAGCAGTCAGGATGGGTCTTTAACCTTAATGGGGGAGCAGTAACTTGGAAAAGTTCCAAACAGGAAACTGTAGCTGATTCAATGTGCGAATCAGAGTACATTGCAGCGAGCGAAGCGTCAAAGGATGCGATATGGTTGAAGAACTTCATTGGCGATCTTGGAGTTGTGCCTGCCATAAAGGAGCCCATGGAAATTTTCTGTGATAATGAAGGAGCGGTTGCCTTGACCAAGGAACCGAGGGATCATGGTTGATCTCGGCATATCGACAGAAAATATCACTTTATTAGGCATCGAGTAGAAGAAGAACACCTCGTGGTTAAGAGGATATCATCAGAAGATAACCCAGCAGATCCGCTTACGAAGGGACTGAGCAGGGTTAAGAACTTGCAGCATGCTAGGAGTATTGGGCTGAAGGATGATATTAGTTTAGATTAGATAGTATTAGAAACATGAAATAGATAAATGTAATTGACATTTGATGATTAAATAAAAGAGTATTTTTTATAATTAAAGTTATTGTCTTATGTTAATTGTTTAGCTATTGTTTCACTTTGCATGTTTTGACTTCCAGAACAATTGAGTTTATTAAGAATAATCGAATTATTCAAACTGTCCACAATCGTTCATGTGTTGGAAGTAAGTATGAATGAAGATTGTCATGAATTGGTGTGTAGATTGTCTAAATGGTATTAGACATAACAAAGGTTTGCTGCAATGTTCATGAGTGCTTATGAACAAGTTTTGAGCATTGGAATAAACCCATGCTTGCTGGAATCACTTTGGAGTGATCGCAAGACGATAATATCATATGGTCTTAAAACCTAGATATACGGTTTATTATTTACTAATTGGTTGTACATTGATAATGTGAAACTGCATCAGTAAATTGATATCATAAAACGCATTGTTGTGTATAGTTGGTTAGTCGATAAGTAAATGCATATAAGTCGAAGTTTATCTGTTACTTTTATTCTAAGAGGGTAAAAGCGATATCACGGCCGCTCGATGATTTAATTTGACTTATGTGCCAGGCCCGGTCAGGAATGAATTGATGTGTTCAATTAAGTTCTATGTCGAATAAATCTGAGATCGATAAAATAGTTGTTGGACAATAAGTATGAAAGTGTTTCATGAAATCTTCTGCACGATATCAAAACAGAGGACTGTACGATCACTTATCTAAAGGACATGTTACTGATAAGATCAAAGTTGACAGCATCTTTGAGAGTACGATTTCTAATTGGATTGTGTTTGCGTTTATAGTTACTAGACTTATCCAAGTGGGAGACTGTTGGATTAGTGTCTAAGGCTGTAACTATTTTTGGTAAGTACTTGACCCAGTTGTGCATGTTCCTTTTGGGTTGCCTTCACCATAGCAACTTGATAGGGTGATTTAAAGAGAAGAGATATTATTATTAATGTATTATAGGAATAATATGTTAAAAGAATAATAATATTATTTGATTAATATAAGTTATAAATTAATTAGGAATTAATTTGGTGACTTAAAGAGATTAATTGAATAAAGGGGTATAAACTGTCAAATGTGTGAAAGTTGTATTTTGAGCTGATAACCCTTATTGATATGGGTTGGACGATTTTAGGGGTGTGGATCACCTAGAAATCGTCCAAGGCCTTATCTAGAAGAGGATTTGGATTGCTTTGAGGCTAAGTTATCCAATTAGGGTTTTAGGGTGAAACCCTAGGAGCTCACAGTATAAATAGACCCATAGGGTTGAGGAAATCGGCCATCCTTGTGATTGGAGTAACCCTAGAGCCGATTTACCTCTTCCTCATCTCTCTCAAATCATCTTCTTGCTAGTTGGTGTTTGTAAGCCATTAGAGGAGTGACAATTGTGACTCTAAGCTCCAAGAAGAAGAAGGTTTCAAGCAAGTAACTCAAGGTATTATTCTAGATCTGTTTTCATATGTTTTTGATTGTTAGTTTACATTAGATCTAGCCATGAAAGTATTGGATATGTTGCATGTTCAATTAGTGAAACCTAGATCCAAGCTATAGGGTTGTATGTGCACATAGGGTGCAAACCCTAAGATTAGGGTTTTTCTCATCCCAACACCAACTCGTTGAGTCCAGCTTCCAACTCGGAGAGTTGGTCACTTAATTCGCAACCCAAACCCGCTCCGACTCGGCGAGTAAGCGTACTTACTCGTCGAGTCCCTTCTTCGAAATTACACTTTAAACTCTTAAATCATACTTCTGAAATTCAGGATGTTACACGTACCTCACGTACACCCATTGTACAGGCTGAAGTGTAGGACTTTTTCCAAAAAGGGCTAAATATGCAAACTTGAAGTAGGCCAAGGGCTAAAATGGAAATACTTGAAAATCAGATGTTACAATAGGTGTCGATATGCTCATCAGGTTTGGTTGTGCTGTCATACTTAGGGATGTTAGGTATCATCGCCGAGTGTGGGATCTCATACTGCAAGAGCTCTTGGAGAAAAGCAAACTTGGTGCTTCTGACCGAGTTTTCCATGCGTGAGTATGGGAAACCACCATGCATCATAAATTATTGAGCATAGTATGGGTCCCATACACTTGGTTGTACAATAATGCTCGTGAGATGTATGGTTACTATTGGGGGTTCATTTGCTTGTTTTTCTGTAGTTGTAAACCCAGTTCCAACTGTTGGATCATGTTCAAATTTGATCCCTGAGGCTGCTGAGCATAGGTATTGAGTTGTTGCGTCGATGACAGGTTGGGGTTAGATTGTTGTAACGGCGATGTTTGTGGGATGGATCTACGTGACTACTGGAAATAAGGCTTGAACATCTGAGGTTGTTGAGCTGAATGTGCGACAATCCTGCTACCGGAGAGAACTGATAGCTTGAGATTAGGTATTGTGTGGAGGAAAGTAAGGTCCCGTGGGACCAAGTGTTAGTTCCCGCCTGCTGTAGTAACAATTGCGGTTGAGAAACCACCGATTGTGACTATTGAGTCGATAGTTGTGACTGTTGGGTTGGTGGTTGCGATTGTTAAGTGACTATCAACTGAGGCGCTACAGAAGTGGTCAAAATTGGCTGCTTTGTTGTGATGGGTAACGGTCGCCATAGGACGGCGATGGTTGTTGTTGTGGTTCTTGTTATCGGACCTCATATATGTGGTGTTGGAATGTGGGTGCATGCTTGTCCATCTGACGTAGATGGATGTGTGCCATCAAGCAACACCATTGATCTGAGTGGACTTGTTTTTCCTCCGTCGTATATCGCAAGTCAGTTTATCATCATCGTCGACATCTATGGTCATATCAAGGTTGTGTAACTCTGTGTACACCCCCATATGGTGCCAAATGTTGTGATATGTACTCCGATGTTAACGTTGTTTGGGGGTAGCTTCAACCGGGTTAAGCCTGAGAATCACAGCAAAGAAAGAACCAACGTTAGTCATCGTCTGGGAGGTGGTCTCGGAACGAAGCTCCAATGGTCTAGTCAGTAATTGGATGAGACAATTAGGGATAAGTTTAAGGTAGAGAATAAGGCAATCCCTTTTTCTGGAGAAGAAGGGTTTCTTTTATACATCTTTTCGTGTAAGCATGTCGTAGACAATACACTTTGTCCTGTCTGGGCCGACAGGACATGGAGGCTTCCTATTGGTTGATCGTGCACCATTAGCGGTTATCTGCTATTGGTGCAAAACTACTAAATGGCGACGCTCTGAGTGTTACACTTGTCGCTTTGGAAAGCGGTTAGTACTATTTTGCCTTACTATAGATTGGAGTTTCTCATTCTGAGTTGGACCTTGGCGCTAGATCGTTGGGGTCTAAGTGCGACGTTGTGAGGACAAGGGTCCGAGCCTAGCACTTATGTTGGGTAGCGACCGTCAGCTAGGTCGTCCTTTAGATAACCGTATTGTTATCTTTAATGTATTTATAGAGGGATATGTTAACATTTACCATGATGATATATCTTTAGTACTTAGTTGGTACTTAGTGGGATGTTAATATCCCTATTTTTGACATATGTGCAAATTAGTTAAGATGTGTTTTAGGGCTTCATTTAAACCGTATTGTCAAGACTCTCTATGAAGCCACTTATTACATGCTTTGGTAGGTTCTTTAGGCTTTTTTAGAATGTTTTAATCTTTGTGAAAGAGGAGATCTGATTTGTTTGATAAGATTGTTCTGCACACTTTTATGTGGGATTCTGATAGGTGTAATTTCATAAAACTTAACTAGGTTGGATGACTTTTTTATCCAATTTTTATTTTATAGTCATACTTTTTTGGTAGTCTAGCTTATTGCTATGTTTTTATTATTACTTTAGTTGTCCTAAAATTTTAGAAAAGGAAACAAGATCATTCTAACCATGTATAACTATAGGCATAAGATCATGACAGAAATATCATCTAGCTAGCATTTTTTCGAGTAAAATCATGTCTTTAGAAATGAGTGTGCTCTCTTTAATGTGAGATTAATATATGAAAAGAAATATGCTCTATGAGACTTCTTGCAACTTGTGATGCCTAATTTTAGACAAAATTGCAAGAATGGTCCCTGTGGTATGTCCAAAATCCACTTTGGGCCAAACAAGTTTGGACTAGCACTAATGGTCCAAAATTTTCCATTTTGTTGCTATTTTGGTCCATTTTAGGTTGATTTTTTTTATAAAATGTCAATTTTTCCCTTTTCTATCCGTTTTTTGCTTTTCTATTTGTTATTTAATTATTTCCCTAACTAAACAATAAAAATAAAATGAAAGAAAAGAATCTCTCTCTCTCTCTCTCTCTATCTATCTCTCTCTCTTTCTCTCTCTCTCTCTCTCTCTCTCTCTCTGAGAACATCACCACCCTTACTCCTTCCCCCAAGCATCACTCTCACCAGAATCCTAAAAACCACCGGCAGAAAAGATGAACACCACCTACAGAAAAGATGAACGCCACCAAGTCGAAGCTCTGGCAGCGAAACCCCAACCCTAAAAGATGAAGCTTGTCGATTCTTAAGAGGCGGCAGATCTAAAACACCCGTTACCCACAAACTGCGGTGGTGCTAGGGCTTGTGTTATGTTCATCTTGAAACGCGATCATCTTCATCGATTTCGATTTCCACCTACCTACAACATTGTCATCTTCATCGATTTGGATTTCAACCTAAAAGGGGCGAAATGATTTCTATCCATCTTTGTCAGCAAACCCAAGCTTGCTGCCGCCTTCGTTTCTCTCCATCTCTTACGTTTCATCATTAACACGAGTTCAAATTTGCTTGTTGGACTTTAGACCTGGTAAGCTCACTTTCCTCAGACTTCAGACCTCGTGGCCCCCTGATGAACATGATTTGGGATTGCTTGTTTGGTTTCAACCTAAAAGGGGCGAAAGGATTTCTCACCCAATTTTCAATTTCAATTGTCTGAAACACATTTTCGCCTTTCTGTTGGTTTAATTATAGAGTAGGTAGTCGATTTTGGGTCTTCAAAATAATTATAGCACTCTCTTCATCCCTAAATTTCAGATCTTCAGAATAATCAGTATTGGGTTTGATTGAGTTTGATTACAGATGAGGTAATCGGATATCAGTGCTTAATTGAAAACCTTTTTTTTGGATTCAATCATTTTATGTGTGTTTGAATTTAATTTGTAGGTTTTTCTTGAGATAAAATTGCAAGAATGCTTAACTGGATTCATCAGATCTTGAAGACGGAGAAGGAGAGACTTCATGTGTTCAGGTGGCAATTTGTGTATATCTCGAATTCCATTCTAAACCATGAACTCGATCTCTTCATGGTTACAAGTTTAGGATTTAGGAAATTCTTATTTTGTATGTGTCTTGTATAATAGATTTATTATTTTTGTGTTCATTTGGATAAAGAAGGTATGTATATCAGGAGAGAGAGAGAGAGAGAGAGAGAGAGAGAGAGAGAGAAAGAGAGAGGAGAGAGAGAGAGAGAGATTCTCTTTTTTATTTTTCTTTTAATTATAAAACAATATAAATAGATTAAAAAAGTAAAAAAGTAAAAACAAAGGGCAAAATGGTCATTATAAAAATTTTTAAAGTAAATTGGACTAAAGTGGCAAGAAAATGAAAACCTTTGGACCATAAGTGCTAGTCCAAACATGTTTGGCCCAAAGTGGCAATTTCAACCTAACCACAGGGACCATTATGACAATTTTGTCCTAATTTTAAGTTGAATAGATAAATTTTGAGGTTTGACTGCATAAATAAAACTAAAGAAGTGATATCAGATCATGTTAAGATCTTAAAATCCTAGTTGGGATTCTAAGATCTAATTTAAAATCTTGCTTCAAATATATCGTATTATAATCGAAATCTTTTTGTGACTGCATAATAAAACTAAAGAAGTGATATCAGATCATGTTAAGATCTTGAAATCCTACTTAGGATTCTAAAATCTCAATAAAAATCTTGCTTCAAATATATCGTATTTTAATCGAAATCTTTTTTTGCTTGCATGATTGATATTGCTAAAATTAGTCATATATTATAAACAATATTTAAGTACACTTACCTATATTTTTGTCATTTATTAAGATATATGGTACTTATTACATGTAAAATCTATTGTGGAAAAAGGAGCTAAAATGCAAGCTAGAAGCAATGGGCTTGAAACTATCATTCAAAATGAAGAAAAATGGGCATAAAATAGATGTCACATCGTGGTCACATACATGCCACGACATGGTCACTGGTCTAGCCTAGCAGACCCGAGGGTGGGTGATAGGGATGACCCTCCATGGCCCATATTTTAAAGGGGCCCATAATTTTTATAGACTTTATTGATTATATGTTAAACAAGATCGATCTTAAAGATATCATTTATAATTTTGTATCTCAAAAAGCTAAAAGAAATATTTTTCTTTAAATATGTAGATTTTTGAATTGAAAATGTATATTTAGAAGCTAGTATAATTTTTTTTAGTTATTAAGTTATAATAAAAAAGTTAATGAAATTTGTTTATTTTATGGCCTTGTTTTCTCTTGTCCTGTGCACAAAATATGTTTAGAACGACCTTGTAGCCTAGAAGATTCCACATCAATCTACATGGAAAGCTAGGAGCTTACGTGAAGAAAAGGTCTCCGACAACGTTGCGAGTATTGTGCCACGTCATGATAGTTAATTTTTGGTAACTTTTAAAAACAACTTATATGTCAAATTTCGATGGTATGCTGAGAAAGTTGTTGTTACCTGCAACTATGTAACACCCCGAAGTAAGGTATGTATCGATAACCCTTACTTTTATTGAATTGTCAAAACTAATCCTTAATTGACAAAAAGGTGGCAAATGAGTACGCGGGCGTATGCGTGTGTACGCTCAACGTACTCATGTTCATATTATGGATGCGGAGGCCACCTAGTACGTTGGGCGTACTAGGCTCAGAGTGAAAACCCTAATTGTGAGGTGTGTCCCTATTTAAGGAACATAATGGCCTCATTTCCAACCACCATTTCCAGCCTTCAACTTCCCTTAAACCCTAAATTCCGTTCTTGTAGCTTGTGTGAGAATTTGAGGCTTCTTGAGTAATCTTGTAGGATTCTTTTGTGAAGAAGGATCTTTGAAGGAAGAAGAGTTGGTGTCCAAGCTTTTGGATATGAGATTCTCTATGGTTGGTGCATCATTCAGAGATATCAAGTTCAAAGCTTTCTCATTGTTTGATTAGTTCATGTTTTGGTCCATTTTTAGGGTTTTATGTCCCAATCTTGAAGCTTTATGAGTTTTGTGAACTCCAAAGCATAATACATGTCCAATTAGGTGCTTCTAGTTGTTTGGACTCATAAAAATGATATCTTGGACGTCAAGATCTCTCCATGCATGAGATTATGAGGACCCTTATGAGTAAAGGATGAGAGTTCGTGAGATTTAGACATGTCCAGTCATGCTAAGGCTTAAAGTCACCAACTTTATAGAGTAATGGACCTTATCTAGCCCAGATATGTAGTAGTAGCAATGGTCTTAACGGATTAAGACTAAAAGAGTGAAAACAGGAAACCTGGGGAGTACGCCATGCGTACTCCTAAATACGCGCAGCGTACCGTAGAGCCACCCCGATGCATGCTTGACTGACTGAACACGCAGCGTAGAGGGATGTACACGCAACGTACATGCTAGGTGTTGAATTTCGTTGACTTTTAGGGTTTTGGTCAAGTTGTGGTCTTTGGAGGCCATGGAGGGGTAAAATGGTCTTTTACCCTTCTGAGATTTAGTTGAGGAACTTAGCCTAACATATTTTGGGGGTTGTTAATATCAATTATTAATTAGATTAATATGTGATATTTGTTAGGCGGAGTCTAGACCGACAGTTCGGGTACGGGATATACTGCTTTACTTTACGAGGTAAGTCTTCTCACTATACTTACCTGAGTGGTAATTACTGTGCAACCGGAGGGTCTTATCTGTGTTATTGACTGGAGGGTCTTATGTGTTTATACTGAGATATGTGATATTATGCATTCTGTCTTTTTTTATTCATGTTGTATATTATTTTGTGCATTTATTTAGATAGGAACAGAGGGTCCAACCTGAGTTGTGAGACCAGAGGGTCCTCATTGAGATACATGACTAAAGGGCCCAACCTGACCCGTGAGATCAGAGGGTCTTCACCGAGATGCATGACTGGAGGGTCCTTATCAAGTTATAGCCATGGGAGGCTAATTATTGTGTGTGGTATTTTGGGGAACTCACTAAGCTTTGTCCTTACAGTGTTGAGTGAAATCTGTTTCAGGTACATCTCAGGATCGCGGGAAGGCGTCGGCATGATTGTACACACCATCTTTTTTATTTATGTTTTGAGGATTATAGGATATGCGACAAACAGTTTTTATGTGGTCATGTTTTGTAAAAATTATAGACTGAGTATGAGATGTTAAACTGTGTTTTTTGTGAAATTAAAAATGAAAAACTTATTTGAAAATTTAGAGTGTTACAGACTAAGGGTGACTAAAACCTTCCTAGAAACCCTAAGAATATCAGAATTTGATTTTAGATCAACGATTGAATAGATCTATACGAAGAATGTAATAAATCATTCCTTTTGCCTAGTTTAATAATGTTTAATCTAGTTTACTTCATTTTTTATTGTGTTTCTAACTTAGTTATGGACTAAATACCCCAACTTTCGTTTGACATAAAAGAACCATAATATTATTTGTTGATTTTGAGTTTTATGGCTTAATTTATGTTGGTTTTTACTTGTGTTTGACAGATCAACATCCTAAGATGTTAAAGTTCTAGTTTTAATCACTTATCCACAAGTTTTGTGTAGTAGATGATCACTCTTATTTCATGAACTTGATATCTAGTTATTTATGATCATTAAATTACTAGATATAGAGATAGAATAAATCCTAGGGTTAGGTGGTAATAGTTAGTAATGTTGATTGTGTTAGAGAGCATTAATTATCCATATTATGTGCGTGAATTGCTTGTCTTGATCATAGACATATAATCATTATATCTTGTCATTTATAGCCCAAATGTAACATCCTGTTCCGAATCGATTCTTAGTATGAGGATGTGGCCCGAGGATCGGTCATCATAAGGATTAGGACTTTTTAAAAGGTAAGATCTAGGCCCATTTAGGTGCGGGTGATGTATTAGAAGTGATTCGGGTGGTCGGTTCGTGTTTTGGAGTCTAGGGGTATTTTGGTAAAGTGGCAATTCGGGATTTTTTGTAAAATGGACTTTTGTTCGGAAGGTCTTAAGGAAGGTATGAGTTGATAGAAGTGTAGGGCTTCTCGTCACCTTTCTGTGGATATAAGGATCATCGGTGTTACGCCCCGATTCTCATGTATTGTTTAAATAAGATGTATTAGGTTAAGCTCTACTTGACGAATTGATTGGCCTAATTGTCGAGTAGCAGCGGGGTGGGATTGCGTGTTAAGTGACCTACTCAGCGAGTCCATATGGGGGCTCGGCGAGTAGGAGCTGGCAGATGAAACCCTAAATATTGGGGTATGTACCCCTATTTAAAGGGACCGTAGCCTCCCTTGGACCTCTTTACAGTTCTAAAGAGTCCTTGAGAGCCCTTATTCGTGTGTGTGTGCCTTGTGTATGTATTGAAGCTTGAAAAGAGTATTTTTGGAAGGAGAAGACTTGGAGGACAAGGAGATTGGAGCAATTAGAGTGTGGAAATCAACATTCATCTCAGATATCATCTTCTAGAGGTACCTAAACTGTCATTTTCCTTATAGACCTCCTCTATTTTCTTGGAATATCAAGTTGGTATGATGAGCTATGGGCTAGATCTGAAGTTGTAACTTCAGATCTGGACCCTCTTCGGATTCTAGAAGCATAAAGTTACAGTTTTGGTCGTGATTGAGGTCCCTCTTGGGTATGAAGCCCCATTAAGAGCTTAGGTTTGGCATTTGGAGAATTTAAAGCCATGCATGCACGTAGAGTTTACAACTTTACGTGATAAACATGCCCTAGAAGCTTGGATTTGTGATTTGGAGCCACTGCATGGCTCAAATAAAGTCTGTATGGAAAGAGGACTGAATAGACTCGACGAGTCGCAAGGTTGACTCGGCGAGTCACACGAAGATGGTCGTGGACTCGACGAGTTGGATGAACAACTCGGCGAGTCCGATGAAGATTACCATAAGACTCGACGAGTTGAAGAAAACCTCAGCGAGTCGGATGAGTTTTCCCTAGAATATGTATGCATGTGTATCCGTCGAGTTGCAAGAAGGGAACTCGACGGGTGGCCTTAAAGTTTGACCTGCTAGGTCAATACTCTAGTTACGAGAGAATTCTATGTTTGATGATCAGTGTGATAGATATGTTTGATGTTTGTATATGTAAGTATATGATAGTTATGCGCACATGGTTATTTGCTTGCTGGTTGGGTTGAGGCGGTCCTACTTCGTGCTAAAGGCCAACATACCCTATGAGCGGTCCGGGGAGACTGCAGACCCACGAGGCAGACCAGTCATGCCGAAGGCTTAGGATAGATTTTGATAGACTGTAGACCCAGTAGGGCGGTCCGGTCAGGCCGATGGCCAGTATGCATGTTGATTGATTGATTGTTAGTGATATTGCATTGTCAGTGTGGTGTTGGTATTTTGGGGGTAGCTCACTAAGCTCTCGCGCTTACTGTTTTAGTTTATTGTTTCAGGTACTTCAGGAGATCATGGCAAGGCGAAGGCGTGACCGTACTGCTCCTCATCCTTATGTTATGATTTTGGGACACTTTGATGGATATTGATTTGAAAACATTTTTGTAAACAATGCTATTTGATTTTTATTTATGATCAAAAAAGTTTAGATTTGGTGTAAAATATATGGATGTTACAATCGGAATCGGGCTTATAACGAAGAAGTTATGGCCTTCGGAATTTTCGTGGTTTTCAGGCTTAGTCGAGTACATGAGGTGTACACAAAGAGTATGTGGGGCGTGCTAGTGAAGAAGGAATTACGTTGGGCGTACCTTGGAGTACGTTGGGCATACTGACCAGGATGGTCGTGAATGTTCTTCGGAGTACGCTGGGTGTACGCCAATAAGATCAGTACCCTATTTTAGGGTCTTAGACCCTATTTAAGCTCCTTATCTCATAACCTAACCCTAATATCTTCGGCCTCCACCCCTCTAAACCCTAAAAATCATCATATATCATCCATGGTGGCATTTTGAGCTTACGGAGTCCATTTTTGGGGTGTTTAATCCATTTTCAAGAAGATGGAGTTAGATGTAAAGATGGAGATCAAGAAGAAGCATGTAGATCTGGCTTTTGTGACTCATTTTCAGCTTGATGAAGGTATAAAGCTCTAAACTTGACCATTGAATGCTTAGATCTATTATGTTGAGTTTTTGGATCTTTTTAGTCCCAAGAATTGAGCTTTATGGTTCCAAACCCGTTTTAGGCTTAGGGTTGCCACCCTTGGTGCTAACTAAGTCCATAAGGCGGGAAAGTTGCGATCGTGGAGGTCTTAATGGGTTCATACAAGAGTTATGGTCATTTTTCATGGAAGTAGATTGTTATACTTTGATTTTGGGTTAATGTGGGTCATATAAGTCACCAAGCCAGTGACTTTATGGATTAAGACGTTAGGTAGAGCTCAAATCTGTAATTTGGTCCCTTGGTTTGCAGCATTAAGCACTTAATGGATTTTTTGCATCAGCCATTTGTACGCTAGGCGTATAATGTAGTACGTTGTGCGTATAACCCTTTTGCCCAGTACGTTAAGCGTATAAAGATGGTATGCTCTCAGGAGGACTTGGGCCTTAGTGAACTTCGGACATTTGGGCCCAAATGGTTTTGGGCCTGGATTTGTAGATAATTAGGCCTGAACATATCTTTGGGCCAATAATAGAATAGTTGGGCCTATTAGGCCCCGTGGCTCAATATATAAATGGACTTCACATTATGGGCCTTGGTTTGGGCCAATTCTTAGACTAGGTTGTTGTGGGCCTTAGTGGGCCAATTGGACGTTGGATTATAGACTAAGGAAATTATTGGGCTTTAGGATAAGGCCCATTAGGAAGGTTTGGGCCCAATTTGGAAAGTTGGGCCATTGATGGTATTAGACATTATAGTTTCAGGATTTCGTTTTGGGTTTGGGCCTTAGTTTAGATCATACTGGGCCACGGGTAGAATGGTCATTTTACCCCATAAATGGTTTAAGGATTATGGTATGGGACCTAATTGCTAATTAGGTATATTGGTTGGTATTGACAACTTAGGAAGTGGACAGGGCAGCAACTAAGGATTTCATTCGGGAAGCTTCTACATTCGAGGTAAGTCTTCTCACCATACCAATGGGTCTAAGGCACCAAGGTCGGGCCATGTTATGGTAGTCCTTATACTTGTTGTGTAGAGGTGTGTGATGTATTTATGCAGTGATACGTGGTAGAGATAGCTTTTACAGCTAATGGTAGAGATAGCCTTTGTGGCTAATGGTAGAGATAGCCTTTACGACTAATGGTAGAGATAGCCTTTACGTCTAAAGGTATAGATAACCTTTATGGCTAATGGTAGAGATAGCCTTTGTGGCTAATGGTAGAGATAGCTTTTATAGCTAATGGTAGGGATAGCATTTATGGCTAATGGTAGAGATAACTTTTATAGCTATTATGATATGTGTTATATGGTAAAGGTAACTTTTATAGCTAATTTGATATGTATTATGTGGTAGAGGTAGCTTTTATAAGTAATATGATATGTGGATTATGTGTGGGGTATGCTCTGGGGAACTCACTAAGCTTCGTGCTTAAGGTTTACAGTTTTTTTTCCAGGTTTCATCGGTTGGAAAAGAAGGGCTCGGAAGGATTGCAGTACGCACACCTATGACTGCCGCAATGAATGATTTTTGGATGAACTCTGATAAATCTTTTACTTAATGATGATTTGAAATGTTCGAAATAAATGGTATCAATGTATTAGCTATATTAAAAATGAAATTTTTACCCTTGATTTTTTTTGGGTCGTTACACCAAATAACATTAAAATTAATTTAGTGTTCACTTGTTGCATGACCATTGTAATAATAGATCAGAGATTGATAAAACACTAGGAAATCGAACAAGATAACTAGTAACTTCATATTTTGGTAACCAAAGAAATAATTCGATGTATTATAAATCAACCATAGGATAAAGGTGATTTGAAGTTTAATTAGTAGCAGTTATTTTTGCATTAAAAGTTTTCGTTCCTTGAGTTTGACAACCCTACTTTACTATACTATTATGCAACTTGGTATACTGCCTATTTGTGTTTTAGCTGCTTCAATTAGTTAGGATCTATAAATATTAAAACTAGTGGTAAAAAACTAACACATCAAAGATCTTAAAGATCAAGATGAGAATCTTGACAACATGTGTATGATTATTGAACTAATATGTATGATTAAATCTCTAGTTCTTGGAAAGACTTCATAGTTTACACTTTCATACATTAAAGACCAAATTTTTAAAATGAGTTGGATCCAATCAATGCAATATCTTATGATCTTAGATTCGATCTTGATACAAAACCGATCATATTTCAATCCATATCGTTTTTAACATATAGAATCATAAGATTTTATGATTCTTCAATCAAGATTCCAATCTTAAAAACGATGAACATAATAGCATAAATTTCTTATGTATGTTGTTCCTCATGAAACCATCATATTCATACCCTTGGAGGATACTTTGATTCACCCCCTCTGTGGACTTGAAAATATAAATTATTTTATGTTGGTGTTTTCTATGTTCATGATGTTAGGGCTATGATTGAATCCAAAATCACAATTCTGATTGATAACCAAACGGTTTAGATTAACCTTGTTCCTTTAAAGATCATTTGCTTCACTTGGTGTGCGTGTGCGGACCAAATTCCATCTGATGTGGCTCTCTCTCACTAGGGTGTTCATATCCCTTCAACCTCATGTATTAGCTGCTCGATAGGTATTGATGAGATTGATCATATATTCGTGGGCTACTAGTTTGCTATTGATACTCTTGGGAAGATTTTGAATTGGTGTAATATTTCGATGCAATACTTTCCTCGGTAAACAATTTTGTCCCTTTTGCGGCTTGTTGGGGGAATTGTCCAAAGAAACAAAAAAATTTAATGGTGATCGTTTATGGTTTTCTATGGTGCATTTGGAAGGCCCAAAATTATAAAAAACTTCAATAAGATTTGCATCTCTCCCACGAAACTGATAGATAACAGTATAACCACGGTATTTTGTTAGGTTGAATATGGGGGGAGGGGGGAATGGGGTTTGTAGTTGGTTAGATTGGGTTTATTCTAGGGATGAGCATAGGCGGGTACCCGCCTCATTTGGCGAGAACTAGAACCGACGGTTCCTAGAAAGTTAGAACCAAAACCGGAACCGCTCTAGGCGGTTCTTAAATTTTTGGAACCAGTCCCGGAACCGGCAGTTTCAGTTCCAGGAGCGGGTAACCCACTTACATTAACTTTGTTACTTTTTGTTAATAAAACCGCAACTTAGTTCGATCCAATCTGAATTAATTCAGACCAAAGAGTGACAAAATCGGATCAATATATTCTAAACCATTCTAAGTAACACACACATAGTTATATGAAATACCAATATATATATATATATATATATATATATATATATATATATATATATATATATATATATATATATATATATATATATATATATATATATATATACCGGTTTCGGCGGGTAGCGGTTCCAAAAAAATGAGAATTGGAATCGGAACCGCTTAAGGCGGTTCCATAACTTTAGGAATCGGAACCGGAACCGCTTAAAGCAGTTCCAGTTCCACAACCAGTAGTTCTGAAGCGGGTATTCGGTTCCGATGCTCATCCCTAGTTTATTCCCCTTTCAAAATTATTTAGTCTGTATTGTTTCTTTTTTCCATTGCCTTATCGTTTGATAGACTTGATTTTTAATATAATTCCGTAGTTTCAAGAGGAAAAAAAAAAAGACCCATCATACGCAATATTTTAAGGAAATATAAGTTTGGAATTTAAAACCGAAGTAGAACAATTAATAAAGAACGAAAGGAAGTGGTCCTTTAAAAAATATCTTTCAATTAATTATTTTTGTACCTATTGTACTCATATAGTTTGTATCCTAAGATATGTTACAGTTTGATTTAGAATTTCGAAAAATATCAATGTTTTAACCACTTATTGATTGAAAGATTTGAATTATATTTTACTTATAATGAACCAACGAGTAATAAATTTAAAATTACAACTAAATTATTTGAAAAAAATGATATTTCACTTATTGATTGATTTAGAATTATTTCACTTATTGATCCCACCCTCCTCAATCTTCATCTTATCAACTTGAGATTTTTTTGGAACGTACAAAAATTATTTGAAAAAATGATCAGGAAGTTGAACCACAAAAGATTACAAAGGAAAATGAAAACAAATAACAACAAACTTAAGGTAGCAACGAAATTTAAAAACAATAAGAATAAAAATGTCAAACAAAAAAGTGTAGATCAACGAGATCATCAAGAGTGTAAGGTGTGGGCAACTAGATGTAACACCATTTTGGTACCATATCACATGCCGCATCATCAATGGTATTATAACACCAAGTGAGGAAATGGGCAACATGTTGTATGACACCAACTTTTTTTTTTTCCATTTTATAATTTATTTTTTATTTATTTCAATTTTTTTAAATTGATACAAATATTTTTTAAATATAAATAATAAATAAAACATAATGTTTAAAAATTATAAAAAAACATTTAAAAAATTTTAAAGATTAAAATTAACATAAAGACTAAATTACACATAATATCCAAAAAAAAAAAAAAAAAAAAAAAAATTATTAGTTATCGTTATTATTACCATAAAATATATAATCCGCCAAGTCCTCTCGAAGTTGTCTGTGTTTATTTGCATCCTGAATGTCAACAACGCGATGCAAATAATCTATTGTTCCTGGTTGAAACTGAACGTGTCTGGGCTCTGTATGGATATAATGTGCAATGTTTCTCCCTTTATCTTCTACTACCATGTTATGCATTATGATATATCTATACATGATATATCGTAGAGTTTCTAAATCCAATGGTCGTGCTGCATGTTCGATTATATGTCACTTCGCCTTCAGCACTCCAAAAGCACGTTCCACATCCTTACGTGCTCCTTCTTGTCTTCTCTTAAAAAAATTGTCTCGTTCTTCAACCGGGTGGCGGAATGCCTTCACGAATGTGGAATACTGAGGATATATTCCATCTGTAAGGTAATACTCATATTTGTATTTGTTTCCATTTACCGTGAAACGAGCATCCGGGGCTTTTCCATTCAAAAGATCGTCGAATATTGGCGACTAATCAAGAACATTAATGTCGTTGTTGGAACCTGCAACCCCAAAAAATGCATGCCAAATCCATAAATCTTGAGAAGCGACAACCTCTAACACCAACGAAGGTGATCCGTGATGACCAATTCCGTATTGCCTTTCCATGCTACCGGACAATTTTTCCATTTTCAGTGTGTGCAATCAATGCTTCCTATCATTCCGGGAAATCCATGGCGTTCTTCATGCGCCGTATACAATTCTTGCAAATCATGCAACGAAGGTTTCCATAAATACACGTCTCCAAAAGTTTCAACAACACCCCTTGACAATGTATACAAACTATCTCTTGCGATTCTCTCGGACATTTTCATATAGTCGTCCATGGTGTCGGGTGATTCCCCCATAGCCATCAAACGAATGGTCGCAACATATTTCTACAACGTTGTAAACCCTCGTCTACCTCTAGCATCATATCTTAATTGAAAAAATTTGTACCTAAACATAAATAAACTACAGTTTAAAAATATATTGCATATGTTGTAAAATTAAAGAAACATGTAGTACATTTTTATTTATTTTGTATAAAAGTATAGTAAAGAAGCGATACCGGCTTTCCAAGGCGTTGGCGATTCGTAAGAACACATCCCTACTAAAACAAAATCTTCTTTTGAAATCCTTCGCCTCGTATACACAATTATCCGCAAAGTAATCGCGATATAGATGTTCGTGTCCTTTCTCTCGATTTCCGTTTAACATCGCACGTCTTGTTAGTAGCGGGGCTAGGTCTGGTTGTAGCAGGTCGGTAGTGTAATAATGATACATCATCCTAAAGAAAATATCGTCATCTGAATCATCGGATGAGTTGAAAGGATTCATATTTTTTTTAAGATAATTGATAATATGTAGAGAGGAGAAGATAAAATGTGTGAATTTTTTTATAAAATGGTAGGTATTTATAGGGTATAAATGGTTTTTTTTAATAGTTATTTTTTTATAACCGTTGCAATTTAAACGTTATCAAACGTTTAAATTTACTCGTTGCATCATGTCGCCTTGGCCACGAGATCCACTCTCGACGAGCAATAATGAATGGGGGGGGGGGGGGGGGTGTTCCCCGTATCATAACGCCGTTGAGGGGTGCCACCTCACCCCCCGTTACTTTTCGTTGGACCCGTACCGGATGGTCTAAGAGAAATCTTGTAGATGATTTGTAAACTCCGACAAATACCGGTGAGGGGTATTATCTTCAAGACTTATCATTTATAAAATATAGTTTTAAATATATTTTATTTCGTTACTAATTAATTAATTTTATTAAATATTTCATAACATCTCATATTCTCATTTATAAAATATAGTTTTATGACAATAATATAATATTTATAATATTTTTATTTTATTTTTATAACTATAACATAATAATTTTTCTTATTTTATTTACATAAATAATGAATCAATATATTAATATTTATATATCCGGGAAAACTACAACAAAATCCCTACATATTGGTCTCATAATCGATTTAGTCATTATATATTTTTTTTATTCAATTAAGTCTCAAATACCGGTAATCGTATTCAATTTAACCCTTTGACCCGGTCAACAGATCATCCAACTTTCAAAAATTACATTTACACTTTTGGCCCAGATTTTAAATTTTTTTACAAATTTGGTCCAAAACTTACCCTTTTTGCCCAAATTTTAGAACTTTATTATGAATTCATCATAAATTTAGTTTTTTTTACAACTTTTTTTTTTCTTAAAATTTTGTTTCTAATATGTTTTTTCTTTTTAAACTCATATTTATACAAAAAAAAATATATTTTCACATAAAAATCTTATTTTTTCTATATAAAAACTTTTTTTTTAAGTTTTTTGTATGTAAAATATCTAGTTATAAAAATAGGTTTGGATTATTTGTGTGATATCTCTTAAAAAATCAATTAAGAAATTAAAAGTAAGCCTAAATTATAAAAAACAAGTTTGGATTATTTGTTCTTTAATCACATTTATATGAAAGTTTAAACTAGTTACATTATATATGAAAGTTTAAAACATATATAATATAATAATATTATATTTTATTCGTAAGAATTTTTTAAAGAAAAAAGTTAAAATCATAACTTTGATATATTTTTTATAACTTTTTAATAAATATATTATCTAAATAAAACATATCCATTCATGACACGTATCCGATCTAGCTGCCAATCAACCTCTTCTTACTTGGATTATTTATAATCTTGTATTTCCTATATTTTTTAATATCTGTTATACGAAATACCGGTTGCAATTTATTATCGATAAACATGTTTTTAGGGGAGTGAGAAATGAGCAAAAATACAATAGCAACATAAATATATAAAATATTATAACTATTAATAACACAATAAAATACTTCAACTAAAGTTCTAAAGAATTTACACATGAGTTTGGTTAGAAACAAATTTTTGAGAAAAAAGTTGTAAAAAAACTAAAGTTATGATGAATTCATAATAAAATTCTAAAATTTGGGCAAAAAGGGTAAATTTTGGAGCAAATTTGTAAAAAAAAATTATCATTTGGATCAAAAGTGTAAATTTTGAACCAAATTTGTAATAAATTTTGAAATTTGGTTAAAAAATGTAATTTTTGAAAGTTGAATGACCTGTTGACCGGATCAAAGGGTTAAATTGAATACGATTACCGGTATTTGGGACTTAATTGAATAAAAAAATATATATAATGACTAAATCGATTATGAGATCAATATATAGGGATTTTATTGCAGTTTTTCCTTTTATATATATATATATATATATATATATATATATATATATATATATATATATATATATATATATATATATATATATTTAATAATTGTTTTTTTTTAAATAGACTAATTAAATAAGAAAATTTTATAAAATATTTTAAAAATAGAAGGTCAAATTATTAAATTTATCAAAAAAGTTATTCAAATAAGCTTACATTTCTAGTAGTCTTTTATACAAATCATCAATATTAATGAATATAAAATCAATATTAATCGAATAATATTTCTTTTCAAAGTAGACAAGTATACAAGCTTATTAATTTTAGAGATGGAAGCTTCACACGTGTCCATCACAATCAAAGTAAGGGACACAAATCCCTACAAAGATCTCATTCGATTTCTTATATTGTCGAAAATGCCCCTAGTTCCGAAGGATACATGTTCGGTTGCACGTACTATAACTCTATAAGGCCCGCTTACCCCTATTTTTATCTATATATTTTTCCTTATATTTAATGCGTTATTTCCCGAAAAATATCATTTTTATTCACAAACAAATTTTTATAGTTTATGTTTCATCTTTATAAATTATAACAACGAGACTTTAGACAATATTTTTTTCTAGTATATGTATCCATGATCAAATCCTATTTTAAAAAATAAAATAAAAAATATTAAATACGACATTAAACCCTTTTGAGCTATCAAAGAAGCCCATTGATGAAAGCGTACGAGGGCGTTTTCGACAATAAGAAGCACCACCATGAAGTTGTTACAAATTTCTCCATAAAGGGATAGTTATTTTAAAAGCCGTATAAATGGTTCTTATATTATAATTGTTAGACAAACATGTAAATGGTGTTTTAAAATATGCAATTTGCATGTTATGCACACCCATCTACTACTCAACAAGCATGTTTCAGAAGCATACATTTGAAAATTGATAATCAGGTTTTATATAATGATAAAGCGATATTTTTCTTATCTCGTAGTTTTTTCATCATTACACAAAAATAACCGTCACTTAAATTCTAAATTTTTAATAAGTTGTTGGAAAAAAGTTATCATTTATAAAATTGTGTTATTGTTAACGAAAAGAATCATTTACTAATGTAACTATCTAAATGAAATCAATGTTTTAAAACCGTTTTTTAGTTGAATCGGTCTAGTCAACCGGTTCAACCTGGTTATCATAAATTTTGTGTATTTTTTATTTTTCTACATACATGTATATATAAAACAATAATTTGATATCAACAAACATAACTTTTTATCATAGTAAACTATATTATAAAATCATAAACATAACAGTTGATAAGCATCAATCATCGAACTTGAGAAGATCAACATCAAACTAGTGTCTAGTGTGCGTCAAAATCATTTCTGGAAGTGGTATATGTGACATCATTTATTTTCAGAACAAAAAAAAGAACTTTCTTCACGTTTTAAAATTTTATAATATTTTATTTCCGAAAAATCTCAGTATATTAAAACATTTGGAGTACAAATGATTGTTTCAAATTAATAAAAACCCTAAGAATGTCATAATCAATACAAATATATAAGTTACAACGTATAGACTTAGGTGTTTTTTTTTTGTTTTTCTAAAAAGCCACTTCAGACCACTTATTGTTGCGCCGTGCAGCACACGCGCAGCACTTGGCCTTTCGCATCTGTTTGTTTTCCTGAAAACTTCTGACTTAAAAATTGTTGCACGTGTGTTGCGTGGTGCAACACTAAACCAACTACTTCAAACATCTTCGCGTCTTACTTTAACTTACTGCAGCAGTCTGCAGACGTTAAAAAACAAACAGACTTTTTATTAAATGCTGCAGCCTTTTGTTCCACCTCTTCTGCTACAGAGGATTGCAGAGGTAGTCTGCAGACTTAAAATATTTTCGCTTCTAAAAAACAAACAACACCTTAATGGTGCAGACTGTCTCTTAATCACTCAACATCCTAATGAGTTCCAACAACATGAGTCTTGATAATACAAGCTGAGTGGCTCAGGTTCGGAAACCTAGTGAGATACATATGTATTCCAATTCTACAATATATATATATATATATATATATATATATATATATATATATATATATCAAACCCACCAAAACAACTATTACCAAACAATATATAGATATATCTCTAACTTGAATATCTATAAAACCTTAAACCCATACATACCCATCCCGATTGACCCTTACATATCCTAGTCCACGATTATCAGGGAGAATTATCTCACCTGATGAATCATTTAGAGAAATATTTTGACTACAGAGCTAGGGGCTTCCTTGGCTAGTGTAAATCATAGATGCACTCAAGCCACCAGAGTATTTGATGAATACGGTATCTCATTTCATCTACGTCTGTGGATTATGAGCCCACACTCGCAACGTAATTCACAAGACCGTCTAGAATGATCAAGTGTTATCATCTTACTTTGGGAGATGACCATCCATACCATTACAGTTGCTTGATCTAGACCCACTATTTCTGGTTATCCAAAGTGAATACTATATTGTACTGTGATACGTAATTCGTACCACCAACACCTAAAAGTGTCATGGAACATAACACTATTCTCTATTCCTATCTTACACACATTCTCATAGTGACACTACCCACTTTCGAAACTTAATTGAACTGAGCCTCCTTTACAAGTCTAAGTTTAGAAACTAGACTAGATTACAATTCATGTGATTAACACAAATTTTCCTGCCTATATATTACTTTTACAATACATTGTGTAACTCGCACTAAGCATCCTATGTAAGTCTTATCTCATTAATAGGAAAGACAATAAGGCTTGTAATTTAACTTCCAACACCAACTTTGTTTAGGCAACAAAATCCTAATTTAGTATATATATTTAAAACATAGCATTTATGTATTAATACATTTTTATCTTTCTCACTAATAATACTTCTAAAATTATTATCATGTAATAATATCATATATGCATCTTAACACATATAGAACCATATATGGTTCGTACATAGTACATCATCAATATACATCTAAAACATATTCCATGCAATAAACATATATTTCACATATAACCTTCCACTGATATTTAACACTTTAGTTGATACTTCTATTGAAATTGTGTTCATGAAATGGACTATACACTCACTTGTTAAAGTGGATGACTTGTGATTTAGGCAGAGCTCTGACCCATGCTTTTGCTTTTGCTTTTCCTTTGATATGACCTAAGTACGAATATCACAACGTGTCACACCCCGAAACCGGAACGACGGAAACGTTCGGGGGCGGAGGACGTCATATGTAGTATCACAACACATGCATCATATTAATCAAAGTAACAAAGAACCATTGTATTAATATTAAAGTGTTTACAAAATATGTGATTCACAAATGGTTGACTCTCAAAAGTAAATAACAAAACAAGACATGAAGCTACTATACTTCATCTTCTAAATCCTAGTGCGCATACCTGTCCACTAATTCCCTAAAAATACAAGTTATTTTGAAAGAATAGATCATCATTTAAGCTGATGAGTTCATAAGTATTTAAGTGATGAAAAGTAAGTTGTAAGTTCTTTAGAAAAGTTCGTATGTTCCTCCAGAAAATCCTATATTTTCTGATTGGGTGAATGATAAGTAAAATGACTCTATAATTCCTTTTATGAGTACTAAATGGATACAAGTTATATAAAATCCAGAGTAAACAAACAATCGATTGTGTGAATCTGCCCTAAGCCCACAACCAAACAAGGAACAGGAAGTAAGGCGGAAAGAACGCATCCCATTGTTTGTTAGATCTTCATTTTATATAACTCTGGCGTATTCATTTGGTACTTATGGAGTTAATTGTAATAGTTCTTTATATTTGATGAAAACATTCTTTAAGAAAATCATATATTTCCTTTAGTAAAAATGGTAACCACAATAGTTCCTTCTATAATCACTTAGTTTATACCAGCTATATATAATCTAATATCGAATGAACAGTTAAATGTGTGAATCTGCCCTAAGCCCACAACCAAACAAGGAACATGAAGTAAGTCGGAAAGCACACATCCAACTGCCTATAGAATATTAATTATATATAACCCTGATGTATAAACTAAGGTATTATAGAATTAACCAAAAAAAGTCCTTTAAGTTATACTGGTTTAATAATGCGTATCATACCTTTTACAGATAAGTTTCTAGTTTCTCTTACTTCATGTTCTATCCAAAAAGTATGTTTTTGTACTAGAAAATGGTATATTGAATTTGTATGCTATGACTTGACCCATACCTGATACTCCTTATGATTACTTGGTGTAAACTGGATATATATATATATATATATATATATATATATATATATATATATATATATATATATATATATATATCAATGTTGTAAAAAACGCTCGACGTTACCTAGTCGGTGGACTAGGGTCAAGGGATTAATCGGCTAGGCGGAGATTAATCGGGTACCATTAAATGCTAATTTATTGAATTTTAAAAAATTAAATTTGACTAATATCACATCAAAGTTCGTAAATACCAATAATATGATAACATAATAGGTTAATATGATCAATACAACACTAATCATGCCTCAAATAGTTTCCGTTGAGATAAAACTTCTTCAAAATGTTAAAATTTCATCGTTTTGTAATGTTTCACTCATTATGTATGCAGGGATTAATCGTTAGGCGCCTTCTAATTGGTCGAGTAGCGCCTAGGGATTAATCGGAGATTAATCGGGACCTAGTCGGGATTTTTACAACAGTGATATATATATATATATATATATATATATATATATATATATATATATATATATATATATATATATATATATATATATATATATATATATATATATATATATATATATAAGATCGAATAGATAGTAGACTGGGTGAATCTGCTCTAAGCCCACAACCAAACAAGGAACATGGAATGGAGTAGAAAGCACACATTCTACTGTCTGTCAGACCCGATTAATATATATCCCTGATTTATCTACCGAGGAATCATAAAGTTAGCATTATAGGCCCCCTTCTAACTGAATGTACTAAGACTCGACTGTTATGTCTGTCTTTTGTAATGATGTAAGTTTTCCCAAGTTTAAGACTATCTTTACTAGAAAATAGTTTGCATTACCTTTTATGTGAGAAGACCACTATATGAATGTAATAGGAAAATGAAAGTGTACAGTAATGTAGTATAAAGTAACTACTGAACACTAACTACCTTAAAAACAGTTTGTTAATTAAGTTTAAAATATGAGGTGGTTATAACCATATTGATTGATGAGTGTTTAACACGATAACCTGCTGGCGTCGAAATTGATGTGACATTTGTCACCCCTTGGCCTGCCGGCCAAACTGTAGCGAACAGTCAGGATGCGAGATTGTCATCGCGAAAGGGGACAACCTTAAGGACTAGGAAACACTTGAAATGAAGTGTAACAATCACATATGATTGTATGATAGGAGTTCACGACCACACAAGGAAGTGTTTACGACCAAGAAGTGTTCATGGCCAAGGATGCTTGAAGGGTTTACGGCCAAAGCTTAGCCTTAAGAAGGGTTTACGACCATGGATGAAGGGTTCACGGTCATATCATGATCCTATGAAGGGTTTACGATCGTAAACTCTTGAAGATAGTGCACAAGGTGGTCGTTTCGTGCGTGGAAATCAAGAGCTCCTAATGGACAACAAGTAGATGAAAGAGCTACTAACAATTCGGAAGCTTTTAGGGTGTTTACGGCCCAAGAACAAGTGTATGTTCTTGGTGAAAAAAGATGGTGATTTGAATATATAAACCAAAAGTTTTGAATTCATGGATGAAATCAAAGGGTTTCACTTGTATAAGAAGGATATCAAGTAACAAGGGATGAATCAATTACAATTTTGAAGAGAAAGAATAGTGTTCTTGATGATACTTGAGAGAGTTTTGAGAGTTCTTGACTTGAAGATGTGAGAAATAAAAGAAATAATGAAGGAACTTCATACATATGAAGAGGGGTTCACAGATAGGAGAGTGTTCACGGCCGAGAACAGGGTTTACGGCCGTGAACCTCATGTGTTGGGTTTTCTAGTTCGGGTGCAACCTTCTGATCTCGAGCTAATACTTCAAAACACTCAATCCTTAAGTTTACTAGAACTAAAACTCATTAAAATGACCCTTAATAAAGCTAAAAGGCAATAGAAACAAGTCTGACTTTTGATTAATTAGATTAACTTTACAAGATAGAAATTTACGGGTTGTCACACAACATTTTAGTCTTATATTATTATGACTAATGATAGTCTAGATTCTTCAGTATTCCCAATGAATACTGATCTATAGTTGATAAGGAGCAACCAAGTAAAATCATATTGGAGGTAGGGTTTGTTTGGTATACAAAGTATACTATTTGGAAATTCTACATTAAACACGTCACTAAATCCAGATTATACGTCAACTCATAAGTAGATCAATTAGTATAATGACCAAAATCACAGATAAAACTTATTTATAGATTCATAATAACGACTATGACTATAAATATAAGTGATACTTGAAATATGATAAGCCTAATTTAACTTACCAAGATTTCTGACAAAAGCCCTGATAGTATGCATGCATAACTTCGACCCAAACACTTTTATATATTCGACTACTCAGGGCTCCGCTAAAACTTTTAGAATCTAGAGGAAATCAAGCTAAATTTCTAGAGCAAAGCAAAGAGAAGTTGGAAAGGTGTGAGGAATGTAATACAGGCTAAGTTCTATTTATAGTATGTTTTTGACCTATTGGGATTTTATTCAAAAATAGTCCAATTGTAGTGATAAAATTAACGTAATTAACAGTGGAAACATTCTATAATTGAATAAAAAGAAAACCATTTAAACCCACCAAGGACCATTTTGCAAGAACTTAGAAAGATTAAAACAACCAGAAAGTTAAGTGTTACAACCTTTTAAGACTTTGATTCTCGTGGGAGATTATAAGTTGATGAAGTGTGGCATTAAGCTCTAAAATAAGAGCTCTCTAGAAGTATCCACCAAAGACAATATAGAACCACCAAAATATTCTAGTTTTCATTTGTATAAAGTTGTTCTTAAGCTTTAAGACTTATACCACATAAGTGCTTCAAGAGAAGCAACTTTATGAACCAAGAACATGCAAAAAGAAAGCAAGACATGAGAGGAAAAGACCCTTTCATATTCTCAGATCTTAGAGAGTAAAAGAGAAGAAGAATTATTTAAAAAACTAACCCTAAATGACTCCATACACTAGCTTAAATAATTATACAAAAGCAAGATGGGGCCATACCATCTAGTTGGTTAAAGCATGGCCTTAAAGGACAAGCATGCATGAGTAAAATAATCACAAAACACCACCTATTACAAGCCTCAAAAGTAAGATCTAGTAAAGAGGCAAGATAATTATGTTGTGTGATTTACTCTACATAGTAACTAAATAGTTACATATCAACTTGATGGTTACTCAAGGTTTTTCCAATTAAATACAAATGTTGATAATATTTATTAATAGTCAAATTATACTAATAAATAATAAATTAGTGGCAACTTACTATAAGATGTGACCCTATAGGATCATATATCATTAGCAATATCATTTTATAATGACTCTTGGGCATACAAGATCTTTCACATATCAAATCAAATTTGCAAGAATCTACGAATCAAAATCAAAGTATATTCCTTGGTTTCCTTGGAGGACAAAGGAGAGGATTTTTTTAGTATGGAAAATATCAATGTAAATGTTACACTGTTGCTAGGTTCCACACTTATAAAGACGATTTCTTTCGCAATCGGGATTCGTACTTTTACTGAATAGTGAGGTATTAGCTTGGAAGAGTATTAAGTAATACATCATAATATATAAAATTAGAGTGCATTGTAGTTGGTTAGACTGAAAAAGAAACTATATGACTAAAAGAGATTCATTAGTGACATCATAGTAATTTAGTCATTGATGGTACTTTTGATGGTTGTTTGTGATTGCAAATGTGAACTTGCTTTGTGTATGGATCCCAAGTCATGCAAGCTCACATAACATATACTCATTAAGTTCCATCATATTTGATAGTTGTTCGAATGTAAATACATCGTAGTCGATAGAATCATATCAAAAGAAAATCTTACTGATCTATTCGTTAAGTCAATATCACTGACCAAGTCTTATAGTAAGATTTAGTCATTAAGCATTTGATTTGAAAATGATTTGAGATTAGTCATTAAATTATCATTATGTTCTCCTTTTGCATGTTTAGAATCCACTTCCCAAGTATTAAGTTACTTAAAACATCCACAATCAGTCATATTATTGGGAGTGAGTAGTGCTTTAAGACTGTCATAGAGTTTTAGTAGATTATCCATGGTGATTAGACATAGCATAGAGATTGCAACTAACACTCATGAGTGCTTAAATGGAGATTTTATGTACTGGAAAATCAGCCCTTAGATATTACTTCATGGATTCAACCACGAGTAATTCTAAGATGATAACATCTTATATTTTTCAAGTTGAGATGCATAAGTTATAATTTATAATTATATTATGCATTGGGCCCTTTGGTGATTTGATGTTGACATCATAATGTTGGGCTCAACCTGAACCAGATTGATGTGTTCAATTTGGTGAGTCTAATAAGGTCATCATAAATCGAAAAACATAAACATAATCTTATACCATGAAATTGATTCATATCCATGTCTCATTTCCATTAGATATCTTGTAAAACAAAGAAATAGTTGATCACTTATCTAAGGGTTGTCTGTATGAATATGATTCAGAGTTCGGAAGTTGCTAAGGAAGCACGCTTTGCTGATTAAGTGGGAGCCTTGTGATCAACTGTAGTTGATGACTTTTCCAAGTGGGAGACTGTTAGATTGGTAGACAATGTCATACCTAAATTAGCGAGATTGTCTATTAATAACAGGGTGCTTTTTGGGTTTCTCTTAATGAACCAACTAGTATTTTAATGTTATAAGAGAGATACAAATATTTTATTAATTATTCATGTGGTGATTAAATAATTAGAAACTAGTTTTGAATTAATTATAATTAATCTGGAGTTAATTTGTGCTAAATAAAAGGTGTAGGGACTGAATGTTAATTGTTCAATAGTTGAATAACTGGAACATTATGGATCCATAAGAGGGTGAACAAAATTCTAAGGGATAAACCCTTGCATTTCCGTCCAAGGGTGTTGATAAAGAAAAGGGTTTAAATTTGAATTTGATATAATTATTTAATTATTCAAATATGTATTTTCCAAGTAACTGGAGACTATAAATACTCCCTCCCGCACACTCCTAGAATTCATCCTAATCTAATGGTCTTAGAGTTTTTCTTCTCTTCTTAACTCCTTAGTCAATATCTATTGTTCCAAGGGTTATTTTCTAACATCAAATAGTTTGTTATTGTTGGGTGTGAACCATTAGAAGTTACTCTTCCTTGGTTTGTTGAATTCGATCTATATCAAAGGTCTACAAGCAAAATGGTTTTGCTGGAGGTTAGTAAATTAACATCCTTCTTATAGTTGTTCATATCAATTAAGTTAAGATCCTTGTAGGTTTTAGAATCTTCTTGCCTTAGATTGAAGTTGTTTGTTTCCGCTGTCATGTAATTGATCTAGGAAGTATATAAAAACCTTACACCTCCTATATGCCAAATTTGCAAACATGTGAAGCCTTCACCCCTACATAAATTCAACAGGTGAGGTATAACAGTTGCATCTCTAACCTCAACAAGAATTGTCGATGCAATATTCGTTAATGTCCTAGTTTTACTATTGCCACCTATTGGCTCTTGCATTTGAACTTCCCCTCTAACCTCCTGTTTTTGTCACCATGAACACCTCGCACCACTGCCTCCTTCCTTTGAAATCGAGCCACAGATGCAAACATGTCGTAATTTCCAAACCACATTTTACATCAACATTTCTTCAAGTCTCTATCATCAGAGACATTAATAAATCTTACAAACCTAAATCTTCTACCCATTTGTGATCGCTTGTTTGCCACATACATGTCTACAACTTTGCCCAATTTGGAACATTGATACCAAAGTTCTCTTGGTTGGATGTCTTGAGAGAGATTAGTAACATAGAAAGAAACAAACAATCTTTTACACCGCTTCACGTACCCCTCTATTATGTGTTTCATTTTGATTCATAGAACCCCCTCTACCATCCCTTTTCCTATTATGATACTCATCACGATGCTGCCAAAGTTTGTTCTACTCTCCATTATCACGTTGCACCATCACTATAACATTAAGGCCACAAAAGTAATGAATTAAAAAGATCCACAACACCTAATTTCCAACCCCCACCCCCAATCGGAGATGAATGAATACCACCAATTGACATGAAGAATTGACAATGGATATATCCAAGTCAACACTCAACACATAAAGTTAGCATCGTCGCCTAGGGTTTATTGCTCTCTTAGTTTATCTTTCTGGTACATATTATTGACATTTGTTTTCCTTATTTTGATTGTTCATGTATAAATTACTTACAACCCCTAATTTCCCCAAATAAACCTTAACTCATCTCTTCAAAAAAGTGTTTCACTTGCATTCTTATTGATACTTTCAATGTGACTATAAAATGATATTTAAAATTTTACACGAAAATGAAGATAGATGAAAATAATATGGATAACATATAGCCATGAAGGTTGACAGATTATGTCAATGTCTACTGTCATGGTGGACAAAAAATATCGATCAAATTGGCTACAGCCGATCATAATTCTATAAAATCACTATAAAACTTTTAATATACGGTACATAAAATTTAATGATCATATTGAAAAAAATAATCAGTTGGCCAATCTCAACTTCCAACTCCATTTTATATTTACCCCCACTATATTACGAAACTTATTTTAAAGAATTTGATTAATATTATTTTTAATTTCAAATGCTTTGTATTACAAAAACATGTATGACGGATTCATAGCTAAAGGTTGAGATGAACATGAAACAAAGCAAGGAAGAATGAATTACTGAGGGTAACACAGAAAATAAAATACAAAAGAGATAAACATGTCAAAGACGAGTCTTATTTCGGCTTTGGGATTATGATTATAACCTTTCTGTAACATTTTTATTGTTGTTAACTTTACGCTAAACACTCGAAATTCATAAATAATTCAACCGCACTAATCGAACATTAGATGTACTATAAACAACGTAACTAGAAATTAGGCATAATTTACAAAGAAAATAAAAATAAAAAATGTGGCATTTAATGATTAAGATGCAAGATATGATATGATAGCGAGTGAAATGAATTACAGAGAATGACAGCCAAAGAGATCACCAAACATGGGCCATTAAATTTATTGGTTGTCAAATAAAACATCACTTCGTTTTCTTTTGGACTACACCCATGTGAGGCAATCAAACCCTATTCTCATAAACACACCTACAAGCTTATTTGGTATCTTGGAGTTTTTAGCTTCTAGTGTTTGATAAAATATTCGGTTTTAAATTAAAAAAAAAAAAAAAAAAACTTTTTTTTTGCCACTATAAGTTTTTAGTATTTAGTTTTTTTTAAAAAATCAAATCTAAAAGTTATCTCATAGCATTTAATAAAGCTACCAACTACTAATTACTTACTACCTGTTATCCGCTACTAACTAGTTTTATCCAACATGCTCATAAATACATATACAGGTCTACCACCTCGATTTGTGCAAAAGAATATCAGGTTATCAAAATATAAAAAAAAATATTGTTATATATAACTAATATTAAAAAAAAACGTTTTTATAAGTATGAAGTTAAAAATATACTGTTATAATGTTTATATTGAAATATGATTTCAATTACCTTTATTGTAAGAAGATCAAATAAATGTTATTATATATACTAAACTCAACTTATTAGAAAAAATATATATTTGTTTATTTATTCAATTTCTTCGATTATATATATATATATATATATATATATATATATATATATATATATATATATATATATATATATATATATATATATATATATATATATATGTATGTGTGTGTGCGCGCAGGAGCGTAGCTAAGGTATGTCCTAGGACCTACTTCTTTTTTTTTTTTTTTTTTTTTTTTTTTTAAATTACAACACATATATATATAGAAAATATGAAGGACCTATCTTATTTTGGCTAAAAGAGCTATCTATTTTTGCTAAAAAAAACTATTTATTTCAGTTTTATTTAGATAAGGAACCATGTTGTTTTTAGTTCTAAATTCGACACTGTATGTGTGTGTATTTGTATATCAAATACCAACTATTGCTTTCATGTTAACATGATTATTAGTTTTATGTATTTATAATTTAATAGAATTTTCAATTTATTGTTAATGTTGATTTATTTTAAATGCAAGTTTTTAAACATTTTATATAAAAAACGTTTTTTAACCTTTCAAATTACAAATAATATATTTTATGATTTGTATACATATGCAAATTTCTTTAAAAACATTCCGACAAACATTTCTTTTCTATTGTTAAAATCTTATATATGTTCGTATGAATTTAGTAATGTTGTAAAAATCGTTCGACGGTCAACAGATGCTAAGGGATTAATCGGTATTGACGGTGATTAATCGAGACTACAGATTATTAATAAAATATTAAAACTAATCAAAGATTAATATATTTTAAGAAAAAAAGTACTTCAAAATTAGAAAATAAGAAAAATTGAAATTACAAAAATACGAATATTTTAGTATAATACTTGAAATTTTGAAAATTTCAAAAATTTGGAGTATTATAAGTTGATTTTTTTTATTTTAGTTTTGATGACTTTTATTCACCGATTAATCCCGCCAATACTGATTAATCCATAATTTCCGTCAAACACCCATAATCCTAGTCGGTTGAAAAACGTCAAACGATTAATCCCGATTTCTACAACCTTGGAATTTAGAATACCATATAACTTATTTTATTATTATGTATAAACACTATTTCTTAACATATGACATAATTTAGTAAAGTATAATTGCCCGAAAAATATTTCGGATGCTAGAAAAATAAAAATATATAATTTTTTTATTGTCGATGATTATCATAATATAATTAAAAATCAAAACTATAATGAAGTTCTATCTCTACACAAAAACTATTAATGTGCTTATAAAATTATGATAAATAACAAATATGTTTGATACAACAAAAATATACAACCATCTTGCATCAAGAAATTCTAACAAATTAGTTGAAAATATATGACAATCATAAACTTTTTCGTAAAATTAAAAAAGAAAGGATGTAAAGAATAAAAAATACAAGATTATATCTAGATATTAGTATGGAAGGTTACACATACAAATAAACAGTTACATGTATAATATGTTTAGTTATTTGTACTATTTTTTGTTTTATAATTCCCTACCTTCTTTTCCATTTTCATAGACTCTAGATAAAACAACAAAAATAGAAAAAATAACTATAAATAAACTATTATGAAAATAAAGTTCTTATATGGGAAAATTTTATCTATTAATTGATGAATTAATTAGCATAGGTTGAAAAGTTGTAAAAGTTCTGTAGTAAAATATTTTAACTAATCAATCCATTAAATATCATAAGGTGTAAAGTTTTGAAAGTTACAAATTAATTTTTTAAATAAGACAAGCAAATTTTTTGAGAAATAAAGACGTATTCCTAACCAATCATGTTCCGATGTTAACAATAATTAGTCTAAAATTCAAAATAACTGGAAAATTTGAATTTTTAGATATTATTTTCATCAACTTTATACAAAAAGTAGATAAGTAAACAAAATAAAACAAAATGAATTATGACCGGATATTTATATCAATGTCAATGGTGGATTATACATTATATAATTTAAATTAGTTATCAACATACAACGAATGAGACGACAAACGGACAAACAATTTGCGTTGCTAAACATTTTGTATGGTAAAATCAATTCTTTTTAAAACTACATTTATAGATCTATGGGATAAAACAAAATAAAAAAATTGGAAAGTTATTATTTTTTTAATATTACATGTAGCATTTTAACATAATATTACTTGTATGTTTATGTACGTTTATTAATCTACAAAAATATGTCATAATTTTGGTTGGAATATTTTTCTGTAACACCGATTTTTTTGGAAACTAAAAGTGACGAAATATAATATATTATTTATTTGGAATTTTGTTACATTTTTTTTTATCAGCAAAGTAAACGGTTATGGTTGTGTTCTCACTCGTATGTTATGTACGTATATTATTCTACTAGAATATTATGTTATAATTTTGGTTGGAATATTTGTCCGTAATACTGATTTTTTTGGAAATTAAATGTGACGAAAATTAATATATTACTTTTGGGGAATTTTTTTTTTTTTTTTTTCATCTTTTGATTGTTTTTTATTTTTTAATCTTCAAAATAAATGGTCATGATTGCATTCTCTTAACTCTTAAAATATATATATATATATATATATATATATATATATATATATATATATATATATATATATATATATATTTACTATTTATAAAAGAAATCTAACTATTTCTATAAATAGATTGAATATAATAATATTATTTTTTTAAGATGTCCAAACTATTAAGCTTGAAGTACAACCCATTTATAATATAATAATATTAAAACTTTAACCCTATCATTTATCTCGTAAAAATATCGTATCAAATTAATAGAAGAATTCATTTGCAAATTGAACCTGTCAATCTCAACACTTCAGCTATTTGAAGCGGTCAATGTCAACAATTTATAGAGGATCTCTTCTCTCACATTGGTAACAAGCCATCTCATAATATCTATCTTCGTAATCCCTTCAAAGTAAGAAATATACGCACACTCTCTCGAAGAACCCTAATCAGTAACCAAGACAATATAATCACCACCACCACAGCCGCTCTGCCTCCTTCCGCCTTCAACCAACCACTATCACGACTACCGCCCTTCCTCTCACCCACGACATGAACTTTCTTTTGGAACATAACATTTTTCTTTAAGAAAATATCGTTGAAATAAGCTATTTGTCCCCGCCGCTGTGCGCGGGTAACGACTAGTATATATATATATATATATATATATATATATATATATATATATATATATATATATATATATATATATATATATATATATATAAGAGAGAGAGAGAGAGTGATGATGATGATGATTCAAATAAAAAGAACGATTACTGTGATAACTCAAACTAAAAAAATTGTATAAGTATATATAATTTGACTATATTATTAAAATAATATAATGAGTGATTAAGTAGTAGTAAATAGAGAAATTATGGAATTTTAATTTCAAAACCCATCACTTTGATTAGAGTCATAAATTTGGACTTTTGGGTTAACTAGAAAGGTTACAAACTTGGGCATTATAAAAGGCATGGGAAATGAAGTGTAATGCCCACAAAAAAGTGCAAGGAAGGTTTGGGAAACAAAAAAGAATTCGGGGTTTGAAGTTCATAAAGGTTTTCAGAGCTATTTTAGAAATTAAGGTATGTCTATTCGATTTGAGTTTGATTAAGTTGTTTGAGTAGGTTTATAGGATTTGAGTATGTATTTTGGTTCAATCCTATGTCTCTTTTCGGCCAAGGAATACTCGAATTTGGTGAAAAACAAATGTTACGTTTTGGTAAAAGAAATGGTAAATTTAAACTTGCTTTATAATAAGTTATTCAAAATTTCGTATATGAATATGTTAGTATGAAATGGAGATGATTAACGGTGATTTTATAAATTTTATTTGACACAGTTTTTAAGTTTTTCTGTGATAAAATGGTCGAAAACGTTTTTATTGTTCGGGTAAAGAAGAAAAGAATCTGGATCTTTTGTTGAAACAGTTACCTTGATGTTTCAAATGATAAAATTGATATTTACATAAATAGTCCCACTATTATTGATAAGTTGACAATTTTAGTTTTCACAAATAGATAACAAATGTGTTACTTGTATCATAACAAAAGATATAAAAATAACCCCTCCAGTTTTTATAATTTGACAATTTTTACCATCACATAAATGGTTGTTATTTTAAATTTGCTACTTTATATTGATATTAATATTACTTGTTGTTATTATTCAAACAAAGTCTTTGTTTTAAGGTTTAGTTATTTTGACATTTGAGTATTAAATCTTTTATGGATAAAACCTCATTAAATTGGAATGACGACATGAAAAGAAAATGAAAAAAAAGATAATAATATTTTTATTAAAGTTGTTACGCACATTCTAATTAATATGATGAAATAATTATTGGTTGGCCGAAGGAGACATATGTGTGATGGAACTAAAACAAACACATAAGATGTTTATAGGATTAAGCCTTAGAAAATAAATGTTGGTTAAACGTAGGGTGCATGTCTGCAGGTAGCATGACAACATCCGGTTAAGACTAACGCCATCAAGGTGAGTTTTTCGTGTTCTGTGGTTGCTCGCACATAAATGTTTGTCATGTGTTTATTATGTGGTTTTTATTTATTTATTTATGATATGTTTTATGATAAGTATGGTTGTGTGCAAATGTTATTTTGGAATTGTTGTCTACTGTGTGTGTGTGTGTGTGTTTTTGGGACTTGTTTAGTGGAAACAGGTGGGGTGTTTAATCGCCGTGAGCATGACGGATGTGTGTGATCGGTGGAGATGGGAATTGAGATTTATACTCATTTCCTTGGATATTTAAAATACTTGAGTACAATGGATGATAAGTTGTCTCAAGGAGAAGGGAAATGAATCTTTGGTTCTTTCTCTGGATAATTAATCGTTCCCCTAAATTATGTCATCAGGTGATATGTTTGTTGTATGATTTATTGAACATATATGATAAAACTATTTGTTTTTTTTAAGTGATAAACATGTATGTGCAACACGAACTCACTAGGCCCTAGGCTTACCCATTTAGAAACTTTAAATGTGCGCAACCCAGGGAACTATTTAACAAGTGGCAGCAAGAAGGCTAAGGAGAATGATTGATCAACAAGGCGATGAAGGATTTCCGCAAAGACGTAACACCCGAAGCTCTTCGGTTGAAGAAATTATATTATTTTATTTTGCTTCCGATGTAGTTTAGTCTATAAGTAAATTCATAATTGATCTTAGGAGATGTTGGAACGACAATTTGTCATTTAATCGATATTTGAAAATTGGGGTGTTACAATTACTATGAAAACATTACTTTTATGTTAATTTCAGCAATGAATAATGAATAATGAATAATCACACTTTAAAATTAAACATTCTATTAAATATATGAAGAATCAAACGTTAATATCATATTAAAATTACTTTAATAATATACATATACAACATTAATTACAGAATAATAAATAAACATAGTGTTTTTACGTTTATATTATTTAATGTTTTTATTTGAATATATATATATATATATATATATATATATATATATATATATATATGTGTGTGTGTGTGTGTGTGTGTGTGTGAGCTTTTGGACCGACCGATTTTATGGAAATTGGTGATCACTGGACCGAACCGGTTGAGACTTACCAGGTCCATGTCCAGGTCCGGTTCTCAGTTGTTAGACATATAACTGAGCATTTGGGCCGGACCAATTCTTGGACCGAACATGTTTTGCAATAATTGTTGGACCTTGTACCAGATGTGTTAGAGAGTTAGTAGGTCTAGATCTGATCCGGTCTGAATATCCAAATGTTCATCCTTATATGTTACTATACTTTCTAGTCCATCATATTGTTTTATGTGTGTTGTAGGTATGACATTAATTCTAAGCATCTTTCAAGGGTTTGTGGAAGTATTATTTTTATTTATGTTTATAATTCATCCACTTATGAACAATGCATTTTGATTTTTATATCCTTCTTTTTAATTGAAGAGAAAAATTCAGGATATGGGTATAAAAATCAAACATATTTACTTAAATTGGATTTATTAATAATAATAATAAAACAAAATAGCATCTTTTTTTTCGAACGGCAAGCTGGTATAAAAATAAAAGCTAGCCAGAGGCTAGAAGGTACAAAGTTTAGCAAGGAAAAAAGATAGGAAAATACAAGAAAAGGAAACAGAAAATGCAACTAAATAGCAGGAGCTAACTACATATTAGCATAACATTCCCGAATAGGGTCGCAACACCAATCAAGCCACCTAAGGGATACGCCCTTTCTATTCCTCGCATTAATCCAGAACGCGGACATAGATTGTACCTCATAAGCTAGCACCGAGAGAGATTTAGCACCTGAGGAGTGAGCCTTCAAGTTCCGGAAGTTCCAAATTACCCATAGGAATACTAACATGATACCTTCGTGAATGATTTCCAGTCTCTTGTGACCGTTCAGTATGCTCTTGCAGTTAAGGAGATCTTTAATCGCTTGGACATTTGCATCCATCAATCGCCACCATCCAACTATTCTTTTCCAAAGGTCCTTTGCTGTCCCACATTCTATAAACAAATGATTTTCAGTTTCTGGAGCCACACCACAGATTTTGCAAAGGTTGGATTGCGTGATGCCAATTTTTGATAAGTTTATCATTGTTGGGAGTCTCCCATGGCTAATTCTCCAAGCTAGGATATTCAATTTCTCAGGGACTAATGGGTTCCACTGCCACTTCTCATCAGAACAAGGAAGGATGGTTGAGTCGATATAGTTCCTCAAAGATGAAACCGAATATGTCCCAGATGGATCCAATTCCCAGCTCCACTTCAATGCTCCTGGAATGTTATCGTTGTGAACCAGTTGGAAGTGACTTACAAATGAGATATCATCTTTTTCGAGCGTTTTGGGAAGGCTAGCAATTACTCCCCAGCACCCACTTTTCCTTCGGGCTACCGAGGGCCGGTTGAAACCACCTTTCGCTCCAAAAATTGACTTTATTACTTTGGCCCATATGCTGTTCGGGTTTGATTTGAACCGCCACCACCACTTTCCCAGCAATGCAAAGTTTTGAGCTTTCAGGCTACCAATACCAAGTCCGCCCTTTTCTTTAGAAGCACATGTTTTGTCCCATGCAACCCATGAAATCTTTCTTTTATCCAAACCACCCCCCCAAAAGAACCTCATTCTGATCTTCTCAAGCAATTTGATCACTTTAATTGGAGCTTTAAACATAGAGAAATAGAAAAATCCCAGACTGCCCAAGACCGCCTTACACAGTGTTAAGCGACCCCCGAAAACAAAATAGCATCTGATTTTAGCGTATCCTAATTCTTATGAATTATGGATTGAAAGCCAATTAGGCTCCATAATGAAGAGTCTCTAGTTATTAATGGGTGCACAAAATAAACCGTTTTTTTTAACTTGTGTAAAAAACCGAATCGATTCAACTAAAAATGAATAGTCCGCTTAGAAATAAGTTTTCTTTGTTTTTTTTTTTTTGTTTTTTTTTTTTTTTTTTTTTGTAATTTATAACCGTTTTTTTCTTGGATTTTTCTGAAAAAACAAACCCAACCTGATTTTTTACCGAAAAAAAACCAAAATTTTAACGTAATTTCATTTAAAAAAAAAACTGAAACAATATATTATAATCAAAAATTCGAAATCGGTTTAAAATATCATTTCTTTTCAGAACGGATTATAAAAACCGAAACCATTATTTGTGCACCTCTAGGTGCAACCTTTCAAGCTCGTATTTTAAATGATGATGACCTCATTTCACGAAGACATTGTTTGAGATAACTAGGCCCTTTTCTTTGAAGCCCAAGTTTGATAAACATAAGACACGTAATACTTTCGAATGTATGTATATGTTCGACCGAGTCCAAGTAACGACGTAATGTGGGTTGCCTCTCTGGTGAGAATCAAAACATTAAAATTTGTAAGATAACTTTGGGGTTTCTGTGCCATACATCATAATCTACAAATCCATAATACGTGTTCATTTTGTCAAAAAATATATTAAATTTTTTATCTGATAAATATAAAGATCTTATTTACATCCTGCTTCAATGGATATGAAAATTAAAAGAAACTTGTAAACCAATATCTATATTTTTATTATCTTATAGTGGTTGAAAACTGATCAGGAGATATAGCAAGTGTGGGCGTTTGGCATACTTGAGGTAGCGACTGGTGATCTAGAGATGAAATAGTACTTAAAAAAGCAACGAATCGAATGATAAATTATATGTCAATGAATATAAGAGAAACAAGGAATATCATTATCTTTTTTATTGCTATAATTATGAAGAAAACCTTTGTATCAATAGTTAACAAAAATGACTATTATACTCATAAACAAACTGATAAGAAGTAGTTCTTGGAGTAATTTCGCCATTGTCACTTAGTAGAAAGCCGAAGACAAAATCGTGACATGTATAATGCAAAATGTTGTGTGCAATTTAGAAAATAGAAAATTGATAAAAGAGCCCATTGTTAGTGAACATTGATGCCTTCTTTTTGGCCCATTCCATGTGTAGCCACAACAATTTGTATAGTGATAATTTGCATCTTACGTATTTGTTTATGCAGATAATATAAAAAAACAATGACCATTAACAATATAAAGTTTTAAATCAACAATCGTATATGTTATTATACTATGGTTCCAGCATTGTGCCGACTTCCCCTTCTTATCTATTATCGTAAAAAAAATGTGATTTTATGACTCTATAGAATCGGTCAAATGATAGTTTTGACGTTGTATACATTGTTTTCTTTTATTTAATGGATTTTAACGTTTTTATGTTCAATAAACTAAAGTCGTGTCCAGTTCAAGGACCTTCCTTTTTATTGAAAGATAGGCATTATATTATGTAGGGGTTCAATGTTTCTTAAATATGCTTTAATGGGTATTTGATTATTTTTAAATTTTGTAACAGGTGAATTCATTACCTTTCTTTTTCTAATTTTTGTAATACAAAATATGACTTGTCCAATCATCAATAATATAACAATAACTTATTAATTATATTATTTTGATTAGTTTTTTAATCCATTTAACCTACAACAATTACTAGTTATAATGAAAAGAAAGCGAGGAACAACAGGATGGAGTTTTTAACTAGAAGCTAATAGTTATTACATTTATTTACCAAATTCTTGTACTTTATAATATATTTACTAAAATGTGGTAGTTTAGAATTTATTTTGTAAATGGTTATTTTGTTGGTAGTGGAGCCTACATTTTAGATGTTGTTTGTTTTTTGAAAAAAAACCTCTTCAGACATCTTATTGCTGCGCGGAGCAGCATACGCGCAATATTTTTCATCTCGCAGTTGTTTGTTTTTCAGAAGTTTTCAAATTAAAAAACCTATGTGCGTATTCTTCTTAACGCATCACTTGTTTTGCCTCTTCCTATCTCTTCTTTTTTTTTTCTTGCAAAAATATTGATTATATATTGGTGAAATTTTTTTTTTTTTTTTCGTTTTTTTTTTGTTTATTCTTGTTGAAAAATAAAATTATAATAGATAATAATAATTTGTTGATGAAATATCATTATTGTATGTTAAAATATCTTTATTTTTTGTTAAAATATCATTATTTTTTACTGAAATATCATAAATTATTGCCGAAATGTCATAAATTATTAAATTTTCGGTATTAAAAACCTATTTTCGGATTATAAAATTAGTTTATTTTAATTTTTTAATATCTGCAGCAGCATGTAGATGTTAAAAAAAAAAAAAAAACACGTTTCCTATTACAGTCTGCAACCGTTTGGTCCACTTCTTCCACCGCAGAGGGTTGCAGAGATGATCCGCAGAGTTTATGGATTTTTGCTTCAAAAAAACAAACACCTTACACTAGACCGGAAAAAGAAACCATGTTGCTGCCATGGCCGGCTTGGCTGATTCCTTTCTGACGTAAGCCAACAGTGGCAGCCCTAGATATGTGGGTTGTGCGGTCGCATGAGGCTTTTGATTTTTAAATGCCTCTAAATTTATGGATAAAACTATAGTTACATTGTTGTTGATATTTTCATAAAATATATTTTTATGTATTATCATAAAAAAATTATCCCGATTAGGAATATACATAATGTATAGTTTGGTTGCAAATTTTAAATCTAATTAATTATAAAGTAAAACCAACCAAAATTTAAATTTAAAAAAAAAATCAAAAATCTTATCATGAATTCTAAACTTTATCTACGGAAAGTATGTAATCCAAAAAAAAAATACAAATCCATTTCTAATACATATTCTAGGGTATGTCTATTTTTCATAAGCCCAGTAAAATTTAAAGAACAAATCAAACCCTAACAAACATCACCTTACACTAGATCGGAAAAAGAAACCATGTTCCTGCCATGGCCGGCTTGGCCAATTCCTCTCTGACGTAAGCTAGCGGTGGCAGCCCTAGATAAGCGGATTGTGCAGTCGCACGACGCTTTTGATTTTTATATGCCTCCAAACTTATGGATAAAACTATAGTTACAGTGTTGATATTTTCATAAAATACATTTTTATGTATTATCATAAAAAAATATCACGATTAGGAATATACATAATGTATAATTTGGTTGCAAATTTTAAGTCTAATTAATTATAAAGTAAAACGAACCAAATTTTAAATTAAAGAAAAAATGTCAAAAATCTTATCATGAATTCTAAAATTTATCTAAGGAAAGTACGTATATCTAAAAGAAAATAAAAATCTATTTTTAATACAAATTCTAAGGTACATCTATTTTTTATAAACCCACTAAAATTTAAAGAACAAATCAAACTTTAACAAACAACACCTTACACTAGACCGGAAAAAGAAACCATGTTCCTGCCATGACCGATTCCTCTCTGACGTAAGCCAACAGTGGCATCCCTAGATATGTGGGTTGTGCGATCACACGAGACTTTTGATTTCTAAATATCTCCAAACTTATGGATAAAACTATAGTTACAGTGTTGATATTTACATAAAATATATTTTTATGTATTATCATAAAAAAAATTATCCCGATTAGGAATATACATAATGTATAATTTGGTTGCAAACTTTAAGTCTAATTAATTATAAAGTAAAACGAACCAAAATTTAAATTAAAAAAAAAAAAAATCTTATCATGAATTCTAAAATTTATCTAAGGAAAGTATGTATATGCAAAAAAATACAAAATCTATTTCTAATACAAATTCTAGCGAACGTCTATTTTTTATAAACCCTCTTCGGCCCATGGTTTGTTATGTATTGCATGTGTATGTGCTTGTATGCTTACTAGGGGGACTAGTTATTATGTATGCTAGTATCTGCTATGTGTATATGATTTGTATGTGGGGGGGGGGGGGGGGGGGGGGCTATTATGCGAGTTTTGTTGGGTTTTGATACGAAATAAAAGTTTCTTTTTCACAAAAAACCAACAACGGAAGACTTTAAACTTAACAATTTTATTTTTAGTCCATAACAAAACCGAACCATAATGGATCCATTTATAGAGATTAGAATGAAATAAAACCAACCATCGTATGTTTTAGAGATAACCTTTGAAGCCTTTGAACCCACTTGGTTTTGGGGTGTTGATGAAGATAACAAAAGATCAAAGTGTATGATCTTCTCTACAAGTATCCACCATCAAGAGTAAGACACTTGGAATGACAGTTCATTCTTCTATTCTTGAGTGTCTAAATCCTTTAAGTGCTTAACTCAGTTAAGCACTAAAGGGAACAACTCAAGAGCTATTCTAAACACAAAAATAACTTCAAGAGAGAGAGAGAGAGATAGAGAGAGAGAGAGAGAAAAAAAAAAGGGAGAAGAGAAGAAGAACCCACGGTTCCAGAGAGAAAAGTGATGGGTTTTGAGCATTACAACATTCGTATGTGCAACCAACTTGTAAACAACAACTCATATATATATCGGTTTAAAGATTATATGATATTATCGTCTGACAATCACTCGTAATAAATTCTATGAAGTGATCCAAATGAGCGTGAGTTTAATCAAATACTTAATTGATATTTCAGGAGCACTCATGAATGTTGCAGCAAAACTTTGCTATGTCTATACACTTAGACAACCTACAAAAAAATTCATGATAGTCTAACCTCATAACTTACTTCCAAAATATGATTGACTATGGATAATTTGAACAATCTAATTATTCAGGAAGTAAAACATGCAAAAGTGAAAAAATAGTAAACAGTTGACACAATATAGTAAACAATACTCATATATAAATCTTCATTATATAATCACCAAATGTCATTTACATTTATCTATTACACGTTTCTAAAAATTTATCTAATAACTAAAACTAATATTATCCTTCAGACCAATGCTCCTCACATGCTGAATGTGCTTAATCCTACTTAGACCCTTTGTGACTGGATCTACAAGATTCTATTCTGATGATACCCTCTTGACCACGAGGAGTCCTTCTTCTACCCGATGTACGATGAAATGGTATTTTCTGTCGATGTGTCTAGATCCACCATGATCCCTTGGTTCCTTGGTTAAGGCAACTGCTCCTTCGTTATCACAGAAAATCTCAATGGGCTACTTTGTGATTGGTACAACTCCAAGGTCTCTAGTGAATTTCTTCAACCATATCGCCTCGTTCGAGGATTCACTCGTTGCCATGTCCTCTGATTCGCACGTTGAATCAGCCACGATATCCTGCTTGGAAGTTTTCCAAGTCACTACTCCTCCATTTAGGGTAAACACCCAACCCGACTGAGAGAGGAAGTTATCTCTATCGGTCTGAAAACTGGTGTTACTATACCCTGTCACTCTCAAGTCATAACTCCCACCAAGTATAAGTACCCAATCCATAGTCATGCGTAAGTACTTAAGAATGTTCTTAACTGCTGTCCGGTGAGCTCTACCCGGGTTCCCTTGATATTGGCTAACAATGTTCAACACAAAAGCCACATCAGGGCGAGTACGTGTCGTAGCGTACATGATCGATCCAACGGTGGAAGCATATGGCACTCGATTCATTTCCGCTATCTTGACATCGGTACTCGGACTCTAAGCTTACTCAGCTTGGTATTGCTCTGGATTGGCAGTTCCCCTTTCTTGGTATTCTCCATGCTAAAATGTTTCAGCACCATGTCCAAGTAAGTACTTTGACTAAGTCCTATTAGTCTTCTACTCCTATTTCTCAAGATCCTTATCCCCAAAATATAAGCAACTTCCCCTTATCCTTCATAGCGAAACACTTCCCAAGCCAGGACTTAACCTCCTGCAAGGTCGGGATGTCGTTTCCTATGAATAGTATGTCATTAACATACAAAACAAGAAAGCTACCTATACTCCCACTAGCCATGACATACACACAGGACTTATCCTTACTTCTAAAGAAACCAAACTCTTTGACTTTCTCGTCAAAGCAAAGATTCCATCTGCGAGACGCTTGCTTTAATCCATAAATGGATTTCTCAAGCTTGCACACTATATTGGGGTATTTAGCATCCACAAAACCTTCTGGATGACACATGTAAAAATCTTCATCCAACTTCCCATTATGGAAAGTGGTTTTGACATCCATCTTCCAGATTTCATAATCATGAAACGCAGCAATAGCTAACATAACCCTAATAGACTTGATCTTGGCCATTGGTGAGAAGGTCTCATCATAGTCAACCCCCGGGGTTTGAATAAATCCCTTCGAAACCAGCCATGCCTTGAATGTATGCACATTTCCATCCATGTAGGTCTTCTTCTTGAAGATCCATTTGCATCCAACTGTCTTTCGACCTAGTACATTGTCAACCAATTTCCAAACTTGATTGTCATATATGGATTGGATCTCGCCGTCCAATGCCTTTTTTCATTTTGCAGACTCGAGGCCCGCCATGGCTTCCTTGTAGTTAGTACGCTCATCCAAATTTACCAGTATACTATCACTGATAAACGTATCACCTTCCGTAGTAATATGAAAACCATAAAATTACGGTGCCATTCTAACTTGGGAGGAACGTCTAAGAGGTACTGACTCGTCAATTGGTTCAACATGAATATATTCCTCAGGTAGAGTGCTAATGTTAAAGGTTCCTTCGTTGCTTGACTCTTGAAGCTCTTCAAGATCAATTTGCCTCCCACTGTCCTCTTGGCATATGAGTTCTATTTCACAGAAAACCCCTCTCCTTGCTACGAAGACCACGTTAATACTAGGTCTGTAGAAAAGATATCTAAAAGATTTTTGTGGGTAGCCGATGAAAATACACCACTTACCACGAGGTTCAAGCTTGTCGTGATTCTCTCGTCTTACAAAAGCTTCACAACCCCAAACCTTGATATGTTCCAATGAGGGAACCTTCCATGTCCACATCTCGAGAGGTGTTTTGGCAACCTTCTTAGTTGGGACTAGATTAAGGATATGGGGGACAATCTCTAAGGCATACCCCCAGAATGATATCGAAAGTGAAGCACGTCTCATCATGGAACAAACCATATCCAACAAGGTTCGATTGTGTCTCTCAGCCACACCATCAAGTTGTGGTGTCCTAGGTGTCTTCAATTGTTAAACAATTCCACATTCCTTAAGATAGTCGTGGAACTCGATACTAAGATACTCACCACCCCTATTGAATCTTAGCATCTTTATCTTCCCACCCAATTGATTCTCCACTTCTTGCTTAAACTCTTTGAACTTTGCAAAGGTTTCCAACTTATGTTTGATTAAGTAGATATACCCATATCTACTATAAAGTCACATAGAAGTGGTTAGCATCCCTTGTGGTGGATCTAAAGGGCCCATACACATCTATGTGTATGAGATCCTACAACCCCTCACCTCTTTCACAAGTACCGGTGAAAGGTGATTTAGTCATCTTTCCAAGTAAACAATATTCGCACGTGTCATCTGACTTTAGATCAAATGACTCCAAAACTCCATCCTTTTGGAGTTGGGCGATGAGCTTCTTGCTGACATGTTCAAGACGACAATGCCACAAGCATGCAATGTTTAAACCATTAGATGAATCGATATACAATACATTATTTCCTAAGTTATCTACAACCATCACAGTTTTATATACACCATTACAAGGTAATGCTTCAAAATAAAATAAACCATTATAATAAGCATTAATAGTACCAATTTCATTATTAAATGAAAATCTAAAACCTTGTCCGTACAAACCATGAAAAGAAATTATATTCCCCGTCATATCTGATGAGTAGCAACATTCATTCAAATCTAACCCTGACCCACTACTAAGCACTAAAAAGTAAACTCCGATCTTGGTAACAGGAGATGACTTCATATTGCCCAAAACCAAGCTCATCTTCCCACGCTCAACATCCCTACTTGTTTTTTGCCCCTACAAATCAAAACAAATGTGAAAACCACATCCTGTATCAAGGACCCAAAAATTAGCATGTGATGAGTTATTAGATAGAATAGTATAAATACCTGCAAATGAGGGCTTTATCTTCCTATCCTTGATGTCCTACAAGTATTTCAGGAAGCTTCATTTCCAATGCCCCTTCTCATGACAGCAGAAGCATGTTGCTTCTTTAGGATCGGACGAAGGAGTGGTAGAACCGGTTTTACCTTTGGATGCATTTAAAGAAGATCCATCATGGGACCTTCCCTTGTGGTTCTTAGAGGGAGCTTTCCTTATTTTCCCTTTTCCATGTCTAATAATAAGGAGTAGGGCAGTAGCAACATGAGTGGACTTGACAAATTTGCCTTTAAGCCCACTTTCAGCAATTCTCAACAAACCTTGGAGCTTGCTCAAGGTGACCTCCTACTTGCTCGTATGATAAGTCATCTTGAACTGATTATAACAAGGAGGTAAAGGGTGTAGGACTATATCAATAGCCAGATCTTCGTCAAAGTTGACATTCAACTTGAGCAAATGATCCACATACCTTTGCATTCTTTGCAAGTGGTTCGTGATGGACTCTCCGTCTATCATCTTGGTTGTTATAAATGAGCTAGAAATCTTGTAACTTTCTTGATGCACACTTTGGCAGTACCTTTCCATCAAGTCTTGGTGCATCTCGCAAGGCCAGAAGTCCTCATATAACCGTTGTAGCTCAAGAGTCATAGTGGCTACCATAATACACGACACCTTTGTCGTGTCTTTTTTGTGAGCCCTATACCCTGCCAATTCTTCACGACTAGCGGTTTCTTCGTTTATCTCTTCTAGCTCTTTTTCAAGGACGTACTCTTTTTCCTCGTAAGACAAGGTCATTCAAATGTTTCTTATCCAATCATTGAAGTTCGATCTATCAAAGATGACCCTGCCACAAATGTTCATAAGAGAAAAAGAGCTTGAGGAGTTTGAGCTAGAAGCGTTGTTTGAGCCAGACATCTGAAAAAGAAAAGGACAAAATTTTTATTAGATAAAGAATCCTTAATATAAGTATATAACACCCAAATGAAATATTAAGGCTAGGATCCAACACAGTAATTCACAATTCGGAAGAGGGATGATGTAACCCAAGTTTTGATTCAGCTTTAGACAAATCACTATTACATCAAATATAACAAAAAAACAACCTAGTCTCTGATACCACTGATGGGGTTTGAGCATTACAACATTTCAATGTGCACATGCAACCCTAATTGCTTTGGATCTATGTTTTTATCAGTTTATACATGCAAATTAATTTTCCAAAACAATAACCCTAATTCTAAGATATAAAATTGAAACTAAGAGTTTTGATCTTAGATTTCTTGTTATCTTGTAATAACAAGTAATCCTTCTTCAATTCCTTGACCTTCGAAAGCCTAGTGCCCCAAACGTTTTACCTCTAATGGAGTCACAAACACCACAAGCAAAGAATGAGGGGGAAGGAGGTAGAAATCGGCTAGGGTTTCTATTAGGAAGTAGGCAGGCCGATTTCTAGAGGCATGGGTTCCTTTTATAGTTGAGGATACTAGGGTTTTCAGTTGGAAACCCTAATTTCGTTGCTTAGGCCCTAAGCAGTCCATGAACCCCCATATGATAGGCCTTGGACGAAAACTTTATGTGGGCTGACATAGATTTTCATCTACTCCCTTACAATAGAGTCCATCAACCCAAAACTACAACTATCAGTGATTTACATAATCAATCCCCGTTCTTTAATGAGTTCCTTTAATCCTAAAATTAATTCCAAATTAATTTCTGATTAATACTAATTAAATAATATGATTTCTCAATTAATATAATATTCTTATAATATATTAATAAACCATTCGTTAACCACTTTATCCAAAACTCATTATGTCTAGTTGTTTTGGTGAAGGCAACCCAAAAGGACCATGCTACTATCAGATCAAGTACATATCAATTATAGTTATGGGCTTAGACACTTAATCCAACAAAAATAGCAGAAGAAGCAGAGCTTCACTCTTGCAAAAATGCAAGTTTCATGCATCTCTTATATAGCCCATGAAAAGTTTGGCATAACCATTAAAATAATCTAAAGTAACGGTAGCCTTTAGAAGCATAGAAGACAAAAGGTGGAAGGTTGAAAAAGCAACCTCCCACACCATCATTATGCCTTTTAAAAAGAAAGATTATTTATTTATTTTATAAACTCCAAGTTTACAAAATATAAACTTTGTCTTTAGGTAAAAGACAAAAGAATCCTACTAGTCTAAAATGTTGTGAATGACTTATTAATTCATATCATATGAAATAATAACTAAAAATACTCTCTTATAATTACTATTTTCACAAAAAAATAATTATTCCCTATTTAAAATACAAGAATTGATATTATTTATTAATAATCATATTAATTATAAATATACAAAATGTGTCAACTTGATAAAGGTGTAACCATGTAGGATCATATATTATTAGCAATATCACTACATAATGATTCTTGGGCATATAGATCTAACAATCTCCCACGTGCATAAAATTCATTATTGACTGACATAGACAGTAGCTGACATCTAGCAACGGGCTACTATCCCAAACAACATATGAAGGGTGTCATCTCATCAATAGCTAATTCCATGAGCTCTAAGCTATAACTGCTACGAAAGGTGTAGCACCTGGTTCTTGGTACGTAATTCTTTTTATTTTTATCTAAGTATTTTGCATTTTTTTCCATGGACTCGGCGAGTTGTAAGACCAACTCGCCGAGTAGAAGCAGGACGGGACGTGGGATTTAAGTGATGGACTCGGCGAGTCAGGTCCCTGGCTGGACAAAAACCCTAATATGAGGGTTTACACCCTATTTCAACATCTCATTCAGTCACCCATCATCCCATTTGCTCCCAGAAGACCCCCCATAGCGAACCTCAATCATGTGAGTGAAGATCTAAGGCCTTTTGAGTGATTTTGGTGCTTTTGTGATCTAAGAAAGGAAGGAAAAGCTTGAAGAAACAAGAAGAGGCTAGAGGGATCCGAGTTTGAGCATCTTCTACAGTGCATTTGAGGTATAAAGCTTATACATTGCTCATTATTATTATAGATCTATTCTTAAAGGAAGTTAGGGCTTCTAAGAGCCATTTTGGCTACCAACCATGATTGCAAGCATGGTTGAGGGCTAGGGTTCCGGATCCAGGGTTCTTGAGGGACCCTAAGATAGAAAGCAACTGTTTTAGAACCCATGGAAATCCTCATGCATGTTAGGAGTTCCTTTTTGAGCCATTTGGGCTCATTCTTCCATGCATGCACGTAAAGATTGTAACTTTACGTGCTAGATCGAGCCTAGGTGCTTGGATTTATCTTTTGGTTAAAGGTTGTATATCAGAAATCGAGGATTCAGGATGTGGACATTACCGACTCGGTGAGTTCGTTCTTGGGACTCGGCGAGTCCAAAGCATAAAGTCCTATATATGTTGAGGGCCTAAAGAACTCAATTGGGTGTTTAAAGGACTGTAGAAGGTCAGAAGGAGCGACCCAATGCTTTGGACTTAGCCTTAGACCTGGAATTCATGGTAATCGACGAGTGCTAGAACAGACTCGAAGAGTCTAAGACAATCTCCGTAAGATTGAAGATGAACTCGACGAGTTGTTCATACAACTCAACGAGTCGAGGTTAGGACTTATTCATCAGATGGAGGTGAACTCGACGAGTTGTTCATACAACTCGGTGAGTCGGATGAAGGATTATTCGATGTTCTTATAGAAGAGGAACTCGTCGAGTCATCGCCAAACTCGACGAGTCAACTCGGCTAGGGACTCGATGAGGAACTCGACGAGTCGGATAGGGACTCGACGAGTTGACGGCCCAACTCGGCGAGTCAGGTCAACTTGAAGTTGACTTTGACTTGGACTTAATTGGGGGTAAAATAGTCATTTTACCCTAAGGGTAGATATCAGTTTTTGATTGAGTGTTTTGTGGGGATTGTAGCCGGAGGATTTCTGGAGTAGCAGCAGGCAGAGACTTCCCACACGGATTATCAGCAACTACTTGTTCGAGGTGAGTTACCTTCTAATAGTGGTGGGTCTATGGCCACAATGTCGGTCCACCAGTAGGAGTTGTATGTTAGATGATCGTCTTTGTGATATCATCTAGGTTTGCTACTACCTGATATGTTATATGCTCGCATGATATGTTATATGCGATAGTAGTAGAGTTCGGTTGTTAGGACCGAAGGGTATATCAGGCACCCCATATAGGTCTGACAGTATGTGATGATATGTTTATATGTTGGCATGATATGTTATACATGATAGTGGTAGTAGGGGGAATAGTCCCCAAGTTCGGTTGTTAGGACCGAAGGGCAGTTTGGACATCCCAGATATGTTTGATAGTATGTTATGTTATGATATATCTGATAGTAGCACTAGAGGGGTGAAATAGTCCCCGAGGGTCGGTTGTTAGGACCGACGGGTAGGTCAGCACCCCAGAATGGCTTGACACGGGTAGGACGGCACCCCAGAATGGCCGCATGGGTAGGTCGACACCGTAGAATGGCCGTACGGGTATGTCGGCACCCCAGAATGGCAGTATCGGGTAGGTCGAGCACCCCAGAATTGCCCGGCTGTATATATGCTATGTTATTGTATGGTATGTGGTACGATGGGGGAACTTACTAAGCTTTGTGCTTACCGTTTATAGTTTTGGTTTCAGGTACCTCTTCAGCGAAGGGGAAGGAGATGGCGCGGTAGCGCCACATCACACACACATGTTGGTTTTCTGCACTAGAGTTTCTTGGGATTGTACTCTGACATTATTCTTACTTTTGTGAATAATATCAGACATGAGTTGTGGTTTTTATGAAAAGTTATGTTTAGATGGTGTTTTCTTATAAATAATTTTACTAGTCGATTAATTAAAAATGAAATTTTTGGACTTGAAATTTGGATCGTTACAAAAGGTGTGGTATTAATTATTCCTTTGTCTTAGACATCATGTCAAACATGAGATATGGATCCGATCAATATCATTTATTGTTCAACTTTAACTAAGGCCTTAGATGTCATGCTCTCAACGAATAAGAGGGACAAATCCCATCTTGACTACATACGCCCATCAATGTAGTTCATGTCATACCCAACGATGGCCCTTATGACTGCCTTTTACGAAACAACGCTAAACCATGTCAAAGCACAACAATTCCTACACTTCAAGTCCCAAATATGTATCTCAGGTCTAAGAATAGAAAGATCATCTTGGCTACATATGTCCATCAATGCAGTTCATGACATACCCAACGATAGCCCTTATGACTTCTTTTTACGAAACAACGCGAAACCATTTCTAAGCAAAACAATTTCTACACTTCAAGTCCCAAATATGTATCTCAGGTATAAGATTAAAAAGATACAACCTTGATCAAAGCATCACTCTTGAATATGATCCATAAAGTGGCTTTAGTGCGGGTCAAGTCCAATACTTATTTTCCCAATCAAGTACCTATGAAGTTGGTAGCAGCTCTTTGTCATTCTCATCTCCATGATAATCCACCAATCCACTCATATTAGTCTTACCTCATAGATGCTCCCACAACTATGAAGACTATAGACATTTAGAATAATCTAGTTATTCAAGGATTTACACATGCTAATATATAACAAAACAATTATTTAATGAATGACTCATATCCAATATCTCAATCATTACAATATATCTTACTTGTACTATTCCAATATCCAAATACTAAATTTCAATCAAATTTGCTTGTATCAACAATGCCTTGTAGCACCAGCTTGACTTTCATGCTTTAGCTAATGAAGCAGCTTTGTTAAGTAGATTTGACAAACTTTATTTGTATAAACTTTACGAATACAATCATTTTCGGTTTTACATATGACTCACATATAAAGAAAAACTATTAAGAATGAGTTAGATGATTAAACATGACTTAGATACCAATACTTGCATAACGGGATTACTCATAGTCATAATGAACTATACATTAAGCATCTTTGTACGTTGTTCTCCAAACCACGAGGTACCCTAACTCTGATGTGTAACTGTAATTGAAATCTACATGGAACCGCTATTCATGTAACTATTTCTTCATTCATGATGAGGACACCCCCGATTGTGATTGAGAGTCATATCAATATATATTGAAATTTTAGCACATGTGTAACAACTTTAAACATAACTTTCTTTAAAATACTGTAAATTAGGAATATTTCTCTAGTTTTCGCATGTAATTTAGAATGTTCCTATAAGTCACACAATGACTTGTTCTCGGATTATACTGGTATCCTTTGACATGCTCTAAGCATACGACTTATTTTTCATTTCGGTATAATCATGACATATATGATTATTACAATTGCATCAGCATACGGAATACAATCATATTATCTAGTTCAAAAACATTTGCTCTAGAATTTTTTACAAAATCATGTCATGTGGTTTTTGACAAGATAACTCTCTTAGAGTCCTTTATATTAAGCTATTTAAGATCCTTAACAATTAATGCAATCTTACTTAATCCTATAAGTTGCCATGATCTATCTATATAGATCCTTATTCCATGGATTAATATGTCGACTACATATAACATCAGAAACGTTACTGCACTCCCACTAGCTTTGTAGAAAAACACAAGAGTCATCTTTATTTATAATCAAATCACACTATATCTTATAAGAAAGAAGATTCTAACTTTGAGATGCTAGCTTAATTCTGAGAAGATTTTCAATCATATATGTTTTCTCCCTTGAAAACTCACTTACTCTTTATAGTCAAACTATATCGAGGATGATTAATCAAGCCCATGAAAAGTAAGGCCTAACCATTAAAATAATCTAAAGTAATGGTAGCATTTAGAATCATGGGAGACAAAAGGTGGAAGGTAGAAAAAGCAACCTCCCACACCATTCTAGGTTGACTCAACTCACCGAGTTGCTCCATCAACTTGCGAAGTTCCGTGAATCAAAAAAACCTTGAATCGTGATCCAACTCGTCGATTTCTTTCACAACTCCTCGAGTTCCTCCCATCAACGGAATCGAAAATTTCCCACCCAGCTCATCGAGTTCGTCTTGAACTCATCGAGTCCTTCCTTTTACAGAATCGGAATATGTTAACCCAACTCGTCGAGTTCCTATATGAAGTCATCGAGTTCTTCAGTATAATAAGCTTTCTTATTAAGTCACTAATCTTTAGATCTAAGCTCCACACTTCAGATATTGACTGGAAATGTCAAAACATTTGTGTTTCTTCCCCAATTCGTTACACAGCTAACGAGATCAGCAAACCTTCGCTTTTAGATGCAAAAATTTGTTAACAAAAAGCCTTCTTAATCATTCAAAGACAATTCAAAAACAAAGCATAATGATTCGATGAATAACATCTTGACCATTTAGTCACTGAATCGACACTTCCTTACTTCAAGTTTTTCAAAATCATTGACATCAAAATCATCTTCCTCCTTCGAAATCAGCGGTACTGGACTAAAAATCAACAATCTTCGATTGTCATCAACAACGACTAGACATCAAATATTCGCCAATATTCGAAATCAGCTACATGGTTCTAGTCGATTCCAATACACTTAGATCATTCGATTGCTCACTTTGAAGCCCTCTATTCCCATCTCAAAAAAATCTTTAATAAAGGTTGTTGACTCCAAAATCGATATCACCTTAAACCCATATATCGACCTTCGCTTTTCATTCAAGACTCGTCATCAAAATCGAATTCCTCATGCTGATTCATGAAATTGATTTCCACAATCATCAATTCCAATAAACAAGCATTCACTCTTTTCCCTTCCTATCCGTCATCAATCGCTGAAATTAACCAAATCATCAATAATACAAGAATCATTATCAAACAATAAGTCAAACTCATCAGCCTTCGTTGTTGACTTCCAAAATCAACATCGCTTCCCCAATCCAACCATTCACTTTTTCATCACCATGAATCATCATCAACCCCAAATAAATTCCAAAATCGATTTCCAAAATCGAGTTCTACAATTGAGTTTTCATTACTCAATCAACAAGCAATATACACATTAGAATCCAAAAACGAAACACTTTCACAGTTATATGATTTGGAATCAGGCGATAAAGTAAAATCAAACATTAATGTTCCCATTCGGCACCAAATCAACAAATCAACATCGATAGTGGATACTTTTGAACTCAAACATCAAAAGCCCATCTGCTTTCAGAATCGAATCTATCCTCAAGGTTCGACTCACAAATTAAACTCGACCATTAATCCCAAAGAAATTTTGACTTGAATTCACAATGACCACTATCGAAATCAATAGAATCGACCTACAAGATTGATACCAAACCAAAATCAACTTTCGATTAAATTGAACGACTCTAAAAACTCATTTTGACTTTTAGAAATCGGATTGAATTGATTCGAGAACACACAACCATTAGTCAAGATTTCACATGAATCAACAATATGCTCAAAATTGATTTCGATTACAATATTGTATTCGTCTTGGACTCAATAAATGAACAGACAAGTCGATTTCAATCACCACACAAATCGAGTTTTTGATTCAATTGATTTTGACTTTATCGTTGATTGATTCAATTATAACAACGAGTATTTGATTTTTTGTGATCCGGATTGGGTTCAAACAAATAATTATTAGTTTCAAGTTGGATTGGGCTAAAAGAAATTAACATGAACAATAACCAGACTTAGAAATTGAGTTTGGGCTCAAATTATTAATTTATGATTAGTAATGAATTGTAAATGCTTTGGACTTCGAATCGGATCACATGATAATAAAATTAGTTTTATTTTTATTTTTAGGAATTCGATCTAAAAAAAATAATTTGATCAATCAGTGGGGTTTGAAACAGACTTGATCCAATGAGTCAAATCGATCAAGAATGAAAAATGTAGAATATGAAACGGAATCATGGGCGTTTTGGAATCCATTTGAGAATTTGTGATCCCTTTTTGACAAATCGAGTTCCATTATCAATGAACGAATCAAATTTAGAAGATCTTGGTTCTTTTGTTGGAACTAGAAAATCTCCAATTTGAAGATTGTACCATCCACTATGCGTGTTGTACAACTCGTTCTTTGTGTTCTTCGTGTTCTTCATTGATCCAAGAACATCTTCATAAGAAACATTAACATGTTTGGGTTTTGACTTCAAATTCAATGCAACATTTGGATATTGTTGCTTTGGAACCCAAATTTGCTTCACGGATTTCGACTTCACAACATTTGATTATTTTTGTGAATAAACCTGTTTGTTTTTGCGTTTGATCTTCTTCTTCTTTTTCTTTCTCATCTTTTTTGCATCTCGAAGACTTGATTTCATGAACAAACCCACTTTCTACAACATTAACTTTGTGACTTTGAATCAAATTTTTTGGAGTTTGATATTTGTGGATTTCCTGGATTACCGGCTTTCGATAAGGAATCATTCCTTCAAACGAATCACAAGAACACAAAAGATCATCAGTTTGAACTCCAATCGAGCAAAAAAAAATCATATTCACGAAAATTTTACTTGAATCTTCTTATAATGAACTTCAAGACCATCAAGAACATCAATATCATTTTCAAAAAACTTAAGATCATGCAGATCACTTGGATTTTCAATAAGAGAAATGTGTCTCTTATTAAACAGATCTTTTTCTTCTCATTCGTTTCGATTTTCGCTATAAGCTAACATGAGACTATAAGATCCAAACAAGCAATCAATCTTTAAAAGTGGTTGAAACATCAATCTTCCATGATCATCCTTCAAACCTGTAACATCCCAAAAATACAGGCCAAAATTTTCATTTTTAAACACGTTATTATAAAACCAACAGTATAATAAAACATCCATAATATCATGTCATGTCAAAACCAAAGTAGAAATAATCAAAACATGTTATCATAAAACAATATCAGAGTGTAATCCGAAAGATCTCATGTGCGGAAAACCATAGCGTGATGCGCTGCGATCAAGCCGACTCCTTTCCCTTTAAAAACGAGTACTTGAAACCAAAAGTGAAAACCGTAAGCACGAAGCTTAGTGAGTTCCCCCATTATACCACATACCATACAATCACATAGCATACATACTGTCGGGCAATTTTGGGGTGCCTGACCTACCCATGTCAAGCCATTCTAGGGTGCTGACTACCTGTATCAAGCCATTCTGGGGTGTTGACTATCCGTGTCAGTTCAGTTTGGGGTGCCTGCCTACCCTCCGATCTATCTCACCTAGTCACGGGGACTTTTTCACCCCCTACTACTATCACATAATAACATATCATAGCATATTAATATTATTAGGCATATCTGGGGTGCCCGACCTACCCTTCGGCCCTAACAACCGAACTTAGGGACTATTCCCCTCCTACTAGTGGGTCAGACATGGTGCCTTAAACCCAATTCTACTGGAAGGTAACTCACCTCACACTGCTGAAGTCCCGTAGACTCAACCCTACACTGCTGAAGTCCCGCAGACTCAACCCCAGCAGCTGGATGACAAATTCCCGAACTGTCAACACCAAAATAACACCCAATTAATAATTGGGTCCCAACACATAACCATAAATACATACTTGGATAATTACTACATTACCCCAAGGTTGTATTTATTCAACCCCAAGGCCCAATCCATAGGCCCAAAGTCAACTAGGAATCAATGCCCTACATATGGCCCAATTTTCCTGATTGGGCCCAAACCTCTGCATGGTCTCATTCTAAGGCCCAACCAAAATTTTAGTCCACCATTTGGTATTTTAATGTCCCAATATCTCATAATCATAATGGCCCAAAACTATGGCCCATTTATAGCCTAATTTTCCAAATTGGGCCCAAACCCTCATATGGGCCTTACCCTAAGCCCATCAACATATTCTAGTCCATAAGATTATTCTTGGATGGCCCATCAATAATCCAATTATTAAAGCCCAATGGAAAGGCTCAATTCAAAACCCAAGTGAAATTAGGGTTTCACATAAAATGACGATTAAGGTTAAGTGTTTCTCATTTAACCCATTAAGGACTTAAACACACTAAAGACTTAATCCATTAAGGACTTAATCCAGCAAGTCCAATATTGCTTAGATTAATTTCTAAACCAATGATTATTACTAATATTTCAAGTTATTTAATAATTCCCGTGTGTGTCCCGATAAATTCTCAAAATTAGAGTTTTATTGGCATTAGGGTTTTCCAAACCCTAATTAGGTTTCCAACCCAATTACTAGCCCATTTATCAATTTGTTGGGATTTTAGGTCAATTAAGGCTTTATTGGGTCTATTAGGCCCACTAGAATATCATTACGCCCATTAGTCACATGTTTAGGCTTTTAGATCCATTAAGCTTCATTGGGTCCATTAGGGCTTACAAGGCTTATTAGGGTTTCAAGCAACCCAAACGAATCAAACTCAACGAGGCAAGCACACCGCCACCAGACAGGCAGACACAATAGTCGGTGGTGGCAGGAGGCGGCAGCCACCACCTCACGGTGGTGGTTATAGTTCTCTATTATTATTTTGGGCATCATTACACTTTACAACTCAATAACACACACTCACACATACTAATATAAACATACACACACATCCACCTTGTGGTGGCCCGTGGTGGTGGTTCTTGGTTTTCCCGGCCAAGCTACACTATATATACATATATCCACCGAGGAAACAGAAGCACATCAATCCATACTTCCGGTTGAATCACCCAGTCACCCTCCTAGTGACATACAATTGCAGCAGCGGCCGTTTCACGGTGATAGCCACCATGGCCGGCTGCCATGGTGGTTCTTGCGACCTTAACTCGATAGAACTCCCCTACAGTGCGTTCATGTCGCAAACACAAGCCCTAAACCATGCCCTTATTCTCCGGTGATAGCAGGAACGCCACAAGCTCCTCCAGTCACGAGGCGGCAGGCGACGGGGTAAACAAAAAAGAATAAGATGAATAGCGATCTGGACAGCTACAACAACCGTGGTGGTCGATTTGAGTCCTCATCCACAGTGGCGGCACCGACGGAACAAGATTACGACCTTGTCGATCTTCACACCACCAACGACGGTACCCTGGCAGGGCTCAAGATTCCGACCATGGCTCGGAGGAGATTTGATCGGTCTTTAGCAAGTCACAGGTTCGTCGGCACTCGTCGGGGAAGCATCTCCGGTGGTGGCAACGGTGTCACGGCGGCTAGAAGGTGGCGGCCGAGAGCTTGGAGGCTAGAAGCGAGAGGTACAAGTGGCGGCTAGACATAAATATGCTAGGGTTAGGGCTTCATCGGGGTGACGGGTTTAAATACCCCGATCCCCATAACTAATTTTTCATAATGCCAAAAGTAGTCCCTCCCTTACCCATTCCTTTCAAAATAAACCCGATAATTACCATTTGGACCCTTAGCCTTAAAATCCTTACAACTTAGGTACAAAAAGTTACCAAACAGCCCCCAATATCTTAATTATGACATATTCTACCCTTCCACCTCATTTCTTTTTAATCTAAATCTAAATAATAACCACGGAGCCCCTGTCTTCATAAATATTTATAAACTGAGTCTGAAACTTACACTTTTGACCCCCGACTTTTATAATTGTGACCATTAGCTCTTCGAGATCATCCTTTTATTTATTTAGAAAATAAATGGGGTGTTACAAAACCTCCATAAGAAACCGAAGTTACTTGTGAAATCAACTCACTTAACACTAATCCATAAAATTGATATCCGTTGACTTTGTATTTCTCTTCTTTAACGATCACAACCTAAGAATCATACTCCAAATACCCCATGATCACAAGAACTTGAAATTTTATAGAGAGAGAAAGTGATTTTGAAAGGGTTTTCTAGAGAGAGAAGTAAAAATCACTTGAATTCTAGTGAAGAAAATCGAATTTTGAATAGAATCAAAGATGAATTCGACTAGAATCCAAACTCTCAATAGCACGAAGATCAAAACTCAAAATGAAGAATCACCAAATCTAGAAAGCCATCAAGGATTAACTCTTGATACAATCAAGAACACCCGCTCTGATACCAACTGTTGTGGTGTTGATTTTGATGGCATGTGCGGAATAAGAAAATATCTAGTGAATCATTATGTAAACTCAAGAACAAATCAAGTAAATAAACCCTTTTAAGCTTATATTAGATCTAGAAAGAACATACAAAGTGGGTCTTGTATAAATTCTCTCTCCATTCTAACACTCCAACTGGTTCCATACATAATGGGAGTCACTCACTTCCTAATTATAGGAAAAGACTCAACCCATTTACACATACAAGAGGGTAAGCCTAACACTCCACATCCAAGCGTGACTTTGAACCTAACACTTAGAAGGGTAAAGTTTCCAACTTTTCCTGTTAATACCCTTCCCAATATATCTAGCTTAAACCCTAACACTAAAAGATCTAAATCTTGATCCAAGAGTCATTAATACTTCAAGCTAAGGCATGAAAACTGAGATCTAGACCCTAGACACTACATGAACACGTAAACTCCCTGGATTATTCTCCATGCATGGCCTTTTGTAGCTTAAAAGGCCAAAATGACATCCTAAAGCTTGCATGGTGCTCCAATGGCCATAAAGTTTGCACCTTTATGCCATGAAAGCCCTCCCAGGTCCAAGATCTAAAAGTATACTCACTTGGGACGCCCATTTCCCAAAAGCTAACATTCTTGGACCAAAAGATGGAGAACATGCCCTAAAACTAGATCTAAGCATACTATAGTCGAGATGGGAGCTTTATACCTCTGATGAACCAGAAATAAAGTTAGGCTTCTAGATCTACTCTTCTCCAACACTTCCTCGCCCCTTCTTCAAGTATCTTTTTCTTCAAAACCACAAAGAATGCACTAAGAATGGATGAAACTCTCAAATGTGAATTACGGTTTCATGGCTAGGGTGTGGGACACTGGAGGTTGTAAATGAGGCCAGCACATAGAGGTTAAGGTGTTTAAATAGGGTGTAAAGCCCTAAAAATTAGGGTTTAATTCTGCTAGTCCTACCCGTCGAGTAGACTTTACCACGTGTGACCAATTCCATTCCTATTCGATGAGTTTGGGGCATCCTACTTGGCGAGTTTGGGGCATCCAACTCGTCGAGATTCTATACAAAAGTGAATAGATTTTATGAATTAAATACGTACTAGTAACCGGGCGTTACAAATCTCCCCTACTTATTTTAGACTTCTTCTTAAAAGTGTGCTATGTCTGGAAGTAACTTTGGGTAGTGCTCCCTTATCTCATCCTCCGGCTCCCACATCCATTCCGAGCCCTTGCGGTGCTGCCATTGCACATTCACCAACTCCATCCTCTTGTTCCTTAGACCCTTCATCTTTATATCGAGGATAGCTACTGGTCTCTGGATGTAGTTCAGACTTTCATCCACCTGAATGTCCTCTAAAGGTACCACTGCAGAGTCATCTACCAAGCACTTCCGCAGCTGGGAGACATGAAAGATGTTATCGATCTGACTAAGCTCAGCTGGAAAATCCAAGCGATACGCAACTCGGTCCACCTGGGCCAATACCCTGAACGGACCAATATATATAGGGCCTAACTTACCCCACTTCTTGAACTGGATAACACCTTTCCAAGGTGACACCTTCAGGAGGACCATATCTCCTACCTGAAACTCTAGGTCTGAGCAACGTCTATCGGCGTAGATCTTCTGCCGACTTTGGGCCATCTAGAGTCTACTCCTGACCTGCTGGATCTTCTCTGTCTTCTTGAATACCACTTCGGTATTCCCCATGACCATTTTCCCAACCTCACCCCATCATATCAAGGTTCTGCACTTCCTACCATAAAGCATCTCGAAGGGAGGACGATCGATGCTGGCGTGGTAGTTGTTATTGTAGGAAAACTCTGCCAAGGGAAGGTAGGTATCCCAGCTACCACCGAAGTCTATAACGCACGCTCGCAGCATATCCTCCAAGGTTTGGATGGTCCGCTCGCTCTGACCATCCTTATGTGGGTGAAAAGTCATACTAAAGTACAGACGAGTACCCAACTCATCATGAAATTTCTTCCAAAATCTGGAATTGAATCGTACATCCCAGTCAGAAATCACAGAAACTAGCACCCCATGTCGAGCTACTACCTCCCTGATGTAGATGTCGACTAACTTCTCGACTGAAATTCTCTCCTAAATCGGAATGAAATGGGAACTCTTTGTCAACCGATCCATGATGACCCAAATCAAATCCACTCCTCGTGCGGTCCAGGTAAGCTTCGTAATAAAATCCATAGTAATATCCCCACACTTCCATACAAGGATATCCAACGGCTGCATCTTTTCGTGAGGTCTCCGATGCTTGGCCTTGACCTTCCTGCATGTCAAGTACCACTTAACGTACCAAGCTATATCCTGCTTCATGCAGGGCCACCAATAATTAGGGTGAAGATCCTGATACATCTTCGTCCCCCCGGGATAAATGGACAACCTCGACTTTTGGGTCTCATCCATCAGAACCTGGCATACCCTGCCCCTGTAAGGAACCTATACCCTCCGATGCAGGGTCAGCAGTCCACGACTATCATAATCAAATGAGGCCACCTGGCCTATGACCCGCACACACTTAAGGCGCTCCTCCTTCACACCCTTGACCTACGCCTCTCGGATCCGCTCTAAAAGCGTAGTCACTACTATCATCCTCAGGCAGATGTCTCTGATCAGGGTTGTAAATGCCTTGCTGCTAAGTGCATCGGCCATAACGTTGGCCTTCCCCGGGTGGTAAAGGGTCTCACAGTCGTAATCCTTGACCACGTCCAACCATCGCCATTGCCTCATGTTCCGATTTGGCTAGTCTATCAAGTACCTCAAACTCTTGTGATCCATGTAAATGGTATAATGGGCCCCATAGATGTAGTGTCGCCAAATCTTGAGGGCGAAAACAACCTCTCCCAACTCCAGGTCGTGTGTCAGTTAATTCACCTCATGAGGCTTCAGCTTCCTCGAGACGTAGGCACTAACATGCCCCCATCTGCATTAACACTACACCCAAACCCGAAAATGGACGCATCAAAGTATACTACAAAATCCTCAATGATCTTTGTCAAGGATAAGATCGGTGCCTCACACAACCTCTGCCTCAAGGTCTCGAATGATGCCTGCTGCTCAGGCCCGCAAGAAAAGACAACATCATTCTTTGTCAGCTGAATCAGGGGAACTGCTATCTTTGAGAAGTCCTGAATGAATCTCTAATAATAGCCTGCTAGCCTGAGGAAACTCCGATTCTCATATGGAGACTTAGGAACCTCCTATCCAATCACGGCTTCCACCTTGGCGAGGTTGACCAGAATACCGTTCTAGTTGACAAGGTGCCCCAAAAATTGCACCTCGCGCAACCAGAACTCGCACTTAGAGAACTTGGCATACAAGCTCTCCCTCCTCAGGGTATCCAACACCTCTCGCAAGTGCTCCTCGTGCTACTCCAATCATCTTGGAGTAAACCAAGATGTCATCAATAAAGATTATCACAGACCGATCCAGCATCGGTCTGCATATGTGGTTCATTAGGTCCATGAATGCGACAAGGGCATTGGTGAGCCCAAAGGGCATCACCATGAACTCGTAATGATCTAGAAATCGAGGGTAATAGAATACGCTATATCATGAATCGCATCTGGACACCCAAGATTGGGGGATTTAAGGATGTCGTCATGAACAAATCACATAAAACTCGCTACTCTGTTCATCCCGGTTCATACAAGATGTACCTGAACCTCAAGAAACTCTATTGGTGGCCGAACATGAAAGCCGAAATTGCTACCTTCGTGAGTAATTGTCTGAATTTCGTCAAAGTCAAGGTCAAATACCAAAAACCATCAGGTCTGTTGCAACAATCGAAAATAACCAAGTGGAAGTGGGAGCGGATCACAATGGATTTCCTAACCAAACTGCCTAAGACAACAGGTGGTCTCGATACCATTTGGGTGATCGTTGACAGACTGACCAAGTCTGCACACTTCCTACCAATGAAGGAGACCGAAAAAATGGAGAAGATGACCAATACATACATCAAGGAAATCGTGAGGTGGCATGGGGTGCCAAAGTCCATCATCTCTTATAGGGATAGTCGATTTACCTCGCCGTTCTAGCAGTCACTCCAGAAATCCATGGGAACTAGGTTGGACATGAGTACAACCTATCACCCACAAACTGCCGGGCAAAGTGAGAGGACCATTCAGACGCTAGAAGACATGTTTAGGGTGTGTGTGGTGGAATTTGGTAAAGCTTGGGATGCCCATTTACCACTTATCGAATTCTCATACAATAACAGTTATCACGCTAGCATCAAGGTTACCCCTTTTGAAGCCCTCTATGGTCGCAAGTGCAGATCGCCGTTGTGCTAGGCTGAAGTAGGTGACAAGAAACTAGCAATGGGACAAGTCCCTAACAACACCCTCATTGGCCCGAAGATCATAAGAGAAACCACCGAGAAGATTGTCCAAACCCGAGAACGATTAAATGCTTCTAGAGACAGACAAAAAATTTATGCGGATAACAGACGAAAGCCTTTGGATTTCCAGGGTGGAGATCGAGTGCTATCAAAAATCTCGCCCTGGAAAGGCTTGATACATTTCGATAAACGAGGAAAGCTGAATCCGAGATATATCGGACCATTCGAGATCCTCGCTAGGATTGGCCCGGTAGCATTCAAGCTTTGACTACCGCAAGAACTCAAAAATGTACATCCTACCTTCCATGTATCCAACTTAAATAAGTGCTTGTTCGGTGAGACTTTTTTTTATCCCTCTTGACGAGATTGAAATCAAAGAAAGTCTCCACTTCATGGAAGAACTAGTGGAAATCATTGACCAAGAAATCAATAGAACAAAACAAAGTCGCATTCCCATTGTGAAAGTCTGATGGAACACTAAGCGAGGACTCGAGTTCACCTGGGAACACGAAGACCAAATGAAACAAAAATATCCACATCTTTTCCCCAACCCTTGCAGTCCCAGTCAAAACGCTATTTTCGGGATGAAATTCCTTCTAACGGGGGGATGATGTGACAACTGTCAAATTTTGGTCAACTCAAAGTCATCAAAAGTCAACAAGTCAAACTAATAAACTCATGTAGTGCTTGTATGATAGGATATATTCTATATCTTCTTATGTACAACTCTCTATCATAATGCAAAGTATCACTCAGAAGTTTCTAAAGTTTGGAAATTCTAAACCCTAACCAGAGTAAGTGAGGTAATGACTCTATAAAGCACTATTAAAGACCCTTCGGGGGTGTGAAACACTCATGACAAGGCATAATGGTGTTTATGAACCTTGCATTACGAGGCTAAACTCTAACTAAGGTCATAAACAAAGCCTCTCTCAATCTCTCTCACTCTATGTCTCTCTCTCCCAAATCTCTCCCAAAATCCTCTCTTAACTTTTTTTATAATCACTCGGGGCATCCCGACCCTTAACTTATTCAAAAACCACTTGAAACAGGAAGATTATGTGATAAATAGTCTTATAGGATCGAACCCTTCTTAAGAACTGAAGCCTCTCCTAAGAACCGAAGCCTCTCCTAAGAAACGAAGCTTCTTAAGAATCGAACCCCCGTTAAGACCGAAACCAATTTGAGGACTGAACACCCCTTTGGCTCGGATCAACCTACCTTTGGTTCGCCTCAAGGCACTTTGGTTCGCCTCGTTCTCGCTTCCCACCCAACGAACCTCGCCTACGAGCTTTCTCGGACCGAACATATCTTCGGTTATCAACCATTCTTGGACCGAACCTTCGATTCTGAACCCCAAAACTTCGCAAGTTCGCCTCTTGGTCCTGGTTTTTGACAACTTTCACGTTTTAAGCCCATTTTTGATGATTTTGACTGGGGATTTTCACCCACACTCGTACTTTGACATATAAGACCCCATAAATTCATATTTTAATCATATTTTGGGGAAATCTTAACCATATGTAATATCTTTTGTACAAGACATTATATAAGGGTTGGTTGACTTTTCCAAGAAGTTATGACACCATACCCACTTTATGTCATTATTCACTCCTTACCATATCAAATCACAGTCCTTTTTATGCATTTTCTAGTACTCCATTTGATTTACTTACACTAAATCCACTTAAAAGATATATATCCCACACACTCCCCAAAAGAATCATTCACCACATTCTTAAAACAAATACTCTCTCTCTGTCTCTCTCTCTCTCTCTCTCTCTCTCTCTCTCTCTCTCTTTCCTTCTCAATTATCCCTCACTGGAACAAAGAACTCCAGGAAGTCAAGAGCTCTTCCTCCATTGTTGGTAAGTTCTTCATTTCCACTCTTGAATATTCTACACTCCTACACTTAAATCATGGATTTCTTATGCAAATAACATCATATTTGTTCTTAGATCTTCAAATCCTCAAGCATTCTCCAAGTGTTCTTGACTTGGAAACCTCCTCTCTTCAACATCCATCTCAGGGAATCAATCAAGGTGAGTTCATACCCCCTTCTTTTCATGTTTTCATCTAGTTTTATTGGGGAGAATACAACTTTACAACATCAAAACATGCTTAAATTCAAATGACATCTTTCAACAAAAAGTTATGAGTAAATCACGAACTGTTTTGACAATATTAAACTCCATAACTTTCAAAACTGTTGAATATGAAAATAGTTTAGGCTTATAAATTTAAAATGACTAGTTGCACATGTTCATACGATTTTTCTAAAATTTATGATGATTTTTACAAAACTATCTATCATTGTAGCAAAGATTTCGGACCAGTCGGTGAAAATGGTCATTTTGACACTAGTTAGGAATCATTAAAAATCATAATAAAAATTGTGAGTATACTAGACACATTTTGAGGACTTCTGGTGTTTATGGATTTAGATTTAGACTCATGATGATTTTTCTGTGATTTTTACAAAATCAATGATAGAAAGGTAAAACTTTTTACAAATAGTTTACAAATTGATTAACACTTTCTAATGTGTTGAGCAAAGGGTTTATCTAAGATGACTAAACATTTACTTACATTTTTTGTTAAATTACACGTAAATAACATAAATATTCATTCATTATATGGGTTATTAGTCATTACAAACATACAAGATGAACCATATTATGTGTAGTTTATGGTTTGCTATATTACCATTCACTATGAAAATGTTCAAATCAAACTACAAACGGGTTTTTCAGTACTACACACATTCATGATAAACATAATAGGTATAGTCCTACTACAAAAAGGTTTTCCAATTACAAAAAGTTTTTCCAATTACACTACAAGTGAACTTGTTAAATCCGGTTGTGAGACACAACTTCATTGTACTCTTAGAGTACTGGTTAAGAATCCTGTAGTTATAACCAGAGTCTCTTGTAGAAAGAGCGTGATACTTGTAGACAGATCTATATTGGGATTGACAACCCACACCTTAGTTGCATGCAACAGCTAGAGCGGCAGGTCTAGGGTGAAAAATGTCATAAGATTCTGACGCCTGAAGAACGTCGTTGTAGGCTACTATGTCAATCAGTATGGTTATAACGACTCACATAGGGAAATAATAATACATATAGTTTATGGGGATCTCTATATTCAAAAAGGGTTTTATTTTTATAAAAATGCATACACTATTATAAGTATGGTAAAATACTTGTACATTTTGGGTCTTTGGGTTTTAAGACTACAACACAATTTATGAGGAAAATATGAAAATTTTCTTGTGCATACTTTACATTTTCAAAGAAAGGATTTCTACTCTATATACAAAATCTTATGCACTCACCAACGTAAATCGTTGACTGATATGTGCATATTTAGTGTGTATTAAGTGTAGTTTATTTATTCATATATTAGCTAAATTGTTGCATATTATGGACAAAAGGTACTTAAAAGTGTTAAATTATGTTTTTCAGTCCAAAGATGAAGTTCGGAAGCGAAAGGAATCAAGAGAAGCGGTTAGGAGCTCAAGAGTGGAATGAAGAAGGAAAACACCCAAAAAAAGGCTTCTACTCGACGAGTCGGGCATGGACTCGACGAGTCCGGTCGCGGAATCAAAAGGATAATGATTCGGAAGTCAAGATAGTTATCGCAATACGAACAATGTGAGAGGGACTCGACGAGTCACCATATGACTCGACGAGTCGGAACGCATATTTAAAGATAACTCCACAAATCGAGAGGAGAGAATTTTGGGAAGTTTCAGAAGTGCTTAGCTGCGAATAAGAAGCCAGAAGAACCCTAGAAGTCGACCAAGGAAGCTAGAATCCAATTCCGGGAGTAATTAAGGCATAATTTCATCATTCTACTTATTTCTTTTGTTTTGTCAACATGATTAAGCAACTTGAACTTATTTGTTTGCTGTTATTTACCTTAGTTATGAACTAAATTCTTTAGACTTCTGTTTGGGAATACAAAGTTGACAATATGGTTTGATTGATTGGTAGGATTAATTCCAAGTTGGTGAATAATTGTTATTTTAGCTTGCTAAAGAACCTTGTGTATGAATGATAATTAATTTTCTGTTAATAGGAAGATAATTGATTAGCATGAACATCTATTGATTATCAACCTCATATGATATGTGACCACTATACCATATGTCTAGAATTAATGAATGTGAAACTAGGATTAATAAGGAAATTGAGTAAATTCATGTGCAAGCTTGTAAGATGACCATCAAACAAGAGGTTAATTAAGAATAATGAATTAATTAGCTATTGCAAGTCTAACTTAACCCGAATAATTAATCTAGTAAATATAATTAAATTAAGCAATTGGCCACTGTTTGAATTAGTTTATTTGCTAAGGATTAGGGTAGTGAACATAAACCTAATCACTTGAATTGGTAACCAACGAAAGAATTAATCCATTGCACTATTACCTTAAAATCAACCATAAAGTCAACCGAGTTGAACTAAACAGAAGTTCCTTTCCCATTATTGAATCTAGTTAAATTGTCATTTTCTAGTCTTAAATTAGTTTTAGTTAGTAAGTTTCTAGTCTTGTAAAACTAGAGAAAAACCCCTTTTTGCTTAATCAACTTAGATAGAATTAGTTCTTAATTTAATTTGTCGTTCCCTGTGTTCGATACCCTGCTTATTTAGCTATACCACAATCGATAGGTCACTGCCTTTTGTGTGTTATTTGATAATTAAAGTAGGATAAAACTAAGTGAGTTTTACACACATCATTGACACTCTTTCAAAATTTACTTGTATTCTCAGGTAATCAATAGAAACCGGTGACTACCAACTTTTGAGGATGGAATGCTTCGGCATTAATCAAAACATTTTGTCATTATATTGTAATCGATTTTGAAACATGTACTCTTATAAAACCATGCAACTTTCTATATTATATTTATAATAGTTGTATTTACTTTGAGCACTATTATACTCGTTGTTTTGATACTATACATGAATTCCTCCACCACCGGAAATTTCTGCCATCCTTGGTTTGGGGGTGTGACATCGTCAATCCTCGGGAGTGGGTAATTGTTCTTCACTGTTACGTTATTCAGCTCCCGGTAATTTATACACATTCGATGAGACTCGTCCTTCTTCCTCACAAACAGGATTGGAGCTCCCCAAGGCGAATTGCTCGGCTTGATAAATCCCTTGTCTAACAGTTCCTGCAGCTGTGTAGATAACTCCTGCATATCAAATGGAACCAACCGATATGGCCTTGGCTATCGGAGCCGCACCCGAAACTACGTCAATCCTGAACTTCACCTGTCTCTCGGGAGGTATCCTAGGCAAATCCTCCGGGATAACATCCGGATACTCCCGCAGCACTAGCACATCATCCACGGTCGCCTTACCCTTCTCCCGGGTATCCATAACATAGGTTACATAACCTACGCATCTCTGCTGAAGGTAGCGTCTAGCCCTCGCTGATGAAAACAAAGTTGGCCCATGCGGCCTCTCACCCTGAATCACCAAAACTCCCCCACTTGGGGTCCTGACACAAACCAACTATTGTTCACATTCGATCACTGCCCCATTAGGGCTCAACCAATCCATGCCTATGATGACCTTATTCCCATGCAAAGGAATGGGAACCAAATCCACGAGGTAACGCTCGGTGTACATCCTCAAGACACTATCTCTGTAAACCTCTAATGCCCGGACGGATCGGTCATCTACAATCTCAACCTATAAAGGACAATCCAACATGTCTGAAGACTCAAAAAACTTCTTTCTGAGTGCAAGAGATATGAATGATCGGGTAGCCCCCAAGTCAAATAACACATGGATTGGGATGCCATTCACATGGAACGATCCTAAAAAACACATAGGCTGTATAAATCAAAACTGACATGTAATAAAGGTTAGGAGAAGAAAACATACATGTCACCACATCTGATGTGGCACGCGCCTCCTCGACATTCAGCTGAAAGGCTCAGCTCCTCACCACTAGAGCATCTGTCTTGCCATGTCGGTTATCCGTAATCCGCAGGGTCGCTGGAGCTAGCACCGCCACTAGCGCTCCTGATGTCAATCTCGGGAAATTTTCCTTTTATGGCCCTTCTAATTGCAATGAAAGCAAATCAAGTCTGATGTATGAATGGTGGGGGTAGGGGATGTGTAATCCTTGCTAAAGTGCCCAGACTTGCCGCACATGTAGCAGCCCAATCCCCTAGCTCTGAAAACTCCCTCATGTAGCCTGTCGCATCTCCCACAGCGACTCCGGCCCTGCTGGCCCTTCGACCTCGAGTCGAATCCCTAGGGATTCTTCCCAGAAACCACAGTCTTCTACCCAGTCTCAACCTTCCTTTTCCTGATGTGCTTTATATTAATCTCCCTCTCCCTCTCCCTCGCTTTCATGTCATCCAAAGTTGAGCATGCCGAGTAGCTGACATAATTCTGAATGTCAGCTCTCAAAATATCTTGGTACCGGTTTTTCAGCATCTCAACATCACCCGCGTACTAATGCACCAGTAAAGCACTCTACCTGAACTTGGCGGTAATCTCCGCCACTGACTCTGTAGTCCGTCTCATATCCAAGAACTCCCTAGCTAGCTGTTGAATCTCCACGGCTGGCGTAAACTCAGCCCGAAATCTGATCATAAAGTCCGACCAGGTCATAGCTTCAATGAATGGAGCTCCCAAGGAATCACTGACTGCCTCCCACCAGTCTCTGACCCTCTCTCTAAAACAACCAACAGAAAACTTGACCTTTGACCCCTCAGGGCAGAAGCTCATCATCTGCGCAAACTCAATGTCTGCGATCCATCGTCTCTCCATAATGGGTTCTTTCATCCCACTGAAGTTTGGTGCTCCGCATCCCCTGAAATCCTTGAAGGAGAGTGTACCAGTTAGTGACTGGCGAGGTGCCACGTCACTCGTAAATGCCCTAAGGCGATCCTCCATCAGCTCAATGATACCATCCTTGATCGACCCGAAAATCATCGGGTTCACCTCAAGGATGCCTCTTGTAATCTCGCATGCAATGAACTCGCACAATCGGTCATCAGCTAGCTTGGAACCTGTACCCGAACCTGACCCAGAGCCTGAACCTTGTAACACCAATAAAAATCATGTCAAATTTAAACTTTTTAAAACATTTAAAAACCAACAGTTATTACAATTTTGTTTTCAAAATATTCTATATCAGATTCTCCCATAAACAAAGTCATAAAAAGTGAGGAGCGATACGATCACGCTTTTGCCTTTTTGCGGTCCCCTGATGTACCTGAAACAATAAACTGAAACTGTAAGCCTGAGATCTTAGTGAGTTCCCCTAAAATAACCATACACAAAATAATACACATATAATCATAAACAACATACGATGGGTCCATTCAACCATCGGGTTGGAATACCCCAGGCACTCAACCATCCGGTTGGAATGCCGACATACTACGGGTCCAATCATCCTCGGGATGGAATACCCCAGGCCCACAACCAACTGGTTGGAATGCCCACATATTATAAGTCCAATCATCCTCAGGATAGTATACTTATGGCCCACAACCAACAAGTTGGAATTCCCAAGTCTATTGGCTTTCGCACAAAGCAGATAAACATCAACCGCCAAACAAACATATGCACATATAACATATAATTACATAAAAGTATATGGGCAGACAAACCAATCTAACAGATCATAACAACATAGCAACATTCTATCTACCAGGATACTGCTCTAACGGATCATAGCAACATATAACATCCGATCTACTAAGATACTGATCTAATAGATCATGACAGCGTATATCATCCCATCAACCAGGATAATGATCTAACGGATCATAACAGCATATAACATCCCATCTACCAGGATACCGATCTAACGGATCATAATAATATGACATATCAGGGTAACAATCTAAAAGGGCTGGCCTTGGTGCCTTAGACCCTTGAGTATAGTGAGGAAAACTAACCTCGCAACTGTCGACTCGAAAGATAAGCTCAAACTCTCGGATCACCGCTACAAAGTTCACCACCTATATTCACCATAGAACCATACTCACAAGTTTCCAATTTCCCAAAATGCCCCAAAAGTTAATTAGTCAACCCTTGGTCAAATTCAAAGTCAATGGTCAAGGTCAACAGTCCATGCTGACCCGACTTGTCAAGTGCACTCACTGACTCATTGAGTACTTCCAGAACTCGAGTAGCCGTGAAATCCCCCCACTGACTCGTCAAGTTTCCCTACAACTTGACGAGTTCATATGTGTCCAAATGTCGGGAAAACCCTAGTTGACTCGCCAAGTCCATGCAAAAGTCCTTGCACGAAAATCTTCATCGGACTCGTCGAGTTAGCCATGCAACTCCCTGAGTCCCTTCAATCCATTATCCATTCAGATGCTTTTTAAGCCATTTTAAGGTTCCATATTTCGGATCCAGCTTCCCAAGGCATGTTTATGTTGTAAAGTTGCAAACTTTACGTGCATGCAAGGCTCTAAAGACTTAAAATGTCAAAACCAAGCTTGAAATGGAGTTTTACACCTAAAGAGAGGTTCATACTTCCTAAATCTGGAAGCTTTATGGACTTAGAGACCAAAGAGAGTTCAGATCTGAAGTTGCAACTTCGGATCTTAACTCATACCCAAGGATAGCATCCTATTATGCTAGAAAAAGCCCTAATCTTTATCCAAATGAGATTTAGAAGGAAATGAGGTCAAGGTAACGACTTGATACCTTCAAAATCTGCTAACTGAGGTAGATTCAGATCCCTACACATTCCTTGCTTCTAGCCACTTGCTCTCCAAGCTCTTCTCACTAAAGCTTAAAATACACAAGAATGGATCACACACACGAATTAGGGTTTGCTGGACTCTCAAGAGGCTGTAAGGGGCTAAAGGAGGCTAAGGATCCTTTAAATAAGGTGCAAACCCCCGGAAATTAGGGTTTCACCCTCCATCTCCTACTCATCGAGTCCTATCTTGGACTTAGTGAGTAGGTCACTTAAGCACATGGCCCAACCCGCTTCTACTCGACAAGTCAGGGCATCCAACTCGTCGAGTAGACCTTGCAATTTATGAAAATTAAAGCTATAAAATTATTACCTAAGAGTCGAGGCGTTACAACCTCCTACTCCATGATGTTTCACTACTATTCTGAAACAAACCACACAATCATCAGAGTCATACACAATATCGAGAGACTCCATACTCACAACAAGTTCCCTGGTTTAATCTCAGCTTTCCTTGATTCGAGTACAGATCCTCTGCTTTCAGTAGTATACTACCTTCCACTTCTATTCGTACTTTCTTCAAGAATTGCCAGTACTCCACCAAGTTCCTTTCACTACTACTACTCTCCATGCTAGTCTCATCCTAGGCTTACCCTAGGGTAATCTCCAAACCATTCTCCGTCATCAGCTGCATAAAAAGCCCCTGCTACCTTTCCCTAACTAGCTTGCGGATGCAATTACATATTACTAAGACCAAATAATTCTTTGAATGAGAGGCCTCTCCCTATAATGGTTAGACTCAGACGAGAGCTATCCTTTTGAAATTATTTGGTCCTCATAATATGTAACTTAACATATCCGTTTACTATTTAGTTAAAGATAACTATGACTCCTAAAAGCACAAAGCAAGCAGCATTTGGGAATTGAGTAACCAAAACCAAGCATATCCTGATCAGGTTATCATACTAATGACTAGTCAGTACTATCGTATAGTTCCATTAGCACATATAGCAGGCACATATGGCATCTTCCTAGATCCTTAGCCCCAATCTAGCATGCAGTTCTCATATTCATACAGTAGGCATGTCATACATCCTTCCTAGATCCTTATCCATAATCTAGCATGCAATTCTCATAATCATATCATATACCATAGCAACATGTATGGGTATCTTGGGGAAAACTTACTTGAGCTCAGCCGATTGCACGCATCACACTCATTTTTCTTTTTCAAATCCATTAATTTTAAATTTTAAAAAAATTGTTTTCATTCTAAAAAATTTCTCAAACCCTTGATTTGAGTCCAAACACCCCCGAAGGTGTTTCCGAATCCCTCAAACCAAGGATCTGATATTAACTTGTAACATCTCAAAAATTACGACCAAAAATTTCATATATAAATAAATAATTATAAAACCACTTGTCTGAAAACAACCATAGTATCAACTCATATAAAATCCAAAGTATCAATATTCAAAACATGTCATGATAAGACAACATCAGAGTAACAATCCCAAGGATCTCCGGTGTGGAAAATGTAGTGTGATGCATTGCGATCATGCCGACTCATTTCCCTTCGAAGAGGAAGTACCAGAAACCAATATAAAAATCGTAAGCACAAAGTTTAGTGAGTTCCCCTATCATACCACATAATCACATACTGCTAGGCATATCTGGGTGCCCGGCCTACCCTGTCAGGCATATCTGGGTGCCCGACCAACCCTGTCAAGTATATCTGGGTGCCTGACCTACCCTGTCAAGCATATCTAGGTGCCCAACCTATCCTGCTAGGAAAATCTGGTTGCCCGACCTACTCTCCGGTTTATCTCAATCGGATATGGGGACTATTTCACCCCTACCAATACCATAAAATATATAGCATAAACATACTGTCAGGCATATTTGGGTTGCTGACCTACCCAATCGGTCATTACGACCGATAATGGGGTCTATCTCACCCCTTCTACCACTATCACATAATATCATAGAATACTAGCATATAACGCATAACAGAGAGTGGCATAATAGAAAATTATCACAAAGATAATCATCTCAACTATAATTAACTACTAGTGGGTCGGCCTTGGTGCCTTCGACCCACTTCTACTGGAAGGCAACTCACCTTAAATGTTATGAAGTAGCTAAATTATCCTCGGATCTGAAAACAACCCCACTCAAATTCCTATAGATAAAAGATTTCCTTTCATTTCCTTTTCATAATCATAACCCCTGAAGGGTCAACTTGGTCAATGTCAAAGTCAAAGTCATCATTCTAGTCAAAGTCAACATTCTGGGTGGACTCAACTCGCCGAGTTGGTCCATCAACTCGCCGAGTTCCAAAAATTAAAAAACCCTGGAATCGCGATCCAACTCGTTGAGTTCTTTTGCAACTCGTCTAGTTCCTCCCATCAACAGAATCAAGACTTTCCAACCCAGCTCGTCGTGTTCGTCTTGAACTCATCGAGTCCTTCCTTTTACAGAATCAAAATACTTCAACCTAACTCGTCGAGTTCCTATATAAACTCGTCGAGTTCTTCAGTCTGATAATCTTTCTTAATGGATTAACTCATTAATCTTCAGATCTAAGCTCCATACTTCAGATATAGACTGTAAATATCCTTGGAAGGGTAAAGTTTCCAAATTTTCCCGTTAATACCCTTACACAAGATATTTAGCTCAAACCCTAACTCTAAAAGGTCTAGATCTTGATCCAAGAGCCATTAATACTTCTAGCTAAGGAATGCAAACTGAGATATTGACCCTGGACGCTACATGAATAAGTAAAGTCCCTGACTATTTCTCCATGCATGGCCTTTTAGAGTTTAAATTGCCCAATGACATCCAAAAGCTTGCATGGGGCTCCAATGGCCATAAAGTTTTCACCTTTATGCCATGAAAGCCCCCTAATGTCTAAGATCTGGAAGTATACTCACTTGGACCAAAAGATGGAGAAAATGCCCTAAAACTAGATCTAAGCATACTACAGTCAAGATAGCAGCTTTATACCTCTGATGAACCTAAAATGAAGCAAGACTTCAGGATCTACTCTTCTCCAACACTTCCTTGCTCCTTCTTCACGTATCTTCTTCTTTAAAACCACAAAGAATGCACCCAGAATGGCTCAAAACTCTCAAAAGTGAATTAGGGTTTCGTGGATAGGGTTTGGGACACTGGAGGCTGTAAATGAGGCTAGCCCACAGAGGTTAAGGTGTTAAAATAAGGTGCAAAACCCTGAAAATTAAGGTTTCATTCTGCCAGTCCTACTCGTCGAGTTGAGGCCCTCAACTCTTCGAGTATACTTTACAATGCGCGACCAACTCCATTCATACTCGACGAGTTTGGGGCCTCCAACTCGTCAAGTTTCTATACAAAAGTGAATAGATTTTTTGAATTAAATACATACTAGGAACCGATCGTTATAGTATGATATTATCATTGTGATTTTTGCATGTGTTTGTATTTTATATAATTATCCTGCTATGTATATATGATTTGTATGTGGGCGGGGCCCGTTATGAGAGTTAGGGCAGGGATCGTTATACTCATTGGGAGGGGGTCGTTATGCGAGTTAGGGCGGGGCCCGTTATACTCATTGGGAGGGGGCCTTTATGCGAGTTACATTGGGGTCCATTATACTCATTTGGGCGGGGCCGTTATACGAGTTAGGCTGATGCCCGTTATACTCATTGGGTGGGGCCTGTTATGGTATCTTGGGAAATCACTAAGCTTTGTACTTATGATTTTCAGTTCATATTTCAAAAACTTTAGTTTTCAAATAAGGGAGCTCGAGATGATTGCAGAGTACACACCACATGTTTCCGCATTTTATGATTCACTCTGATATCTATGATGTATCGATGCATTTGACAACCTTGGATTTACGACTACAATATGGTTTGAAGTGTTATTAATGTAACATCCCGATTTCCAAGAATAAAATTCTAGGGATTTTGGGCATTTTAGAAACCCTACTCAACGAGTTGGAAGTCCCTAACTCATCGTGTAGGAACCAATATGACCGCGTGGATAATAGGATCAACTAGACAAGTTGGAGCTGGAAATGAAAACCCTAATTTTTAGGCTTTCCACCCTATTTAAAGAACCTTAACTCCCCTCCCCATCCTCCCTTACCACCCTATCATCTAGAAGCAAACCCTAGCAAGCTAACCCTCCATTTTTTAGTGTGTAAGGTTAAAAGAGTGTGTGTTTGGATCATTTCTTGAAGAGTTAAGAGCTTGGAACAAGGAATAGTCTATAGATCCGGCCTTTGCATTGTTGTAGTAGCCATCTTGAGGTATAAAGCTATCACATTGACATTTCATTATTTAGATCTTCCCTTGTGAAAGAAAATCGTCACTCCTACTGCAAAAATGGATTCATTTTCAGGTTTGAGCTTGTCACAAGGACATGGTTTCAGATCTGGTCTCCTCTAGGCCCCCATAGCCATAAAGTTCTCGACCTTAGCAAGATTTGGCCTTTCTCCATGCCCTAAACCTCATCTTATACTTGGTTTTGGGGTTTTAAGCCATTTAAGGCCTTGCATGCACGTAAAGTTGACAACTTTGTGTGGTACCTTCACCCTAGGAAGCTAGATCTTGAGTTTGGAGCTTTGGACTCGAGTGGAATGAGCTGAATGTGATTTAGTTGAAGGAACTCGACGAGTTGGATAGCCAACTCGATGAGTTACGATGGGTTGTTCCATTTTTTGGATTTTGCATGAACACGAAGAGTTAATGAGCTGACTCGACGAGTGGTGAGGGCTTTCCCCGATATTTTGGACACTACATGGACTCGATGAGTTGATTGGAAACTCAACGAGTTGAATTGGTTTTTCTAAGTTTTGAGGGACTTGACAAGTTGCTAGATGCACTCGACGAGTTGGGTCAACATGGACTGTTGACCTTTGACTTTGACGAGAATTGACCAAGTTTGACTTATGAGAGTAGTTTGGTAATTTGGGATTTTCATGGAATTAGTCATATGGTGGTTACAAACGGTTGAGTTCGTAGCTATGATTCAGGAGTTGGATTTTATCACTGCAACCCTACTGTGAGGTGAGTTTTCCTCACTGTACTAACAGGATCGAAGGCACCAATGCCAGGCCTTTGGTTGATACCATAATATTGTCGATATTTTGAGTACGAAATAGATACACATGAGTATACTAGTTATTGATATGATAGTCGGGTAGATCTGTAGGACTGCATGTGATATTGTCCGATTACCTGTATAGGATATTATCTGTTAAATGTTTCACATATTGTGTGGGTTGGGTTGAGGTTGTACTGCTTTGTGTTGTAGCTAACAAACCCTGGAGTATTTCAGATATTATCTGAGGGACAGGGAGGGCATGCCAGACTCATATTGAGGACTCATTAGCATTCCAGATATGAGCTGAGGGTCAGGGAGGACATACCAGACTCATACCGAGGGCACATTAGAACTCCAAATATGAGCTGAGAACCGAGTGGTATGTTAGACTCGTACTGAGGGGTTGAGGATATCGGAGCAATCCAAGTATGAGTTGAGGGCCAGGGAGGGGATTCTAGACTCAGACTGAGGGCTCATGGGCATTCCAGATACGAGCTGAGGGCTGGGTAGGAAATCCCAGACTTGTACTGTGGGCCGGGGAGCAAGCCAGACATTAGTTGTAGGCCCAGGGGGTAAGCCAGAGTTATGTTGTGGGCTCAGAGGTAATCCAGTCTGTTAGTTGTCGACCCATTGCATGTTGTTATTTGTATATGTTCTACTATTTTTGTGTTGATACTTTGGGGGAAGTCACTAAGCTTTGTGCTTACGGTTTCATTTTATTGTTTTAGGTGCTTTAGATACATTGGAAAGGCAAAGGTGTGACCGTACACATCCTCGTGTTTTGGACTTATGATTTCTGGGATACTTTGATAACATTATTATTTTGAAAACTATGTATAAACTGATTCTAATCTTAAATAAAGGTTTGGAAATAATGGTTTTGTAAACACTTCAACAGAAAAAGGATTGTTTTTAAAAGTTTAAATTTTACAGAAATTTTATGGATGTTACAAGTTGGTATCAGAGCCTTGGTTTGAGTGAATTGGAGAACCGCTCATGTGAATCCCGTCTCAAACTAAGGAAAATATTTTCAAAGTGATTTTTAAAATGATTTTCAAATGGTTTTCAAAATACAAAGGAGGATGTCATGTGTACGATCAGGTGGAACTAGTAAGTAGACCCCAAATTACCACGCAGTTATTTGAGCTTATGATATGTTATGATATGTTAGAACAACATGCTAGCAATAGGCAAGGGATCTTCAGGAATTTCATGGTAGAATTGCGTGATTATGTGATGCCTTAGTTCAAATAGAGTTTCCTTGTTTGGATGATGTGTGACTCGTTCGCATGTGAATTGGCTATTGAGTAGATACGCTAAGTCACATGTCGCATGGTTTAAAGGATTCTAGGCTGAGAGGTTTGGTCCTGTTGTGCAGCTCTCGTCTGAGTCTAACCGTTGTGGGGTTGCATCTTTTAGCCCAGGGTTGTTTAAACTATAGGGTATATGATTGTATTCATGAGATAGTCATCTGGCACCAATGGAGAGTTGTGTTGAAAGCGTGGTATGGATGAATCGGATGGCGTCAATCGGCCAGTCATGTTATTGAATGAGTTAGCAGTGGTTCCTTCATTTGGCACGGTTCATAGCAGGTCGGCATGAGGAAGGATTATCCGCTCTTGAGAGAGTGAGGGCAGGATGAAGATGCGTACGAGATGCTGCGAGTCTGAGATCGAGGATTTCATAGGAGGATATGTTGGATTTTATTGTATCTTAGCGCTAGTCCGCTCCTCTGCATGAATGTTGCTTGCTTTGTGCTTTGTGGAGCTTATGAGTGATGTGAGTTAGCTATTAAGTGAATATGTCAAGTCATATGTGAAAAAGGTTGGATAATCTCAGAGTGACGGATTTGACCCTGCTGCGCAACTCTCGTTTGAGTCCAACCGTTGTAGGGATGGGCCTGTTACTCGAAGGATTATCCGAGCTTGGTTGCATGTTATTGTATTCATGAAGTATCTAATTGACGTTGTGAGGAGTTCTTCAGCAGCTTATGACAGAGGGTGTATAGGTGATTCCTAGGATAGCCTAGGGAATATTAGTGCGGTTGTTTTGCCAAGGAGTAGGTTTCAGAAGTATTTTGTGACTAGCACTTAGAGGACCTGAGATAATTCTTGACAAAAGTATGGATAGGTGTGGAAGGTAGTATTGGGCCTGTACTACTGAAATCACAGGATCCATACTCGAATCAAGGAAGATCTTGGGGATTCTAAGGGATGGTCAGGGAAGGTAGCATGGATGGATACCATGGTCTGAGGCAGTGGTTCTACTCCGGCTAATTATTTGGTTATGGTTGCCCAGCCATGAGGATGGTCCTTGTACTTGGTGTGTGACCAGTGGCATTATCGATTTCGGTTGTCTGGAGCAGACCTAGTGAGTTTTGGTTTGAGGCTTCGGAACGTTTTGTTCGAGGCCAAGATACGAGTTGCGGGAGTCAGGAAGGGAGCGATGATTATGATCAGCTGAGTTTTGTAGCGGGAAGTAGAAGGACTAACTGATGGATTGAAATTTCGCTATCTTTGGCAAGGGTTGTGCCCTTCAGTTTTCCGAGTTTGAAGGAGTGAGAAGGCTTGTGACCCTAGGGTCAGGTTTTATTTCCATCTTGGTGTTAGTTGGTCACAAGGGTTGGTGCCAGTATTCCAGCGCTGGTGAGCGCAGGTGGATCAATGTGGCATGAGTATCACGCGAGGCAACTTAGGTACCATATTCTCGGGTAGGTTGGGAGTTGGAGGCCCCAACTCATTGAGTAGAGGTTAAAATTAGACGCGGGTGGAAGAACCTACTTGCCGAGTCAAATTCCCTGACTCGATGAGTAGCCCAGTCTGGATGAAACCCTAATTTTAAGGGTTGGCACCCTATTTAAACGCCTTAACACCCCCATTATGGCATCATTAATCGCCTCCCTTTGTCCAGAAAGCCCTAATCTGAATCCCTAACCTTGTTTGAGTGCTCTTTAGCCATTTTTGTGTATTTTTGGTGGTTGTAAATCTTGAGAAGGAAAAAGAAACTTGGGAGTTCAAGAGGAAGCAGGTAGATCCAGAAGTTGTGTTACATTTCTAGCTCATTGAGGTAAAAAGCTTCAATCTTGACTTTCCATTTGTTAGATCCTCTTTAGGGCTTGAATCTTGTCATTTTTTGGGCAATTCTAAGTCACCTTCAGGTTTAGAGTGTAATATAGAGTGATGACTTCAGATCTTGAACTTAGGAGGGTTCTCATGGCATAAAGGTGCCAACTTTATTGCCATAAGAGCCTCGTGCATCTTGTAGACTCTTTTTTAAGGTCTTTTGAGCTAAATGGCCCATGCATGAACGTAAAGTTTCTAACTTTACATGTTATATGGACTCTATGAGGTTGGATCTATGTTCTTGATGCATTAAGGTCGATTGAAATCGACTGTATAGTTTTGGACATAGAGGGACTCAGCGAGTCACTTATGTGACTCGGCAAGTCAGGTTGTAGTTTTCCCCAAATCTCTTCTGATAACAAGCAATGTGTTGACTTGGAATAAGACTCAGCCAATGGGGTTCGTTTATGGACCTGGGAATCATGGAACTCGGCGAGTGCAAGAAAAACTCGACGAGTTCGAGACTATGTCCCAATTATATGAAGATGGACTCGGTGGGTCAAGGAAGAACTTAGCGAGTCCATAACTAAAGTGTCATCTTGCATGAAGATGGGCTCGACGAGTTTATGAGGAACTCAACTAGTCAAAGACTAAACGTCCATTCTAACAAGAAGACGGACTCGACGACTAAAGGATGAACTCATCGAGTCACGTGCAAAGGGTTCCGACTATGTATGAGGGGCAACTCAACGAGATCTTGGAAGAATCGACGAGTAGGATCAAGCTTGTAGCAATTATTGGACCATGGGACTTGATGAGTTGGTGGACCAACACGCTGAGTTGAGTCAACCAGATGTTGACTTTGACCAAGGTGTTGACCTTGACTTTGACTTTGACCTGAGTTAACCATGAAACAGTAATTAAGGAATATGGTTATGTGTAGAAATTAAGAATAGTTGATCCCGACAGCGAGGACAGTTCAGACACTTAACGACACTGGGGTGAATTACCTTCTAGTAGAAATGGGTCGAAGGCACCAATGTCGGCCCACTAGTAAGAGTTATAGTAGAGATAATTGTATTTGTGATAATTATCTGGTATGTTACTATCTGTTATGATTATATGCTGGTATGCTATGTTGTTATGTGATAAGTGATAGGGGGTAGGTTAGACCCCAGTACCGGTCGAAAGGACCAAAGGGGTAGTTAATACCCGGTTATGTTAGACGGTTTATGATATATGTGCTATGATATTATGTGGTAGTAGTAGGGGTGAAATAGTCCCTGGATACCGGTCGAAAGGACCGAAGGGGAGGCCAGCATTCAGATATGCTAGGCAAGATACCGGCCGGCAGGACAGAAGGGAAGACCAGTACCTTGATATGCGAGACAAAGTACAAGTCGATAGGACCGAAGGGGTAGTTCATACCCAGTTATGTTATTCAGTATGTGCTATGTATGGAATGTGGTATGACGGTGGAACTCACTAAGCTTTCTGCTTACAGTTTTCAATTTTGTTTTCAGGTACCTCTTCGTCGAAGGGGAAGGAGCCAGCACGGTAGCAGCGCATCACACACACATAGGATTTCCGCACTATGATGTTCTTGGGATTTTAATCTGATGATATTTTGTCATCATGATATGATTTGCGACCTGTGATTGTGGTTTTGATGAATGGTGTGATTTCACTATATTTTTCTTATAAATGATTTTCTAAGTTGTTATATCAAAAAAATTGGCCTTGGAAATTGGAATATTACATTTATATCAACTGTGATTGAAGGGAAGTTTTCCTACGTACCCTCAGGTTGGTTAGGGTGACTCAGGAGGAAGAAGTCAGGATTTCTTCGGATACTTTGAGGGGTGTCACCTCTTGTATTCTTTAGGGAAGTATCAGGAATTATATTGTGTTGGATTGGGTAATTTATGTCCCGGGTTAAATTTCTTCTATTTTGGGCTATTGAGGTTCGATATATGCCATTTCGCATTTTGGAAGTCTTCAGTCGAAATTCAGGTTCCTCTTGGAATCCGATTGACCCGGATTGGGAGGATCATTCAACATGTGTCATTCATTCCAAGGTCAAGAGTGATGTTACCTAGTTGAGCCAGTTTGAGTTATGGGTTAGTTTCGAGCCAATGGATAGTAGTTAGAACCATAAGTGGGGTAGAATTAGGATTCTCAGGTTGAGCGTCAGTCATTGAAGGTTTTGTCGATTGATGTTCGGATTACTGCTTTCAGATTGTTGTTCAGATGTTGGTTAGTGAACCTCTCTAGAAGCAGGTGTGTTCAGCTCTAGGTGGGTTTGTAGTTCTCTAGTTTAGGTGTTAGGGCGTCCTAGACCGTTGGTTGTTAAGTTCGCCATTCAGCAGGAATTCTTCAAAGGATTCAAGAGGTGACAGTTAAGGGCAAGGAATACATCACCCACCCTCCAGTGTAGTTAGGGGTGTCAATTTATGACACGACACGACAAAAATACACGAAACGAAATCGGGACGAAATCAAAATTCGAATTCGTGTTCGTGTCGTTTTCGTGTCAAGACTAAAAAACACGATGTCATGTCGTGTCGTGTTCGTGCTCATAAATCGACACGAAATTGACACGATTAAGCATGTGGTTGTCGTGTTTTTCGTGTTTGTCGTTTTTTTCGTGTTATATATCTTTAAGTATGAACCAAATACACTAATAGTTATGTAATATTATATTTGTCGTGTCGTGTCGTGTTGTCGTGTTTTAATTGGTTCGTTTTCATGTTAATGAAAAAAAGCACGACATTGTGTCCTGTCGTGTTGTGTCAGACAAAAACACGACACGACTGCCCGATTTGACAACCCTAAGTGTAGTCTGTTTATGTTTTTCTTGGTCCTTGGTAAGTTCGCCCTTAGTGGTAGAGTGGAATTTTGTAGTCATAGCAGACTCGGATTTGGCAACCTACGAGATCGCCTTGGAAATCTTCTAGAGCGAGTTTTGTGTTGGTAGGATCCGTGCAGTCTCGATCTGTAACATCCATAAAAATCATGCCAAATTTAAACTTTTTAAAACATTTTCAAAATCAATGATTATTACAAAACTTGTTTTCAAAATATTATAATGTCAGAATATCCCAGAATCAAACATAAAATCATGAAATATGAGGAGTTGGACAATCACGTTTTCACCTTCCTGCGATCATCAGAAGTACATGAAACAATAATCGATAAATGTAAGCTTGAAGGCTTAGCGAGTTACCCCCAAAATACCAACACCATAAAACATATCAATAACATATAAGCAAACATCATGCATATTGAGCCTTCAGCCTAACTGGACCGCCTCCCAGGCCTTCAGCCTATCTGGACCACTCCCCAAGCCTTCGGTACGTCTGGACCACCTCACAGGGCCTACAGCCTATCCGGACCGCTCGTCGGGACTTCGGCCTGACTGAACTCCTTTGCAGGGTCTTCAGTTTATTCGGACCACCGTGGGTATGTTGGCCTTCAGCACAAAGCAGGACCACCTCAACCCAACCCCCAATCAAACAAACATGTGCACATAAATATCATACGCTAGCATATATAACAGTCAAACCGATCTAACAGATCACTAATCATAGCAACATCCTATAACCAGGATACAGACCTAACTGGTCACTAACATAACATAATCCTATATACTAGGATACCGATCTAACCAGGTCACTAAGCATATCACCATCCTAATTACCAGGATGTAAATAATAAGCATATCATACAATAACACGGATACAAATCCGTAAAGGGTCGGCATTGGTGCCTTCGACCCTGTTAGTATAGCGAGGACAACTCACCTCGCAAGTAGTACTAAAATGAACTAAAAGTCTCCAATCGCCGTCTCACCGAAAATCCCAAACTATCCAAATAATAATGTAACATACACATTTTGAAATCGTGTTTTGTAATGAAAAATATTATGAAATATTATGTGATTTTGCGTATTGAGTACTAACAGATAGTTTTTACTAAAAATAAAGTAAAACTATATTTAGAATCACTCGGAAAATATTGCAAGTCTTATGAGATTCCAATCTAATATTGAAATTTAACGAAAATATAAAATTTGAAATAAGTAAAATTTTATTATTAAAAGTTTTAGAGAATCTCGTTAGAAACATTTAGGCGAAAACCTTATCGAAATCTGAGTTATAACGAAGAAGTTATGACTATTTGAAGTTTCGTGACAGAACCGGTACGACGCCGAATGACGTAAAAAGTAAGTTTTCGATAAACTACTTTTTAGCCGTTATGATCTAAATAAAAGTCATAGTACTCGTTAAACCGAGAATTTTCATAAAAATAACATCCAAATTTGACTTCGTATGAGGAAATTATAATTTTTATAAGTTTGATATAGCAGTAAACAGCTAAAAACTCGAAATAAAGATCGAGTGATATTTAGCCGACATGACCTAAATGAGAATCGAATGTCTCGTCAATATTAGTACAACGGTAAAAAAAACAGACGAAAACGGACGCCGGATAAAGAAGTTATGAATTTTTAACAGACTTATGATGTCCCGGCCTGTTAAAAATATAATAATAATAAATTCAAAATTGTCCGACTGAGTCTAAATGAAAGTTGTAGAGTATATTCTCGCCTACGAGTGGATATAAAGAACGTCAAAAACGGAGTTCGTATGCAAAAGATATGAATTTTTGAAGTTTTTAAATAAAAATAAATAAATAATCCAAGGATTATCTGAAGGGTACACCTAGCGTACTTCGTTTCGTACGCCCAACGTACTTCGCACTTGCAGGGTCTCGGATCAGCCATGTCACTGGTCTTCACACGCGAGCCACGTATCATCCACGTCCGAGCCCGAAAACCGAGCAGGCGCCACGCCTCGTACGCCCAACGTACTCCGAGGCTTCGGCCAACTATAAAAGGGATGCGAGACTGTCGTGTTTTAGGTTACAAATTCTCATTCTCTTTCACTCTCTAGCCTCTATCAAGTCCCTCTAACACCCCCAAAGTCCCGGTATCATACCCAACACCCGAAGCAAGTCCTGGCACTCCGAAGATCCTAAGAAAATTATATTTTCAAGTCGAAACTCTGCCCGTGTAAGACCGGATTTCAAATAAGATCCCTAGTTTCATCGTAGAAAGTCATATTTAGATTCAAAGTGCTACCCAAATTATCATTTAATCCCCGGTTATTTCACAGTGACTTTCAATATATGGACAATTGTATGTTATGTGTTATATGTTCAATGTGCTTTCCCATGTTATTATGATAATGAGCAATACCATAGGCCACGAAATGTATGACATAAGCATCACTTGGCTACTGGTATGTAGCCTTTGACCATGAAGTGTATAACATATGCATCACTTTGGCATAGTAGAATACAAAGACATGGCTGAAAGCCTGTGTATTCTAGTAAAATGACATTCTGAAATTATATTTTCTTCGCCACTTGGGCTGAAGTCTTATTGGTGTATATCTAGTGTTGGAAAATTATGATGTCTCATTGAATTCAAATCTTTGAATCTGATTAATTGTTGTTGTGGAAAGCATGTCATATGATGCTCAATTACGTATCTTGTTCCTTGTCCCTCTTTGCTTCTGTCGTATTGATATGTATATGGCATAATGTTATATTGTAACTGTTATTGAACTCACTAAGCATCACCCGCTTATCTCTCTTAATGTTTAAAACTATTACATGTGATAAGCATCCAGTATAATTTTGAACTAGTAGAAGATGTAGAATAGATAATATTATAACTTTTGTATTGTATTCCTAGGAAAGTATGTAATATGTGTAAAACTTTGTAAAAATCTAATTAGCCAGTTTGTATCCAGTCTATGTACATAAACTATCAATGTAAAATATTATTTCATGAATATGCATGTAGCATGTTTTGGAGTAACTATATTGTGAAGTATGAAAGTTTGGGTCTTTCAGAAATATAATGTAGTTTTAGAAAGAATGGAGTATATGTCTTTCAAATAAACACTAAGTCAATACATGGGATAATAATCTTTACTAAGGGTCCACATAATCCATTTTGTCTTATCTCTTTAATGGGCTAAGGCCCAAATGCCAAATACATGATCTTAAAAGTCTATATATCCAAGGCTCATTAACAACCCAATTTTCCTAATTGGGCCCAACTTCCTAATTGGGCCTTATTATAGGATCCATTATCAAAAGTGGCCCAAACTCAATTATTCACAGATTCTAGCAAGGCCCAACTCCAATTAGTCCAAAGGTGGCCCAACTCTGAAGCCCAATTTGTCAAAAGTCCAACAGAGGGCATACGCGGGGCGTACTCCTCTGGTACGCTGGGTGTACTTCCGTTTTGTGTTGACCACCAGCGAGGTGGTTGATTCAATACGTTGGGCGTACAGAAACTATGCGGGGCATACATGTGTTTTACCAAAACTGTAATAAGTGTTTAATGACATAAGCACTTAAGCCCAAACTTCAGATCCATTTACAAAATATTCCTAAGAATCATAAAGTCTCGAACTTTAACACTTTGGACGTCCATAAAGTTCTTAATACATGATCTTAATCCATTAAGACCTTCTTAGTCCATGCATGAGACACATTTAGCTATTGGGACATCATTTTTATCACTTAGGACCTCTTCAAGGGTCTGAAAGGACAACTTATCTCATCCAAATCATATCATGAACAAACGTGGGACTTCTTGGGACAAGAAATGGCTCCATAAAGCTAGCATGGCAAGATCTATATCATACAAGCATAAATTTTGAAGCTTTTTACCTTCTAGAGCTTCTAGGGCACGAAGAAACTTCAGATCTACAAGCTTGTTCTCCTTCTCCAACTTCTTGATGTAACACCTTCTTCTCCAACTACTCAAGGCACACTCTATTAGCTCACACACTCAAGAAAGAGATTAGGGTTTGGGGAAAATGGCTCAAAACTATGGAGGCTGAGGTAAGGGAAGGTTATGAGCTCATAAGGACGTTTATATAGCACTCAAACCCTAAATATTAGGGTTTGCATCTGACGTGAGTACGCTTAGCGTACACAAGTGTACACCAACCGTACTAGGGCGTGCCTAGTAAGCTTAGCGTATCTTATGTACGCTTAGCATATTAGTCTTGTTCTCAAAGTTGCAACTTTAGCCCTTAGGCTTCTCTTGGGTCAATTCTTCTAACCACAGGGACTACAAATGACAAAATAATAATAGAAGAAGGATTTGGAAATACCTGCAAAATCTCGGGATGCTACACAATCAAGTATGAGATCTTACTTTGATCGGTGATGTGGATGTCCTCAGTTATTAAGGGAGGTAGTGTGTTGATTTACCTCTAGAATTCTTTCCTTTTAGATGAGGTTTGGATTTCCCTAAGAATATGCATGGCTTGTTAGGTTATGGCCTTCGAGTTGGGTCGAGAGTTCGACCATTATCCTATCTTCGAGTTGTGTGCGACCATGGGTTCATAAGGTTTTTCTTGGGTAGCAGCTTGTTTTATAGGTGAATCGTACATGGTAGAGTTTTAGCATGGTGATGCGCATACAATGTTGGGTGGGATGATGATTAGGTCCCCTCAAGACAATGGAAAGAGGTGAGTATCTTCGGGCCCCGAATGTTGGGCAAGCGATGTAATGCCGATAAGATCGGTATGAGAGCAGGATCATTCCAGTCATGGGCTGAGGGCCTCGAATGGCATTCCAGACTCATGTTGTGGGCTCGGAGGCAACCCAGACCTATGTTGAGGACCTGGTAGGGATATTCCAGTCATGGGATGTAGGCCTAGTGGTCTAGACTATTCATTTAATCTATTTGTGATACTCTCAGTATTGACGTGTTGATGGGGATCAGAAGACCCATAAACCAGTTAGTTTGTAAAGGGGCCAATAAAAGTTGTGGGATGTATGCATATTTTTCCATTGGATCTATAGATAGCCATTTCAGGATGGCCTTTGGTGGAAACATTGGGAATTGCGAGTGTATCCGTGCAAGGTCAGTGTTCTAGGAGACGGTGAAGTAGAGAATCTTTAGGTTTATGGTACGAGTCACGAGTTCCGGGTGGAAGGTGTAATGTCATCATCGATGGTGTAATCGAATATTGTTAGGGGTTAGGACGTCCCTATCTTTCAGGTTCTGGGAACCGGGTGGCTGGATCAAGTGCGAGACATGTAGTCTTAGCGGCGGGAAAAAAATCTTTGTATCCAGTTTTAGTGAGGGGTTACAACGAATCAAAAGATTTTGGGTGAAATGCAAGGGTAAGCCCTTGGATCTCAAGTTATGAGTTGGACCCGAGTTATGTATATATTTGTATTTCAATATAAGATATTCCATCCCAAGGATGACCAGAACCTATATAGATTGGACCTGACATGTTTGGTATTCCAACCTAAGGGTTGATTGGGCAAAACATGTGCATAGTACAAGGGTATTCCATCCTGGGGATGACTGGATCCTTCGTTGGCATGCTTGGTATTCCAGCCTGAGGCTGATTGGGCTAGGTATGAGAGTTTGTGCTTGTGAGTTGGTTGTTTTATGTACATTGGTCGGGAGTTAAAGGAAGCCTTATCCTATCAGCACCAGAAGGGTTCATCACCCAGTTTGCCTCTCGTCGGTCATTTTATCCCTAGGAAGTCGGTTATTGAATGAGCTTTCTCTTGAGAGAATATATGATCTCTTTTCCAGTAGAGAATTATCGGCAGCCACGTACAATCCATGATTTTGTTTTGGTAAGAACTTTAGGTTTACAGGGTGTGATCTTCTTTAGGTAGAAGGGAAATTTTGGGTTAATGCCAAGGTTGGCAAGGCGGCATATCGACTAGGTCTTTCAGAGGAGCTCAGTCAGATTCCTAACACTTTCCATGTTTCGCAATTGCGAAAGTGCATGTATGACGAGGATGTTGTGGTATCACTGGGTGATCTTCAGGTCAATAAGCATCTGAACTACGTGAAAGGCCGGTTTCCATCCTAGAAAGAAAGGTAAAGGTTTTGCATGGCAAGGAGATATCTTAGGAAAAGGTACAGGTGAAAACAGCGGAAGCGATCCGAGTATACATGGGAACCGGAGGCTAGGATGCAAGAGCATTATCCGGATTTATTCACTGTAGCAGGCTTCAAGGACGAAGCGTAGTTTAAGTGGGGGAGAGTTGTAACATCCCAATTTCCAAGAATGAAATTCTAGGGATTTTGGGCATTTTAGAAAGCCTATTCGACGAGTTGGAAGGCCCCAACTCGTCGTGTAGGAACTCATATGACCGCATGGATAATAGGATCAACTCGACGATTTGGAGGACCCAACTCAACGAGTTGGAGTTGGAAATGAAAACCCTAATTTTTAGGGTTTGCATCCTATTTAAAGAACCTTAACTCCCCTCCCAAGCCTCCCTTACCAACATATCTTCTAGAAGCAAACCCAAGAAATCTAACCCTCCATTTTTTAGTGTGTAAGGTTAAAAGAGTGTGTGTTTGGAGCATTTCTTAAAGAGCTAAGAGCTTGGAACAAGGAAGAGTCTATAGATCCGGCCTTTGCATTGTTGTAGCAACCATCTTGAGGTATAAAGCTACCACCTTGACATTTCATTGTTTAGATCTTCCCTTGTGAAAGAAAACGGTCACTTCTAGTTCAAATTGGAGTCACTTTCGGGTTTGAGCTTGTCACAAGGACATGGTTTCAGATTTGGACTCCTCAAGGCCCCCATAGCCATAAAGTTCTCAACTTTAGCAAGCTTTGGCCCTTCTCCATGCCTTAAACGTTATCTTAGACTTTGTTTTGGTGTTTTAAGCCATTTAAGGCCTTTCATGCACATAAAGTTGGCAACTTTACGTGGTAGCTTCACCCTAGGAAGCTAGATTTGAAGTTTGGAGCTTTAGACTAGACTAGAATGAGCTGAACGTGATTTGGATGAAGGAACTCGACGAGTTGGATAACCAAATCGACGAGTTGAGATGAGTTGTTCCGTTTTCTGGATTTTGCATGAACTCGAAGAGTTAATGAGGTGACTTGATAAGTGGTTAGGGTTTTCCCCGATATTTTGGACACTGCATGGACTCGACGAGTTGATTGGCAACTCGGCTAGTTGACTCAGTTTTTCATGATTTTTCTTAGTTCTGGAGGGACTCGATAAGTTGCTAGATGTGCTCGATGAGTTGGGTCAACATGGACTGTTGACCATTAAATTTGACCAGAGTTGACCAAGTTTGACTTATGAGAGTAGTTTGCTAATTTGGGATTTAAATGTAATTAGTCATATGGTGATTACAGGCGATTGAGTTCATAGTTGTGATTCGGGAGTTGGATTTTGTCACTGCAACCCTATTGTAAAGTGATTTTACTTACTGTACTAACAGGGTCGAAGGCACCAATGTTGGCCCTTTGGTTAATATCCTAATATTATTGATATGCCGAGTACTGAATAGATATGCATGAGTATGCTAGTTATTGATATGCTAGTTTGGTAAATCTGTAGGACTGCCTGTGATATTGTCTGATTATCTATATAGGATATTATCTGTTAAATGTTTCACATATTGTGTGGGTTGGGTTGAGGTTATACTACTTTGTGCTGTAGCCAACAAACCCTAGAGTATTCTAGATATGAGCTGAGGGCAAGGGAAGGCATGTCAGACTCATACTGAGGACTCATTGGCATTCCAATTATGTGTTGAGGGCCACGGAGGGCATGTTAGACTCATACTGAGGACACATTAGCACTCTAGGTATGAGCTGAGGATCGAGTGGTATGCCAGACTTGTACTGAGGGCTTGGGGATATTGGAGCAACCTAGATATGAGTTGAGGGCCAGGAAGGGCATGTCAGACTCATACTAAGGCTCATGGGACTTCCAGATACGAACTGAGGGCCGGGGAGGGCATGCCAGACTCGTACTATGGGTCGGGGAGCAAGCCAGACATAAGTTGTAGGCCCAGGGGCAAGCCAGACTTATGTTGTGGGCTCAGGGGTAATCCAGTCTGTTAGTTGTGGACCCATTACATGTTATTTTTATCTGTGCTACTTTTTGTGTGTTGATACTTTGGGGGAACCCACTAAGCTTTGTGCTTACGGTTTCAGTTTATTGTTTCAGGTGCTTTAGATACATTAGAAAGGCGAAGGCGTGACCGTACACTGTTGGATTAGTGTCTAAGTCCATAACTATTTTGGTATGTACTTGACCCGATGGTGCATGGTCCTTTTGGGTTGCCTTCACCAAAGCAACTTGATTGGAGAAATGAATAAAGAGAGAGAGGATAATATGATTTATTAATATGTTATAAGAATAATATATTAAAGGAGAAATCATATTTGTTTAATTAATATTGGTCAATAATTAATTAAGAATTAGTTTTGTGATCAAATGTAATTAATTAAACTAGAGGGGCTGAATTGTAATTATGTGATAGTTACAAAATAAGGTAAGGATTATCTTATATATATGGTGAACGAATTTGAGGTGTTAATCCCTTAGAATTCGAGTATGATAAGGATTCAAGGATTATCTTATTGGTTGCTTAATGGATAATCAACTAGATAAGGATAATGACTGAAACCCTATCTCTACACCTATATAAACACCCCTAGGGCCATGAATTCGTGTATCCCTTCCCAAGAGGTCCTAGATACGAATTCTAACCTCTCACCTCTCTCCTTATACCTTCTCCACTTGCTTATGGTGTTTGTAAGCCATTAGAGGAGTGACACTTGTGACTCTAAGCCTTCCAAAGTCAATTCAAGGAGATTTGTGATTGTTATTGCTACATAACAATCAAGGTAACACTATAAACTTATTCTCATGTTAATATGATTATATGTATGCTAGAATTAGGGTTTATAGTCTTGGATTCAAAGCATGTACAATAGAGAAACCTAGATCCAAGCATTAGGGTTTGTATGAGCACATAGGATGTCTTATGACCAAAACCCATCAGTGGTATCAGAGCCTTGATTGGTTTCAATTGTATTGATGCATATTTAATCGTAATAAGCACTGAAAATCGATTTTTTTGAGTTTTGAAGGTTTGACTCGCCGAGTCACTTGGTGAACTCGCCGAGTCAGCTGTACTCGACGAGTCCAGGTCCAGACTCGACGAGTCAAAGTGTCTGACAGCTCGTTTTCGCGATTTTCTTCCTGTTTTGGTTTTGGATAATTACCATAAACTCGTTTTTGTGATAAAATCCGAATTTTTTCATTATTATGTGATTATCCTTACCAAAATAGAAGATAATTGTCAAAATTTAGATAATCACTTGTTTTATTAGATAAAGTTTGATTATTTGTAATTTAGATTTGAATTATCTCGTGAAATAGTTTCAATTTATCCCTTTAAGTTTTATAGTTTAAATTTGAACCCCAAAAGTTTTGTTGTTTTGAAATTTAAATAGTTAAAACCCTAATGTTTTGAAATGTTTCAAAACTTGCCCTCAAGTTTTGGAATTTAAAGTTGATTAAAAGGTTAATTAGAAATGTTAAATTCTAAAACTCTAGTAATGTTTTGAAAAGTTCAAATCACACCTACTTATGGCTTTATTAATTAATTAAGGAGTATAATTAAAAGAGGTTTAATAAATCCATAAAAGTTTAGGTTAACCTTTTAATGGAATTAAAAGTGTAATTGTTAAAGTTAACCATATAGTATTTTAAAAGTATAAAGTACACCCTATACTATATATAACATTAAAAGTCTAACATTATATATATGTATAAGTAAAAGTCAGTCTTACCGTTAGTAGGCCTCATTCACGAAGCTGGTCTATAAGGGGTGTTTAAGGAAATTGCCTATAAAATGGCGATTGAATGGGTATCCACTCTTACCCACCGCACTCTTGACTAGTGGAGGGTCGTTAGCCGAATGGGTAGGATAGGACGAAACCTTCCATTATAAGTATAATGAAATACAGAGTAACTAAATGTTTCGCAAATTCCCAATCTTAGTTACTTAGGCAAAAGTGAATTGATGCAATTCCATGAAATTACACTTTGTGCCCTTGCGAAGACGTTAGTGGAGCGTGTGTGGTTTACCGGCACACTAAATGGTTCTAAGCAAAGGTAGCAAAGGGTGACTCAATGTTTGTCATAGTTCGGTGGAGCGTGTGTGGTTTACCGGCACATCGAATAGGTGATTGTAACATGTGAGGGCACCATGTAGTTTGCATGGTTATTCACACCCGCTTTGTGATCCTCGGCATCCCAGTCACAAACAAGAGGGGCATATCGAGATCTAAACATGCCATTGAAATGTTCAATGAATCTCAAAGGATCTAGGAGTTTTCATAAATTTAAAACTTAAATTTCTTTTTCGTTTTTCATGGTGGAAATTAGTGAATCGTCATTCACTTACCTTCAAATGTTCTGCATTTGGGTTACGGCATCCCTCTCCCGAGTTGTAGGATATTGTGTTGGGTCCTAGCCTTGGAATTTCATTTGGGTGATTTACCAAGGACTCAATCAATCAACTAACTTGAATTCGGTTTTCTCCCGATGTCAAAGTTCGACAACTATGGTCTTCTCAAATTCCGTGGAACAAGCATTCCACATGAAGATGATATTCCACGATTCGATCGAGGAACAAGAAATCATGCTTCACTTCCTCCTCCTCCTCCAATTATTCTCCCTAACCCACAAGATTGTAAAATTGAAAAGTTCAATATCACTCAAGCCCTTTTGGCAAGTAAACATAAAGAAGGAAAGTCGGTGTGTGCACACGTCCTAGGGATGAAGTCGCACATTGATAGACTAAGAATGATAGGATCCATTGTCGGTGAAGAGATGGTTGTTGATTGGGTTCTTCAATCACTTCCTAACTCATATAGTGAGTTCGTAAGAGAGTACTATATGATGAACCACGACGTGACCCTTATAGATCTCACCTATATGCTTATTGCTGCTGAATCAGCAATGGTTTGGCGCAATAGAAAAGCAAAGTTGATTGGTGAATCTGCCTTCGAGACCTCTGTGGATATAGACAATGGCAATGAAAGACATGCAATGATCGAAAAGTTTGATCATAAGAGAAAGGCGATGTCTGAAGTAGTTCCATGTGTTGTTCCAAAAAGAGTCAATTTGCTTTTATTGCCAAGAGAAGGGGCATTGGAGACGAAGCTGCCCTATTTACCTAAGAGATCTAAGAGATGGGAGAGTCGAAACGTATGGCTCTAATTTAGGTAAAATCCATTGACTAACTCTTTTAAGCTTCATTCTAGGTTCTGAATACATAATGTGATAAGATTACAATTGATGTTTAGAAGGATCAAAGAAAAGAAAAGAAGCTTAAGGGAAGAAGTGAGCAGAATCTAACCGTGAAGGAATGGATTTCGATTGCGTTTCTCGAAGATTAGATTCTTGAGCTACTACTTAGAGTTAGAATTAGATTGCTAAGAAAGATGTATTCGCATAAGTTTTTCAATGAGTTGCATTGTGAAGGACAAATTTTTCCGCAATAAAATAAATTTTGATTTTAAATTTTATTTATTTATCCTTACAATGGCGTGTATGAAAAATTGATTATTAGCAATAATGGATTTGTTTCTTATTGTGTTATGGAAAGTCAAGAATTTACCAAATAGGGAGAGTTTCTCATCGCCCAAGTTTCAATTGGACAGAAACTTGGAATCATGCAACTTGGTTGCATGATGAATAAGAAATTTCATATTTGATAATTAGACTAATTCGTTGACAAAGTGTCAAGTGAAGGACTAGGAGATCGAGCACACAAAGTTGTGTGTTGATCAAGTTCACCATAAGAGTAACAAAGATATTCGTCATCATTTACTAAAGGTTTAGTAAATATGATTATACTTACAAGATTAAGTGTAATTTTGAATTGATTAAAGGGTTTAGATCAATAGCAAAACGAATAAGAAGAATCAAATAGGCAGAAAGATAAGAGTTTCTCCATTCTAAGAAGAAGGGAGAGTGGCTTTTATGCTTTATGATAGGTCTTAATGATTAAGAACCATATCTCAATTGATCCTTTAAGTGAGTCTTGGTACAATTGTATGTCCAAGAAGAGGAATCAAAGATTGATGAAATGGTCAAATCAAGAAGACAATCATACTTTGTTCCAATAACAAGTCTTAAAGTTAAGATTGTGACAATGAGTGAAAAGTATTAAAGGTTTATAACATTCATCAAATGTGGAAAGTTGTGATGTCTTGGATAAGACAAAGACCAACTATGACCAATTTATGAAGTGTTTTGATACAAGCTACACTAACTCTTGAAAATTTGTTTGTCAAGAAATGTTTATTGACAAAAGAATCTCATATGTCAAGGAGTCAGTGGGAGTCTTAAAGGTCTCGAAAAGTTTCAAGAACAAATCAAATAAACCTTATCGATCATCACTAGCACACGAGTTGAGGTTTACAACCTATCGTAAAGACATTATTTTGTTTCTGTGCCAATCCAATCGAGTTAATTATGCATGTGAGTCCTATGAGTTCTCATTTGAATGCGTAAAAGGCAAGGACCTTGATCAATGAAAGGTACATTGATAGGAAAAAGGTAAGATGCTTAACTACTTGGAAGACGTGGTGGGCAGCTGTGCTACCATAAGGCAAGAAATCAAGATTAAGAAAGTTCGATCCATATGAGTTTGAATTTGTCGTAAACTTTGGTTTTAACAAATTCGCATGGATAGGAACACATACACCGTTTAAATCTAAGTGTCATAAGATTTCCTCCTTCATGAAAATGATTGTGAGAAAATGCTTTCACTAAGAAAGATTTTAAAAGATAGTGATTGTAAAATTGCATTCTCAAATTCGATCATGGTTACGGCATCCCTTTCCATAATTTGAATTGTGAGGCTTGGCAATTAGTCTTAATTGTTAAGACACACATATGAACTATCTAAGGCAAAAGTGTATAAGTTCAAGAAGCCTTGATAAAAGATTATCAAATCACTAAGTATTAGAAACATGAACTTAAGAAATTCAATAAGTATTGTTTTTCTGAAAGTTAAGATGTTTATGAATACATGTCGAAGCTAGTGGGAGCATAAGTGTTATGTTTTATAATAATCATCATGATAGTGGGAGCATAAATGTTATGATTGTATGACTATTAAGGCACGTATTGCATAGTTGGCAATATTAATTATAGAAAACAAGAGTCATACTTTGCAAAGTTGTAAGAGTTGAAAGGTTGTTTTGCTATAATTAAGGGAGAGAATATTATGCTTCATTTCAAATCTAAAGGATTAGGTTGCGAAATGTTGATAAATTTAGTCAAAGGTACATAGTGTGTTCTTAAAATTTCGATTGTGATTACGGCATTCCTCTTCGCAATTCGAGTTTTGAGAACATAGCAAATAAAACATTATGCGTCGTGTCCCATACGCTTCGGGTATAGGATCGATTGCGAATGCTTTAATGTTTGACCATTCTAAAATTTTCCAAATGTATAGTGCATTTAGAGGGAAAAGGGACTAGAATTGGTTTTGACTAAAATAATTAAACAACTATCAAAGGACAATCCAAAGTTCGACGAGGATTGGTCGCTTGCGAGTAGTTGGAAGTATAGTATTGGAAATTATGGAAGTGTTTCCATATTGGATGGACGATATCGACATCATTACGAATAGATAAGATTCTATTAAGAATGAGTTGTCATATAGAAAATATGGAAGTGTGTCCATGTTGGGAAGTAAAATCTATGTCTAGATTAGAAACTTTATGCGAAAGGATGTTCAAAGGAATGTACTTTGAGTGAGAGACATCATATCTAAGGAATTGTCTTGTAACAATCTCCGATAGAGGAATTTGTAATATCATTGGCAATAGTCTTTGAGACTTTGGTGCAGTGACATTAAAAAAGGATCGTTGCATAAAGTGTTAGAATCTAGTGTATTCTATAAGTAAGAAGAATTTGACATTCTTACACTTAAGAAAATGGATTTGGTGTTGTAAAATGAGAATGATTGGAAATGTGTTCAATTTGTCTATTTCGCAAAAGTAAGAACCATAGGTAAACATTGTGTGCATGCTAGGAGCATGGGACAAGTGTTGGAATTCAAATGCGAAGTTGATTACCCGAAACGACAAATAATGAGTAATCGATATGGTGATAAATAAAACGTGTTTTGTTTATACTCAAAGGTTTGAGGCCATATGGGATTAGTATTATTCTTGTGTTTCACCTTGCATGTTTTGACTTCCAGAATAATTGAGTTTATTAAGAATAATCGAATTATTCAAACGGGCCACAGTCGTTCATATGTTGGAAGTAGATATGAATGAAGACTGTCGTGAATTGGTGTGTGGATTGTCTAGAAGAGTATTAGACATAAGCAAATGTTTGCTGCAACGTTCATGACTGCTTATGAATATGATTTGAGCATTGGATTAAACCCACGCTCACTTGGATCACTCCATGAATTGTATTACGAGTGATTGGTGAGACGATAACATCTTATATTCTTGAAACCGAGATGTGTGAGTTGTATCTTGCGAATCAGTTGCACATTGATAATATGTAAACGCACCAGTAACTTGGTGTTATAAAACATATTGTTGTGTGTAATTCGGTGAGTGAGTGCAAGCGAGCATTGTATCAAAGTTTATCCGTTCCTTTTATCCAAAGTAGGATAAAAGCGATATCTTTGGGCCCCTCGATGGTTTAGTGATGACAAACGTAAATGCTCGGCCGGGCTAGGGCTAATTTGATTTGTTCAATTAGTCTGTCGTCATAAATCGGAAATCGAGATATAGTACAAAGAGAATGATTTGAAATCATATCTCATACGATATCTAGAATGGAGGAATATATGATCCCTTATCTAAGGACACGCGTATCTGATATGATCAGAGTTGACAGCGGCTTTGGAAAGCTACGATTGCAGATCAGGATCTGAAGTCATACGCAGAATAGTTGTTAGACTTATCCAAGTGGGAGACTGTTGGATTAGTGTCTAAGTCCATAACTATTTTGGTATGTACTTGACCCGATGGTGCATGGTCCTTTTGGGTTGCCTTCACCAAAGCAACTTGATTGGAGAAATGAATAAAGAGAGAGAGGATAATATGATTTATTAATATGTTATAAGAATAATATATTAAAGGAGAAATCATATTTGTTTAATTAATATTGGTCAATAATTAATTAAGAATTAGTTTTGTGATCAAATGTAATTAATTAAACTAGAGGGGCTGAATTGTAATTATGTGATAGTTACAAAATAAGGTAAGGATTATCTTATATATATGGTGAACGAATTTGAGGTGTTAATCCCTTAGAATTCGAGTATGATAAGGATTCAAGGATTATCTTATTGGTTGCTTAATGGATAATCAACTAGATAAGGATAATGACTGAAACCCTATCTCTACACCTATATAAACACCCCTAGGGCCATGAATTCGTGTATCCCTTCCCAAGAGGTCCTAGATACGAATTCTAACCTCTCACCTCTCTCCTTATACCTTCTCCACTTGCTTATGGTGTTTGTAAGCCATTAGAGGAGTGACACTTGTGACTCTAAGCCTTCCAAAGTCAATTCAAGGAGATTTGTGATTGTTATTGCTACATAACAATCAAGCCAGACTTATGTTGTGGGCTCAGGGGTAATCCAGTCTGTTAGTTGTGGACCCATTACATGTTATTTTTATCTGTGCTACTTTTTGTGTGTTGATACTTTGGGGGAACCCACTAAGCTTTGTGCTTACGGTTTCAGTTTATTGTTTCAGGTGCTTTAGATACATTAGAAAGGCGAAGGCGTGACCGTACACATCCTCACGTTTTGGACTTATGATTTCTGGGATACTCTAATAACGGTATTGTTTTGAAAATTATGTGTAAATTGATTCCGATTTTAAATAAAGGTTTTGGAAACACTTCTACAGAAAAATGATTGTTTTGAAAAGTTTAAATTTTACCGAAATTTTATAGATGTTACAATTAATTTAAAAATGAAAATTTTTATGGTCTTATTTTTTGGGATGTTACAATTATCAGCAAAAATAAGGTAAAAAGTGAGAGATGGTAGAAAGAGAAAGACACATCTAGATTTTACTCTCCCACTTTGTCATCTGTAACGGTTTGTCATTGAAGATTACCATTTACTGAAAAAATGGTTGAATGTGGTGTTCGCCGGCCGTAATATGTGCCACATAAACATACCAGCGGTAAATTCATTATCATACCATACAAACTTATAAGCACATACATTTATTGTAAAATTGATTTTTCTTTATTCTAATTACTACATCTTTAACTATGTTTTTGTAAATAGTTTTGAAACCTATTTGTAAATACTTGTTTTAAAACGCATCTTTATATTTATATTTACTTTTATTAAATTCATATAGTATACGGGTCTCACAACTAGTTACTTTTGATAAAATGATTAACAAAATGATTTTGAGTTTTTAACCAAGTGATGGTAATTATAAAAAAGTATTAGTACTTTAATAATTATTTACCAAAAACTTGTAAAAATAGGTTTATACAATAAAGTCAACCGTAACACTCCAGATTTTATTTCAAGGTTTAAAATGATATGGTTACAAATTCTGATTGTCGAAAGATGAACAAGAGGAAAATACGGTGGGGGTTAGTTGTGGGGGATGAACATCTTTATAACCATTGATGAGTGATGGATGATGGGAACTAAAAATTCGTTAGCCACAATCTTTTTCGAACGGATATGTTTTTGACTGGAACGCCTACCTAAACATTGATGAAGACAACTTTTGTGTTCTTCGTTAACACTGTCAATGTTTTCAAATTAATTGAGTTTTTTTTTCTTCGGTAAGCAAGTAAACAAAAGATGATTTTTTTTCGACAAAATTGCAAAAATGGTCTCTGTGGTATGCATTTTTTGGGGGTTCTAGTCCAAACCACGACTTATTTGGATTGATGGTCCTTTTGAACTAGTTTCATTGCATTTTTGGTCCCTCGGAAAACTGAAAAAACTAAAATGCCCTTCTTATATATTTTTTTTTATGGTTTTTGCTATTTAATTTAAAGCTTTATTAATAAAAATTATGGGGCCCATCTCTCTCTCTCTCTTTCTTTCTCTCTCCCTCTATTTCTCTCACTCTCTCTCTCTCTCTCCAACACACACACTTAACACTATCAAGAACACATACGCACAATCTCAAGAACACCTCCACCTCCATCTCCTCCACATATCTCCTTGGTTAACCTGGTGAACAATTGAGTTTTTTTTTCTTCGGTAAGCAAGTAAACAAAAGATGATTTTTTTTTTCGACAAAATTGCAAAAATGGTCTCTGTGGTATGCATTTTTTTGGGTTCTAGTTCAAACCACGACTTATTTGGATTGGTGGTCCTTTTGAGCTAGTTTCATTGCATTTTTGGTCCCTCAGAAAACTGAAAAGACTAAAATGCCCTTCTTATATATTTTTTTAATGGTTTTTGCTATTTAATTTAAAGCTTTATTAATAAAAATTATGGGGCCCACCTCTCTCTCTCTCTCTCTTTCTCTCTCCCTCTATTTCTCTCACACTCTCTCTCTCTCTCCAACACACACACTTAACACTATCAAGAACACATACGCACAATCTCAAGAACACCTCCACCTCCATCTCCTCCACCCTAATCCCACATATCTCCTTGGTTAACCTGGTGAACAATTGATTTTCTAGTTTTATTTCTAAAACTGAAATCGATTTTTGAATCTATAAAATGCTTCTGGATAATGGGTTTTCAAACGCTTATTTTGTTGTTGTTCTTCAAGGAAGGGTTGCATAATCTGTTCATCTCCATCTCTCAAGAAACTAGTAATTGAAACTGAAAACATCAACACAATTATCTCCAAAATGCGACCAATCCCATCTCAATCCTCACATTTGTGCTTCACTGCCTCTGAAATCTGGCCGAGAATCCTCGCCGTCGGCACCTCAATGGTCGTCACCTATTTGATGTTTAACAACCAACAGTCTAAGGTTCTTTTTGGAACCGATATAGACGCTCGTTACACCTACTCATTGATATCTCAAGGTGTTTGCTTTGAGCCTTCAATTGATTGAGGATTCTTTTAAATGGGTTCTTACATGTGGAGAATTTTGAATGGGATTGAGTTTTAGTGCTTCAATTAGAGGTTGTGATTGGGATTAAGTTTGAGCCTTTAACACCGGTGCCTTACTTTATCGATCTTAATTAATCTTTATTGTCACCTCCAGAGAACAATCTTCAAAATCCATGACCAAGGTCCACTGAAAATGAAATCAAGATTTGTAGATCTGTATGTGAAAGAAACCGAGAATGGGGGTTGGTTTCTTGCTGTTATGAAGATGGTGATAATGGTTGTATGGAGAAGATGGTGGGTCGATGTACTTGTATGGAGAAGATGGTGGATTGATGTAGGTGGATCGATTACCATTGGTCCAGGTCGTAAGGGGGAAACAGGGGAACCCATATTGAGTTCATCAAATCCGGGTTTGTTGGTATTACTAGCATCGAATGTAACTGATTTTTGGGCTATAGCGGTTGTTGTAGATGATAACTTGGTGGGTAGATGTAGAATTTTGATTAAGAAGGAAGATATGAAGAAGTTGAAGCGTTCATATTGGGTAAAAAGACAAAGGAGAATGAGGTGGGGGTATATGGTGGAGAGAGAGAGAGAGAGAGAGAGAGAGAGAGAGAGAGAGAGATTTTATTTTTTAATTAGTTAAATAAATAATTAAATAAGTATTTAGATTTTAAAAAATGAAAAAATGAAAAATAAATAACCAAGGGTATTACAGTCATTTCACTATTTACAGGGACAAAAAACGCAATGAAACTAACTCAAATGGACCATCAATCCAAAAAGTCATGGTTTTGATTAAAACCCCAAAAAAATGAATACCTAAGGACTATTTTTACAATTTTATCTTTTTTTTCAATGTTCTTGTATTTATTTGCATTGTCATTGTAGTTTGAGAGCAAAGCAAATCGGAACCGGGAAGAGATGTTGAATGATTTATGTTTTCGACAAAAGAACCATAAATACTTTTTATTTCTATATTTTTAAGTGAAAGAGATTGGGAACAATTTTAGCTTTTTGTTTTGGTAAACATATTTTTATAGTGATGCATACCTGTGAACAAAACTCCATAAAACATGAAACGATACTTGCGAGTTGCGAACCACAGTTAGACAAAATTTCCAAAATATAGACAAAGACCATTGTCAATAAGTTGGCCAAAGCGCATTTCCACGTCGTCAAATGCTGAGTTGGCATGTCCATCAATACAACACATTGCCACACAATTGTGATCAACAAACATGTTTTAAAATATTACTTTGTCCTCTTTTACAAAGTTAAATGACCTAAACTAATAAAAAAAATTGACTTGTTCTGTACATGGTATGGAAACACATGGCCAGTGATGGAGTGCCACATGGAAGTCCACCTGCCCATCACTTCTTGGTTAAGCCATAATTCGTCAAATTATTTGACAAGCATGGTCAACTTGCCCCATTAGGAAGGGCATTAAATAGGACTTTAATTAACACCTATCCGTAAATACATCAATACTATCAAGCTTAATTTGGTTGACTATATTTAATCATTATTGTATGTCACTTTAATTTTCTATAGCATGTAATTTTTCCATTTCAAAAATATATGTCGGTGAGTTTAAAAATATATAGTTATCCCATTTCCACCCTGTAATAAGAAGTCATCAATGCATCTTTTTGTGACATTGATTAGCACTAGGCTGGAAATCATAGATCAAAATCCTCGACTCCTCTAAGTGTGAATTTACCACCTCTAACTTGTCATCTCCAGCTCCTCTCACACGCATTATTGGTTTGATCAATAATTAAACAATATTTGTTTTTGTCTAGGTTGAATAGCCTAGAAATTATTAAATGGAACACTTCAAACCAAACGTCATGTTGGTGATTTTAGTATCATCATATCATTTTAATATAATGAAATTTACAGATAACCAATGAAATTTAAATATTGAATTTAGATAAGTTAGGAGGTGCAAAATATACATTTATATAAAACGAATGGTCGAGTTTGATATTGGTTCAACCAAAATGACAGAGAGAGTGTTAAGGATGGTGGTTGCGCCTCAGGAGGGGTCATTTATTTATGGGGAACAAATCAACATTTAATAACAATTGATTTTATCTTTGGTAAGCATAAGAATTCGAATTCTATAAAACTCTAGTTTGTGGTCTCATAGCAGTCTTGATACGAAATTGTTCCTTGAACGATTATCCTCATAATCTGGATTTGGTGTAAATCATATATGGAGTCGAAATATCATATTGGAAAAGTAATCACAAGATCATTCAAACAGATCCAAAATTAATATTGATTTCAAAAACATTATCGTCCTCTCAACACAAATACGTCATTCCTGACAAAACTATAATTTCTCTTTCCCACCAACTCTAAAACTAAAGGGAAAGAGTAGTATTATAAAATTGTAAGATTTATTTTGTTCACTAATTTGATAACACTAAAAATAGTTAAAACTTGTATAAGATTTTCTATTCCCTCGAAAACTAAGTAGAAGAGCCCCTAAACTAAAAAATGAGAATGTCAATACCGAAGTATTAGAAAATCCAAAACATAGTATGATAAGCTCCCAAAGATCATGTGAAATATCATAAAAGCTCCAATGATTCCAAATCTTAAAAAAATCCCAAATTGTCAAACCGACCCATCTCCGTTCTTAAGACTTCTTCCAAGTTCCATGACATAATTTGACTTTAAAAGCTTTGACTCAAGCATGGACGGTCTCATTTCGTCCCCACAAACCTCTTCCTATTATCAATTGTCCTTTTCACATGATTTAGTAAAAATTGCTATATTTAGCAACGTATCTTTCATTTAATATGTTTGGTTTATAAATATTTTTAAACGACTAGAACTAGTTTGAAAATTATCAAGCAATATGTTTGATTGGTGTGGAATATAACCAATGTGTAATTTAAATCTTTGTAATTTTATGTTTTGTTTGTAGATATATATTTGACAATCGTATAAGTTACCGTCAGTTAACTTATTGAATGACAATACAATTAATGTCATGTTACATACATGGATTAGATCATCACCCGTGTAGTTAAAACGATCAGAGATCGCACACGAACACTTTTGCTGCATCACACTATGAGGGACATATATGTCCAATGGATCCCATTTTTATCAGCGTGTCGACATGAGGAGTGTTTAATTCTCACCATCGACTAATGTATTTCCAAAAAAATCATATATATGTTTTCTATCATTATACGATCTTTCATATCTCCTATAATAAATGAAAGTTTTTTTACCACATGTCCTCTTCTTATTCATTTGGACACATGGCATTTTCTATAATTTTTAAAATTTATATTTTCCACTTGTCATTTTATTAAATTAAAATTTCACATTTAATGTGTAAGGTAATATATATGTAAAGTATTTATTAGAAAGAGTTTTTATATGTAATGTATTCAATACATTAAAATCTTATTAATTTTAATAATTCAATTTTTTTTTCTTATAAATTCAAAATTTTCAAATTGTTAAAATTTTATATATTTTTTTTAATTAAACTCATGTAATACATGGGTCTCACACCTAATAATTTATAATTACATATAGGTAAATAAATATGGTCAAGGCGATGTTTGTTTTTTATAACATGAATTCAAATGCAAAGTTCGGAGCCATTACGACCTGAGCAAAGTAATGTCAAACATTTTAGAATATTGACGTGGATAAAAGCTTATTATTTATTAAACTAGCCTAATATCTTAGTTAGGGGGTGTTTGGGTATCTTTTCAAAGGCCAAAAGAACTTTTGGGAAAAGTTCCAAAAAGTCAAGTTTCCTTGACTTTTCCAAAAAATCAGTTTTCACTCTTTAAAAAATCCAAAAGAAGCTTTTCCCAAACATCTTTTGCATGTTATAAAAGTTCTTTTCCCTCTCAAAAAGATATCCCAAACACCCCCTTAATAATATTGATGTGGGCCGGGGATTTTTCCCAATACGGTAGTCGAGTTTGGATCCCAGTTAATATGTGAAGCACCACAAAGGAAACTAAGTGTAAAAATTGTGGGTGATAATTCTCTTTGGAGAGCTTTCAATCTTGGTTCTTCATGACAAGGTGTCATGGTGGCATGAAGATACTTAGTTCCACTAGTGTCGTTCCAAAGAAAAAAAATCCTAGGTGAATATCTACACAACATGCAGTTGAAGATTATATAGTTAAAATTTGACAGTATATTTGTAAATAATTATGTTATTCATACTAACAATGAAACAATAGTTTCTTACACTAATTTTTTTTATATAAAATTATAATTACATTAAACGATATTATAACATCTATTAAAATAATAGCATTTAACGGCCACAATTTGCAATTGACGTGTGAATAAAACTAAATATAATTCTCGATGTAATATTATTTTTAACGTTATTATTAACTAATTTAGAAATTACTTATTTGGTTTTTTTTTTTTTTGTAAGATAATGTAACATAATTTATAAAGTTATGTTATTTTAACTATTATAATTGCTAAAATTTATGTGATTATATGGTATATATATATATATATATATATATATATATATATATATATATATATATACTAGTTTATAACCCGTGGGAACCACGGTTATAAAATTAATTAAACTTTTATAGTAAAAACTCAAAATTATTAATCATTTATTTTAAATAAATTATTAATTAAAAGATGTTTTAAATAGTTATATGAAATTATAATCGTTGATTCAAATAAATATGTAAAATTAATTTTTAATATATATTAGACATTTTTATTTGTGAATTAATGAAAACAATAATATAAATTTAAAATTCAAATTTAAAATAGAAAATAAATACATTGACAAATAGCATCACATTAATGATGATATGAGATATCTAATAAATTTAAAATAGAGAATTAATAGATTGATAAGTATCAATACATTAATTAAGAGGTCTAATATGATGATACATGACAAAACAACTACTCTTTTATATATATATATATATATATATATATATATATATATATATATATATATATTAATCGTTTTTAAATTGAATTATATTAGTTTCTTTTGAAATTATAAATTATAAATTTAAACTAATTGCTAAAAGAATAGATTTATCATTCATATACAACCATTTCAAAACTAATGATAATAAGCGAATTTATTATTATTAGGATTAAATAATAAAATAAAAGACGTATTGGAACCGTGTGCTTCATGTTGTAATGTGCTCCCATACTTGCGGGCTGTGGGCTTGTGATGGATAATTGGACCACATAAGTTGAAAACTTGAATGTCACGAGATATGGGCAAACCTTCACGGCCGTCGTGACGTGTCGGTGTCTGTCTTACTGGTGGGCCACACATGCTTGTCGGCTACATGTCACTTTCTAATACTGCCAAATTATCACTTTTTGATGCCTTGAAACTTGAAATCCCATTTTTACCCTCTGTTCACTTTCATATTACAGTACTTGACCTTGACTTGGTCTACATTTATCTACCTCCTAGTGTCGTGTCAAGTGTCAACAGTCTTTTTCTTTGATAGGGATTGTGTTTGAAAGGGGATTATGATCATATAATTCTATGAAATGTTTTTTTTAACAGTATTACACAGAAACCCGAATTTATACAAATTTATACATGAAAACACAAGTGTTTTATTCTGTTTCGTATACATGTTGCGTATCACATAAAAAATATTTGTGTTTTATATGTTTTTAAAGAAGTAAATTTATGCATGACCCTGTAACGCATGAAACACTAAAATGCTCTGTTAATAGATTATTCTGAAAAAAAAAGTTTGTCGCTCCTAAGCATATATATAAAGATTTTCAAGATAAATAAAATCAGAATCTGGTAACTTTTCAAATAATCACGTTAATGTGATCTACAATACACCCCTTTTCATCTAACTCCCCGACACGTACAACTACTTAAATAATTGAATTTTCATAGCAAATTAAAATTAATTGATTACTAGTTAATAGATGTAGAACGTGCATTGTGGGTGGTATATTTCTGGAAAGAAAAATTGGGCCGGAGAAAGACGTTTATGGCTTTAGGGTAGTGGACAAGTAGCGTCTTGTGTGGTTGAAGTTCCATCACATGGAGATTTGTCTTTTGAATGACCTTTCATGAATTCATCTTTTAGTTTTTAATGCTTCTCACCAATATTTATACAAACTCAAATATTATTTTGTAATTACATAAAAGATAATGACTTAAAAGGATAATATTTTTCTCGATTTGTACACATTTAGTCACTGAGTTTTTTTCGTCCATATTTACCTCTTCAACTTGGTAAACTGTATATATTCAGTCCTTATGACCAGTTACTCCAGGTTAACCGATAAAAATGACATAATAGGATAATAAATTTCTTATTTTGTACACATTTAGTAATTAATATTTTTTTGTTTCAAAATAAGTCATTTTTGTTTTTATACTCATTAAGTACTTATGAATGATTTCTTTAGGTTTTTCTCACAACATCTTACGTGGAACAATCATTGATGAAGTGTGTGGGGTTGTTGATGTTTTTATGTAAAATCTCATGTTCACAACAAAAAAATTTCATTTTTAAATAAGGCAAAACTCTCTAATTATAAATCTATTATTAAGAAAAAACAGTTATTCCAAAATACATTTATCGAAAATCAAAGTAATATAAGAAACATAGAATCCTCAATACTGTTGATGAATGTGTATTGTCATGTCTTCGTCTTCCCACGATCAATGATAGAACATGAAAACATAAACAACTGGGTAAGCATCAAGTTTAGTGAGTTTCCCCCAAAATTCGATACAACAAACGTATTATCATGCATAACAGGCCCACACTCATCAGATTAGAATACATTGGCCCAAACAGTCATTGGACTGAAATGCCAACATGCAACAAGTCCAATCAATCATCGGACTGGAATACCCAGGGTTTGTCGGCATGTCACCTTAACCTAATCGCTCTTCTCGAGCATTCGTGCTTATGGCTTACAGCTGGCCCGCACTACAACATATAGCAGACCTACATCAACCTATCCCACCACCATATGGTTATCTCACGTAAAATGTTGTAAGAAAAACCTAAAAATTTTAAAGGGTTAATGTGTACATTTTAACAAGTTTAAGTAGTAAATATGGACGGAAAAAAAAAAAAAAAAAAAAAAAAAAAGACAGTGACTAAATTTGTACAAATCAAAAAATATATTAACATTTTAAGTCATTACCCCATTACATAACATAACATTATGCATAAGACTTCGTTGTATGATTTGGTCATATTTAAAAACATTATTACATAACACGTAGTCTATTTATGAAAAAGAACATTGTTATAATTTAAGAAAGAAAAACTAAGCCTTGTTGCATGAATAAGTAATTAGCTATTAAATTATTGTGGTTATATACCTAATACTTTCATCAAAATTGCTATAAATTCATGTATTTTTCTATTTGAATAGCACACAAGAAAATATCTCAAAAGCGCATACCATCAAGTATATGTATATGGATACTTGTAACGGGAAACTAAAATGTTTATCTTGTTAAAATATAATTGTTTACTTATGGATAAAGGATTTGTATAAATATATAACGTTTCTGTGCTACGTGGGGTTTCTGTAATTATTATTTTTGTGTATGATTTCTTTTATGTTATTAGTAGACAATTTTCAAATCATAACATAGTTTTTGCATTAAAACTGTATAATATTTGGTATTCATCTCTTAACCTAATATACCACCTTTGATACTAAAAAATATTTCAGTCTATAATAAGTTTGTCTAACATGTTTTTTTTTAAATATCTTTATATAATCATACTAGGTGTGAAACTCGTGTATTACACGAGTTTATTAAACATAAAAATGTAATATGAATATATACAAACATTAAATATTTTATAAAATAAAGTTTTTTCATAATAAAATGTAATCTTTTGGAGCATTTATGAGAATTTTTTTATCAAATTAATAGAATGATAACCTTTTATATATATATATATATATATATATATATATATATATATATATATATATATATATATATATCCCATTAGAATTTTTTGGAAATTTGTTTTAAAAAAATTGAAATCCCCAAAAAATGATGAGTGTAAAATAACAATTTTAAAAATCTTAGAAAATGACATGTGTCAAAATGAAGAAGAAGAAGACAAGTAGCAAAAGTATTTTCATTTATTAATGAGGATTATTAAACAAAAAGACCATATAAATATAATTAATTAATAATTTTATTATCTAAATTATTATACTTTGGGCCTCTTTCTCGAATCAAATACTTTGGGCCTCTTTCCCGAACTCCATAAACCCTAAGCATGATCTCTCTCTCTCTCTCTCTCTCTCTCTCTCTCTCGTAATCATCTCCTCCAGTGTTTTGCAACTGGATTGGCTCACACACAGCCAGATATCACTCCTCAACATCTCATGGTATCTCGCCTTCTTCATCTCCTCATTCGCCACATAGTGTGAAACCAGCAACGCCCTCTCGCGGAACATAGCAAAGATATCAACCACCATCTCAGTAGTTTGGCGAAGGTCCTGGAACTCCCTCTCCAACTATTGCACCTCAATCACCAGCATAAACTCATATCTAAATTTTGCCACAAAGTCTTCCCATGACATCGAATCAACCGCCTCGTCCCCTATGGCGCGTCCAACCAATCTCAAGCTCTGTTTTTTAGAAGACAGGAAGCAAGTCTGACCTTTGCCCTCATCAGGACAATTGCTAGTGCGAAAGGCATTAGCGACATCCACTAACCAATATTTGCTCACAATCGGGTCCTTCTCCCCAAAGTACTATGGAGCCCCACATGCCTAGAACTCCCTAAAAGTCAATGTGCGAGCTCCCATCAATGCCACATTCTCATAACAAAAAGCACTCAAGAGCTCATCCAAAATCTCCAGAATGCCCTCCTTGACCGTACCAAATATCACAGGAATCTGCTCAAGTATGTTGCGGGTGATCTCAGACGAAATGAACTCCCGCACCTCCTCATCTAACTGTCCAGCTCCAGCTCCAGAGCCCGAACCCGAACCATTGCTAGATCCTCCTCGTGTGGCCACCATACTGAAAATAGACCACATAAAACATTAGAACATACATATATATACATCGAGAAGTCTCATACTCTACAAGCTTCCTGTTCGCAACTTTCCTTGACTCGAGTACAGATCCTCTGCTTCCAGTAGTACGGGCTCATACCATTTTCCATATATATCCATACTTTCCTCAAGGATCACTCTGAATCATCCAAGTCACTCTCTTATCCATACATACAATCCTCAACAAGACAAGGCTCCCAGCACTAAATCTCTTCCTAGGCATTTCCTAGGGCAATCATCACACCACTCTTCGCCATCAGTTGTAGAAGGAACTCCCTATAACCCTTTCTAACTAGCTCACAAATACAATTTCATATCAGTGACACCAGATAATTCTTCGAATGAAAGTTCTCACAGTACAACGGTTGGACTCAAACAAGAATTGCGCAATAAAGTTAAAACCTAGACTTCTAAAATTATTTAGTTTTAGCAATGTGTTGTTGGGTTTTGAGCATTCTAACACTTCCTAGGTATACATGCAACCCTAATAACCTTGAATCTATGTTTTCTCTATATACATGCAAATTTCTTTTTCAAGGTTATTTCCTAACTAGCATGGCATGGGAATTACATAAAACATAAAGAACTAGTAGAAATACATACCTTGTTGTCGCTTGGATTCCTTCAAGACTTTGTGAGCCTAGCACCCCAAATGTTGTGCCTCAAATGCTTCACACAACACTACAACCTTGGAATAACTAGAGAGAATATTTCTACACTCCAAAATCGGCTATGCCCTCACAAGAATACTCTAGTGCCAATTTTGCATGCTATAGGGTTTCTTTTATAGTGTGTCATAATTAGGAGTTACAAATGTAAACCCTAATTGTCATGACTCTTCATTTCTCATGACCCATGGGTTTGTAACTCCCATGGACTATCCATGGAGCTCCATATGGTTATAACCAAACCCCATAAACCATGGATCATTAATCCACCATAAAAGAATCGATGATTGTCATAATCAACCCTATATATTTAATTAGTCTTACTTTGATCACCAAATTAATTATAGATTAATACTTGATCAAATACTAATTAAATAATACTATTATTAATATATTAGAACTTATAATATATTAATAATCATAAGTGCCTTATTCTCTCATTTAGTCTATCCAAGTATTGCAATGCCATGCAACCCAAATGGACCATGCCGGGTCGGGTCAAGTTCATACCAAATAAAGTTATGGACTTAGACACTATATCCAACAGTCTCCCACTTGGATAAGTCTAATAACTATATTTGCAAATACGACTTCAAAATCCGACTAGCAATCGTAGCTCTTTCAAAGTCTCTCGGAACTGAGATGATGATGATACGCCATTTAAGATAAGTGATCATATAATCCTCTGTTCTCATGATATCAGTTGGACAAACACATGGAACACGGTCTTACTTATTGTCCAGCATTTGTTTCTCGATCTCCGATTTGTTTCGACATAGAACTAAATTGAACACATCAATTAGGTTCTGACCAGGCCCGGTACATAGGTCAAAACCAAATCATCGAGGGTCCCAGATATCGCTTCTATTTATAGAAGGAACAGATAAACTTCGAATGATATGCTTGTACTAACTACTTGTTGAATTATTCACAAAGGCACGTTTTATAACATCGAGTTACCAATGCGTTTTCGTACAATCAATGAATAACCAACTCATAGTCAACAACTCATATCTCTAGGTTTGAAGATTTATATGATATTACCGTCTCACGATCACTCGAGATAAATTCCATGAAGTGATGCAAGTGAGCGTGGGTTGAATCCAATACTCAACCCTTATGAGTACTCATGAATGTTGTAGCAACCATTGCATTGTCTAAAGCACTTTAGACAAATCATACAAGCCAAATTCATGACAGTCTTGATTCATATCTACTTCCAACATATGACTGATTGTGGATGGTTTGAATAATATGATATATTCCATAACATATTTATTCTGGAAGTCAAAACATGCAAAGTGAAACACAAGAATAATACTTAATCCTATATGGCCCCAACACTTGGGTGTAAATAAAACAACTTTTATCTAAGCACCATATTGATTACTCATTATTTATGTTTCGATTAATCAACTTTATGCTTGAATTAAAACATTAGTTGTCCCATGCTCCAAGCACGTACACTATGTTTTTCCAAACAACAATTATGTCATACTCCAAGTATGCATACTATGTTTACATATGGTCCTCTCTTTGTGAAATAAATCAATTGTCAATATTCCAATGATGCTCATTTCACAATCCCAATCCTTGTTGTAAATGCAAGAATACCAAACTCTTGCCATTTACTGTAATCTGTTAGATTCTAAACTTATATGCAATGATCCCCTTGTAACGACTATGCACAGAAGTCACAGAGACTTGGCAACATACATTACAAAGTATTCCAATGGGAAACAATTTCATGGAAATGAAGTCTCAAATTCAAAGTACATTCCTTTGAACATCCTTCTTAGCATTAAGTTCTTTAATCTTACACAGATTCAAAGAATAACTTCCACCTATGGAAACAATTCCATATTACCATTTTGACTATCACTTCTGAACAAGAGTTGCCTCTTTACAAAATATGTCAATATGGTCCTTACTCTATACTTCTAATTGTCCATGAGCAACCAATCTTTGGTAAACCTCAGATTGTCCTTGACAATTTTGCTTAATCACTTTAGTCATTTCCAGTTCTATTCCTTTTTCCATCTTAATGCCCTAGGCATTTGGAAAATTTAGAATGGATGAATATTATAGCACATATAATCAAACCTATACCCAAAGCATATGGGACATGATTTATGCTATAAAATTTTTATTTGCCATGTTCTCAAAATTCGAACTATGAAGAGGGATGCCGTAATCATAATCGAATTTTGAGAACGCAACATATATAGAATTTCCTTATGTTGAACCATTCCAGCATAACATTCATATATATTCTTGACTAAAGTAGATTAAATTCTCAATCTAAGCTTGTAGAATTGGAGTGAAGTATAGAATCCTCTCCCTTAATTATAGCAAAACAACTTTCAAAGCAACTTGAAACTTTTGTTTTCTATAAATAACATTGCTAACTTGCAATACTTAACATAATCATCATGCTCCCACTAGCATAATGATTACCAGCATAACACTTTATGCTCCTACTAGCTTTGACATGTACTCAGAAATCAACTGGACTTCTAGAAATCAATACTTTATTGACTTTCTTACCAAAGTTCATATTTCTGATACTAGATTGCTTTGATAAGAATTTATCAAAAACATACACCTTTCCATAGATAGCTCACATGTTTGTCTAGACCTTTTGCAATTCTCACTAGCTAGTGTGCCGGTTAACCACGCACGCTCCACTAACTATATGAGAATGCAAATATCACAACCGCTATCTACTTAAAATCTTCTTAGTAGAAGCGTTTCCTTACCATCATTTTCATGAATCGAAGAGAAACCTTATGACACTTAGATTTTATGGTGTATGTGTTCTTTTCCATGTGAATTTTGTCAAAACCATAATCACATGACTAGGTTAGTGACACTTCCAAATTCATATGGATTGAACTTGTGCAATCTTAATTTCTTGCCACCTGGTAGCACAATGCCCACCATTGCTTCCGGGTTGTTATGCAAACAATTAAGAACTCATAGAACTCACAAGCATAATCAACTTTCAACTGGAATAGACATAGAAATAAGAACACGATAGGTTACAAACCTCAAGTCGTGGGCTAGTGATTAACAAAACTCTTGATTAGTTCTTGAAACTATTTCAGAATCTTTTAGACTCCCACTGTCCTCTTGACATATAAGACTTATCTTTGTCAAGAACCATTCCTTGACAATACAAATATTCAAGACCTAGTGCGGATTCTTATCAAGTTAAACACTTCCCATAATTGGACTTAGTTGGTCTTTGCTTTATCCAAAACATCACAACTAACCAACCTCAAATGTACAAGAGTATGACACATCTTACTCTACATTTGATAAGTGTTCTAAACTTTCTAAAGATTATGTCACTCAATGGCTCAATCTTGGAGTATGACTCTAAGATTTGATGTATGATTTATCTTTTGATTTAACCATTTCAACAACTCATGATTCCTCTCCTTAGCCAAACAAATGAACTAAGGTGTCTTTAGAGGATCAATTGTGATATGGTTTCATATTCACTAAGATAATCATAAAACAAAATACACAAGTACTCTCCCATCTCTACAGATTGGAGAAACTTTTATCTTTCTGCCTTATTTGATTCTTCTTATTCATTCTGCCATACATTGAAACTTTTCCAATGTTTCAGAATTACACTTAAACTTGTAAGCATAACCATATTTACTAAACTTTAGTAAATCATAATGAATAATCTTATCTACCTTTGTGGTGGACCTAACTAGTGCACAACTTAATGTACCCGATCCTTTAGTCCTTCGCTTGAATCACATGCGAATGTGAACAAGGAATTAGTCTTAATTTACCAAAGATGAAAATTCTCATTCATCACACAATACAACTTGCATGATTCCAAGTTTCTATCCAAATGAAACTTGGGTGATGAGAATCTTTCCTTATTTGGTAAATTATGACACTACCACTAATGAAAGAATCAAATCCATTTGCCCATATTGCTTATCAATGGAAACATATAAGCAACAACCTTTTTCACAAATGCCATTGTAAGGATACTTAAAGTAAATAAAATCAAAACCATTTTCTTTTATTTTAAAACTTTGCGGAAAACTTATCCTTACAATCCATATGAAAAACTTGTTGTTATCTATTCCTAAGCAATATATCATAACTCTTAAGTAACAACTCAAAATTCGGATCACCGAACCATGCGATCGAAATCCATCTTCACGATCAGAATCAACATATACTTTCTTTAAGTTTCTTCACTCTTCTTTGATTCTTAAACATCAATATGTGACCCAGTCACATCATTCAATAAGAATCTCAGAATATAAACTTAATAGAGTTAGATAATGGACTTTACCTAAAGCAGAATCAAACATTTGACTTTACTATCCTTATGGACTTTTAGGTAAATTTGGCAGCTTCGTAACCAATGCCCTTCCTTTGGCAACAAAAACATATGGACTCTTTGGAAACGGTATACGAGACTATCACATAATTAGCCTTTCTCTTTACCATTTGGTCAACCGAGTTGACTATGGCCAATCCCTTTCAATTGGGAAGAGAAAGGTTTTCTGGACTTCCTATGTTACCATTGTCAATGTCCATGGAAGTTTGGGAAGTTGATCTTCCAATCAAGTTTTGCTTTACCAATGCTCCAAACCATTGTTGATTCAACATCATCAAGCAAATAGGTAAGATCATTAAGGGTCATGTCGTGATCTGTCATCAGGGAGTGACCAAGTCAATAGCCAGCTACCTTGAGACTTCGACACCCGACTCTCCCGGCTTGTCAATATGTGACTTAATCTCCAAGACCTAAGCACATATAGACTTTGTTTGCCAATAGGGATTGAGTGACACAGAACTTATCAGGTCTTGAAACTTGTGGGATAGGGAGATTTATTGGAGTAGGTGAAGGAAGTGAAGTATGATTTTCAGTCCCACTAATGCACAACAAAGGGATTGATCTTTCACCTTGATTGCCATTCGGGATATCATCTTCGTTAGGAAGCTTCTTCCTAAGATTTGGGAAGACCATAGCTGTCTAAACTAGACATCTATAATGGGAGAAATTCAAGTTAGTTAATTTAAAGTCCTTAATATAACACCCACTATGAAATATTAAGGCTAGGACCTAATAACCTATTTATAACTGGAAGAGGGATGCCGTAATCCAAATTATAAAATAGTTAAAGGTAGGTAAATGACGATTTACCAATTTCCACCATGAAAAACGAAATATAACTAAGTTTTAATTGGATTTGAAACTCCTAGATCCTTTGAGATACATTGAACTTTTCAATGGCATGTTTGAATCTCGAATGTGCCCTCTCAAGTTTGTGACTGGGATGCCGAGGATCACAAACAAGGTGTGAATAACCATACAAATTGACTTGGTACCCTTAACAATATTACCTAATCGATGTGCCGGTTAACCACACACGCTCCACCGATCTATAATAAAGTCAAGTTACCCTTTGCCACTATTACTAGTCCATGTTAGTGTGTCGGTTAACCACACACGCTCCACTAACGACTTGGTAAGGTACAAAGTGTAATTTTATGGGCTAGCACCAATTTCACATTTTCCTAAAGTAACTAAGATTGAGAATTTATAATGTATAGTTACTTTATAATTCATTATACTTTTAATGAGTATTTAAAGTCGTATCCTACCCGTTCGGCTAACGACCCTCCACCGATCAAGGAAGCGGTGGGTGAGAGTGGACACTCATTAAGTTACCATTTTATAGGCAACAACCTTATACCCCCCCTTATAGACCGGCTTCATGAATGAGGCCTACTAATGGTAAGAATGACATATTCTTATACATATCTATATAATAAAATTATAATAATAGTATAAGGGTGTATTTTAAACATTTAAAATACATGGTGGTTTAATCTATTAATTAAATTATACTCTTAATTTAATTAAACTGAAACCATGTTTTTATGGAATTATTAACTCTTTTAATTAAACACTTTAATTAATTTAATGAAGTCCATAAAGTTTGAATTTTTTTTAACTTTTAAAAAAAATAATTTGGAATTAAAGTGTAAGACTTTACAAATTCCAAAACTTAAGGGCAAGAATTGAAACTATTCCAAGTCTCTTCAATTTGTAACTTATGAGTTTTAATGGTTCATAAAAATGAAGACTCTTCATTTTATGAAACCTACTATTCTTTAATGACAACTTTTAAAGAAGTGACTTTTGGTTATCCATAACTTGAGGACAAGTTATGGACATTGTTATTGCCATTAAGATCATGATTTAAACATACATGGAGGTTACACATAATTTCTATGATCTTCTAAAAACTCATAAGAACACAAATTCATGCAAAGCAATTTTCAAGAAATCATATTAACACATATAAAACTTGAAAATTGATAATAGTCATTTAAAATGGGTTAACATAATCATTACCACTTTGAAAAAAAAAATTCAAGTCCAAAACAATTTGGGATAATGATTTTTAATCCATTTCCAGCAACAAAACTCGAAAAACTGCCCAACACGCTCCTACTCGTCGAGTGCGTGATTCTACTCGTCGAGTAGGATGAATTTGTTCATGGACTTGGCGAGTCCTCCCCATGAACTCGGCGAGTCCAGTCGTCAATGAGCAGATTTTTCGTTTTTTAAGCAGTTTTGCATCAAGTATACAGAAAACAACCCTAGGCTCTGATACCACTGTTGGGTTTTGAGCATTCTAACACTTCCTAAGTGTACATGCAACCCTAATAACCTTGAATCTATGTTTTCTCTATATACATGCAAATTTCTTTTTCAAGGTTATTTCCTAACTAGCATGGCATGGGGATTACATAAAACATAAAGAACTAGTAGAAATACATACCTTGTTGTCGCTTGGATTCCTTCAAGACTTTGTGAGCCTAGCACCCCAAATGTTGTGCCTCAAATGCTTCACACAACACTACAACCTTGGAATAACTAGAGAGAATATTTCTACACTCCAAATCGGCTATGCCCTCACAAGAATACTCTAGTGCCAATTTTGCATGCTATAGGGTTTCTTTTATAGTGTGTCATAATTAGGAGCTACAAATGTAAACCCTAATTGTCATGACTCTTCATTTCTCATGACCCATGGGTTTGTAACTCCCATGGACTATCCATGGAGCTCCATATGGTTATAACCAAACCCATAAACCATGGATCATTAATCCACCATAAAAGAATTGATGATTGTCATAATCAACCCTATATATTTAATTAGTCTCACTTTGATCACCAAATTAATTCTAGATTAATACTTGATCAAATACTAATTAAATAATACTATTATTAATATATTAGAACTTATAATATATTAATAATCATAAGTGCCTTATTCTCTCATTTAGTCTATCCAAGTATTGCAATGCCATGCAACCCAAATGGACCATGCCGGGTCGGGTCAAGTTCATACCAAATAAAGTTATGGACTTAGACACTATATCCAACATGTGTAACTTAGCATATCCGCTTACTAGTTAGCTAAGGTTAATGAGAACTCCTAAAAAGCACAAAGCAAGCAACATTCAAGCATTGAGTAGTCGGAATCAAGCATAACCTAAATAGGTCATCTTATCACTGATTTATCAGTACTAGCATGCAAGTCTACAAGTTCATATAGCACACCTACAAATGCATCTCTCCTAGATCCTTAGACCTAATCTAGCATACGATTCATATATTCATAGATCAAGCATATCATAAACATGTATGGGTTTTTTGGGGAAACCTACTTGAGCTTGGTCAATTGCATGCACCACACCCCTTTTATTGTTAGAGAATTCTTGTTATAAAACATTCCTTTTATAAAAACCTACCAAATCCTTAGTTTGAGTTCAGACACACCCGAGAGTGTACTCGAATCCCTCAAACCAATGCTCTGATACCAACTTGTAACGTCAAAAGATTTAGACCAAAAATTTCAATTTTTGAAATAATAAAACGCTCATTAAGAACATGTTCGTAAAACCATGATAAAATCAAAGTATAGTTGAAACATCCAAATACATCATACTCAAATAAAAAGCGAAGCGATATGGTGTGTGCGATGTGATCACCCCGGGCTCTTCCCCTTGGATCCGGAAGTACCTGTAACGTAAACTAAAAAGCGTAAGCATGAAGCTTAGTGAGTTCCCCAAAACAGCATATATCATACATATCAAACATATAATGGGCCCCACCCGACATTGAACCCTGCTCGAAACATATCTGACAGTAATATGAGTTTGGCCCCGCCACATCACATTCCTCAGGCCCCCCTAGCATCGGGCCCCGCCCGGTACACATACAAACACATAAACATATGCAAGAATCACAAAGATAAATAGAATACAAGATAGTCATTAGGCCTCGCCTGGCATCGGACCCCATCAGTATACATGTCGGATATCATACATGCAGAGTCACACAGACAACTAATCATAATAAACCATGGGTCGGCAGTGGTACCTTTGACCCGCCAAACACGGTAAGGGGACTCACCTCAAGCTGCTGAATCTCTCAAATAAAATCTCAAACTGTTGATCTGGAAAAATCCTCGCGCTAACGCCATTAAATAATCCCCCGTTAATAATTGGTCCACAACCCATAACTGGAATCCTAGTCCAATGTCTAACCCTCCGAGTAAGAGTCCATTTTACCCTTTCCTCACGTGGCCTAAAATCCAAGGCCCATACAAATAACACCAAAAAGCCCAATACAGCTCAACTTCCTAATTGGGCCCAAAACCCCTCATGGGCCTAATCCAAAAAGGCCCAAATTCCTAAATGACACCTAAGGCTCTAAATGGGCCCAAGCATAAGAAGGCCCAAAGTCAGAAAACCAGTGGACCATTAAGGCCCAAAAAGCCCAAAACAGTGTCTCATGTCATGACCAGTCCTTGGTCACATCGAGAGAGACGTTTGTTACGATTCCAGGACTCACTTCTGACTTAGACGACTCAACGGGGATGGGTGACTCATGCTTACTTCGTGAGACCTTATGTCTCACGTAATGAGAACGGTCTGAAGCCAAAATCATCTTTTTAACATTCTTAATCCATTCAGCCACCCATTTCATATTTCCAGAAGCTAAAAGGGGCCCTAATGGTCCATAAAAATGCTTGCTTTATGGACATGCATGCACCATGCATGTCCCTCCATCCTTGTGGGTCAAAAGTAGAAGTATGGTCTCAAACTCACATGCAATCCTCTAATACTACACCAACTTCCATATCTTAAAGATATAAGACTCAAAAGACCATTTGAATCCATAAAGTTGCTAACTTTATGGATCTTCTTCACTCCAACAAGCTACAACTTTGAGAAATGGGACCAAAAGCCTAGATCCCAAGCAACTTCCCTCCCAAGATGCTTCTTCTTCACTCCTTTTCCTTCCTTTCCACAAGCAAAAACACCAAATATCTCAAGGTGAATTGAAATCTAGGATTTCTAGAGGCTTAGAGGGTGAGAAAGGTTGAGGATGGATAACCCTAGCCTCTCGTTCCCTTAAATATCTGAAATTAGGGTTTATGGTCATTAAGTCGCACTTACATTGTGAGACTCCAAAATAAGGGTCAACGGCCACTCACGACGTGACCCCCAAGATCTCACATCATGAGGACGCTCAAGATGCAATAAATGAAGAATTTTAGCACCTTAAGGTTCTAGAGACAAGAGATTACACTTCTTGCTCTTGTTTGCTGGAGATGCTCGACGAGGGTAATATGGGTAAAAATCAGGAAAAGTTGTGGTGGTCCATTGCCTATTCGGTGTTATGGTTTATTTAGAAGGCACAAAATTGTGAATGAAAGTCGTGCTACCATGAATCCATAATCTTGATTGATGATATTAGTATTGGCATATTTAATTGGATAACAAATACATCAGAGCTTTATATTTTTAATTGGTTTGTTTGGAGCATGTGTCCTGTCCCCTAAACTCTTTCGTAGTTTGACTCGAGCTTCCCACTTGAATTGTTTTCTTCTTTTGTGACAATATATATTTGCTCGCCGTTCAAAACAAACACTAAATAACCAATTTAACGTTTAACTTTTTAATGCATTAAAAGCATTTTTTTTTTTTTTTGTTCTTTTAGCTTTGACCATTTCTTAGAGAACAAAAAAGTAACATTGCAACCTCCAAATAAATGGCAAAAGGTGAGTTGGCCTAAGGAATAAGGATGATGAAAAGGGATCCACACGGACTCTCTGGTTTGAGTATGAATAACAGTGGGTTGACTTTTTAGATTAATCAATTAAATTGTCCGAGATATACTATTTTCGAAAAACAAAATAACAATATATCTTATAAACTTTTTGACAATATTTAAACAAAATACAAAATTTACGGAATAAATAGGTGTAAATTTGTATATATTATACAATTTCTTTTAGGAATTAATACGTGTAAATTTGTATATATCATAAGCTTTTACACATAGCATATCGTATTATAAAATAATTATTATTTTTATAGATAACATATTCCATTATAAAATGATTATTTGTTCATTTATATTGTTTAGGGGTACAAAAGTCAATCTCGTGAAATTCCAAATTGAAAAGACTTGGACCTTATTTTTGCCTTATAAATACCCCCTCCCAAGAACAAATTAAGACATGAAGAAATTTGAGCCCCTACCAACATCATCCATTGATAATTTGAAGCTTTTACAAACCTCTGTTCTTCCCCTTTCACTGAAATTCACAATCATGCAAGAAAACACCCGTAATCCATTCGCTGTTGATTTAATCAGTGATTCAGTTCGATCTTCATTGTCGAATTTGATCTTAACAGGTGGGAATACAAGCACCTTCGATTCAGTCTTTTCTCACTGTTCATCATCGTCGTCATGGGTAGAAGGAGCTACGATAGGGTCTTCAATGTATCTCAAACAGAGAGATCTCATCCTCAAATTCACAGACGAATTCGAAACAAAATCCCCAATTGGGTTTTCTCATCAAGCGAGCAATTTATACAAGAAGAAGTTGTATAGAGGGGTGAGGCAGAGACAATGGGGTAAATGGGTGGCGGAGATCAGACTGCCGCGGAACAGGATGAGAGTATGGTTAGGAACATACGAAACGGCGGAGATGGCCGCCTACGCTTACGATCGAGCTGCATATAAGTTACGTGGGGAATACGCGCGTTTGAATTTTCCTAACGTGAAGGAGTCGACGTCGTTGGGGTTGATCGGAGACGAACGTAAGTTGAATGCTCTGAGGAGCGCTGTGGATAACAAACTAGAGGCGATTTGTCGAAAGGTTAGAAGAGAGAAGGCTCAAAAGAGGGAGGAGAGGAAGAAGGTTACGGTGGTGGGGAATTCAGGTGGTGGCGATGAGAGTTTCAGCGGGAGTGATATGGGGTCATCCTGTGTTTCGGAAGATGGGTTTTTGAAAGGTGAAAATTCTCCATCGGGAAGTACTTTTTCCGGTGAGTTGACTACGGCGGACGAGACGGAGATTGGTGGTTGGTCACTCGCGCGGATGCCTTCTTATGATCTTGATTCCATATGGGAAATACTTGCTAATTAGGACTTAAGGAGTGATAAAATATGAAATATCACAACTTATTTTCACTTTTGACTTTTGAGGGAGTCAACGGTAATCCTTATACTTTTGGTTAGAAAATTTTGTTTAATTATATAAATAGTATAATTTTCATATATACATAAAATTTGGACTTTTGTCTTTTTTTAGTTGTTATTTGGATAGAATTATGGATCAAATGTTTAACAAAATGATGACGTGTTTGAGAATATGTAAAGAAGCGTATATAAGTGCGCTTGAACAAAATAAAGTTTTTGAGAAAAAAAATCATTTTCATATTGTTGATTTGATTATACATGAGCAAGTTTCACAAAAGAAGATACTTAGAAACTTTTTTAAGTATTGCATGTAGGGGTATAGTTGTTAATCTAATCAATCTGATTTTCCCTTAGATGAATCGGGCCAGATTAGTTGGGGGTTAAAAGTAATTCGTCCTAAACATTATGTGTACTCATGGCTACATGGTTGCTTGGTGAGCAAATGGGAAATTAAAAGAAAGATTATGAAAATGCAAACAATAAGAACTCCTCTCTTAAAACTAAGAAATTTTGATGGACAAAGTTATTTTTTCCTTTTGATATTTACAGAAAGTCTTATTTTGCATTAACAGTGTGTTCTTTTATTCATCAATTTTTAAAAGGAAATAGGTACAGTGATTAATCGATTTGTAGGATGAATAACATGTACAAAATTGGAATTTGTACTTTTATTTATCTCTCCTTGTTTAGGATATTATATAAGTTTTTGATTATCAATTTATTTCAGTTTTATTAATTTTAACAGTGTACATTTGTGGTCAATTGTCATGTGTTGTGTTGGGAAATCTCAATCTACTATAAATCTTATGTATGGTTATTCGTATTTCAGTATTGTATTTTAATAATATTCATCTGTTGGATATTTTTTTACTATTAACGCCGTATTACACCACTGTACTTTGATACCCATTATATCGAAGCATTGTACTTTGAAACAAATGGTATTTCATTATTATAGACCCTATATGTTGATGATGCAATGGCTACAATCTTCTTCAAAGGGCATAAGAATCCATTTAAACCCTTTTAATTTTGGGTTAATTCTATCTCCTTTCGCCAACTTCAACTCTTAGGTGCATCTTTATCCTTGCTGAACCAGGTAAGCTCTGTAATTCTTTTAATTTTTATTGGTGATGGGTGGGTGGTTGTGGCCGTGGTAAAAGTTATATTGTGAAATAAAACAAGGATAACAAGGTAAAATAACATTGTCCTTAATAGTATATGTTTCCTGTATTTGATGGTATAGGTTTCAATTTCATCATATAAAATTGAAGCAAACGTTGAAATGTGGTGGAAGTGGATTCATTTTCCTCTGAATTTCTTTACATTCCAACAAACCAACCGTACACCCTTAACTATAGGTTTACAAACCCAAATTTGTATTTTTAAAATTAAATCAAACAAACTACAAAATTCTTTTTATTCGAATAAAAAACCTAATATCAACCTCAATTCATTGTAGCATTTTGAATATGGATCTCGCCTAATTTTTGAGTTGAGTTGCATGTGTTAGCCTATATATTATGGACCCTTTAGTTTTTAGCCCATTAAGGTTTTGTCATATCGGTTTTCTTCTTTGTAGTATTTATGTTTTTCATTAAGAACCCTTATATTTTCTCTTTATTATAATTATATGACAACTTAATCAATGGATTCCCAAACAGGGGAAGCCAAAAAAGAAAAAAAGAAAAAAAAGAGCGAGCAGATCAACAGCCCAACCAGATTTTACCCCTAAAGGCAAAAATAAATGAAGTTTTATAGACAAGTCACATCTTAATCTAAGAAGATATTTTTATTATATATCTTTTAGGATATTATTTGATAATCATTATCAGAAATCTTTTATTCTTATGAAATAAAGCATATATCTTTTAAAAATATGTATCATTTTCATAGGCTTTGCTTTAAATGCATATAGTACACGCGGCTCGCTCAAACATCAAGTAATTAAACCGTAAGAAAAAAAAAACTGGTTTCACATCTCAACTAATATTTGCCACTTCACTGACTTTTGTCCTTGACACAGTCACACAACTCAAAAGCTTTTTTTTTTTTTTTGTCTATTTAATATAAATAATAATAGCAATAATAATAATTTTTTTTATCAAAGTTGGTATATATAATAACCATAGTAAAGACCTATTTCTGATGTGTAATAAATTTACTTTTTGGACTTTGAGTCAACCTGACCCGTCCATAAATTACACTTCTTAATACGATTATGTTTCTGACTTGTTCAATCATTGAAGCTGTTTTACACTTGAAATAAAACCTTCTAATTAGCATTAAAAGCTAATAAGTCAGCTTTACTTGCAAACTGTCTAGAAGAAAAAAAGAGACCCATATGTAACAAAGTCAACAAAACACACAAGATCAAAACTAAACGATCTTGTTAGAATTTGGAATATATTAAAAAAAAAACATTAAACAGTAGAGGCAAATTGAACCTTGTCATCACCAGGTTATAGAATACCAAAAACTAACATTTCTCATACAAATGCTTTTCACTTTTTGGTTCATTAACACTATTACAATTGAATAAAATATATAATACATAATTTTAACTAAACTTGCAACATAATAAATTAAAGAAGACAACGTTACCAAGTCAAGGAGTTTTTTGATTGCTGAACTTTGGCACTATATGACTCCTCTATCTCTTCCTGAAAAATCAGTGAATTGTTGTATTTTAGTATGGTTGCAATATACGAAAAGTAAAAAAAAAAAAAATGGAAATAAGTTGTTGCTTTTGATGTTATTGATTACCTTGCAAGATTTCATCAAAGGCTGCAAGAATGATCCCCTAAAGTATCTGATGGACTTTCCCATAGAGGTTCTTTCCCATACTGCCATTAATCAAATCCAAAAAATTATTTAAAATAGTATATATATATATATAATAATAAATACCCATAATAATAAGAAAATGATGTAAAGAATATGCTTATAACGATACATCAAGTGGCATACCTTTATCACCTTCTACTTGCAAGCCTACACTATTGATTTCTCTCAGAAGCTGTGATTTATAAATAAATAACAAATTTAAACAAGCGAAATAATAAAAATTTAAAGCTTCAACGAATTATTATTATTATTATTTTTTTTTTAAAAGAAAAAACCTTAGAAAGTGTTGGGACATTGGTGGGATCAAACTCATCACAAACGTCTGGATCAATAGGAACGCAAACACGACCTGGATAAACAAATAAAGAGCATATTATTAAAGAGTAAAATACACCTTTAGTCCCTATGGTATGTCAAAATTTATTGTTTTTGTCCACATGTTTCATTTGTCGCAAATGTGGGCTCTGGAGTTTAGTTTTGTTGCAAAACTTACCCCTGATACTAACCGTGTTAGAAAACATCTGTCAAGTCTATATAAAATGACTATCTTGCCCCCATCTTTACCCCACATTTGACTTTTGAATGCTTTCTAAGTTTTTTTTTAGATTCGTAATTTGACATGAAAACTTCCATAAAAATACTCTTTTCTAAACAAACATGTATTTCACTAGTATTAATTTTATATTTGTTTTCTATAATTTGGTAAAACTCTGTTGTTGAAGAGGGGAGATGAAGGAATGAAGGAAATAAGAAGCCAAGGGTAAAATAGTCATTTTTCGTTGACTTAACAGATGCATAACTTTTGACATACCACATAAACTAAACTTGTACTTTAGTGGTATTTATTAAAATCTGGGTTGCTTTTAAGCATGAAAGTTGTAAATATTCAACAACTTAAGTGATTTATACATCATGAATTGTCTTTAAAAAAATGCAACATTTCCGTTTGTAAACATGAAAACTGTTAACTAAAAAAAACAAATATTCAGAGAAAGAGAAACTGACCTGTTTTGGGGTGAATGCAAAAGGGTGCCTTCAGTAAATGATTCATGTGTTTTGAGACCTGAGATAATGACTTTCAATAAGTATAATAATAAAAATATCATAAAGTAGTGATATTGTAAATAATAATAAGAAGAAGAAGAAATAACAATTGACCTCCATATCAAGCCTAGGATAAGTGAAAGAAAAGACAATCTCCTCAACACACCTACGAATACCAGTTGCCTATAACATGTAAAATAAAAGCAACATTTTAGTATACTATATAGTATTATTTTTTTTTAGATTAAAATTTAAAAAAAAAATGTGAATACCTTTTGTTTACCAGACTGAAGAAGCTGTTTTAATTGTTCCCATCTCACAACATTAACATCTTTTCTACTAGAAGAGCGCCTGTTGTCTTGCCATTTTCCTCTAAGCTCGGAGGTTATTGCTGCAAGATAAAAATAAATTTAATAAAAAAAAAAATTATAGACATTTCTTAAAAGTAATCTTTCCTAATTTCAATATGTAATCAAGATTGCATACATTCATCAGGAATCATTTCCAGTATTTTCTCATATCTTTCATCTGAAAGTAACTGCTGGCTACAAAGTAATTTCTTCTCAAAAAAGTCTCTCAAAACATCAGAATATGATCTCCTGCAGAAATTATACAAGAGTTAGGGAAATTTAACTTAATTGGCTTAAAAATGAATTGCTTTTATTCATACTTACACTAAAAAAGGATGAAGTGCAGATCCCACAAGAGAAACCTTTGATTTACTATTGGTGTTACCCTGAACAACAACAACAACAAAAAAAATTGTCAAAAATCTCACATTATAAAAATTAACTAAATGTATAAATCCAACCTTGTAGACACGAAAATAGTCAGCAATAGCTCCCCTTTGTTCATTATTCAACCTGATATGATATTAAAGACTGGTTATAAAGTTATGGAAAACATTATTAAACTTATAGTGTAAAAGTTTTACAGTTTTATTACCTCCTTGCTTTTCCATCACAAACCCAACAATGGACCCCACGTCGACCACTGTATACCCACAAAATATGATTGAAACCAAAATCATCTGTGAACATAATGAATATAGAATTAGTGTAAGGTAATATAAAAAATGTAAAATGATACTAATGTAAAACTACATTGATATTGATTATTACCTCTAAGAGAAGTATCAATAACTTTGATAGCAATGGTCATGAGAGGCCAGCAATCCAAGCAAACATCTGCTCCAGAGCAGCAATATCTTGCATCATCATAATCTGAAATATCCTGGAAACACACGCACACACACACATTGGTAATCGATCATGTTAAATACTTAAATGATTGAATTTTAGAGTAGTAGATGTTTAGATTTTATAATTCAATTGTATAACTATGACCAAAACAAACTTACTATATCAAACACTAGCTCTCTTTCCACAGGGGTGAAAATGTTGTCCCCAGATTGTGAATATGCAAGCCTCTTTGAAGGCTGTTGAAAGATCAAGAAACATGATGAATCAATAAGCAAAAAGGAATAAAGTATGTTACAGAAATGAATCTTACATCAACACTATAAACTGGACCAATATCTATTTTGAATGGACATTTATCTTTGATGCCATTTTCCAGCTCAGATGCACTGTTGAAAGACTGGAACCGAAGATATATATCATTATCCAGTGTAAAAGAAAATTCTCTCCTTCCAATATAGGATTGATCACATGCAGGATGTTTCCCATCTGCATACATAAATTATGAAATTCGTCTCAGAAATGTTCTCAATTGAAAAAACAATGAACAGAGATGAAAAACATATAACAAAAGAATCCAACTTGGTATCTACTAAAAGTTCTTTTCAAAGATTACCATTTCCGTATGACAACCATTTGAACATGTCTGCATGAGGGAAAAGTCTTCCTGCCAAAATTAAGTATTTGCATTAAGATCAGAAACTGAACTTATGATATGACCCTATTGATCAAGGCTAGATTTATAACAGAAAAGGCCAGATATTCACATAAACTAAAATCTTGAGTTTCATCGTTCTTTTCTTGTAGTTTTAGCTCAGCCTTAATTTTGAAATTCAATCAGAGAAGTCAAAGTCAAACATCAGCTTCGCGTTTTATGCAGATTCTGATTCATTTCGGTGTTTTGTAACAATATGTAGCTAAAATTTATCTCAAACTTTTACATCTGAATAGATTGATTCAGAGAGATCTTACTTTTGGAGATTGAAGAAGCAAAATAGAAAACATTAATTATTACAAAGTGTTCCCATTAGCACGAGAAATCGGTTCAGAAATTGAGGGATCTATGAAAATAAATTGTTATCGTGAGTTACCGTAATAAACTTTGAGGTAATTAGGATTGAATTCGTCAGGAATATCATCAAGTTGCTTGTCTTGGGGCTCGGGATCGTCGACTAACATGTCATCTCTTTCATTCTGAGCTTCTTTAGTCATACTTGAACGGAGCGACAGCTTTCACAAAAACCCTAACAAAACCGTCCCCAATTACAGATATCAGGTCACTAAAATCCACGGATTTCGTAACTTAGAGAAATCAGCTCAGATCTTAAGCACTTCAGGAAATATTACCAACGAAAATTAAAATGTAGGTCGATGTAAACCCCTAAAATTACTCAAATTAATACTCGACGTAAGAATCAAGCAACACAAAAACATGAAATTAACAGAGTGAGTAGCGACCTGAAAATGTGTGTTCGGAATCAGAGGCACCGCTGTGGTGGAAACCGTGAGGATGGATTTGGGGAAGATGAAATGGCGGGAAATGGTGAAGGACATATGTTAAGGAAGGATATTTGGCGGGAAGATGGGGAAACACTGTTGGCAAAAAGAATAGTTAATGGTCTTGTGTGGGCTGAAACCGAGTTAACTTGATTAATAGCCCATATATGGTTTTGGCCTTTGGGGCTTCTCAATCTTCCGTAATGGCGTAATCCGTATCCCAATCACATTAACGTAGTATTACAACGAATTGACAAATAAGCTTTTTAACTTATTCTTGCTTCTACGTGAATTGAAATTGAAGTAAAATATTACAGTTTCTAAATTGATTATCGAAGAGAGTCCAAGTTGAAAAAATATACAAAACGCCAACGAAATTATATCCTAAAACCAATTGAATAAATAAATAAAATATGTTGTAAAATAACAATTAACAATACAACTATATAGATTACATAACAACTTAAATAGTAGTTGGTTAAAATGAATGTTTCATGTTTGGATAGATAACGGTTCCACGTCGAAGATAAATCATTAATAAGTTAACGAGGATTCACTTATCAAAAGTTCCCAAAGAATCTTTTAAAAACATTATTTTGGTATTGCTATAAATTAGTCAACTTAAGTTAAAAAGTGATTTTCATTTTAAATAATCAATCACTCTCAAAAACCCTCAGAGTTAAATTTAGGATCGGCCCAAGGGGTGTTCAATAAGTGTTTATGAACAAGGCTCACTAAAATATAGAGCCCATTTTTTTAGATTTTATATTAGGGTATTTTCAAATTTTTTTTGGATCTATCATAAGAGAAAGGAAACGATGCAAGCGCAACGGGAATCAGAAATCAGATGAGCTAGAATCATTAACTTTTTGGGAAAAGGAAACGATGTTTTGGTTCTCGATGACGATGATTACAATTTAAGCATCGGGAAGACAAAAACTAGTTGACGATGGCTAGGAGTATTCTACTCTTCTTATTCTTTCTTGTTCATATTTTCTGGAATTCGAAGGCATTGATGCAACAATTTGTTGACTTTGAATCCTTCTTTGAGGCTTAAAAGTTTCTAATTTCATATTATTTTTAAGTGTTGAAAATTAGAAGGTAACTTTTTGATTTCTAGTTTTTTTATTAAAAAAAATCAAAGTTTTCTTTTCTGATAGTGTAATATAATTCTCTGATTTCATTTTTTATTTTTTTATAGTTTTCTCAGAGGACAAGGTGTTATACTTTGTTACTTGAGTTACAATGAATATTAGAATGATGGTTGTTTTTATGTAGAAGCAGTTTTTTTGTGTATTTGTAACATCCTGAGATTTTGTAGGTATTCCCGAACCCTCTTCAATATTTTCCTTGTCATTTATAGTCTTTGGGGTTGGAAGTGAAGAGGCAGGATAAGTTTAAGGACCAAGTTTGCAAACTTGGGCCAAAAGGGAGTACGATGTGCATACATAAGAGTACACTAAGCGTATTAAGGCCCGCCTTGGTATGTTGGGCGTACACTTATGTACGCTGGGTGTATCAATGTCTAGGTGAAACCCTAATATTTAGGGTTTGGGGCTTATATAAGCAACATAATGAGCACCAATACCCCTCTTACCTCAGCCTCCACAGACCAAACTCATCTTTCCCAACCCCTAGCCTTCCCTTTTGTGTGTTTAAGCTCATTTGTGTGTTCTTGAGTGCTTTAAGAGGAAATCATTGCATTAAAGAGTTGAAGGAAGAGACCAAGCTTGTAGATCTGAAGTTATCCAGTGCACAAGAAGTTCCAGAAGTTTGGGATTCCCGGTGAGACAACAGTCAGAGATTTACAGTACTTCAGCACTACTAGTGAGGTGAGTTATCCTCACTGTAAGGCACTAAGGCCGACCCTTTATGGATTGTATATGGTTATGCCATAATATGTTTATTGGTTTGCATCCTGGTAGTTAGGATGAGTTTATGTTATGCTTAGTGACTTGGTTAGGTCAATGTCCTAATTATAGGGTGGTATTATACGATATGCTAGTATGATTAGTTAGACTGGTATCTTGATAGACATGATGGTATTATGTGTTATGTGGTATGATTTGTTTTGATCAATTGTTTTCTATAGACTGTTGTGTGATTATCTTGTAACGACCCAAAAATCAATGGTAAAGTTTTCAATTTTAATATAACTAAAACATTGATACCATTTAATTCAACCATTTTAAATCATAGTCAAGTAAATCATTTATCAGAGTTCATCCCAAAATCATTTGTTGCGGAATTCATATGTGTGTGCGCTGTAATCGTTCTGAGCCCTTCCTTTTCCAAAACGATGATACCCGAAACCATAAACAAACCTGTAAGCACGAAGCTTAGTGAGTTCCCCAGAGCATACCCCACACAATCCACATAACACATATCATATTAGTTGTAAAGCTACACATACCACATAAGTCATGCATACATAAACATGTAAGGATGCCATGGGCTACCCCACATGGTCTTTACCTAGGAATGGCATGGGCTACCCCCACATGGTTTTACATCCAATGTCATGGGCTACCCCACATGGTCTTACATCCAATGTCATAGGCTACCCCACATGGTCTTTACCTAGGAATGTCATGGGCTACCCCACATGGTCTTACATCCAATGTCATAGGCTACCCCACATGGTCTTACATCTAATGCCACGGGCTCCCCCGGGGTCTTCCATGCAAGTATCACAAAGACAACTAGCATACCACATGTCATATAATTAATAACATACCACCTAGCATAAAGCTAACTATCATACCACATAACATAAAATGGGTCGGACTTGGTGCCTTAGACCCATTGGTATGGTGAGAAGACTAACCTCAAATGCAGAAGCTCCCTGAAAGAATCCTTAACCGCTGTCATGTCCACTTCTTGAGCTATCAATACCGATCAATATACCCAATTAACAATTGGGTCCCATACCATAATCCTTAATCCATGCATGGGGTAAAATGATCATTCTACCCCTAGCCCAGTATGATCCAACATTAAGGCCCAAACCAAAAACAAATGTCCAACACTAGGTAGGCTTTCCAAGTCCACTAGTGGCCTAATTTGCTAAATTGGGCCCAATCCCCCTAATGGGCCTTACCCTAAGCCCAAAAATATTTCTGGCCCAAAACAGATGACCTCGGATGGTTCACTAAGGCCCAAAGTGCATTGCTTGGCCCAACCCGATGCCCATAAATCATAAGGCATGTATCTGATGAGTACGTTGGGTGTACTCCTATGTACGCTAAGCGTACTAGCCAAACGATGCGTACGTTGAGCATACCTGCATGTACGCTCAACGTACTCCCCTATTAAGGCACTTTCCCAATAAGTGCTTAATACTCTACTCCAAAAGCTACAATCACATATCCAAGTCATTTTCAACATCTTAATCCATGAAGTCACTAACTTGGTGACTTATATGACCCACATCAACCCAAAATCAAAGTATAACAATCTACTTCCATGAAAATGACCATAACTCTTGCATGAACCCATAAAGACCTCCAAGATGGCAACTTTCTGCATTAGGGGCTCAAATAGCATCAAGGGTGGCAACCCCAAGTATAAGAATATAATTTGAACCATAAAGCTTTAACCTTGGGACCAAAAAGAAACCAAAACCCAAAAACAGTAGATCTAAGAGATGAATGATCAAGTTCAAAGATTTATACCTTCATCAAGTTGAGAATGAGTCCTACAAGCCATATCCATAAGCTCCTCCTTGATTCCCATCTTTGCATCAAACTCATCTTCTTGAAAATGGATTAAACACCTCAAAAATGGACTCCATAAGATCAAAATTCCACAATGGATGATATATGATGATTTTTATGGTTTAGAGGGGTGGAGGATGAAGATATTATGGTCAGGTTATCAGATAAGGAGCTTAAATAGGATCCAAGACCCTAAAATAGGGTTCTGATCTGACTAGAGTATGCCCATCGTACATATGATACGCCCAGCGTACTCCGGGGAACATTCACAACCATCCTGGTCAGTACGCCCAGCGTACTCCAAGGTACACCCAGCATACTACCTTCATCACTAGTACGCACCAGGTACTTTGTGACATCCCCAAAATCACGGCCACAAAAGACTGGTTTAATTTATGCTTTTAAAATAATTTCAGAGTAATCCTTTGATTTAAAATAGTTGGGGAATTTGTTCCCAAAACGAAATATGATAAAAATAAGATTTACCAAAGCATCTCTTAAAGAAATGTATTTTTCATTATATTACAATACTTGGGATGTCATGTTCCGATAAACAGATCAAAAGCATAAACATTTCAATACAGACCTTACAACAGTTATTTACAACAACAGGTCTATAATCCAAAATATCTAACAAATCATCCAACTTATGCTCTGGCGCCACTACCTGTAATTCAAAGAAACTGAGTGGGTCAGGCTTGGGAGCCTGATGAGCATATAGGGTTTTCAACCCACAATAAATAATTATATTTAATTTCATCAACCAACAATAACCCAATTAATCATTCTCGTTATTCTCACTTTACGTCCCTAAAAACAACTAACACAAGGGACCTAGTCTTATAATATTTCATCAGGGCGACAACACATGCATTCGGGGGTTTCCCAACAATATATGTCAAATAAGGAAACCATGAGGGGGATGGAGTACAACGAATAAACACCAAAGTTCATTAACACCTACAGGTGGTGAGCCTGATAGCGTTCCACAGGACTGTCTAGAAAAGTCTGGGGTCGTCATCTAAACTCCGCTAGATGACTAAATCAAAAACAACATCGAGGCCTCTCATTTGTTTATCACACATCAACTATCTACCCATATTCTACCCAGCATATTAGTAGATAAAAATATATATTTTTATAAATAGTTTAAAACCTGTATAGCATTCTCATTCAATACATATTCCAAACAGCAGATGAGACACATACACATAACTCGTATTTCATAGAGAATAAATCATATCTATGAGATAGAAGAAAGTGAATATACATTCACACATATAACAACAAAATATACACACAACACGTATTTCATATAAAATACTTCATAATTATGTGTTAGAAGAAAATGACTACACACTCACTTGATCAGAAGCTGATCGGACAGCACTACGGCTTGTAGAAGTAGTATTCTTCGGCAGATCTGGAAGATCTTCACAAAAATCGAGCTCCTCGCAGGTAGAACTTCGGTTCGGGAATTTTACTTCTCGGGATCTTCGGGTCTCGGGAATGATATCGGGGCTTTAGGATATTTCTTGCACGCAAAATGAGGTAAAAACGCGAGACAATGAAAGAAAATAGCAACTGAAACTCGGCAGCCTCGACTTCCTTTTGTATGGGTATGGATCCTCGCTTTACGTTGGGCGTAAATCCTAGTTACGTTGGGCGTAACCCGGATAAGGTCGCTAACTCCCCCCCCCCCCCCCCTTTGGATAATATCATAAGTTATAATTAAATTTAATAATTTAATTATTTAATAAACTTCAAAAATTCATAATTTCCTCATACGAACTTCGTTTTCGACGTTCTTTATATCCCCGCGTAGGTGAGACTATACTCTACAACTTTCATTTAGACTCCATCGGCTATTTTTTTTATTTCTATTATTTATTTTTAGTAGGCCGGGACAAGAAAACTCCATTATAAATTCATAACTTCTTCATCTGACGTCCGTTTTCGCCTGTCTTTTTATTGTTTCACTACTATTAACGAGATATTCGATTCTCGTTTAGATTGTTTCGGCTAAAAACCGTTCGATCTCAAATCGCGTATTCGGGTTGCATACTGCTAAGTTGAAACTTCGGAAAATCATAACTTCCTCATACGAAGTCAGATTTGGGCATTCTTTTTATGCACATTATCGGTTTAACGAACTCTATGACTTACATTTATATCGCTAAGGCTAAATATCACTCTAACATAAATTTCACTTTTTACGTCATTCAGCGTCGTCAGTAGGGTTGTAAACGAACCAAACGAACACGAACAAGGTCTTGTTCATGTTCGTTCGTTTAAGTTAGCCGAACAACAAACGAACACGAACGGATAAACGAACGAGATTTTCTTGTTCATGTTCGTTCGTTTAACAAATTACTTCGTTTATGTTCGTTCATTTATGTTCGTGAACATGCTAAACGAACATAAACGAACAAAGATTAAAAAAACCCAATTGAACATATATGAACATATATGAACATAAACGAACATAAAATATAGCAATATAATAAAAAATAATTGAATATAGATGAATATAAATAAACTTAAACGAACGAACATAAACGAACGTAAATGAACATCATAAACGAACGTTCACGAACATAAATGAACGAACGAGACCATTGTTCATGTTCGTTCATTTAACTAAACGAACGATAATTTTTGTTTATGTTCGTTCATTTATTAAATAAACGAACATAAACGAACTTCCCGCCGAACAGTTCACGAACGGTTCGCCGAACGTTCAGTTCGTTTACAGCCCGGAATCCTTGTTTCAACCACTACATATTCATGTAAAGATATCGGGCTTATTTCACACTTAAATTTTGACGCTTATTTTATTCTTAATTCATTAAATTATAATAGTTAAGAAAATAAACACATAATTCACATAATATTCAAATATTTTATCATTAATACTTCAAAATGAGTTACAAGGGTTAACCTAGACTATTACATCAACGATAATGCCTAGTCTGAAAACGCGGGCACTACATACTCTTTGTGTACGCCTCGTGTACTCGGCTAAGCCTGAAAAACCACAAAACTTCCGAAGGCCATAACTTCTTCGTTATAAGCCCGATACCGACGATCCTTATATCCATAGAAAGGTGACGAGAAGCCTTACACTTATAGCAACTCAAACCTTTCTTAAGACCTTCCGAACAAAAATCCATTTTCCACAAATCCCGAACTGCCACTTTACCGAAATACCCTAGGCTCCAAAACATGAATCGAACACCCATATCACTTTAAATACATCACCCACACCCAAATGGGCCTAGATCATACCTTCCCAAAAGCCATAATCCTTATAATGACTTACCTTCGAGCCACATCCTCATACTAGGAGTCAATTCGGGACAGAGCATTACAACTCTCCCCCACTTAAAATTAGATTTCGTCCTCAAAATCATGCATCACCATCCTCGACATACTAGACAACCTGAGCAACACCGCCACAAACCTGAGAATACCACAACCTTCCCAAGGCAGCTGAAACTAACCCTCGTAGGGTTCTAGAACCCAAAGACGAATGAATTCCTTGCAACATGACCACATCTGCTCCATTTGAAATATGAAGTTTCGAGATGGTCTGTCTCCCTGACAGACTGCCCACATCAAATCATCATCGAACTGATTCTATAATAAAACCAGCCTAAATAGAATACTTTCCACCCGTAATACCTTGAGTCTTCCAAATGGATAAAATCACCGGTCAATTGTTGTCACACCCCCAAACCAAATTGGCGGAAACATTCGGGGGCAGAGGATGTCATGTATTGTATCACAACAATGTAAAATAATAAACTAGCAACAACATCATCCATTGCATTGATAGTATAATTGAATACAAGTGTGTGTTCCGTGCAATAATAATAAGACACCAAAAATGAATAATCAAAATAAAGACGAGTCTGAAAGTTCTCCGTCTTCACAAAACCTACCATCGGTACCTGTTTACTGGTGACCTGAGAATACAAGTTATTTTCAAAAAGAGGATCAATATTTAAGCCGGTGAGTTCATAAGTATTTGGTGTCAAATGTTGTATAAGTTTGATGAAAAGTCTTTGTAAATGTTGTAAATAAAAGCTTGTTGTAAATGTTTGTAATAAATGATTGAATCTCCTAGAAAATACTATATTTTCTACTAAAATGCAGCCTTCTACCAAGACCCGAATGTTCTGAATGGTTGTTTCTTGTAAAAGTGTGTATTTTTCCGAAGTGTGATTTTCATTACCAAAATATAGTTTTAAATTATCGTTTATGTGAGAAGATCACAACGTTAATGCAATGGGAAAAAGAATAAAGTGATGTAGTATTGTATATAGTAACTATTGTTGTACTAACTACCTTAAATTAGCTGTTAATTAAGGTATAATGTGATATGATTGTAACCATGCTTGATCGACTAGTAGTAAACACGATGCTCGAAGACGTCGAAAAGTTATGACATTCGTCACCCGTATAGCAGCAAGGTGTAGGATGGTTAGTCCAGTATAGATCTATACACAAATTCATGCTCTCCCTCCAGGAGACTTTGGTTACAAAACGTGACACAACAGTATGATGACATGCCCCAAAGTAGTGGCTCACATTTATGTTATAGTATTATTGTATTTGTATAGTATGCTCTATTTGTTTTAGTGTATTATATGTTCTCGTTGTATAGTATGTAGTATGTTCTCTTTGTATAGTGTATAGTATGCTTGAACTGACTCCTGTATGTCTCATTTTACTAGAAATAGCAAGTATTAATCTCCTAAACTATACCTATTATAGTTTACTAGTAAATTTTGTTCGAATGATAGAGTATGTTTGTACACCTTTGTTATCTAAAAGCATTGAACTAATGTAAGAACTTTTATATCTATACATATATACATGATGTATAACTAAGATTCAAATGACATTTGGACAAACAACTGATACCCTAAGTCCACAACCAAACAAGGAACAGGAAATAAAGCAAGTTATCAGTCCTAAGTCCTTTCAACCTTATTTATATAACTATATCTAAATAGACATGATTTTGACAATATATAAGTTTAAAAGGGTTTGATAAAGAGTTTTAGCATATAAAAGAGTTTGATAAAACATTTTGAAATAGTTGTTTGACAACATAGATTTGAAGTATAAGAAATCCATATATTTAATAGTTATTAATCACATGTGATTGATATAATAACTATAATGTTTTAACTGGTATCCCCCCATAAAAGCATTTAAAATCATTTAAAAGGTTAGTTATGGGTACGAACTCACCTGTAGTGAGTGGTTTGACTGAAAGATCGGAAAAGGATGCTAAGTGCTAAGTGAAATCTCGGGCACAAGCGGATCCTAATAAGCATATAATGACACATATATGGATATAATTAGTGTATATACAACTAATAATGTAAGGAAACCACCTTAAGGACTAGGAAACCCGTATATTGAAGTGTTACAACCACAAAGGATTGCATCTAAGGGGTTTAAGGCCACACAAAGGAGTGTACGGCCAAGAGTTTACGACCAATGGGAGTTTTCGGCCAATGAGTGTACGGTCATGGAGTTTACGGCTTGTCTGCTGCATACCGAACTCCATACAAACTTCCTCACACTTTATCCTTGAAGGTACTAGGCTTATAACACTCAAACAGACCTTAATAGGGCTATAGGATAACAATTGCAAGTCTGACTTTGATTGAGTTGAATGGATGTACAAGATAGAAATTCCGGGTTGTCACACCATCCCCCGTTAGAGGGAATTTTTTCCCGAAATTAGAGTTTAATCAATTTCATATAACTAAGCGAAAAGATGAGGATAGTTTAGTTTCATTTGATCCTCACGCTCCCAAGTGAATTCAGGTCCCTACTTGGCACTCCAACGAACCTTCACTATTGGGATACGACTTTGCTTCGTTTGCTTGACCTCTTGGTCCATGATCTCTATAGGTTCTTCCACGAAGTTGAGGCTCTCGTTGAGTGGGATTACAAGAGTCTCATCGGATAGACACTTTTTCAAGTTCGAGATGTGGAAAGTAGAATGTGCGTTACTAAGTTCGCGAGGTAGTTTGAGTTTGTAAGCTACAAGGCCAATTCTAGATATAATCTCGAAAAGCCCTACGTATCTTGGATTTAGCTTTCCACGCTTTCCATATCGTATCAAGACCTTCTAAGGTGAGACCTTCAAAAGGACATGGTCACCAACCTAGAATTCCAAAGGTTTCCTTCTCATGTCTGCATAGCTTTTCTGACGGTCTCTAGAGGCTTTCAATCGTTCACGAATTTGAACGATTTTCTCTGTCGTTTCCCGTATGATTTATGCACCCGTGAAAGTGTTTTCAGGAACTCGTCCTTTAGCTAACTAAGTGTCACCCACCTCAGCCCAACACATAGGGGATTTGCACTTTCGGCCATAGAGGGCTTCAAATGGAGTAGTCTTTATGCTTCTATGATAATTGTTATTGTAGGAAAACTCGACAAGGGGTAGATGAGTATCCCATGCCTTCCCGAAGTCTATCACGCAGACTCTCAACATGTCTTCCAAAGTCTGGATACTCTTCTCACTTTGTCCGTCGTTCTGTGGATGGTAGGTTGTACTCATGTCCAGATTAGTTCCTAGGGAACTTTGTATCGACTGTCAGAACCTTGAAGTGAATCTACTATCTCTATCGGAGATAATGGATATAAGAACACCATGCAGTCGTACAATATCTCTTATGTATGTTCTTGTAAGTTTTTCCATCTTGTCAGTCTCTTTAATAGGCATAAAATGTGCAGACTTTGTTAACTTGTCTACGATCACCTAGATGGTATCGAGACCACCCGTTGTCTTGTGCAACTTGGTTATGAAGTCCATTGTGATCCGCTCCCACTTCCATTCCGACATCTCTGGTTGTTGTAGTAATTTTGAGGGCTTATGGTATTCGACCATAACTTTGGCGCAAGTAAGGCATGTAGGTGTTCAAAGAGCTGAACAATTTATCTTAGTCACTTAAGTGGTTTTATCCTATCTTATGCTACTTCAGGCGAGTTTTCATGAACTTACTTGTTATATAGACTATGTGATTATGTTATGTGAAACCATAAAAAGGCATATTAAGCGAGGGAAGTGGTTATTGATTATGCAACTGGAGAAAAGCCTTGCAGAAAGGGAATCCAGTTGTTCAGTCTGGGTAGCCATGTACGGATGGTCGACCACACAGAGCCTCTCTGAGGAAGGTAGTCTATGTAGGGCAACTAAAGAAAAGCCTCTTAAGCGAGGTATCTAGTTGTGATCAATGATCAGAACGTATCATTAATATGTGTTTATTTATATGTGATAGAATGTAAGTAATATGTAACTTATTACTTGAAGTTTATGTGCTATTATGTGTATTGTATATAATTTGTATAATGGGTGAGTGTTGTGATTACTCACTAAACCTTAGGCTTACAGTTGATACTTTATGCTTTTAGTTGAAGGTCCTTCAGGCTTGAAGGGCAAGAAGCTGATACGATTGAGATATCTAGACATTTTCGAAGGGGAATGCCATCTAGCCACATGTTCTTTATCATGTCATGGTTTTCAAAACATGACATAGCTTCCACAATTACATTATGTTGCTATTAATATAACATGAAAAAGACAACTTTATATTTTACTAAGGATTATGAATAAAACCTTTTGTTAAACATATAATATCATTTTCAAAAAAAATTTAAGGTCGGATCTTTGGGATATTACAAAACATAAATCTTATAATTACTCATGCGGATACTTAATTGGATTTAAAATTGAAAATGCAAGAAAACACCATTTCAAATCATTCAATTTAAACCATTTTGAGTCTATCGCTTCCAACATAATCATTCATAGTTTAGTCTTTTACTCAACTATAAAAAACTTATTTTTTAATTATAAATCATGGTAGATCCGACTCTTAATAGATTAATGGTTTTAACTTTTAAATACTATATATCCATTTTGCTTAAAAAGTTTTTGAAAAATACAAAATCACATACCAAGCTCTTTTAATCAAAACATTTGTTGGCTACTTAACCGGTTGTGTTTCACACCAAAAAAGTTGTAAGGAATGGTAGCATCCTTAGCATGCTAGCACATATGAAGATTTTAAGTCAAAATGCTCCTTTCTTAACGAGGCTGCTAGCAGCTTTAGCGAATGTGAGGAGACAAGTTTGGAGAGGTGGAAGCGAGCCCCTAGGACATTCCGTCCATCCTAAGGTCATCCGTAATACCAACCACTAACCACTATAGTGGTGGGTGTCATGTCATCACCACATTCCCTACCACTAATCATGAGATACCTATCACCAAACACACCACTCCACCTTGTTTTTATTAATTAAATTTAAATAAAAAATACATAAAAAATCATATAATTTTTTAAATACTAATTTTCATTAATTTTAAAATAGCAAATTACATTAATTAAAATACAAAAACTAAAAAAAATATATTAAAAATAAAAATACAACTTCAAACTACATTACTTAAAAAACCTAATTAAAAAAACAAACATAAGTAAAAAAAACTAATCTTCGTTCACATTGAGTTCGTACAAATGATCTGCGACATCTTCTCGAAAATTGAAACACGTTTCGCTATTATGAATTTCAACAACTCGTGATAAAAATTCATTCGTTACAGGTATGAACTCTTAAAGCGGGATGACGACGTTGTCCGGATTGTACGTGCAAATCGCTTGACTTTGATCTTCATGATCGTATTATGCATTATTACACATGCTAGGACCATTCATTTAATTTTATCCTTATCCCAAAGTCGTGTAGCATATTTCACTACACGCCACGTCTGCTTGAGGACTCCAAATGACCTCTCGATATCCTTCATCACTGATTCATGTCTCTTTGTGAACAACTCTGTCTTTTCACATTGAGGAACCTAATATGCCTTCATAAGTGTAGAATAGTTCGAGTATATCCCATCACAAAGGTAGTAACCATATTTGTACGAATGTCTGTTCACCATGTACGTCATATCAGGTGCTTTGACAGTCTAAAGATCGTTAAAAAGTGAATACTGGCCAAGAACATTAATATTGTTGTTAGACCCCGCGATTCCAAAAAAAGCATGTCATATCCATAAATCCTGAGATGCGACAACTTCTAGGATTATACTTGGTTCACCTATATCTCCTCAAGTGAATTGACCACACCATGCATTTGGACATTTTTCATAAGCTACATGCGTACAATCTAGATTGCCAAGAGTACCCAAAAAATCCATGCCTCTCTTCATGAGTCGAATATAACCTGTCAATATCATGAGGATTTGATTTACACAAATATTCTTTATGGAAAACCTCATATACATATGCGCAAAACCAGTCTACATAATAAATTGCAGTAATCTCGAATGTTTTTAGGTATTCGTCAGATGCATCAAACGTTATACCGTATCCCAAATACCTAAGCGCAACTGCACACTTTGTGTATACTACTAAAACCCATTCTTCATCTAGCGTCGGGTTTTTGTTTTGAAAAATCATAACGAACTTCTAAAACGTTACTAACTAGGGAAGAATCTCACGTTGCGGGTGTTGGTAACGCGGGTGTTGGTGTTGTGGGGGTTGGAGCATATTTCATAGTCTTTTATTAAAAAGCATTAAATAACAACAAACTTTACAACAATTTACATATACAAGCTCTAATTCTTCCAATGAATTAGCCAGAATCTAACCAAAAGCAAAAATAGAAAAATAGAAAAAAAAAACATGTAAAATCAAAGTACGTTGCTATTTACTACATTTAGCATCTAAACGAAATTCCTGTCTACAGTAAAAAAGTATGTTACTACCCCATATATGATAAGAAAAAAAATTGTAAATGGATGAACAATTCATGAAAGTTTAAGAGGGTATGTGTCATAAGCATGAGCAGTTGGATGTTGTTTGGAAATAAACAAAATGTTACCTACATAAACAAATACATAGTTTCAGATAAAAGTTTCACTATTTGTAAAAAAAAAGACTAAAATAGCGCTGAATACGCATGGAATTTACTGATGCTATTGTCAAGTTAATATGATCAAAGTTGGTACATAATCATAACATTCACCTCACGTCAGCAATACTTGTCAATATAACATATTAACAACTAATATATATTTTTTAAATAGTGGAAACAAATGAAAAAATTTATTTTTTCTTGTGTTGTTTTTTAAATACCAATGACTTCTACCAATACCGATTACAAATTAAACCATGTAAACATGATTTCAAGATTTTCATATTAATTATTCTTCGAAAGTGGCCATGACTTCCATTAAAGTCGAATAAACACATCTATTTTGGACCACTCAATCAAGTATTTTGGATTTGAAAGTGATGAGCCATATTTAATATTTTTTAATTGACTTTTAATATGAATTTGGGAAAATGTATCGATCATACAATCTCAAAAACATATTACACTCTTACTTCTTTTTATAAAAACCACATTGCTATTTATTTTATAACAATACATCATTATTTATTTTTATACTATCAAATTGCCATTGCTATTTCATTTTACAGAAGTACATTGCTATCTCTGTTCATAAAAGTACATTTTGTATGTTGTCAAGTCTCAATTTATAATGTATGATCATGGTTACATTTTGTATGTTGTCAAGTCTCAATTTATAATATATGATCATGGTTACATTTTGTATGTTGTCAAGTCTCAATTTATAATGTATGATCATGGTTACATTTTGTATGTTGTCAAGTCTCAATTTATAATGTATGATCATGGTTGAAAACTAAAAGCGCAATGCCTTCATCAAAAGTATAGGATGCTATAGAAATGTTAAAGTAGGATGCTATAAAATAATTACCTTATAACCGAAAAATCAAGTATAATTAACCACTTCTGCGGTTTGGACCCTTAAAAAAATTTAGCCCGACTCATATAAGTCACTATGTAGCATTTTAAGATCATAGTATCATTTGAGAAAAAAAAAATACAAAATGACATTGCATATCTTGATTAGATCATATCTCATCATCTTGAACATCTTCGAATCAACACGGAAAAAAAACAAAAAATATGTTAAATTTCATCAGTTAATTGAATGATAAAAAAAACAAAATTACATTTTCCAAAAACAACAAAAAATTTGAAATATGTGAATTTCCAGAAACTACAATGCTAGTTAAGAGATTTTTTTAAAAAGATACAATACTACTTCTGATGTTAGTCGATCGTGCGTGATTAGGGCTATCAAAATCCATGGCCAACTATTTTCGCCCCGATGGTGTCCAATACATCAACGTCAACACTAAAGGATCCTATAGCAGCGACAATCACGGGAACCCCACAACTTGAAACACAATGGTTCATCTTCTCGCTTAGTTTTGTATATTAGGGTTGATTTCCAGCTGTTTAAATCCAGTATTTGACGTTTGTTCAATCTCTTGCTACCGTCATCATGTTAGAATGAAATAGAAGCTGTTATATCATGCAAAATGATTTTTGATTGATTGTTCATTAGGTGTTCCTGGAAACCATGAATTTATGCATTTAACTGATTGATCTATGCTATCGAACTCCCATCTTTTCATGTATTTAGCCTCTATAGCAAGAGATGTATCAGATTGTTTATAAGTGATAACCACATTCAGATATTGAGGGATTACTAATTATATATAAAAAGGAATAAGGAGATAAATGGAAATACCTGAAGTTCATTTAAGTAATTGATACCATGAACATCTTTCCATGCAACTTGAAAGACAATGAATCCATATAAAGTTCTATGTAATTTGGTATTTACAAGAAGGGAGCTTCTGAGTTTCTGTATAGGTAATAAAGCCCTCTTTCTTGATAATGTTGTAGCATCAACTACTGAAAACCATATTTTTCAAGTTTTGGGTCCGGGTTGAAGGTTTGGAATTCACCTTCTGGTTGATGAACTCTTTGGTCTTTTTCTTTCCCTTTCTGCCCCTTGTGTTTGCAAAAGGGGACATCCTTGAATGAAGATGTAATCAAGAAGGAAAATCATGAATCTTTAAACATAATTGTATTTTCATTATAGCATCATATATGTATTATGAATTTATGATCCATGATACCTTGGTAACCATCAACTGCTATAAATGTGCAGATCTTGAAGCTAGATCTTCCACCCAAGGTTGATTACCCACCAATACATTAAAGGTCTTACTATCAGGGGCTAAAAAGAGGGTAAGATCGGAAAGATAAGACTGCAAATCCCTGTGAGGAAAAAGAAAGCAATGATTAATGTCTGGAATAAGAATTTGCAACAAAGACTTTATCAATTTGTTCCCTTTATTTGAAGTCTTAAAGTTGGTTTCTTAGTTCATTTCCCTTTTAAAACATGAAGCTAATAATCTAGATTTCAATATTTGTATGTATGAATATGTATATTTTGAAAAAAAAAAAAAAAACGAAATTGATGTAAATGACATCTACTTCAAAGTTGGATACCTTTGAAAGTTTTATCATTGGTTGCTTGCTTAGGCATTTTCCAAAATGCTGACTACTAATTTAGATCTTTAAAGTGTTAGTGCATGACTATGCATACTTTTGGAAAACAAATGAAGTTGTTTTAAATTCCAAAACTATAATGCTATTTGACACATTCTTAATTCTTCATAACCACGAAACAGTAACCTGGATAGATCCAAGACACATTATCTTTCAGAATTTAATTATAGAAATCATTGGAAATAAATATAAACTGAATCAATTATCTATCAGAAAATAGAATTTCACCTCATAATTCTACAACAAAAGCAATCACTTCCTTTCATAATTTAAAATTTGCAATGAATCTTATGCACTCGTCTAGACCAAAAAAAATGTACTAACCACTAAAGGGATTTTCCAACAATATAAGTCAAACCTGGAACAAATCATAGATTGGGATAAATTTCATCGATCCAAAAGCTGCCCACACACCTCAAGCAGCTCAACAATGGTCATTGAATTCGCCTTTAGATTTTCGTTTTGCATTTGAAAAAATAAACGCAGAGGCTTTTGGTACTCATAACAATAAACAAACCTAAAATCATAGCATTCCATGAAATGACATCTCTCTCAGTCATTTCATCGAACACGTTAAGTGCATTCTGCAACATCCCACATTTCGAATAGAAGTTCACAAGAGCTGTCTGAACACAGATATGAAAAGACAAATTTGTACTCAAAATGGAATTGTGTAACTTCTTACATTTTTCTATGACTTGTAGTCGGCCACAGGCCTTGAATGTAATCAATCTAATTAGTTTATTCAATCTATTTTATAAGTACGGAATCAACTAATTCCATGTAGAAACAAACAAATCACATTAATCAAAATTGTAGAATGAAAACAAAGGAATTGAGAAACTACCACATCTTGTTCTTTATACATTTCATAAACCTTCTTCAATGTTGTACAACACATTCACGATAAAAAAGAGCGGTCATTTTTTTTTCTTCAAAAACTCATGTTTGCAACGGGGGATTAGTCGGTGCGCGAAAGCTGGCCCGGAAACCTTCGTTAGGGAAGTTCCCTTTCCAAAAAAAAAGGTTAAGATGAATTCTCCGTCATCAACCGAGTCAAAATTTTTTAACACTTTCAAATCTTCCATGTTTTTTTGTTTGTTTAGAATGAGAGTGAAGCTTTATGAAATGTATAAAATAAATACAAGTGTGATGATTTTATATATAGGTAATAAGTTTTTGAAAAAAAAATGACCGTTCAACAGTCAAAAGAAGCAAAAGAAGTAAATTCAGTATCATTGTTCGTTGAATTCGTTATCTCGAACACGAGGCTCCACGAGCACTACCGACCACAAGATACTGGGGCAATGTGCGTGGACCACCTTCGTGGCCACGTAGACCATGAACCGACGTGCCGGTATACCTGATGGTCTAACGACCCCATTCCACACGTAGTGATTGAATAAAGTTGATAACTTATTTTTCACTTTAAGATAATTTTAGTAATAAATTTAGATGAATAGAAACTTACTTAAAATGATATATTCACTTTCAATGAATATTGCAAGGTAACGCGCTTACACGCGTTAAAAAATGCCAAAACCATTACAAAACACCGTCCTCCTGTCGGTAGCTAGCTATTTCTCACTCCTCATCACTTATTTCTCACTCCTCATCACTCCTCACGAAAGCAAGAGCAGGAGGGAGTAAAGACGAGTACTCCCAGACAAACCATTTTCCTGCGTGGTAGCTCCACGCCACCGCATCACCGCCGTATCTTCGCCGTCACAGCTCCGTAAGTAGCCTCTTTCGCTATCTACGTACGTATAGATCAATGCTTCCTTAGAATAAATGAGATTCGCTGTTTTGAATTAATTACTCATGCTGATATTATTCTATAATTTCAAAGTTACAGACATTTATGATTTATCCTTGTAAAATATTCATAGATCTGCTCACGCACACAATGAATGTCTTCGAATTTACTTTGTTCTTTCTCGTTTGGATTCAATCTCACACCACGAGTGTAGTTCTTTCATTTTCGTTATATTAATTTCGCCATTTTCCGATTTACCTATTTACTTTACCGAATTTCAGGGAGGAGATATCATTGAAACAGCTGCACTTTTCAACCTAGTGACCAGAAATGAAGCGCGGAGGAGTTTGGGATGTAATTACGTGTCTCGCCGCCGTATTAGTGTTCCTGCAGTGCTCCTTCTCGGCCGCTGGATTGGTTACTTGTTCTGGAATTGTGCCGATGGCATACCGGAGCGATAAGATCTCAATAACTGATTTTGGTGCTGTCGGAGATGGTAAAACGCTGAATACGAAAGCGTTCAGGGAGGCGATTTACCGGATTGAGCATTTGAAGAGGAGAGGAGGGACGCTTCTTTACATTCCTCCTGGTGTTTATCTAACAGAGAGCTTCAATCTTACTAGTCGAATGACTCTGTATCTAGCTAAAGGCGCTGTTATCCAAGCTACACAGGTACTCAGATCCATTTTAATTTTTTTGCAAAAATCTACACACAGATTTGCAACTCAAACACAGTTTTTTTCACCTTAAAACAAGTTTCAGCAGCTGGAATACTTCGAATTGGAAGTCATTGCAATAATTTGTCTATATCTGTCTTTTCATTGATTTTAATGTACTTTTTTTTTTTAAATGAGTTGTTGAATTTGTCAAGTTATGGTGTTATTTATTGAGTTTTGTGCTAACGGACTTAATTTGCTACAAAACAAAAGGAAAACAACAATCTCTGCATATCCGAAAAACAATTACTTCATGTTCTTCCAATTGTAGTTTCACAGTGCATCCACAAGTCCAGAAAAAAATCGTATTTATTTTGCATTGTTGCTATTTGGAGACGATACTATTAAATATAGTTCCCAAAAACAGTTTGTACTTATTTTGCATTGTTGGTAATTGAAGGAATGTTGTGTTTTGAGAATCATACTTTGCCCATTATGATGAGTTAATGATTCGTTAAAGGAGCAAAAAGTTTAATTAATTAGGGACCACAAAGCATCAACATAAGCAAAACTTATTTCGGAAAACAGAAGGGCTGATGGTAAGTTTAGTGGGTTCCTATATTTGCAATGTGGGACCAATCGCATGTGCAAAATCAATATTGACAGCTATATTGAAGACATACTTTATTATATTCATAAACAATTCATCTGTAAAGTTATTTATTTAGCAAATAGTAAAACATAATATGATTGTAATTAACTTTATTATCCTCCTTTTGTGATTATGTTCAGGACACAACTAACTGGCCTCTTATTGCTCCATTGCCTTCTTATGGAAGAGGAAGAGAACGTCCAGGTGGAAGGTACATGAGCTTCATCCATGGAGATGGTCTCCATGATGTCATTATTACTGGTATGTAAATAATGTATAATTTATAAATTCTTGCTCTTGAAATTGCTTTATATATTTGCATATTGTTTTGATGAACTGATCATCATTTTCAGGTGAGAATGGGACAATAGATGGTCAAGGTGATGTGTGGTGGAACATGTGGAGACAGAGAACCTTGCAGTTCACTAGACCAAATCTTGTTGAGTTCAAGGATTCTAGAAGCATCATTATTTCTAATGTCATCTTCAAGAATTCACCTTTCTGGAACATTCATCCTGTATACTGCAGGTATTATTAACATCTAAACCCATTTTTTACAAAAATAGTTACAAACTCCCATGTTAAATTCTAACGTATACCTTATCTTTTTGTTTTTTTTTTTTTGTTGATACACAGTAATGTTGTTATCCGATATGTTACAATATTGGCTCCACCTGACTCTCCCAACACCGATGGAATTGATCCAGGTATGTAATGTAAAACAATAAAAACTAAAATGCATTATTCTTTTTTTTAGTAAATTACATTTTTGGTCCTTGAGTCTAGCTGATTTTTTCAATTTTACCCCCAAAAAGTTCTCTTGCAGTTTTGCTCCTTCTTTGAGGTTTTTTGTAATGTTTTTGTCCCCTTCTCCAAGTAAAATGACTTATATTGCTTTGATCAAAATTGCGAAAATCACCTATACTTTAAACAGGGACAAAAATGTAACAATAATCTTGAATAAGGACCAAAATTGCAAGAGAAAATATTTTTGGGATCAAAATTGCAAAAAAAATGCAAAAAATAAGCTAATACTAAAGAACCAAAAGTATATTTTTCTTTTCATATTGAGTAAATTACATTTTTGGTCTCCGAGTTTACTGAGATTTTCAATATTAATCCTAATTGAGGTTTTTGTAATGTTTTTGGTCCTTGCTCTAGGTAAAATGATTTTATTGTTGGTAATAAAATTGCTAAAATCAGCTATACTCTGGGACAAAAAAATTTCAATTCGAACAGGGACCAAAAATGATGCACGAACCTCAAATAAGAAGCTAAATTGCAAGGGAAAATTTTTTGAGACCAAATTTGCAAAAATCAGTTACATTCAGGGACCAAAAATGTAAATTACTCATTATTTTTTTCTCAAATTGGTGCAGATTCAAGCTCCCATGTATGCATAGAAGACTCCTACATTTCAACAGGAGATGACCTGGTGGCAGTAAAAAGCGGGTGGGACGAATACGGAATTGCATATGGCCGTCCAAGTAACGACATAACAATCCGGCGACTCACCGGTTCATCTCCGTTCGCCGGAATCGCAGTCGGAAGCGAAACTTCCGGCGGAGTAACTAACGTGTTCGCAGAACACATAACCCTTTACAACACCGGAATCGGCATCCATCTAAAGACAAACATCGGTCGTGGCGGAATCATAAGAAACATAACCGTTTCCAATGTTTTCATGGATAAAGTCCGGAAAGGAATCAAGATTGCCGGTGATGTCGGCGATCATCCTGACGAAAACTATAACCCGAATGCGTTACCGGTTATGAAACATGTCCGGATTAAGAATGTTTGGGGTGAAAATGTCCAGCAGCCGGGGTTAATCCAGGGTTTAAAGAACTCACCTTTTACAGATATTTGTCTGTCTAATATTAATCTGTTTGGGTCAAGTGGGGCCAGAAATGTTCCTTGGAAGTGTGCCGATGTTAGTGGTGGTGCGGTGCAAGTTAGCCCATCACCGTGTTCGGAGCTCGTTAGCAGTCGTCAGACAGGTGAGTGTTCTGTACCTTTCTGAATGTGAAGATTTCAACTGGATCCATGTAGTGTTGTAATATATTATATATGATTCCTTTAATTTTATAACAATTGGCAAGTTATAAGGCTGAAGTTTTTATTTCCTGTTTGTATGTATACTAGATTACTAGCGGACTCATTTTCTTCCTAAAAACATAACAATGATGCAAAGACAATTGACATGCATGGTCCAAAATGAGAACAAACTCACTCTCTCAAAAATTTACAATCACTAATCTTGAAGATAACCACTCAACATTCAACAAGATATTAGAAAAAAGATACAATCATGAAGATTTGAAGGTTTAATGTTTTCTTAGAAGAGAAATCATTAGCAGTTCGTCAGGAGTATAACTCAAATGAAGGCATATGTGAATTGGATGTATAACTCAAGCACACTATCCAACAGCTTACTATGCAAAAAGCAGAAACTCGTCTGACCAAAGTTAGCTCTTTGAAGGTTTGGAAGAGGTTGATTAATTAAGCTAATATAAGCTTTGTGCATCTCCCATGGATGCAATTAGTTATGTACAAATTACAAAAAAAAAAAGTATAATAAGGTAAACAATTCAAAACGAGCTTATATACATAATAGATAATATACATTGACGGGTGGATGGTAGATCAATCGAGGAATATTTTATATTTATCAATCAAAAGTGTGTTTCAGAAACTTGCGAATGTTCTTCATAAATCCAGTTTCATCATCTACCTTCTTCTGCCTGTGTTGGCGCATTAAACTCTTCAGCTTCTCCCGATCAAACACTATCTTCGTCTTAATTACGTTGTCGTTGTTATTGCGAGGTTGGTTATGGTGGCGACGGGAGCCGTAATGGTGCTTCATCTTCAACATGTTCAACGGAACCTCGCCGGGAAAACTTTCCGGAATCGAATTATCGGATTTACGTGAAGTGATCTCGTCGTTCCGAGGGATCCTGTTTTGCGTCACGGACTTCCGGTAAGGTCGACGGTGTTTATCGATCTGTTTTGGCCCCATAGGAGGTTTACCGAGGAAGTGTCGGTTGATAGGATGGAATCTGGAGAAATTCGTACCCTGCGTTAAATCAGTCGTGGTTTTTTCCGGTTCAGGCAGGGGGTTCTTGGCGGTGGATTCGTCGGAATCCGATTTAGCCTTTTCTCCGGGGAGACGAATGTTTGAATCGGCGGAAGCTAGAGATTCGCATGAAGTGTTTGCCAACTTGGATGCATGTTCAACGGCTGAATGATTGGTTGCCGGTGGAGCTACCGGGAAACGTGCGGCGGAGACGGTAAAGAAGAAGAGCGTGAAGATGGTGAAGGCGGCGATTTTGTCGTCCATGATTTTGTAGTTGTTGTTGGATTTCTACATTGAGTTTGTTAAAAAAAGGAAGTTGTTGTTCATCACAAGAAGTTTGACCTTCATTGTCAAAACGGGTCCGGATAGTACGGATCATCATCCACGTGTTTGGGATTATTCTCGTTTCTTTTGCTCCAAAATTCTTTAATTTTATATTATATAAAACAAATGATTTTTAAACTCATCTATACATAAATAAATCATCATTATGATGTAAAAATATTAACGCTATTATGGTTATTATTATTTTTTGCTTAGTACAATCATAATAACTTATTGTTTTAAGCCTGGAAACCCGACTAACCGTTATCTATTTGTCCTTTCTGTTTTCTACAAATTTCTTTTACATAAAAATTGATAATTATCGTAAAAACTGTTTGTTAAAATGACTAAGTTAAATGATTATTCAGTTTCTATCATACAATCGAAAAAATAAAAAATAAAATTATATCTGCAAAATTTTATCCAAACATACATTACTTCATCTATATAAGAGTTAACGGAGAGAAAGAAACAACCTTCACGTTTAGAGTAGATCAATAATTTATCTATTTGAAAATGGTTTCAATTGTAGGCAGGTAGAATCTTAGGCTTGATTAATTACCATATCCTATATATATCATTGCTTAATAATATCCATATTCGTCATTTGAAAAAGAAACATACCTTAAGGCTTAAGCATTTTACCTTCAACTTACATTTACACAAAAGGTCAAAAAGCCAATTCATAAGTTGTTGCTAATGAAAAAGCTGACATTGTGTGGCATAGATTTCTTCATGTCACCATATCTTTTTTGACTTGTAACAACAAGACATTGAGTATCTGATCTCACTCGCAAGCCTCTAGCAAGACCTCCAAACACATGCTCTTAGTCTTATATTATAAGAATAAGAGGCATTACATATATGTAGGGTCAATGCTAGAAGCCCTTGAGGGAGAGCAAGCAATCAATGCCTTGGAAAAAAATTCATTTACATTTCTTCTTTCTAATCTTATTGGTGTTAGGGATGTTGATAAACCTTATTGGACAAGAACCCCTTTTATAAGCCAACACAATATGGATTTATTGCCGAAAAATGGAAGAAACAAAATAATCCAATATGGTGGGGTCTTACATATCTTTGGCATCTGGCATTTAGTGCCAATTTATAAATCTTAGTAGTCCAAAAAGATAAGATTTGTGCTAAAAGCATATCTACCTACAAATCACCAGCCCACAAATAAGCACGGATACCATATTATATTCCATTATTAGAGATATATATGTTTTTCATTATCAACAATAAAGTTTGTACGAAGAGTCGTATCGTCATTTGGTACGTAGTAGAGATGAATAAAAGGATTAGGTGTATATCTATCCAGTAACTCTTTGTCATTTACGCAACCAACAAAATAAAATGGTTTTATATAAAAAAAATATATATTATACATATATAGCGTTTGAGAAATAGGACATGATCTAAACATAACAAAACTAGACTAAATATTTGTATATTAGAACACAGTAAGACAAGATATAAAAATTTATAAGGTTGCCTTTGATTCAAATTAATAGAGTATATTCAACACAATCACAGAACCATCATTAGAGTTATGACAAAGTTTTTAGAATGATGAATCCAATTACCCATATATTGTTGAGCGCATGTGTTTTGTGTTGGATTACTTGATGCATATTTAAATTGTTTTATCTTTTAGTAAAATGTACAAAACGACTAATTTGTTCTTTGTCATGTCATTTTTCCATAATCTTTCCATGGACCACAAATCATTAACTTTTAAATAACAGAAAGAAAAAGCAACCAAATTGATGAAAAGAATGGAAGCTTGAAAACGTTCCACTACCAAGAACGTTCGTGACTCTTGAGATAGATGACAAGTCAATATACTTTTGATCTATAACACTAAGAATCAAACAATATTTGACATGCTTAGCATTTAAGAAACCATACCTAATCAAAGTAATGGAGGACAAAAGGCTAACATATAGGGTCCTTTTTTTTTTTTTTTTTTTTTTTTTTTTTTTTTTTTTTAAAGATTATAGTTAATAAAAGCAGTTTACAACTTTTCCTACAAAATCATAAATTAGATAATAATCATTTCTCGAAAGAATTTTACAATATCATAAATTAGTTTGCTTTGTAGATTTTTTTTTTGGATCTCTAACGTCTAAACGTTTTATGCAAATCAAAATATTGTGGCATATTTGACATTCTTTCTTTAATTTTCCTCGGTGCTCCTTTTGAGTGACAACGGAATCTTATTATTTTGCATATTTGACATTCGTTTCATATTGTCTGTATACCAATTTGTGGATAAATAGGTAGAAAACGATAAAACTTTTGTTCTGTTTCTTTTTATCCCAATCTTAAGGTCAAATCTACATGATGGAATATGAATTTAGAATCTTTTATGTATTACATATAATACCAAACGTATGATTGTTTTCAATCTTTTTCTGCATCATACAATGGAATTTTAAGAAAAAGGAATAAGAATATTTTTGTTGGAAGGGGAACTTCCCTATAAAGGGTTTCTAGGTGTATCAATTATTCCGCTCTGGGTATTTAAGGATATTTAACTCCTCAATATCAACCCTAATTCCTAGCCACATGGGGTGATGAGTGCAAAATTTGAACACGAGTCAATAAATTAACCACCACATCTTTTACATATTTTATCAAGTCACCACAATCCAAGTGGCTGAATAAGAATCTTTTAAAAAATATGGTATAAGAATCTTATAACTATTGGAAGGTAAAATTGCATAAAATACACTAAATACATAAAATTTTGATTTTGAAACTGTTTGTTTGTTTTTGTTTTGTTTTTTTTTTCTCAATTATTTAGAACATCTAACACACGTACCCACTATCTTACTCATAAATCTACATCTTTTGTCTCCTTTGAGACTTGAACCCTTACCCTTTGGTTGATGGACATATTTTCATTAAATCCTGATACTGCTAGGCTATAAGCCATTTGTTTTTTTTTTCTCAAGTAAATCACTAAGTTTACAATTTTGTTGCAAATTTAATCAATTGATCGATTTGCTTAAAGTGTTTCATGTTTTTCACTTGCTGATTAGCCAAAAAGTTGATGTAGCTTCCACATATAGTTATAATTGGCAAACATTTAAGATAATTGAACCCTTACGCAGACTCAATTTCTCTTATTTCTTGTAATGACCCAAAAATCAAGGGTAAAAATTTCATTTTTCAATATAGTCAAAACACATATATCTTTAAATCCAAACGTTCCAAAAGAATTGCTAATTCAAAATATATATCAGAGTTCATCCCAAAATCACATAATGCGGAAAACATATATGTGTGTGCTGCGATCAAGCTTAGCCATTCCTTTCCAAAACAATGATACCTAAAACCATAAACAAAATTGTAAGTACGAAACTTAGTGAGTTCCCCAGAGCATACCCCACATAATCACATAAACCATATCAATCGCATAACCATGCATGCACACATATAAAGATGTCATGGAAACCCTCTAAGGTCTTATACACATAATCACATAAAGCATATCAACTACCCAAGGCATGCATATAACATACATGGATGACCTGGAAACCCTCCAGGGTCTTAGCACAATGCCATGGGAACCCCTACATGGTCTTAACTAAGTATCAATCAAACCATACATACAAACATATAAGTTAACATGCAAACATATAAGGATGCCTTGAAAACCCTCCAGTGTCTTACATTGGGTGCCATGGGAACCCCCACATGGTCTTAGCCCAATGTCATGGGAACCCCTACATGGTCTTAACTAAGGACACATTGGAAACCCTCTAAGGTCTTAAACCCTAGTGCCTCAGGAACCCCCGAAGTCTTTACCTAAAATGCCGTGGAAACCCTCCAGGGTCTTACACCTAGGTGACCCGGGAACCTCCTGAGGTCTTCCATACAAGTATCACAAAGATAACTAGCATATCACATTCCATACAATCAATTAGCATATCACATACCACAAAATAAGCTAGCATATCACATAATACATAACGGGATGGCCTTGATGCCTTTGACCCATTGGTATGGTGAGGAGACTCACCTCGCACTGCTGAAGTCCTGCAAACAAAACTCTAGCTGCTGAATGATAGATTCCCGAACTATTAATCATCAAAATAACACCCAATCAGTAATTGGGTTCCAATGCATAGCCACAACTCCATACTTGGGGTAAAAGACTACTTTACCCCTAACTTAGCTTTATTCAGTCCAAGGCCCAATCCAAAAGCCCAAAAAGTCAAACCATGGACCAAAGACCAACATATGGCCTAATTTTCCAAATTAGGCCCAAACCTCTATATGGGCTTATCTTAAGGCCCAACCATTTAGACCACTCCAAACATTTGGCATTCCAATGGTCCAACCTCTCATAATCCTCAAGGTCTAGTTATGGCCCACCTATGGCCAAATTTTCCAAATTAGGCCTAAACCCTCACATGGTCTTCCATCCCTATATTCTTAGTCGATATGACTATTCTTGGATGGCCTATCAATAGCCCAATCACCAAAACCCAATAGGAAGGCCCAACTCAAGGCCCAAGTGAAATTAGGGTTTTCACATGAAATGACGATTAGCATTAAGCGTTCATACTTAACCCATTAAGGGCTTAATCCATTAAGTCTAATATTGCCTTAGGTTAATTTGCCAATGGTTGTTAATTAATATTTTAATTTTATTAATTAATTTTAGTACGGGTCCCGATCAATCCCCAAAATTAGGGTTTCATGACATTAGGGTTTTCCAAACCCTAATTAGGGTTTTCCAAACCCTAATTAGGGTTTCCAACCCAATACTATCCCATTAATTTGTTGGAGCAGCCCCTAAAGCCCCTGAACAAATAAAAGAAAACAAGGAAGTATTCTTTGTTGTTGCTGCACACGAAATTAAGAAGAAGAGGAAACAGGAAACTGATTTCTATTCAAAAGGCTGCACACGTCAATCCAAAAGTAAAGAGAGGCTATAAATAGCCTACAAATACACAACGGAAACATAGAAAACCAAACTAAAACCTAGCCACTAGAATAGGACACTATAAGACCAAGTATACCACGTTTTCTTGCCTTGAACCAGGTCAAATTTCCTTTATTCAAATACTAAATAAAACAAATAAAAGACTAATCTTTTTTTGACCCAAACTCATTATTAAAATTAGCCTATCCATGTCAAGATTATCCAACACTCACCCCCTTAATCTTGACAGTAATCTTATTCCTCAAAGCAGTGCTGGCTCATCATCATCTTGAATCATATTAGCTTCTTCTTCTTTTATTTCTTTCTTAGGACACTCAGCTGCATAATGTCCATATTCTTGACAATTATAGCATTTAATATGTCTCTTGTCTCGATACATACCTTGCTCCCTTCGATCTTCATGGAACCGACCATCTCGACCTCTACCACGACCTCTTCCTTGACCCCGACCTCTTCCTTGTCCAGATTGATCTTGATTGAAGTTACCACGCTTGGTTCTCTCTTCCCATTCTTCTTTTGACAATAAAAGTTTGTTTTGATTTTGATCATTATCATCTTCATCAAGAACCTTGATTCTCTCTTCATATGCCTTCAACCTTCCCACAACTTCCTCAAGTGACATGTCCTCTATCTTGGAGTATTGCTCAATCGATGCAACAATCTGCAAAAACTTCTTAGGAACTGAATTTAGTAGTTTTCTTACCACTATCTCATCCTCCAAGCTAGACCTAAGACTCTTGAATTTGGATGCAATTTCACTAAGTTTCCCCGAAAACTCATCAATTGTGTCACCCTCTTTCATCTTCAACATCTCTAGCTCGGTTCTAAGTGTTTGCAGTCTCGCCTTTTGAACTCTTTCGGCTCCTAAATACCGCACACGAAGCGCTTCCCACACATCTTTTGCATCCTTATGCTTAGCCACTTGAAGCAATATATCTTCAGGTAGAGTTTGAAACACAAATGCTCTTGCCATCAGATTTTTCTTTGCCTCAATCGATTTTCTAGTTTTCGGATTAACCGCTTCCCATAAGCCGTACGCTTGTAAGATCGACTCCACCATAATCGACCAACTTGTATAATTTGTAGTTGTTAACTTGGGGCATTGCAGCGGGATACTTTGAGTGGTCACGGGTACAACCTGACTTGATCCTCCCGGGTTTGTTGCTGGCATCTTCCTTGACTTGACCTTTCTTCTTGTACACAACCAACCAAACAGATCACACACACACACGGATCACACAGATATGAATTATTTAGGATATTCTTCCTTTCTTCAAACCACCAAGACACACTTGCAGGTGCACCAAAACTTTATTTTCTGATCTTCTTCCTCACTTTGACTAGCTTCTTCACATAGATAGCTTCACCAAACAGGTTCTATCTTCTTCACCCAGACCTTGAATTCAGCACACAACTTTCTCTTCACACATATCAAAAAGAAAAAAACCAATCACAGATTTTTTTGCTTTGGAACTCGGCTCACACAGAGCTTTTGGCTCACACAAAACTGCAACAGCAACAGGTTCACATAAAACCTCAGGTCCACATAGAACCTCTTCAAAGATCCCACATGTTGAGCATAGGGCTCTGATACCAAATGTTGGAGCAGCCCCTAAAGCCCCTGAACAAATAAAAGAAAACAAGGAAGTATTCTTTGTTGTTGCTGCACACGAAATTAAGAAGAAGAGGAAACATGAAACTGATTTCTATTCAAAAGGCTACACACATTAATCCAAAAGTAAAGAGGGGCTATAAATAGCCTACAAATACACAACGGAAACATAGAAAACCAAACTAAAACCTAGCCACTAGAATAGGACACTATAAGACCAAGTATACCACGTTTTCTTGCCTTGAACCTGGACAAATTTCCTTTATTCAAATACTAAATAAAACAAATAAAAGACTAATCTTTTTTTGACCCACACTCATTATTAAAATCAGCCTATCCATGTCAAGATTATCCAACATAATTACATGTTTGGGGTTTCATGTCAATTAGGGCTTCATGTCACACACCCGAACTAGACGGCGGAAACGTCCGGGGGCTGTTGTGACTTAATTGAATACCATCACAATGATTATACATGAATCATAACACCATGCATCACCATGCATTGAAATATTACAACTGATATTGTTTACATTCAGTACATTGTTTTAAACATTACAATTCCATAACATAAACCATTCGATCATTAATCTAAGCAAAACACCATGATATAACTTGATACATTTTCTTCTGTTTACCTATTACCTGAGAATACAAGTTATTTTGAAAACGGTCAACATATGAAATGTTGGTGAGTTCATAAGTAATGTTATGGAAAATGATTTTTGTGAAGTTTGAAAACCCATAAAATCCGATATTTTCTGAAAAGAGTATTGTTTATAAAAAGGTGTGAAGATCCGTAAATATGCTTGTTGATTTTGAAAACATGAATAATTGTTGAACTTGGTATACTTCACATACGTTAAAATGTTGAACTCCCCGGGAAAACCCGATGTTTTCCCAATACATAAAATTACATGTCTTGTTTATTGTTATACCGTTACGATGGTTGTTTTTGATTACCCAGGTGACATTGGATTAACTAAGGGTTGTGAGTTGTTACAATCACGCATTATTGAAAATGACTAGTTTATAACTACAAATTATGAACGATCCTTGAGGCGGCGTCCATACAACTCACATAATCCAATCACCCTGACTTCTCTTGTTTAACGAAACGAATCTGCTTACTCGGTTTCTCATAGCCCCACAACCGAGGAGTGTCACACCCCCAAACCAGAACGACGGAAACGTTCGGGGGGGGGGGGGGGAGGACGTCATGTTCAGTATCATAACAGTTCATAGAAAGGAAAGTACACACCACCATATATATTAAAGTTTCCAAAATGTTTACATAATTGTATTCTTTACATGTTCAAAAGTTAAATACATAAACATCTTTCAAAAGAAGTAATTAACGTCAGTACGTTAATCCCCAAAAGTTGATTTCCAAACCTGCTTAGCGGTTCCCTGAGAATACAAGTTATTTCAAAGAGAAAGTGTCAATAATTAAGTTGGTGAGTTCGTAAGTGGTTTAGAAAAATTGAATGCCATTCCAAAATGGGTGTATGTTTTCCAAGAAAATACCTTATTTTCTTATAAAAGTATGAAATGCATATGAATTTTCGTATTATAAGTTGTAAATAAATACACCAGGAAAATCCCTTATTTTCCTATTAGTTGTTTGGTTTGTATACATAAAAAACCCTTATTTTCCTAACATAACTGACAGTCTCAATGACCGAAAATCGCAAGAAACCGACGTTCTCAAAAGTTGTGTCATAGTTTTATATAATAAAGTTACACGAAGATCACACTTGTTAGATGAAGAATAGTTTTAATAGATTCTCGTTCATAAAAGCATAATACCATAATAATTGTATATCCGATGAGTTTTATAACCATAGTAAACATAATATGCCTGTATCGACGTTCTTCAGGCGTCGCAGCGTTATGACAACTGTCACCCTAAAGGACGGACTGTAGCTAACAGTCAGGGTGCGAGATCATGACTTCCCGTATAGATCTATGCACATTTGACACGTTCTCCGAACGGGAGACTCTGGTTATAGACAGGACTTGCAGCATTACTTTCTAATAAAGAAAAATAACGTTTGAAGATATACACGTCTCATGGATTCTCAACTAAGCATGTATTAAAGTGATAGTTTTTGTATGCAAAGTTTATCCTTTTTCACAATGTTTGACAAAGCAAAATCATAAGTTTTTAGAATGTATAAAACGACTTAACAATGAAGGGTAATTTGAAATCATTATATACTTTGTATAAGTCTAATGCACGCAAAGTATGACAAGAGTTTTCCATAGTAGTAATGAGTTCCAAGTGATTTATTCGATAAAACAAGTGAAGTGAAACTTTATAAAATACACGATAATAACCGTATGTTTACTTGTATTCCCCCCCTAAAAGAGTATAAAAGCATTTAAAATGTATTTAAAGTGTGTTTGAAAGGGGTATGAACTCACTTGGTTGAAGTGGTTGATTTGAAGTAGTCGGGAGAAGAATCGAGCAGAACTTCGACAGGAAGAGTTGAAAACGGGGAAAAATCTCGGGATTCTCGGGAATCTCGGGAAAACAAAACCTTCCTTCGGGACTTGAAGGTGAAAACTGTTGGAATAGTGTCTAAGGCTGCAACTATATTAGGCAAGTATTTGACCCGGTTGTGCATGATCCTTTTGGGTTGCCTTCACCATAGCAACTTGATGGATGATTTGTTAAGAGAGAGTAAATATTATAAGGAATAATATATGGTTATTTGATTAATATAAGTCATAGATTAATTGGAATTAATTTGGTGACTTAAAGAGATTAATTAAATAAGAGGGTATAAACTGTCAATTGTTTGATAGTTACACTTTAGATTATAAATCCTTATCCAAGATAGGTTGGACGATTTCTAGGGCTTGGATAAGCCAAAATCGTCCATAGGGTTATCAAGGAAAGGATATGGATTAACTTAAAGTCTAAGTTATCCAATTAGGGTTAAAGCTGTAATCCTTAAGGAGTCTACAAGTATAAATAGACCCAGGGGTGAGGGAATTCGACACATCATCTAAAGTAGAGATACTCTGGCCAAATTCCTTCCCTCTCCTCTCTCCTAAATCATCCTTCTTGCTATTGGTGTTTGTAAGCCATTAGAGGAGTGACATTTGTGACTCTAGAAGCTCCAAGACAACAAGATCAACAAGGAATCCAAAGGTATGATTCTAGATCTATTTCAATGCCGTTATTTAACCTAATTAGCTATTAGAAGTCTTGGATTCAAAGCATGTTTAATTAGAAAGCCTAGATCCGAGCATTAGGGTGCATGCACACATAGGAAAGTTCTTATGGCTAAAATCCATCAGTGGTATCAGAGACTAGCTTGGTTTTCTTTAAATTGTTGCTTGATTAACTGAAACAAACCTGCAAAATTCGATTTTTGGGTTTCTGAGTCATGGACTCGGCGAGTAGGCCTGACTCGGCGAGTCCCTTTGTGTACTCGGCGAGTCCGGGCGTCAGGATTAGGCAAAACCAGGATTTTTTCATGTTTATCTTATGGAAACTTACCTTAATCATATTAGATCAACCCTAATCCAATTTTTTGATATATATGACTATAATCTTGATCTAATTAAAGATATTTATCATCTAATAAAATATTTAATCTCCTTATATGATAAATGATTAACTATTTTGATAATTATCTTAAAAGAAATCTTGGATAAATCAAATAAAGATAATTAGGATATTAATTGTTAATTGGAATTATTTGTTATTTGATCCTCCATGTTTTAAATGTTTAAAACTTGCCCTCAAGTTTTGAAATTTATATTTGTGATTAAAAGGTTTTAATTTAGACAACTTAAATTTCAAACCCTACATTTTAAAAGGTTTAAGACACAACCTTATACTAATATGATATTACTAGAATAATATATATATATATATATATATATATATATATATATATATATATATATATATATATGTATAAGTAAATGCTAGTTTTACCGTTAGTAGGCCTCATTCACGAAGCCGATCTATAAGGTGGGTATAAGGGTGCGGCCTATAAAATGGCGCTTAATGGGTGTACACTCACACCCACCGCTTGCTTGATTGGTGGAGGGTCGTTAGCCGAACGGGTAGGATAGGGCAACCTCATCCTCTCATTAAAAGTATAATAAGAAATACAAAGTAACTACACGTTTTTAAAAATTTCCCAATCTTAGTTACTTTAGGAAAAGTGAATTGATGCAATCCCATGAAATTACACTTTACACCCTTGCTAAGAAGTTAGTGGAGTGTGTGTGGTTTACCGGCACACTAATTGGTTCTAAGCAAAGGTGGCAAAGGGTGATTCATTGTTTATCATAGTTCGATGGAGCGTGTGTGGTTTACCGGCACATCGAATAGGTGATCGTTACAATGAAGGCACCATGTGAATTTGCATGGTAATTCACACCCGCTTTGTGATCCTCGGCATCCCAGTCACAAACAAGAGGGGCATATCGAGATTTAAACATGCCATTGAATAGTTCAATGAATCTCATCCGAACCTAGGAATTCTCAATACACTTAGGACTAATAGTCTAGGTTTTGTAATGGAGAATTAGTGAATCGTCATTCACTTACCTTCAATTTATTTTCTTGTTAGATTACGGCATCCCTTTTCTAATATGTAAATGTTATTGTTGGATCCTAACCCTAATTTTTCTTATTGGGTGATAATTAGGGATTCTTATTCTAATCTATCTTTGTCCTTTCTATAGATGTCGAACACAAACAACACTGCTGCGAGTTCTTTCATGTTGATGAGCCTTTGCCAAAAGGTCACCTTCGATGGAACGAAATTTAGCGAATGGATAAGATACATTCGCACCATTGCTCGCTATGAGGATAAGGAGTATGTCCTCGATGAAAAGCTTGAGAAAATCAACCCCGAAATCACTACTCCGACTGAAATCACCGCTTTTGAGACTCATGAGCGAGATGCAACGAAGGTACATTGCATCATGATTGCCACCATGAACTCCGAATTCCAAAAGTCCTACGAGGACATGTATCCATACGAGATGCATCAAGACTTGTTGGAGAGATACCACCAAAATGCGAGACAAGAGCATTATGAGATTTTCACTAACATGATCTCCGCTAAGATGGGTCATGGAGAATCTCTTACCGTGCACCTGCAAAAGATGAAAAGGTATGTCGACCGCCTTCGCAAGTTAAATGTTGACTTTGGGGAAGACTTGGCGATCGACATGGTGCTTCACTCTTTGCCTCCGATGTACAACCAATTTAGGATGACCTACCACATGAACAAAGAGGAGGTCACCCTAAGCAAACTCCAAGGTCTTTTGAGAGTCGCTGAGAGCAACTTCAAAGACAAGTCTGTTGCACCTACTCCCAATCCGTCTGCTGCTCCTGTCTTGGCAATTGGTCAAGGAAAGGGAAAGAAGAGGAAGGCTTCATCAAAGAACTATCGCAAGGTTAAAGCCCGAGATGGTGCCTCTTCTAGTGGGACCAAAGTTGATCCCTCTAAGCCCTATCCTAACCCGAAGGAGGCAGAGTGCCACCACTGCCACAAGATAGGACATTGGAAGAGAAGCTGCCCAGAATACCTGCAAGCAATCAAAGAAGGAAAGATCAAGCCATCTTTCGCAGGTATATACACAATCAAATCTAACGATTCTAATCATGCTATTTCTTGGGTTCTTGACATCGGGTGTGGTTATCACATTTGTTCAAATGTGCAGGGACTAAGAAGAAGTAGGGATGTGGAGCAAGGAAGGATCAATCTAATCATGGGGAACAGAAGATCGTCGCCTGTTACCAAGATTGGAGTGTATTCTTTAGTGCTTAGGAATAATTTATGTTTAGATTTGAACAATTATTGCTATTCGCCAGAAATGGCTAGAAACATCATTTCATTTCATGGTTTATATAGACAAGGATTTAGATTTTATTTTAATAATGAGAATGGTTCTATTATGGCTTATCTAAATAGTGTCTTTTACTTTGAAGCTATACCATGTAATGGAATATATGAAACTGTTATGATTGTTGATAACTTAGGAAATGATGTTTTGAATATTGATTCTTCCACTAGTATGGATAAAGCATCCTTGTGGCATTGCCGTCTTGGACATGTAAACAAGAAACGCATAGCCCAACTCCAAAAGGATGGAGTGTTGGAGTCATTCGACCTTAGGGAAGATGACACATGCGAGTCCTTTTTACTTGGAAAGATGACTAAGTCACCCTTCACGAATACTTGTGAAAGGGGTGAGGGGCTATTGGACCTAATACATACCGATGTATGTGGACCCTTTAGATCAACCACGAAGGATGGGAACCGCTTCTATGTGACTTTTACCGATGATTATAGTAGATATGGGTATATCTATTTAATCAAGCAAAAGTCAGAAACCTTTGAAAAGTTCAAAGAGTTCAAGAATGAAGTGGAGAATCAATTGGGCAGGAAAATCAAGATGCTTCGATCCGATCAAGGAGGAGAGTACCTAAGTCTTGAATTCCACGATTATCTCAAGGAGTGTGGAATAGTTTCGCAATTGACACCTCCTAGGACACCGCAGTTAAATGGTGTGGCAGAAAGGCGTAATCGAACCTTATTGGATATGGTTCGCTCTATGATGAGTCGTGCTTCACTACCTATCTTCTTTTGGGGGTATGCCTTAGAGACTGCTGCCCATATCCTTAACCGAGTCCCTACTAAGAAGGTTGCCAAAACACCTCACGAGATGTGGACGGGGAAAGCTCCCTCGTTGGCACATATCAAGGTTTGGGGTTGCGAGGCTTTCGTAAGACGAGATACTCACGACAAGCTTGAACCTCGAAGTGAGCGATGTATTTTCATCGGCTACCCGCAGACATCCTTTGGATATCTCTTCTATAGACCGAAAGACAATGTTGTCTTTGTTGCGAGGATAGGAGTTTTCCGAGAGCGAGAACTCATAAGCCAAGGAGACAGTGGGAGGCAAATCGAACTTGAAGAGATTCAAGAGTTAATAGATGAAGGAACCTCTACCGCTGGCATTCAACCCGAGGAGGAATCTCCGGTTGAACCGATTGACGAGTCCTTACCTCTTAGACGTTCCGATAGAGTTAGAGTTCATCCCCAGTTTTATGGTTTTCATATTACCACCGAAGGGGACACGTATATTAGTGATAGTACACTAGTAAATTCTTATGAACCTAATAGCTATAAGGAAGCCATGGCAGGCCCGGAGTCTGCGAAATGGAAAGAGGCAATGGATAGCGAGATCCGATCCATGTACGATAACCAAGTTTGGAATTTGGTTGATTATGTGCCCGAACGTAAGACTGTTGGGTGCAAGTGGATCTTCAAGAAGAAGACTGACGTGGATGGGAACATACACACGTATAAAGCGCGATTGGTTGCGAAGGGCTTTACTTAAACTCCAGGAGTTGACTATGATGAGACCTTCTCACCAGTTGCAAAGATTAAATCTATTAGAGTGATGCTAGTAATTGCCGCATTTCATGATTATGAGATTTGGCAAATGGATGTCAAGACCGCCTTCCTTAACGAAAAGTTGGCTGAGGATGTTTACATGGCTCAGCCAGAGGGGTTGGTGAATCCGAAGCATCCAAATAGAGTGTGTAAGCTTGAGAAGTCCATTTATGGACTTAAGCAAGCATCTCGCAGATGGAAGCTTTGCTTCGATGAGAAAGTCAAAGAGTTTAGATTTGTACGAAGCGAAGACGAATCTTGTGTATATGTCAAAGCCAGTGGGAGTATAGTAAGCTTCCTCGTTCTATATGTCGATGACATATTACTCATAGGAAACGACATCCCGACTCTGCAAGAAGTCAAGTCCTGGCTCGGGAAGTGTTTCGCTATGAAGGACCTCGGAGAGGCTTCTTACATTTTGGGAATAAGGATAGTAAGAGAAAGAAGTAAGAGACTAATTGGACTTAGTCAGAATACTTACTTAGAGAAGGTACTAAAACGTTTTAGTATGGAAAACTCAAAGAAGGGAGAACTACCGATACAAGGAAATGCCAAGTTGAGTAAGACTCAAAGTTCGAGTACTGAAGCTGAAATAGCAGAAATGAGCCGAGTACTGTATGCTTCCGCAGTTGGCTCAATCATGTACGCTATGACTTGTACTCGCCCTGATGTAGCCTTCGCTTTGAGCATGGTTAGCAGATATCAAGGGAACCCTAACAAAGCACATTAGATTGCGGTAAAGAACATCCTTAAGTACCTTCGGAGGACGAAAGAATGGTTCTTAGTCTTTGGAGGGAGTGATGACTTGAAGGTGCGAGGGTATAGTGATGCCAGTTTTCAGACCGATAGGGACAACTACCGTTCGCAGTCGGGCTGGGTCTTTACCCTAAATGGAGGAGCAGTAACTTGGAAGAGTTCCAAGCAAGAAACCGTAGCTGATTCAACGTGCGAATCAGAGTACATCGCAGCGAGCGAAGCGTCGAAGGAGGCGATATGACTAAAGAACTTCATTGCTGATCTTGGAGTTGTGCCTGCCATAAAGGAGCCCATGGAGATTTTCTGTGATAACGAAGGTGCGGTTGCCTTGACCAAGGAACCAAGGGATCATGGTAGATCTCGACATATCGACAGAAAATATCACTTCATTAGACATCGTGTAGAAGAAGGACAACTCATAGTTAAGAGGATATCATCAGAAGATAACCCAGCAGATCCGCTTACGAAGGGACTGAGTAGGGTTAAGCACTTGCAGCATGCTAGGAGTATTGGGCTGAAGGATGATATTAGTATAGATTAGATAGTATTAGAAACATATAATAGATAAATGTAATTAACATTTGATGATTAAATAAAGGAGTTTTATTTATAAGTAAAGTTACTGTCATATGTTAATTGTTTAACTATTGTTTCACTTTGCATGTTTTGACTTCCAGAATAATTGAGTTTATTAAGAATAATCGAATTATTCAAATTGTCCACAATCGCTCATATGTTGGAAGTAGATATGAATGAAGATTGTCATGAATTAGTGTGTAGATTGTCTAAATGGTGTTAGACATAGCAAGGGTTGCTGCAACGTTCATGAGTGCTTATGAACTGGTTTTGAGCATTGGAACAAACCCGCACTTGTTGGAATCACTTTATGGAATATGATATAAAAGGTGATCGCAAGACGATAAAATCATATAGTCTTAAAACCTAGATATATGGTTTATTATTTGTTAATTGATTGTACATTGATAATGCGGAAACGCATCAGTAACTTGGTGTTATAAAACGCATTGTTGTGTATAGTTGGTTAATGAATAAGTAAATGCATATAAGTCGAAGTTTATCTGTAAATTTTATCCTAAGAGGGTAGAAGAGATATCTTGGCCACTCGATGATTTGATTTGACTTATGTGCCGGGCCCGGTCAGAACTGAATTGATGTGTTTGATTAAGTTCTATGTCGAATAAATCGGAGATCGAGAAATCAAATGCTAGACTAACCATTCCATAGGATTGTCAGCATGATATCTAACAGAGGACTGTACGATCCCTTATCTAAAGGACAAGATTGATTAGATCAGAGTTTGATAGCGTCTTTGAGAGCTACGATTGCAAACCGAATTGTACTTGTATAGTTACTAGACTTATCCAAGTGGGAGACTGTTGGAATAGTGTCTAAGGCTGCAACTATATTAGGCAAGTATTTGACCCGGTTGTGCATGGTCCTTTTGGGTTGCCTTCACCATAGCAACTTGATGGATGATTTGTTAAGAGAGAGTAAATATTATAAGGAATAATATATGGTTATTTGATTAATATAAGTCATAGATTAATTGGAATTAATTTGGTGACTTAAAGAGATTAATTAAATAAGAGGGTATAAACTGTCAATTGTTTGATAGTTACACTTTAGATTATAAATCCTTATCCAAGATAGGTTGGACGATTTCTAGGGTTTGGATAAGCCAAAATCGTCCATAGGGTTATCAAGGAAAGGATATGGATTAACTTAAAGTCTAAGTTATCCAATTAGGGTTAAAGTTGTAATCCTTAAGGAGTCTACAAGTATAAATAGACCCTAGGGGTGAGGGAATTCGATACATCATCTAAAGTAGAGATACTCTGGCCGAATTCCTTCCCTCTCCTCTCTCCTAAATCATCCTTCTTGCTATTGGTGTTTGTAAGCCAATAGAGGAGTGACATTTGTGACTCTAGAAGCTCCAAGACAACAAGATCAACAAGGAATCCAAAGGTATGATTCTAGATCTATTTCAATGTCGTTATTTAACCTAATTAGCCATTAGAAGTCTTGGATTCAAAGCATGTTTAATTAGAAAGCCTAGATCCGAGCATTAGGGTTTTGCATGCGCACATAGGAAAGTTCTTATGGCTAAAACCCATCAAAAACCGGGGATTTGGGAGGGCTTCGGGAGTTTAACCGCAGAGTTTCAGCACGAGAGATGGAAGAATGGAGCACCTAAACCCGACACCCCAAGAGTTCTATTTATAGGGGCAATTCTGGTGTGCCACGTCATGGCTAAGGTTGGCCACGTCGTGGGGGGAAAGAATCATCCTCTTCCGTTGATTGGACGCTCTCAGTCACTTGCCGGGTCGCGGCCAAGCTGTGCCACGTCGTGGGGGCCTGACAGCCTCGAATTTTGGACCCCGAACTTGTAAAATCCGTAACTTTCGCATACGAGCTCCGTTTTCGACGTTATTTATATGCACGCGTAGCTGAAAATGTTATCTACAACTCTCTTTTAGACTTCATCGGCAAATTTTGACTTTATTTTTAATTATTTATTTTTAACGGGCCATGACACGAGAAGTCCGTTAAAAATCCGTAACTTCTTCATCCGATGTCCGTTTTCGTCAGACTTTTCGCCGTTGCCCTACTAATGTTGAGACCTTAGATTATCATTTAGGTTGTTTTGGTCAAAAGTATCTCGAGCTCTATTTCGAGTTTTTAGCTGTCTACTGCTATACCCGAATCTTGGAAAAATCATAACTTCCTCATACGAAGTCAGATTTGGACGTTCTTTTTATGTACGCTCACAGTTTGGGGTTATCTATAACTTTAATTTAGATACTTAAGGCTAAAAACTATTGTATTGAAACTTTGCGTTTTTCGTTTAATCGGTGTTGCCGGTTTTGTCGGAAATCTTAGAATGGTCATAACTTCTTCGTTATAACTCGGTTTTTCGTGTTCTTAGTATTTCTATAAACCTTGACACATTATCTAACATAATAGACATCCCTATAGAGACTTTTACACATTTCATTTTTGAAGTTAATTACATTATTTCAAAAGTAGCTACAATAGTTGACTTTTTAGGTCATTACATAGAGTTGAAATATCGGGTTGTCACATCATCCCCCCGTTAGAGAGAATTTCGTCTCGAAATTTTAATACAAAAGAAAAGTTTTAGGGGCTGAGGAAGAGGTGTGGATACTTCTTTTGCATTTGATATTGTTCCCATGTGAACTCAGGTCCCCTCTTAGCATTCCATCGGACCTTTACTATTGGAATGCGGCTTTGTTTAGTTCGTTTAACTTCCTTATCCATGATCTCGATGGGTTCTTCCATAAAGTTAAGATTTTCATTTAGTTCGATGTCATCGAGTGGAATTACAAGTGTCTCGTCGGACAAACACTTCTTCAGGTTTGATACGTGGAATACTGGATGTACTTTGTTAAGCTCGGTTGGAAGTCGGAGTTTGTAGGTCACTGGACCAACTCTTGAAATGATTTCGAAGGGTCCAATGTACCTAGGATTTAGCTTCCCACGTTTTCCAAAGCGTATCATGCCCTTCCAGGGTAAGACCTTTAGTAGTACATGATCGCCAATCTGAAATTCCAAGGGTTTACGTCTTTTGTCGGCATAGCTCTTTTGCCTATCCCTTGAGGATTTTAGTCGCTCTCGTATTTGCACGATCTTTTCTGTAGTTTCTCTGATGATCTCCGGACCAGTGAGGGTGCTATCTGGGACTAGACCTTTTGCTAATTGTGTGTCGCCCACTTCCGTCCAGCACAGAGGTGATCTGCACTTACGGTCGTAAAGGGCTTCAAATGGTGCAATCTTGATACTAGTATGATAACTATTGTTATAAGAGAACTCGACCAAAGGTAAGTGAACATCCCATGCCTTACCAAAGTCGATTACACATGCTCGCAGGATGTCTTCCAAGGTTTGGATCGTCCTCTCACTCTGTCCGTCAGTCTGTGGGTGATAGGCTGTACTCATGTCCATCCTTGTTCCCATGGATTTTTGCAATGATTGCCAAAATCTGGAAGTGAATCTACTTTCTCTATCCGAAATGATAGACATTAGCACTCCATGGAGTCGTACAATCTCTCGGATGTAGATTCACGATAGCTTTTCCATTTTATCAGTTTCCTTGATCGATAAGAAATGAGCGGACTTGGTTAATCTATCGACGACTACCCAAATAGTATCTTGGCCACCTTGAGTTTTGGGCAGTTTCATTATGAAGTCCATGGAAATCTGCTCCCATTTCCACTTAGTTATTTCAGGTTGTTGGAGTAGCCCTGAGGGTTTCACCTGTCACGTTTTTGGGTTTCAAGGCATCTATTTGAGCTTCCTTGATTTGTGCTCACAGGTGCGAATGGATCGACATGGCTAATGACTTCACTCTTCAGCCAGAGTACTCCTTACGACTAAGGGCATCCGCCATGACGTTTGCCTTTCCCGGATGATAGCGAATCTCACAGTCGTAATCGTTGAGCAATTCGACCCAACGTCGTTGTCTCATGTTTAACTCCTTCTGGTCGAAGATGTGTTGGAGGCTCTTGTGGTCTGTAAAGATAGTGCACTTGGTACCATATAGGTAGTGTCTCCAGATTTTAAGAGCGAAGACCACCGCCCCAAGTTCTAAGTCATGAGTGGTGTAGTTGACCTCATGCGTTTTCAGTCGTCATGAGGCATATGCAATAACTTTTCCCCTCTACATTAGCACACAGCCCAGCCCTTGCTTCGAAGCGTCGCAATACACCACAAAATCTTCGGTCCCCTCTGGAAGAGAAAGGATGGGTCACACCTTTCTGGCTTAAAGCGGTAAGAGGCTTTGCGATACTGGAGAAATTCTGAATGAACCTTCGATAATAACCAGCAAGACCTAGAAATTGGCGAATTTCTGTTGGTGTAGTTGGTGCAGACCAGTTTTTGATAGCCTTGATTTTTGATGGATCCACGTGGATTCCTTCCTTGCTGACTACGTGACCGAGGAAGTCCACCTTTCTAATCCAAAACTCACATTTTGAGAATTTTGCATACAGTCTCTCAGTCCGTAACGTCTCTAAGACTTGCCTCAGATGTTGTCTATGCTCTTCTTTATTCTTTGAATAAATGAGTATGTCGTCTATGAATACTATCACAAACTTATCCAAGAATGGATGACATACTCGATTCATTAGATCCATGAATACGGCCGGGGCATTGGTTAGTCCGAACGGCATCACTACGAACTCGTAATGTCCGTATCTCGTTTGGAAGTCCGTCTTGGGAACATCACTCTCCAGGACTCGCACTGGTGATATCCCGATCTCAGATTGATCTTGGAGAAGTAGTTGGCTCCTTGGAGTTGGTCGAATAAGTCATCGATTCGGGGTAGGGGGTATCGGTTCTTGATGGTAAGTTTGTTGAGTTCTCGGTAGTCGATGCACATTCTGAATGATCCATCCTTCTTTTTCATGAATAACACGGGTGCTCCCCATGGCGAGAAGCTCGGCCTGATGAATCCTTTTCCAAGTAGCTCATTCAGTTGGCTGGATAGCTCTTGCATCTCTGCCGGGGCTAATTGATAGGGTGCTTTGGCTATTGGGGTAGCTCCGGGAACCAGATCGATTATGAACTCGACTAGTCTCGCGGGAGGTATTCCCGGAAGGTCCTCGGGAAAAACGTCGGGAAAATCGCATACGTCGGGCACATTCTTGAAGTTCTGGACTTCGCGTTTCACATCTACAACATGTGCCAAAAACGCATGACACTCCTTGCGTAGGCATTTCTGAGTTTGGATACTTGAGATGATACGAAGAGTGGTACTGGGTTTGTCGCCCAAGACAATGAAAGTTTCGCCGGTTGGCAGATTAAGGCGAACGACCTTATCATAACATAAAATGTCCGCATGATGAGAACTCAGCCAATCCATGCCAACGATGACATCGAAACTCTTAATCGAGACTGGCATGAGGCTGATTGAAAAGGGATTATCGTTTAAAGTTAGGGTGCAGTTTAAGTATATCTCCTTAGTGCCTTCGGTTTTCCCGTTGGCCATTTCTACTATGAATGGTTCACTTAATGATTGTGGTATTGATTTTAGCAGGCCTTTAAAGTCGTGACTCACAAAACTCCTTTCCGCTCCACTGTCAAACAAAATGCATGCATACGAGTTATCGAGAAGAAACGTACCCGTAACAACAGTAGGGTCCGCAATGGCTTCATCTTGTCCCATTGCGAAAACTCGGCCCCTTCCGCCGGTATTCCAGTTGTTTGCCTTTGGGCAGTCCCTGCGGTAGTGCCCCGTGTCTTTGCACTCATAGCAGGCACGACCTACTCCGGTATTAGCAGTGGGGGCGGATGGTTGGGTTTGCTCTTTGCAATAGCGGGTTGTATGTCCCTTCTTATTGCACCTGGTGCATTGAAGATCATGGCAAGGACCGTGGTGGTGGAATTTGCATTGGTTGCACTTGGGAAGTTTCCCATTATATGAGCTTGTGGGGGCAGGGTTGGCAGGTACAGTCATGGCGTGGGTCACTACTACTTGTTGTTTCTTGGGGTTCTCCTGGAGGGTTTGTCCCCTCCTCTTGTTCCAAGGCCTACTCTGGCCCTGAGTCTCCTTAGATGGATTTGCGGTTGCTGTAATGGTACCCTGTTTTACTCCGTGGTCGATGAGTCGCTGAGCCAGGCGTTTAGCGCTGTTGTAGGTAATAGGGTTGGAAGCTAGGACATGCCCTTGAATCTGAGGTGACAACCCCCAAATGTACCTTTCAACCTTCTTTGATTCTGGGTTGACCATGGAAGGGCACAATGCAGCGAGGTCGTTGAACCTAGCTGTGTAGGCGACTAGGTCAGACCCAGTCATTTTCAGATTCCAGAGCTCCTGCTCAAGCTTTTGCACTTCGCCCCTTGGGCAGTATTCTTCCAGTAGTAGAACCTTCAGATCCTCCCAACTCATGGCGTTGGCGACAGTGAGCGTTACCGAATTCACGTGGCTTTTCCACCAAGTGAGGGCTCGATCTATGAAGGTGCAAGCAGCGAATTTAACTTTGCTTGCTTCTTGGCATGAGCAGATCTCGAAAACTGTTTCGGTCTTTTTGAACCATTGCATTAGCGCAATGACTCCTCCAATTCCATTAAAAGTTTTTGGCTTAGCGTTAGAGAACTCCTTGTAAGTACATTCTCTTACTTGACCACGACCAATGCCATGATTTGAATGATTCGTGCTGCTACCTGCCCCTCCATTTCCGTTGGAGTTTATTTGTGAGAGGGATGTAGTTACTGCTGCTGTGATAGCAGCTTGGACCATGGCTGGATCATACGTTGGTGGTGGAGGTGGTGGTGGTGCCGTGCCCGGTCTGGGCCTTAGGTTTGGACGAGGAGGCATCGCGCTGCCAAAAGAAAATGAAAGATTTATAAGTTTTGGTAGTTCATAGTTGAATGATATTGAGTTAATTTTTTTAATAGATCTAAGAAATTGAGTTTGGCCAACACAGGGTTTTGAGCTTGAAAATAAAGTTTGAATAGATGTACTTATGAATTGAACAAACTACACATAATTAACAACAAGAAAAGGATATGCCCTTATATATATATTAAACATATAGTTGTGTTACAGCGGGGTCTAGACAAAAGTTTTTGACCTTTCTAAAGGTCTCCGATACAGAAAATTAAAAAAATAATACTTTTATCCGAAGTCCTAATTTATAACAAAAATTGAGAGTCGGGCAAGTACTACTTGCGGCGTGGTTTGCGCTTGGAGCTTGACTCTGTGTCGGACTGCTTTGACTCCATGAGGCGCCTATCAAACGCAACTTGTTGCTCCCTCAATTATGCGAAGGCTGCATTTGCTTGTGCTTGGAATGCTTCGGCGCGAAGGTGGATGTCGTTCTACAACATCTCTAGGCGGTTGATGTCGGCCGTGTGGATTTGTACTTCCACGTTGACCTCTCGGATTCGGTTGGCTTGCACTCCGGATTGATAGCACTGGTTGGCGAGTTTGCCAACCATGACCGGAAGTGCTCGGTCTGCTGATCCCCCGCCTCTGACATCATAGAAGTCTCGGCACATGCCGTAGGGAGGGCGTAAGCTTTGTTGTTGGCTCCAATGATGGAGGTGACTTCCCCACACAGGAGTGGGTCCTTGGAAGTTCCTCACGTGGACGGGAGTTTGTGGGATTGGTGGATTGATAATTTCTAGCTCCGAATCTGTGCCAGAGTCATCTCCTTCCTCCAACTCTATAGGCTCTTCGTCTTCTTCAGGATCTTCTTCGATCCATCCTCCATTACCTTGGTTGGGATTGTAGGGGTCATTGGGGTGATGGAATCTCGCCATTGAGTCTGTACGAGAATAGGGTTAAGAATTGACTATAAGCTAAAGCACATGAAACTTACTCTTAAGTTTAATGGTTGATGACAACGCAAAAACCCCCTTAGTATTATGTAATGATGTGCTTTTGGTAAGTTTTAAAATTGTTGTCCATTGCAGACACTCCTTGGCATACGTTAGTCGTCTCTCGGAAAAATATAGTTGATCAGGCTATATTCTTCCCAGTTCCGATTACATGTCCCAAGGCGTACCTGCACTGCACAACTTATTTATAATACTTCTAAATTTATTCGTTATGAACTGTTATTAGTATGAAATGAGTGCATGCTTTACCTAAAAACTAAATAAATTTAATTTCAAAAGTATGACTTTTCTCAGAGTGTTTTTGCCCAGTTGAGTTTATAGTTGTATACCAAAAATGATTTTGATATACTTAATTCACTATAAACATTGCTCTGATACCAATCTGTCACACCCCCAAACCAGAATGGCGGAAATGTTCGGGGGCGGAGGACGTCATGTTCAGTATCATAACAGTTCATAGAAAGGAAAGTACACACCACCATATATATTAAAGTTTCCAAAATGTTTACATAACTGTATTCGTTACATGTTCAAAAGTTAAATACATAAACATCTTTCAAAAGAAGTAATTAACGTCAGTACGTTAATCCCCAAAAGTTGATTTCCAAACCTGCTTAGCGGTTCCCTGAGAATACAAGTTATTTCAAAGAGAAAGTGTCAATAATTAAGTTGGTGAGTTCGTAAGTGGTTTAGAAAAATTGAATGCCATTCCAAAATGGGTGTATGTTTTCCAAGAAAATACCTTATTTTCTTATAAAAGTATGAAATGCATATGAATTTTCGTATTATAAGTTGTAAATAAATACACCAGGAAAATCCCTTATTTTCCTATTAGTTGTTTGGTTTGTATACATAAAAAACCCTTATTTTCCTAACATAACTGACAGTCTCTAAGACCGAAAATCGCAAGAAACCGACGTTCTCAAAAGTTGTGTCATAGTTTTATATAATAAAGTTACACGAAGATCACACTTGTTAGATGAAGAATAGTTTTAATAGCTTCTCGTTCATAAAAACATAATACCATAATAATTGTATATCCGATGAGTTTTATAACCATAGTAAACATAATATGCCTGTATCGACGTTCTTCAGGCGTCGCAGCGTTATGACAACTGTCACCCTAAAGGACGGACTGTAGCTAACAGTCAGGGTGCGAGATCATGACTTCCCGTATAGATCTATGCACATTTGACACGTTCTCCGAACGGGAGACTCTGGTTATAGACAGGACTTGCAGCATTACTTTCTAATAAAGAAAAATAACGTTTGAAGATATACACGTCTCATGGATTCTCAACTAAGCCTGTATTAAAGTGATAGTTTTTGTATGCAAAGTTTATCCTTTTTCACAATGTTTGACAAAGCAAAATCATAAGTTTTTAGAATGTATAAAACGACTTAACAATGAAGGGTACTTTGAAATCATTATATATTTTGTATAATTCTAATGCACACAAAGTATGACAAGAGTTTTCCATAGTAGTAATGAGTTCCAAGTGATTTATTCGATAAAACAAGTGAAGTGAAACTTTATAAAATACACGATAATAACCGTATGTTTACTTGTATTCCCCCCCTAAAAGAGTATAAAAACATTTAAAATGTATTTAAAGTGTGTTTGAAAGGGGTATGAACTCACTTGGTTGAAGTGGTTGATTTGAAGTAGTCGGGAGAAGAATCGAGCAGAACTTCGACAGGAAGAGTTGAAAACGGGGAAAAATCTCGGGATTCTTGGGAATCTCAGGAACACAAAACCTTCCTTCGGGACTTGAAGGTGAAAACCAGGGTTTTGGGAGGGCTTCGGGAGCTTAACCGCAGAGTTTCAGCACGAGAGATGGAAGAATGGAACACCTAAACCCGGCACCCCAAGAGTTCTATTTATAGGGGCAATTCTGGTGTGCCACACTGTGGCTAAGGTTGGCCACGTCGTGGGGGGAAAGACTCATCCTCTTCCGTTGATTGGACGCTCTCAGTCACTTGCCGGGTCGCGGCCAAGCTGTGCCACGTCGTGGGGGCCTGACAGCCTCGAATTTTGGACCCCGAACTTGTAAAATCCGTAACTTTTGCATACGAGGTCCGTTTTCGACGTTCTTTATATGCACGCGTAGCTGAAAATGTTATCTACAACTCTCGTTTAAACTTCATCGGCAAATTTTGACTTTATTTTTAATTATTTATTTTTAACAGGCCATGACACGAAAAGTCCGTTAAAAATCCATAACTTCTTCATCCGATGTCCGTTTTCATCAGACTTTTCGCCGTTGCCCTACTAATGTTGAGACCTTAGATTCTCATTTAGGTTGTTTTGGTCAAAAGTATCTCGAGCTCTATTTCGAGTTTTTAGCTGTCTACTGCTATACCCGAATCTTGGAAAAATCATAACTTCCTCATACGAAGTCAGATTTGGACGTTCTTTTTATGTACGCTCACGGTTTGGGGTTATCTATAACTTTCATTTAGATACTTAAGGCTAAAAACTATTGTATTGAAAATTTGCGTTTTTCGTTTAATCGGTGTTGCCGGTTTTGTCGGAAATCTTAGAATGGTCATAACTTCTTCGTTATAACTCGGTTTTTCGTGTTCTTAGTATTTCTATAAACCTTGACACATTATCTAACATAATAGACATCCCTATAGAGACTTTTACACATTTCATTTTTGAAGTTAATTACATTATTTCAAAAGTAGCTACAATAGTTGACTTTTTAGGTCATTACATAGAGTTGAAATATCGGGTTGTCACAAGGAGAAAGGAGGGTAAGAAGCCTCCTTTATTTCCATAAGTCATTCAAGGCTATCGGGAATGCGAAAGGCACTTAGCCTGACTCGCATTTGACTTCTCGACTACGCTAGCAGTATTAATGGACCCTTGGGGCCCAACAGCACAATAGTGCTATCGAAAGTCCTTTTACATGTAATTGGGTCATAGAAGGCCCATTAACATGTAAGCGCGTTCTCTTCGGGTCCAAAGATCATGCCATTGGGCTAGCAAGGTCCAACAAGCACAATTTGAGACTTTCAAGCCCAAAGATTAAATATTGACTCCTCGTAGTTATCGAGTGTTTATTGAAGTAATACGATTTATTGATTTTTGGTTTTGTTATTGATTCGAGACCGAATCAATTCGTTTGATAACGATATTGGTGTTGAAAGTGTATTTGTTATTACGATTCGCCGGTAGTCGTGGATCTTGTATTTTGTCTTAAGGGATTTGTTTGTTTTAAAGTAAGAATTTTACCTTTTCACAACCCTTCTTTTATAAAGTTAACACTTTTAGTCCTTTGTATAAAAGAATTTCCATTTTAGTCCTTAAACCAATTTTTCTTGACACTTTAGTATCAAAACTTATTGAAAAGACATTTTCAGCCCAGTTTACTTTATAAACAACTTAAGTCCTTCAAAAATGAACTTTTCTCGGTTAGAACCCCCACTTTCGCAACTTTTACAATTTTGGCCCAAAATAGGAAAATTTTTACATTTTTGATCCTTTTTTAATTTGAAAAACATTTTTGACCTTTGAAATGGTTTTAATACACTTTAAATCCACTGTTTTAAAAAAACTTCCTTTTCAGCCCCTCAAACTTAAAAATCTCGCATATTGAGGCTTATTGGGCCGAAAAGCCCAAGTTTAGCCCATTAAGTGTAAAATTTACATTTTTAGTCCTTCAAAAATGTTTTGCTTCAGAAAAATTATTATAGAAACTGTTTGGACTCTTTTGACCCTCCAAAAACTATAACTTGTCGGTTTGGGCCCTTAGTTTTGCATTTTTAACAATTTAAGCCCAACAAAGGGTTTTATGTCCAAGCATGTTCATCCTAACCATATGAGTTATTTTTCTTGACTTAATTAGGGTAAAATAGTTTATTTTATGTTTATTTCCTTCCCTAGGTTTTAGATCTCGATTTTTACATACTTTTTGGATAACATTTTCATCACAACACATGATATCACACACAAACATGCATCAAATCACACATAGAATACATTTACACATACATCTACACATTTACACATAGATCTACACATTTACTTGTATTCTCCCCCATAAAAACTCATAAAACCAAAAAGAAAGGGGGTATGAAACTCACCTTGGGTGTGGTTTCGGTTTTGGAAGGAAAAGATGAGAAGAATTCGATCCTAGCAACCTTTCTTTGAGGATCTCGAACTTGGATGCTTCCAAGGTGCTAGATCATAAGTTTGAATGAATTAAGAGATGATTCTTGAATGAAAGGAAATAGCTAGCTTATGAATCTAACATCAACTTACCTTAGATGATGATTTTTGGTGGAAAGTCTCTTTGAAAAGCTCTTGATTCTCGAAAATTTGATGAAGAAAAGTGAGGATGTTCTTTGAGAGAGTTTGTTTAAGAAAATTGGATGAAGTGTGTGTGTTTGGGATGCTCTCGGTCGAGAATCAAGAAGAAGAAAAGAGAGAGAGAGAGAGAGAGTTGAGATGACTAACTTAGATGCATGTTGGTCCATGCATGGAGGTATGTGATGCATAAATGAGGTGGCAACCTCACAAGTCAACTCTTCACTCCTTGGGTTGGGCTTGGGCCGAGATTTGGAGAGGAAAAAGAAAAATATTGGGCCTTCTATGCTTAAGCCTTTTTCATGGTTATGTTAAGTGATGTTTGGTTCAAACAAAATATAAATGTGATTTTTATGACATATTAGGGCTAAATTAGGTTAATTATGGCCCAATATGGTTCATTTAAATAATTTATTTCATTCTAGGCCTCATATGGCCCAAAATATTGAAATAAATGGAAGTGGGTCCAATTAGAGCCCATTTAAGAGTTCTAAGCCCAAGATAGTCAAATTGGAAGCTTATTGGTCCATTGGGCCCAATAAGGAAGTCCTAGTCCAAAATGGACTTAAACAAGAACTTCTAGGGTTTCCAATTGCTTGTTGACTATTTGTAATGCTTGTATGAGGTGTTCGTTTGAAATTTTGTTGTCATAGAGTAAGCATAATGCATGCTTTCATGTTTTTGATTCATAGTTGACATAAGTGTTGTAGTTACAAGGCACAAAATTTTCTAGTTATGACGCTTCATCCCTTAGGGTTAGGGTTTGTATGGGTTACATACCCGATCCCTACAAACTTCTCCCCATAATAACAATAATGGACCCTACGTCTATTAATCTTTTCAAAATGAATCCAAAATTTACGATTTTGCCCCTGCCTTCCGAAATCTCTTTCAAATCCATTCTAATACTTACCAAACACACCCTAGCTTCTAAAAATCTATACAAAATACATCCTGAAATTACACTTTGACCCCTGAAAGTATAAAATATATCATTTGACTCCCCGTCTCTGCTAAATATTATTGGTTTTAGGGCCATTATATTTAATATAAATTATAAATTTACATTTTGGGGCTCCGGGTTTATTATTTAATTATTGTAATTCAAAGAGGATGTTACAACTCTCCACCACTTAAATAATTTTTGCAACTAATACAATAATATTATAAAAAGTAATAATAAATAAACTTTATATGGTTTAAATGACATAAGCAACATAGACATAAACAAAAGACAGGTATCAGACCGATCCTGAAAAAAAAAACTAAGACTGTACCAAAAAAAGACATTTTCGAAAAAGAAAAAACCCAAGGCCATATGGGACTCACCAATCTAAAAAAGAATAGATCGTTCTGAGACCGGTTCCAATAAAAGATTGGACCATTCCAAGACCGATGCGAGACCAATCCAAAAAAAAATAAGCTAAAGTTTATTTACATACATTTTTAGTTGTTAGCTATACACATTTTTTAATAGCACCTTATCTGACTTCGAAAAAACTCTAACCAAACCAATAAACCCCCGAAACTAAGTTGAGAAGGGGCATGCAATGACCGTGAGACCGGACCGGAAAAGGTGGAGACCAATCCCAAAAAGGTTGGACCAAAAAAAACTGGCTCAAGACTGGTCTAAAAAAATACTAGGCCATTTCAAAACCGTTTTAAAAAGATCAGCTGGTTTTGAAACCCGTCTACAACCTTTGTTATTATGCAAAGCTAGAAGGAAGATGTATAAGGAAGTTTTTCGCAATTTATAAACAACTTTTTTGTAGCACCTTTTAGTCATTTCAAGGTTATGGCCAAAAAGCCTAAAATTTCGAAAAATCTGACAAAGACAACAACAATTTCTATTAATCTTACCAAATTGTTGTGTAATTAAATACTTAGAAATTACAAAGTTATTAAAAAAAATACAATATTACAATTCAAAAGTTTTCTAAATTAATAATATATTATTTTATTACATAATTAAAATTTTAATTTTATTTAAAATTAACACCCGTGGTTCTACGGATTTTAATCTAATATATATATATATATATATATATATATATATATATATATATATATATATATATATATATATATATATATATATATATATATATATATATATATATATATATAAGAGTAGGATCATTTGAAAACATTGAAAATATTGAGAACACGAGAACAAATCTTAACCTTTTAAAAATCTTGAATCTACAGTTAAAATTAATGTCTCGTTTGTTTTAAAAAATGAAAATAATGTAAATGATTTGTAACTTTTAAACGAGTTTTAAACGGGTTGAAGGGTATTTAGGACATTTCATTTTTTTTTTCTTCCATAGAATCAATCGTTTAATACGGAATCCCTTTATATCTCTTAAAATTAGGTTTCCTATCATCATCTCACAAAACCTCCGCCGTCAACAATTCCATCGACATCTACATTAGAAGGTAACCACATCAGTAGAATGAAATCACCATTAACGCATGCACCAGTAATCTGACCTCACCTTGATGCTAACCTTAAAGACCCACCAAGCCCAGAAGAGGCGTCAATGTCGTTTAGGTGTGTGTTCGTTTCAAAGGCTTTTGAGAACTAAAGAAGTCGATGCTTAATAGCGATATTCCGGTGAACCCGCGACTCTTACAACATCTTATATAACACTAAACATAGTATTGTTTATAACACTAAACATAGTATTGTTCTAATTATGAAAATATGTAGTGCTATATATATATATATATATATATATATATATATATATATATATATATATATATATATATATATATATATATATATACACGTTCAGGTTCATTTGAGACCATTCTAATTTTGTGAGATCGTGAGACCAAATCTAAAAATAATTTTAAAATGCAACATAAATGGAAAAATCCAAAAATTCTTTTTTTAAATATTATTTTCGGATCTTGAATTAAATAAAAAAAATAAAAAAATCCCGTTTTTTTTTTTTTTGAAAAATACGTGAAATATTGTAAATAGAATATTACACTGACATATTCTAAAAAATAATTTTAAAATGCAAAATAAATGGAAAAATGTAAAAATTCTTTTTTAAATATTATTTTCGGAACTTGAATTAACTAAAGAAAAATAAAAAAAAATCTTATTTTTTTTTGAAAAATACGTGAAATATTCTAAATAGAATATTACACTGTACATATTCTAAAAATAATTTTAAAATGCAAAATAAATGGAAAAATTAAAAAATTCTTTTTTTAAATATTATTTTCGGAACTTGAATTAACTAAAAAAAATAAAAAAAATGCATCTTACGGTCTCAGAAAATTAGGCCGTCTCACATGAACCTAACCCTATATATATATATATATATATATATATATATATATATATATATATATATATATATATATATATATATATATATATATATATATATATATATATATATATATATATATATATATATATATATATATATATGCGCGCGCGAAAAAGAAAAAAAACGACTTTTAATAATCATCCGAATTTCGATATTATAATATCTGGATTAACCGAATTTTAATCAGGATATACGTATTACCATATCCAATACAAAAATCAGCAAATAATCAATCCGGATTTATTGGATATCAGAAACCTATATGTTCGATGCAATCTAATCCGAATTCCATAATTTTAAAATCAGTTTTCATATTTATCTGATGTGTGCACACTTTTGTATGTTGTATTTTGTAACTTTAACGGGGTAAGAAATATGAAAAGAATACTTTGGGCCATAAACCATTGGGCCGTAGTAAAAGATGAATCGTATTGTGATTGGTAAAATGTTATTTATATTTAAAAACTTTATGTTATAATCCAGTCTTATTTTAACTTGTTATCATCTGTTTCTTTAAGGTGTTTAGGTTTCTAGTTGAAAGTTATGTTGCACAAATTATATTCAGTATGAAACCTAAATATAAAATAAACAAAGTGAAAAAAACCACCAAAACTATTATGAAGTATGAGATTAGTACATTACCTATGTAACACGAATCTAGAATAGAAACCATATGGTTCACTAATTTTTCTATGTAATTTCTAAAATTTTTATTGGTAAGATAGGTCCTAAATATTTTTTTAAGGTAGATTGTTAAATTTTTTTTATAGAAATTTTAGATAAATTAAAAAAATTCGATGAGTCCTAGGACCCACCTTCCTTACTTATAGCCTTGCCACTAGGGATGAAAGTGGGTCCAAATCCGGATCGGATGGACCTGGACCCGAAAAACTCGGAACCGGTTAACGGGATTTTGTAGAACCGGAAACCGGACCGGTATATAGGAACCGGTTTCGGTTCGGTTTCGGGTACGGTTCCGGGTAAAGTGGATCTAGAACCGCAAAACCCGGAAACATCAAAGTGGGTAGGTTGGAACCGGAAAAAATAAGAATTTTTTTTGCTAATTACTTACTACTTAGTGGGTTGAACTTTGAAATTTTTCATATTTATATCCCGACTTTGGGTGATTGTAACTCATTGAATATGAAACCAAAATTAATAAAATTATAGTCTAAAATAATGTACAAACTCTAAAATACACTCTGGAAATAACCGTATGTCAATCCGACTTTAAACGAATGAGATTTTTGTGTGTTCACATTTTCACATAATACAAAGTACAAAAACAAATAGCTGAAAAGTTGAAAATTCTTAGTTTTGATATCCCGACTTCGGAGGGCTGTAAATCATTAAATGTTAAACAAAAAATGACAAAATTATAGTCTAAACTCATGTAGAAACTCTAAACTACAAGTTGGAAAAAACCACATGTCAATCCGACTTCAAATAAATTAGATATGTATGCTTTAAAACTTTCACCGAATACAAAAAAACTGAAAAACTAAAAACTTCCAGCTTTGATATCTCGACTTGGAGGACTGTAAGTCAATGAATATAATACTAAAAATGGCAAATTTATAGTTTAAAATCATGTACAAACTCTAAACAACATGTTGGAAAAAACCGCATATCAATGAGAGTTGAAACGGATGAGATATGCATCTTTTAAACGTTTCACAAAAATCGGTTCCGGTTCCAAACATTGGTTTCGGTTTTTAGAACCAGTTTACCCGGAACCGATGGACCCAAACCCGGATTACCCGGAACCCGGATAAAGCCAATTTTTAAACCCGGAACCGGAAACGGTTCTATATATTCCGGTTCTAACGGTTCCGGTTCCGATCCGATTCTGGTTCCGGTCCGGTTTTCCGGTTCTAAATCTCATCCCTACTTGCCACTGATATAGTAGACTCATGACGAAAAGAAAAAATGGACACCAAAAGTTGAAAATACACAAACTGCTATAAAATTCACTACTAATATTAAAAAGCAAAAATCTGGTCAGAACATTATAAAAACAACTAATTTAAAGAAAAATATTTTTCATAGCATTTTTATATAAGTTGATTTTTTTCTCTATATATACAATATATTCTAGGAATTTTGGCCTCTTAAATATATGGACCCTGGATAACCGCCCACGTTTCCCACCATCTGGACCGGGCCTGTATGTAACTATAATAAACACACCACTCGCTTTCGGACCTTCATACAAAACGATAGTCCACCTGCGATCCACTTGAATTTGTATTCCTCAATAAGAGGTATGCTTGGTGAAACAATATGATAGCTAAAAGTTGCAGCTTTTATTAGTGTAACATTTCGAGATGTGTAAAAGATAAAAGATAAAGCTAAAAAACTCAAACCACAAGGTCTCGTCCAATGATATCTAAAGTTGACACTTGACAGAAAGATGTCATCAAACAAAAGCTTGGGAGTTCAAGTCTTGTGTGAGAAAAAAATGTGAGATAATATATTTAAGAGTTAGAGTATCCGTCGACACTTTAAAAAAAACTAAAAACTCTAAAAGCTCTTAACATTTAATTAGCTTTTGGATTATGATTTTTTTATTTAAAATAACCATGAATCAAATCTTTTTTACTAATTAGATTTTTTAACAAGTAAAATTAAAAACTCTAAAAAAATTATTGCCAAACATACCCTTCATAAATACTACTAATCATTTAAATAAATGTTTATATACAGGGTTTCATAAATGCTAATTGATTTTTTAAAAGCTCACAAATTTGTATGGTAATGATACATCATATTTAACCAATGTTCTAAAAATCTCGTCACGGCTCTGTCATTGTGCGCCATGACTCTAAGGCTTGTACTTCCCGCTAGGCTTTCACAAAATGTCGTCTTCAGTCACACAAATATATAAAAATAAATAATATTAGAAAATACATATATTAATTATATACAAAATTGGCGCCACAACTCAAAAAGGTTTGAGGTTTGACATTGCTGTCAAGTGATGCCTTACGTTATTTAAAACATTGCATTTAACACTAACTGGTCCATGATGAAGGCCTAGCCGTGTTATTATAAACCTGCCTTATTGACAAATTTCATCATGACATTGCCACATTGGGATCGTTTAGGCCGTATAATTTAGTCTAAGCCAAACAAAACAATTAAGTCCAGCAGTTTAACAACATCGATTTGGTCGTCGGTTCAACCACATCACATTACTAGTTAGTAATTACTAAGAGATAATAACTTAAAAGGGTAATATATTTTTCGAGTTGTATATATTTGGTGACAGAGTTTTTTTTTCGTTTACAATTATCTCTTCAACTTGTTAAACTGTACACATTCAGTCCTTATGACCGACTACTCCAGGTTTGTCAGTAAAAATGACTTAATAGGGTAATATATTTTTTAGTTTGTACACATTTTGTCCTTAATATTTTTATACACATTTAGTCATTAATATTTTTTTTTTGTTGTAAATAAGTCATTTTTATTTTTGTACCAATTCAGTATTTATGAAAGATTTCTTTAGGTTTTTCTCACGACATAATATGTGAGACATTCATTAATGAGACGTTTGTGGCTTTTGATGCTTATGTCATTCGCGATCTCGACTACTTGGTTGCTTAGGTCATGTGTTCTTAACGTCATAACTTCTTCATACAATCTCGGATTTTAACGATATTTATATCCATGCGTTTTTATTTTAGTCTATTACAACTTTCATTTAGATTACTCCCGTTAAAAAGTAATATATTTTTGGTTATGATCTTTATATCCATACGTTTTTTATGAATGCATGTATGAATATTTTTTTTATTATAAAATCATAAGTAAAAATATATTATATTTTAATGGGAGTAATATTAACGAAAGTTGTAATAGACTCAAAAAACGAACATGTGGATATAACGATCGTTAAAATATGATATTGTATGAAGAAGTTACGACGTTCATAATACAAGACCTAAGCCAAACCGTAAGACCTACGCAAGCAAGCAGTCGAGATTGTGATGAACATAAGCATCAACAACCTCAAACACTTCATAAATGATTGTCCCATGTAAGATTTTGTGAGAAAAACCTAAAGAAATTGTTCATAAGTACTGAATAAGTACAAAAACAAAAATGACTTATTTTGAAAAAAATATATATTAAAGACTAAATATGTACAAAAATATTAAGAACTAAATGTGTACAAAATGAGAAATACATTACCTTATTAAGTCATTTTTCTCGGCTAACCTGGAGTAACCGGTCATAAGGACTGAATATGTACAACGTAACAAGTTGAAGAGGTAAATATGAACAGAAAAAAAACTCGGTGACCAAATATATATAAATCAAAAAACATATTACTCTTTTAAGTCATTATTCCAATTACTAATTACTAATTTGTTTTCAAATTAATGTTCAATAAAAAATAATCAATACATATCATTGAAAGACAAATGAGCAACAAGCTGCACCTCTAGTCCTTTCTGAATGATAAAACTAATTCTTTTGAATACATTTGCAGATCTAGGAGATATAACATTAAAATGCATGGTTCGTTGAACTCTATTGATGAGCTCCACCACTTCTGGTGCGAGAAAACCAAAAGTATCAAATGTAAAATGTATAAACATATGTTGATTTTCAGTGCATGTATTCTCGTGCTTTGGCACTTTGAATGAGGCGACTGTCAAAGCGACATCTCCCGCTATGAAACCCCGGTTCCTCAAACTGACGAAAGGGAGACCCTAGTAACATCCACACAAGCGTGATTCTTTCATCCGGTGGATCAGAGTCGTTTTTAGATTCGACCAAACAAGCTAATTCAGTTTCACAAACTTATTGGTTATTCCTAGCACATCGGTCCATTCTCGCTAGCCGGCTCAGCCTAGCTGGTGTGGTATGTCATCAAGTACAATAGTGTGCTAGGAGAATCGAATAAGCTGAGTTTTGCTTAGTAGAGAAGATGAATTGTCACTTTAATTTTCTTTTTGGATAATTATGCATAAACTTTTATTCTCTTTTGTCACTTTCCCCAAATTTATGCAATTAGGCAATACATGATATTGCTAATTATTACTCACTTTCTCAGCTGTTAAACTAAAGTCTTGCAATTCTACGATTTGTCGTATATGTTTGGAATGCTAGGAGTGATAAATAGGAATGCTCATGCCGCCATGCGTTGTGTTAAGTTGCATGGCAGCGATGCATAACTTGATTCATGTAATCATGTTTCGTCATGGTTCACCGTTCATGGCACAAAGTGGGAAAAATTGATTGATGTCTGTACGGAGTTATCTATCTCTATAGCTAAGACATATAAGTCGTAATTGAAGAACAAATCACGCCAAACAAGGAAATAATCATGAAGTTCTTGGTTTTTTTGTTTATTTTTCAACTTTTTTGTGTTGAATTTGACCAAAATGATATACAGTCACTTTTTTATTTAGTGTGTTGGAATGAACAAGAAAATATCTGTTTTTGAACAAATTAAATAGAACTATATTTTAAATACTGGATTGTTCTTCTCAAACTTATTCTTCACAAGTCGATTGTTTTGAATAATCATGAAAAATAATATAAAATGTACACATAAATATATGGTAATCTTGGCTCCATCCTTTTATTGTCAACCTTGACTTGTAGTGGGAAAAGGCGGATAAATAATTCAATACTTATATTTTCGTTTTCAAACGGACTAAACAACGATTTTCATTGAATTTTTTATGTAGGTATGTATTCTAAAGACGACTTGATAAAACAGTTTAGAAAATAAAAGACCGTAAATATGTCAAATGAGATTTTGATTTAAAAAATATATAGTTAATGTTTTTAGAGTTTGGTGAGATAGAAGTGATGGTTTGAATATTTCCCATAATGGATAACATTTTAAACAACGATTTCCAATGAATTTTTTATGTAGGTTTATTTGTGTCTTTTCATTGCATTTGACTTCGTAATTTTTGTATTTAGTAAATTATTAGGCTACTTGCATGTTTTATTTGGAATGATTGGTATTTTATTATTTTTAATTAAAATTTATAGATATTATGGAGCTTGGAGTATTAGAAGTACGAATGCGAGAATGGAGCTTGGCTGATGGAGCTTTGAGCATTGGAGCATGGAGAGAAGATGGCTCGATCATGTCACGAAAGAGACCTTGAAGACATAACCCGAGCCGTTGCATTTCATCAAAGCAAATGACCATGTTTGAAGCACGGTCTGTGTTACACCGACACAGGTTGTGTTTGTCCTTTTCATCACATATTATATTTGAGCAACATGACTTCGATTGAAGATAAAATGAAGGAGGAACGAAGATTAGAGGCCAATTGAAGTTTCAACAAAAAGCACGGTCAAAAAATGCGTTTTGGCAAAAATCACGGTCAAAAAACGTGTTCTGGAAAAAATTGCCGGCAAAAAGCACGTTCAAAACTCATAGTCTGTTACAAAACTCACAGTCCAGTACTTTTGTGAAATCATTTTACCATGGGAGAGACGACTACTCAGTGCTTCAAATGGAGGGTCAATTGTTGAAAAACTCCAACAGAAATTTGATCACTAATTAAAACATGGATGAAGATTCTAAGCACATTTTTCATGAAGATATTTGGTACATGGATCCACCCCGAGGTCTGAACGAGGTGTACACTCCTCAAATTGAAGCTCAACTATGTGAGCTTACAAAGGTGGTCATGATGCTCGCCAAAGACAAATGTGTGTAGCCCACACCACGTCCTTATGATATTTGCACTCAAGTGGGACACCTTACAGATATGTGCTCTTAACTACGAGAATACATGGAAGAAGTGCAAGTAATAAGAGGTTACATCAGGCCAAATAAAAGGAACTAAGATCAACATCGAGGAAATGATGGGTGGAATAACAATCAAAATATGAGTTATCAACCAAGTCAACCACCTCAATACCAACAAAGACTACCTTTTCCACCACAAAATTTTCATCCAAGGCAGCCACAACATCCACCTCAACAAGCAGGTTCATCAAGTATGTCCTTAGAGGACACAATGAACAGTTTGGTCACTAGCACCTAAACCTTTCAACAAGAGACAAAAGCTATCATCAAGAACATAGAGCAACAAATTTCACAACTTGCTACTTCGGTTAGTATGTTGGAATCTCAAGGAAAGTTACCCGCTCAACCGAGATGAACCTAAGGCATAACGTATGTGCCATCATATTGAAAGGTTGAAAGAGTTATGATGGACCATCAATACTGGTTGATCAAGAAAAAGAAGAGGATATAGTGGTGGAAAAGCCAATCAAGGAGTAAAATAAAGAAAAATCTAACAAAAAAAGTCTACCACCACCAAAGTCAAATATACTTCAGTCGATCCATTTCCTAAAAGATTAGTGAGCACAAAGAACAAATGAGAGGGGATTGAGATCATGTAAATGTTCTATAAAGTTCAAGTCAATATCCTCCTCCTTGATGCCATCAAACAGGTGCCTAGATATGCTAAGTTCTTAAAAGAACTTTATGTATCTAAAAAGAAACTCAAAGGTAATGAAACGGTAAAAGTTGGTGAGAACATTTTAGCGGTTTTGCAAAAGAGGATGCCCATGAAATGCAAGGATCCCGGTGTCTTTACCGTGCATTGCCAATTTGAGAATCTTCATGTACCTCGAGCAATGCTTGACTTGGGTTCATCTATAAATATCCCACCATAATCTGTTTACACATAAATTGGTCTAGGAACATTGAACAAAATCGGTGTAATCATTCAGCTCGTCGACCGATATATAGTACACCCAAAAGGTGTAGTAGAGGACATGTTAATGCAAGTCATTGAACTTGTTTTCCCAACTAGTTTTTTATGTTCTTGATATGGGAGATGATGACTCCCCAAATTCATGCTCCATACTTTTAGGTAGACCTTTTCTTAAAACAAAAAAAACCAAAATTGATGTCTACAATAGAACTTTATCAATGAAATCTGATGGGGAGGTCATTAACTTCAATATTTTTGCAGAGAAGAGGTCCCAAGTGATGTTCAGTCTTTAACTTTCATAGATATTATTCGACATTTGACTGGATAATGCTTTGAGTTGACTAACCATGAGTTTTTAGAGTTAGTTTTGAGTAGGAACTTTAAAAAAAATTTAGTCAAGGAGATTGCAGAAAAATTCAAGCTAGATGGTAAGTTGATGGGAATTGTGGACTTTGTGAATGACAAGAAGAACACCGAGTTCAATGAAATGGGTATCCACCGAAAGCTAAAGTTTAAGAGTTGGAAGAATTCCAAAATGAAGCCTTCGAGAACTCACACATCTATAAGAACAAGACCGAAGCATTTAAGAACAAGTACCTTTCTTGTAAGACATTTGAGATTGGTCAAAAGGTATTACTTTATGATTCTCGTCTTATGGTTTTTCGGTAAGTTATGCTCCCGGTGGGCGGGACCGTTTGTTGTTACTAATATATATGATTATGGTGCAATCGAGTTTAAAAGTAGCAAAATGGGAAAAGTGTTCAAGTTACTGGTCACAGGTTAAAGTATTTTATGAAGGTTTCCAAGAGAAGGATATGGAGGTTGATAGCTTGAAACGCCCTTACTAAATCGAGTAAAATCTGAAGGGCAAGGCCGAGCCAAAGATTGAAACAAGGGCGACTAACTAAGAGACACCTTGGGAGTATTTTATATCCATTCTTCTTTCATTCGCTTTATTTTATTTGTGTTGAAATGTTTTTGAGTCTTTTTGATGGTTCCATGCAAGACAATTTTCAAATTAGAGATATATATATATATATATATATATATATATATATATATATATATATATATATATATATATATATAGAGAGAGAGAGAGAGAGAGAGAGAGAGAGAAAGAGAAAGAGAGAGAGAGAGAGAGAGCTATTTTTGAAAATGATGAAAAATACATTTAATGGTGAACAAAATCAAAACCCATGGTCCATAGGTAAAAACTCATAGTCATGAATTTGGACCGTTAGCAAGCTTTGAGGATTTGCAAGAAAAAAGGGGGCATGTCTAACACTCCAAATCAGGTATTACTCTTTGGACCCTTGAAATGGAAAAATATGGTATAATGGTCCCTTAGTATGCGGGGCGTACTCCAGGAGTACGCTTAGAGCATCTTAATGGATTCACATCTAAAACTTGATGTTAATATCCGAAGCATTAAGATCTTAATGGTCATTTATGCATGACTGACTTGTACAATGCGCGTGGCAGCATGTACGCATCACGTACCGATTAAGACACTAGTATGCTGAGCGTATTGGAGTTGTACGCTGGGCATACGCACCCCAATTGGTTTTGGGCTTCGTGTGGGCTTGTTAGCCCTTTGGGCCTTAATTAGTTTTGGGTCTGGTCATGTTTTGGGTTAGTGGTCCGATTTATTTGTTTTGGGCCATGGTTGCTTTGGTTGGGCCTTATTGGTCCATGTGGCCCATTAATAGCTTTGGGCATGGACTTTGAGCCCATTAGTAAAGGAAAGACTTTTGGGCCATTATGGAAGGACTTGGGCTTAGGTAATTGGGATCTTTAATTAGATTGTATTCAATCCTAATTTTTGGGTTAATGGCATTATTGTTCAGCACGGGTGGTTTTGGATTGTTAGGCGAGTAGTTTTCGGGTTCAACAGACTAAGGTGAGTCTCCTTACCATACCAATGGGCCGAAGGCACCAAGGCCGTTCCATTATTTACTACGTGACATGCTTGTTGATTATGTGGTATGCAGTATGCTAGTTGTATTTTTGATACTTGCATGGAAAGACCTTGGGGGTTCCCACGACACTTAGGTGTAAGACCTTGGAGGGTTTCCACGGCATCCTAAGTAAAGATCTCGGGGGGTTCCCGAGGCACTAGGGTGTAAGACCTTGGAGGGTTTCCATGGCATCCTTAGTTAAGTTCTCGAGGGGTTCCCGAGGCATTGGGCTAAGACCATGTGTGGGTTCCCATGGCATCCATAGCAAGACCCTGGAGGGTTTCCAGGGCATCCTTATATGTTTGTATGCATGGCTTATGTAGCTTATATGGATAATATGGTTTATGTGATTATGTAGGGTATGTTATGGGGAATTCACTAAGAATCAGTTATAGTTTGTTTGTTGTTTCAGGTACTTCAGGATCTAAGGGAAAGAGCCCGGTATGATGACGCGGCATGCACTCTCTGACGTTTTGTTTGGGGACACTCTAATTTTATGAATAATTTATCTGATGCTATGGATTTTTAAAACAATTGTGATTGGAATTTTATAGTTTATGGAAATGAATTCGTTATTGAAAAATGAAAATTTTTATTGAAAATTTGGGTTGTTACAAGTTGGTATATGAGCCTTGGTTTGATGGATTCAGGCATACTCGCGGGTGTGTCAGAACTCAAACTGAGGAAATGGTAAAAATTGTTTTTCAATATCAAGTTAAAAACTTCTTAAAACCGATTTCTTGAAAGAAAAAGGAAGAGTGCAATGCACGTAATCAGCCGGGCTCAAGTAAGTGTTTTCCCCATTGATAATTGGAATGTGATAATCGTATGGATCTTGCTATGTGTATGCTTTCAAAATTGTACAAGATTAGGATCTTATATCCTTAGAATAATTGATTTGGCCTTATTTCCTATTCCTTATTTGGTTGTGGTCCTAGGGTTGAGTCTGTTATTTGACAGTCTTTTTAATCCTATTTTGTGTATAATTTGCATGCATAAGGCAACCTGTTATGATTGATTTGAGTTATGGGTTGATGGGATTGAGCAAATCATAGGATAGCCTAGGATTTGAGTTATGAGGTAGTATGTGATATATGTTTTGTTCTAGGACGAATTAGAGTTATCAGGTGGAGCCTTGGGGAAGGTACATGTAGGTGTGGAAGGTAGTATTGAGCCCATACTACTGAAAGCATAAGACCTGTACCCAAACTAATGTTAGATCTGGAAGCTCTAAGGAGACTAGTGTGGAAGGATCCCCTTTTGAATATCTTGATCATTATGTCTTATGGTATTTCAGATCATAATGGTGGTGACATGACATAGAGTAGGGGATCAGGATCCGGATCCAAATCTGGGTTGGGCTATGCTACGGAGCCCATTGACGAGAGGCTACTCGAGCTTATCGCAACCAAGGTTACGAGGGGAATTCTTGATGCTACCCTAGTGATTTTCGGGACTATTAAGGAGGGGATGATGAAGATCATGGAGGAGCGGCTCATGTATTTTCGATCTGAGATTGATGCGGGCCAGATCGGGGCTCGAACGCCCTTGTCCTAGGAGTTCAAGGCGTGCGGGGCACCCGAGTGCCCTGGGGTCAGGGACCCCATAGTGTTATTCGATGCTGGGTGGTAGACATGGAGAACGCCCAATGCATGAGCTCTTGCCCTGAGGTGGAAAAAGTGGGGTTTGCTTCATGCATGGTGAGGTATCAGGCCAAGGATTGGTAGGAGGAGGTGACCCACCAGTTGGGATCGAATGGAGTAGCTGAGATGTCATGGGCGTAGTTTTTCAGGCAATTTGACTTGGAGTTTGCACCATCCATTGAGGTGCAACGTGTAGTGAGTAAGTTTTAGGAGTTATAGCAAACCACCGAGATTGTGGTGGAGATCACCACCAAGTTTTGGGAACAAGCACCATTGATTCTGCAGTATGTTGCGGATGAGGATATGAGGAGGACGAGGTATCATTCCATGTTGAGGGATAATATACGCAATTTCGTGAGCTTCTCAGGGTGCAAAAACCTGAATGAGATGGTGGAGAAGGCCCGAGAATGGGAGATGGAGTTGGAGTTCCGCACTAAGCGGAAGCCATAGCAGGATCAGACAGTTGTCGGTTAGGCTAAAAAGCCTAAGACCTCGGATTCTTCTGGTAGGGGCCAGCAGGGTCATGTGAGCAGTATGTTACACCTGTGCCAAGTGTGGGAGGTCACACAACGGATTTTGTCGGGTGACAGGCATAGTATGTTACACCTGTGGTCAACCAGGCCACGTGAGCAGGGACTGTCCCAAGAAGGGTTTGATTTGTTTCCACTACAACCAGACTGGCTATAAAACAGTCGATTGTACGAGGTTGTAGGGAGGGGGAGGAGTGGTGACGGCACCTATGCCCGCCACATTGAGGATCACTGATGGCCGCCTTTCCAAGGCTGATGCTCCTGCGGTGAAGAGCTGCACTTTTCAGCTGACTACGAGGAGGCTCGGGCAGCACCAAATGTCATGTCTTGTATGTAATCTATTTTTTTCCTGTTGAAATATAATTGTTATTCTTATATATATATATGCGCGTTTGTATAGTGACCTTTTTGGTCAACGATATGTCAACTCATGTTCTTTTCGGTTCGGGAGCTACCCGATCATTCGTATCTCTTACACTTATCAAGAAGTTCTAGGATGCATCAGGGACTTTGGATTCCCCGCTGGAGGTTGAAATTGCGGATGACCGCACCGTGAGTGTTGCGGGTACTTCAGGATCTAAGGGCAAGAGCCCAATGTGATGGCGCAGCATGCACTCTCTGACATTTTGTTTGGGGACACTATGATTTTATGAATAATTTATCTGATGTTATGGATTTTGAAAAAAAAATTGTGATTGGAATTTTATAGTCTATGGAAACGAATTCGTTATTTAAAAATGAAAAATTTTATTGAAAATTTGGGCTGTTACAATACGATCGAAAATCCAAATCGCACGGTCTAACTCTAAAACACATGGTCTAAGGCTAAAACTCATGGGTTATGTCAAAAGATCACTGTCGTGAGTTTTGACTGTGAGCTCACATTGCAGTTTTTAAAAGAAAAAAAAGCACAGACATATTTTGAAAATACACAGGCTATGTAAAAAACTCATGATAGTTAGTTTTGACCATGACTTTGTGATCTCCAAGTCGTAAAATCTGATTTCTTTTTGATAAAACTCACGGTTTGAAAAGGGGTCATGTATAATAACACAAGACCATGGGTTTTTAGGCTGTTAGTATAAAAATTCCTTTTTTCTATCTCGTTCGTCCCTCACCCTCACGATCGTGCGACCTCTCACTCTCTGACCCTTCGTCGGTCGAACCCACTAAACCCTAGCAAAAACCTTCATATTTCTTTCGATTTCTTCAAGATTAAAGCACCAAGGGATTCAAGAGCAAGCTTGGGGAAGGGTGTTAGAAAGAGGATTGTAAACTTTCATCTCCAATTTTCAATCCGTCATTAATGAATTAAAGTTTTTCTTAAGGTTGAAAATGAAGTGAAAAAGTCAAGCACATATCACAAACTCAAGCAATTGACTGGTAAATTCCTTTCCATATATCAAGTTTTATGTATAACTCCTAAGATTTTTTTTACTAGAATTGCTGAGAATCCATCTATGTGCTCTATATAGTTATACATTCATGTCTCAGTAGGTTGCCCTACCTTCATCGAGCATCGAGGATGCTTAATCTTAAGCTTGGGGATGAGTCTTTGTATATTAGGTTATAGTTTTCTCATGCATTTCATTAAAAGCATTTTAAAAATCCATAAATATTTTGATTTTCTTATTTTCATTTTTTCAAGTGCGTTAATTTCAAATCATCTAAAGAAACCCATGAATATATTTTCAATCTTTTAAATTCCTTTGCATTTCGCGTTGTAATTCACAAAAAAAGATGCAAAAAGATTTTGTTTTCAACTTATTCTTAGTTTGCATTTCATCAAAAAATTTATAAAAATTCCAAAAATATTTTCTATTTTCCATCATTTTCATCTTTTGCATTTTCAAATAAATAAATAAATAAAATCCAATCGAAGACAACCTAACCTTTAAAAACAATAGTTGAGTTGTTATATAAGTCGTATGCCTTGAGATTAGAGTTACTTGTTTTCCAATACAAATTTAAAAAGCAATCTAATCGCACATAAACACGTCTCCTGAAGCTACCCGTTCAAAGCATAAAATGAAGAGGTTGCCACCATTGAAGCAAAATAACAAGTATAGGTTAGCCTTTGGAGCGCATGACTGATCTTTTCATTCATAATTGCTCAATATAACATATATTCCAAATTGAAGAGAATCATAGAAAGAATATAAAACTTCAGTGATCGAACCTTCCAGCACTTTAAGAACTCCTTTCTAACCATTCCATTCTACGTACCTTGCTTGGGGACATTGTTGATAACTATACTTACGGATCCTTATGTGTTAATATTAGTCCTTCAAAAAATGTCTTAGAAGTCTGTCACGGTAATAGACCGTGAGATGTCCCATCAACAGAAAAAGTCAAGGAAAAAATATAAAGAATTAAGCTGGGTAAAAAAAACAAAAAAAGAGGTACTATTGAGTCAATAAGTGGACAATTCCAAAGTGTTGAGTCAATAAATGGACAATTCCATAACAACTTGTGTTGCACAATTCAACTAGGGAAACTACTTGGCTGCCAAAAGATCCCCTTGGACTTGGACTTGAATTTATGACATTGAGACTGATTGTTAACTAATTTGACTGGTGTAAGTGGTATGAAACATGCAACTAATATGGGTAAATTATAGGGAATTTTTAGAAGAATATTGTTGATGATCGAAAAATAGATGGATTCGGTCATTGTTATGCTTTGCAAAATGAAAGTGATTTGGTATAATTTTTATTGCACACATTTTTCACGAAAGTAAGATCATAATTTGTTCTATGTGCTAACCCAATACCGGTAAAAGTGAACAAGTGTTGTAACCTTTGATTTTGTTGAGTTGTGTTAGGGAGGGCTAAAAGTCTTGTTTTTATTGTTATATATCTTTGTGGGGTTAATGCAAAGTTAGCTCAAGATACGATATATACATTCTCGATTGTGTGACACAATAAGGTTAATTGGATTTGATCTGGTTTGTTTGGTTTTGTTTATTGCATTGTTTGAAACATACATACATACATACATACATACATACATATATATATATATACATATATACACACATATATATATATATATATATATATATATATATATATATATATATATATATATATATAAAATATTTTATGCTTTGTTATTATTTTTGTACGTATGCTATTTTCATTAGTTTTTCTTTTATTGTATGCATTCACTCTTAATTCCCTTTAGGTCCTTTTTCATTATTTCCGTTCTTTTCAGCTTACTTTCTTTTTAGTCACCTATCATCTTCTCTGGGGTCATTCTTCATTTTGTTTTTCTTGAGGACAAGAAAGGTCTAAGCTTGGGGAGGTTTGATAGATGCATTGTATGCACCTATTTTGCATGTCTATTTCTGTTTTTTCATTGCATTTTACTTCATAATTATCGCATTTAGTTAATTATTTAGGCACTTGCATGCTTTATTTAGAATGCCTAGTATTTCACTACTTTTAATTAAAATTTGTAAGCATTACGGAGCTTGGAGCATAGGAAGTACGAAGGCGAGCATGAAGCTTGGATGACAGAGCTTTGAGCATTGGAGCATGGAGAGAAGATGGACCGGTTGTGTCGCGGAAGAGGCCTTGAAGACATAACCCGAGTCGTTGCATTTCGTCATAGTAAATGACCACATTTGAAGCACGGTCCATGCCATATCCATGTCATACTGACACGGGTTGTGTTTGTCCTTTTCATCACATATTATATTTGAGCAACATGACTTTGGTTGAAGATAAAATAAAGGCGAAATGAAGATCAGAGGCCAATTGAAGTTTCAACACAAAGCGCGGTCAAAAAGCACGTTCGGTAAAAAAGCACGAGAAAAAAGCATGTTCAAAACTCATAGTCTGTTACAAAACTCATAGTCTCAGACGTAACTGCGTGTTTTTCCTATGGCGGTTACGACTTACGCTAAAATGTAGGTTTTTAGCTCATTATTGATAAACAGTTTTTGGAGCTACTATGGGTGATTTTGGGTAATTTGTAGAGATTTTTGAAGAGATCAAATCATTTCAAACACTAGTAATTTCAATTTGTAAGCATTAGACATTTTGATTTTCCATTTTTTTATTTGTTTTTATCCATGTGTGGCTAAAAACTTTAGTTTTCAGTTCTTGTTTAAAACATGTTGATTGCTTGAATTGTAACATATGGCTTGATATTTGATTTACGATTATATTGTAGTGATTATGTTTTTTTACCCCAGATTCCTTGAATTTGATTTGTGTTTGATTGGTCACTTATATGAATTGAATTTTTGTGTAGTTAAATTAAGTTTTAGGGCACCTAAGTGTTCTATGAAGTTAATGATTAGTAACAAAAAATAAGTTTTATTATTGTAGAACATATATCACATGTTTTCACACTTTCGAGTGTATGAGAAGAAATGAACATTGTTGGGAAGCTTGTACAAAACTTAATGTAATTTTCAATACAGTCTAAGAGCATGTTTAGGTTGAATTAGTAAATCTAGGTTTAGTCATAGAGTGTGTTTTGGTTAGATAATTTGGAAAGCGAGAGATATTAGAGTGTGTTAATATCTTTCAGTACCAACTTAGAATAACAATCATGAATTACATAATGTCATAATCAAGTTAAACAATACCATTGAGAACTAGAACTAGAACCATTTCAACAACTTGTTTACAAATCTATTTCGCATTTCTGCATGTTTTTAAAGTACATTGTTATTTTCATTATTTAACTTTTGCAAACAAATGCCCCCTCTGTGACCAAAGTACCTTGCGCAAAGAGGTATAAACTTTTATCCCGTGTCTCTGTGATTCGACCCTGTTTACAGTGTGCTACTATTTTTAGTGCATTATAATAGTATACTTTGAGTCTGTTGTACCCCTATTATTTGTTGGGTTTGACATGTCTAACAAATGTATTGATTGATATGGATATGTATATAACGCAAAACCCCTTAAGAGTGTGTAGGTGTGAATCGGGTGGGTTATGCATAGAAAAACACACAAGTCGTACCATGTAGGAAATATTTAGTCTATAGTAAATGTCAAGTACTCAAGTGCTCCTACAAGGCTATTGTATACGAAGGGATCAATAACAAGTGTACCATCGGCGTCGAATTTTGATGTTATCTCAATGCATGCATGTTTTCTAGAGATTGCGGTTAATATATTAGCCAATTTAAGTATTTCTATGGCATATTTCTTCTAGGAGAGAAACATGCCCACGGGGGATCGAGTGTGTGAGATACCAGTGAAGTAATTTATAGCATCTAAGTAAGATAAAGAGAATTCATGGCTTTGTAAGGAAATTATGCTAAGAGAGACATTAATGTTAATTTTATGTTTAAAGATCCAAATTAATCGAACCATATTTACACCTTTTGATCGGGATACAAGTCACTAAGTGCTATTACCAGTAAGAGCATTATACTCATCATGGATATCATTTTGCCAATTTAGATCATTAAGGGGTTGATGGTGCTATTTTGGAATAGGAAACGATGAGGAGGTATGGAGATTTGATTTGGTTTGTAGACGAGAATTTTCAACCGTGTGGTCATAAGGTGTGTTAGCAGAGAGGTTTTTGATGGCAGTAGATGAGTGGTGGGAGAAAGGAAGGAATCAAAGTTGCATAGAGGTGAATAAGATATTGGACGTGGATCCACATTTATCAAAGAAGGGGAATCAGTGGATACCTAGGTGAGTTGTCGGTTGTTTGTGGGGTTCTCATATGGTTGTCAGCTAATCAACAGTGTAGGGGTTGATGGATGGTGTAGAGTAGGTTGGATTAGGTATTTTGGACATAAGTAAGTAGGTGGCTACCATATTTGGGTAGATATTAAATCAAGGAATGTGCAAGGAGTGAGTGGGGGTCATGAATAAATATGGAAAGATAATTGTGTCGAATATCATGTGACAACAGAGAATGATATTCTTGGAGTAAGGATCACTTTCTTTAATAAACACCTACTTAAAGAAGCTTATATAGTTTAGCATGAAGGTTTTGTTAATCCAAGATATCCTAAGAAAATGTATAAGCTTTACAGATCCATTTATGGATATAAAGCAAACATCTTAAGGTTGGAATCGACATTTTAATAATGAAAACACAAAGTATGTTTTTACATCAAAATGAGGATAAAGTCTGTGTTTACTAAACACTATTGGGTGAGTAGTGATATTCCTAAATCTTGTATGAAAAAGACATACTTAATCATGGGAAATTACATTCCGATTATGTAAGACGTTGTCGCCTTGGCTTAGAAAGTGTTTCTAAAAATAAAGACTTAGGAAAGAAAAAATACATTCATGAAATGTAAAATATATAGAGATAGATAAAGATGAATGTTAAAATTCTAATCTTTATGCACATGTTGACAATATCTTGAAAGATACCAAGATGCAATATTCATTAAGAGGAATCTTGACAATGCCACATGACACCATTTTGAGTTTGCCTTAAAAAGGACCTAGCACAAATGTTTGAGCTAGATTAAATGATTTGTATTTCATTTTCTTTGATAAATGAATCCATAAATTATGCCATATTATGCTCCATACAAGGTATATGATTATGCTATGAGCTTATCATAAGATCCCATTAATATAAATGGGAAAGTCATTAAATGACTATAAGAACATTCTAAAATTACTTAAGAAGAGCTAGAAAACATTCATGAGTTAATTAGTTTAGAAGAAGATCTTTATGTAAATTATTATACAAGATGCTGACTTCAAAATAGATAGAGATAATTATGAAATATAATTAAGTTATAACTTTATTATGAATGAAGATAGGTTTTGTTGGAATTAGCTCTAAGCAAACATAATAGCACAATCTAATACATAATAAGAATAAACTGATACTCTAGAAGTTGCAATCTAATATGATTGGATGAATAATTTCATTGAAAAACTAGGATGAGTCCTTCCATTCACGGATCACCTAGAAATCTTTTATGATTTCAAGAGTGTACTTAATCCAACTAAGAACTCTAAGTCGCATGAACACCAATCAAGTTCTCTAAGATATTTAACTATACTTAGAAAAAAGTTAAATAAAGGGATGATCGTATTCATATAATTCACACAAATAAAATTTAGTTAGGCGCATTAATAAAAGGCTTCCATAAAGCTGAGCATAAACGGTCATACTTCAGCTATAGGACTTCGTTATTCTGGAAATAAGATTTGATTTGAATTTAGTATTTGGATATTGGGACATTATGACAACAACTATTATATTATTTTGATATATTAAGACTTGATCTCCATATTAATGCTTGTATTCTACATTAACAAGTTTAATCCATGAATAATCTAATTATTCTAAAAGTCCATAGTTGGTCATAATTGTGGGAATAATTATGAAATAATACTAGTATAAATTAGATTGGTTAACTATCATAAGATGAAAGAGGACAAAAGGTTGCAACCAAGATTCATTGATACTTGTCAGAAAACAAATATTAGACATTACCCGTTTCAAGATTACCTCACAGATCGCTAGCATGAGTGATACTTGACAAATATACTATCTGTTTTGCATATTGGGTATCAAGTGTAGGGAACACTATACCTTGATACGATTAAATACTGTTTTTTGACCAGACAGTTATAAAAGGCCATTGTCTGGTGTGGTATGAGATATACAAGAGTTGTATGTAGTTGAAATGAGATTTTTTCCTCTTATATGTTAGAGTTAGACATCTAACATAGATTACCAAAAGTTGAATACCAAATGAGAATCATTGTGATCCATATCTTATATTCAATAGGATGTCTGTAACAAAGGGATAATTGATAACTTACCTTATATATCAAATGTAGCTTTGAGATTTTAGGAATTGGATATTGAAGAATAACATTTCTTCGTGTGTTAATAAGTGCAATGAAATATTACTAGATGTTTACCACTATCTATATCAATCTATGATGAGTCTTGTACAAGTGAGAGATTGAAAGATCTATATATTTAAGAATCATTATAGAATGATATTTGTTAATAACATATGATCATATAGGTTCACACCTTATAGAAAGTAGACATTTATTGATTATTTATTATAATTTTATTACTAATAAATATTATCAACTCTTGTATTTTATTGAGAAATTATTATTTTATGAAAATAATATTTTCAAGAGAGAAAACAACTAGTTAGTCATACAGTATGATTAAATAAGTTGTGAACGTATTTTTGGACCTATTGAAGTTCATTAATATTAATACTTATACATATTAAAAAAGAGCTAATGAAAGTCGCATCACTCTTCTCTTGAGTATGTAGGGCTAAGAATAGTAACATAATATGGGGTTTGCTTGTTAGACTTGCATCTTACACACCATGCTTTTTCTAGGAGATATGATTTAGCATTAAATGGAAGTATGACCTTCATTACATCTGTGTAAGTATAAAAAGGGACCAAGGGAATTCAAAAGAGTTCGGTTTTTTCTTCCTTTTCCTCTTAAAAGTCGTAACTTTTTCTCGACTTTACCTTCTTCTCTCTTGCATTATGTAGTGTAGCGTTTAAGTGTTTATAACTTGCTTCTTTTAAGACTAATTTGGTATTAGTTCTTAATAGCTTAAGAAGTACTTAATACAAGAGAAAGATAACATCTTTAGTGCCTAATACTTGTTTGGTGGAAACTTTTAGAGAAGCTCTATTTTGATTTTTTTTTTCAATCTCCATCAACTTCCAATCCTCCCTTTGAGGATTCAAAGTCTATAAAGGTTGTTATTTTTTTTTACCTCTATGGATTTTTTAATTTTTCCTTTGATTGCAAGATGATCATTGATGAGAAATAAACTAGTTTATGATATTCATTTTAAAATGCTTCTGTTGCTAAACTCAAGTTTTTGAAACTTATTTTGAGTATAAACCCAACATTGTCCCAGTGAGCGATTTTGATGAGGAAGAGAGCATGACAATCGTATTTCTACAAAGAAAAGCATTGAGTAGAATTGGAGATAATGTTGGCGAATGTTGCTAGCAACTTGGTCATACTTGTCATCTGAATCCATTTATTATGTAGGTGACAAGGTTATTCTCTAGAACATTTTCATTTATATTAACAAAAAGATCATATAGGACTTTAAGATTTTGATAATAACTAGTAATGAAAAAAATCCATGATTTCAATAATATAAAGTTGATTGATAACACAAGCATCCTTGTTGTTACGATAAAGGTCTTCGATGTTCTTCCAAACACGGTTAGCAATCATGGTCTTCTTGAGATTCATTTCAAGGAGAGACTTGTTAATTGTTCAGTTTATCCATAATTATTAACAAGTCAATATTTTTCCATTCGGGAGTGAGATTAGAAGGTGCGGCTTCTTCAAGGTGATGGTGAACACCAAAGTTTATACTATAAGCTACAAACAATTCACGCCACGCATCATAATTCAAATCATGGAGATCAAGATTGAGAGGAACGTAGGCACATATGTTACTGATGCTTAAGGGTTTTTGATTGAATCCTAAATTATGGTGTCAATAATCATGGTGGTGACTCAAAGGGAATGAATGGGAGAGACATGTTTTAGGGTGTAGGCCATGAATACTAGTCGTGAGCACTTGGGTTGCCTGGAGGTTTTTCTAAAGAAGAAAAGAGAGATAGACATGATCAACGATGAGGAAAGAATGTGAAAACAATATGCTACAACTTTGATACCATGATGGTTGGTATATTTTTCATAATCGATAAGATTGCACTACACAAAAATACATACATGCTGACAATACAATAATACACGGGCCTAATATAGATGATTAAAAGAACATATAAATAAATATACATTATATTATTATTTTTCATTCTTTCTATAAGAGTATCCATAATAATGAGTTTCAATGAGGGAGTTCAATGAGGTGCAAATCTAGTTGTCATTCAATTCGATGAAACTCTATCATTGTGAGATGATATCTTGGAATTCAATGATCATTAACTCTTCAATGGGAAAAAGGAAAATTTCTAATTCTTATATAAAGATTATAAGTTATCTTTATAATGTTCTACTGAACTTTGCGGAGTTTAATACATTATAGAAAAAAACCAATAGAATTGATTGCATATACAATGATAATGTGACAATCCATTAGTTCAATGTATTATGGATACCCTAATGGATAAAATAAAATCTTCTTGTTCTAGGTAACTACGATTAATCCCTTATAAGGAAGAATATTATAAGAAATGCCCATTCCATTGCTCTCTTGTTATTATATTTAGTTGTACTACTCCATATCATTTATGTTCTTATTATTGAGTACTAAATGCAAGTTACATGAGTACTAAATGCAAGTTACATGGGCAGCGATGAGGTTTCATTAGTTTGTTGATGCGAAATGTAAAAGGTGATTTGAGTGAAAAGAGTATCGAGTGCGAAAAGGCTTATGGATGCGAAAGCACTGTTGAATGCGAACAAGATTATGAGTGAGAAAATGGAATCAGATGCGAAAAAGAAGCACTTGCGATTGGATGCGCTTGGATGCAAACGTTTGCAGTCCATCCCTGAAGTCTTTGGATGCGAACGCAAACCATTTCAGAATATTACTAGATGCGAACCACTTCAGAATGGATGCAAATTTTGGAACCTTGGTTGCGAACCTCATAACTCTAAGGGCTTTTTGCCTGGAGCTTGCATGGCTGTGGATGTCGGCTAACGCTGGAATATACTAGAGACGCTTTTGGAGTTATTTTTAATATTTATCTGATAGTTCCTTTTTATTTAATAATTTCCTTTTATCTATTAGTTTCCTTTATTTTGTGAGTATTTTAAGACTATAAAAAGTTCTTTATGTCGAACCTTTTTAAGCATTGATGAATGAATTGAATTTTGAGAACTTTATCCTTTGAGTTGCTTACTCTCCCCCTCTGTCAATTCTAGGACGCATATTCTAGTTTGATACGAATTCAAATCAATAAGTCTTCATTTATTTTCATCATACTCAGTTGTATGTCTAGATTATTTATCATGTCTATTTTTTTCTTGATTTATTGTCCATCAAAGTTATCATTGTTCTTATATTATTATCTCGTTCTTGATTTTTCTGTTGTATTCATGCAATCAGAAAATCAAAAAAAAAAAAGTTAAGTCCTCATATACGCGCGTATCATTTGTTCAATAGCTTCATCTTAAAAAAATAAATCATGAAATGTCTTTCTTATTATCTATGTTTAATTATACATTAACTTGTAAAATATTTCGTAATCCAAATAATATTTCTCTAAAGTTTATTGGTATGTTGTCGCTGATGTAAATAAGAGTTGAAGACCCAAATTTTAAAATTTATTCTATATTAAAATCGAAATTTATAATAAAAAATTTATTCTTTTTGGTAGAGATGACATATACTAAGAAGTAAGAATAGTGAGGTATATCTTTGGGATTCTAGAATGTTAACAAATTTGAATATTCATTTCATGGACTTATCTCATTCTAGACAGAATATAGATGGGAAAGCTGAGACTACTTTGTGGTGTCCGGTTAGGCCCTAGCAATTTCTTTTTACACTTTTGTAACATTATATATATATATATATATATATATATATATATATATATATATATATATATATATATATATATATATATATATATATATATATATGGAAAAGTGAATATATCCTGAAGTATATATAAACTTAGGTACACAAAATAACCATACTAAGTTATTTTGTATCATATATACATTGTAATTGTCCATTATTTTTATAATTCAACTTTTAACTTGATTTACTTCTAAATTTTTTATAAATTTCATATCTATCTTTCTCTTACATAATTTTCATTTTCAACCATAATATACATAGCCTAATAGGTGTTCTACAAAACAAAATGATGTAAGAGAATATTAATAATGAAATTTCGAAAATCTTAAAAATAAATCAAGTTAGGGATTGAAGTTTAAGAAGATCATAATGAATATATCAAACAAAACGGTGTATTATAGTGAGTTTGGGTACGTAAGCTTATATACCTTTAAGGGTATATATATATATATATATATATATATATATATATATATATATATATATATATATATATATATATATATATATATATATCAAATGTAATTTAGAATCACAAATTGTTTATAATTCTTAACTAGGTTAATTAGCTACAAATAATTTTCTTTTTCTTTGAGTCATTGTCGTTTGATGTAATGAAAACCAATATTTTTGACATTTATACTATATTAAAATCGATATTTATAATATATTTTTTCTTTTCTGTAGTGATGACATATACTAAGAAGTAAGAATAGTGAGGTATGTGTTTGGATTCTAGAAGGTTAATAGATATGACAATGCATTTCATTGACACTCATTCTAGAAGGAACATAGATGGGAAAGCTAGACTAATTTGTGGTGTTTGGTTAGGCCCTAGTAGCTTCTTTAACACTTTCGTAACATTTTGTTCTATATCAATCGTAATTTAGAATCACAAATCGTTTATAATTCTTAAGTTAGCTACAAGTAACTTTCAAACATAATCTTAATGGTTTGGAGATTATTAAGCTACTTCTCGTCATATGATAATTAATTAATCCGTGTCATCTTAAACTACTTTACCATTTAATCATATAATATTAAGTGTTAGATTTTTCGTTTCCATCAAGGATCATGCATGTGTGGTTACCAATCCTAGGAGATAAGAAAATTTTGACTTTTAATATGGAGATAAAACAATGTGGTAGTTTGGAAGTAACTGTTTTGAAATGGTCAACAGAAAATAGAGCTCACTCGTTACAACATTTGACCAAAGACTAGCCCACTTTGGAATCTAAAAGCATTTTACTCGGTTTCTTCGGTCAACCTTTGACTCCACTACCAAATAATTGAACTTTTTAATTTCTATTTATATATAGCTCCTCCACTCTTCCCTCACTTACACTAGTACAATCTCACTTCTATCTCCCTATATAGAAGCAACCTCACGTACTTCATATGAACAATCACTGACACTCAAAGTCAACCCAGTTTATCTAGTATATCCTGCATCTAGAGTCGTACTGAAAAGATCTATATGGAGAGTGCTTGTGTTTATGAACAGACGACAGTCGTCCATGAGCTAACTCAAGGAATAGAAATGGCTAAACAGCTAAGGCTCAATCTAGATTCAGCTGAAGCTAGAGAATTCTTGATAGAGAAGATCTTATCTTCATATGACAAAGCCCTCTTTGTTCTTAAATCAGCCGGGCAGCCTGCTCGGGCAAGTCCACTGCCCGAATCTAGTCTGCCCAAGTCATCTATAACCACAAGCAGTCCCCAAAGCACTGAATGTGAGTTTGAGTTTGGCCAAAATGTTGCCTCCAAAAAGAGGTATTTTAATTCACTTCTCGTTTTGTATTAATTTATCCTTTCCCCAAATGAATGTGCAGAATCTAAATCTTGTTTCTTGATTGGTGTCACAGAAAGGCGTCAACACCATGGGAAAATGAAGTTAAAATCTTGACTGATAATGAAATAGAGGGTAACGCTAATGATGGTTATAGTTGGAGGAAGTATGGGCAGAAAGACATCTTGGGAGCCAAATTTCCAAGGTAAATTTCTATTATATTATACGTATTAACGATGGGTAAAATGGTCATTGAATTCAAGTCCTAATGGTAAGTTTTACTAAAACATGCAGAAGCTATTATAAATGCTCATACAGAAAGGTTCAGAAATGCTTGGCTACAAAACAAGTGCAGAAAACAGATAAAGATCCGACAGTATTTGAGATTACGTACAGAGGGATACACACCTGCAATGGTGTTGCACAGTCGGCACTACCACCACCACCTTCGCCGGAAAAACATGAAATAAAGCCAACCCACCACCACCAACTAACAACACCAAATGCTGGTGAGAACTTTTCAAATCCGGGAGCCAACCTCACTGTTAACACCTGGGATTTGGGTTGCACTCTTCCATCTTCAAATTCCATTCCTACAACAGTATTTGAATTCAATGATAATGTTTTCCATCCACTTAATTTTCCTAATCATTTCGATGAGGAACTATTGCAAGGCTATTCACCGTCGTTCATCTCTCCGGCCACCTCTGCATCTAACTACTTCACAGACTGGGCGAGTTCATCATCATTGGATTACCCAAAGGATGCGGCAGATCTATACCCTGATTTCATGAGTTAATCATAAACAATGTGATTACGGTGGAAGTTGATCTATCACGGAAATTGGCGGAGTGGTTGACTAATGGTAATGTGGAAAGTTCAGTCAGAGAGTGGAACTCATGATAATATCATCACACATATGTGTTAGGATCGCAAGTGATGTTAAGTTGAAGTTTCTTCTTTAAGTTCCTTTGAAAAATGTAGATTTGTGAATATGATTTCAAGGAACTACCTATATATGTACGTGAAGTGTAGCAGTTTTAAAAAGCTTGGACTTTACTTTATATATGCTCCTCAATATGGATATGGATATACAACTTATAAAAGTGTCAAATATTAGTATAGACTATACTAGTTTTGAAAAATTGTGTGTATATTATTTGAGTGTTCGAACGAGTTGAAGCATTTAATCCTGAAGACGCCTTTGAATCTCCAATACTTGGAATGCGTTATATAATAAGATGAAAGTTCAATAATTGTGAAATTTTCTTTCATCTATAAGTTTTTGATCGGTTTGTTCCAAGAATTTCACTAAAAAGGGAAGAATGCTTTGATTTTGGTGTCATAACCATTTTAGGCGGTGTCAAATCCAAAATTCAAATTCACAAGTGTGGAACTTATTACTGTAACATAATAAACCAGTCGAAAAGTTTGGTTATCTGGTAGGATTTTCAATAATACAATCTAAGGACACTATAATATCAACTTTAGTACCAAATCTCAAATACAATTTTAAACAAAACACTAGTCAATGTCTTACAATTATTAAGAAAAAAAAATTACATTTTAATTATAATATATAAATGTATCTTTGCCAATAATGTAATTGTTTTGTATGATTTTATGATTGTTTAATATCTTTGATGGTGACCATCGGGTGAGAGGATGATGCTTAATTGGTTAGAGGTTCGAGGCATGGATTCGGTGTTGGCGATGAGAAGATAGTGATTGATGACGGTGACCGAGACTAATAAGGGTAGGTTAGTGGTCGGTCAAATGTGATATTGGTATGGATGGGTGAGCCTAGTGGCAGTGATACAACTAGTGTTCGTTAGGACACGAAGTATAAAAAAATACAAGATATATGTGAAAAGTTAGTGGACTCGTTGATGAAGGAATATGATGGTCCTACGGTTGGTTGCATCAAAGACAACATGACGGTAATGATAATTTGCTAGTGGAGAGGTTGATAGATTGATATCCGCGATGATGGGACATTCAACCTAGGAAGACACAAGGTGTCAGGTGTGGAATATGGTGTAAGTTTATTGGGTGTAGAATGAAGTAGGTAATAAATGCATCCGAAGATAGGAAAATGTTTTTGAACAATTTTATGAATAGCATTTGATTTTGGATGTACATGGATCCTGTGAGGTTAAAAAGATGGGTCTTCATGTGAAGTGCTTTCGTACTTTGTAATATCTATAGTTGTTATATTAATATTGTAATATCTAAATATAAACAAATTAATGAAAGATCTTGTATGCTCAAGAATCATATTAATGTGATATTACTAATTAACATATGATACTAAATGGTCATACTAACAACAACTTGATACAATTGATTATTTATTAGAAATTGATTTTAATAAATATTTAATAAACTCTTATAATTAAAATTGAAATTATTTACTTCTAGGAAATGATAGTTTTTATTAGCAAATAATATTATATAATTCATATGGTAAGAATTAATAAGTCATGCACAATATTTTGGACTAGAATAATTCATTTGTCTTTTACCAAAAAGTTAAAATTTATATTTTATAAACTTAACTTATAAAATATAAAAGGACTTTGTGTTCTTTTGCCTTTATAATTTCAAAATATGGCTGGACAAAAGAGAGTATGAGTTGTTTATATGTTTAATGAAAAGAACACTCTTCTAAAAAGGCAATCATAGACCATATTATTAAAATAAGGAGTGATGGCCTTTTGATTAATTTATTCAAAAGAAAGGCATGACTTGAAGCATGAGGAACATATAGGTTTTACGGGCATAGGTTCTTAAAGTGTTAAGAACTTATGGACCAAAGATTTTCTATATAAAGTGAGGCTTTCACTCTCTTGTCTTAACACATGCAAACATTTTGAAATTTGTTCTCTTCATCTCACTCTCTAGTTTTGTTAAGAACACATGAAGATTACTTGCTTCTTGATGCTTTCTTTATGTTCTTATTTTGATTAGAACATAAACTTAAGAGTCTTAGGAGTTTTATACAAAAGAACTAGCATTCTACATCAAGTTGATTCATTGTTGGTGTCTCTAAAGCTTATCATTCTTTATCAACTTCCAAACCTCCCAAGAGGACCCACAGAACTACAAAGGTTGTTATCATCTTCTTCTTTGGTGCTTGTTTTCTTTCCAAACTTTGCAAGAAAATCCTTGGTGGGTTTAAACTTGTTTATGTTATTCAAAAATAGTTTTTGAATAAAAACCCAACAATTCGTAGCAGAGCCACCTTGCAAGTTTGGTTAGATTTCTTGATTTTTGGAAATCTTGGTTCTTGGAGAATATGGATAACTTGGTTTTGTATAAAAACAAGTTCATACATATTTTCTTTGACAAGTATTTTAATTGTTATTTAATGTGACAAAAGTTTTCATGCATCTTTTGTCATTTAAAGTTGTCTTTGAAAAACAAAGGTTGTTTAATGTGTATCTTGATATGTATGATATGCATAAATAGCCAATGACCATTGTGTTTGTTGTGTTGGTTGTTTTTATTATAAAAATGCATGTAATAATTTATTTAATCATATGGTATGTAGTAAATTAAATAGGTTAGTTTTCTTGGTTTATTTTTGTAAACAATAGATTAGTTGTTAGAAATAATTTATTAATACAAAATGTAACAAGAAATGAAGTTGAAGATATTTTTTGAAGACAAGAAAGCAATTTTCGAGGTTTTGAGGTATGTAAGGATAAAGGCAACCTTTTCAGCAATCTGTTGCAAAAGGTGTTGCTGAGACAGCTTCCCTTGTAGCTGTTGAACCTAATGCAACCTTTTTCTGAAAACTATTACATATTGCTGAAATATATGGAAAGCTCACACTTAGGCTTAAGGGATGAATGGAGTCGGATAAAAGGATCTAGCCTCGCTGGACACCGCCATTGGCTTGCACAAAGAGGCTAGCTACTAGTGCCTTACTACAACCATGACGAGAAAAGAGAAGAGAGAGAATGTCTATGAGTTTTGATTGACTATTCCCCTTTTCTTTTGTATTTTAAATATTTTTTTCTTAAATAAAACTTATTATAATAACACACTAAAACTCTCTATATTTTTTGTGCTACATATGGTAAGTTTACTTGTCATACAAAATCTAAAAAAAAAAATCATATTTGGTAACTTGTTAAGAGTGTTACCACCACTTCCATCCTTAGAGGGTGAATGTCACACCCCAAAACCAAGAACGGCGGAAACGTTCTGGGGCGGAGGACGTCATGTAAGTATCACAACACAGTAAATGTAAATAAGCAAACAAGATCATCCATTGCATTAAATATATAATTTTAATACAAGCGTGTTCTGTACAGTATAGACACCAAAAATAACGTATATCAAAATAATAAGATGAGTCTTGAATGCGCTCCATCTTCTCAAAAGCTGGCCTCGGTACCTGTCTACTGATGACCTGAGAATACAAGTTATTTTGAAAGAGTTTATCAGCATTAAGCTGGTGAGTTCATAAGTATTTTAGTGTCGGTATTTGTCATCCAAAATGTTTGAACATGTATAAAGTATAAGTTTGTAAAATGTATGTAAAGGTTTGCAATTGTTTGTAAAAGTTTGAATCTCTCAGAAAAACCTATATTTTCTATTAAAGTAGCCTTCTACCAAGGCTTAACTGTTTTGTATGCTCGTTTGATGTAAAAATGTGTAATTTCCCAAATGTAACTATCATTTAACAAAATATAGTTTGTACATAAACGTTTAAGTGAGGTTATCACTAAAAATATGTGATGGGTAAATTATTGTAGTACTGTAGCCTTGTATTATAAGAACTACTGTTGTACTAACTACCTTAAACCGGATTTATATTAAGGCATTACGTGATAAATTGCACCATACTATCGACTAGTAACAACGACAAATGAATGGTCGTAATAACGGAATGACGTTTGGCACCCGCAGACCTGCAGGTCCGGCTGTAGCTAGCAGCAAGGTGTAGGATTGTCAATCCAGTATAGATCTATACGCAAACTCACGCTCTCCCTTCAAGAGAATTCTGGCTACAACTCGAGCCATGACAGTTAAGTCATGCTCCGATTTAAATCACAATAATAAAGTATTCATGTATATGTACTGTTTCTCGTTCTAGTATAGTTGTATATGTATTGTTTCTAGCATCATTGTATATGTATTATTTCTAGCATCATTGTATATGTATTGTTTCTAGTATATGTATATGTATTGTTTCTAGCATTATTGTATATGTATTGTTTCTAGTATATGTATATGTATATGTATTGTTTCTAGCATCATTGTATATGTATTGTTTCTAGTATGTGTATATGTATTGTGTTACCCCGATGGTAACTAACTATTGATGTACTGATAAATATGAATATGGAAGTACTTTTATGTCTATACATGTATATATGATATATAACAAATATTGAAACGACCTTCGGATGGTCACCCGAAATCCCACCAGACCATATCTCAGTGCGCGAAAAGGAAATAGGGCGGATGGCCTTCCTAAGCCCTTTAAGCATTTCTTATATATATATATATATATATATATATATATATATATATATATATATATATATATATATATACATATATGGGCATGAAATTTATAAGAAGTAAAACAAAGTTTAATAAAAGCATTTGATAAGTAAAAAGAGTTTGTAAAACATTTGAAGTGAAACAGTTTGATAAACAGTTGAACAGTGATAAAATCATTGGTTTTCTAGTTATTAATCACATGTGATTAATGCAATCACATGTGATTGATGTAATAACTACAACTATTTGACTTGTATCCCCCCCATAAAGTATTTAAAACATTTAAAAGTATTTCAAAGGTTGATTAAAGGGGTATAAACTCACTTGTGGTGAGTAGATTGAATTGATGTATCGGGTACAGTGCTAAGTGTCAAACAGAGACTTGTTCACACGTTCGAGCCTAGTTATCATATAATAAGCATATATATAACTAATTAGCCACATAATAACTTAACAAAGTAATTTAACACAATTAGGAACATGTATACACTTTGTATAAGTGTTATGGGTCCTAATGGTTGCATCTAAGTTGATACGGGACAAGGCAAAAGGGTTTGAAACATCAAATGGCCTTGCATAAGAGTTCACCACCCAACAAACCCCACCCTTTGGAGTTTACGGCCGTAAACTCATGGGTTTATGTCCGTGAACTCCTCATATGGTGGTTTTGGGTGTTTTAAAGTGTTATCTTGATCCAAGAACACTCCTAGCTTTGTTGGAATAATGCATGAAGTAGTTTAAGGCCCTAGAATGCTCCATAGGGGAGTTTACGGCCTATAGTCCATATACCCTAGAGTTTACGGCCGTAAACTCCTATGGGTGATGGCTTTTAATTCATTTGAGGCCCTTGCATGTGTAGGATAGCTTCCATACTTTTATCTAAGGCTAATGGGGACAAGATGCACTCATTTAGGTCATCACTTGGAGTTTACGGCCCAAGATATGTTCCTTGGCCGTAAACTCCTTTTAAGGAGTGATTATGAAGTCTTTTGATCCCCATTCAAGTCCCATGTGTTCAAGCTAAATTGTCTTAAGGCCTTAGGGGTGTTTGTGGCATGTTTAACACAAGAAAAAGGGGTTTACGGCCCAAGATCTTTCCTTAGCCGTAAACTCCTAAAACCCTAAGATCTTGAAGTGTTTTGGTGTCCAAAATAGTCACAAGCATTAGTGGTTAAAGTCCTTAGGCTCAAGGAGGCAAGTTAGGGCATTTTTGACCCATAAAAAGGGGTTTACGGCCCAAGAAAGTTCTTTGGCCATAAACTCCAATAACTTGTGTTTCTTGGTTGCTTTTTAGTCCCAAATGTTTATACACTAACCCCTAAACAAGTTGTCTAACACGGAATCGGGACTAGGAAGCCTTTAGGCTCCGTTTTGGAGTTTACTCCCCAAGAACGTTCTTGGGCGGTAAACTCTCGGATCTTGCAGTTTAGACATATAAATGATGTTATAAGGCATATAACAAGTATTAAAACATGTTTAGGAAAGTAGACTCACAATCTGGGATGAAAACCCGAAGATCCGTCAGAGAGAATTGGCTTTTCTCTAGTTGAAATTGTGAATAATGAATTAATTAAATTCAGAAATCTATTTATAGTCCTGGAATATTTTAACAGAAAATATTTTTATTCCGGAAGTCGGACTATAACATTGTGAAACTTACAATGTTCAAGTTTCACGATTACAGGAGCATCCATTCTCCTGATACGTCCAGAAACGTAAACCCTAATGTACACAAACTTGTTCGGACAAGTTTGAAATTTACAGAAATTGGACTAGCTTCTATTGAATAGATAATGTTCGTACAAATGGAAATTTCGGGTTGTCACATCATCCCCCCGTTAGAAGGAATTTCGTCCCGAAATTAGAATTTAAGCAAATAAGAAGTTACAAATAACTAAGCGAAAAGATGAGGATATTTCAGTTTCATCTGATCCTCGCGTTCCCAAGTGAATTCGGGTCCTCGCTTGGCGTTCCAGTGAACCTTCACGATAGGGATACGGCTTTGCTTCGTCTGCTTGACCTCACGGTCCATGATCTCTACAGGTTCTTCCACGAAGTTGAGGCTCTTGTTGATCTCGATCTCGTCGAGTGGGATTACGAGAGTCTCGTCAGACAGACACTTTTTCAAGTTAGATACGTGGAATGTAGAATGTACGTTACGAAGTGTGTCGGGTAAATCAAGTTTGTAAGCTACGGGGCCGACTCTTGCGAGAATCTCGAAAGGCCCTATGTACCTAGGATTAAGCTTCCCACGCTTACCGAAGCGTATCAAGCCCTTCCAGGGTGAGACTTTGAGAAGGACTCGGTCTCCCACTTGAAATTCCAAAGGTTTTCTGCGTTTATCAGCGTAGCTCTTTTGTCGGTCTCTAGAGGCTTTCAATCGTTCACGAATCTGAACAATCTTCTCTGTCGTTTCCCGAATGATTTCCGGACCAGTGAGAGTACTGTCGGAAGCTTGCCCCCTAGCTAATTGGGTATCACCCACCTCAACCCAGCACAGAGGGGATCTGCACTTTTGGCCGTAGAGAGCTTCAAATGGTGCTGCCTTTATGCTCGTGTGATAACTGTTGTTATAGGAAAATTCGACGAGGGGTAAATGAGTATCCCACGCTTTTCCAAAGTCAATTACACAAGCACGCAACATATCTTCTAAAGTCTGGATTGTCCTCTCACTCTGTCCGTCAGTCTGTGGATGGTAGGTTGTGCTCATGTCCAGCCTTGTTCCTAGGGAATGTTGCAGTGATTGCCAGAATCTTGAGGTGAACCTACTATCTCGATCGGAGATAATGGATATAGGCACACCATGTAGTCGTACGATTTCCCTAACGTATGTTCTCGTAAGTTTCTCCATCTTGTCGGTTTCTTTGATAGGCAGGAAGTGTGCAGACTTGGTCAATCTATCAACGATGACCCATATGGTATCAAGTCCACCCGTTGTCTTGGGCAACTTGGTTATGAAATCCATAGTGATCCGCTCCCACTTCCATTCTGGGATCTCTGGTTGTTGCAATAAACCAGAGGGCTTCTGGTACTCGACCTTTACCTTTGCGCAAGTAAGGCATTTACTCACAAAGGTAGCAATCTCTACTTTCATATTAGGCCACCAGTATAGCTTTTTAAGATCCAGATACATCTTATTTGAACCTGGGTGGACGGAATACCGAGTGTTGTGCGCCTCGGTCATGACTAAGTCTCGAAAACCACCGTGTTTCGGTGTCCAGATCCGATCCATGAAGTATAAGGCTCTGTCACCCTTGGCTTCTAAATTCTTGTCCATTCCTCTAAGGGATTCACTCGTCACATTTTCAGGTTTCATGGCTTCAAGTTGGGCCGCCTGAATTTGGTTAGACAAGTGTGAATGGATGGTTATTGATAATGACTTGACCTTGCGACCAGAATATTCTTTCCGACCCAGGGCGTCTGCTACTACGTTGGCTTTACCCGGATGATAGCGAATATCGCATTCGTAATCACTGAGTAGCTCGACCCACCGTCGTTGTCTCATGTTGAGCTCCTTCTGATCGAATATGTGTTGTAAACTCTTGTGGTCGGTAAAGATAGTGCTCTTCGTTCCATACAAGTAATGTCTCCAGATCTTCAGAGCAAACACCACTGCTCCCAGTTCAAGATCGTGTGTCGTATAGTTAACTTCGTGTGTCTTCAGCTGTCGGGAGGCGTAGGCGATGACCTTACCTCGTTGCATCAGAACACACCCGAGCCTTTGGTTCGATGCATCGCAATAGACTACGAAGTCTTCTATCCCTTCGGGGAGAGATAGTATTGGCGCGGTGCACAAGGCTCGTTTGAGCGTTTGGAACGCTCTCTCTTGTTTCTATTCCCAGTCAAAGGCCACGCCTTTCTGGGTCAGGGTTGTAAGAGGTTTCGCTATTCGGGAGAAGTTCTGAATGAATCTGTGGTAGTAGCCAGCAAGACCTAGAAATTGACGAATTTCCGTCGGCGTCTTGGGTGCTGAGCAGTTCTCAATGGCTTTAATTTTGGATGGGTCCACGTGGATTCCCTCTTTGCTTACCACGTGTCCTAATAATTCGACCCTTCGGATCCAAAATTCACATTTCGAGAACTTCGCATAAAGTTTCTTCGTTCGTAAAGTTCCTAAAACTAGTCGTAGGTGATCGCCATGCTCTTCCTTACTTCGGGAGTAGATCAGGATGTCGTCAATGAAAACGATGACGAACTGATCCAAGTAAGGTCGGCATACTCTGTTCATCAGGTCCATGAAGACTGCTGGCGCATTGGTCAATCCGAATGGCATCACCACGAACTCGTAGTGTCCGTAACGAGTTCGGAAGGCTGTCTTGGGAACATCCTCCTCTAGCACTCGTAACTGGTGATATCCGGATCTTAGATCAATTTTGGAAAAATAGTTCGCCCCTTGCAGTTGGTCAAATAGATCGTCTATGCGAGGTAGAGGGTAACGATTTTTGACCGTCAGTTTGTTGAGTTCTCTGTAGTCGATACACATACGGAATGATCCGTCTTTCTTCTTAACGAACAAGACCGGTGCTCCCCAAGGTGAGAAGCTTGGTCTTATGAATCCCTTGCTGAGTAGTTTGTTAAGTTGACCAGATAATTCCTGCATCTCCGCTGGTGCTAATCGGTAGGGCGACTTGGCTACTGGGGTAGCTCCTGGGACTAAGTCGATACGGAACTCGACCTGTCGTTGCGGAGGTAATCCAGGTAGTTCTTCTGGGAAAATGTCGGGAAAGTCGCTCACTACTGGAATGTTCTTGAGTTCTTTCGTTTCGAGGTTCGTGTCGACGACGTGAGCAAGGAATGCGTGGTATTCTTTGCGCAGTTATTTTTGTGCTTGAATACTTGATATAATGCAAAGACTCGCACCAGCTTTGTTGCCGTAGACTATAAGAGTTTCGTTAGACGGAAGGTTTAGTCGGACTGCTTTCTCGAAGCACATGATGTCGGGACGATGAAGACTCAACCAATCCATGCCGATGATGACGTTGAAACTTTTTATTGAGACCGGCATGAGGTCGATGGGGAATGAATGGTTATCTAGGGTTAGGATACATCCTAAGTATATGCTACTGGTGTTTTCTGTTTTGCCGTTAGCCATTTCTACTGTGAATTGTTCTTTAAGTGCGTGTGGTTGTGGTTTAAGCATGCGAGCAAATTTGTGGTTTACGAAGCTTCGCTCCGCTCCACTATCGAACAGAATGCATGCATAGGAGTTATCGAGGAGGAACGTACCAGTCACCACTGTCGGGTCAGCGACTGCTTCCCCGTGGCCTATAGCTAGTACCCTCCCTGCTCCTCCAGCATTTCTCGCTTTGGGGCAGTCCCTCTTATAGTGGCCTGTTTCGCCACATCCATAGCAAGTTGGGCTCGCGCCAGAGCCAGGGACTTGCGTGATCGGTTGCGCCGGGAATTTACAGAAACGGACGGTGTGTCCTTTCTTGTTGCAGTTAGAGCACTGCATTTCACGGCAAGGGCCATTGTGGTGGAAGTTGCATTTGTTGCACTTCGGCAAACTTCCAGCATACTGCTTCGTCGGAGCAGTAGCAGCAGGGGTTACCGCGACATGTACTGCCACAATTTGCTGCTTCTTGGCAGCTCGCTGCCTCTTCTTGTCATCCCAGAACTTCCGCTTGGTGTCAGCGGGTTTGGATGATTCTGAGATGGCTAGGGTTGTTGTGGTTGCAGGGGTTTTGACACTATGGTCAATGAGTCGTTGTGCCAGTCGCTTGGCACTGTCAAAGGTAGCAGGGTTTGATGATAGAACATTCCCCTGATACGGAGGAACTAGCCACCATATGTACCTTTCAATCTTCTTCCCTTCAGTGGGAACCATATTAGGGCAGAGGGCCACCAGTTCGCTAAACCGGGCAGTGTAAGCGATAATGTTGGTGCCCTTCATGGTCATGCTCCAAAGCTCCTGTTCCAGTTTCTGGATCTCGCCCCTCGGGCAGTATTCCTCAATCATGAGGTCTTTCATCGTATCCCAGCCCATGTCGTTGGCCACGACGAGAGTTAGAGATTTAACGTGGCTGTTCCACCACGTCAGTGCCTTCCCTTCGAAGGTGCATGCGACATATTTGACTTTGCTCGCAGCAGGGCAAGAACAAATTTCGAAGACTGATTCAGTCTTCTCGAACCATTGCGAGAGAGCAATGACTCCGTCGGTCCCATGGAAGGGTTTCGGCTTACAGTTGGTGAAATCCTTGTAAGAGCACTCTCTCGAGCGCACAGGAGTTTTAACCGAAATGGAGTTAACCGGGGTTCCACCTCTGCTGGCATCAGTAGAGTGATACTGTGCCATGGCAGTTGCCACTGCTGCAGCTACGACAGCATTTAGGGCTGCTGTATTAATGACCGGAGGTGGTGGAGGTGTAGGGTTATTCTGGGTAGATTTGCGAGGAGGCATCTTTCAACTATAAGTTTATAAAGATGAGAAAAGTGGTAAGAATCAATTTGTAAGTAATGTGCGAATGACACATGGACTAAGTAACCATAGCCCAACAATTGAATGAGTGTTTGTGTTCATAACCAGAAGGATGTGTAGGAAAACCCAAATGTAAAGATTCATCCCACAGAGTAGGTAGTTATCAATAATACTGGTATTACTGATGTAACGAGTTCAATGAAAATTGACCTAACAGTAGGTCTTACATCATACCATACAGAAAGTTTGACAGTTCTTAGATTCCTAATTAGAGTACTGAAAGTTAGGAATATTTTACAGATAAGTGCTACTTAGAGCACATATGTTAAAGGCTAATCCTTAACCCAAAAGATAATGATGTACTAGACATCATCTAACGGCGATGAGTATTCCTCGGGAGAACCCTGAGGTCTCTCATTTGCGTACCACCTCTTGAAGGTGTCGCTCATGAGCCCTTTGACGAGCTCGAAGTTCCATGACTTCAGCTTGAGAGGCAACCAGACGTTGCTGCAGAGTTTCATTGGTTCTTCGGGTCCGTTCCATATCTTCTTCGAGACGGCGAATGCGGACTGTGTTGACACCAGAGTTGGCATCAATCTCCACGACCCGGTCGATGGCTACTCGACCTTGCTCGACATTACGAGCTATTCTACGGATAAGGACAGGTAGAGCTCGGTCAGCAGAGCCGCCATCGCTGACGTTGTAAAAGGTTCGGCCCCCAAAGTATGGTAAGGGTTGACCCTGTTTGTCACTCCAGCGATTCAAGTTATCTACCCACAAGGGAGTGGGACCTAGAAAAACTGGTCGAGGGTTGTTGTTCGGGGCTTGACCTACTGGAGGTAGGTTGTTGACTTCGGGCTCAGAGTCTGATCCATCTGAGAAGCCTTCAGCTTGATGATCATCCAACGGGATTGGGTGTTCATCGTCAGACTCTGCTTCGAGCCATCCTGCGTTGCCTTCATTTGGAAAGTACGGGTCGCCGTGATGGAATCCAGCCATTTAGATCAACGCGAGAAGAGAGGTATAAAGATATAGTATACAAGTAGTTGGTAGTACAAAATACACCTATAGTATTTTAAGTTTAGGTTCTATTGAATCTTCTTGTGGTATTCTTGGTAAGTTTTTAGACTTGTTAACACATCACAACCATTCTAGGGCATATGCTAACCACTCCTCGAACCAACATAGTTGATCAGGCTATGCCATTCCCAGGACTGACCATATATCCCCGAGCTTACCTGTGATATTTAACAATCGTAATACTTTTGTTCTTGTCATTATGACACTGGTTTTAGTATGAATGTAGACTAGTATACTTAATTAAATATTTTAGTATTTTAAGTATAGACTCTTGGTCAGAGTGTTTTAATCCCAAATGGGTTTATAGTTTAGTATATCTTTTATGGGTTGATACACTTGATTCACTATAAACAATGCTCTGATACCAATCTGTCACACCCCAAAACCAAGAACGGCGGAAACGTTCTAGGGCGGAGGACGTCATGTAAGTATCACAACACAGTAAATGTAAATAAGCAAACAACATCATCCATTTCATTAAATATATAATTTTAATACAAGTGTGTTCTGTACAATATAGACACCAAAAATAACATATATCAAAATAATAAGATGAGTCTTGAACGCGCTCCATCTTCTCAAAAGCTGGCCTCGGTACCTGTCTACCGATGACATGAGAATACAAGTTATTTTGAAAGAGTTTATCAGCATTAAGCTGGTGAGTTCATAAGTATTTTAGTGTCGGTATTTGTCATCCAAAATGTTTGAACATGTATAAAGTATAAGTTTGTAAAATGTATGTAAAGGTTTGCAATTGTTTGTAAAAGTTTGAATCTCTCAGAAAAACCTATATTTTCTATTAAAGTAGCCTTCTACCAAGGCTTAACTGTTTTGTATGCTCGTTTGATGTAAAAATGTGTAATTTCCCAAATGTAACTATCATTTAACAAAATATAGTTTGTACATAAACGTTTAAGTGAGGTTATCACTAAAAATATGTGATGGGTAAATTATTGTAGTACTGTAGCCTTGTATTATAAGAACTACTGTTGTACTAACTACCTTAAACCGGATTTATATTAAGGCATTACGTGATAAATTGCACCATACTATCGACTAGTAACAACGACAAATGAATGGTCGTAATAACGGAATGACGTTTGGCACCCGCAGACCTGCAGGTCCGGCTGTAGCTAGCAGCAAGGTGTAGGATTGTCAATCCAGTATAGATCTATACGCAAACTCACGCTCTCCCTTCAAGAGAATTCTGGCTACAACTCGAGCCATGACAGTTAAGTCATGCTCCGATTTAAATCACAATAATAAAGTATTCATGTATATGTACTGTTTCTCGTTCTAGTATAGTTGTATATGTATTGTTTCTAGCATCATTGTATATGTATTGTTTCTAGCATCATTGTATATGTATTGTTTCTAGTATATGTATATGTATTGTTTCTAGCATTATTGTATATGTATTGTTTCTAGTATATGTATATGTATATGTATTGTTTCTAGCATCATTGTATATGTATTGTTTCTAGTATGTGTATATGTATTGTGTTACCCCGATGGTAACTAACTATTGATGTACTGATAAATATGAATATGGAAGTACTTTTATGTCTATACATGTATATATGATATATAACAAATATTGAAACGACCTTCGGATGGTCACCCGAAATCCCACCAGACCACATCTCAGTGCGCGAAAAGGAAATAGGGCGGATGGCCTTCCTAAGCCCTTTAAGCATTTCTTATATATATATATATATATATATATATATATATATATATATATATATATATATATACATATATGGGCATGCAATTTATAAGAAGTAAAACAAAGTTTAATAAAAGCATTTGATAAGTAAAAAGAGTTTGTAAAACATTTGAAGTGAAACAGTTTGATAAACAGTTGAACAGTGATAAAATCATTGGTTTTCTAGTTATTAATCACATGTGATTAATGCAATCACATGTGATTGATGTAATAACTACAACTATTTGACATGTATCCCCCCCCCCATAAAGTATTTAAAACATTTAAAAGTATTTCAAAGGTTGATTAAAGGGGTATAAACTCACTTGTGGTGAGTAGATTGAATTGATGTATCGGGTACAGTGCTAAGTGTCAAACGGAGACTTGTTCACACGTTCGAGCCTAGTTATTATATAATAAGCATATATATAACTAATTAGCCACATAATAACTTAACAAAGTAAGTTAACACAATTAGGAACATGTATACACTTTGTATAAGTGTTATGGGTCCTAATGGTTGCATCTAAGTTGATACGGGACAAGGCAAAAGGGTTTGAAACATCAAATGGCCTTGCATAAGAGTTCACCACCCAACAAACCCCACCCTTTGGAGTTTACAGCCGTAAACTCATGGGTTTATGGCCGTGAACTCCTCATCTGGTGGTTTTGGGTGTTTTAAAGTGTTATCTTGATCCAAGAACACTCCTAGCTTTGTTGGAATAATGCATGAAGTAGTTTAAGGCCCTAGAATGCTCCATAGGGGAGTTTACGGCCTATAGTCCATATACCCTAGAGTTTACGGCCGTAAACTCCTATGGGTGATGGCTTTTAATTCATTTGAGGCCCTTGCATGTGTAGGATAGCTTCCATACTTTTATCTAAGGCTAATGGGGACAAGATGCACTCATTTAGGTCATCACTTGGAGTTTACGGCCCAAGATATGTTCCTTGGCCGTAAACTCCTTTTAAGGAGTGATTATGAAGTCTTTTGATCCCCATTCAAGTCCCATGTGTTCAAGCTAAATTGTCTTAAGGCCTTAGGGGTGTTTGTGGCATGTTTAACACAAGAAAAAGGGGTTTACAGCCCAAGATCTTTCCTTGGCCATAAACTCCTAAAACCCTAAGATCTTGAAGTGTTTTGGTGTCCAAAATAGTCACAAGCATTAGTGGTTAAAGTCCTTAGGCTCAAGGAGGCAAGTTAGGGCATTTTTGACCCATAAAAAGGGGTTTACGGCCCAAGAAAGTTCCTTGGCCGTAAACTCCAATAACTTGTGTTTCTTGGTTGCTTTTTAGTCCCAAATGTTTATACACTAACCCCTAAACAAGTTGTCTAACACGGAATCGGGACTAGGAAGCCTTTAGGCTCCGTTTTGGAGTTTACTCCCCAAGAACGTTCTTGGGCGGTAAACTCTCGGATCTTGCAGTTTAGACATATAAATGATGTTATAAGGCATATAACAAGTATTAAAACACGTTTAGGAAAGTAGACTCACAATCCGGGATGAAAACCCGAAGATCTGTCAGAGAGAATTGGCTTTTCTCTAGTTGAAATTGTGAATAATGAATTAATTAAATTCAGAAATCTATTTATAGTCCTCGAATATTTTAACAGAAAATATTTTTATTCCGGAAGTCGGACTATAACATTGTGAAACTTACAATGTTCAAGTTTCACGATTACAGGAGCATCCATTCTCCTGATACGTCCAGAAACGTAAACCCTAATGTACACAAACTTGTTCGGACAAGTTTGAAATTTACAGAAACTGGACTAGCTTCTATTGAATAGATAATGTTCGTACAAATGGAAATTTTGGGTTGTCACAGTGAAAATCATGATAATATCATCATATAGATGTGTTTGGATCACAAGTGATGTTAAGTTGAAGTTTCTTCTTAAAGTTCCTTTAAAATATGGTTTAATATCATTTTAACCCTACAAACTTTGATCATTTGTTTTTAAAGATCATTCAATTGCTTTCTTTTGCATTTTAAGGGAATGAAGTCTATTTTTTAATGTTAAAAGTGCTATTCCAACTCATTTGTTTTTAAAGATCATTTGTTTCTAGAGATCATTTTTTACTTTTGATTGAGATTCAACCTTTCATATTATTGATGTTACTCATCAAAAACTCTGATTTTTGTTGTTTTTCTTGTTGTTGTTGGGGTTGTACTTTTTGCTCTTCTTGTTGTACATGTTTATGTTGTTAAGTACAAGCTTCATCCAAAGACTTTCATTTAGAGGGTGTTTGGTATTTCTTTTTAATCATATTTTTGACTTTTAACTTTTTCAAAAAGTTAAAAATTACTAAAAGTTGTTTGGCAAATTAAAAAGATCTTTTAAAACCAACTTTTAGTCAAGAAGGAAAATTTGGCTGGAGAAAAGATAGGAATTCCTATCTTTTTGTGACTTTTAGCTTTTATCACTTAAAAGTCATAAAAGACAAACCAAACACATTTTAAACACCATCTTTTAGACAAAGTTCTTTTACAAAAAGTCCTTTTATAAAAAGGACTTTTATGTTCAAAAAGCAATCCCAAACACACCCTTAAGTTTCTTGATTTCTATGAATACTTGTTATGGACGATGAAGCTTATCCCACACCACCACTTCCTAAGTAAAAGCTACTCTCAAAGAGTGTAAAACATTAATGAAAACCTTTAACACCGATCAAAACCTTTAACATCTTTCACCACTAGGTTAAATTCGTCATCTTGCTAGTTGGCTTGATGAGTCATGACCTCATGAGAAAAAGAAAAAAAAAAAAGAGGTTCTCATTCTTTTTCTAGCCATTCGACACCAAAAAAACACTCAATTTCAATCACCTCAATAAAAAATATACTCCTTTCTCTCTCTCTCTCTCTCTCTTTGTCTCTTTGTCTCTCTCTCTCTCTCTATATATATATATATCTTTCTCTCTCTCTCTCTCTCTCTCTCTCTCTCTCTCTCTCTCTTACACACACACCACACACAAGCTATGGACACATACAAAATTCAAAATTTTGAAATAACAAATCAAATTTTAAGATTTGATTGCAAGACAATTGACAATATACACAAAATAGAGATATTTAGAATATACAACTCAATGTCATGGTCTAATTAATGCTCGTTGTTGGAAAGAGTGTCAAATGTTATTAATTATTGGTAATATTTCTAAGAATAATATGGTCCTTTAGGTTGCCTTCAAGAACCAAATTAAGTGGAATAAATAAAAGAGGAATTGTTTTATTAATTATTATGGTTAATAATTAATTAGAAAATAATTGGAACTATATTTTGGGAATTAATTAACAATTTAATTAATTAAAGGGTTGAATATTCAGTTAATCAATAGTGGTTGATCAGGAATATTCCAAAACTCTAATGGAATTAGGTTGGACGAAAATCACTCCATCCCATATGGGAAAAGGAGTGAATTTCATTCTAGGCTCCTTGTCCCACATGGGAAGGTGTACAAAACCTAGGAAGCCATCCAACACTGTAAATAAAGCCTTAGGGATTTTATTCTCCCTTGCATATTGGCTTGAAGTTTCACCAACCCTTCTTCCTCCTATAAGGACGATTTAGTTAGGGTTTATGAAATTGACTATTGTCCTAGTTATTTTTATTCCACTCTTTGGTGTCATTGGGTGTGATACTACTAGAGGGATTTTGGTTTGGGTCCTCTCATTCAAGCAACTTCGCGGAGGGCAAGATATCGAGCATGGAGATTAAGGGCCACATAAATGTGAATATTATGTTTACTCCGGATTAGGGTTTCCTTAATTTTTCATTTTTCAAATTTAAAGACTTATTCAATATGGATAATTACCAAATTTAAATTGTTTTTAAATCTGGAAAAAAATAAATATTATTTAATAGAGATTTGAATTTGAATATTTATTATTATTTAAATAGTGAATTTAAATACTTAATATTATTTATAATAGAGATTTATAAATGTGAATATTAACCCCTCAAAATATATTAATTTATTAAAGAGTTTTAAATTTACCCCTTGTATCCTTGTGTGTGTGTGTGTGTGTGTGTCTATATATATATATATATATATATATATATATATATATATATATATATATATATATATATATATATATGTATAATAAAGGTACAACATGTGTCATCGCATGTTTAAATGTTAACATTATCAGTCTTATCAATGACAAGGCTCACATATTCTAATGTAGGGGTTTAAGGAGGTCCCTATGATTCGTATTGAGGTCGGTTTTTAATATGATTCATGCTTACCACCCTCACCGCCCTATTTCATTTTGGGAGTGGAGTTATCAAAAGGGTTTGATAGTGATAATGCTCAGTCTAAAATTATTCTAAATACAATTATAAAACAAAATCGTGTTTTATTAATAGAATGTGAGTGTTATGTTATCCATGAAAATTGCACATTCTATTTATATTTTTTTTATTGAGCTCGTGTGGTTAACCAACACTTCAGTCTAGAGTATAATTGAGAATGATATGGAACTCACAAATTTCAAGCGTAACTTGAGCTAGGGATAATGCGATTTTGCATGGTTAATTCACAATATGTTTAAAGTAAATCATGTGTTATCCATAAAAGTTGCACATTCTCTTTATAACTTATTGATAGAGCTCGCATGGTTAACCGTCACATCAATTTGAGTGTATAAGTAGAGAATGATGTGTAACTCACAAATCTCAAGAGTAACTTGAGCCAGGGAACACACGATTTTGTATGGATGATTCACCATCTGTTCAGTGATCCAGGATGATCCTGTCATTAAATTTTAGATGAACATAATCCGAGATTAACATGCCATTGATAGTCAATGAATCGCAAAGATCTAGGAATTTCATGGTGAACGAAATTGGCAAAGGGCTTTGTCTACCTAGATAAATTTATGGTGTGTTTACATCATCCCTTTACATATCATGGAGCAGTTATCATGTGTACATTGTAAACTAACATATTGAAGTAAAATGGAAATTCCTTGAGTTAGGAGTTGACTAGGGTTATTCAACTAGTTGACTTGTACATATAATCTCTTCATTTTGATTTTGATATGAACAATGTGGAATGTCCATGAAGGAGCTGTGTAGCATGTTGGGATTTCCTTTTGGGACTAACATGGCCAATCACAGAAACTCAAACTTCAAAACACTCCCATATATTTACTATCATGAATAGAAGTGTCAAGAAGAATAAAGCCCATTACCCATGGGTTAAAATGTTATTAACTAGGGCCAAATACCAAGAACAAAGGAAGGCTTATTCTAAGACATGTTCTGATAGCGATTTATTTCCATAACAAGAAAAGGACAAGAAAGTATACATGCCTAAAATATATATTTGAGTTAAAAGGATTGAAACATGGAAAAAGTAATTTGATCATGGATTACAAGACCATGCTACTATCCATAGGATCAAAAGACAACTCATTATCCTTAATACTTAGTCTTTAATCAAATAAATAATGCCATTAGAACATTACTTCTAAACATTGGGTATTTTTACTAAGGTTTATGTACTGACATTTGCAAGAATGTATAGTGACTAAAATGAAGTATGAAGACTGAAACACGGAGAAGATAATTTGATCGTGAATTCATTGGATCAAAAGACAATTATTTTCCCAAATGTTTAATCTATGGTATTATCATTGAAATGGTTTGTACTATGTTTCATGAGATAGTTCTAACATGTTAAAAGAAAGTCATTAAATTTATGAAGCAAGTATAGTAATAATAGTTAAGAGTTGATTTCCATATTTGAATAAGATGTATTATTGTGCGAATATCTGTTGAAATTAGTCTAACTAATGGATCGTTCAGATTGACCATAATACATATTGATTCATATACATCTAAAAGGTTTAGGTAAAATGTATTTGTGGAATCATGGTCTTGAATACATAAATAAGAAATCGATTACCAAGAATCCAATTGGATCAGATTGTGGATATCATTTAACCTCAAGTCTTATGATAGATGCAAATCTTATTTATCAAGATATATGATGAATACATCATTGCGTGATGTGAATATTCGTTGGAATTAGTTTGCACTAATGGACCGTTCAGATTAACCACGATACATGGTAAGACCAACTTCGTATGAACATGAGCCTAGAACCTTTCAGGTGTTTAGAGCTCTCATAAAGCGAAGTTAAGAATCAAATGAGAAATAGGATGAGACACTTATAGTGAGCATCTCAATCCAAAAATTTATCAGTCATTGTGAAAGCATTTCACGAGCTATCTCCACCCAATACACTACCACAAAGAGTGTTAGTTGGATAGAGAAACAAATCATTCATTGATTTTGTACTAGATGAGTAGCACTATGTTTACTAAAAATTCATGGATTATAGCATGAATAGTGTTACGCGAAGTCCTTTGGTCTTGTACCAACTATGTAGGTTTATGAAACACTCTATGATATGTGAAGTGGGGTTCTCTCCTCTCTAGCACAAATGTAAGTTTATGATTATGAAGCTTACGCTTGTCGTGAAGTGTTCGATAATCAAGGACTTGGAATAGATATGTGTTATCTCGTTGGAGAACACATCAAGCATTTTGGATATTTGTTTAACAAGCCTTCCAAGAACAAAGTGTATGTTGCTCGAAGAGCAGTCTTCCAATAGAGGGAGCTGATTTCCAAAAGTGGTAGTGGGAGCCACATCGATCTTGATAATATTCAAGAGTCGAGCAACAAAGAACGTAAAGTCAAACCTAACATTCAATTTGAGATTGAAAGAGTTATTGAGGAAACTGACATATTTTCACCTCTTCCTTATAAATATGATAAAGGACGTCATACGCCTAGTTATATAAGATTTTATATTAATGAGGTAAATGAGTCAATTGTATGGAGAAATCAGAGTATACCAACTATCAGAAGCTATTATGAAGGATGTGTAAGCTTGAGAAGTTCCCTATGGACCGAAAGAAGCATCTCACAATTGTAATTTTTGTTTCAATGAGGCAGTTCAGGGAGTTAGAACTTTGAGAAATAGAGATGATCCATACATATATTAAAGCTAGTGGGAGTGATTGAAATCTTTGTTTCAATGAGAAAGTTCAAGGAGTTCGAATTTCTAGAAACATAGATGAGCCATATATATATATATATATATATATATATATATATATATATATATATATATATATATATATATATATATATATATATATATGTTAGTGCTAGTAGGAGTACTGTAGTCACCCTTGTTTAGTACATAGACAATGTACGATTCATAGGAAACTATGTTCTAACTTAACAAGTGTAAAAGCTTAGCTTAGTATGGGAATCATTTTGATATGATATAAATGGGAGATACAACACACATACATAATAATGATATATGGAGATAGATCAAACTGATTCATTAGATTAAGCCAAAGTACATGGACTCTTGAGGAAAATCAACATGCAGAACTTGGAAAGGTTCATGATTAATAAAGTATGGCATGAAATTAAGCGATGTCATTGTGCTAGTTATACTATTGAAATAGAGGTTATGATTCATGTCCCACATGCTTCTTCCATGGGATCGATCATATATGCCATGACATGTACCAGATATGATGAATCGTCTGCTCTGAGCATGAAAGGTTGGATTAGATCAATTTGACAAGAAGCAACAAATAAAGATCAAGAACATTCTTAAGTGTCCTAAGAGGAAAAAGGACATGATCTTGACAATATGGAAGAGATCATTGTAAAAAATTACATTGATGCTAATTTCCACACTAATAAAGACAATTTCATTCTTACTCAGATTCGTCTTTTTACTGAATGGTGATGTGTTAGCTTGGAAGAGTACCAAGTAATACATCATAGTGGATTTCAAAAACTTAGAGTACATTGTAGTTGGTTAAGATTGCAAATAAAACAACATGAATAAAAGAGATTCATTAGTGACATCTTTGTTGAAATTCAATCATTGATGGTCCTTATGAAGGTTCTTGTGACTATAAGGGTGAGCTTACCTCGAGTATGGATCCCAAGTCACACAAGCTTACAAAACGTACTAAGTAAGTACCAAAACATTTGATAATGAGTCAAATGTTAAGACATCATAGTCAATGAGTCATATCGAAATATAGTCTTGTTGATCCATTCCATAAGCCAATGTCATTGATCAAGTCTGACAGTCAAACAAAGTCAAGAGGCATTTGATTTGCAAATGAATTGGCTTAAACATTATTACATTTGTTTGTTTTAAACCTAGGAACTCAATCAGTATAAGTGTTAATTTGATTTGACGATTATTAAGTGAAGATCTTAACATATGATGGAGATCAGTAATTTCAATTAACTTATCACCGTGTTCTCCTTTTGCATGTTTGGAACCTACTTCCTGAGTATAAATTTACTCAAAAGTCTTCAGTTGTTCATACTCTTGGAAGTAGTGATTCTATAACGTCCTAAAATATAGACCAAAAAATTTTGATTTTTAATTAACTAAAACAAATATCCACACATCATCATAACCAGAGTAAATCCAAATGTATCAGCTAGATCATAAAACATCAGAGTAATCATAAGAATACGGAACAAAATTGTGTGTGCACTACAATTACCCCGAGTTCTTCTCCTTTGCACCAGAAGTACCTTAAACATAAACTGAAAACTGTTACGATGAAGCTTAGTGAGTTTCCCACAAATACTACATACCACACATATCAAACATATAATGGGCCCCGCCCGATGAGTGTAACGGGCCCCACCCTAACTCGTATAACGAACCTCGCCCACTAAGTATAATGGGCCTCGCCCACTGAGTACAACGGGCCTCGCCCTAACTCGCATAACGAGCCTCGTCCAATATACAAGTAATGGCATACAAAATAACCATCGAGCCCCATCCAGTAAGCATACAAGTACATACACATGCAGGAGTCATGCAGACATCTAACATCCTAAAATAACAAACCATGAGCCGACATTGGTTTTTTCAACCCACTAAACATGGTGAGGAAAACTCACCTCTAGCTGCTGAATTCCTCAATGAATCCCTGACTGCTGGACTGGAAAAATCACCGCTCTATCATCAAAAATAACATCCAATTAATAATTGGATTCCGAACCATAACTAAAAGTATAAGATAGGGTAAAAGACCATTAACCCTTTATCTAAGTTGGCCCATGGCCAAGGCCCAATCCAACTACTCAAAAGGTCTAAAATCCAAAATGGTCGCCTAAACCCCAATCATGGCCCAATCTTCCAAATTGGGCCCAAATCCCTTCATGGGACTTCATCCAAAAGAGGCCAACATACTATCAAAAACCCAAAAATAGAAATCTAATGGCCCAACAAGACCCTAATCTCCTAAAGGCCAAACGTGGGCTAAAAATCGAGAAGCCCAAATTCGAAGCTCACCTGCTGAGTACGTGGAGTCTACTCAGTTCGTACACTTGGCATACACATTCCGGGGCCAATATATGCAACATACTAGTTGGGTACGCCTAGTGTAATCCCCAGGTTCCATTTTATTCCATTAAGTCCTTAAACGATTGAGACTTCAAGCCCGACTCTCAGATCTGATTCCTTAGGGTGACTTTTCACTTAAAGTTTGAAACTTTACATACATGCATTGCTTAATGGGTTTCAAGAGCTCAAAAAGGACTTAACAAAGGTCTTAATACATGCATGAACCACAAAAAATCTATGAAGTTGCATTTTTTATGAACATAGGGACTAAAAAGAGCCTAGATCTAACACCAATACTTCTGGAGTAAGTTAAGAAGCTCATCATTTACTCCAAGGACTGAAAATGCATAAAATAACTATGTAACTAGATCTAGCACCATTAATCATCAAGATATGAGCTTTTACCTCAAAAAATTTGCAAATGAGAAGCTAACCCCAGAACATCAAGCTTAAGTCACCCCTCCAAGCGATCCTTTTCTTCTTCTCCTTCACAAACCACCAACAAACACTCTTTAAGGTTTAAAAATCACAAAATCACTCTAGGGTTTCGGTTTCATGGAAAGGGTAGGTAGAGGATGGTTAAACTCGTCCAAAAGAGGATATGATGAGGTTTAAATAGGGTGCAAACCCTAAAGATTAGGGTTGGCTTAATTCGTGTGTATGTCGTGCATCCCCCGACATACACCCAACATACGTGGGTGATGCCCATGACCACCTTAAGGTAAGTACGCTAAGCGAACACATAGAGTATGCCCCGTGTACTAAGGACCAACTTTGTAAAGAATTTTCAGTTTAGGTTAAAAGGAAACATACCAGAATACGAATGTTACAGATTCAATATTGTCATGAGTATTGGTGGATTAGCCATAGTGATTGGGCATAACATAGATATTGCTCTAACACTCAGGAGTACTTAATAAATATTTAAGTATTGGACTAACCCATGCTTAGAGATTACTTCATGTATCTAGTCACGAGTAATTATAATATGATAATATCTTCTATTCTTCAAACCTGGATACATGTGGGGTTTTGCTCTATGATTCTGTTATGCATTGGTCTACTTTACTGCTATCCGTAACTGGTAGTCATAAAGGGTATGTCCATGTGTAACATGATGAAGTAGAAAAAAACTATATAGTTAAAGGTTATATATTATTTTGCCTTAACGGCAGAAGCGATATCTATAGACCCCTCGATGATTTGGTGTTCACATCTAAACTGCTTGGCCTAGCCCTGGATGAAATTGATGTGTTCAATTTAGTAATTAGATGCAATCGTCACAAATCTATATCGGGAAACATAATATTAAATTTTGATATTGACCATTATCCCTGTACCGAATTCATATATATATATATATATATATATATATATATATATATATCATATAGTGAATGAATAGTTGATCACTTATCTAAGGGATGAATCTTGGTTAGATCAAGAGTTCAGTAGTTGCATTGGATGGCTAACTCTCAGTTGATTAATAGAGAAATATTGGACCTCGTATGGTTGATAATTTGTCCAAGTAAGAGATTGTTGGAAAGAGTGTCCAAAGTTATTACTATTGGTGATATTATAATGATAACATGGTCCTTTTGGGTTGCCCTCAAGATCCAAGTTAAGTAGAATAAATAAAGGATAAATTGGTTTATTAATTAATATGGTTAATAATTAATTAGAAACTAATTGGGAAATATATCTTGGGAATTAATTAATAGTCTAACTAATTGGGAAATATATCTTGAAGTTTTACCAACCCTTCTTCCTCCTCCTATAGAGACAATATTTAACCCTCTTAGGGTTTATGAAATTGATCATTCTCCTAGTTATCTTTATTCCACTCTTTGGTAACATTGGGTGCGATACTATTAGAAGGATTTTGGTTTGGGTCCTCTTATCCAAGCAACTTTATCGATGGCAAGATCTTAAGCATGGATATCAAGGGCTACATAAGAGGTATGTTTTTCTTCTTTGTATTTACATTTTAATCAATATTATTTTTAATATATAATATTCAAATATTAATAAATATTACTTTATTGGATTATTAATAACATTTAATTATTTATTTTTTAATTTTTTTTAATAAATTATTTATTTTTAGTTAGATTATTATATATTAATAAATATTGTTTTAAATATATAATATTTATATACTAAAAATATTAATTTATTGAATTATTAATATCTTTTAATTTCTTTTTATTAGATTAGTTTTTTTATTGGATTATAATTTTTTAATAATTATTATTTTTAATATAAAATATTTACATGTTAATAAATGTTATTTTATTGGATTACAATTTTTTTTAATTGTTTTTAATTTCTTTTAATTATTTTCTTTATTAATTTAAATCTAGAAACTCCCAAAAAAAATCTAAGCAACCTTACATCTCCTAATTTATTTTAAATATTTGGAAGATAACATATTTTGGAAAACACCACTACCATCATCCAGTTCGACAATTATGAGATTAGTGCATTTTTTTTTAAAATAAATTAGATGGTGGTGGTGTTGTAAAAAAAATTAATCCAAAAAATACGGTGATGGTCGTGCGATGAATAATTTTAAGGTTTTTGTGATGAGGGAGTAATAGTCAATAAAAACAAGTTGATTGATGTCAAATCTAACTCTCGATTTCAAACTAAGGACCCTTTTTGTTTGGCATCACAAGTAGATCAAACGTTTATACACCACACCCTTCAGTGACAAAGGAGACGAAATATAATTTGGCGGTTATCAAGACAAAACCAAGAAGGATATTAGAAGTCACTGAAGTTGAATGAAAGTAGTGTTGGACTTTTATTCAAAAACAATCTAAAACAAATAATCAAAACTACGATTTAGCAATGAAAGTAATTTAAAGTTTGAAATAAAGTAAAATAATTTTAACCCGCCAATAATCATTTTGCAAGAACATCGAAAGATTAAACATAACCAAAGAAGAAGAAATCATAACAAACTTTGAAGATTTCGGTTCATTTTGACAATTGGGAAGTTGATGAAGATTACTTGCTATAAGGTGTGACTGATCATATGTTATTGACAGTTTCATTCTATAATGACTATTCTACATACAAGATCTTTCAAGCAGAGAAAGATGAAGAAGAGGAACATTTTGGAGACAAAGACGATGAAAATGAGTTGTTTTATTTAGAATATTAATTTCTTTTAGTTAATTTTTTAAATTTTATTTTTATTGGGCTAATTCTGTTTTTAAACAACATCACAACGATTCTATTTTATTTTAAAAAAATCTCACACATCCTACCACTGTCAGCCTAGGTGATGATGGTGGTGTTGTCCAAAATATATTATCTTCTAAATATTTAAAATAAATTAGAAGATGTTGAGTGAGTGAGATTTTTTTGGGGGTTTTGATTTAAAATATTAAATAAAACAGTTAAAATAATTTAAAAAAAGTAATCCAATCAAATAATATTTATATCCATGTGTGGTTGTCGATGAGATCTACAATTTTTATTTAGTCTCTGTTGGCCAATTTTGGTTTTTTTATAGTTTATTTTTAACATGCTTAGAATGTTAAAGTTTGAATAAAAATCATAACTCTCTCATATGAATTTTGTTCTAGACTATCATTATATTGAGGGGATCATATGGACGAGATCTTCAACTCTATTTTAGTCTGCTATTCCAAAGAATCGACCGATCTCTATTCCGGTTTTTGTGTTGTACACTATTACGCTGAAACTTCTGAAAATCATAACTTTTTCTTACGAAGTCAGATTTGGACGTTCTCTACATGCACACTCTCGGTTTTGCAATTACTACGACTTTCGCCAAGACTATTTATCCTAAGTCTTCTATTGAAGATGTCTATTTACGTAACTAGTTGTATATTCTATAAGGCGAAAATGAGGTTTTACACAACCCTTTAAATTTTTTACTGTCAAGTGCAAAATTTAGTGTAAATCCGTCAAGAATCAATCACAAATTTGTTGGAAATCCATCACGAACCCATCACAAACTCTTAATAAGTATAAATTTAGTGTAATATGTCAGTGAAACCTTTTTAGTGACGGAAACTACCATCGAAAAATGAGCTTTTGTAATAGTACAACCCTTCAAAAAACAGATGCAACACATGATATTTTTTTGCGTCCATCTAGGGGTGCAAACGAATCAAGCTACTCGAGATCAGCTCGCTAAAAGCTCGACTCAAAACCGATTTTAAACGAGCTTGAGCCGAGATCGAGCTTAATATTAAACTCGTTTATTAAACGAGCTCGAGCTTGAACATATGTCACTAAGCTCGATTAGGCTCGCAAACTAACGAGTTTTTATATAATATAATTTATTATTTTTTTATATATTAAAATAAATATATATTTGGGAAATTAGGAATTTATGGTATTAATAACTGAGCTTCTTAACGAGCTCGAGCCGAACTTAAGCTTATTTAGGCACGTCGAACAAAAAACGAATCGAACCCGAGCCCAAACCGAGCTTGTATAATTATTTACGAGCTCGAGCCGAGCTCAGTACAAGAAAGCTCGAATCAAGCCGAGCTCGAGTCCGAGCCTCGTATAACTTAAACGAGCCCGAACCGAGCCTGACCAGGCTCGGTCTCAGCTCGGCTCGTTTACACTTCTACGTCCGTCATCGCGCCACTAGTTGTACTAACAATAAGAAAATTCCAATTATGGAATTTGGATCTTACTCCAATTATAGGAATCAATGAAGTTTGTTTATTTTCTAATATTAAAGGTTGATCCTACATTAATAATTTGCAAATCACTTATGTTTGGACTTTAAGGTTGGATTTCCCGATGTGGCTTATCGGATAGAATGGAATTAACAAAATAATTAGTGTGATGCAACAATGATTTTGTTAACGTGTATTTATGGATGTTTTTCGTTGGATTTTAAGCTATAGTGTCATGTTTATCTTACGGGAATAAATTTTCATATTAATTATTATAATATGTTTAAATTATGAGGTAAATTTTGTATTTGTTCACATTAAGACGTTTTCAGGAAAAAAAAAATTGTGTTTATGATATTTTATCCAGACAAATTTCATTACCAACTAGAAAGGTTATCCCCGTTATGTGGGGATCAGAAGTTTTCAGTGTTGTTTTCGAATCGATAAATATGACAGACGTAGAAAGTGCAAGGATGAAAAGTTTGGGCTTTGATATGGATCGTTTTTTTTTTTTCATGTTTTTATGAAAAAATGTAAAAATTTTGACTGCAAGAACCAGAAGTGTCAAAACGGTTAAAGAATTAAAGGGTTAGGAATTAGCAACTTTTTGAAAAAAAGATCAAAATTGTCAAACCATTAAAGTTTTGTGACCAAACTTTAATTATTAAAAGGTTCCTAAAAAATGTAAAATTATTGATTGTAAGGACCAAAATTGTCAAAATGGCCAAAGAATAAGAAGCAAAGTTCCCAAAAAATGACAAGATTACTATTTCGTTTCTTTAATATATATATATATATATATATATATATATATATATATATATATATATATATATATATATATATATATATATATATATATATATATATATATATATTAATTCAATGAATTTACTCTAAAGGACTTAACAAGGAAAAAACAAACAAATTATGATGGAAAGGTACTTTCCATTCTAATATTCAATTGTCAATACGTCATATTATTTCTAGACAGAACACAATGGGAAACCCATTATGGTCTTTGGTTAGGATCCTAGAAATTGAACTAACTTGGGACTACTTTAAATTATTCGTTACCTGATTCATAAAAGTTTTCAACACTTTGTGATATCTATTACTCTAAATTTTTATAAGTTTTAAGTTTTAAATTGTGAGTTACTAATAATTTTGTTGCTTGGAATATTTTTTTAATCCTCTTCTTTAAGCTTATAATGTTACATTTTTTTCTTCTAATTTGAAGTAGGTGTTCTAACCAATCTAACTTCTTAAGCTATCATAGAGCCAAAATAAAGACATTTATGAGAAAATGACTTAAAGAGGTAACTATGTTTTAAAATCGTTCAAAAAACACCATCCAAGTTTGGTATGTTCAAAAAATATCATCCAAGTAAACTTTTTGTACAAAAAACACCAACAAACTATATGTTTTGTTCAAATATTACCCACCGGTAATTGAATCTTACATGTTAAATCATTATTTGGCTTAACTACTATGATATGGCATAATAATTATTGACAAAACAATAAATGATATATTCCTCCTTTAAAACTCGATTTAGGGTTTCTTCATGAACGAATGACTTCTTCTTCTCTTATGATTGCCCTTCTTTTTCTAAAGTGATGATCTCGAACTCAAGTCCAAAACCCTAATTCTTGACTTAAGGCAAAAAGGGCTTCTTTACCCCTGCCTTAATGGGCCTCCCTCCCCTTAAGGCCCAAATCCATAAAAAGTCCCAAAAGGCATCCAAGCCCAACTATTAGGCCTTTAAGGCCCAATATGGCCCAAGAACCCCTAACATGGCCTTAATCCCAAAAATGACTTGCTACAATTAGGTGGGCATGAGGCCTAACTTAAACAAGTCCATGCATACGCCCAACATATGTTGAAGCCTCTACGATTTGGATGTCAAGCCAGTACGCCCGATGTACTCCTAGCATACTCAGGTAGAGTCAAGAACCGCTAATCCTCCAAAGGCCATAACTTCTTCATTCTAAGTCTGATTTCATCATTCTTTATATCCATAAGAGCTAATTTAGGCATCAGACAACCATACTGGGGGTCTAAAGCATGACAAAATCAGACTTGTAATGAAGAAGCTATGGCCGCAGAGGCTTCAACATATGTTAGGCGTATGCATGGAGTTGTTTAAGTTGGGCCTTATGTCTACCTGATTGTAGCAGGTCATTTTTTGGGCTTAAGGCCATGTTGGGGGTTCTTGCGCCATATTGGGCCTTAGAGGCCTTATAGTTGGGCTTGGATGCCTTTTGGGGCTTTTTATGGATTTGGGCCTTAGGGGGAGGGAAGCCCATTAAGACAGGGGTAAAGGAGCCCTTGTTGCCTTAAGTTAAGAATCAGGGTTTTGGACTTGAGTTCGGGATCATCACTTTAGAAAAAGAAGAGCAATCATAGGAAAAGAAGAAGTCATTCGTTCATGAAAAAAACTTAAATCAAGTTTTAAAGGAGGAATATATCATTTACTGTTTTGTCAATAATTAGTATGTCATGTCATATAGTTAAGCCAAGTCATCTTTTGATATGTAAGAGCCAGTTACCGGTGGGTAATATTCGAACAAAACATATAGTTTGTTGGTGTTTTTTGTACAAAAAATTTACTTGGATTGTATTTTTTGAACATACCAAACTTGGATGGTGTTTTTTGAACGATTTTGAAACATAGTTACATCTTTGAGTCATTTCCTCTTGTTTTTTTTTCCTTTATTTATTTTTTACCGGTAATTGCCGGTTACACAATGTCAAATTTGAACAAAGAATGTACTTCTTTGGTGTTTTTTTGTACAAATTCTTTACTTGGATTGTGTTTTTTGGACACACCAAACTTAAATGATATTTTTGGAACGATTTTGAAACATAATTACCCCATATAATTCATTTTCCCGACATTTATATATAGACAAATACCATAAAAACCATAATATTTTCATGCTTAATTATAAAAAGTCTTATTATTTTTCTTTTAGTTGGCTCTGACCATAAATTTCATGCAGAATTATTATTGTAGCCCGTTTAATGAGTTTCATAATATATATATATATATATATATATATATATATATATATATATATATATATATATATATATATATATATATATATATATATTGCAAAATCAGTCCTAAAATTAGGTTTCTTATAATTTTCAAAAAAAATTACACCATATGTCAAAAACTTGATTTTATGCTTTTTAACTTCTTATTTTTATTTATTTATTATTTTTTAGTCAAAACCAAACTTAGTTTTATATTTGTTTTGTTTTTTCATATATATTTTATATTTTTCGTATTTTTTGTTTTTCTTTTTTTTTTTCCGTTTTTTACGTTTTGATATTTTTCAAAGTGTATGAATATTTTTTATATTTTTCGTTTTTTTTTCATATTTTTGTTACGTTTTGTTTTTCGTCAATTCGTCAATTTAATAACTTCGTTTGATATTTTTTTTTTCAAAAAGTATAAATTGTATGAATATATTATAGTATATTACATGTTTTGTGTTTGAATTTTGGTTTTCTATTTTTTTTATTTGGTAATTTTTGGTTTTTCTATTTTTTTATTATTTTGGTTCAGTGTGTGATATTTAAGATTTATAATTATTAAAATAGGAAACAACTAAAAAAACGAAATAACAAAAATAAAGAAAAATCTACAAAAAATACGAAAAATAAAAGAGTATAAAAAACAGAAAAAATATAAAACCAAGTTTAATTTTGAGCAATGTTGTAAAAAGCGTTCAGCAAACGCTTAATGGTCGACTGGTGTTTGTGACATTCTCGTTTTCAGTGTAAAAAAAATCGATTTGTTTATGTTTTATTTGATAATCAGAGTATATTTTTAAAGAAATATATTGTGGAATTTGTTCATAGAAAAACATGATAAATATATTATCAAAGCATTTCCGAAGAAATGTATTTTGTTCATATTAAACTTTGGGATGTCATCATCAATACTGAAACATAAACATAAACATAAACAGACCTTAAATTTATTTACACTAATAATCTATATCTCCTATAATCTCTCAGTGTAAAGTAGCTTCGTATTGATACATGTGATACAAATAAATTGAGTGGATCAGGTTGGGAAACCTGATGAGTACATAAGATTTTCAACTCACAATAATATAATTATTATGTTTAATCATCAAACAATCAACCCAATTACCCAATCTCATTATCTTCTTTATTCTTAAGGATCTACCCTATGAATCAGCTATTCTTCATTCATTCATTCCTAAGATTTTTCCTAAGGAATATGCACGAAGTCCATCGCTGTCAGGGTTTGTTTAACAGGCACTAAGTACATAGTTGCCCATGCTCGTTCGTAAAGCACTAAATCCATAGCCGCTGAAGTTTAATTATCGGGTACTAAGTCCATAGCTACCATTGTTTATCTAATAGGTACTGAGTCCATAGCTACCGTCGTTTATTTAATAGGTACTAAGTCCATAGCTACCATCGTTTATCTAATAGACACTAAGTCCATAGCTGCCATGGTTTATCTTATTTATCGACTATATTATTCAAGGGAGTCCACCCATAATACATGTCAATGGGTTTTTAGAGTACCCCAGGTGAACATATTGTGCACAACACCTACAGGTTGCGAGTCTGTTAGTGTTCCACTGAACTGTCTAGAATAGTCCATGGTTGTCATCTATACTCTGCTAGATGATGAGGCCATCACTTGGGTAAAGGTTTTTTTCATTTTCACCTCTCACCCTTATCTCATAATCAATATCACCTTTCGTCTCATCATCCAACACATCTTTCATTACATACCAACTATTTCATCTACCCATGTTTTACCTAACATACTTGTAGATATAAAATACATATACAGTTTAAATCATTTAAAACATGTATAAAATTGTTCATCCAGTATAGATAGCAAGTATACAGATAATATGCACACATAGCACGTAATTTGTATAAAATACTTCATATCTGTGTGTAAGATGAAATTAAATATGCACTCACCTCATAAGGTGGTGATTCGGACATCACTTCACTTCTTAAAATAATCTTCGTTAATGAATCCGAGAGTTTTGCTTGAAATCGGGTTATGTGCGGGCAGAGTCCGAACAAAAAAAAAAACTCTTTTTCTTAGAGCCTTTGGGTGCTCCGGGGCTTTCTTCTAGTGCTAAGGAGGTTTCCTAGGCTTCAGGGTGGTTTAGGGTGGCTAGAGAGAGAGAGGGGGGGGGGGGAGAGAGAGAGAGAGAGAGAGAGAGAGAGAGAGAGAGAGAAGGGGGGGAGAGAGAGAGTACAGAGAGAGTATAGAGAGAAAGAAAGGTGTAAGGAATGAAATGATCGGATTTGCTATTTATAGGCTGATTTTGGCTCTCTCACATCGTGAGCCTCACATGCTCATGTCGTGAGGTTCCACGAGTCATCCCGTAGCCTTCCCAGTTGTTTTCTAGCCTCGATTAGTGTCCATTTGACTCCTCACATCGTGAGAAATCATGCTCACGTCGTGAGCCTTAAACGTAGACTTTCCATTTGAATTTCTAGCCTTGAAAATGGTGTTTTGATTCCTGACATCATGAGAAATCATGCTCACGTCATGAGTCCAGTCAGATTAGGGTTTCTGACACGTGTTATGCTCTCAGACAGCCACATCTTTAGAAGGTCATAATTTTTGCATACGAGCTCTGTTTTTGACATTCTTTATATCCACACATAGGTGGAGACATACTCTCTACAACTTTCATTTAGACCCCTAAAGCTAAAAAGTACTTTATCGTAAACTCACTTTTTACGATTCGTGGTGTCGTTTCGGTTTTATCACGAAACTTCAAAATGTTATAACTTCTTCATTATAACTCGGATTTCGACATTCTTTTTATGTACGGAAACTTTGTGACATATACTAAAACTTAGTTAATATTATTTATTATAAATAGTCCTCTATAAAATAAAGTAATTTTTTACGTTTATTGTCTCTTAAGTGACTAGTCCGAATCTGCGGGCATTACAGTGTTGGTAGGGATTAATCAACTATTTAAACATTTAAGAAATAAACCTCATAGCACAAGTCCATAAAACGTTTAATAATCCCCAAAAAAACACATTTTCATAGACTTAAATGTTCATCTTCTTCTAATCTCCTCTGACTTCTTCCAATATTTGAACTTTATCCGACTCATATTCACCTTCTTCAAACACTTTCTCTACACTCTCGAACTTGAAATCTTCATGGCATTGGTTAATCCCACACCTGTTACATATAGAAAAATAACAAAAGATTTCAATGAATATGCTTCCTGTTTTTAAACAGTGACAAAGACATAAGAAACTGCCAGCGACATAAGAAAACACCAAAACAGGAAACATAAAAAAATTAAAAACCCAACCAAAATAACATCATATTTTAGCAAATAACATCAGATTTCTCATTTCAGTTAATACATGTTGAAACATCAACAACACCAAATATTATTTCCAAAACTATAATGTACAACCATAAAAGTGTGTAGATATGTAAAAACGGGAGCAAAAATAAGATTTCAGTGAATACCACTCGTTATCGTCACAATTCGACAAGACACAACTAATACAGAGCAAAAATCACAGATGTGAAGATGTGCACAACAAAAATCACAAGAGATTCACACTAATAACAAGAAAAAAAATTTCGACAAAAAAAACAAGAAAGAGTTGCGTTGTTGTAAGCATCATAGAGCGAAACACACAATGTAGTAGCGTACATACCTGAATTGTGTCGTTGTCCCCTGTGTCGACGTCAGATGGCGTCGTCGACAATGCCAGTGTCGAAATGTGTCACCACTCGCCAAGAAGCAACGATAATTTGAAGCTTCGTAGAGAGAAGTAGATGCAGTAGGCGAACGAATGAAACTTTTAGGGCTAAGTTTTATTTTGGAGAATTTTTTTAAATTTTGACCGGCCATGGGCTTTTTCTTTTAATTCATTGATAATCGTTGACCGGATAGGCTAATTAGCCACCAAGAACCGATGTTGACCGATATTTACCCAAAGCGATTAATTTGACCGCCAAACTTTAATCGTAATCGGCTCAAGGCCGTCAAGCGATTAATCGTCGATAATCGGCTACCAATGTCAATTTCTACAACACTAGTTTTGACTAAAAATAAAAAATAAATGAAAATAAAGAAGTTAGAAAAAAAACATAAAATCGAGTTTTGGACAAGTGGCGTAAATTTTTGCAAACTACAAGAACCAAATTTGGTAATGATTTTGTAAAAAAAAATAATAGAGTTAATCATGAAACTCATTAAGTAGGTTAGAGTAATAACTCTGTCTAAAATTTGTGGTCAAAGTCAACCAAAAAATAAAAGAGTTTTTCTTAATTACATTGGAAATGTTGTGACTTTTATGCTATTTATCATTTATTTATTTACCGTTTTATCTAGACAAAATTTGCAAGAATGTAGTTTGTCGCAAATTGTTATTGGGCCAAATTTTTTAACCTGCATAGTTGGTTTTATTGTCGTTTTGGTCTAAATTTTTTTGAAAATGCTTAAAATAATGATGATTATATCTTTATTTTTTTTTATCTATTTTCCTTTTTCTTTTTCATTTATTTATTTATAAAAAATCGAAAATAAAAATCTAACACCATCGTTACTATCCTACGACAACCACTATCTCTTTAACACATTTTGCTTTCCATCTCTCTATTCCATCTTAATAATCAACACCACTACCACTAACCACATAAGAATCAGAACGACGTTGTCACCTCCGTTTGTTGGAAAATGAGAACACCACCACTACCTGTCAGAAAATCAGAATACCATCACTGAACGTTGGAGCCTAAAAATGAGGTTGGAGAACTAAAACCCTTGAGTATGAAATCCAACACCGACATGGAAAAAAGAGTTTGCGGAGACGGTGATGCCAACATGACAAGATAGAGATCTGGGTTACATCGTCGCTTTCATCTCTCTTATTTTTTGACGAGACGCCTAAGTTTGTAGAAACCCTAGCACCACTTTTATCTTTCTCAGTCGATCCTGAACTCCGATGTCATCAAACTCGAACCATACCAAAGATTTGGAGAATTAGGAAAACCTAAACGACCGATCTTTCCGGTTGTGACGTTCCTAGAAAACGAAGGGGTGGCAAGTTATGGTTTCAGAAAATCATAATCGATTATTTTTGTTTAAGCTTGCAAATCCTTTGATGGTGCATAAACTCTTCGTTGGAATCGTCATCAGAACAAACCCTAGCGCCACTATCTTCATTGGCAAAACCTAACACCGACCGAAATACATGGTGGTGCCGAAGCCGATGAATTATCTTGTATGAAAAGTAGGGTGGGTTATTAGGAGTATGTTTTTTATTTGTTTTAATCAAATAAATATTAAAATAAATAAAAAGAAAAAAGAAAAAAAATTAAAAACATAAAAAATCATTTGAAACACTTTAAAATTTAAGATCACCAAAACCTCAAAAAAAAAAAAAAAAAAAAAAAAAAAAAAAAAAAAAAAACTTATAGTTTGGGCCAGTTATGAAATTCCAATCATTTTGGACTAAAATAACAATTGATAAGGACCATTTTTAAAATTTTGTCTTTTATCTATTTTTGGCTATTTAAATATACTTCTATGTACTACTTGAACAATTTTGTTTCATTGTTTTCTCCTAGTTGTCCAATTTTAATATCAATTAACCATGTGCAAAATGTGGTCGTTAACAACAATCGTTTTAAATTGGTCAATAACAATTATAGCTCACTCGTTACACCATTTGACCAAAACATTTTACTCGGTTTCTTCGGTCAACTTTTGACTCCCCTCTACCAAAAATTATTGATCATTCCTATATATACAGATTACAAATCTATCTCCCCACTTATATCTCCATTTATAGAACCAAGCTCCCCTCATATGAACTATCACTGACACTCAAAGTCAACCCACTTTATCTTGTACTCCCTGCATCCAGAGTTGTACTAAAAAGATATGGAGAGTGCTTGTGTTTATGAACAGACAACAGTCATCCATGAGCTCACTCAGGGAATAGAAATGGCTAAACAGCTTAGGCTCCATCTAAATTCTGCTGAAGCTAGAGAATTCTTGATACATAAGATCTTATCTTCATATGATAAAGCTCTTTTTACTCTTAAATCAGCCGGGCAACCACGGGCAATTCCACTGCCCGAATCCAGTCTGCCCAAATCATCCATATCCACAGTCAGCCCTAAAAGCGGAGAATTTGAGTTTGACGAAAATGCTGTTTCCAAAAAGAGGTATTTTGATTTTCACTTCTCGTTGTTTCTTTATTCTTCACTTAAATGAATGAGCAGAATCTAAATCTTGTTTCTTGATTGGTGTTTACAGAAAGGCATCAACACCATGGGAAGACGAAGTAGAGGGTAACACGAATGATGTTTACAGTTGGAAGAAGAGAAGAGATGAAAATCCAACAGTCTACAAAGGGATACCCACCTGCAGCAATGTCGTACAGTCGGCACCACCACCACCACCGTCGCCGGAAAAACATGAAATAAAGCCAACCCACCACCACCAACAACAACAACAACTATCAACACCGTATCCTGGAGAGGTTCTCTCAAATCTCAGAGCAAACCTCAGTGTTAACACGTGGGACTTGAGTGCCATTCTTCCATCTTCATTTTCCTTCTCTTCAACACCATTTGGATTCAGTGATGATGATTTCGAAACACTTAGTTTTCCTAATCAGTTTGATGATGAACTATTGCAAGTCTATTCACCACCTTTTATCTCTCCGGACACCTCTGAATCTAACTACCTCACAGACTGGGGTATTTCTTCATCGTTGGATTTCACAAGCGACCCGGAAGATCTATACCCGGATTTCAAATTATTTAACAACTGTTTCTTATGAATTATGATAGATAGCGCTCAAGAACTACACAAGTAATGAACAAGAAATAAATGATTCATTATTAGAGTTCCCAGTTGCAGACTGAGGCTTGCTAGAACTATGTTTGTACATATTTGAAATGTAAGATTTTATAACTAGCTAGCTATGGAACATCTACAAGTAATGTATCAATACAAATTTTTGCAACTTGAAACCCGGTTTCTATTCTTCTTGAACTTGAAGAAAAGTACAAGTCACATGAAGCATATATTATGCATTTATATCTTTTTCTTATAATTCCCAAGTTTGGAGCTATGTGGATGGAGTGTTGTCATCTGGTACCACAGATTCAGCATCAGGTACAAGTTGCTTTTGGTCATTGGGTTTTTTCTTAAGAGCTTGTCTTAGGCCAATAACAATAAACAGATTGGTCAAAGTCAGAAGTGATTCAGCACCACCATGTAACCAATCCACATTTGATAAGGAAGTTCCATAATGCACCTTAGCTGTGTTCAAAAAGATTCACAAACTTCAAATCAAATATGTTTATTTTATAAGAGTCTTATTTGCTGTTTTTTTGGGAAAGAGGAAATTACCATATATTCCTGCAGGAACTGGATGTGAAGAACACCACCATAAAGAAAATTGGTTAGACCAAATGAGTTACTATCATTATGAATCAGTGCACTTTGTATGTAAAAATGACAGATACAACACTCCAATGGCAAAAAACAATACGGGATTTTCATAATTTTCCATCAATTGTGAAGCTCAAGCAAATGAGGATATGGAAATGCTTTGAACCATAGCAGAAGCAAATCATTTTTTCAGTAATATCATGCCAAATTTTATTAAGACAACCGATTGTGAGCATAATAAACAACGGAATTTTTGTTGCATACTAACACTATCATTCGTACTAAATTGTAAAACATGTTATTGTTACCAACAATTAGTGATTTCAAACATCCATTGGAGGTGTAAATGCAATTTTTTATGCATTTTGTGTCTAAGAAAGATGGTGTTTGAGGATCAATAAGAACACAAGGTTAGGAAAATTCACTTGGTAATATTAACAAACACTTGGCAGGCAAGAAATCCACAAAATTGCTAGAGCGCAATAAGGAGTAACGAGTACTATCAATATAAGAACATTAGATAAAAGGAGGAAACTTAACTGGTGGCGCCAACAAAAGCAAGCAAGAAGTAAAAACCAAAAAGGGTAAGCTTCGGCGCGGAATTGGATCTGGTGATGAAGTACAAAAACCCAATGTACGGAAACAATGAGAAAGCAAAGAGTTGTGAAGCTATGCTCTGTGAATCAATGGTGGGTGACCATGGATCTACTGGAAAAGGCAATCCGTTTACAATAAAATTACTTCGATTTTTCTCGGAAAGTTTAGCCTTTCTGAAGCAGTTGACCTCTTTGATTGCATTGGGATAATGGGTAGTAACTTTGAAATTGTTTGGAAACAACGAAGAAGAAGAACCCAGTAAGATAGGATTACGGCAAACAGTCTGCAGACAGTTGATCATTGTGTTTGAGTGGTGAAGTGATTTAGCGAGCTTTCTGAGAAACACGAGGCTACTTACTTATCGTTGTTTCATTTTGTTTTTAGGAGGTCGTTCGGACTTGAGATTGGTCGTTTTAAGGAATAGGAGGTAAGGGTGTTTGTTATTCGTTTAGTTTATGGATTTGGTTTAATTGGTTTTTAGGAATCGTAAATTATGGGTTATTTTATAGGGAAATTGCATAATGACCATTTGGTCCGGAGTGCAGCGCTTGGGACCCGATTTCATATTCGGTTAAACTAAACAGGTAGATAATATTTTGACCCGGTAATATCCTATAAATATCATTTAATCCGTTTCGGATTAGATTTTGACATCCCTTATTTTGGATTACCCTACATCCCAATCCGGACACTTCTACAATTGAAAATGTCGTCTGATAGTAGTGAAGAAATACAGTTTTTATATGTAAGTTTCAAAATTGTTTCTAATTAAATGCATTTATTTTATATTATACATTAAAAATGTTTAATTTACGCAATTATATAGGTATTATAGGGTTTTGTATAAATTTTAATCATGTTAAGGTAATTATAGGGTTACATGGACTTATACATTTATACTACATCATACACCGTTATCAAAACCCCTAATTTTCGCTAGTCAAGAACGTGTTCGGAATCCGAAAATCATATCTAGAATTCGAAAATATACCTGAAATACAATGAACCGGGTCTGGAATTTTGGTCTGGAAATTTATGGTCCGGACTACCGTACTAGATTTTTTTTGTCTGGAATTCCGGTTACGGAACATACATATAAAAATCTCTAATTAATAACTCTTTTGAGTGTAACACGATAGAACATACAAAGTGGTTGCTACTACAACCTGCAGACCTGAACTTGGGCGCAAAATCATGGTGCGCTTACAAAATCGACCAGTTTGTGGGGCTATGTTTAGGCAATCATGTTTTGGTGATTACGTGAACATGTTGATGGGTGTCGAATGTCACTATTTACTATGTCACTATCTTATGTGCAAGGAAGTTACTACTTTTGATCCAGTTAACCTAGAAGAGCTTCTATTTCAGGTTTGCGACTATCAGGTTTGCTTTGACAAGTAAGCCTTCTGCTTGGTCACCGACTTGCGCTTCAGGAATTATTTCCATCCCAGTTCTAGTTTTGCAGAATTCAGAGAACGTTTGTTTCCATTTGTGCCGTTTTCACATTCGGTGAGTATGGCTAACCTTAAGAACGTGTTCAGTAACTTACTTCGCCAATAAAGCAATAAAGACGTGGTGAGAGTCTCCTTGTTGTGTATACTAGAGCAAGGATTTTCGGGGAAATACTTGTGATGGTCAGTTACTAATAAATGTAATGACACTCGTTTCTAATTTATAGAAGTTTAATAGGCATACAGTTTTTTACCCATATTATATCAAAATGATACTTTTTAGGGAAACAGGGTAATCTAACCATTATTAAGTGCAATTTTTTGACATAGGTACCAATGGATTAGATTGATATGGGATTTCACTTACAAACAAATGTGTACTATGGTTGATAAGATTGAGGACCATTTGAACACAAATGCGCCAAGAGTCGACAATAGACACACATATACTCTGGATTTGTCTATGCATTTAAGGTATGTACACTATGTTTAATAAGAGTTTTTAAACAACAAGTACGATAACTTTGTTAACTTGGTAAGTTGTTTGTTATCTTAATTTTGTAGATTTAAATCTTAGAGCTATTTCCTAACAGTAGTATAGATGGTTCCCATTTACCAGGTGTTATCCCTCGGCCAGTTGTATATCCTAGGATGAAGCGTTTGCATGCACCTAATTGTCAATGTATTCTCGATGTTACTAGTGTATGTAGTTTAGTCCACCTTATAATATAATTAGTTTCTATTACATAAATAACTTAAGATTAACCTTTATATATTGTCTTTATATAGCCCCCCCCCCCCCCCCCCCGAGTTGTTGCAGCCTACTACGCAAGAGCATGCTACTAGGTGGTGGATTGAGAGTGTCCAATGGATAGATGTTGCATATTACGTTAATGTTTGAGTTATGATTTTCTTTGTCAATGTTTTAAAACAATTTCCATTTGAAGATATAGCAAAAACAAGTTTATCCTTCCGAACAACATTTTGTAAAATATTATGATATCTTACAAACATCACTATGAGTTTTTTTTTTTTTTTTTTTAACAATAGTATCATACTGTTGGCTACCTTTTTTACTAGTATGTCTAATCTTAGACTTAACATTACTTTTGCCACTTGACTTGGTCCTACTTAAAGATTCGTTGTTTGTTGTCTCTACGGGAAACAAAGCATCATAGTTTCTGCTTGTGTGACTGATCCTTTGGTAATGACTACATTTTTTTTAATCGGACCTTCACCTTGGGATGGAATATGGTTCTGGTTCTTAGGTCGTCCGGCTTGTCATTTGTCCATCAATGGTGGCAAATCAACCATGACTTCATCCGGTTCTTCATATTTAGCTGGAACTGGAACAGGAAATACTACCTCGACATATGTTGATCGATATGTTTCCATTGTGAAGGATGATGACACCCATATACTGCGGTGTTGATATCTCAGTTCCTTTAATATCCCTATAGCATGAGTACAAGGTCTACCCAACAAATGCTATTTCCCACACGTCTAGTAACGACTTTACAAGTTTAATATACCATTTTTCATTTGGTTAGTCACCTCATATCTGCTTTGATCAATCTCATATACTAGAAAAGCAGAGTATTTGTTGATCCTCCCATCGATGACCTTCTCAGCATACTCAGTAACTTCTTTTTTTGCTTTCAGCTATAACAGAATTTACATATATGTTGTCATGCATAGTAAATTACACTACAAATATCATTAAAGTATTACAATATAAGGAAACACTTACCTCCAACATTACATCAATGTCACCACCATTGTTGCATAGTTGCTCGAAAGAAATCAATCAACATTGTTATCGGTAGTTTCCGTGCGTCTCTTGATAATGCATTGACGGACTTAGCACTATTTGATGTCATAATATTGTACCGAACCATAGGGAAACACGACCTTACCCATCTCTCGTTATGGATTCTGTCTAGCCATGTCTGACAATCATTGTTTAATGCACGACGTAGCCTATCTAAGCTTTCTTTGAAATCAGACTCTCTGTAAGCCTTTGCAACCTCCCAAAACAAAATATATGTTCTCTCTTTCTTATTGATCTTTGCTCTCATATTCATCATGAAACGTTCCAAAAATTATAAGATAAAATTTTCATTTTTAATTCAACCAAAAACACTGATTATCTTTTTCCAAACATTCAAAAGTATATCAAAATAAAACAGTTATCAGAGTACAATCTTAAAATCATCAAGTTGCGGAAACATGGGTGGATGCATTGTGATCAACTCAGGCCCTTCCTTTTCGAACCAAAAATTCATAAAACCATAACCATAGAAACCATAAGCACAAATCCTAGTGAGTTCCCCAAAATACCATATACCATACATATCAAACATGTAATGGGCCCCGCCCGACATCGAACCCTGCTCGGAACAGATCTGTCAGTCATCAGGCCTCGCCTGGCAACGGGCCCCGCCCAGTATACATACAAACACATAAACACATGAAAAAAATCACAAATATAAGTAGCATACAATGTAACATCAGGCCCTGCCCAGTAAACACATCAGAAAGCATACATGTAGAGTCACACATACAACTAACATCCTAATCATAATAAACCATGGGCCAACATTGGTACCTTCGACCCGCTAGACACAGTAAGGAAACTCACCTCAATCCAAGATAAACCGAGCATGTGAGTTGCTGCTAACAAAATCCTCACAATAAATATAATCAAATTATCACTAATCAATAATTAAGATAAATTCCCAAAATCCAAGGCCCAAACAATATTTTGTCTTTCTAAAGGGTAAAAGACCATTTTACCCTTCCTATAACTGGTCCAACAACTCATGGCCCAACTCCCAAAAGGCCGAAGGCCCAAAAGGCTTAAAATGAGCTTCTCGGGAGTACTTCTTGCGTACTGAACTCGTACGCCCCGAGTACTACTCTCTTATGTGCAATTTACATGTCGTGAAGCTTGATCCATGCATTACGCTGAGCGTACGTCCCGAGTACTACGTACGCTCAGCATACTCGTCATAGGGCCAAAAACTATCATTAAGCACTTAATGCTTAAGACTAAACATCCAAACTCATATCTAACCTCTAGATAAGGTCTTAAACCATAAAGTTTCCAACTTTACTCCTTTGCATGCCTTAATGGGTCCCAAAATACAAACACAAACTTAAGCATGATTCATCAAAACCCATTAAGATGATATTTTATGGTTGCTAATAACTTTATAATGGATAAAGCTTCCAACTTTGTCCATTAGAATACTCCAACCAACCAAGATCTAGTCTTTAAGTCTCAAAGGGACCAAAAATGCATCTTTTCTAACTTAGTCCAGTAAGTCCAAGTCTCAAGCTTTTGAATCTGAATCAATATGATGTTTAGATGGATAAAGTTTCCAACTTTATCCATAACAAGGTCAAAAACTTTCAAAATCTAAACTTTATGCACTAAAGTGACCAAAAGCTCATAATACCCCAAAACTAGCTAGATCTAACAAATGCACTGTCAAGATTCAAGCTTTATACCTCTAGAAGAAAGATCAAGGTGAACAAAGTCTGGATCTACAAGCTCCAATGTAACCAACACTTCTACAATGAGTTCCTTCTTCTCAAAGGTGCTCCAAGAACACTCAAAAGCACTTAAAACACCTTATTTTTCCTTAAAAGGCTCAAACTAGGGTTAGGGTTTCAAGAGAGGGTGTTGGAGAGGTGGAGGCTGAGAATGGAATGGGTTTAGCGGAGTTAAGGAGCTTAAATATGGCTCAAACCACGAAAATAAGGTTTGGGCACTGATCATTTACGCCTAGCGTACTCAATTTATCCCCAGTGTACTAGGGATGCCCTAGTACGCCCAACGTACACGTTAGGTATGCCCAACTTATGTGGCTCAACCCAAAACTACCCTAACTTCAAGCGATCATAAATTCTTTATTTCAACTCCTATTTCGAAGATCTTTATCTGCACATAAAGGTGTTGAGAGTCTCTACAACCATATTAAATCCTATTTTCCGTAAAACTTACTGAACTTAAATCTAAAATTCATAAAAGGCTTGAACTATCACTTTATGGTTATACCCTTGGGCTCCAAAGCACCAACCGAACTCTCGGATCACCTAATCTACATTACCCACATCCAAAGGGGTCTAAATCTCTCTTTCCCCAAGGCCTGAAGCCTTATGATAACTGGTCTTCGAGTCACATCTTGAATTATGAAATGATTCGAAACAGGGTGTTACAACTCTCCCACACTTAAATTAAACTTCATCCTTGAAATCACTCCTTGCTACTCTCCAGGAAATCAGACGATCCGACCAACTCTTCCAGATCCCTAATGAAAAGCGTCCCCAACATATAATGACCTTCCAATAATCAAACCCATTCTTAGTAGGACTCATATGCTTACGAAGAACGAATGCCTGCTCCCACTAACCTTAACCAATGAAGGACTGCCACTACTCAGCTTAAATCCAGGAATCCAATACCTTATCCGACTTCCTGGCATGCAAAACCATTCTGAAATACTATCAATAAGACATGTCTCTACAATTTGAACTAAATAAATCATCCCGATCCTAAATCATTTATCTGACACATTTGGAAGATAAAGTCCTAACCATACCTTGTTGTTGAAAAGATCTTCCATATAAATAAAGGCGACTACCAATGCGAGTCTCAACCCCTTGTGTTAATTGGGAACATAACTCACGCCCCAAAATTCAAAGATTTACCCTTGCATTCCATTTGAAATCTATTGATTCCACAACGACCTTCCACTTATCTGGAATATAAAATCCCCAATCCACCACGAAGATTGGCAGACTCAAACCTGACCTAACCACCAGGCTCCTAGTAAGAGTCAAACTGATAAAGGCTAACCTAGCCTATTCATCACACGGATACCAATTACTGACCATAAAGTCATCCCAATCTAAACGTAATCTGATACCTTGTTCCAAGCAACCTCCACCGGGTCTCACCCATATTATTATAACTATACGGGCCTTGCCTACGAGTCCCACCTAATTTGCACAATCGAACGAGCCACGCCCACGGGTCTCACCCAATCAAGTGCTATACAAGCATAACCTAGCCTCGGACATAATGACCCTCCTCCCTTAACATGGAGAAATCTTCCAATGATATTGGCCGCCTTGCCCCAGGCATGCATGGATCCCATTTCAGCTCAACAACCACTCCTTCAATGGCCTACCTCAATCTGGTGAATACTACGACTACATCACATACTTACACCACTTCTCTGACATCATATCATCCTTGTATATGCTACGACTTCCCCATAGTCTTACAACACTTCCATACTGCCATGAACTTAACCCATGGTCTTGCTGTCTGACTACCGAACCAACCATGATCATCATGAGTTAAACCCACATCCAACTATACCCCAATCAGGTGTTCGGGTCATGCTTCGAACCCCAAAGCCTTCATCATACAAAAATAGGAAGAGAGGCTCTAACACAACCCTCAACTTGGATCCAGTCACATATATGTCATGCATTACTATTAATATGCCAACCTATCGTTGAAAGTTTATGATCCTCAACCTTAGGCGACCTCTATCCAGACTGCCACTTAAATTGGCTTCCTTCTCGACTAGGATGTGAAACTCTTCCTAGTCCCACACCTGATTCTATCGCCGGAAAGTCAAGCGGTGCTCCCTCACTTTAATTTAACTACACACAACTCAATTTACTGGAAACAATGAATAACAAAAATTCCTTTTTCGGAACTGATGAATCTCCTACCCAGCATCACACTTACCGAGGGATCCAATTGTTCTAATCATCTTCCACCGATATAATTTGAAATTTCTGTGACAGTTCCAATGTCTGAACAAGCTCATGCGACCGCAATCATCATCATCTTGATATCTATCCTTCCCTATCAATGGTAGTGATCAGACCCAAAAGTCCTTCCATAAATGATCGCCATCTCTACTGGAAGACACAACACTTCTAAACTCTGACTTCATTGTTGAACTAATCATTCTAATCTGTCTACTAATCTTCCAAGCGATAATCTTAAATTTTTTCCACCAATAGTCGATAACAAACTACTTAACCATCTAAATCTAGCTCACCAAGACATATCCCACTCATAACTCTCGGCATGAAAAAATGGCATATAACAATCCTTGATAATATAAACTAGGAAATAGGAGAAAACTAAAATTAAAGATAATTTCTTACACATACAAGCACATTCATACGGATAATAAGTCATGAAAAAAACAAAGATAACATACCCATAATTGCATCTGATGAAACTCTAGCCTCCCCTGACTGACAAGGCAATGCTCGACTCCTCGCTGCAGGGGATCCTTCTCTACCCTCATAGCCATCATTGATCCTCAAAGTAACTAGAGTAGGTGCGTTCATTGCTCCATCCCTCAACATCGGATAACTAACCTTCTTGTGGCCCACCTGTTTGTAGTGAAAACACATCAGAACCGATCCACGGGGAACAATCCCTATTAAAATGACCCATCTAACCACAACTAAAACACCCTCGACCCGTCTCCTAAAATTTTCCCTCATGGGTCCTCCCATACTTGGCACAACAGTTATGGCCCTGATGGCCTCTCAAACGTGAACCCTAAGTCTTGGGCCTCTTCGCCTGTCCCACTGCGACCTGAATCTGCTCCAACTTCCTCTTCCCGAGGTGCTCTAAATCGATATCCTGCTCTCGGGCTCTAATAATTATATCATTCAGGTTCTCGCACCCTGACAAACGTACAAACTCCCTGATGTCTCCCTCAGCATTCCATGGTAGTTTACCTTCTTCATCTCCTCATCTACTGCATACTGCGGGACCAACAAAGTCTCCTCCTGAAACTTGGTTGTGATTTCTGCCACGGTCTCAATGGAAAAGGTCCTAAAACTCCCTCGCCAAAGATTCGCCTCAATAGCTGGTACAAACTCGAGCCTATACAAGGCCACAAACTCATCCCAAGTCATCATCTTGAGGGCTTCACCTCCCAAAGCAAATTCTACCTCGTCCCCACCAATCTCGAGCTCTGGCTTTTAGAAGATAGGAAGCAAATCTGACATTCGGCCCCTTAGGGAAACAACTCATCCGGAAAGTGTTCACCATATCTACTAAACATCTCCTACTAGCAATTAGGACCTTCTCCCTAAAGAACTCGAGAGCTCCATAAGCACGAAGCTCTTAGAATGATAGAGTGCGAGTTCCCGCAATAGCCATGATCTAGTATGGAACACGCCCATATGCTCATCTAGAATCTCCATAATCCCCTCCTTGACCGTCTTGAAGATCACAAGAGTCTATTACAAAATACCGCGGGTAATCTCCGACGAGATGAACTCCCGCATCCTCTCATCAATCGGCTCAGTGCCAACACCTGAGCTCAAAACAGATCCTCCACCATAAGTGCTCATCACCATATTGAAAAGCAACCATACAATAATCAGAACATACCCAAGCATCCTTATCTACAGGCTTCCTGGATTCTCTGTGACTCCCCTCGATTCGAGTATGGATCATGTGCTTTCATAATATGAGCCCAATACTACCTTCTACACCTATCCATACTTTCCTCAAGTGTTATCTCAAATCCTCCAAGTCACATTCTCAAATCGATACTCAGAGTACCTACTAATCAACACAACCAAACCCACTAATACACTTCCTAGGCTCTCCTAGGTTCCGACCTCACCCTTCCATCAGTTGCTGAAGAACTCCTACTAATATCACCTAACTACTTCATGAATACAATCACATGCCATCAAGCTTAGATAATACTTCGAGTAAAAGACTCAACCCTAAAACGGTTAGACTCAAATGAGAGCTGTACAGTAGAGTCAAATCCATCACTCCGGGATTATTTAAACTTTACAACATGTAACTTGACATATTCACTTAATAGTTAACTCACATCACTAAGAGTTCCACAAAACACAAAGCAAGCAGCATTTGTGCAGTAAAACTATAACATCCCAAAAATACGACTTGAAAATTTCATTTTTAAGTTTACTAAATTACAAACATAAAAACATTGTTGATTTCGAGATCATAAAAACATAAAATAGTTATAGTGTATTTCAAGCCAGCCCCTTCCCCTACGGAAAATCATAGTGTGATGCACCACAATCAAGCCAGCCCCTTCCCCTTTGAGCTGGAAGTACCTGAAACACAAACTAAAACGGTAAGTACAAATCTTAGTGAGTTTCACCCACCATACCATATCTAACACAAACATATTGTCATACACATCTGGGGGCCTGACCTACCCTGCCGAGCATATTTGGGTGCTCGAGCTACCCTCTCAGGCATATATGGGTGCCCGACCTACCTTGCTAGGCATATCTAGGTGTCCGACAAACCATCCGGTTTATTTCAACCAGTTACGAGGTTTATTTCGACATACCAAGCTACATCCCACTTCATGCAAGGCCACCAATAGGCAGGACGAAAATCTTTATACATATTCGTCGCCCTGGGATGGATGAAAATTTTGGATTTGTGCGCCTCCTCCATCAGGATTTGGTGCATGCTGTATGAGTACGGAATCCATACTCTATGATGAAGTGCAAATAACACGTGTCTATCATAATCAAAGGAGGGAATTAGACCCACAATGTGTTCACTCGTCCTGTGTTCCTCCTGTTGGAATAGTGTTAAAACCCAACACCTCCTTCATAGCCTCCTGCTGAGCCTCTCGAATCTGCTCCAAAAGTGGAGTCACCACTATCATCCTCGGACAGATGTCCCTGATCGGAGTCGTGACTGCCTTGATGCTAAGAGCATCGGCCACCACATTGGCCTTCCTAGGGTGGTAAAGGATCTTGTAATCATAATCCTTCACGACATCTAACCACTGACGTTGCCTTATGTTCATATTCAACTGATCTATTAGGTACCTTAGACTCTTGTGATCCGTGTAAATAGCTCAACAGTCCCCATAAAGGTAGTGTTGCCAAACCTTGAGGGCGAAAACCACTGCCCCCAACTCTAAATCATGTGTCAGGTAATTTGCCTTGTGAGGCTTCAACTGCCTCGAGGCGTATGAGATGACATGCCCCCTCTGGTTCAAGACCGCGCCCAATCCCGAAATAGATGCGTCACAATAAACTAAGAAATCCTCGACACCCTCAAGCAGAGTCAAAATCGGCGCCTCACATAACTTGTGTCTCAAAGTCTCAAATGCTTCCTACTGATTAGGCCCCCAGCTGAAGACAACGGTCTTCTTCGTCAATCAGGTCAGGGGTATTGCTATCTTGGAGAAGTCTTGGGTAAATCTCTGATAGTATCCATCTAGTCCAAGGAAGCTCTGAATCTCAGATGGAGACTTCGGGACCTCCCATCTCATCACGGCCTCCACTTTGGTCGGGTCGACTAGAATACCATCCTGGTTGACAAGGTGCCCCAGAAACTGCACCTCGCACAACCGGAACTCGCACTTGGAGAACTTCGCGTATGACCTCTCCCTCCTAAGGGTATCCAACACCTCATGCAGATGCTTATCATGTTGCTCCTAGGTCTTGGAATAGACCAATATATCATCAATAAATACTATCACTGACCAATCAACATCGATCTACACACGTGGTTCATGAGGTCCATGAACGCGGCTGGGGCGTTGGTGAGCCCAAAAGGCATCACCACAAACTCGTAATGGTCATACCAAGTCCGAAAGGATGTCTTCTAGCATCATCCTCCCTGAGCTCATCTGGTGGTATCCCGAGCACAGATCAATCTTGGAAAACCTAGACACCCCTAAAGCTGGTCAAACAAATCGTCGATCCTCGGGAGTGGATAACGGTTCTTCACCGTTAGCTTCTTCAACTCCTGGTAGTCGATACACATCTGGTGCGACCCCGTAACATCCCAAAATTCATGACCAAAAATTTTATTTTTAATTATGTAATTATAAAAACCAGTAGTCTGAAAACATCAGTAGTGTCATCCCATATTATAATCAAAACCAATATCTCAATAACCAAAATAAGTCATAAGAAAACAACATCAGAGTAGAATTCCCAAAGATCTCATGTACGGAAAATCATAGTGTGATGCACTGCGATCATGCCGGATCCTTTCCTTTCGAAGTAGAAGTACCTGAAACCAAAATTGAAAACCATAAACACGAGGCTTAGTGAGTTCCCCCATCATATCACATACCATAAAATAAACATACCGCCTATCATATCCGGGTGCTGGCCTACCCCTTCGGTCTCTTTCAACCGGTTACTGCCGAGCATATTACCATTCCGTAACATTCCATATAAACCATTGTTTATAAAATTTAAAATAGAAATATATTACTCTTTTGCCCAAGTAATCATCATAAACACGTAGGAAACATCGATACAGTTTTCGTAGATATATAGAACTCTTAAATCCGATTTCACATGAAGAAGTTATACTTCTTCGAAGTTTCACAATTAAACTGAAACGACTCTACGTATTGTAAAAAATAAAACTTTTGAGAAATTATTTTTTAGCCTAAATGATATAAACGAAATTCGTAGTAACCCTTAAACCGACATCATACGTATAGAGAACGTCTAAATATGACTTTATTAGAGGAATTTATAATTTTTCTAAGATTCAACATAATAGTATACCTCTCAAAAATCGAATATGAGATCAGGCAATTTTTTAGCCAAACAATCTAAATGAGAATTGAAGATCTTATTAATAGGAACCCAACGATATAAGGAAAGTAGAAAATGGACTTCAGATAAAAAAAACGTTAGGCATTTTAAACGGGTTTTAAAATCTAAGCCTGTGTGAAAAAAAATAAAGTCAAAATTAGCCGACCGAGTCTAAATAAAAATTGTAGATCTCATCGAGAGCTTTCCATGTATTTAAGGAACGCAAAAAATGGAGCTTGTACGAAGAAGTTATGCAATTTTGAAAATATGAAAAAATACATACGCACACACGTTGCGTATATCTTGCTCCCGAAGTCAGCCATGTAACCCCACCCAATAGAGGACACATGTCAACAAACCACATGAACCACGTTACCCCTAGTGTGCAGCGCACAATCCTAGAGTACATGACACGCAAACCTTTTCTTGCCTATATAAATCATGTTCTGCATATGCTCTGACCCTCACACCTTACGTCCTCATATCAAAGTTCTTTGTGCAATTTTAGCCTATTTTCCTTAGATTATTGTGTTATGGTAAAGCCCTATGACACCCTTGGGTACTCATCTAAGTAATAGTCTTGAGTAGGAGATCACGAGTCAGTATTTTGGCTGCTTAGATCCCGGTTCTCATCAATAATACTCTGTAAGTGAGCTACGCTTACACTGCCTCCGTGTAACTTATATTTATAGTCATAAGTAGTTATTATGAACCTATAAATAAGATTTATTAGTAATTTCAAGTCATAATACTTATTGATCTACTTATGGGAGAGGTGTCTAAAATGGCCACGTTCGCTTGGTTGTTGGATTTCAGAAAAGTTATATGCTGAAATGATCCTAGCTCCCAACTATCATGCCTGGCTGATCCTTACTTGATAGGACTATCGGTATTCACTTGGATTAGTGATAGGTCTAGCCTACATGACCGGATTTTGTTAGGATCTAATAAGTTATAATATTATAGGTTAATACTCGTTAGGCTCATTGCTCGTTAGTGGGGTCGTCTAGATAGTGGTTAATCTTTGAAGTAACTATCTAGGTGTGTTCATCTCACTATATTATGTATTCAAGTATAGATCCATGTATATTAGGATATAGGAACCAGTAAAGTAGATCCCCTAGTGTAGTTTCTATGTACATGTAGAGCCGAATGTGTAGTATTTATGTGTGTAATTGTCGGTGTGCTTAAAAGTTGGTGAGGTTTGATGGTGGAACAAATAAAGTATGGGAGCCTATAGACCCGCATCTATGTAATCAGGGTTGATGGCGGAACGAATAAAGTACAGTAGCATATAGACCCACGTAGATTTTATGGCAGAACGATTAAAGTACCGGAGCCATTATTTGTATGCATGTATAAGTATTTTGGTATATGGTATATTAAGGGAACCCACTAAGCCTAGCGCTTACCCAATTGTTTATATATATTTTCAGGAACTTCATTGGTTCATAATAAGGGTAAGGTTCGACTGTACATACATGGATTCACAATCTTGTTTTCGGATAATGTAATAAATACTCTAATGTAAGTGAATATTTTGAATAAATAAAAATGAAAATTTTGGGATGAAAATCAGAATGTTACAGTTGGATTATATATATGATTGGAATTGTTGCATACATGGAACTCATATGCATAAGGTAACATTCATGCGAAAATGTTGTTGGCGCTTAATGGCATTTTTTTCATCATACCCTGTTTTTGGTGTAACGTTTTTAGAGTTAGTTTAAAAATTCTTGTTCAAAGGCTTATACATAAAGCCTTTAGGTTGTTTTATTCATTTTATCCTCTCCCATCTCTCTTTCAATCTACTAGGAACTTGTAAACCTTCTCTCACTATCAATTTTTATAATTTCAAGTATAATGCAATGTGGTTTTACCTGTAAAAGTTTACACCCAAATATTTATGGATGTTTGATATTCTATTTGCTTATTTATTAATTGTATCATTAACAATTTATAACAAATTAAAATTTTCATATTCTTATTAGTATAAGTTATAACTAGGGATATTATTCGAATCAGAACCAGACCGAACCGACCCGAACCCGAATAACCCAAAAATTAAATAAGGGTAATTGCACGAACCTATTAACTAATACGAGTTCGGTTCAGGTATTAGTCGATTCGGTTCGGTTATTACTCGAATAACCCGAATAACATGTACATGATTAAGGACCTAATATAACCGAAAAGTACCGTATACACCATATTAGGATTCTATAACTCGAATAATCCGAATAACATTTACAATATGGTTATAAACAATGTATTTTTATGACTTTTATAGCTTATGATTTCATAACAAATATTTTAGAGAAACAAATTTGTTAACTAAAAATAACGCAAAGTATACATAATTGTTTCAAAGGTGCAAAAAAAAAGTTTAGAATTTGTGTAGTAAGAATGTAAACATGAATTACCTATTCTTGAGATATAAGCATATAAACTTCAAACTCCAAAATCTTGAGTTATATTTATAAAGCAACATACTAAACACTAAACATTAAACACCCAAAAATCCATATATAAGTATATCAGTTAAACATTAAACATTCAACACCCAAACTATAATATGAATCTTATGTTTTTAACCATATCCAAAATAAATATTTGGCAATAATTGAGTAGATTGGTCGATTTTGAAACGAAAATGAAGAGCATAGGGTTTTTTTTTTCTGTTTTGATTGTGGAGGATAAAAGTGTGAATCGTGGTTTCAATTTATGTCGATCAGAGAGGGGGATGAGGAATGCAGGGCACGCCTTTGAGTTCGACTTTGATCAGATAAGGGTTACTACATACTAGCAACTAACGAGGGAAAGTAATCAGGATTAAAATTAAATGACTTTTCAATTTTGGGTTGGGTATTTAGAACCGAATAAGATCTTATTTGGGTAACCCGGACCGAATAACCCCAGAACAGAATAAGCATATATTGATATCCAAGAACCGAATTGAATTTCTTATTCGGGCCTAATTTGGTTCGATTTCGTTTGGGTTTCGGTTTGATTCGAATTTTCAAGCTAAATTGTCACCCTAGTTATAACCACTATAATGTATAGCTGAGCATATCCAATTGTAAATTTCAAAAAACTTTTTACGATAGTAAATTACAGTTATGGTCCATGTGGTTTGTGCCACTTCGTAGGTTTGGTCCAACCTTTGGAATTTTGATAGGGCACATCCTTGTGGTTTAAAAAAATTGTAATGGCTATCCCTAAGGCATACGACGTTTAGTTAAGTCGTCAAACACCATCACGTCACATGAGGGGTATTTTTGTTAATTTATTTTTGCGTTTTACGTTGCCGCCACGCTCTTAATTATATTAGTATTCATCATTATCCTACTATAACGTTTTGGTTAACTTGATCAAGCATCCCAAGAAATCCCATTATCCTTCCTTCTTCCTAATCTGTTCGTTAGGGTTACTTTGTTTGAAGATTGAGAATGCGTCCAATGTTATAGAGTATACGACCTAGAAATTCTGCCACTGATGTTGACAAAGTGTATGGTTAGGATTCATATTTCTTCAAATCACCATTCATGATCGTTCTTTTTCTTTGTTTAGGTCTTAATATGAGGTTATTTTGCCATTAAGCAGAAGGTTTACCCCATATTTTCACAATGTGTATTTCACATGGAGGGATGTTCTCAAAAGCACCTGGTAGAAGATACTTGCTTGGTAAGGTCAGTTATTTTGAATTTATTGACATCGACGAGTTCTCAATGCACGAACTCGATCTGGTCCTCGAGGAGTTAGGATATAGTAATCAGGATTGTATTTACTACCACTATTATATTCCTAGGACTGACTTGGTCTGTAGACTTCTATCTTTAAGTAATGACCAAGATGTCATTAGGTTTTCAACATATGTTGGAAAGAATAAGTAAATTCGATTTTATATAGAACATGGGTCAAGTAATTTGAATACATATTTTATGTCTCCTACAAAAGTGGTTATTGAGGAGATTGTGGATAACCCTTCACGAGATGTACAAAGTGAAAGTGGATCCTATAAATGGTCGAGATATGTGGCAGCAATCAACATGCCCAACAACAAACACCCTACTAACTCATCACAAACAGGTAAAATCAACTAAAAAGTAGATTAGTTGTTTATGATGTAACGACCCAAATTTTCAAAGGAAAATTTTCATTTTTGATTATTCAAACACATTTCCATAAATTACAAAATCTCATATATAATTGTTTTCAAACTAATATCAATTAAGACTTTTATTTAAAACATCAGAGTGTCCCATAAAACGCCTGTGAGAGAGTGCACGTCGCGCCATCAAGTCTTGCCCTTTCCCTTAGGATCTGATGTACCTGAAACAAATCCACAACCTATAAGCTAAATCTTAGTGTTTTCTTCAGAGCATACCCCACACACAGTCCACATGACACATATCATATTAGTTATAAATGCTACATACACCACATAATCCATGCATACATAAAGCTGTAAGGATGTCTTGGGCTACCCTACATGGTCCTTTACATGGAAATGTCATGGGCTACCCCACATGGTCTTAAAAGTTCAAAATTTTCACGAACTTTATGGATGTTACACTACAAGTTGCACCTAATTCAACTTTATATCATCGTTACCATCACCCATGAAGAACACGACTAAAAAAACCCAAGACAGGAAAAAGAGGTATTTGTAAATCCTTCTACTAGCTTCCAAGTTGTTTCTTGCCCTCAGTAATCCTGGGATGATATCGACAAACCTACGACTTATCGGTGGGTCAAACCAGCCGATGAATGGACATTATGAGCCATTTGAGGGACAACCCCAAAAACGCCTGCCTGGATTAACATCTGTCCACAACGTGAGTACAATCGTCGACGACCACAGGCACATATAACCATTCTTTGGTTTTTCATAAATTCAATTTTCGAAAGGTTTCAATGAAGCTTTATTGAGAAAAAAAATGGTATTTAAATACCTTTGATTCCTGCGTTCATATAGACATTGGGAAAAAGACAAAAGCAAATTGACAAAAATTCCCCTGATATGAAGGGCACGTGTTGGTGTTTGACGAATGAAATATAAACGATGTATGCTTCAGGGGTGGCCACTGTAATTTTTTAAAACCACAAGGATGGGTCTTATTAAAATTCCAAAGGTTGGACTAAACCTACGAATTGGCACAAAGCATAGGGACCAAACCTGTAATTTACTCTTTGTACTATTTGAAAACCATCGAGCAATAATGAGTTTTTTCTATATATCACTTCATTCTTTTAGTATTTTTAAAAATTTGGGAAATAAACTTATTAAGGTAATTAACTTTTTGGTTTTTTCACATGTGAGTAATTTTTTTTTTTTCACATCTAGATAATGAATTTTTTGAAAGTGTTCACATATGATCATTATGACCGGCTGTAGCAATTACATCCGATCATAACCAATCATAATGATCATATATATAAACACTTCAAAAAATAAATATAAAAGATTAGCCTATGTTTTTTCCCATTAAACAATTATTGGTTGCTTACACCAATCTACACCCAAAAAGAAGTACACCAATTTTAACAACATTCTAATGCAACTTTTAGGTAAAATATCTTATTTAGTAAAGACGTACAAATAATTATTTTTAAAAGATTTACGTGGAACACAATTATACTTTACGAAAAGTACAAGAAAACGTTATTCAACCCATTTTTCAGCCACATGTAAGAGCGACCTAGTCGATGAACCATCTTGGCTCAATGCCATTGCACCAAGATCTTTAAGCTCACTCATTTTCAACCTCATCTTACGTCCATCTTCTCCTTCAAACAAACATCTTACGCAACTGTCGATTTCATTTCTCCCTACAACTCCATTTTCATCCACTTTAACCCTGCAAGCAACTCGCAAATCATCTGTAAGAAACACAGCGTTCATTCTTTGCTCAGCGTAAAGTGGCCATGCAATCATAGGCACTCCATTGACAACACCTTCTAGTATCGAGTTCCAACCACAGTGTGTCAGAAACCCTCCAGTTGACTCATGGCTCAGTATCTCAACCTGAGGTGCCCAAGAAGACACCACCAGACCCCGGTTCTTGACCCGATCCAAGAACCCGTCAGGTAAATATCCTAACGGGTCGTGATGAGTTTCTGCATTGAAGTAACTTGCATTTGCCTTATCATTTGGACTCTTTACGACCCATATAAATCTTTGACCACTTTCTTCCAACCCAAATGCTAGTTCATCGACCTGCTTCTGGGAGAGGGTCCCACCGCTTCCAAATGATACAAACAAAACCGACCCGACCGGATGCTTATCCAACCACTTTAAACATTCGAATTCATCACCGGTTGGATTGTCTGAACCTTTGCGTATTAACGGTCCGACCGCGTGAATATCGGGTTTACACCACTCACCTTCTTGCATGGCCTTAAAACTACTCGGTTCTAATTCGACAAAACTGTTCACCAATATACCTTTTGGCATGCTAAACATTTTGCTAATTTCAACGATGTTTTTATATGACTCATTCTTTTTATCTTGAAGCGGTTCAGGAATATCGGACCCTTGAACGGGAACACATCCGGGTAGTTTTACCGGTTCAAGTAACTCCCTGTACTCGCAAGCAAACATCTGGTCTAAAATCGGCGTATAGAAGATACTAACCAATGACATAGCCGAAAACGTACCGAAAATATAGGATGGAATGTTGAGCTCTTTGGCAATTTCGAAACTAGGAGGGCCAAAAAGGTCAACAACCAAAGCTGAGGGTCGGTTTTGTGTAGTTAACTCGGTAAGAGTTTCACGTAGAGCAGGTAACGACCGAGTTAAAGTGAGTGATATCCGAGTTTCCATGGTAGCATCATCTGGAAGGTCGTTTAGATCTACGGGAGGGAGGAATATGGAAGTGATGTTCTCCGGCATGGCGTTGAGGATGTCTTTTTGTGGTTTTATAGGGGAACCGGTGGCAGTGGGTATTATGAAGGTGATGAAGAAACGACGATGGAGGAGAAGCTGATGAGCTAACTGAGTGAGTGGAATGAGGTGACCCATCCCTGGACTCGGGAAAACGGCTATGTGAGCTTCCATTTTAGAATCGTTACTAGTAACTACTACTTCGCCATCTCCTCTGTCCACATATTTATAGTACTTATTCCCTTGCAACCCTTGCTAGACCTTTGCCATTAAAAAAAGAAAAAAGAAAGAATAATCCTGAGTATATTTTTACTATAAATTACCGGATGAGTTTTGTTTCTTTTATTAAAGTCTAAAGAAATTATCTATGATACGATACGATGAAGCTAACTTAAGATGTTTAAATGAAAATTTTAACATCTTTCTTAATAAATCAAAGTTTTTTTGTCACATGTTATTTTCTACTTCATTTGGATACATAGTATTTTTTATTTTCCACTTATCATTTTATTGTATTTTTCATTTTATTAAATTAAAATTTCATATTTAATATGTAAGGTATTTATTAGAAAAGATTTATATATGTAATGTATTTAATGAATTAAAGCATCATTTCCTTCTTAATAAATCAAGGTTTTTTTATCAGATGTTTTTTTCTCCTTCATTTGAACACATGATATTTTCTAGAATTTTTAAATTTTTTATTTTCCACTTATCATTTTATTGTATTTTTCATTTTATTAAATTAAAATTTCAGATTTAATATGTAAGGTATTTATTAGAAAAGATTTATATATGTAATGTATTCAATGAATTAAAGCATCATTAATTTTAATAATTTAAATTTTTTCCATATTTTTCTTATAAATTCAAACTTTTCAAATTGTTAAAATTTCGTATCTAATTTTTTTTAAATAAACTCATGTAATACATGAGTTTCACACCTAGTTTCATATGAAAATGGAAAAGTAGAACAATCTGTATTGATATATTTCTTGCAAAATCTTATAAAAAATAGTAATAAAATATTCCTAAACATTTAACTCTTGACAAATAAAAATAAATGTTTGTCAATATTTAAGTTGTGTTTGGCGTGTCACAGCTAGCTTATTTATCGAGTTTTTTTATATTGTCATGTTTGGTAAGCTAAAAAGTAGTTTTTACGCTAGCTTTTTGAAAAGCTACTTAAACTAGCTTTTCAGCTAGTACGCCAAAGTTATGTTTAAAATAAAATACACCATTATATTTTTACTTTAGGCCATAAGGTGCATCCAATAACACATACAATGGTAGATTGCGATACACCATTATATATATATATATATATATATATATATATATATATATATATATATATATATATATATATATATATATATATATATATATATATATATATATACACACCATACTACCGAAGAGACATGATCCTATACATACTCACATTCATACATATTTACAAGCTTAGTTTGTATCTTTAATACATTAAAGAAGTTATATATATATATATATATATATATATATATATATATATATATATATATATATATATATATATATATATATATATATATATATATATATATATATATGTTTCTAAGAAGGTTAATGCCAATCAGCCCATGTTGTCCTACCGGGTGGAGCTAGTAATAGGGATGTTAAAAATCTTCGGGGAACCTCGTTTTCGTATGGAAGTAATGTTACAATTTTTCGGGTTTGGCCGTTTGGGGGTGGGTTTTACTCCCATTTAGTTTTTGAGAGTGGGGGGAGTGGGGAGTTCCGTACCAAATATACGGTGGAGGCCCGAAATCCCCCTTCAATTTTTATAGTAAATTTTTTCTTATTTTTAAACTATCGTATGTGATTAATAGAAAACATATTATGTATCAATAAATTTCCTACAACGATACTTTTTGAATTCTCCAATTATTGGTCTCTATTGATGTAATTATTAGCACTACTATTTTATGTTGTGACTTGTGGTAATGATATTACCGGGGGTATGCATACGTGGAGCATATTATCGCCGGTGAACAACACTCCTCAACCATTTGACTTACCAGTGGTAGTTTTCATCGATGGAAGTTTACCGGGGTTATGCATACGTGGAGCATGTTAAAACACCACACCCTTTTGTCATTGGCAAAAATGACAAAAATATCACTATTAGCTTATGGGCGTATTTGGCACGTAACGTTTTGGAGCTTTTGGCTTTTAGGTTTTAAGAAAACGCTAGTAAAAAAGAAGAAGTCTCGTTTGGCGACAAGAGCGTTTAACTTTTAGTGTAAACAAAACGGTACAAAATTAAAAGCTAAATAAAGTAGCTTTCAACAAAACATTCCAAAATTAAACGCTACCCGCTACCTGCTAAAAAAGCTAGTTTTACCGAACACACCTTATGTTTCCGTCGGTAAAAATTGTGTGATACCCCATAGCCCTATGCCTTTAAACCTTTGATTGATTAAATCTTTTCACATAATTGATGCCTTTAAACCTTCAATCGATTAAATCTTTTCACATAATTGATGTAATTATTGTTGCGCACTAACATTTATACCTAGAACTTTGATTGTATGTTGTTGGTTGCATGGATGGCTCTATATGGCTTTTTATAGCAAGTTGATGCCTTTTGAATATAAAATTATTAGATTAGTTTTTATTTTCTAGCTTTAATATATTTTTAATGTGTTTTATTGTTTGCAAACATGAATGAGCCTTTTTTTCTTCTTCTGAAAACATATACAAAACATAAAACCGTGTTTGTTAGCGTGTATGTATTTGTATTTCTTTTATAGGATGATATACCACTCATGTAGATATGGGGTTCTTTTATAGTTGTGTCACATGTAGGGTTACATCATGTAAACCTTAATTGATATGATTTTTCATTTCCTCCATGATCTATGGGTTTTAACCTCCATGGACCATCCATGGAACATCCTATGGGTTTTAGCTCAATTTAATAAACCATGGATCATTAGCCCACTAAATGTGACATCCCCAAAATCTTTGCTAGAAAAGACTAGTTTCATTTATGCTTTTAAAATAATTTCAGAGTAAATCATTTTGATTTAAAAGAGTTGCGGAATTTGTTCCCAAAAACAAAGTATGCTAAAATCATATTTACCAAAGCATTTCATAAAGAAATGTATTTTCATTATATAATCATAACTCGGGATGTCATGTTTCGATACAGACACAAAAGCATAAACAACAAAAGATAGACCATACAATAGTTACATATAACAACTGGTCTAATAAACAAAATAACTTGATGATTCATCCATCTTATGCCCTCGCGCCACTACCTGTAATACAAATAGACTGAGTGGGTCGGGCTTGGGAGCCTGGTGAGCATATAGGGTTTTCAACCTGCAATAAATAATTATATTTAATTTCACCAACCAACAATAACCCGATTACCCATTCCCGTTATCATCACTTTACGTCCCTAAAACAACATTTATCTCAAGGGACCTAATCTAGGATTTTCATCGGGACGGACATTACTGCAAAGGGGTTTCCTCAACAATAGATGTCCTAAAGGCAACGGTGAGGGGAATGGAGTACACCGGTGAACACATCGTTCACAACACCTACAGGTTATGAGCCTGCTAGCGTTCCACAAGACTGTCTAGAAAGAGTTTGTGGTCGTTATCCATACTCCGCTGAATAACTAGATCAACAACAACAACATCGAGGCCTCTCATCTGTTTATCACACATCAACTATCTACCCATGTTCTACCCAACATATTAGTAGATAAAAATATATATTTTTATACATAGTTTAAAACCTGTATAGCATTCTCATTCAATACATATTCCAAACAACATATGAGACACATACATATAACACATATTTCATAGAGAATAAATAATATCTATGATATAGAAGAAAGTGAATATACATTCACACATATAACAACAAAATATACACATAACACGTATTTCGTATAAAATACTGCATAATTGTGCGTTAGAAGAAAGTAAACACACACTCACTTGATCAGAAGATGATCGGACAACATTACGGCTTGTAGAAGCAGTATTCTTTGGTAGATCGATCTGGAAGATCTTCACAAAAAATTGGCTTTTCGCGGGTAGAGCTTCGGATCGAGAATTTTACTTCTCGGGATCCTCGGGGATTCGGGACTTGCTTCGGGACTCGGGAATGATACCGGGGCTTCGGGGTATAAGTTGCACGCAAAACAAGGAAAATTGGGGAGAGAAAGAAAGAATTTTGGCAAAAGAAATCGGCAACCTCGCATGCCCTTTTATAGAGGTTGAAGCCTCGCATTACGTTGGGCGTAATGCACAGTACGCTTCGGATTCGTCACTGCATGCGTCATCGGAGCACTTGAGTGCGAGGCGGGTCACGCTTTGGTGTACGTTGGGTGTAGTTCGGATAAGCTTGCTGACTCCTTCGGATATGCTTTGGTATGTGTGTCATGATCTTCAAAAATTCATAATTTTTGCATACAAGCTCCGTTTTTGACGTTCTTTATATCCACGCGTAGGTGAGACTACGCTCTACAACTTTCCTTTAAACTTTGTCGACTAATTTTGACTTTATTTTTATTATTTATTTTTAGTAGGCCGGGACAGGAAAACTTCGTTATAAATTCATAACATCTTCATCTGACGTCCGTTTTCGTCTGTCTTTTCACCATTGCACTACTATCAATGATATTTTCGATTCTCGTTTAGATTGTTTCGACCAACAATCACTCGATCTCGAATTCGAGTTTCGGGCTGCATACTGCTAAACTGAAACTTAGAAAAATCATAACTTCCTCATACAAAGTCAGATTTGGGCATTCTTTTTTATGCACGCTCTTGGTTTAACGAACTCTACAACATTCGTTTAGATTACTAGGGATAAATATCGCTCTATATTAATTTCATATTTTACGTCATTCAGTGTCGTGCCGGTTCCGTCTTAAAACTTCGACAGATCATAACTTCTTCGTTATAACTCGGATTTCGGCATTCTTTATATATTCGGAAACCTCGTTTTAACTACTACAACATTATCCATAGATATCGCCTTTATCTAACATTTCATTTTGATGCTTATTTTCATACTTAATTCAATTAAGACACGTAATTAAGCACAAAACACATAATACTCAAATAATACACTTCTATTATTTCGAAACGGGTTACAAAGGTTAACCTAGAATATTACATCAATATTAATGACAAGCCCAGAAACACAGGCGTTACACTATATAAGAATGGATGATTTACACAATCAACCCCATAAATTTAATTAGTCTCTTTTTTATCACAAAATTAATTCCAAATTAATTCTTGATAAATACTAATTAAATAATATTATTAATATATTAGAACTTATAATATATTAATAAACATAAGTGTCCTTTTCTCATTTTGCCTATCCAAGTGTCATGATGTCATGCAACCCAAATGGACCATGCCAACCGGGTCAAGTACATACCAGAAATAGTTATGGACTTAGACATCTAATCCAACAATAAGAGCTTAACACAAGATCTTAATCCATTAAGACCTCCTAGAAGATTCATGGAGCAAAACTAACCAAATGGACTTCATTTTTATGGCTAAGGACCCCTCCTAGGGTCAAAAAGGACAACTCAAAACGTTCAGAACATGCCATGCTCAAAATGAGACTTTTGGGACCAAAAATGTGACAATCCGAAATTTTCCATCTAGTACAGTCAAACACTTCAATTAAAAGTTAAATGCTTTTCTGCTAATTTTTAGCCAATTTAAAGTCCGTTTGAGTATTTTAATTAATTATTCATGAATCGGACGAATAAAAGGAAGTGACTTCTAGTTAATCGGGAATGTAATGGAACGATCAACACCTTGAATTGGTGTTCACGGCCAAACAAAGAGAGTTTGGGCCATGAACTCTCCTAGGGCCAAAAACTCATGCCTTAAGCATGATTTTACTCCCCATTCTACCATTTCCCTTTTTCCTAACTCAAGAACCAAAGCCATTCTCTCTCAAGTAGCATACCGTTCTTCACCCGATTTTCCGAAAATGTAAGTATTACTTGACTTGATTTGTTGTTATAACCTATCTCCTAGTCATTATACATCATTTCATCCATTCAATTGTTGATTTTCATTAGATCTTCAAAACATGACCAAGAACACACACTAGTGTTCTTGGACCTTAAACACCCAATCGAGCTCCGATCTTGTAAGTGCACTTGCTATAGCTTCTTGTATGCTTAGTATGATCCTTATAACACTTGAAAATCATCAATAAACCATAGAACAAAGGATTTTATGGCCAAGGATGATCTTGGGCCGTAAACCCCTTTCAAGGTGGTAAATTGGACCTTAGCTCCTTCCTATGTCTTGGATGCCAACCTTGATCCTTCCTATAAGTGTTTAAGACTTTAAACAACAATCAAAACAACTCCCCATAGGAGTTTACGGCCGTAATCACCTAAGGAAAGGGTCCTTAGACCATGAACTCTACTAGGTAGTGTTATTGTGCCCTTAATGCTATCCTAAGGCTTGGACTTGATCATTTGATGCCCAATCATGACTTGTAAGACCTCAAAACACAATTTGGCACTTAGTACCATGAGTTTACAGCCCTAAACTCATGGGGAAATGGTCATGGGCCGTAAACTCCATAAAGGTGTGGTTCATTGGCCATAAACTCCAATTCCATGTCATACAACCCTTAGGTGCAACCCTTTCGTACCCGTAGCACTTGAATCAAAGTGTTTCTATGACCTAGGGTGTCTTAAATTGATTAATTAGTTATTAATTAACTAATTAGATGCATATATGTTTGATTATATGTTAACTAGGATCATTGTGTGTACAAGTCCTCACTTGACACTTAGCAACCTACATCTTCCGATCATCCAAACCACCAACTACCGGTGAGTTCATACCCCTTGAATTAACCTTTTAAATGTTTCTAAATGTTTTTAAATGCTTTATGGGGGGAATACAAGTTGAATCATGCTAGTTATTATATCAATCACATGTGATTAATAACTAACATGCAAATGGATTTACTATACGTTAGCTGTTTTACCAAACAGATTTCTTCAAATGACTTTCATAAACGTTTTTATATGATTAAAACTCTTTATCAAACTGCTTTATACACTGTATGTTTCTTTTCAAAATCTGTTACAAAGGTATTTCAAACAAAGGTTTTCTTTATACTTCAACTGTTTATTCAAACAAAATACTTTCAAATCGTTTTATAAACTGACACCAAGTCGATCTTTTCTTAGATATTAATCTTTTTCAAAGGTTTTACAAAACTCCTTTTATGCTTTTATATTATCAAATGCATGCCCATATATGTATAGTTATATAAGTAATGTTTAAAGGACTTAGGAAGGCTAACTCACTCTATTTCCTTTTCCTTGTTGGGATGTGGCTATGGGGTATCGGTTATCCGTCCGAATGTCGTCTAAATATTCGTTATATATCATGTATACATATGTAGACATAAAAGTGCCTTCACTCAGTTTCAGTACCTTTGGCTAGCAAAGGTATACCTTCATTGATACTTGTACATTACTAGTAACTATTATAGGTATAGTTAGGAGATACTACTTGCTATTCCTATTACAAGGAATTACACCAAAGTCAGTTCATACATGAGTCTATACTAAATGCTATAGGAAGAGATAGGTTTACTTGGATGCACTTACTTGGATACACTTACATGATACCTTTACATAGATACCTTGTTAAAAGCATGCTTGTATATGTATAGTTATATAAGTAATGTTTAAAGGACTTAGGAAGGCTAACCCGCTTTATTTCCTTTTCCTCGTTGGGATGTGGTCTGGTAGGGTATCGGGTATCCATCCAAATGTCGTTTAAATATATAGTTATATATTATGTGTACATATACGGACATAATAGTTTTGATCAGTCAGTTCGGTACCTTTGGGTAGCAAAGGTATACGTTCATATATCCTTAGTAAACTATTATAGGTGTAGTTTGGGCTTATATATGATTTGGTAATTAATATGGATTTCGGCCTAGCGATTCATTGCGAAAGTCACCTTTAGTTCCAAATGTAGAATAGGGACTACCAATCATATTATTACTTACAGCGGGTCTCGTGAGAAGACTACTTACTTACTAGACGAGACTAACCATTCCGGCACCCAGCTGTTAGCAACAGAGGTAATGAACATCTACGGATGCCTACGGTTAATACTTATACTAGGGTACCTTTACGGGACTAACCATTCCTACAACCTGCTGTTAGCTACAGAGGACAATGATCATCTACGAACGTTCAAGGTTAATACTATTTCGGCAGTCGCGATGTCGGGTTGATCCTAATACAAAAGGATAACACTTACATGGCTATATTTTCCTATTACTTTTATTTTGTGATACATTCACATAAACGACGAGGTAGACTATATATATTGTTAATAGTAGTCATACAAGGGAAAACCCAGCTTTGTTACTTTCAAAACAATCTAGTTTTGGTAGAAGACTACTCTTTATACTAATAGAAATCATAGGGATTTGCTAGGGTATTCAAACGTTTTCAACTACTTTCAAACAGTTCATACTTATACAAACTTTTTCCAAATGTTCACAAGTGTTTACTTTCCAGTTTTACAAATCTAAGACACATTAATACTTATGAATTCACCATCTTTATTGCTGATACTCGCTTTCAAAATACTTGTATTCTCATGTCACAAATAGACAGGTACGACGACCGGTTTTTGTGAAGTCGGAGAAATCAAGACTCCTATTTTATTTTGATTGTTCATTATGTTGTCTTATACTATGAAAGAACACTTGTAATTAAAATTATACTATTAATGCAATGGATGATGTTGTTGTTTGTTTACTACTTTGCATTGTTATGATACATTACATGACGTCCTCCGCCCCAGAACATTTCCGTCGTTCCGGTTTTGGGGTGTGACAGATTGGTATCAGAGCATTGTTTATAGTGAATATAGTATATCAACCCATAAAAGATATACTAACTATAAATACATTGGGATTAAAACACTCTGACCAAGAGTATATACTTTAAAGGTTCATAACATGTAGGTGTTGTGAACGATGTGTTCACCGGTGTACTCTATCCCCCTCATGGTTGCCTTTAGGATATCTATTGTTGAGGAAACCCCTTAGCAGTAATGTCCATCCCAATGAAAATCCTAGATTAGGTCCCTTGAGATAGATGTTATTTTAGGGACGTAAAGTGAGAATAACGGGAATGGGTAATCGGGTTATTATTGGTTGGTGAAATTAAATATAATTTATTTATTGTGGGTTGAAAACCCTATATGCTCATCAGGATCCCAAGCCTGACCCATTCAGTCTTATTTGCATTACAGGAAGTGGTGCGAGGGCATAAGATGGATGAATCATCAAGTTGTTTTGTTTACAAGTCTGTATATGTATATATTTGTTGAATGACTTGTAATGTTATCGTTTATGCTTTATGGTCTGTATCGGAACATGACATCCCGAGTTTTGATTTTACAATGAAAATGTATCTCTTGATGAAATGCTTTGATAAATATTATTTTATCATATTTTGTTTTGGGAACAAATTCTGCAACTCTTTTAAATCTAAAGGATTTACTCTGAAATTATTTCAAAAAGCATAAATGAAATCGGTCTTTTCTGGCCGTGATTTTGGGGATGTCACACACACACACACATATATATATATATATATATATATATATATATATATATATATATATATATATATATATATATATAATGTATGAACTTTGTAGTGGCTAAATTTTGAGCTTGCAAGTTTTCTTTGATTTTTTTAACTGTTTTTTATGTGTGTATGTGTATGTGTGTGTTTATGGGATGTGGAAAGAACATCGACTAGAGGCTATGTTATGGATTTGATTGTGGTTAAAGCAGTTGAAAAGGTATAATATGTGTTTATTATAAGGTAACTGAATTTAGGCCAAAGGGTGTATTTTTTTCAAAACACATACCAAGGCTTATTTCTTAGTAGGACTATTTACAATTTGGGTGTTTGATTGATTTCTTTTATCTAAATGTTTTTATTCGTTTATCTAAGTGCTTTCCAAACCACTAACTAAAAATTAAATATATAATTATTATGACTTTTAGTTGTGTTATTGGTTGCTGGAAAAGGATTTGGTGCTATACCTCAAAACTCCCAATATGTTGGATATTTTTCAAGCACAACAGTCAATGTGTATGTATATATTTACATGAACAGTAACTGATCACCTAAAACGTATTTTATAAACCCTTGAATCGTCTGTTTTGTTGCTATTTGGGGGTTTTTTATAGTTATTTTCTGTTTTGAGTTTTTTATTTTTTTTCTTGGGGGGGGGGGGGGGGTAATTAATTGTAAGTCTTGAAGGTTGTGTGATTGGTCCAATACTATTTGTGTTCTCTCATAGCTTAATCATTCATTATCTCGGATATTTAATATGTGGTTTGTTTATCAATCTAATTTATTTTTAGCTATGAAATAAGGTTTTGATATCTTGTATTTTTGCATATACCTTATCGTTTTTCGAAATATTCTTGATTGATTGAATCGATGTTCTATGTCACTGATTACAATTGTATTAGACCCTATATAATTATAAATGTTTCTCTTCTAATTTGTATTTGTGTGTGTGGTATGTGTGTTTTTTGATAAATCCAACATGAATCTATGATTTATATATTATACATTTGGTTATTTTGTATTTACGTATTAGAATGTGCTAGAAGTTATGTGCATTTGTTTGTGATTCTGTCTATTCAAAGACCAGGAAGTGGGTGGTTCGAGACTTTATTCAATCTATTGACTACTGTTTGGTAATCTACATTATATAAGTAAATATTTTATTCTGTGAAAAATTGGTTTTGTCGTTTCTCTTATGTATTTTCTTCTCTTTCAATTTTTTTGAATTATATACAATTTGTAGACAAAAGTACCAACAAAATACATAGGAACTACAACATATGAGCTTCCATGATTCAATGTTAAATTGTTAGACTTTCATAGTGTACTTATACAGTGGATGTTGTAATACACAAAGTAAGTTGCTATTTTTTTGCATTTGTCTCTTTCTCTGAAAAAATTAAATTCAAAAAATAACATCATACTCTAATTGATTGGTTTATTATAGCGTCATATTTTCACATATTCCTATTGCAATGTTTTAGTTTTTGTTGTATGTCATGATATAATACACAAATAAATAAAAATATGTTGCTATTTTTGGGTTAAAAGTTAAATATTATTTTGTGTGAGAATTGCGTGTTTTCCATAACTATTACAAAAATCAAAATATTGACTTCGAATTGTACATAAATATAAGTTAAGGACCAAAATGTTTAGTATGGAATTTATGTATTACGCAGCAACAAATGATCTTCAAAATATATAAATACTTTTTATTTTAAAAAGACAAAACTTCAAAAATGGTCTCTGTGGTTTTCAAAAATATCAAGTTTAGTCCCTAAGTTCAAAAAACCTCACATATGGTCCTTGTGGTTTCAAAACTTTTAACAAATGGTCATTTTCGCTAACTCCGTTAGCTTTTGACCGTTAAGTGAAAGACATTTCTGTCTTTTCACTATTACAGGGACCATTTTTGAAGTTTTGCCCTTATTTAAATATATATATATTATTTAATATAGAAAACGTATCTTTCTCTCCTCTCTCTCTCTCTCTCTCTCTCTCTCTCTCTCTCTTCTTCTGCTTTAACATCCTGTAAAGCTAATATATCTGCATCCAATTCTTTCAAAACTTCAAGAACAATTTTTTTCGTTGACCTATAACCTTTCCCTCTTTGATTTTCTGATTCTTTTGAAGAAAAATTGTTTTGTGATCTTAAAACATCTTTCCCTTTCAAAATCCTACTTATACCCTACGAATTAATAGTTTTTGAACTAGGGCCTTCTTCCGTTTCGTCTTTGGCGAAGCTTAACTGCCTACTTCGCTTCAGTGAGATCTCGTTGTCGGGTAAATTGATTGAAACTCTTAACTTTGATTTTGCGAATTTCTGTTATTTTGATACAGTTTCTGAACTGCTCATGGAGCTGCTTTAATGCAATGGTGATTGCTTTAATATACTTTTGGGACGATCAATCATTGATTTTGATATTGAATTGGTGTAAGAAACAGAGCAATTTGATGGTACCTTACTACTGTAATCTTGTTCGTCTTCGCCATAGTCAAAGCTTGAAGCTTTTTCAGTCAACTCTGGAACTGCTGGTGCCATGGAGAACAAAGCGGCATTAAAAGTTGCGATTCGGATTGGGGTTTCTGATTTCCCCAAATGATTATTTGGATGAATTGCGGCTGACCCATTTGTGTTTGATATATCTTGAGTTATGGAATTCAATTTCCCGAACCTTTTGATAATGACTTTCAGTTTTGAACGGCGGTGCACCAGCCATCGGAACTTTGAGCCGAGTTGCTGGAGGTTTTTGTTGAAGATACTAAGCATTTTTCAAGAGGAAACTTCACCCTATTTGAGGGCTCTGATTCCTCCTTTCAGTTCTTGATCGAAAAACTAAAATCTTTGATGATAATCATTGAAGAAGTGATTTTTGTGGGTATCTAAGAGTGGAATGAGTTGTTTAAGGAATTGGATTTTGATTGTTCGAGGAAGCAAGTGAAGATGCGAATGGAGAGAGAGAGAGAGAGAGAGAGAGAGAGAGAGAGAGAGAGAGAGACTTTTTCTATATTAAATAATAATTTTTTTCTTTTTCTAAATAAGGGAAAAACTTCAAAATTGGTCTCTGTAATAGTGAAAAGACCAAAATGCCCTTCACTTAACGGTCAAAAGCTAACGGAATTAGCGAAAATGACCATTTGTTAAAAGTTTTGAAACCACAGGGACCATCTGTGAGGTTTTTTGAACTTCGAGACTAAACTTAATATTTTTGGAAACCATAGAGACCATTTTTGAAGTTTTGTCTTTTAAAATTTTGTAATTGACATTAATAGATTTTTGATAAAAAAAACATTTCCTATAAATATAAACATTAAAAGAACGTTTTGTGCAATAAACATAGAGTGACAAATTATTTGAATCCGTATATATTTTTCAATATTAATGTTCATCTTTTCATAAACCTTTTTTTTACTTAGAATAGTCTTAACTTTATAATTGACTTGAATACTTCTTTTAAAATGAATATTTAATAACTAATATCTTTGAGTTAATCATGTTGAAATACTTATTTATATTATTTTCGTGCTTGATTTTCTATTAACACCTGTTAATCTTTTTTTATAATAAATAACTTTAGGAACATTTATTATCTTTAGACAAAATTTTACAATTGGTCCTTGTGGTTTACAGAATATCGCACTTTGAGGACTTCCTAGCAAAAAGTCACGTGACTGGTCCCTGTGGTTTGTAAAATTACATGAAACATCCTCCTGCCGTTAAATCTAACTTTTCAGCTGTTAGCTTTAATGAAAGTAACCATTTTGTCCTTGTACCAATATTGCAATACACTACAAACCTCAATGACCATTCGTGTAATTTTCTAAATATGAAATTATATATATATATATATATATATATATATATATATATATATATATATATATATATATATAATTTGTATTTATAATTTATATATATACAAAATGCAATATATATATATATAATTTCAACAATTTGATATTTTTTTTATCTTTTTGAAATATTGTTTTCTATTTTTATTTTATAGTTTTATTTATGTATGGTTTTTTGTTATATTTTTATTTATTTTGAATAAAGTAAATAAACTTAAATTCGCTAAACCATGTCAAAATTGTTTTTTTTCTTATTTGTGAATTGAAGCATTAATGTTTTTTTAATTTTTTTTAATTTTTTTATTTTTTTTTAATTTTATGACGTTACTGTTCATTTTTTTTATATGCTCCATAGTTAATATCGTTAGCAACTTTATGTTTGTATTTATCTACACTCAATCGCTATATCATTTCATGAGATGTTAGTTTTCTATATAAAGTACCATTTTTTGCGATGACCAGCACCTGTGATCCAGTAGACAATGATGATTTGTTGGTGTACATTATACCTGTTTTTGACTCGACTGTAGAGTCTCCCATGCCATCCAACTCTAAGCAACCATCAGAGCCTGCAAGACCGCCAATAATCCATGTTTATAGTAGGCAATGACAACCTATATCAGCTCCTAATACGATACCATCTTCACTTACAGATCCAAATACTGATGATACGAGTGATCCACCATCGTTCGATACGCAGGATCCTAACCTTGATGTCCCTATTGCATTAAGGAAAAGGAAACGTTCACGTACTTACCCTATATCCACTCTTTTTTCTTATCGTAAACTATCTTCAACTTCACATGCGATTACGGTTGGTGAAGATTTGAACCATTATGGATGGCCAGATGTTATGATTGATGAGATCAATGCTCTCGATTATAATAATACATGGGACTTATTAGACTTACCTAAGAGTAAAAAGGCAATAGGTTGCAAATGGGTATTCACCGTGAAAGTTAATCTAGACAAATATGTAGCTCGTGTAAAGGCACACTTGGTTGCTAAAGGATATGCTCGGACTTACAGGGTAGACTACTCTGAGACATTTTCTCCTATAGCTAAGCTATCTTCCATCCAGTTATTCATATCATTAGCTGCTACTTATGATTGGGCCCTTCATCAACTGGATGTGAAGAATGTCTTCTTTCATGGTGATTTACATGAAGAAGTTTATATGGAGTAACCACCTGGGTTTGTTGCTTAGGGGAGTATGGAAGAGTTTGTAAATTATGTAAATCACTATATGGTTTAAAGCAGTCCCCTCGGGCCTGGCTTGTACGGTTTAGTGATGTGGTGACACAGCTTGGCTTACTAACAATATCTTATGATCATTTTGTCTTCTTTACTTCATCATCTTCTGGATGCATTTTGTTAGTGGTATATGTTTATGACATTTTGATTAATAGGAGTGATGAAATTTGGATCAAGAAGCTGAAAGATTTCCTCACATCTCGGTTTCAAACAAAAGACCTAGGTCTTTTAAAATATTTTTTGGGAATTGAAGTCTCTCGTACTTGAAAAAGATTTGTTTGTCTGAGCGGAAATATTACTTGGATATTTTGAAGGATTTTGGGATGATTGAAACAAAATCTTTCGAGTCTCCATTGGTTCTAAATATGAAATTGAAAGCAAACGAAGGAGATCCACTTGAGAACCTAGAGAAATACAAATAATTGTAGGAAAATTAAACCACTTGACGATTACATGTCCAGACATTGCTTTTTCAATGAGTGTTGTAAGTCAGTTTATGTCATCTCCATGAACCACTCACTGGGATGTAGTTACTCATGTTCTGAAGTGCATAAAGGGTGCTTCTGGTCATGGCATCTTATATCAAAATCATGATCATCATGTCATTGAAGGGTTCCTTGATATCGACTACAATATGGATCCTACAACGAGGCGGTCTACTACAGATTATTGTGTGTTTGTTGGAGGGAATCTAGTTTCATGGAAAATTAAGAAACATAATGTTGTTTCATGATCAAGTGTTGAATCTGAATACCGAGCTATGGCTTAGACTACATGCGAGCTGATATGAGTACGAAATCTGTTGGATGAACTTGGTTTTGCTTAATCGAAACCAATGAACTTGTATTGTGATAATGAGGCGACTATCCATATTACAAACAATCATGTGTTTCACGAAAGGACTAAACATATTGAAGGAAACTACCATTTCACACGTGAAAAGCTAGAAGATGGAACCATCTCTACTCGTCATGTTCGAACAAGAAGTCAACTAGTTGATGTCTTCACCAAAACTTTACCTGGTTCCGGATCTCTGTTATTTGTAACAAGCTGGGCATGATTAACATATATGAGTGTAAGAATGTAAATATTACATATATTGGTTTTGGCCTAGTTAACCCATGGGCCTATATTGCTTCCTTTGTGTAGGGATCTTACCTCTATTTATAGTCTTGTATCGCTTCCTTATAAAAAAGACAATCAATAAAATACTTTCGCCTTCCATCTATTCTTGTTTACAATCTAGAATGGATTTTGATTTTTGGTAACTTTTGGTTGATGATGTTTCATTAATTCCCTTTTTTTGCACCATGGTTACAAAATATATATTAACATCAACTATTTCATTACACTTTCCATCTTTGAAATTTGTTGATAGAATGATGAAGGGTATGACACTTATTCCATGCAATGAAGTTATGTTTCTTTAACAATTGGAGCTCATTTTCTTAACCATCAATATTTAATATTATTTTTTTTTTAATTTGAAGTTCAATGATGTATCATTAGAAAGAAAAATAAAGTTCAATGACATTATAAGGGGAAAGAATATAAGTGTTATTATTGTTGCATATAGAAATATTTTTTATTTTAAAGTCGACTGTTGTAATAGTTCTTTAGTTGTAATAGTTCTTTAGGTATATTTACCTAATGAATTCTCTTTTGTACCAAATAATAAAATTGATTATTATGAATATTCCTGCTTCGATTTCTTTGTACCCAAGGCATTCTAATAAGAAATCATTTTTTTAACCAAACACACCCTAATAACGAAAATGATGAATGCAATAACATGAAAATGATCAAATCAATGATTTTTCAAAAATAAAATATAGCCACAAGAATGATATTTCAATGTGTAAACCATATTTCACCACATCATTCATGTACCATCATTAGTAGTTGTCCTTTCATTCAACGCATGCATGTCTGAATGATTGAAAACAATTAACTTTATGATACTCATTAAATTACGTACAATGTTTTAAAAATAACTATAACAGGTTTTATTTCAACAAAATGAATAGAACATAAAAAAGAATGAATGATTGAAAGCTATCCCACATCGACGAGCTATAGGAAGTGTGGAAGTCTTCTTCCATTATTTAATATCCTGGTGCTCACGACAATTTGTATTCGAATAGGCTAATTACATAATCAAATTGGCTCACAGTGACTGAATTCGGCTTTTATTATTGTGTGTTGTACATTTAGACCGGTCCAACCAAAATGGTTTTCACTGGTTTTTGATTAAATCTTCCGGTTCCCAAAACAGATGGTTTTTGAGGCTAATTGAACAGGACTTGTTGCCGGTCCGGTTTTCAAAACAGTGATTACATATCTTTAAAGTCAGCAATAGGCTTTAAAATCTTCACTCGTCTTCATGTACCAATATGTTTGATTACAGTTTCCTCTGTTTATATGAAATAAGAGTTTGTAAACAAATGACGGCTTTTAATTTTTTACATTCAAGTATTAAACACATCTAATCTACATCATCTATTCTTCAATCCACGACATCGTCACTAAAAATCTTGAACTTACTAGCATCAAGAACTAACTTTCTAACTGAAGAAAAGGAACCCAACAAGCCAACACCCGTAAAAACCACCATAATAACGACATTAATCCAATAAGTAAACGAAGATCTGGAGGGCTTGTAGGTCATGTTGTACAAAAGCATCGGAAGTACGAAATCCAGCGGAATAAAACCCAAAGCTCCAACCACACCATTAATATCTCCAAAAAACGGTAACATCGCCGCAAAAAACCCACAAAAAATCATGTAAAGCGACCGCAAAATTATTCTCGGAATCAAGTTTCGTTTCGAAAACATTCCTTGATTCACGTCCGCCGAATGTGTTTCCATTATCTCATAAGCTACTTGCGAATAAACCTGTGTCAAACTCAAAATCACAATCAATCAGTCTATCTGGTTTAAGGTTTAGGATTTAGGGTTTGGAGGGTGTACCAGGCCAATGGCGAAGAGTTGTAAAAGGACGAAAATGACCCCGAGTCCGAGAAGCCAAGTTGGAGCTAAAGCGGGCCCGTCATCCGGCATGAGGCTGTTGAGAATGTTTGAGCTAGCTTTGTTGCCAAACACCCAGTAACCGGAAACTGCAGCCGAGTAGAAGGTGATGAATATAACGGTGTAACACATGATAAGCCCTTTCAACATTTTCCCCGTTACCGGTGGAGCCAAGGTAGCCTGTATAACAAACACGTGGTGAATTATATAGTTGATACATATGTAAGTAATATAAGGAACTTGATGAAAACACAATTGAACTTAATTACTTGTATCTCAGGGAGAATTCCGTTCCCAAAAATGGCAGCAATTATAGAGATGGAAGTGAAGGCGCTCATAACTACTGAAAATTTTGAATCTTCTAATGAATAATCTCTTGGTGGTGCATTTTTCGATAGTCCTGTCAACAAAATCACACTGGTTTTCAATTTCAACAACTTAAATGGACCTTTTTTTTTTTTTTTTTAAAGAAAATAGAGACAGTGACACGTGTGATAATGCATTATACCTGCGTTGATACACGCGCCGACGACAATGAAAGTGTAGGCCAAGCTCAAGAAAAGAGAAACCAAGTTGACGTGTCTCAGGGAGTGAAACGTCGGCAACTGAGAAAGGACTATCATCACCAGTGTCACCATTGCAATGAATTCCCACAGTCTCAGGGGCCCATCAGGAGAAATACTTGAATACATTATCTAAAATTTAAATCAAAAGTATATTTTTTTAGCAAAAAGATTTCCATAAAATCTATGTACAGTATTATATATATACCTTAAGGCATTCCCCTGCAAGCAAGATTGCTCCGATGCTTATGCCGGTGTTAATAGCCGTTTGAATAAAAATTACAAAATAGAACATCCAACCAGAACCCAAGACATCGGCGGCGAGTTCCCGGAAACGGATGTGGCGGCGGCCGGCTTTCTCACAGTGTTCAAGAACAAGGGACATGAGATAGTAAGAGTAAAAAGTGACGATACCCATGACTGTGAGACAAAAGAACCCCGGTCCCCATCCCAACCCCCTGAAGGCGTACGGTAGCGTTAGTATAGTGGGGCCCACTATCGCGGTTGTGAGATGAAATCCGGCGTGGAACCATTCGCCTGAAAGTTTTTGATGTAGACTTAGATCGGGGTTGTGGTTACTGATTACTGAATACTAAAGTTAACGAAAACGATTGCCACGTGTTACCTTTTGATTCGAGCACAAAAGCTGCACCCGCGTCTTGCTGCCGGGAGTTTTTGTTTTCCGATGGAGGTGGAGCCTCTGCCATCAAGAAAGATCAGCGACCAGATTACATGTATGAATGTATGATTATCATCAATTATATAAAGAATGATTTACATATACATATAGTCGTATTCACATATGTAAACTACACACAATACTGTGTGTCTGTGAGCGCGCGTGAGAGAGAGAGAGAGAGAGAGACGTAATTATCTTTAATGGAAAAAAAAACAAGCCTTGATGATACCGGAACAAAACAAGATGGCGATAGAAAAAATGTGACGTTTTATACACAGATATATAAAAGATCTAGAGATATATATATAAGTATATATTATTATTATTATATCTCTTTGATTTTGATTGAATACATATCGACGGATGGCTATAATAATACACTTCCATCTCTTAAATATATGCATTAAAAAAGTCAACTTTATTTCAAATTTTGATACGACCAGAATTGAAAGCAATAGAAAAATAAATGCTTTAATTTCTCAGTTTCAACTCTCACCCATTGGTGGTTCTAACCGGCTAATGAAATAATGATATATCAAGCAATTATTTGAAGAAAAGGGGTTGGATTATTGATCGTCTACTTGTTTTCCATATGGAATTCCGTCTAATTTTAAGCAACCTTTCTTTTATTCTTTTTAAGTGAGCAGTTTTAAACGAATAATTGATCACACAAGTGTTCAACTTAGATGGGTAAACCAAAAAAAGAAATCAGTGGTACCCCAATTTCATTTCAAATCCATCACGCATTTGGGGGGATATGGGTAAGAATTCCAGATACAAACTTACAATTATTGTATTTCCAGAACTAAGATTTCCAGATAGTAAGCAGTAATGCAATAATCACCATATCTAATAAGCACTGTATATATAGTTCATATTGTTACCAATAATATATGATGATATAACATAGGGTTACAGCTTTATGGGAACAAAAAGCAAAAGACAACGTCTATTTCGTTTTAATCAATACTAATCGGTTGAACGAGTTTCATTCCTTCCTATTTTCCATGGATTGCGCACGAATGGTATATGTTAATTCATGAAAATGACATTAAACTAACTTACAGTTTGAGATAAATCCGTAAATTTTGGAGCACTGTAAAGTAGACTTCCACTTTGACGTTCAATAACGTTAACGATAAGATGCAATCTCGATCTAGAATTCTTTACCTTTAATTTAGAATTAGATAAAGGACAAAAGCTGCCGGCGGAGAGAGAAAGTGCGATACCTGGTGGCAGTAATGGTTGTTGTAGTTTGATCGTCATGGAGAATCGATCGATCTGTAATTTCTTTTTTCAGGCAGAGTCAATCATGAAACGAATAACGTTGAAAAATCAAAGGCTTCTACAATTGGAAATGCGAAATTGATTGAAGAAAACGGCCGAGACGGATTCTGCTTTGTTGGATGGATTTGGAGAGACAATTTTTTGATAAAAAATGAACGACGATTTCATTGAAGACAAAGCTTTATAATTGGGGCGGATTGAGTTGTTCATAGACCGGACCACCTAGAAAAAGCATATTATTTACTACGGTACAATTGGAAGTACACTAAAATAGGGGGGCTAAAGTGAAAATACAGCTTACACTTGATATTCTCATATTTTTTTCTTTAACCATCGAGTATGTCGTGTATTTATGTTAGATCTTAAATTTAAAAATTACAGTTTAGACTTGGGGAGTGGATGACAAAACTTTTACAAGGGTAACGTTGAGTTCAACAAATGCCGATGTGGAGTTCAATATCATTTCAACATATGGAAAGAAGCTTTTCTTGACATTACATTGTTGACTAAAAATAAATTACAAACCATTTGCATTTGTATGGGTGTATTACATCTCATTTTCCCACTTTCCGTTGTTACTGGCTCTTAAAAAGATTTTTTTTTTTTTTTTTTTTTTTTTTTTAAATTGTTGGATTTCTTAGAATAAGATCACTTGGTCTAGAAAGAAAGAAGATCTTTGTGTTGGATGCAAAAAAATTCTTTGAATCTCCCGCTTCTAGCAAAGTGGTGGTGGATGCTAAAAAAGGATGGTTTGTTTAGCTTTTACTTTCAATTGGATCAAACATAAGATTAAAATCAGGTTTTAGAAGTACATGCACATTAGAAGTAGGAGAAGCTACTACTCGTAATAGCAAATGCAACAAAACAAACATATAAATATAATGTCCAAAAACTAGTAATATCCCTGAATGAATAAATAATACAGACTAGGAAATAACAAAAGTAATTTCCTATACACAAACAATACAAATAAATCTACCCCAATCCAATAATCAATAGACCTTACTTACAACACACAATCATACATAACACAAACAAAAACAAAAACAAAAACATCCGGATATTAAACTTTTCAAAAAATCAAAAACCAAATATTTACCTTGCAGTTTGCCTTCTTCCAACTGTCATTTTCCTGGATAGCAAATGATCATAACGATCACGTTGATAATCAACCAAAATACACAACTGTCTAATCGCCTCCCTCTTCTCCTCTCCTAAATCCAGTAAATTTTTATCTTTCACATTAACCAAAATTTCAAGCTCCTTAATCTTGTCATCTCTTTCACTAATTTTCTCATCAGCTGATTTCATCAATCTCTCCTTCTCACCTTCAACAACCTTTAACTCCTTCACCATTTTCACCACCTTTTCTTTCATCAAAACCTTTGCAGCTTGAATTTCATTCATGATTTCGCAAACCCGTGTCGAGATGTGTCCTTGATCTTCTTCGAATTTCACGGTAAGAGAGTCAATCCCGGATGAAATCTCGTTGACTTTTGATGAAATCTCCTTTTTGATAATCTCTTCGGTTTCTTTGTAAAAAGTGATTGTTTTGGATAAAGTTGAGATTTTTTCTATGAGGGATTTGTTTTCTTGATGGAGTTTTTCTTCTTTTCCTGCATGATCGCCTTCTTTTTCGTTTAGTGTTTGTTCTGTTACACGAAGCTTTTGGTTTGTGAGGCGGATTTTGACTTCAAGGTTTCGGACTGTTTCGGTCAGAGTGTTGACTTCTTCTCCTTTGATTTCTAGGTCTCCTTTCAGGTCTTCAATGGCTTCCTCCATTTGGTCAACTGTTTGTTCTTTTGACTGAATCTCTTCAGCCATTTCTTTGATTTTCACTTCTGCTTCTGAATACTCTTGTTTCATTCTTTCAATCTGAATTTCCAGATCTTTCTTCTCTTCTACTGTTTTTGCTTGATCTTTTGACTTGCTTTCGATTTCATCTTTTACAGATTGACTCGAGATTAAGAGTTGTGAAATTTCAGTACCCTTTTTTTCCACTTCAGTTTCCAATTCATTGAGCTTCTGTTCAAGATCTTTGACCTTTGACTCATGGCATTCCTTCTCTTCCATGTGTTCTTTCGACTTGATTTCAACTTCTTCTTTCAGACTTTGAGTCAGGATTAAAAGTTCTGATATTTGAGCACCCTTTTTCTCGATTTCTGTTTCTAATTCAACTTTCTGGGTGTTTAACGATTCAAGCTGCGATTCTAGATCTTTGACCTTTGACTCATACATTTCCTTCTCTTCCGCTTGTTCTTTTGACTTGCTTTCAACTTCTTCTTTCAGACTTTGAGTAAGAATTAAGAGTTCTGAAATCTCAATACCCTTTTTCTCAAGTTGCATTTCTGATTCATTTTTCTGGTTTTTCAAGGAATCAAGCTCCAATTCAAGATCTTTGACTTTCAACTCAAACCCTTCTTTCTCTTCCAAAGTCTTCGCTTGATCTTGTGACTTGTTTTCAAGTTCCTCTTTCAGACTTTCACTCAAGACTACGAGTTCTGAAATTTGAGTACCTTTTTTCTCAACTTCTGTCTCTAATTCAACTTTCAAACTGTTCAATGATTCAAGATTCAATTCAAGATCTTTGACTTTTGTTTCATACACTTCCTTCTCTTCCATGGTCTTTGCATGATCTGTTGACTTGCTTTCAAGTTCAGCTTTCAGACTTTGAGACAGGATTAAGAGTTCTGTAATCTCACTACCCTTTTTCTCAATATGCATTTCTGATTCACTTTTAAGGTTGTTCAAAGATTCGAGCTCAAGTTCTAGATCTTTGACTTTTGTCTCATACCCTTCCTTCTCTTCCACAATCTTTGCTTGTTCTTTACACTTGCTTTCAAGTTCCTCTTTCAGACTTTCACTCAATGCTGAAAGTTCTGAGATTTGAGTGCTCTTTTTCTCCACTTCTGTTTCTAATTCAACTTTCAAACTGTTCAATGATTCGAGCTTTGATTCAAGATCTTTGACTTGTGATTCATACCCTTCCTTCTCTTCCATGGTCTTTAATTGCTCTTTTGACTTGCTTTCAATTTCTTCTTTCAGACTTTGACACAGGACTGAGAGTTCTGAAATTTCACTACCCTTTTTCTCAACTTCAATTTCTAATTCATTTTTCAGGGTGTTCAAGGATTCAAGCTTTAGTTCCAGATCTTTGACCTTTGACTCATATCCTTCCTTCTCTTCCACTTGCTCTTTTGACTTGCTTTCAAGTTCTTCTTTTAGACTTTGACTCAGGATCAAGGCTTCTGAGATTTCAGTACCCTTTTTCTCAAGCTGTGCTTCTAATTCAATTTTCAGCTTGTTGAATTCTTCGAGCTTCAGTTCCAGATCTTTGACACGTGTCTCATAGCCTTTTTTCTCTTCAATGGTTTTCGTGTGATCCCTGGATTTGCTTTCAACTTCTTCTTTCAGACTTTGAGTTAGAATTAAGAATTCTGAGATTTCAATACCCTTTTTCTCAAGATGCATTTCTGATTCATTTTTTAGGTTCTTCAGTGATTCAAGCTCCAATTCTAGATCTTTGACCTTTGACTCCAACCCTTCCTTTTCTTCCAAAGTCTTTGCTTGATCTTGTGACTTGTTTTGAAGTTCTTCTATCTGAATTTCACTCGAGATTAAGAGTTCTGAAATCTCAACACCCTTTTTCTCGAGTTGAGTTTCTAATTCTTTTTTCAGGTTTTTCAAGGACTCGAGCTCCAATTCCAAATCTTTGACCTTTGATTCACAAACTTCTTTCTCTTCCATGGTCTTTGCTTGTTCTTTTGACTTGATTTCAAGTTCCTCCTTCAGACTTTCACTCGAGACTAAAAGTTCTGAAATTTGAGTGCCTTTTTTCTCAATTACTGTTTCTAATTCAACTTTCAGTGTGTTTAGTGATTCGAGCTTTGATTCGAGATCTTTGACCTGAGACTCATAGCCTTCCTTCTCTTCTTTGGTCTTCGCGTGATCCCTGGACTTGTTTTCAACTTCATCTTTCAGACTTTGAGTCAGAATTAAGAATTCTGAAATTTCAATACCCTTTTTCTCAAGTTGCATTTCTGATTCATTTTTCTGGTTTTTCAAGGATTCAAGCTCCAATTCTAGATCTTTCACCTTTGACTCGTAGCCTTCCTTCTCTTTTAGAGTCTTCTCTTGATCTTTGGACTTGCTTTCAAGTTCTTCTTTCAGACTTTCATTTGAGATTAAAAGTTCAGAAATCTCAATACCCTTTTTCTCGAGTTGAGTTTCTAATTCATCTTTCAGGCTCTTTAAGGATTCCAGCTCCAATTCTAAATCTTTGACCTTTGACTCATAACCTTCCTTCTCTTCCACAGTCTTTGCTTGTTCTTGCGCCTTCTTTTCAAGTTCTTCTTTCAGACTTTCATTTGAGACTAAAAGTTCTGAAATCTCAATACCCTTTTTCTCAAGTTGCAATTCTAATTCATCTTTCAGGCTATTCAAGGATTCAAGCTTCAGTTCTAGATCTTTGACTTTTGACTCGTACCCTTCCTTCTCTTCCACGGTCTTTTCTAGATCCATAGTCATTTTAGCAACCTCTTCTCTGAAATTCCCTATCTGAATAACATACTCTGCAATTACTTGACCACTTTTCTCCAGTTGACTTTCTGATTCAAGTTTTTGACTGCATAGAGATGCTATCTCTCCCTCCTTTTCATTGACTTTATCCAATAAAGCCTGCACATTTTCTTCCAGTTTACTTTTCTGAGTGCTAAGGGATTCCACTTCTTTTTCCAAGTTGCTGAGTGTTTCTGTCAAGTTCTCTATTTGAGATAGAGATTCTTTCTCTTTATCTTCATATTTCTTGGTGAGAATCGACATCTCCTCTTCTTTCTGTTTCTCAATCTCACTTTTCTTGGAATGCAAAGATCCAAGTTCTTCTTCAAAACCCCTCATTCTGATTTCTGTCTCGCTCTTGTGAGATGTATGCATCTCTAAATGAATAAGAAGCTCATTCTCTTTGTCAGCTAACTTTTCTTGTAATTGGCTACATTTAGTGGCAAGTTCTTGGATTTCATCTGCTAACTCTGATCCCTTTATTGATAGAGACTTCTTTTCTTCTTCTGTAGCTTCTAGTGTTTTAGTTACATTTGATAGCTCCTCTTTTGTTGCTTCTAGTTTCTGACTAAATTCAGCTGAAAGTTTAGAATTTTCTTCATGCAATCTATCAACTTCGAGTTTCAACTCTCCCAACATCTTCTCTGTTTCTTGTTCTTTGTTCAAAGCAGCCTGGCATTCTGAACTTAATGCTTCTTTTTCTTTTGTTGCAAGAGTCAACTTTTTTGTCAACTCTTCAATTTCGGTATTTGCTGCTTGAAGTTGTTCCTTGAGGATGTATGCTACTTTCAACTTCCCATTTTTACTGCCTTTCTTGTTTATAGGATCATCTGAATCTGAATCTGAACTGGATGAGGAAGAAGAGTCGTTATCTTTCTTTGAATGAACTTTTGCCTTCAGTTCTCCTGTGATGTGATCATAACGGTTGTAAATGGATTGATGATGTTTGTGGAAATCTTCAATCAACTCAACAAGTTTGTCTCTGTCATGACTGTCTTCCTCTTTTAGAAGCTCTAGAATATTCTTATAATTATCTTCCATTTCTGCAAATACATTTAGAGCTTTAATCCATGATCTACATCTGTCTTTTAATATCGGACAATTCAAAAAATATCATATGACAATAAGCAAAACAAAAGAAAAAGTATATACCTATATTACTGCCTTTAAGTTCCTCATCTTTGTCTGGATCAATATGACTTCCAAAGATCGAATTAATTTGATTTCTGAAACTCTTCTTCTTCATTTCCTTGTGTGGTTTTCAAAAGAACACAGTGTTTATCAGAAGAACAAATTTGGTGTTCTCCAATGAGACGATGAAATCTTTTTCTTTAACACAAGTGAGCTTGATCCTGAAATTCAAAACAAAAAAAAAAGGCTATTTCAGAAATTCACATACAGAATATGGAGCTTAAATAAGTTAATATGACTAATAGAATATCAAGGTTTACGTGAGCTACCCTAAAAAGTGAAGAATAAATAACAATATTAGGTGTAGTACGCAAGTAGGTGAATGGTCTTGGTTGTCACGCTACATACATAAAGATCATTAAAAGTACGCATAAGTGGAAAATCACGAAAAGTTCCATTATTTTGTTCCTTTTTTCATTTATTAGTGAAAATTGACAGATGTTTTATGTGATATACAATGCATCTTATGTTGCGAGGATATGGCTGTTAGGATATGGAAAACGTGATATAAGAAAACTCTGAAAAGTTAGATATGTTAGGATGCATTTATATGGTGTGTGGACATTGGATTTCAAAAAGAAATCAATATAAAAATAAAAAGTTATCTAATATTCTAATCTTGTAAGTGACAAATTTTTATGGTTTGGTTTTTTATAAAATAGATTAAATTGTTCTTCCCAATCAGTATCCCCAATTCCGCACACCCTTGTATGGTCCCACTGCAACTGCCAAAGAATCGAACCCTAAGCATCCGAATCCAATAGGACGATTCAATAAGGATTCAAATCACCAGCGTTCTGGCTTATATTTATTTTGAATAAAACTTCCGCTTTAGTGACGATAAGAAGAAGCATGGGTGTCTAGCAATGAGTATTTTCTAGCAAATGAATCATGATTGGTGGGGTTTTTTTTCGAAATCTCAAAGCTATTTGAAAAGGCATCATGAATATTAATTATACGATGAAGGACGATTCTCGCGATTCTGATCATAGAAGCCCGTGATTCAAACACGTTGCTTTCGAGATACATTAAAATCGTATTCGAGTACCGAAATTCAAATTCAAAGACTAATCAAATAAAAACAAACAAATAAACGTATACAACTGGAATCCACTCACAGCTACAGCTTAAATGACTATAACATCAATAACAAAATTCAACAGGGCATCAAAATTCAAATTGGATATCAACGTCGAACTACAAAACCGGTCAAACTTCATTGAAGCTTGGCCGAAAAAGCCAAAAGATAAGGATCAAGACATTCCGATTCACAGAAATGGAATTTTAATCACGTATATGGACAACGGTAAATCAAAAAAATTGTAACCACTAAACTTACATAAATTGAACAAATGATACAAATCAAGTGGTGCTATTAGTACCAAATTCAACTGACCATGACGCAACAATGAAAATCAAACAACTCACCTTCGAATTTCGAGTTGAAACGGAGCTTGAAACTCCACGGATCACCTCTCCCACAGTGAATCAGAAGTCCAGCTGAAAAAATTAATCGATTTAGTGTGTGTTTGTGTGTGAGAGAGTGAGAGCCAGACAGAGTAGTAATCGGAATTCTGAATGGACTAAATTTTGATCTGAGAATTTAATACTTTAAAAATTCGATAATGGCCCAATTATTTCAAATAAGTTTCAATATATCCCCAAAATATATTGAATTATACGGTTGACACCCTTCTCGTTTTTTATGTTCATAAAATACACCAGAGTTATCAATGAGTCTTGTTGAATAGTTTCATCTAAATACTTTGTAAAGCATAGTATGAGTGGCGATCATGGGGTGTGTGAGAGGTGCTGTCAAACATGTTTTTCGATTTTAGGGGGCCTTGAATTTTATCATAGATATATAGTGATGGTGTTAGTATTTTCGTAAAATACTTTTTATGAGTTATCGTTAAATAAAAGCCTTCGGTTTTTTATAGGCACAATGTAACATTTGGTTGCAATTTTGAATTCATTTTAATCATGAAGTAAACCAAAGAAAATAAACAAAAATAAAAATCTAATCATTAATTCTAAAATCTACCAACAATTTAAAGAAAGTATCTATATCCATAGAAAAAGACAATTATGTTTCTAATATAGATTCTAGCAAACATTTTCATATTTTATAAACTTATTAAAAAATACATAAGAAATCAAACCCTAACAAACCTAACAACGGTGTCAATTGATTATCGGTTTTGCTCTTTTTTCTTTCCGGAAACTGCTTCTATGTTGTATTGAATCTTTATAATTCGTTAAGTCATCGATCATCGTCTCATCCTCATGTAACTGGCTTGTTGTCTACCAGTTAAGGTTATTATGTCTTATCTTTTTTAATTTCCCTACCATGTTTGACTGTTTTTCTCCCTCGGGTTAAATGCTCTAATGAAGTTAACAAATAGTGAAGTAGAATAACTCAAAAACAATGTTCTTGGTTTGTCCTAGTGGGGTGTTGTGTGAGTTATGTACTTGTTTTTTAAGTTTATCACTATGTTAGTATGCTTTATTGTTTTACCTTTTCAATGTTTGGTATATAATGTCATATTCGTCAGAGTTTAAACGTTGTAGATTTGACTTTATAATCGGTATGGTTATATGGTATTATATATTTGCTAAAGTAAATAACCTAAGCAAATAACTTCAAGTTGAGAATGTGTATATTGATGAGCCAATGAGTAGTGTGTGGGTAGTTATTGAGTTTTTTAAATATTGTCGGGAAAATGGGTATAAGAAGGATTCAGATTGTGTGAGACTTATCGCTTACGATTTTGGAAATGATCTAGTGATTATTGAGAAAATTACTAACAAAATATATTTTTTTTAGAAAAAAAAAAAAAAAAAGATATTTTGACGAGGGTGGCGTAGGGTTATCGGCACAGGCATATGAACTTTCACCTCCAAAGTTATTCAGTATTCAATATTTTGTATACAAAGTTGATCAAGCTATTAGTTCATTAGAGCAAAGATTTAAACAATACAAACAATATGAAGATATTTTTGTTTTCTTATTCATAACTGAAAAGTTGAATTCACTGAATATCAGATGAACAAAATATTGTTAATGTAATACTAAATTTCTTAAAAATGATAAACACATATCTAGTTTCTTGTCTTTCATACATAATATTGTTGATTGTCCCTATTACAATTGCAACAACAAAAAGAAGCTTTTCAAGACTAAAATTTTTAAATTTTATTGATGTTCGACCACGACTCAAAAAGATTAAACAGTTTAACTTTGATTTCGATTAAGATTGAGTTTCTTGAGAATATTGATTATCAAAAGTGTAATAGATGAATTTGCTTCTAAAAATAGTAGAATGTCGATGTTTAGAAATAGTAATGCGCTGACTTTTTATTTATTTATTTTTTATTTTTTTTGAAATACTATTTGTAATAGTTTCGGTTTGTTACTAATGAATGAATACATGATATTATGGTAGTGAATTTATGAGATGCTTGTTAACAACTTTAAGTTTTGAATTTAATAGTAACAATTTTACATAATAATATTTTACATGAATTTTTTTATAGGGGCCCACTTTGATTTTCGCACAAAGCCTTCGAAATGTTAAGGTTGAGACGGGATAGTATGATAATATATTTGATAATTTATTTATAAACAATTTAAATATCCACACGCATATATCTATTTATGATAAATGAGTAGATAATTTAGGCCAAATATTGAGTATATAATGAGAATGGAATAATAATATATCAATATTTTTTATAAAAAAATCATTTTGATCTGTATATTTTTATCATTATTAATAATATATATATATATATATATATATATATATATATATATATATATATATATAAAAAGAAACCATTACAACAAAATAAAAAATTAAAAGGGGATTATGAGGTCAAGAACTTCAATATATCTTAGTTTGCTCATATCTATTAGAAATCCAAAAAATACTATATCACATCATCATTAATAATAAATTAATATTTTGATAAAATATCATTTATATTGTCTAGAATGTATATATCTAACAAATGAACAAATATTAATCCATAATCAGGGAATAAATCATCATCTCACATTTTGCTTCATGCTTATATAAAATACAAAATTAGTATACATTTTAGTCTAAATTAAGAAAACATGTATGTCACTTAACGTCATAAAAAAATACCATCATCATATATTGTAATTTTAAATTATGATAAGAACATAAAGAATTGAAGCGAAAGGGCACATAACTAAAAACATACTTTATTAGTGCAAATATATTTTGAGCAAACTTTTTATATAAATTTCAAATACAAATATATGATTCACAATTATGGCAAAAATGCATACGATTGGGTCAGTTCTCTCTCTCTCTCTCTCTATATATATATATATATATATATATATATATATATATATATATATATATATATATATATATATATATATATTATCTTATAAAACAAATCTCACTATTTCTAAAAATAGATTGAATAAAATAATAATATTTTTTTAATACGTCCAAATAATTAAGCTAATTGTACAACTAATCACTAATAAAATAATATTAAAATTCAAACAAACTCCTATAAATCTTTTCTTCCAAGGTTTTGATCGGATCTTTTTTCATCCAAATAAATACTCAACACCCTATAATTTGGTCATTTCATGAATTTTCTTTATTTTTAATATGACATGTTTCCTAAAACAAACTAATGATTGAATTGAAAATAATCATTCTCCATGGAAAATAAATTAATTGTCGAAACAAACTATTTGTCGTCCGCCGCTTTGCGCGGGTAAACGGCTAGTGTGTATATATATATATATATATATATATATATATATATATATATATATATATATATATATATATATATGTATATGTATATGTATATATATATATATATATATATATATATATATATATATATATATATATATATACATATACATATATATAGGGTTAGGTTCATGTGTGACGGCCTAATTTTGTGAGATCGTGAGACGCATTTTTTTATTTTTTTTAGTTAATTCAAGTTCGAAAATAATATTTAAAAAAAGAATTGTTGGATTTTTCCATTTATTTTGCATTTTAAAATTATTTTTTAGAATATGTCAGTGTAATATTCTATTAGAATATTTCACCTATTTTTCAAAAAAAAATGAAATTTTTTTTATTTTTTCTTTTTTTTAGTTAATTCAAGTTCCAAAAATAATATTTAAAAAAAAAAAAATTTAGATTTTTCCATTTATTTTGCATTTTAAAATTATTTTTTAGAATATGTCAGTGTAATATTCTATTAGAATATTTCACCTATTTTTCAAAAAAAATGAAATTTTTTTTATTTTTTCTTTTTTTTAGTTAATTCAAGTTCCAAAAATAATATTTAAAAAAATAATTTTTAGATTTTTCCATTTATTTTGCATTTTAAAATTATTTTTAGATTTGATCTCACAGACTCACAAGTCTCAAATGAACCTGAACATATATATATATATATATATATATATATATATATATATATATATATATATATATATATATTAATGAGCAATTTATTTTTTTATTTTGAGAATTTAAGGATTCGTAAGTGCTCCGCTCGTACGGTCGATTTTGGTTGATAGTTTGCTAGCAACATGAATATTATAGAATTTCACCTACTTATTTGGGGTGGATGAAAGAGTAGGCTAAAGCAATAGGGAGGAATATGCATGATGTAAAAATGCAAGGGGTAAAATGGAAAACCAGAGAAATTGAGATGGCATGGAAAGTGATTTTGTCTGGCATGCATGACAGAAATCAGAATCGAACGGCATATTTGTGGTTTCAAATTTTTTATGTTAAAGGAATACTAGTCACGGAAAATAATTAATTAATAGAAAAAAAAACACTTTGAATGTCTTTTTACAATATTTCAGAGCATTTATAATGGAAGCCTGTTTTTTTTTTTTTTTCTTTTTTAATAAAAATAAACTTTTAATATTCTAACAAGTTACTGGAAAAGATTGTCCAAAATAAAGTTTTTTCTATTGCCTGACAGTTTAACAGTGGCAGAACCAAAACTTTTCATATGAGGTACAAACACTGTCAATATATATTATATGTAGTTACTCAATATCAGATATTAAAAAACGTGTTATAATCTTTTTAGATAGCGGTACAATAAAATGAAAAATATTTATAAATAATATCTGTATATATATAAAATAATTTTTTGGGGGTACTGTAGTACCCCCAACGTCCCATCTGGCTCTGTCACTGCAGTTAAACACTAAAATTTATTTCTAAAAATATAATATAATAATTATTTATTTCAAAAGCATAAGGTTAAATATAGTTGAATTACAAAGTCCAACGGCCGAATTAAACTAAAGCTTTGATACGAATGTACATTCACGTCTTTCCTTTTCCTTCTAACAATCTGAAAAACATTAAAATTAATGTAAGCATAAAGCTTAATTAGTTCCCTAAAATATCATGTATCACAATAAACATATAATACGTACAAATCAATAGATCAAGACCATTCATCTTTTCACCAATAACATACAAATTATGGTTTATGACCTCTCGTCATTTCACTAATAACATGTGTACATGGACTTACGATATCTCATCGTTTTGTCGTCAATATGAATCTATAGGCTCACAACCTCTCATCATTTGTCATCGTCTCAAACAAATATATGAACAAATGATACAACCAGGTACATAAACATATTGCAGACTATACTAGTCTACTCATACAACTCTATTATAACATTACATTTATCCTAGCATACAAGGATACCTACAATCCACAAAGTATAGTGAGAAAACTCACATGATCTAACAACAAAAGCTCAACAATACTCTATGTAACGAAAAGCTAGCACTTGGCTTTTAATATCGATCTAAGACTAAACTTTAATCAAATTCTCAATTACAACAAAGTTTAACCAAAAACCAAAATAATCAACTGATCAAAGTTAATGGTCAATTGTCAACACATTCTATGTGTTGCATAAACCTCCTGGTATGTGCCACATACAATAAACGCCAAATCAAACGCGTGGCCAAAATGCTACGTGCAGCATGCATGGATTGTACGCGTGGTGTAGCCCTGTTCATAACCGACAAATTGTTAAATACTTAATCCCTTAAGGTGATAGCTTCAAATCTCCATAATATTATGAAACCTAACCTTAATGGATAAGGTTGGCAACCTTTATCCACTTACATGACTCAAAACCACAAAACTCATAAAATATATGCACCTGTATAATTATTAAAAAAGCTCATATGTAAAATTTGTTAACTAACAAACTGTTTGAAAAAACTTGAGTTTTGAAAAAGCTCTTATAATAGTTTTCCTAATTTTGAAAAGATATTTGTTTTATTATAGATATTGAAAAAGCTCCTAATATGATGCTCTTGTTGCTATAACTATTATTATTATTACTATTATTATTATTATTATTAAAATATGATATTTAATTATTTCTATTCTTGTATTTATATTTAAAAAATATTTTTTTTTATTTATTTAAAATTATATCAAATATATTATTATAATAATTACAATTCATAATTACAAATCTGATATATATATATATATATATATATATATATATATATATATATATATATATATATATATATATATATATATATATGGAATTCTAAATATTCAAACAACCATAAAAATATATCAAGATCTAAGAAGCAAGAACTTGTCGGCACTGACAAATCTATAATAGAAACATACGTGGTTCACTATTTAAATTAAACCTAAGTATATATTTAAAAGGGAAATCTCCAGAAAAGTCCTAAAATTTTAGTCCAATTTATGAAAAAGTCACAAACTAATTTTTGTTTACAGAAAAGCACAGAATACCGGCTAAAACTTCGAAAAAACCCTTTTTGGCCGGTTTCGTAGATTTAGCCGGTATTCTGTCCTTTTTCGTTAGTTTGCTCAAAATATTAGGACTTTTCTGAAAATTACCCGATAACTAAAATATTGGGACTTTTTTGAAAATTACTATGGAATTAATGGATATTATTCTTAACAAATCATTTATAAACATAAAAAATATTTTTTTATTATAAACAAAGGAAATAAATTTGTTGTTAATTTTTAGAAATAGAATGGTCGACTATGTACTTCTCAATTGTTTGTTGACCACTTCAAAGTCCTTATGTTCTTCATATGTATCGTTGTGGGTGTCATAGTGAGAAGTAATCTATTAGGCGTGACCAATACAAGAGTTGATAATATTTATTAATACACAATCAATAAGTTTCTACTTGCTATTAAGCATGATGCTATATGATCATGTGTTATTAGAAAATATCATTACACGAACATATAGATCTTTCATTATGTTCTTTAACCTAAATACCACCTAACCTCCAAACATTACCCAGTAACAACCATAAAATTACACATATCTATCGAGAGTGAAAAGTAAACTTTGAATGACAATTTAAATATATAATCACCCTTCACTTGTTTCCATATAAATTATCATTCATGGTTCATTTTTCACATTTTATAGATGTGTGTTAGCCGATGATTGTTAACATGTAAGGTATGAATGTTGGTTGGTAGTTAGGTTAAACAACATACGAAGAACACCAACATTAGACGAATGCTAACTAACTTCATCTCACCATCATACCCACAACAATGCATAGGAAGAACATAGAGAGTTTGAGTGGTCAGTAAACAATAGAGGAGTACTTAGGCCACCAATATTTTGGTTATTATGTAATTTATAAAAGATTTGTTAATAATAATATCCATTAATTTCATGGTAATTTTCAAAAAAGTCCCAATATTTTGGTTATTATGTAATTTTTGGAAAAGTCCCAAAATTTTGAGCAAACTAACGAAAAAGGACAAAATACCGGCAAAATTTGCGAAACCGGCCGAAAAGGGTTTTTTCGAAGTTTTAACCGGTATTCTGTGTTTTTCTGTAAATAAAATTTATTTTGGGACTTTTCTGGAGATTTTCCTATTTAAAATAGTCAAATATATATATATATATATATATATATATATATATATATATATATATATATATATATATATATATATATTAATAGCAAGTTATGTCATATAAGCAAAAAAAATCTTACAATTGTAACCGATGAAATCTAATATCTTAAAATATTTTCATAATTATATCATTATACACTATCTAAAATCATTTTTGAATATATGACACTAAGCTATCATTCAAAAATTAATCACACATTTTTTTTTTCATTATGTGAAAGACAAAACTGCAAATTTGATCCCTATGGTTTGCAAAAATCTTTGAATAAGGTTTAAAAAGTTTCCAGCTTGCACAGAAGGTCCAAAATCAAGGTTTTTCTGGGTTTTTTGTCCAAAAAACATAAAAAGATGGTTATACCATTCTATTTTCCTTTTTGTATTTTTATAATTATTAAATACTATTTTAATTTAAAAATAAAAAGAAAATAAAGTAATTATCCCTCACCCACTTACCTCTACCCTCTCTTTCTCTCTCTCTCTCTCTCTCTCTCTCTCACACACACACACACACACCACCACCCCCTCCCCCCTGAAGAACTTCTCATCCCAATCTCGTTTTCCATTGGCAACTTTGAAAACCTCCAAGACTTGATTTTAGTCTCCATCAAACTCATCGGAAAAATCCCATGTAAGCTCGGGAGCTATCGGAGACTTGTCGGAGTAAACAACGACCTCGCCGAAGGAAACAACGGCCTCGTTGAAGTCTGGTTCAACATCCTAATTTCATAATCACCACTACAACCCCCTAGTTATACCCATCGTCAGTAGAACCCTCCACCCCTCACACACTCATGCACATGATGAAAGAAGCACATCGACTTGCTCCTTGCTCATCCTCAGTTCCCAATTAATATGCATCAACTCATCTTTCTCCTGCTCATCTTACCTTCCCAAATTCAACATCAATTCCATCTCCCCAAGCTAGAGTACATAGAACAAACCTGATTTCCCAAACCCTATATGATAATACGATCGAATCCAGCATCAGAACTCTTGTAACTCACTTTAATCTGATTGTCTTAGGGTTGAAGTTTGAAATCAAATATGTTCAAGAGTTCTTCGTCTACAGGTTTGTCGTTTTCTTCTTCTAAGTAATTCGAATGATACTTATGACAATACTTTTTAGAAATCTTGAAACTTTGACGTGTTTTAAGTGAAGTAGTTTTTTATTCTGTGATTTTTATGGTTTGTTCCAATTTTTAAGATTTTCTCCATTGAAGTGTTCTTGGGTTTTTCCAGATTTCAGTTGATTCTGTGTTCAGATGATATTTGTGTTGGATTGTTGTGGGTTAAATATGTTAAACGGTTTTTTGATTGAATTAGTATGTTAAATAATTACATTTCTGATATAAGATGAAGTTTTGATGGAGCATCGATACTAATTTTGAAAGACTGGAGCTATTTTTTATAGTAATCAATGTTTGCGATTCATTTTTATTATGGATTTTGTGATGGGTTTGATGTTGGTATGTGTTCGAGTTCCTTGTGTGTGTGTGTATTTGGAGTTGCAGGCGTGTTTATGTTTAGAGAGAGAGATAGGAGGAGGAGGAGAATGAGGAGGAAGAGAGAGAAGGGGGGCTCCGGTGGGGTGGGTGCACAGAGAGAAAGAGGGGAGAGAGAGAGAGAGAGAGAGAGAGAGAGAGAGAAAGAGAAAGAGAAAGAAAAAGAGAGAGATAGAGAGAGCAAGAGAGAGGGAGAAATATAAAAAATACAAAAAAATAAATAAAGAGCAAAACAGTCAATTCAAGTGCCCTATGAACCAAAAACACAAAAATTTCCTAAGTTTAGGACTAAAAACCATAAAAACCTTGATTTTGGACCTCTGATGCAAATCGGAAACTTTTTGGACCCTAACCAAAGATTTTTACAAACCACAAGAACCAAATTTGTAGTTTTGTCTATGTGAAATAAATATCACTCAAAATTGTATTAGATTTTTTTAACGGATAGTTAAGTATTTGAGCTATTGAAATATGTGTTTTTCAACTTTAAATGTCAGAGCATCTTGAATGGGAGCTTATTTTTGAACTTATTACTATTTAGTTTAAGTTATTTACCCCTTATTATTATTGGAGCTAATTGTTTTTTAGCTTTTTTATATTGACCATTAAATAAATATTGAGTGGTCAATATACTTTTATCTTTAGTATATTTAACCCCTCATCTTCTAATCATATTTCGTTTTACCCTTTGATTATATTTTAGTTTTAAATATTTTCAATATATTTACTAATTAATTATTTCTATCAAATATTTAATGACATATTACATAAGAAATATAAATTTATAACAATTATATAATATTTTCAAATTTTTTATAACTATGACATATTAATTTTTTAATATTTTACGTTGTTAAAATAAAGATCTAATATATATATATATATATATATATATATATATATATATATATATATATATATATATATATATATTTTCACTTGTTTGTGGCATTCAACATTTATAAAATATGATGTGTGTTTAAAAAACAACTAATTAAACGGAAGAGATTTTATAGATTATTTTAAATAGATAAAGATAGATTATGTAAAGTTAATATTAAAAAACACTATTGAAAAAGATTAACCATTGGAGGGGTTGTTTAATTATTGGTTAAAGATAATAGAATATGAGGTGGCAATAATATTAAATCATAATATAGGTTAATCATTGAAGATGCTGATATATTAAATTATTTGTTAAATAAATTAAGATATGTCACTTGTAAAATTTTAGATAGGTCACAAATAAATTGTATAGTACTTATAAAAAATATAGTCGGGTGTGACACACTTTCACACCATGTATACTCGTCAGGTACATTTGTAAGAACTTTGATATATTTTTGTTGCTTATTAGATTCGACCGGATCCGGACCAACAACTAATATTTTTTATTTTCTATCGGCTTCATTTAAACACTAAATTATATAGTTTTGCGATTTAGATTCACTAATGTTCTTAAAAGATACTTGTAAGGTTTTGTATCGACTATATCACCACCATCTCGTTCCGAATAGAAATGGTTCCAACGGCTTTTAACATTTATTTGGTTCCAACGGCTTTTAACATTTATTTGGGTGAGCAACTTTAGAAACCCGCCAACTTTTTGTTGTATTCAATATGAATCATACGTGTCCCTTCATTTTTCTTTTTCTTTTTTTTTCTTTTTTTTTTTAACTATAAATTTGTATAATTCTATGAAAATTTCATAAATACTCCAAAATTCATTCAATTTATATAATTTTATTTGTAGTATGGTTTTTTTAAAAATTGTTGTTTTTAATATTATTTTAGATTTTTTTGGTTTCAAATTAGTAAAAAATTATTTTTAAATGAACAAAATATTATGTTTTATTTTATTTTATATTTTCTGGTTTAATTAAATAAAAAAGAATGATGTGGCAAATGAGTTTTTATGGTTTAAAAAAATACTAAGTGATGTTACAATGAGTTAAATGGATCGAAAATAAAAGATTTCTTCATTCCTAATAAGCGAAAACCATATTATTATCCCACCCATTTTGGTGGTTTTCACTTTTCATGGTTTTGCTAGATAGGACAAAACTTTTTGAAAACCAAATTAATTAACACCGTTTCTTTAAAGTTGAAACAACCAAATTGTGTAGACCCTTAATATTCGTCCAACTATCTGTCAATAGTTCAAACATGCTCAAATGAGACATCTCTTGTAATTTACACTGGAAAAACTTTGTCCACTTGTAACATTATTATTGATAGACCACATGATGTTGTTGACCCCACATGTTACTTTACATATTTCTAATTTAAACTAAAATCGTTTATTCGAAATCAATAAGGAATGTTAGATTAGATGCCCACCTTTTCATTGTTTTATTTAATTGCATGCATCTTAAACACATGATTCTAATCAAATTTATTATCATTCCATGAAGTTGACATTTTTCTCGTCATCAAACTTATATTAGATGGTAAGGACACTGACTAATATATATATATATATATATATATATATATATCTTTACTACTTATAAAAGAAATCTAACTATTTCTATAAATAGATTGAATATAATAATATTATTTTTTTAAGACGTCCAAACTATTAAGCTTGAAGTATAACCCATTTATAATATAATAATATTAAAACTTTAACCATATCTTTTATCCCTTAAAAATCTCGTATCAAATTAATAGAAGAATTCATTTGCAAATTGAACCCGTCAATCTCAACACTTCAATCATTTGAAGCGGTCAATGTCAACAATTTATAGAGGATCTCTTCTCTCACATTGGTAACAAACAATCTCATAATATCTATCTTCGTAATCCCTTCAAAGTAAGAAATATACGCACACTCTCTCGAAAAACCCTAACCAGTAACCAAGACAGTATAACCACCACCACCACAGCCGCTCTGCCTCCTTTCGCCTTCAATCAACCACTATCACGACTACCGTCCTTCCTCTCACCCACGACATGAACTTTCTTTTGGAACATAATATTTTTCTTTAAAAAAATATCGTTGAAAGAAGCTATTTGTCCCCGCCGTTGTGCGCGGGTAACGGCTAGTATATATATATATTTATATATATATATATATATATATATATATATATATATATATATATATATATATATATATATATATATATATATATGAGGATTCAATTGAGAAAAAAAATGTTGAGAATGGAGGAATCATTCTCAGTCAATCATTTATTTTTGCCGCAAAAACGTCCAACGTACTGACGGAAATGAGAAAGAAATGCACATGTGTTTTCCAACAAAACATATTTCCTTAAACTATGTTAATAATTACCTTAATATATACAAAAACATAGTTTTTTTCGTTTTTTTTTTATTTTAATTTTTAGAAGCGATTTTTATCAAAAAATGATTTTAAATATACTGAAATTCATGATTTTTTATTCTCTACAAATAGACATTCATATTGATATAGTTTTAAGATAAAATAAAAAAAATTATTTTTTTTTATATTTTCAGTTATCGTTATTCATAAGTGAATAAAAATGCATCAGGTTTTATTACAGTACATTCGTTATTCACTTATGAATAAAAAGTATGATTTTTTTTTTTACAATTTAAGTATCATTCATATATAAATATAACATATAAACAACATAGTATATTTATATTTTAATATTGGATGATGCATTCACTTGTGAATATTAACATAGTATATTCACTTGTGAATATTAGATGATATATTCACTTATGAGTACTAAATAATATTTCATATATGAATATTACATAGTATTCCATGGTATATCAAATGTGAATATTACATACTATATTCACTTGTGAATATTAGATGATATATTCACTTATGAATATTACACAGTATATTCTCATCGAGTGTTTAGATGTTTTACATTGTTGATATTGTAAAGATCTTCAAAACATGTAAGGCCACCAATATGCTATAAAAATAGGTGAAGTTAGTATCGTTCCTACTAAGCAAGCACACATTGCCATATAGAAGAAGCCTTTGGTCATTTGAAGGCATTATATATATATTAATTCACAAACGGGTTGGTGAACAGGAACTTTTAGTAAATTAGAATTTTGCCACATGATTACTCCTTTTTACATATCTGCCACATTAATTTTTGCTTGTGAAACGGGTTGGTGAACAGGAACTTTTAGTAAATTAGAATTTTGCCACATGATTACTCCTTTTTACATATCTGCCACATTAATTTTTGCTTTACACGGTTCTAACCCCTGTTCTTTAACTGATTTAACACATTGGACACACCCACCGCCTTTATCTTTCCTTCTTTATTTGTTTTCCCCACGTAAGGTCAAACGTTCCTTCACCATTCGTCAAACCTTCCTGCTGCTTCTCAACTCTTCTTCCTTTTTCTGTCGATCAGTTCTTCAGGTTTGTTTCTGTTCTTCGTTGTGTATTGTGTGTTTTTCGTTTCCTCTTTGCATCATGGCTCTTCCTTCCACTTCCCGTTTGGAATTCCGACAAGGGGTTTCGTCGTCGGCTTGCAGGTGACGACGACGTCGAGTTGACGGCAGAGAAAGACTGGGCATTCATGATGCAGAAAAAAGAAGAACAACTTCTTCTTCTATGATGACATCTGCAGCAGATTCAATGGCCTCGAGGAGCGTGGAAAATACTTAATAAAGCACCTTAGCAAGACATGACTATGAATCCATTGCATCATAATAAATTATTATTTTTTCTCCGACTTTTGAATTGTCGAAGCAAGAACTTTATGCGAGAGTCGAAGCACCAAAGGGAGAATTGGGAATTTTTCTGATAGGAGATAAGAGTGTTTTTCCTTGGCGCTATAAAATTTGCCCACCGTGGTTTATTAATTTGCAAATTCTTCCTCAGTTAGTTAAAAGAATGAAATTGGCTGATATTATGACGATACTAGGTACTATAGATATCATTATGGGAGAAGTTGATCATTAAAATGATAATTGATACTCTCACTCATTGCTTACATTCGAGAAGTAGCGGATCTTATTGAAGCAGCTCAGACGAAATTAGAAGAAGCTTCGCATTTTAACCTAATTAATCAAATGCGAACCACAAAATTTTCATTCCAGATGCGAACACAGTTTATTTCTTGAACTCTAAACTTGCAAAATCAAAAATTCATATGTTGAACCCATATGCGAATATTAACCCAATTGACTTCAAATTGATTCACAGATGCAAACACTCGATTGTTTCACTTTCGCAAAATGAGCATCAACAACTCCACAATCGAGTTTTTAAATTCTTGCAAACAACAATTTCACAGTCCTTGACTTCGCGTTTTTCTTCACAAATCATCCCTCAATCATCAATCCAATTGCGAATCAAAACTCATATGTTCTTGCTTTATCGATTCATCGACTACACTCATACAAATGCGAACAATACTCAATTTCAAAATCGATTGAAACTACTGGACCCAAAAAACTTACTATTAAAAAAAATAAAAATAAGAACAACATCCGATACTACGTAAACAACTCTCTAACAATTCCACCACGTGCTCCTCTCACTCATTGCTTACATTCGAGAAATAGCAGATGTTATTGAAGCAGCTCAGATGAAATTACAAGAAGCTTCGCATTTTAACCTAATTATTCAAATGCGAACCACAAAATTTTCATTCCAGATGCGAACACAGTTTAGTTCTTGAACTCTAAACTTGCGAAATCAAAAATTCATATGTTGAACCCATATGCGAATATTAACCCAATTGACTTCAAATTGATTCACAGATGCAAACACTCGATTGTTTTACTTTCGCAAAATGAGCATCAACAACTCCACAATCGAGTTTTTAAATTCTTGCAAACAACAATTTCACAGTCCTTGACTTCGCGTTTTTCTTCACAAATCATCCCTCAATCATCAATCCAATTGCGAATCAAAACTCATATGTTCTTACTTTATCGATTCATCGACTACACTCATACAAATGCGAACAATACTCAATTTCAAAATCGATTGAAACTACTGGTCCCAAAAAACTTACTATTAAAAAAAAAATAATAAGAACAACATCCGATACTACGTAAACAACTCTCTACTACTATTATATATACATTACTATAAAAAAACTCAACTTCAACCCCAATAGTGTAAATAACAAATATTTTAATCATATACACACCTACACAAATATAGGCTGCATTACTAATACCACCAAAACAGGCCACCTCACACCCTAAATACAATTGCATGCAATGACTTATCTAACCTACTATAACAGCAATGCCACCCACAGAAATTTAGATACACACACGTCATTGATTAACCACACCCATAACATCCCCCCCCCCCTCTTCATTCTTTTCATAAATTCTATAAAAAACCAACAACTGAAACACGTACAATAGGCATATTAAAAGATGAACAACCAACAATTCCACCACGTGATCCTCTCACTCATTGCTTACATTCGAGAAGTAGCAGATCTTATTGAAGCAGCTCAGACGAAATTACAAGAAGGCTTCACCATGGATGAAACCTCTCACACCTGTCTCTCGACAGATGGTGACAACCCCATCTCCAGAATCCTGAAAACAATCCTGCAAGATACCAAAGAGGAGGACCAGTCCATGGAAGACAACATCTCCTTCATGCTTGGATCAATTCATAAATGAATTGGAAAATACAAACGCACAATCAAAGATACAACTGATGACTAAACGATGGCGTTGTCTTTATGTTTCCCTATGTTTATTTCCTTTACGTTTATGTTGCGTTCATTCCTATCCTTTAGTGTTATCATGTAAAATACCTTCCATATGGGTATATAAATAAATATTATATTACAAACCAACGTACCTTACATAAACAGTTAACCCACAACCCTCCAATCCACATAACGTCAAACTATCCATTGACAATTTCCACAACGGGTTGGTGAACAGGAACTTTTAGTAAATTATAATTTTGCCACATGATTACTCCTTTTTACATATCTGCCACATTAATTTTTGCTTTACACGGTTCTAACCCATGTTCTTTAACTGATTTAACACATTGGACACACCCACCGCCTTTATCTTTCCTTCTTTATTTGTTTTTCCCACGTAAGGTCAAACGTTCCTTCACCATTCGTCAAACCTTCCTGCTACTTCTCAACTCTTCTTCCTTTTTCTGTCGATCACTTCTTCAGGTTTGTTTCTGTTCTTCGTTGTGTATTGTGTGTTTTTCGTTTCCTCTTTGCATCATGGCTCTTCCTTCCACTTCCCGTTTGGAATTCCGACAAGGGGTTTCGTCGTCGGCTTTACCTGCTTCTAAACGGGGACATTCTCCTCGCCTGGCTATGTTTCCTACGGTTAATTTGCCCTCGCCTTTGCCTGTTTATGATGACTTGGGTGATTCAACTTTCATCTGTCAATTTTGTTCCGCCTTTTTCTGGTATGCTGAAAGGGTTTTGTATTTGTCAGAAAAGGATCGTCCCTGTTATACGCGATGTTGCAGGTCTGGTGTTGTTATATTGCCTTACCCTCTTCTTCCTCCTCCACAATTATCTTCTTTGTATAGTTGTGCTTCTTTTAGGCAGAATATCAGAGCTTACAATAGCATGTTTTCTATGACATCTTTTGGGGCTGTGGTTGATGACGATATTAACAGAGGTGGGGGCCCTTATGTGTTTAAGGTATCTGGTCAGCTGTCACATTCTATAGGTTCTTTTTGCCCTAATGATGGTAAGCCTCCGAGGTTTTTGCAGTTATATATGGTAGACACGCAGCATGAGTTGTCTAATAGGCTGGCAGCTTTCCAGGACCCTACGAAGCAACCTTTGGATCCAGGAATTGTTGAGTTATTAATGGCTATACTTACACTACATAACGAATATGTACGTACCTTTAAAACAGTGAAACAAATTGCTGAAGAAAGAAATTTAGATGAATATGTGGTTTGTATTTTCAATGATGTTCCGGATAGACGCTACACTCCTCCCGCGCCTGGTACTTTGGGATGCATTGTTTTTGGTGACGACTGTGTCAGTAGTAGATACGATATACTTATACATTCTAAGGGTGGTCAGGCACAGCGGGTTAGTAACCTCCATCCAAGTTACATGCCACTGCAATACCCTCTGCTTTTCCCGTATGGTGAGGACGGGTGGTCACCTAGGCTGAAACTTTTCAATGAATCGGGTTCCAAAGCTAGAAACTTAACAGTGAACATGTACTATAGTTATCAGATACACGCACGTTGTAATATACACTCTCTTATACTTAATTCATGTAGATTGTTTCAACAGTTTTTAGTTGATGCTTATACATGTATCGAACAGTCTCGTCTTGAATTCTATCAAAATAATCAGGAACATCTTAGATCTGATTTCATCAGTGGGATCTATGATGCACTTTCTAATGGAGATACAGAAAGTCGTTATGTTGGTAGACGTGTGCTTTTGCCCCCTTCTTTTGTCGGTGGCCCCCGATACATGTACAGCCACTATCAAGATGCCCTCTCCATTTGTAGAGAACATGGGAATCCACAATATTTTATCACCTTTACATGCAATGTGAAGTGGCCAGAAATTAGACGATACATGTTGCTCCATAATCAAAACGATGTACATAGTAGAGCCGATATCATTTCACGTGTTTTCCACATGAAAGTAAAGACCTTTATAAGATTTCTTAAAGAAGACAAAACATTTGGACCTGTAGTAGCACGTAAGTCGTATATATTAATTCTTAGTTAAATATATATACATTATTTTTGTCTCTTTCATTTCTGGGTTACTTCACAATAATTTTAAACGACTTTTTTTTGTAGACCTGTACACAATTGAATTCCAAAAGCGGGGCTTACCTCATTGTCATACGCTGTTGTGGGTTGCTGCATCACATAAAATACAAGAGCCTTCTGACATTGATGCATTTGTTACTGCTGAACTGCCAGATCCATCATCAGAACCATTATTATACCACACCATTACAACGTGTATGATCCATGGTCCATGTGGTTTGCTAAATGTAAATGCTCCATGTATGAAAGATGACAAATGTAAGAAAAAATTTCCAAAACCATTCCAACACTGTACAGCCTTTGACAAAGAGGGTTATGCACATTATAAGAGAGATTGTGTGGCACACCATACACTACAGAATGGGATCCAGGTAGATAATAGATATTATGTCCCATACAATAAAAGGTTATGCAGTCGTTTTGACGCTCATATTAATGTGGAGTACTGTGGTTGGAATATGATGATAAAATATTTGTTCAAATATGTTTCCAAAGGAATGGAGCGGGTGAGGTTTGTTGTTCAGAAAAATGTGTCGGTTGGTCAACCTACCACCTCTTCACAACACATTGTCGTCGACGAAATACGAAATTTTGTTGACGGTCGTTACCTTTGCCCTCACGAGGCTGCCTGGCGTATTTTTGATTTTCCCATTCATGAGCGCGAACCATCAGTCACGATACTCCCAGTTCATCTCCCAGATAAGCAGACAGTTTACTTCAAAGAAAACACTCTCATCCATGATGTTGTTAAACATCCAGATTTCGGTTACAGTCTACTATTAGGATGGTTTGAAAATAATACGTGGGAATCATTAGGAACAAATCTCACTTATGTTGCGTTTCCCACAAAGTATTGGTGGGATAAGGATGCAAAAATCTGGAAACGAAGAAAATGTATGACAAGCAGTGCGATAGGTAGACTTATATTTGTGCACCCTTCTGCAGGGGAATTGTTCTATCTACGAATGTTACTTTGTCATCAGGTTGGTTGCACATCCTATGAGGATATCCGTACCGTTTGCAACAAGGTCTATCCAAATTTCCGTGCTGCATGTGATGCATTGGGCCTGATTGGAGAAGACAAAGAATGGATGACCGCATTTACTGAAGCATCTGAGTGGGCAACTTCATTCCAACTAAGATCACTTTTCTGTCGCTTGCTTCTTCACTGTGACGTTAGCGATCCTATGTCCCTGTGGGAAATTGGATGGAGAAAAATGAGTGATGACTTACTGTACAATATCAATTCACAGAAATTGGGATCAAATTTACACATAGGTGATGCTCATTTACAACAATTGGTTCTGTTTGAGCTGGAAGGAATTCTTCAGTCCTCGACTCCTTCGAAATCGGTCACTGACTTCCATCTGCCAAAACCAACGGAAGAGACAATTAGACTACTGCAAAATCGATTGATTCTAGAAGAGACATCATATGACACAGACACACTCAAAGTAGACCACCAACGCATGCTATCACAATTAAATAGTGAACAACTCCACATTTATAAGTTGGTTGTCTCGTCTGAAAAAGACGGACAACAGGTTCTCCTGTTCATTTACGGACATGGCGGGACAGGCAAGACATTTCTTTGGACTACATTACTTGCATACTTCCGCTCTATTGGGAAGATCGCACTTGCTGTGGCTGCATCGGGCATAGCATCATTGTTGCTACCATCGGGTAGAACTGCTCATTCCAGATTTAGTATACCGATTGACCTTTCGCAAAAAGCCGCATGCAACATTTCAAAGAAAACCCTACTTGCAGAGTTATTGAAACGTACGTCTATCATTATCTGGGATGAGGCCCCAATGAATGATAGGCGTTGTTTCGAATGCCTGGACCGTTCCTTAAGAGATATTCTAGATTGTGATACTAAGGTGTTTGGTGGAATGTCCGTACTGTTAGGAGGGGATTTTCGTCAAACATTACCTGTTTCCCCAAAAAGTACAATCTCACATATCATTAGTTTGACTTTACCCAAATCATACCTATGGCCATGTTTTACAGTTTATAAGTTACCTGGGAACGTGAAGATCAAATGAAGCAAAAGTATCCACATCTTTTCCCAAACCCTCGAAGTCCCAGCCGAATTTAAATTTCGGGACGAAATTCCCTCTAACGGGGGGGAAGATGTGACAATCGTCAATCTTGAGTCAAGTCAAGTCATCAAGTCAAGCCAGTCAACTCTATTAAACCTTGTGTATTAGGGTTAGTGTTATGTTCGTATTGTATAACTTGCTATGTTAATGGGAAAACATCACAGGAGAAAAGTTTGTGTTAAAAATTTCCTAAGCCTTCGTACTAATCAAGAACTAAACTGTGTTCGCATCTGGAATGAAAAATTTTGTGAATCGCATTTGATTAATTAGGTTAAAAATGCGAAGGTGATTAATGCGAAGTTGGATTTAGCTTTGCTATAAGTTTCAATCGATTTTGAAATTGAGTATTGTTCGCATTTGTATGAGTGTAGTCGATGAATCGATAAAGCAAGAACATATGAGTTTTTGATTCGCAATTGGATTGATGATTGAGGGATGATTCGTGAAGAAAAACGCGAAGTCAAGGACTATGAAATTGTTGTTTGCAAGAATTTAAAAACTCGATTGTGGAGTTGTTGATGCTCATTTTGCGAAAGTAAAACAATCGAGTGTTCGCATCTATGAATCAATTTGAAGTCAATTGGGTTAATATTCGCATATGGGTTCAACATATGAATTTTTGATTTCGCAAGTTTAGAGTTCAAGAACTAAACTGTGTTCGCATCTGGAATGAAAAATTTTGTGAATCGCATTTGATTAATTAGGTTAAAATGCGAAGGTGATTAATGCGAAGGGATGCGAAGGGTGTAAGAATGAAGATGCGAAGTATTTCACAGTAGAATGCGAATTGGGGAAGAAAACAGAAGATTTCAAATATTGTCCCTGGAGTTTCGCATTTTTGGAAATAAATACTCAACTTCGCAAATGGGGGTCATAAAATGATGAAATTGCAGAATTTTTAAAGAGATACACACACATAGACAACCACACATATATTTAGAAAATTAAACTAAAAGATGATAAATTACAGATTATAGCATTGTTCTTTGAGAATAAATTACTAAAAATGGGATATAGACAATTATAAGACATTGTTCTTGACTTTTGAGTCCAAAGACGTATGATCCGAACTTTAATTGTGAAATCGTCCTTGATTGAGTCAATTTCCTTTATAGGAGTAATATATTCCATTGTGCCTTGCAAGTTAAAAAAAAAAAAAAAAAAAAAATCAAAGTCACAAGCAACCACCCCACACCCACTCTATGACCAGCCATACCTCCCCACCTTACCTATGTCACTTCAATGTTCCCTTACACTCACATTTCACTCACTCCCACGTTTTTGAGCTGGAACAATCAACCACACTCCTCATTTTCTCTCATTTCTCTCATTCCACTAAGTAACAAACATCACTTTTCTCTCAAGCTCTTCTACACAAATTTTCGAGATCCAAGGCTGGATTCAAGTGTTTCTTCCACACTTAGTAAGTAAAAATTCATCCTCCCTATTATTATTTCACTTCATTCTACTCAAATCTTTGGTTGCTTACACAAACTCCCTAACTATGATGTTAGATTCTCGAAAACCTTCAAGGCATCTCCAAGTGTTCTTGAATTAAACACTTCCATTCTTCAACAATCATCTACTGAAATCACTCTAGGTGAGTTCATACCCCTACATTTTCATGATTTCTCAAGTTTTCAGGGGGTGAATACAAGTTAAAACACTAAGAACCTATCAAAAGTTTTCTAACAGCCTTCATCAGAAAAGTTCAACTCCATTCACGGACTGTTTTGGGCATCTTACACATTTTTGTTTTCAAAACTGTACAAGGTGCAAATAGTTCAAGTTTTTATCTTTAAAATGGCTACTTGCACATCTCCATACGATTTTTCTACAATTTATGGCGATTTTTACAAAACTGCCTATCATTTCAAACAACAATCCGGACCAGTCTGTGATTTTGGACTTTTTCACCCAAGTTAGAGGTCATTATAAATTGAGATAAAATTTATGAGCAAACTATACACATTTTGTGAACTCTCAGAATTTACGGATCTAGTTTTCGACTTCGTATGATTTTTCTATGATTTTTCCAAATACAGGGCAGAATGGCTAAAGTTAGCCAACAGCATGTAAATATCATAACACTTTGTATTATGTTGAGCAAAGTGTATAATCATAAGTTCTAATATTTGAATGTGTTTCCGTGTTAGTTTATCATTATGAACTGGAATTAAGACATTCATATTAAATATTAAATATTATTCATTCATTTTGGAACACGTATTATTAGACTATAAAATGTATAGTTTGATAAATTCACAATACTAATACATTTCCATAAAAGAATTCATACATATTACATACATTTTAGATAAACTATAATAGGTATAGTTTATGATACATCACTCAACGCACTCGTACAAAAAGGGTACATTCATACAAGAAAGATTTATATTCACACACATTTCAAGTAAACTTGTTAACCTATGTTGTGAGACTCTCTCTCTCTCTCCCCGTACGTCCGAGTGCGGGATATAATTCCTGGTAGTTATAATCAGAATCTCCTTGAGGGAGAACGTGATACTTGTATATAGATCTATATTGGGTTTGACACCCCACACCTTGCTGCTAGCTACAGTGGGACCTGCAGGTCTACGGGTGACAAATGTCATTTCATTTTCGCGACGCCTGAGAAACGTTGTGGCAGGTTCACATAGTCACAGTATGATTATAGCGACTCACTTAGGGAGACAACAATTTATAAAGTTTACGGGTTGCATAAAAACCAAAGTAGGTTTTAGGTTGATAAAATAAATTTACTTTCCAATTCATTTTAAACTCACAACATTCCTACTAAGAAACGATGACTTTTCATACATTCTAGTCTTTGGTTGTAAGGCTACATTTTTCGGATTTCAAGGAAAATATCGGATTTTTCTGAAACAACGCGACATTTACATGTGAAAGACTTCTAATAAGATTATTAATAAAAGCTTATGAACTCACAAACCCTTGTGTTGACACTTTTCAAACAACTTGTATTCACAGGAAAACATTAATCGTGTTACCAAGTGCTTTTGAGGATGGGACGTTGAGGCGTCAAACTTTTCATATTTTGACAACATATTGTAATTGATTTTGAAACATGTAATTCATGCAAGTGATGTAACTTTTCAATTATATATATGTTGGTTGTGTTTGCTTGAATTACTATTGAAATTGTGGTTATGATGCTATACATGAAGTCCTCCACCCCCGGACGTTTCCGCCATCCTTGGTTTGGGGGTGTGACAGATTGGTATCAGAGCACGGTTTATAGTGAATTCAGTATATCAACCACATAAGATATACAAACTATAAACACATTTGGGACTAAAAGTCTCTGATTCTTAAAGTGATTTAAAGAGTTGTACTTTTAGAAAACAAATAATTTCTTGTTTTAAAGTATACTTGCATGCATTCTATACTAGCATGGTGTCATAACTTAGGAGAACGTAAATTGAAAGAGGAGGAGTCGAACATTATTAATACGCCTTAGCATGTGTAATCAGTTCTGGGAAGGATATAGCCTGATCAACTATATCCGTCCAAGAAGTAACTTACGCACACTAAGGAATAGTCGTAATGAGCGACAAATCTGAAAACCTAATAACACTCCATAAAGAACACGCTAAGAACCAAATATAAACATTTAAAAATACTATAGGAGTATTTGTACGTTTCTATAGCGCCAAATTATTATTTTCCGATACATACTTCTTAACCCCGTTTCTCGTGCAGACGACATGGCCGGATTTCACATACCCGGGGACCCCTACTTTCCCAATCAGGGAAACGCGGGATGGATTCAAGACGAGCCCGAGGAGAATCCCGAAGAGGAACCCGAGGAAGATCCCGAAGAGGATCCCGAGGAAGATCCCGAGGAGGATCCCGAGGAGGAGCCCGAGGAGGAAGAAGAAGAAGAGGAAGAAGAAGAAGAAGAAGAAGAGGAAGAAGAGGAAGAAGAGGAAGAAGAGGAAGGTGATGAGGTAGTCATGGTTGGGAACGAAGCGGAGGAACCACCAGAAGTATTCAACCCTCCCTACATCGCGAGGGTACCCGCGCACCGTTTTGGTTACAATGGACCTGAACCCCCTTGGGTAACAACGATCGAAAGATGGAGCCGACAACAACGCCAACGGTCACCATATGGCTACCAACGAGGTTACTATGATCTCACTCATGGTGGACCGGCTGATAGGGCTCTCCCCGTCACGATACAACAAATGGCAAGAATGGATGATCGTGGTAGGACAACGACAGATCAGGTCCGAGAGTTAAGTGCCATTGTACAGTCTACTACGGATCGCACCGGAAACCTGGAACGAGACTCCCACCACCGAGACCAACTCATTAGAGACCTTCTCGCGGCTCAAGCAGAAACAAGAGAGTATCGGGAAAGATACATGGCACTCAAAGAGAGAATGGTTGCAGCCGAACGCAAATTGGCGGAACTACAGGGCGCATCGACATCATCGCAGCCTCCGTCAAAGAAGGGTCGCAGTGATTAGAGCTCGTTGCTATTCTCCCGTCTAGGTAGTAGAATTTTATGAGTACGCGTTGGTGCTACTCCTCGTATGTAGGTCGACCCTGCGATTATGTGATTACACTATTCAAAGGGGTTTTGTAATGCCAAAAAAAAAAAAAAAAAAAAAAAAAAAACTACCTTTTGTAACGATGTAATGTAGACCCCTATGAGGTCAAACTTTTCTCTCTAAGCGTTATGTACTAAAAGTTATCAATGGAATTTGGCATGTATTTTATTTATTGAATGTTGGACACTATACATCATAACCTGATCACACAAACAATTACGAATAATAAAGTTATGATAAAATACAAGAGGGATGAAACCAGTAACACTCGACTCGTTATCACTATTGAAGTCTTACCGACTAGTCATTTTTTTTATGACAGAACCATGCCACCAAGGAAAAGACCAAGGCCTTCCAACAACCCAGTGCCGCCTCCACCACCACCTCCGCAGTTTGATCCTGCAATGTTCCAGGCTGCAGTGACGGCAGCCGTGGCGGCAGCAATGTCGCAAATGGGAACCCATGGTTCCGGCGGTTCTGGATCCGGAGCTACCAATTCCATTCATGGGGACAGCACGGGGCGTACGAGGGAGTGCACTTACAAAGACTTCACGAATGGCAAACCCGACCCTTTCAATGGAAGCGGGGGCGTCATCACACTGGTGCAATGGTTCGAAAGGACCGAGGCAGTTTTCGAAATCTGCGCTTGTCCCGAAGCGAGCAAGGTCAAGTATGCGGCATTCACTTTCACTGGAAAAGCACTCACTTGGTGGAATGGCCGAGTTAAGTCACTTACTCCTGCAGTAGCTAACGCGATCAGCTGGGAGGATTTGAAAGCTCTAATGTTGAAGGAATACTGCCCGAGGGGCGAAATACGAAAACTTGAAGAAGAACTTTGGAACCTCAGGATGACAAGCACTGATCTTGAAACTTATACTGCCCGTTTCAACGACCTAGCACTCCTCTGTCCAACAATGGTCACTCCAGAAGAGAAAAAGGTGGAACGATATCTCTGGGGCCTATCATCCCAGATTCAAGATAGTGTCTTGGCCTCGAAACCCACTACCTTTGAGAGTGCCAAGGAATTGGCACAACAACTCATAGATCACAGGGCTAGCCGTGGTACCGTGATAACCACCACCGACCGAACAAAAGGAGGGAACAACAAGAGGAAGTTCTGGGGAAATAAAAGGAAACAACCAATTCAGGACCCCGCCAAAAAGCAACCGATTGTTGCTGTTCGCGCCGCCACTACTGCTGCCGCTCCAGCGCCACCGAAACAGTATACAGGAACTCTTCCCAAGTGCAACAAGTGTAACTACCACCATAACGGTGCTTGTCGTGAGTTACACTGCAATAACTGTAACAAAAAGGGGCACATTGCACGATTCTGTAGAACGACTACCCAACCCGCCACACAAGTCGCTACGACCGCCAACACTGGAGCAAGCCAGGCCTGCTATGGGTGTGGTGAAACGGGACACTTCAGGAGGAACTGCCCCAAGGCACGAGCCCCTAATGCTGGGGGTGTAGGGAGGGTCCTAACTTTAGGGCAGGGAGAAGCAGTCAAGGATCCCTCTGTGGTTACTGGTACGTTCCTCCTCAATAACTCTTATGCATGTGTACTTTTCGATAGTGGGGCAGAAAGAAGTTTCATAAGTCACCAATTCAAACATATACTTAAACAAAATTCTCAACCACTAGAAGATTCTTACATCGTAGAAATGGCAAATGGAAAAGTTGAGCGCGCTAATGATATTTACATAGGGTGTACTCTCACTCTAGACAACCATTTGTTCAAAATCGACCTTATGCCGGTCACCATAAAAAGCTTCGATATAATCATTGGTATGGATTGGCTAAGCCTTCATCGTGCCGACATTCTATGTTACGAAAGGGCCGTCCGCCTCAATCTGCCGAATGGCAACGTTCTCACCGTTTATGGCAATAAACCTAGTGCGAACCTACAAATCATCTCTTGTGTTAAAACCCAAAAGTACCTCCGAAAGCAATACCATGTTTTCTTAGCCCACATCGTAGATAAGAAACAGGAGGTGAAGGACATCAAAGAAATTCCAGAAGTATGCAACTTCCCTGATGTTTTCCCAGACGATCTGCCTGGTGTACCACTCGCAAGACAAGTCGAATTTCGGATCGACTAAATTCCTAGGAGCTACCCCCGTCGCCAGGGCTCCCTATCGCTTAGCACCGGCAGAAATGCAAGAACTATCCAGCCAATTGAATGAACTATTGAGCAAAGGGTTCATCAGGCCAAGCTTCTCACCTTGGGGAGCACCAGTCTTATTTGTAAAGAAGAAGGATGGTTCTTTTCGTATGTGCATAGACTATCGAGAACTAAACAAACTCACTATCAAGAACCGTTATCCCCTACCCCGAATCGATGACCTCTTCGACCAGCTCCAAGGAGTCAGCTACTTTTCAAAAATCGACCTGAGGTCGGGCTATCATCAACTGCGAGTTCAAGAAGAGGATATCCCCAAGACGGCATTCAGAACTCGCTATGGGCACTATGAGTTTGTAGTGATGCCATTCGGGTTAACTAACGCGCCCGCGGTGTTCATGGATTTGATGAATCGAGTGTGTCGACCCTTCTTGGATAAATTCGTCATCGTATTCATCGACGATATCCTGGTCTATTCGAGGAGCGAAGAAGAGCACAGACATCACCTACGACTAGTTCTGGAGGTTTTAAGGACCGAAAAGCTTTACGCTAAATTCTCAAAGTGTGAATTTTGGCTCCGAGAAGTAGGATTCCTTGGCCACGTAATAAGCAAAGAAGGAATACATGTGGACCCCTCGAAGATCAAAGCAATCGAAGATTGGTCAACACCTACAACGCCGACAGAAATCCGACAGTTTTTAGGACTCGCAGGCTACTATCGAAGATTCATACAAAACTTCTCCAAAATCGCTAAGCCTCTCACCACCTTGACTCAGAAAGGGGTGGTGTTCGAATGGGAAGATAAACAAGAAGCCGCCTTCCAGACACTAAAGCAAGCCCTATGCAGCGCACCAGTCTTGTCTCTTCCAGAAGGAACTGACGATTTTGTGGTGTATTGCGATGCTTCAAATCAAGGCCTCGGCTGTGTGCTCATGCAAAGGGGAAAAGTCATCGCTTATGCATCAAGACAACTGAAGACACATGAAGTTAATTACACAACCCACGACCTTGAATTGGGAGCTGTGGTGTTCGCCCTGGAGATTTGGAGGCACTACCTCTACGGCACCAAGTGCACCATCTTCACTGATCACAAAAGTCTTCAACACATTCTCAATCAGAAAGAACTAAACATGCGCCAAAGAAGATGGGTGGAATTACTGAATGACTACGAATGTGAAATTCGCTACCACCCAGGCAAGGCTAATGTAGTAGCCGATGCCTTAAGCAGGAAAGAATACTCGGGTCGCCGAGTAAAATCCCTAGCCATGACCATCCACTCCCAACTGGCCACTCAGATCAAGGACGCCCAATTTGAAGCCCTGAAACCAGAAAACGTGGCAAGCGAAGCACTAAGGGGGATGGATAAGAACTTGGAAGTCAGAAGGGATGGAGCTCGTTATCTCATGAATCGAATCTGGACACCGAAGTTCGGTGGATACCGGGACGTTGTAATGGATGAGGCCCACAAGACTCGATACTCCATTCATCCGGGGTCAGATAAGATGTATCTAGACCTCAAAAGGTTATACTGGTGGCCAAGCATGAAGGCTGAAGTTGCTACTTATGTGAGCAAGTGCCTCACTTGCGCCAAGGTCAAGGTGGAATATCAGAAGCCATCAGGACTACTTCAGCAACCAGATATACCCGAGTGGAAGTGGGAGCGAATAACCATGGACTTCGTAACCAAACTGCCTAAGACATCAGGTGGGATGGATACCATATGGGTGGTTGTGGACAGATTGACCAAGTCCGCGCACTTCCTGCCAATAAAGGAAACAGACAGGATGGAAAAGTTGACCAGGACGTACATTAAGGAGATCGTACGACTACATGGTGTACCAACATCCATTATCTCGGATCGAGATAGTAGATTCACCTCGCGTTTCTGGCAGTCCCTACAAAAGTCTCTGGGAACCAGGTTAGACATGAGTACGGCCTACCATACACAAACGGACGGACAAAGCGAGAGAACCATCCAGACGTTGGAAGACATGCTGAGAGCCTGTGTGATAGATTTTGGTAAGGCATGGGATACCCATCTACCGCTTATCGAATTCTCTTATAATAACAGTTATCACACTAGCATTGGAGTCGCCCCATTCGAAGCTCTCTACGGCCGCAAGTGTAGGTCGCCACTGTGTTGGGCCGAAGTTGGAGATACTCAGCTAGCCAGAGGGCAAGTCCCTGATAGCACCCTTACGGGGCCGGAAATCATAAGGGAAACCACAGAAAAGATCATTCAAATTCGGGAAAGACTAAAAGCGTCTCGTGATCGACAAAAGAGTTACGCGGATAAGCGACGCAAACCTTTAGAATTCCAGGTCGGAGACCGGGTACTACTAAAAGTTTCCCCCTGGAAAGGGGTGATACGTTTCGGTAAACGGGGGAAACTAAACCCAAGGTACATCGGTCCGTTCGAGATCCTTGCTAGGATTGGTCCGGTGGCGTACAAACTCCGACTACCACAAGAACTTAGTAATGTGCAACCTATCTTCCACGTGTCCAACTTAAAGAAGTGTCTGTCTGACGAGACACTCGTAATACCACTCGAAGAAATTGAAGTTAATGAGAATCTCCACTTTGTGGAGGAACCCGTCGAGATCATGGATCGAGAGATCAAGAGAACAAAACAAAGTCGCATTCCCATAGTGAAGGTTCGTTGGAACGCGAAACGAGGGCCTGAATTTACCTGGGAACGTGAAGATCAAATGAAGCAAAAGTATCCACATCTTTTCCCAAACCCTCGAAGTCCCAGCCGAATTTAAATTTCGGGACGAAATTCCCTCTAACGGGGGGAAGATGTGACAATCGTCAATCTTGAGTCAAGTCAAGTCATCAAGTCAAGCCGGTCAACTCTATTAAACCTTGTGTATTAGGGTTAGTGTTATGTTCGTATTGTATAACTTGCTATGTTAATGGGAAAACATCACAGGAGAAAAGTTTGTGTTAAAAATTTCCTAAGCCTTCGTACTAATCAAGAACTAAACTGTGTTCGCATCTGGAATGAAAAATTTTGTGAATCGCATTTGATTAATTAGGTTAAAAATGCGAAGGTGATTAATGCGAAGTTGGATTTAGCTTTGCTATAAGTTTCAATCGATTTTGAAATTGAGTATTGTTCGCATTTGTATGAGTGTAGTCGATGAATCGATAAAGCAAGAACATATGAGTTTTTGATTCGCAATTGGATTGATGATTGAGGGATGATTCGTGAAGAAAAACGCGAAGTCAAGGACTATGAAATTGTTGTTTGCAAGAATTTAAAAACTCGATTGTGGAGTTGTTGATGCTCATTTTGCGAAAGTAAAACAATCGAGTGTTCGCATCTATGAATCAATTTGAAGTCAATTGGGTTAATATTCGCATATGGGTTCAACATATGAATTTTTGATTTCGCAAGTTTAGAGTTCAAGAACTAAACTGTGTTCGCATCTGGAATGAAAAATTTTGTGAATCGCATTTGATTAATTAGGTTAAAATGCGAAGGTGATTAATGCGAAGGGATGCGAAGGGTGTAAGAATGAAGATGCGAAGTATTTCACAGTAGAATGCGAATTGGGGAAGAAAACAGAAGATTTCAAATATTGTCCCTGGAGTTTCGCATTTTTGGAAATAAATACTCAACTTCGCAAATGGGGGTCATAAAATGATGAAATTGCAGAATTTTTAAAGAGATACACACACATAGACAACCACACATATATTTAGAAAATTAAACTAAAAGATGATAAATTACAGATTATAGCATTGTTCTTTGAGAATAAATTACTAAAAATGGGATATAGACAATTATAAGACATTGTTCTTGACTTTTGAGTCCAAAGACGTATGATCCGAACTTTAATTGTGAAATCGTCCTTGATTGAGTCAATTTCCTTTATAGGAGTAATATATTCCATTGTGCCTTGCAAGTTAAAAAAAAAAAAAAAAAAAAAAATCAAAGTCACAAGCAACCACCCCACACCCACTCTATGACCAGCCATACCTCCCCACCTTACCTATGTCACTTCAATGTTCCCTTACACTCACATTTCACTCACTCCCACGTTTTTGAGCTGGAACAATCAACCACACTCCTCATTTTCTCTCATTTCTCTCATTCCACTAAGTAACAAACATCACTTTTCTCTCAAGCTCTTCTACACAAATTTTCGAGATCCAAGGCTGGATTCAAGTGTTTCTTCCACACTTAGTAAGTAAAAATTCATCCTCCCTATTATTATTTCACTTCATTCTACTCAAATCTTTGGTTGCTTACACAAACTCCCTAACTATGATGTTAGATTCTCGAAAACCTTCAAGGCATCTCCAAGTGTTCTTGAATTAAACACTTCCATTCTTCAACAATCATCTACTGAAATCACTCAAGGTGAGTTCATACCCCTACATTTTCATGATTTCTCAAGTTTTCAGGGGGTGAATACAAGTTAAAACACTAAGAACCTATCAAAAGTTTTCTAACAGCCTTCATCAGAAAAGTTCAACTCCATTCACGGACTGTTTTGGGCATCTTACACATTTTTGTTTTCAAAACTGTACAAGGTGAAAATAGTTCAAGTTTTTAGCTTTAAAATGGCTACTTGCACATCTCCATACGATTTTTCTACAATTTATGGCGATTTTTACAAAACTGCCTATCATTTCAAACAACAATCCGGACCAGTCTGTGATTTTGGACTTTTTCACCCAAGTTAGAGGTCATTATAAATTGAGATAAAATTTATGAGCAAACTAGACACATTTTGTGAACTCTCAGAATTTACGGATCTAGTTTTCGACTTCGTATGATTTTTCTATGATTTTTCCAAATACAGGGCAGAATGGCTAAAGTTAGCCAACAGCATGTAAATATCATAACACTTTGTATTATGTTGAGCAAAGTGTATAATCATAAGTTCTAATATTTGAATGTGTTTCCGTGTTAGTTTATCATTATGAACTGGAATTAAGACATTCATATTAAATATTAAATATTATTCATTCATTTTGGAACACGTATTATTAGACTATAAAATGTATAGTTTGATAAATTCACAATACTAATACATTTCCATAAAAGAATTCATACATATTACATACATTTTAGATAAACTATAATAGGTATAGTTTATGATACATCACTCAACGCACTCGTACAAAAAGGGTACATTCATACAAGAAAGATTTATATTCACACACATTTCAAGTAAACTTGTTAACCTATGTTGTGAGACTCTCTCTCTCTCTCCCCGTACGTCCGAGTGCGGGATATAATTCCTGGTAGTTATAATCAGAATCTCCTTGAGGGAGAACGTGATACTTGTATATAGATCTATATTGGGTTTGACACCCCACACCTTGCTGCTAGCTACAGTGGGACCTGCAGGTCTACGGGTGACAAATGTCATTTCATTTTCGCGACGCCTGAGAAACGTTGTGGCAGGTTCACATAGTCACAGTATGATTATAGCGACATACTTAGGGAGACAACAATTTATAAAGTTTACGGGTTGCATAAAAACCAAAGTAGGTTTTAGGTTGATAAAATAAATTTACTTTCCAATTCATTTTAAACTCACAACATTCCTACTAAGAAACGATGACTTTTCATACATTCTAGTCTTTGGTTGTAAGGCTACATTTTTCGGATTTCAAGGAAAATATCGGATTTTTCTGAAACAACGCGACATTTACATGTGAAAGACTTCTAATAAGATTATTAATAAAAGCTTATGAACTCACCAACCCTTGTGTTGACACTTTTCAAACAACTTGTATTCACAGGAAAGCATTAATCGTGTTACCAAGTGCTTTTGAGGATGGGACGTTGAGGCGTCAAACTTTTCATATTTTGACAACATATTGTAATTGATTTTGAAACATGTAATTCATGCAAGTGATGTAACTTTTCAATTATATATATGTTGGTTGTGTTTGCTTGAATTACTATTGAAATTGTGGTTATGATGCTATACATGAAGTCCTCTACCCCCGGACGTTTCCGCCATCCTTGGTTTGGGGGTGTGACATGTATTACCTCTATCCCAGACACAGTTACTATTCCAACACACTGGTTTAACTTCATACCAAAAAGCCAAATACCAGCTTATATCAACCAATACCCAGGTATTATATTACATAAATAGACCACAAAATATTGACATAACAATACATTTTCTTTTACAAACTACTTTCAATATTAATATGTTGTACATACCTCTTACACAACACGTATGTAACATATTAGTTGTCATTCATTGTGCAGATTTCTTAGGAGTTTTCGTTAAACTGGTGGCCTGTATTAAGAAAAACGATGAACCTTACCTGCTCCTCATTCTAAGGAATGAATTGTAAGTGTTGCACCTTTTGAAAATATACATATATACTAATTACCATACTTAAAACATGCAATCAACAGTGGTGAAGATATTGCGATAAGCTTGTGGAAAGAATGCACTGACGCACCTTCAAAATTTAATCGGAACGCAATTCAGAATGCACCTGCTCCTACTGTCATTGCTGTCACAAACGTCCGAATCATGGAATATGGTGGTACGTTTGATGAAAAACCAATGTGTATTATTACTGATACAACTACCAATAAAAGAATCTAAAATAATCACAAAAACTTCATTTCAAGGTTCATTAAGATTAGGAACTAGTAGTGCAACCCACATATACGTAAACCCACCTATCAAAGAAACAGATACACTTCTGGACAGGTACCGTTCTAAAAACAATATATTATAATCATGTTTATGTCTATACTAACAGTCTCTAAAATTCACAGTTACAAGATAAATGCTGCTTCAATACCTCTGTTTGGACTTCCAGTGCCACTTACAGAGATAAATGAGAAAAAACATTCAGATCTCTTGGTACACTTCTACTCTGTCAAAGTTATATCCACCTTCCCTTTATCAATATTATCATATATATTATAGATTTTGATTCTTTAACAGGAAAAAACTTTTACAGCAGAGGCATCCATAATAGAGTACGTTTTTTCAGATTATTGGTACCAAGTTTTCTGTCCACAGTGTAAGATATCAACACTAAAACAAGGAAAGGACTGGTTCTGTCCATCACACGGAACGATCACCTCTCCAACTCCCATGTAAGTCACAACACCCTCAAAACAAAAATTTTAATATATAAACAAATTCTATGAACTCATTACATTCATGCACATAGGTACAAGCTTATGGCAACAATTACGGACCCAACTTCCTCAATGACGGTTACCTTATCTGACAACGCTGGCCAGAAAATATTTGGAACAACAGCAGATAAACTCATACTAGAAGGCGACCCAAACCATAGGAAAAAATTGCCCAACATTATAAAAGAGACTGAAGGTATCACAAAAAAGATGAAATTAAGGATCACATACACGTCAACTGAAAGGAACATCCGTTTCATAATAACTGATATCGAAGACAACTCTTCTCAATCATCATCAATAACAACCCCACCTTCAGAAAATACATCTTCCTCTAATGTTCCTCATAAAACACCTACGTGTTCATCCGCACAAAATCAACCCAAAGTCAAGAGGGCATTAAATTTTGAAAATACAGGTAATACTCATTACACGTTAAACAAATATACCAAAAAAAACAACTGATTGTTAACATTACATCACAGGTATAGACAAATCTGATGCAGGCCCGAAACGAGCACGTCGGTCGCAATAAAGACAATGGCTTTGTGTACCAGTTCTATATTCCTAACCCTTTGTTTATCTCCACTTCTTATTACCTCTGTAGTACCAACCCTTTTACTACTATTCCTACTAACTTAAAAACCATATCATATTTTGCGTATGTAATGTAACCTTATAAAATTACCATGAATATATCAACAGTGTTTACTAGCAGTGCTTACTGAGTCCTATAAAATATTAGATTATTAAAAAAAATCACAACATTTATGTTACTCATAAAACAAATTACAACATTACACATGTACTATTCCTTTACAAAATTACCTGCTTCTTAATTTCGAATATTCAATCAGCAACTTCAATCTTTCGGTGAGTTTCTCATGATTATATATGATTACTTCTCAATGTTTGTGTTAATCGTATAATTGAAATTTTTTTTCTTCTTCTGCGACTTCAATTTTTCTTCTCATTGAATTTGTTAATCAAGGTTTCTATTTATCTTTGATTCAGAAGTTGTTTATTAATTATTTTCTATCTTAAATTCTTTATTCGATCCACTCAATTGATCATCAATGTGTATGTGTATGTGTAAAAATAAGTTTCTCTTACGTATGTCTGTGTGTATCTCTTTAAAAATTGTGCAATTTCATCATTTTATGACCCCCATTTGCGAAGTTGAATATTTATTTCCAAAAATGCGAAACTCCAGGGACAATATTTGAAAATTTCTCTACTGTGAAATACTTCGCATCTTCATTCTTACACCCTTCGCATCCATTCGCATTAATCACCTTCGCATTTTAACCTAATTAATCAAATGCAAACCACAAAATTTTCATTCCAGATGCCAACACAGTTTAGTTCTTGAACTCTAAACTTGCGAAATCAAAAATTCATATGTTGAACCCATATGCGAATATTAACCCAATTGACTTCAAATTGATTCACAGATACAAACACTCGATTGTTTTACTTTCGCAAAATGAACATCAACAACTCCACAATCGAGTTTTTAAATTGTTGCAAACAACAATTTCACAGTCCTTGACTTCGCGTTTTTCTTCACGAATCATCCATCAATCATCAATCCAATTGCGAATCAAAACTCATATGTTCTTGCTTTATCAATTCATCGACTACACTCATACAAATGCGAACAATACTCAATTTCAAAATCGATTGAAACTTATAGCAAAGCTAAATCCAACTTCGCATTCAAAGCAGTGTTATTGATTGCATTCATGAAATACTAACAAGATAATATATTATAATACAAATATACATATTTTAGGTGGTGAAATCGTAACAGCCTAACAATTTGGTATTTTCATTCCAGATGCGAACACAGTTTAGTTCTTGAACTCTAAACTTGCGAAATCAAAAATTCATATGTTGAACCCATATGCGAATATTAACCCAATTGACTTCAAATTGATTCACAGATGCAAACACTCGATTGTTTTACTTTCGCAAAATGAGCATCAACAACTCCACAATCGACTTTTTAAATTCTTGCAAACAACAATTTCACAGTCCTTGACTTCGCGTTTTTCTTCACGAATCATCCCTCAAGCTTCAGGCAACCGATTGGCTCCAAGGGACTTTAGAAGAAGAGCAATGAGCGTAGTGTTGAACTATTTCAGTAAGCACCTCTTCCGAAATATAAATCCATCCTTGATTGCCATCGAGATTTCCTCCCCAACTAGCTCCTTATTAATCTAAAATGAAAGAAGAAGTTCGGGAAACCGTCCAATTGCGAATCAAAACTCATATGTTCTTGCTTTATCGATTCATCAACTACACTCATACAAATGCGAACAATACTCAATTTCAAAATCGATTGAAACTACTGGTCCCAAAAAACCTACTAGCAGATCTTATTGAAGCAGCTCAGACGAAATTACAAGAAGCTTCGCATTTTAACCTAATTAATCAAATGCGAACCACAAAATTTTCATTCCAGATGCGAACACAGTTTAGTTCTTGAACTCTAAACTTGCGAAATCAAAAATTCATATGTTGAACCCATATGCGAATATTAACCCAATTGACTTCAAATTGATTCACAGATGCAAACACTCAATTGTTTCACTTTCGCAAAATGAGCATCAACAACTCCACAATCGAGTTTTTAAATTCTTGCAAACAACAATTTCACAGTCCTTGACTTCGCGTTTTTCTTCACGACATAACATCAAACTATCCATTGACAATTTCCACATAAATATTTATCATCATTTAAATGCAACACAGCGCCAAAGGCGCACACTTGATTCCTGCTAGTTTTGATTAATCTAAATAATAAAATATTCTATTGTAGGTTTGGTTACAACTTACAACTTATATTTTTTGCAAAGACAATTAACAAAAAACAAAACAAAAAATCTATTATTTTAAAGATAATGTTTTTGGTTTTAGATATAATAATATATTATAATTTACAATATTAAACATTTTTAATTGACAAAAGATATTTTTAATTAAAAAATATTATATTAACTAATATGTAACGTCCTGAAAATCTCAGGTAATTCTTTTCATTTTTAATACAATAAACCATGCAAACGAGTTGTTCTAAAATTGATCAAAGTGAATATATCATTTAAACATCAGAGTAATATCATTAATTCTCAAGTGTGACTTGAAGGACTCGAAACCAGATCTTGTAGGAACTCCTTCAATTTCGTTAGAAGTGGTGGTTAGCGAAATCTAACTTGAAAATGCACAAACACATCGGATCTGGTGAGATCTGATGCAGATCTGATGAGATATAATGTAGATATGGTGAGATCTTATGTAGACTATTGGTTATTTGGAGTGGAAGAGAGAAACAGATGGATATGGTCGTAGATCTGACGAAATGGAGGCAGAGGATCAGGAAGGTGAAGTCTTCGAAGAAGGTAACATCGTCAGTGTTGATTAGTAGCTAAATGTAGGCAGGGCCTGTATCTTAGACTTGTTTATGATTAGTAGCTAAGTGTAGGCTAGGCTTGTATCTTAGTATTATCTGAGTATGTTTATGAATTGGTAGATTATGGTATACTTCTTGTCTACGGTGATACTTGTATGTGTGTTTAGATAGCGGGGTGTGGGCGGGGGCCCGTATCCTCTAGATAGGGGAGTGTGGGCGAGGCTCATACCTCCTAGACAACTGAGTGTGGGTGAGGCCCACACCTCATGGATAGCTGAGTGTGAGCAAGACTCGTATCTCATAATTAGCTAAGTGTGGGTGGGGGGCCGTATCTCCTTGAGTGTGGGCGAGGCCTATATCTCATAGATGTATGTTATATGATATGTATATGGTATATGGTAGTTTGGGGAGACTCATTAAGCTTTGTGCTTACAGTTTTCAGTTTTGGTTTTAGGTACTTCTGGTAGCAAAGGGAAGAGCTCGGGATGACTGCATTGCACACACCACAGTGTTTAGCCTGGGAGGATTTACTCTGATATTTTGATATGTGATTTGGATACATTGTTTGACATGATGTTTTGAGATATTACCATTTATGTTTTTTATGAAATGATTGGATTACTATGGTTTTATAATGATTTAAAACGATTTTTTGGACCGTATTTTTGGGGTGTTTAACATTCCTTTCAAAAACTACCATTTCCGAATAGGCCAAGTTAATAGCTTAAAATCATCGCCATAATTATCCACATTATGGCTCGATGTTCCTTTTACTCGAACCTTAAGATCATGCTCAATGGTTCGAGCAACTTAAACCATTTCCATAATCATCCACATTATGGATCGATGTTACTTTTACTGGAACCTTAGGGTCATGCCTAATGGTTCGAGCAATATAAAATCATCGTCATAATCATCCACATTATAGATCGATGTTACTTTTACTCGAACCTTAGGATCATGCCTAATGGTTCGAGCAACTTAAAACCATCACCATAATCATCCATATTATGGCTCGATGTTACTTTTACTCGAACCTTAGGGTCATGCCTAATGGTTCGAGCAATATAAAATCATCGCCATAATCATCCACATTATGGCTCGATGTTACTTTTACTTGAACCTTAGGGTCGTGCCTAATGGTTCAAGTAATATAAAATCATTGCCATAATCATCCACATTATGGCTCTATGTTACTTTTACTCAAACCTTAGGGTTATGCCTAATGGTTCGAGCAATATAAACCCATCGCCATAATCATTCATATTATGGCTCAATCTTACTTTTACTCGAACCTTAGGGTCATGCCTAATGGTTCGAGTAATATAAAATCATCGCCATAATCATCCACATTATGGCCCGATGTTACTTTTACTCGAACCTTAGGATCGTGCCTAATGACTCGATGTTATTCTTCTTGAACTTAAGTCTCATATCTAGTAGTTCAACTAATTCCCAAACATCGCCATAATATGCCTCACCATTCGATTCTCGGGTCAAAGCCCGATGGATCAAATTATATGTTGAACATAACATTCACGTTTGTAGGTAAAACATTTCAGGATCTGACAAGCACTTCGAGTCAATAGAAAGGCTGGATGTCAGCCCTGGGAAATAAAAGAACAAGCGGAACTACAAACAACTCTCATGACCATACGAACAGGAACAAAAGGACTCGAATGCATAAAACAAAAGTCCATTGGCATTTAGCAAGTTGCCATTACAAGATAACAAAACAAGCAAAGCCTGCCTAGAAGCAGGGGCAACATTAAAAAGTAATGATTTCATCTTCAAACCACTACTAAAACTAGCACTAGCCAACTTCATCCTCCTTGGAACAATCCATAACCTTCAACAATTTTTCAAACCAACCACGTCTATTCCCCTAGAGCAGATAAAAAAGAGTACTTGTACGTTGTCATCTCAGAAATACGATCAATAATTTGACGTTGTGCATCTGGGTACGAATACAAGACACTCTTATCCTTCAATTCTTCAGGATATTTTTCCTTCAGGCCAACACAATCTTGATGAAGACCAAGTTGGATGGAGGACGTATGCAAGGTAGCATTCACGATGCTAAAGTCGCTTGAATCTAATAAAGCACGGACAAAAAGAGGAATACCTTCCTTTACAACCCATCGTAGTTCCTCAGCTCCCTGGTCTACTCTTGCCAGGAAAGTGTCCACTTTCTATTTTGTCATGACTTGTACATCATTCAATGTAGCAAATTGAGCATCCTTATCCAACATCAGGAGTCTCCCAACAGCCAACTCCTCCTCTTAAAACTTAATGCTGATATCCTTACTCGAACATGTAATCTCCAATTAATAAACTTTCTATGTGTATTGTGACTTCAATAAATGTTACTGCTAAGAAACACCTTCAAGCTGGATGAGGTGCGATGGATCAGAGCATCATCTATTCTCATTTGCAAATCCTGGTTCAACTTTTTCAGCTCCTCTTGCTGACCAATAGATCGACTCAAATCCGCTACCAGACTTTGGTTCCTCTCCGACAAACAATCAACCTCTTTCTTTAACTCTTTGGCTTTTTTCTTCGTCTGTTTGTGAAGGACCCGCAACTGTTTCATCCATTCCAAAGCTTCATCGAAAACAACCTGGCATTAGGAAAGATCTTATGAGCATGCTTTTGTGCAGAGGGACACGTCATTCAATAAATACATTCCTTCCATCATGCATGACAAAGCCTTATCCAATGTGTGACAACTCGATATTTTAAGTCAATGTAATGACCTAAAAATCAAGGAATTGTAATCTACTTTTGATGTAATAAAAATAGCGTTAAAAATAAAATGTTCAGAAGTCTCAATTAGGTTGCATAAAGTAATAGATATCGTAACAAGGTTTTCAGAAATGTAAAGAACACAGAAATCCGAGTTATAACGAAGAAGTTATGTCCAATCGAAAATCCGCAACAAAACCGGCAAAACATTGTTAAGCGTAAAATGCGAAATCTCAATAAATTACTTTTTAGCCTTAGGTATCTAAATGAATGTTGTAGATATCATTAAACTATGAATGTACATAAAAAGAACGTCCAAATCTAACTTCGTATGAGGAAGTTATGATTTTTTTTTAAGTTTTAGAATAGCAGTAGTGTAATATCCCAAAATTCGAGGGCAAAATTTTCATTTTTGATTAGGTGATTTATAAAATTGTTCATCAAAACATTGTCAAAATCACGTCAATACATAAAACCATAATATCATGTTTCAAAACCAAATCATCTGAAATAACAAAATATTAGAGTACAATCCCAGAAACTCTACGCGGAAATCATAAGTGTGTGTGTGTGATGCGCTGCTACACCGCCGACTCCTTCCCCTTGGACGAAGAGGTACCTGAAACCCAAAAATGAAACTGTAAGCACAAAGCTTACTGAGTTCCCCCATCATACCACATACCTTACAATCACATAACAAACATACTACCGAGCAATTTTGCGGCGCCCGCCCTACCCATGTCAAGCCATTCTGGGGTGTTAACCTACCCATGTCAAGCCATTTTGGGGTGCTCACCTACCCTTGTCGAGCTATTATGGGGTGTTGTCCTACCCTCCGGTTTATCTCAACTGAACATGGGGACTATTTCACCCCTACTACTAACACATAACATGATATCATAATCATGCTGTCAGACATATCTGGGGTGTGGGACCTACCTATTGGTCCTAACGACCGAATTAGGGACTAGTCCCCTTCTACTGATACTATCTCATATAACATGGCAATTAGCAAAACTAGCATACTCACATATCTAGCAGTCTAGCATGCTCACATATCCAACAATCAAACCAGACAGTTATCACAAAGATAACCATCCCAACTACCAACTACTAGTGGGTCGGCCTTGGTGCCTTAGACCCACCCCTACTGGAAGGTAACTCACCTCGATGTCGTGTAGTGTCTGAACTATCCTTAGCGTGAAAGGTCGACTCTCCTTGACTCCTCAATCCCTACACGACAACCCTCAAGTCATCAAACAGAACATACAACCCTAACCAGTGTCAATACCAAAACCAGGCAGAGTCAACATTGGTCAAAGTCAACACCTAGTTGACCTGACTCGCTGAGTTGGTATACCAACCCGTCGAGTCCATACTCTACTAACCCGATCCAACCACGACTCCACTCGTCGATTCTATCAAGAACTCGTCGAGTTCTCCTTCATTCAAACCATTGGGACCATCTTCATCCGACTCGCCCAGTTCTTCCTTGAATTCGGCAAGCTCATCTCCCTCATAAGAACGTGTCCAGTCTCCGAATCACCAAGTTGTATGAACAACTCGTCGAGTCTATCTTCAAATATTGGGAGATTGTCTTGGATTTGCAGAGTCTGTTCATACACTTGTAGAGTCCCATGATTCACAGGTCTCTTTTCGCATCTAGATATCTACGGGACTTTCCTCCCTAACAACTGGTCCATCTACAGAAAGGATTTGGTGGTCATTACACCACGACTCGCCGAGTCCCAAGAACAACTCGGTGAGTCCATCCTTGACCAACATTATACAGTCAATTTATATGAGCCTTGACACCTCAAAACCGTAGATCTGGCCCCCCTAATGTCCATTTCATACGTAAAGCTCCAAACTTGGTGCACATGCATGGGGGCTTTGGCTCAAAAAGCCATAAAAGGTGCTCTACTAGATGCATGGGGCTCTCATGGCCATAAAGTTGGCACCTTTATGCCATGAGACTCTTCCAATGACTCAAAACTAGAGTCAAGACCCCAAATATCACTCTACAAATCCGAATATGGCTTAGAAAGCCCTAAATGTGACCAAAACCCAAGTCTAAAGATGAATAAACACATAGAAGACCAAAACAAGGGCATTTTACCTTGATTGTGCTGAAAATGGAACTAGATCCTTGAATCTCTAAGCCCCAACTCGAACTCTCAAGCTTCTTTCTTCTTCTCCAAGCTTCACAAACCACAAAATGCACCAAAATGGCCTTAGAACACTAAAAAATAGCTAGGGTTACAATACACAACTTTCTGGTAGTGATAAGGACAATGGAGGCTGAGATAAGGTGTTTAAATAGGGTGCAAACCCTCATATTTAGGGTTTCACTCAACCATCACCTACTCGTCAAGTCAGTCCCCCGACTCGTCGAGTATGTTACTTAACCTGTCCACGGGTCATGACTCTACCCGACAAGTTGGGCCTCTAACTCGTCGAGTCCCAGAGAAAACACACAATACTTGAATAATAGGAATGCCAGGAATTAGATGTTACAAGCAGACAACTAAAAACTCGAAATAAAGATCAAGCAACATTTAACCGACACAACCTAAACGAGAATTAAAGATCTCGACAATAGTAGTGTAACGGTAAAAAGATAGATGAAAATGAACATCAGATGAAGAAGTTATGAATTTTTAATGGACTTTTCCTGTATCGGCATATTAAAAATATATAATTAAAAATAAAGTCAAAATTTTCCAACGAAGTCTAAATAAAAGTTGTATATTATAATCTCACTTATGCGTGGACATAAAGAACGTCAAAAACTGAGCTCGTATGCGAAAGTTACACATTTTAGAAGATTGGGGCACACAAACCGAGGGGAGTACACTATAGCGTACGAGGGTACGCCCAACATACTCAGTGCGCTGCCTCAGATCGACCACGTCCCCGTACTACCCTCTAGCCCATCCCATCCGAAGTCCGGAGTCCGATGAAGGCGTAATGCATGACGTACACCCAGCGTACGCGAGTACGCCCATCACACGAGGGTCAGTTCCACCCCTATATAAAGGGTGCGAGGCTTCCGAATTCTTTTGCCAATTCACAACCTTTCTCCCATATTTTCTCACTCTCGAACCTCCCAAAACTATCCCGACGTCCCGGTTACGTATCCAAGCTCCAACAAAGGTCCGAAAGTCCCGAGAAAATTTCCATTTTCCGGTTGTAGTGCTACCCAAGAAAAATCTTGTTTTCTTCAAATCGTCACACTTACCAAGTGAGTTCATACCCCTATAATCTACCTTTTTAATGGTTTAAATGCTTTTTAAGGGGGAATACAAGTTGAACACCAACTAATTGTGTTAATATTTTCATGTGATATCAATCACATAAACGATTCCTTATGCTTTTAATTGTTGTTATACAATAAAAGATTATCAAATGCTTCCAAAGTGACTTAAAGTCGTGTAAAATATTTAAATTCAAGTATACTCTTTTCAAAATCACTTAGACTCTTTTTAAGATATCGATAAGCTCTTTTAAATGTGTTTATAACTCTTTAAGCTTATAATTGTCAAAAGCATGTTCATATATCAATAAGTATATAAATAAGACTTAAAAGGCTTAGGACTAATGAGTTGCCTTATTTCCTTTTCCTTGTTTGGATGTGGTCTTAAGGTGGTGTTATTTGTCCGAATGACGTTTCCTTCTTAAGTATACATATTATACATATGAGAATATAAAAGGTTACTTCAGTCGGTATCATTACCTTTGTATCATGCTGAGCAAAGGGGTACTTTTAGGATAGATCATGCTAATCAGATAGAACGTATAAATTATAATAGGTATAATTTATGAAAACAACGAGGAATCTATTTTCTAGATAAGTATACGAGATCTAATTTACTTTGTCAAGAAAAAGGTATAATTCAATCTTTACTCGAACTAAAATGTGATGGTACGTCTTCAGGACATAGCAATACTTGTTATGTTACATCCTTGTAACTAGAGTCTCTTGGAGGGAGAGCGAGCATATTGTGTATAGATGATATGGACATATTTAGTTAAAAAAATTCATGCATTATCTTAATACTTTATGTTGTTTTTGTCTCATTTAATGAAAAAAAGGTGCTTAATTAATTTATAATTTCATTTTTCAGCAACAATGACATGCTCGGATGGAAAAGGAAGCGGAACTAGCGATTGGAAGCTTGGATCTTGGATTTTGAAGAAAGAAGGATGTTGCTGGACAGCTTGACCCCTCGTCTGTGTTTTGGACATATCTCATGAACCGTAACTCCGATTGATGAGATTCATGTTTTGAGAAAATTGTGTTTTGGACAAAATTTCAGATGACTTTCATGTTTTTAGAAAATGCTGATTCCAAACGGACTCGACGAGTAGTCCATAAACTCGACGAGTCACTCCGAACTTTCGCGATTCTGGACGCACTGACTTGCGGTACACGGGTTTTAAGTGACGGACTCGCCGAGTATCCCCTGTTTTGTGAAAATCTATATAAAGGGACTTTCAGATCGATACCCTAGGAGATAGATTAACCCTTGGAGGCCAATTGTCGACTAAAGGTGCTGCTAGAGCGTGGGAAGCTAAGGAATCAACCCTACATTCAATTTTAAAGAGAATCAAGTCAAAATAAAGTTTACTCTTACCTAATCTCTTGTTTGAACTATATTTTTACCAATTGATTTCGTTTTTGAGCTTGTTTCTGTTGTAATCATGAGCTAAAACCTTTAAACTTCTGTTTGGGGAGACACAATTGATACTATGGATTGATTATATATGGTAGGATTGATTTAATATTGGTGATTTTGTTGATTCAAGCTTGTTAAAGAACTTTATGTGTGAATGATAACTACTTTTATGTTAATAGGTAGATAATTAAGTTGCATGAACATCTCTTAATTGCTACCTCATATAATTTATGTGACCATTTTATTATATGACTAGGATTAGCGACTGTGAAACTAGAATTAATAGAAAAATAGGTAAATTCATGTGTGAGCTTGTGTGATGACCATCAACAAGAGGTTAACTAAAGGACCAAATTAGTTAGCTATTACAAGTCTAAATTAACCCGAATAAATAACCTAGTGAATTAAATTAAATTAGACAACTGACCACTGTTTGAGTTAGTTTGTTCTCTAAGGATTAGTGCAGCGAACGTGAATCTAATTACTTGAATCGGTAGCCAATAGAAGAATTAATCCATTGCACTATTACCATAATATCAACCATAGGATCAATTGAGTTGAACTAAACAAAAGTCCTCTTTGTCATTGAATTTAGTTGAATCTTTGCTTTCCTAGTTTTTAGTTTAAGTAATAGTCAGTAAGTTTCTAGTCTTGTAAAACTAGAGAAAACCTCATTTATTATTTAAGTTTAGATAAAATGTAACATCCCGGAAATTTAGAAGTAAAGTTGAAGGGCTAAAAGTGTAAATAAGAGGGTCAACTCGGCAAGTCGATGGATAGATGTAACGTCTGTGTTTCCGGGCTTGCCATTTTTAGCAATGTAATAGTCTAGGTTAACTTTTGTAACCCGTTTTGAAATAACAGAAGTGTATTATTTGAGTATTATGTGTTTTGTGCTTAATTGCTTAATTATGTGGTTTGATTAATTAAGAATAAAAATAAGTGTCAAAATTTAAGTGTATAATAAACTTGATATCTTTGGATAATGTTGTAGTAGTTGAAACAAGGTTTCCGAAGATATAAAGAATGCCGAAATCCGAGTTATAACGAAGAAGTTATGACATGTCGAAGTTTCGCGACAGAACCGACAACGCTGAATGACGTAAAAAGTGAAATTTATGTTAGAGCGATATTTAGCCTTAGTGATCTTAACGATAATCGAAGATCTCGTTGTTAGTATCGAAGCGATAAAAAGTTAGGCGAGAACGGACGTCAAACGAAGAAGTTATGAATTTATAACGAAATTTTCTGTCCCGGCCTATTAAAAATAAATAATAAAATTAAAGTCAAAAGTAGCCAACGGAGTCTAAATGAAAGTTGTAGAGCGTAGTCTCACCTTCACGTGGATATAAAGAACGTCGAAAACGGAGTTCGTATGAAGAAGATATGAATTTTTGAAGTTTATTAAATAATTAATAATTAAATTTAATTATTAAATTCGGTATTATCCGAAGGCGAGTCACCGGACTCATCCGAAGTATTCCCCGCGTACTCATGTACGCCCCGCGTACAGTGAAGCATGACACGCCTCGCACTCGAGTTCTTCGGATGACGCATGCGGTGACGAATTCGGAGCAGTACGCCCCGCGTACTGCGAGGCCTCAGCCTCCTATAAATAGGATGCGAGGGCAGCCGGCTCTTTTGCTATTTTTCTCTCCTCTCTCTCCCATTTTGCATCGATTTGCATGCCAGAAGTACCCCGAATCCCCGGTAATATTCTCGAGTCCCGAAGCAAGTCCCGAGATCCCGAAGATCCCGAGAAGTGCGGTTCCCGAGCCGAAGCTCTGCCCGCGAGAAGTTCGATTTTTGTAGAGATCTTCCAGATTTGCCGAAGAATACTACTTTTGCAAGTCGTAGTGTTGTCCGATTATCTTCTGATCAAGTGAGTGTATACTACCTTTCATAAACACGATAATAATACAAGTATGGTTTGAGTGTATTAAGTATATTGTTGTTTATATGTGTGAGTGTGTAGTTACTTTCTTCTAACGCATAATTATGAAGTATTTTATACGAGATACGTGTTATGTATATATTTTGTTGTTATGTGTGTGAATGTATATTCACTTTCTTCTATCTTACAGATCTGATTATTTCTATATGAAATACGTGTTATGTGTGTGTGCCTCATCTGTTATGTGGAAAATGTATTGATTGAGCATGCTATACAGGTTTTGAAACTATGTATAAAAATGTATGTTTTATCTACTAATTTGTTGGTAGAACATTGGTAGATAGTTGGTGTGTAATAAACAGATGAGAGGCCTCGATGTTGTTTTTATCCAGTCATCTAGCGGAATTTAGATGACGACCACAGACTTTTCTAGGCAGTCCAGTGGAATGCTAGCAGGCTCATAACCTGTAGGTGTTAATGAACTTGGGTGTTCATTCGTTGTATTCCATCCCCCTCATGGTTGCCTTATTTGACTTATATTGCCGAGGAACCCCCGAAGCATGTGTTGTCACCCCGATGAAATATTCTTAGACTAGGTCCCTTGTGTTAGTTATTTTAGGGACATAAAGGAATAATAACGGGAATGGGTAATTGGGTTATTGTTGGTTGATGAAAATTAATTTAATTATTCATTGTGGGTTGAAAACCCTATATGCTCACCAGGCTCCCAAGCCTGACCCACTCAATTTTATTTGTATTACAGGAAGTGGCGCAAGGGCGTAAGATGGATGAACCATCAAGTTGTTTTGTTTACAAGTCTGTATATGTATATATTTGTTGAATGACTTGTAATGTTATCGTTTATGCTTATTGATCTGTATCGGAACATGACACCCCGAGTTTTGATTATATAATGAAAATACATTTCTTTTATGAAATGCTTTGGTAAACATTAATTATCATGTTTTGTTTTTGGGAACAAATTCCGCAACTCTTTCAAATCAGAAGGATTTACTCTGAAATTATTTTAAAAGCATAAACGAAAATCGGTCTTTTCTGGCCGAGATTTTGGGGATGTCACAATAGACTCGGCGAGTTGAGTCGCGTTTCAGGTCGCATGTTAAGTGACCAACTCGGCGAGTCGCATGGGTGGACTCAGCGAGTTGGTGTTGTGTGGAGAAAACCCTAATCCCGGGGGTTGAGCCCTATATAAAGAACATAATACCCTCTCCCCAGCCTCTTTACTCTCCCTTGAAGCCTAGAACCCCTAACTTTCGTTTGTGAGAGAATTAGAGAGCATTAAAGCCTTGGAGGAGGAAATCTTGGAGGGGAATTGAAGAGCAAGAAGATTTGGAGCAAGGGGCTTTGCAGAGATTTGGTCCATTCTCCAGTAGGAGCTTGCATTAGAGGTAAGAGATCTGTTCTTGAGCTTTTGTGCATCTAGATTTATCAATTGTGGGGTTTTTGGAGCATATGAGGTCCATCTCGAGTTTGGTGTAAGATCTGAGGTTGATACCTCAGAACTAGGATTGTAATGGTCTAGGAAGCCATAAAGTTCATGCCCAAGAGTTGCTAGTGAAGCCTTCTTGTCCCAAACCCTAGCCCAAGAGTGTTTTCTGCTTGGATCTCTTTGGATTCACGTAAAGTTTGCAACTTTACGTGACGAATAGCTTGTGGAAGAGTAGATCTATGGATTGGATCCCCTACATGGCTTGGAAAGCCTCTGTATGGCTTAAGAACTAGTGGTACTTGGCGAGTCACATGGGTGTACTCGGCGAGTTGCATGAACATAGGAAGAAACTCGGCGAGTTGGTTGAAGATAGCCTTGGACTCGGCGAGTCTGTTCTTGGACTCGGCGAGTCTGGCCGTGAGGTCCTAACTGTAACACCCAAAGTTTGGAAGGCCAAGAAAAGAAAGAAAACCCTAATTTTAAGGGAGACTCGGCGAGTCCAAGGATGAACTCGGCGAGTCCGAGCGGGATCCGGGTCGAGGAGTAAGTGACCGACTCGGCGAGTCGGCCAAGGTGACTCGGCGAATCTGGTCTGAACGAGGAAAACCCTAAAATCGGGACTTTGAGCCTATTTAAACGCCTCATTCTCTCCCCTAAGGTTCCTTTACTGCCTCTTTCACCTAGGACATCAAACCCTAGCCGCCACATCCATTGATTGATCCATTTGTTGCCTTGGAAGGTGCATTGAAGCTTGAAGAAGGAATAAGGAACTTGGAGGAGCAAGAAAGGACTATAGATCTGGGATTATGAGTTCATTCTGAGCATTTGGAGGTAATAAACTAGTTCTTGGACCCCTCTTTGCACCTAGATCTATGTTTTTTGTTGTTGGGGTTTTTAGCCATGATGTTATTCTTTCAAGTTAGAAGCCAGATCTGAAGTTGCTACTTCAGATCTAAGCATATGATGGTCTTGAGAAGCACAAAGTGTCAGCCCTTGAGTGGATCATGGAGCCTCTTTGCCTTAAACCCTAGTTCATGGTGTATTTTGCCTATATCTAATTCTCTACATGTAAAGTTTGCAACTTTACGTGAGGAATAGGCTTGGGAAGGGTAGATCTACAGTTTGGAGTCCATGCATGACTCAAAAGTCCTCTACATGTATATGATGGGTTTTGTACATAAGAACATTCCTAAGTGCGCATTCAAACCCTAATGCTTGGATCTAGGTTTCTCTATTAAACATGCTTTGAATCCAAGACTTCTAATGACTTATTAGGTGTAAGAACAACACAAAATCAGATCTAGAAACATACCTTTGATTCTCTTGTTTGATCTTGTTGTCTTGGAGCTCTAGAGTCACAATTGTCACTCCTCTAGTGGCTTACAAACACCAACTAGCAAAGAGGATGATTTGAGAGAAAGGAGAGGGGATGAATTCGGCCAGAGTATCTTTACTTTAGATGGGGTGTCGAATTCCCTCAGCCATAGGGTCTATTTATACTTGTAGACTCCTTAAGGGTTACAGCTTAAACCCTAGTTGGATAACTTAGACTTTAAGTTAATCCATATCCTTACCTTAGATATCCTTTGGACGATTTTAAGGCTTATCCTAGCCCTAGAAATCGTCCACCCTATCTCCCATAAGGATTTACAGTCTAAAGTGTAACTATCAAACAATTGAGAGTTTATACCCTCTTATTTAATTAATCTCTTTAAGTCACCAAATTAATACTAATTAATCTATGACTTATATTAATCAAATAACTATATTATTATTCCTTATATTATTCTCATAATATATTAATAATATCTATTCTCTCATAATAAATCATCCTACCAAGTTGCTATGGTGAAGGCAACCCAAAAGGACCATGCACAATCGAGTCAAATACTTGCCCAATATAGTTGCAGCCTTAGACACTATTCCAACAGTCTCCCACTTGGATAAGTCTAGTAACTATATGCGTAGGTACATTCCGATTTGCAATCGTAGCTCTCAAAGACGCTGTGAAACTCTGATCTAATTAATATTGTCCTTTAGATAAGCGATCGTACAGTCCTCTGTTAGATATCATGCTGACAATACTATGGAATAGTTAGTCTAGCATTTGGTTTCTCGATTTCCAATTTATTTGACATAGAACTTAATCGAACACATCAATTCAGTTCTGACCGGGCCCGACACATAAGTCAAATCAAATCATCGAGCGACCGAGATATCACTTTTTCCTTCTTAGGATAAAAGTTACAGATAAACTTCGACTTATATGCATTTACTTATTCATTAACCAACTACACACAACAATGCGTTTTATAACATCGAGTTACCAATGCGTTTTTCGCATTATCAATGTACAATCAATTAACCAATAACAAACCATATATCTAGGTTTTAAGACTATATGATATTATCGTCTTGCGATCACCCATTTACTATCACATTCCATAAGGTGATTCCAGCAAGCGCGGGTTTGTTCCAATGCTCAAACCTAGTTCATAAGCACTCATGAACGTTGCAGCAATCTTTTGCTATGTCTAACACCATTTAAATACTCTACATACCTATTCATGACAATCTTCATTCATATCTACTTCCGACATATGAACGATTGTGGACAATTTGAAGAATTCGATTATTCTTAATAAACTCAATTATTCTGGAAGTCAAAACATGCAAAGTGAAACAATAGTTAAACAATTAACATAAGACAGTAACATTACTTATAAATAAAACTCATTTATTTAATCATCAAATGTCAATTACATTTATCTATTACACGTTTCTAATACTATCTAATCTATGTAAATATCATCCTTCAGCCCAATACTCCTAGCATGTTGCAAATGCTTAACCCTACTCAGTCCCTTCGTAAGCGGATCTGCTAGGTTATCTTCCGATGATATTCTCTTCACTACGAGTTGTCCTTCTTCTACACGATGTCTAATAAAGTGATATTTTCTATCGACATGTCGTGATCTACCATGATCTCTCGGTTCCTTGGTCAAGGCAACCGCACCTTCATTAGCACAGAAAATCTCCATGGGCTCCTTTAGGCAGGTACAACTCCAAGATCTCCAATGAAGTTCTTTAGCCATATTGCCTCCTTCGACGCTTCGCTCGCTGCGATGTACTCTGATTCGCACGTTGAATCAACTACGGTTTCCTGCTTGGAACTCTTCCAAGTTATTGCTCCTCCATTCAGGGTAAAGACCCAGCCCGACTGCGAACGGTAGTTGTCCCTGTCGGTCTGAAAATTGGCGTCACTATACCCTCGCACCTTCAAGTCATCACTCCCTCCAAGGACTAAGAACCATTCCTTCGTCTTCCGAAGGTACTTAAGGATATTCTTCACCGCAACCCAATGGGCTCTGCCTGGATTCCCTTGATATCTACTAACCATGCTCAAAGCAAAGGCTACATCAGGGCGAGTACAAGTCATAGCGTACATGATTGAGCCTACTGCGGAAGCGTATGGAACTCGGCTCATATTAGCTATCTCAGCTTCGGTACTCGGACTTTGAGTCTTTCTCAACTTGGCATTGCTTTGTATCGGTAATTCTCCCTTCTTCGAGTTTTCCATACTAAAACGTTTTAGTACCTTCTCTAAGTAAGTGTTCTGACTATGTCCTATTAGTCTCTTACTTCTCTCTCTCACTATCCTTATTCCCAAAATATAGGAAGCCTCTCCGAGGTCCTTCATAGCGAAGCACTTCCCGAGCCAGGACTTAACCTCCTGCAGAGTCGGGATGTCGTTTCCTATGAGTAATATGTCATCGACATATAGAACGAGGAAGCTTACTACACTCCCACTGGCTTTGACATATACACACGATTCATCTTCGCTTCGTACAAATCCAAACTCTTTGACTTTCTCATAGAAACAAAGATTCCATCTGCGAGACGCTTGCTTTAGTCCATAAATGGACTTCTCAAGCTTACACACTCTATTCGGATGCTTCGGAGTTCGGATCCACAAACCCTTCTGGCTGGGCCATGTAAACATCCTCAGCCAACTTCCCGTTAAGGAAAGCGGTCTTGACATCCATTTGCCAAATCTCATAATCATGAAATGCGGCAATAGCTAGCATCACTCTAATAGATTTTATCTTCGCAACTGGTGAGAAGGTCTCTTCATAATCAACTCCGGGAGTTTGAGTAAAACCCTTCGCAACCAATCATGCTTTAAATGTGTGTACCTTTCCATCCACGTTGGTCTTCTTCCTGAAGATCCATTTGCACCCAACGGTCTTACGTCCAGGTACATTATCAACCAAACTCCAAACTTGGTTGTCATACATGAATTAGATCTCGCTATCCATTGCCTCTTTCCATTTTGCAGACTTCGGGCCTGCCATGGCTTCCTTATAGCTATTAGGTTCATCAAGATTTATTAGTGTACAATCACTAATATACGTGTCCCCTTCAGTAGTAATATAAAAACCATACAACTGGGGTTGAACTCTAACTCTTTCGGAACGTCTAAGAGGTAATGATACGTCAATCGATTCAACCGGAGTTTCCTCCTCGGGTTGAGCGCCAGCGGTAGAGGTTCCTTCATCTATCGACTCTTGAATCTCTTCCAGATCGATTTGCCTCCCACTGTCTCCTTGGCTTATGAGTTCTCACTCTCAGAAAACTCCTCTCCTCGCAACAAAGACAACATTGTCCTTCGGTCTATAGAAGAGATATCGAAAGGATTTCTGCGGGTAGCCGATGAAAATACATCGCTCACTACGAGGTTCGATCTTGTCGTGAGTATCTCGTCTTACGAAAGCCTCGCAACTCCAAACCTTGATATGTGCCAACGAAGGAGCTTTCCCCGTCCAAATCTCGTGAGGTGTTTTGGTAACCTTCTTAGTAGGGACTCGGTTAAGGATATGGGCGGCAGTCTCTAAAGCATACCCCCAGAAAGAGATAGATAGTGAAGCACGACTCATCATAGAGCGAACCATGTCCAACAAGGTTCGATTACGCCTTTCTGCCACACCATTCAATTGTGGTGTCCTAGGTGGCATCAATTGTGAAACTATTACACACTCCTTGAGATAATCGTGGAATTCAAGACTTAGGTACTCTCCTCCTCGATCGGATCAAAGCATCTTGATCTTCCTGCCCAATTGATTCTCCACTTCATTCTTGAACTCTTTGAACTTTTCAAAAGTTTCTGACTTTTGCTTGATTAAGTAGATATACCCATATCTACTATAGTCATCGGTAAAAGTCACGTAGAAGCGGTTTCCATCTTTCGTGGTAGATCTAAACGGTCCACACACATCGGTATGTATGAGGTCCAATAGACCCTCACCCCTTTTGCACGTACCAGCGAAGGGTGACTTAGTCATCTTTCCAAGTAAACAAGACTCGCATGTGTCATTTTCCCTAAGGTCGAATGACTCCAAAACTCCATACTTTTGGAGTTGGGCTATGCGTTTCTTGTTGACATGTCCAAGACGACAATGCCATAAGGATGCCTTATCCATACTATTGGAAGAATCCAAGTACAAGACATCATTTCCTAAGTTATCAACAATCATAACAGTTTCATAAATTCCATTACATGGTATAGCTTCAAAATAAAAGACACCATTTAGATAAGCTAAAATAGAACCATTCTCATTATTAAAAGAAAATCTAAAACCTTGTCTAAACAAACCATGAAAAGAAATGATGTTTCTAGTCATTTCTGGCTAATAACAACAACTGTTCAAATCTAAAGATAAACTATTCCTAAGCACTAAAGAATACACTCCAATCTTGGTTACAGACGACGATCTTCTGTTCCCCATGATTAGATTTATTCTTCCATGTTCCACGTCTTTACTTCTTCTTAGTCCATGCACATTAGAACAAATGTGGTAACCATAACCGGTATCAAGAACCCAAGAAGTATTGTGGGAATCATTAGATTTAATTTTATATATACCTGCGAAAGATGGCTTGATCTTTCCTTCCTTGATGGATTGCAGGTATTCCGGGCAGCTTCTCTTCCAATGTCCTACCTTGTGGCAGTGGTGGCACTCTGCCTCCTTTGGGTTGGAGCAGGGCTTAGCGGGATCAACTTTGGTCCCACTAGAAGAGGCACCATCTCGGGCTTTCACCTTGCGATGGTTCTTTGACGAAGCCTTCCTCTTCTTTCCCTTTCCTTGTCCAATTGCCAAGATAGGAGCAGCGGGCGGATTGGGAGTTGGTGCAACAGACTTGTCCTTGAAGTTGCTCTCAGCGACCCTCAAGAGACCTTGGAGTTTGCTTAGGGTGACCTCTTCTTTGTTCATGTGATAGGTTATCCTAAATTGATTGTAGCTCGGAGGCAAAGAGTGAAGCACCATGTCGATCGCCAAGTCTTCCCCAAAGTCAACATTTAACTTGCGAAGGCGGTCGACATACCTTTGCATCTTTTGCAAGTGCACAGTAAGAGACTCTCCATGACCCATCTTAGAGGAAATCATGTTCATGAAAATATCATAACGCTCTTGTCTCGCGTTTTGATGGTATCTCTCCAATAAGTCTTGATGCATTTTGTACGGATACATGTCCTCATAGGACTTTTGGAATTCGGAGTTCATAGTCGCGATCATGATGCAATGCACTTTCGTTGCATCACGCTCGTGAGTTTCGAAAGCGGTGATTTCGGCGGGAGTAGCAATTTCGGGGTTGATTTTCTCGAGCTTCTCATCGAGGAAATACTCTTTATCCTCATAGTGAGCAATCGTGCGAATGTATCTTATCCATTCGCTAAAGTTCGTTCCATCAAAAGTGACCTTTTGACAAAGGCTCATCAAGGTGAAAGAACTCGCAGCAGCATTGTTGGCGTTCGACATCTATAAATAGAAAGGACAGAGATATATTAGAATATGAATCCTTAATATTCACCCAATAAGAAATTAGGGCTAGGATCCAACAACAATATTTACACATTAGAAAAGGGATGCTGTAATCTAACATGCAAACAATTTGAAGGTAAGTGAATGACGATTCACTAATTCTCCACCATGAAAAACATAACTTTAAGTCCTAAATGTATTGAGAATTCCTAGGTTCGGATGAGATTCATTGAAACTTTTCAGTGGCATGTTTAAATCTCGATATGCCCCTCTTGTTTGTGATTGGGATACCGAGGATCACAAAGCGGGTGTGAATTACCATGCAAATTCACATGGTGCCTTCACTGTAACGATCACCTATTCGATGTGCCGGTAAACCACACACGCTCCATCGAACTATGATAAACAATGAATCACCCTTTGCCACCTTCGCTTAGAACCAATTAGTGTGCCGGTAAACCACACACGCTCCACTAACTTCTTAGCAAGGTGCAAAGTGTAATTTCATGGGATTGCATCAATTCGCTTTTCCTAAAGTAACTAAGATTGGGAAATTTTAATAAAACATGTAGTTACTTTGTATTTCTTATTATACTTTTAATGAGAGGATGAGGTTGCCCTATATCCTACCCGTTCGGCTAACGACCCTCCACCAATCAAGCGAGCGGTGGGTGTGAGTGTACACCCATTAAGCGCCATTTTATAGGCCGCAACCTTATACCCACCTTATAGACCGGCTTCGTGAACGAGGCCTACTAACGGTAAGACTAGCATTTAAGTTATACATATATATATATATATATATATATATATATAAATCTTGTAATATTATATTAGTATAGGGTTGTATTTTAAAACTTGTAAAATTGTAGGGTTTGAAATTTACATTGTCTAAATTAAACTTTTAATCACAAAACATAAATTTCAAAACTTGAGGACTAGTTTTAAACATTTAAAACATAAAGGATCAAATAACAAATAATCTAAATCACATAATTATCCATATTTAATTAATAATTATTATATAAGGAAATCAAATATTTTATTAATTGATAATTACCTTCAATTAGATCAAAAATATAGTCATATATATATATATATATATATATATATATATATATATATATATATATATCATAAAATCGGATTAGGGTTGATCTAATATGATTAAGGTAAGTTTCCATAAGATAAATATGAAAAAATCCCGTTTTTGGCTAATCCTGATGCTCGGACTCGCCGAGTACCCATACTGGACTCGCCGAGTCCACTATGGGACTTGCCGAGTCCATGACTCAGAAACATAAAAATCGAATTTTTTCAGTTAAGATTCAAACATTCAAGCATCAATTTAATAGAAACCAATCAAGGCTCTGATACCACTGATGGGTTTTGTACATAAGAACATTCCTATGTGCGCATACAAACCCTAATGCTTGGATCTAGGTTTCTTTATTAAACATGCTTTGAATCCAAGACTTCTAATGACTTATTAGGTGTAAGAACAACACAAAATCAGATCTAGAAGCATACCTTTGATTCTCTTGTTTGATCTTGTTGTCTTGGAGCTCTAGAGTCACCATTGTCACTCCTCTAATGGCTTACAAACACCAACCAGCAAAGAGGATGATTTTAGAGAAAGGAGAGGGGATGAATTCGGCCAGAGTATCTTTACTTTAGATGGGGTGTCGAATTCCCTCAGCCATAGGGTCTATTTATACTTGTAGACTCCTTAAGGGTTACAGCTTAAACCCTAGTTGGATAACTTAGACTTTAAGTTAATCCATATCCTTACCTTAGATATCCTTTGGACGATTTTAAGGCTTATCCTAGCCCTAGAAATCGTCCACCCTATCTCCCATAAGGATTTACAGTCTAAAGTGTAACTATCAAACAATTGAGAGTTTATACCCTCTTATTTAATTAATCTCTTTAAGTCACCAAATTAATACTAATTAATCTATGACTTATATTAATCAAATAACTATATTATTATTCCTTATATTATTCTCATAATATATTAATAATATCTATTCTCTCATAATAAATCATCCTACCAAGTTGCTATGGTGAAGGCAACCCAAAAGGACCATGCACAATCGAGTCAAATACTTGCCCAATATAGTTGCAGCCTTAGACACTATTCTAACAGTATAGGGATTTGAATAGACTCGGCGAGTCCTTTGAGTGGACTCGGCGAGTAGCATGAAGTTGTGGAGCAATTCGACGAGTGGGGTGAACAACTCGTCGAGTCAGATGAAGATTGCCTTGTACTCGGCGAGTCTGTTCTTGGACTCGGCGAGTCAGGTTGCGAAACCCCAAACCCTTCGAGTTGAGACTCGAATAAGTGAGTCGGGTGGAGACTCAGTGTGTTGGACAGGTCAGGACTCAGAAATCGGTAGACTCGGCGAGTCATGGACTGACTCGGCGAGTCGAGACGCGAATGGAAGGAATCTGAACATTTTGAACTCAGCGAGTCAGTAGGATGACTCGGCGAGTAGGGTTGACCTGGAAGGTTGACCTTGACCAGGACTTTGACTTTGACCAGAGTTGATTTGGTTGTCTTTCGGGGGTCAGTCAGGCTTAGTGTTGCTTTGATATTGGTAGTTCGGGGAGCAAGAGGAGCAGGAGTTCAGTGAGTTGTCGGGCAGCAGCTAGTGAGATCATCAGCAAGTTCAGCCAGTGCAGGTGAGTTTCCCTTTGTGTGAATGGGTCTAAGGCCATAATGTTGGCCCATGTAGTTACAAGTAGAAGACCCGGGGGTTAGCCCTAGGCACAGTATGCTAGTATGAGATTCAGGACGAGGTCCAGTAATAGCGGGCGGGTACCCAAGGATTTATTTATATTATAGATTATAGTTGCTGTCTGTGTGATACATGTATGTGCCTGGTAGGGAGGTGAGTGTGGGCGAGGTCCCGTATCTCACCAATAGCAGAGTGTGGATGGGGTTCCATATCTCATTAGTAGCATAACAGGGGCGAGGCCCAAACTAGAACAAGAGTGAGAGTGGGTTGGGCCAGTAGCTCACTACCATTAGGAGCGTGGACGGGGTTCCATGACTCATCAGTAGCAGGACATGGGCGAGGCCCAGGATAGGCGAGGCCTTAGGACAAAACTAGTTGTATGTGTTTAGTTATGTGTTGTGATATGATTATGTGTTATTATTTGTTGGCGGGCGAGGTCCTACGATACGCGAGGCCTAAGTAAAACAGATCTGTATCCGAGCGGGGCTCGAAGCCAGGCGGGGCCGTTGTAGCGGGCGAGGCCCGAGGTAGGGGGCGTGGCCCAAGATAGCGGGCGTGGCCCAGTATGTGCAGTATGTGGTTATGCATGGTATGTGGTAGGGTGGGGAACTCACTAAGCTTCGTGCTTACAGTTTTCAGTTTTGGTTTCAGGTACTTCCGGTAGCGGAGGGAAGAGCTCGGGGTGATCGCATGGCACACACCATAGATTAGACAACTTGGGAATGTTTACTCTGATAATTAACATGTGTTTTGAAAACTTATACTCAGACTATGTTTTGGAATGATGACTTTGCTTAAAGTATTGTTTTACTAAAAGAAATTTTTGGTCTTATATTTTAGGTCGTTACACTAACCTTTCCTGGCTGAGCTGTGAATCAGTGAGTCAAGGGACGACTCGGTGAGTTGCGCAGGAAGCGACTCAGAGTTCGTGGGACTCAGCGAGTCTTGGGGCGACTCGGCGAGTTGGGTCGCGATATGGGAGTTTTCAGTGTTGAGGGACTCGACGAGTCAGTGGGCTGACTTGGCGAGTAGGGTCAGTCAGGAAGTTTGACTTTGACGGAGGACTTTGACTTTGACCAAGAGTTGACCAGTTGGCTTCCAAGGGTATTTTGGTAATTATTGGTATTTATTGGGTTAAGTCTTTTGGTATTATCAGTGGTGGAGTTCGTGTCGGAGGTTGGAGCAGCGTGATCTTATCTTTTCAGTCAGCAGTTGCGAGGTGAGTTATCCTCACTATATCAACAGGGTCTAAGGCACCAAGGCCGGCCCTTTATCGGATTGTAATCCGGGTATCGTTGTTATGTTGCTGCTTTGCTATGTTTTCATCCTTGTAGTTAGGATGGTATATGTTAGAGACCTGGTTAAGGTCGGTATCCTGGTATATAGGATGATGCTATGCTAGTGACCGGTTAGGTCGGTATCCTGTTTAGAGTATGTTATGTTGTGTGATCTGATAAATCGGTTTGATTGGATGTGAATTGTTATATGATTGTATGTTTATGTGCACATGGTTGTTTGACTAGGGTTGGGTTGAGGCGGGTCCTGCTTTGTGATGTAGGCCAACATAGCCAGGGAGGATCGGTTATCCCGAAGGCCCAGCAAGCGGTCCGGATAGGCTGTAGGCTCCACGAGGGCGGACTAGATGTGTCGAGGCTCGGAGAGCGGACTAGGCCGACTGAAGGCCCGATGAGGGTGGACCAGTCATACTGTAGACTCAGAGAGTAGACCAGGTGGGTTGAAGGCCCGATGCAGGCGGACCAACCACACTGCATACTCGAGGGATATGGCTAGACTCGGAGAGTGGACCAGGTGGACTGAAGGCCCGGTGCAGCGGACCAGTCACACAGTAGACCCGAAGTGCATGGTTGTTCTGTTCGGTTATGATATGTTGTGCGTGGTATATGTGGTTGGTATTTTGGGGGTATCTCACTAAGCTTTCGGGCTTACAGTTGTGGTTTAATGTTTTTCAGGTACTTCAGGAGACCGTGGCAAGGCGAAGGCGTGATCGTACTGCTCCTCATGTTTATGTTTTACGATATGGTTCTGGGAAGATTCTGATAATTGTATTGAAAACCTTTTTGTAATAATTTAACGAAACTGGTTTGTTTTTTAAAAGTTTAATTTGGTTTGAATTTTTAGAGTGTTACAAGTTGGTATCAGAGCCTTGGTTTAAGTGAATTGGAGGAACATTCGTGTGAATCCAGTCTCAAATCAAGGAGAGTTTTCAAAAGTGAATTTAAAATGGTTTTCAAAATGATTAAAAGAGGACGCAGAGGTACGATCAGCCGGAGCCAGTAAGTAGCCCCAAAATACCATGCAAGTTATTTATTTATGTGTTATGATAAAACAGCATGCTAGTACTAGGCTAGGGATCTTCAGGAATTGCATGATAGTGTTGCCTGATTTGTGATGCCTACTAGCCTAGGGTTTCTTTCTGTATGAGATTTCCAGTGTTCCTCTAGGAGGGAGGGTTGAGTGCTTGGTATGCATGTTCTTCACTAGGGTGTTGTGGTGATACTTGGTATAAATATGGGTAGGTGTGGAAGGTAGTATGGGCCCGTACTACTGAAAGCACAGGACCCATACGCGTATCAAGGATGTCACAACCCCTAGGGTGGTGTTGAGAGTCGGTTCCCGGGTTAGTGGGAGGTATCTGATGTCTGCGGTATTTTTTTCAGTATGGTGGTTACAAGGCATGATGGAAGCGGATCCGGATCCGGATCGGGAGCAGGAGAGGGCGGACAGGGTGGGTCAGCACCACCCGAGGTTATCGGTCATATGAGCACAGACGAGTTGGATGCTAGGATTCATGAGATGCTGCATGATGAGGTTGCTACGATGTTCTGGCTGAGTTGCCGGAACTGTTTGGTCGATCAAGACCGTTATGGTTGAGTATTTTGATGAGCGTTATGCAGCTCTTATAGAGACGGCTGTTGCGACAACTACAACGGCTGTAGCAGCGGTAGGGGGAGGAGTCAGTAGAGGTTTTTAGTATCGGGACTTCGATAATACGAAGCCCCTACCTTCGATGGAGTTCAGGACCCGATTGTCGCTATGATATGGTTGTCAGACGTGGAGGGGTGTTTCTTCACATGTTCATGCCCTACTGATCAGAGAGTGAGGTGTGCTCTGAACCTGTTGAGGCTCGGGGCGAAGGATTGGTGGAGATTGACCACAGGGTCATATTCTGATGCGCAGTGAGCTGTGGTTTCTTGGAATCAGTTCAGAGAGATGTCCAGTACTCGTTATGTTCCGCGAGTTGAGAGGGAGAGATTAGCCCAGGAGTTCCTGGAGCTGAAGCAGGATTCCGAGTCGGTGACTGAAATCACCAGGATGTTCACTGAGAGGGTGATGTTTTGCCCTGAGTTTGCTTCTGAGCAGGCCCAGATGTCCCGATATCTGAGTATGTTGAAGAGGGATATCAGGCAGTTTGTGCCTACGCAGAGGTGTGAGACATTGTTGGAGTTGCAGGAAGCTGCTAGGCGGCGTGAGTTGGAGATTGAACTACAATTGAGGGAGCAGAGGCAAGCCCCGGTACAGTCGCAGCCGGTGCCGAAACGGTCTAAGACCATTGATTTTAGTTTGAGCAGTCAGAGCAGCCGCACTTGTGAGAAGTGCGGGAAGGGTCATGCAGGAACTTGCGGGTCCGGTGGTGCGTGCCGCAAGTGCGGGTGAGAAGGGCACTACGCGAGGGATTGTCGCCAGTCAGCCCCAGCCCAGGATATGAGGATTTTCTATCAGCGTCATCATGTTGGTCACATGAGGGCCAACTGTCCACAGCTGGTTGGGAGGTCGGTGCAGGCTCCAACACCGGCCACGTTGAGGATTACGGGTGGAGGTCAGGGTGGAGTAGACCCCCAGAGGGCTTAGGATCGTGCTTTTCAGCTTACAGCAGAGAAGGTTAGGGCTTATGGAGTATTGTATATCTGCTAGTCTCGTTGTGTGATTTTTGGTATTGTATTTGTGTTCCTTGAGGGTTTTGGTATGGTTAAGGGTTTTGGTTTTGGGAGTTTCGTTGGTTATCGTCCATGGGGATTATTAGTGGGAAATCAGGCTTTTGGTCTGAATGTCGGGTAGCATCTGCAGTCTGAAGAGCGGTTAGCTGAAGGTCGAGCTTCTTTCAAGTCCGAGATGATCAGTGTTGATATGTTATTTTGTGAAGGTTGTCCGTTCTAGTGGGAATTGGTTCGCGTGTAAGGGAATGTGTTGTGTAGGGATGTTAAGGGAGGTCGGTTATGGCAACTGGTGGTTGATAGTCATAGCTCTAAGTGGGGAGAATTGGAAAATTCACCAGAAGATCGACAAGCATGAGAGGTTAATTAGTTGTCTGGGATTCAGCAACGGTTCTGTCAGCCAAGAGCGTAGGCTGGTTTGAGCAAGTAGCAGGCAAGCGGGGCGGGATACAGACCAAGGGTTTTGTAAAAAGGGCGATTGATTGTGGAAGGCCTAGGATCAGGCTGGGAGTGAGTATGTAGGATGGAGTTAGAGTTCGGAACCCCTAGAGGGCTAGAACAATATGCATGGGAGAGTTTTTCCAAAGGGATAATTCGGGATGATAAATGCTAGTCGAGCGGTCCGGATAGACTGAAGGCCGATAGGCTTACCAGTCAGGCCGAAGGCTCAGGAACGGTCCAGACAAGCTGAAGGCCCTGGAGGGCGGTCCAGACATGTTGAAGGTTCTGTTAGTGGTCCAGATTGGATAAACGCCTGGTAAGGCGGTCCAGTCATGCTGAAGAGTCTGCATGTGTTGATAGATCTGTATGAGGAGATGGAATGAGTATGTTGCGATGTGATAGCATCAGAAGGTCTGGCCCCGGGTATTGATCATGATTAGTGGAGGGTAGTGCATGGACTCGAGAGTCCTTGCGAGTTGATTCAGAGCATGTGTGGTGCATGGGATAGCGGTTATACTATAAGGGAATGGTGTAGCGTTGGGCAACCACCGTGACACTTGTTGTAGTGACAAGGCGGCCAAGTAGATTTCCTTGGATAAGGAAAGGGAAAGATATGTAACTCCGGGAAGGAGTGTTGGTTCACGGAAAAGGAAGCAGTAGTGACAATGGAGGATTGAAAGTATTTCAATTATGGTTGTTGAAGCACTGTGAAATACTAGTGGTATGGGAGCACATTCGGAATGGGTGTCTGTCGAGGTTCCAGATGAATTTCCGGTGGTATAGTACCAGAGAGGCTTGGAAAGGATGCAAGGATGGAGCCTTGGATTCCCAGTTTAGTGTGAACAAGAAATTATGCATGTAGCAGTATTTCATCCTGGGGGATGTTTGGAGGTGTCATCAGTGCGTCGGGTTTTCCCAACCCGAGAATGCTAGAGCTAGTTCAGCATGTGTATGTGATTGCGAAGGAGAACTCATGGGAGTTGCTCTAAATCTGAAGGATGTGTCATCCCGTCAGCATGGAAGGGATAGAGTTGGACTAAAAAAAGGAGCAGGTTAAGTCTCTGCAGTGAATTCGGTGAAGGATATGTCTGACAAGGAAAATGATAGTAGTGCGGTACCGGGTCGGGATCCCGGTGGTTCAAGGTTATATCTAGCTCGTAAGAGTCAAGTGATTGTTGTGATCTAGAACGAGTGAAGTATCATGGAGTGGTACTTGGTTGATAAGTGTGGTTATAAGACGATGAAGCCGGTGGTCGGCTTGAGGCTGTAGTCAGGACACCGCAGGGGAAGAGTCAGGTTTCGGGTTTTGGTGGTAGTGTTTGGGGAACCTGGTTTGGCTTAATGTCAGGGGGTGGATTGCGAGAGTAGTTTCTGTAGTTTGTGTTGCCGCAGGCTTCGAGGGCGAAGCCTAATTTAAGTGGGAGAGAATTGTAACATCCCGGAAATTCAGAAGTAAAGTTGAAGGGCTAAAAGTGTAAATAAGAGGGTCAATGTCACACCCCAAAACCATGAATGGCGCAAACATTCTGGGGCGGAGGACATCATGTACAGTATCACAATAATGAATAGTAGTAAACAAGCAACAACATCATCCATTGCATTAATAAAATAATTTCATACATGTGTGTTCTGTCAAATTTATAGACACCAAAAATATACATATCAAAATAAAAGATGAGTCTTGAACGAACTCCATCTTCTCAAAAGCCTGGCACCTGAACCTGTCTAGTGGTTACATGAGAATACAAGTTATTTTGAAAGTGAGTATCAGCTTAATGCTGGTGAGCTCATAAGTATATTAATGCCTGAGTTTGTATGAAAACGTTTGTAAAATGTTTCGTATGATGTTTTGTACAATGTTTTGTAAAATGTTTGAACTCTCCTAGAAAACCCTATGTTTCCTACTAACTGTACCCTTCTACCAAGGCATCTAGTGTCTATGCGTGTGTCTCCTTTTAGAGTGTGTGTTTTCCCAATTCTGACTATCATTAACCAAAAATACAGTTACTACTTACCGTGCATCGTGTGAATATTCACGAAGTGAATGTAATGGGAAAATATTATCGTGTCGTAGTATTTGTAATAAGTGACTACCGTGGTACTAACTACCTTAAAACAAAAGGTGTTCCAAGTAACATGTGATCGACCTGTATCCTGCTACCAACTCTAGTAAAACGACAATGTAAGACGCCGTAAGAAATGACATTTGGCACCTGTAGACTTGCAAGTCCCACTGTAGCGAGCAACAAGGTGTAGGATAGTCAATCCAGTATAGATCTATACGCAAACTCATACACTCCCCAATTAAGGAGATTTGGGATACAAGAGAGGTCATGGCAGGAAGTGCCATGACCCGCTCAATGGTTCGCATAACTGCATGAATGTATATGTAATAAATGTGCTAACTGAAAGTGTAATCTTTCCCTGTCTAGCCTGTATGTACTGAAATGTTCTACGTGTGCTACCTGTAATGTATGTTCTCTGTATCTAGCATGTATAGTAATGTACTGTGTGTACTAGTTGTAATGTATGTTATCTCTTTATCTAGCATGTATAGTAACGTACTGTGAGTACTACTCTAACTGACTCATGAATGAACTGACTCCTTGTATGTTTTATTGTTCTAGTAATAGTATTAGTATCCTCCTGTGCTACCCCTATGGTAACTTACCAGTGATGTAACTAGTACGTATGAACATGGAAGTATACCCTTGCTACCTAAGGGTACCAAATGAACTGGAAGATCCTTTATGACTATATATGTACACATGATATATAACTAATATTTAAATGACCTTCGGACGGGTACCCGATATCCCACTAGACCACATCTCAACGGCTAAAAGGAAATAGGGCGGGCAGGCCTTCCTAAGCCTTTTAAACATTGCTTATATAACTATACATACATAGACATGTAATTGATAATAAGTATTAAAGAGTTTAAGTAACAGTATTTGATAAGTAAAAGAGTTTGTAAAACGGTTTGAAGCAATACAATTTTAACAGTAAGAAAAACCTCTGGTTTTGTAGTTATTAATCACATGTGATTGACGTAATAACTATAAGTATTTAACTTGTATTCCCCTCCCCCCCCCCCCCCATAAAAGCATTTAAAAACATTTAAATCATTGATTAAGGGGTATGAACTCACCTGTAGTGAGTGGTACGGATGAACTGAAAACGTAGGATAGCTAGGTGTCAAGTGAAGTCTTGAACACACTTTATAATCGTAGTTAACATATAATACCACATATGTGTATCCAATTAGTCTTAAACTACTAATTGAAAATGTTATGACATCCTAGAACATAATAAACACTTTATATAAGTGTTATACGTCTTAAGGACTTCATTTAAGTTGTTGTAGGACAAGGCTGGTGGTTTTAGGGTTCCAAAAGACCCCATTCTTGAGTTTACACCCCAAGAACCAACATACAAGGAGTTTACGGTCATAAACCCTTGATTTTACGGCCGTAAGATCCTAAGCTTTAGGTTATTTTGTGCTTTGAAGCTTTACATGATCCCTAGAAGCATTCCTACTTTATGGATTAATCCATGGAAGGGTTTAGGGCATAAATACACTCCTTTGAGGAGTTCACGGCCCCAAGGCCATTTCCTTTTGGGTTTACTGCCGTAAACCCATATGGAAATGGTATTTTTGTGTCTTCAAGTCCCATGCTGTGACATCCCCATTTTCACGGCCAGAAAAGACCGATTATTTTTTTTTGTTTATGCTTTATAGAAATCAGAGTACTTCTTTTAATAAAAATGTTGCGGAATTTGTTCCCATAAAAACATTATAAATACATTTTAAAACATTTGGGATGTCATCGTTAATACAGAAACATAAACATAAACAGAACTTACATTTATTTACACTAGTGATCTACATCTCTTTAAATCTCTCAGTGTAATGTGACTTCATATCAACACATGTGATATAAATAAACTGAGTGGGTTAGGTTGGGAAACCTGGTGAGTACATAGGGTTTTCAACCCACAATAATATAATTATTATTTTCAAACAATCAACCCAATTACCCATCCCTATTATCTGCTTTATTCTTAAGGATCTACCCTAAGAATCAACTATTCATCGTTCATACATTCCTAAGGATCATCCTAAGGAATCGGCACGAAGTCCATCGTCACCGGGGTTTAGGCACTAAGTCTGCATAGTCGCCAGAATTTATACAATAGGCACTAAGTCTGCATAGTCGCCAAGGTTTTGGCACCAAGTCTGCATGATCGCCAGGGTCTAGGTATCAAGTCTACATGATCACCAAGGTTTAGAGTACATCGGGTGAACACATCGTTCACAACACCTACAGGTTGCGAGCCTGATAGTGTTCCACTGGACTATCTAGGATAGTCCGTGGTTGTCATCCATACTCTGCTGAATGACGGGGCCATCATTTGGGAAAAAGGCTTCTCACATCATCCACCTCTCACCCTCACCTCGTGGTCTATAACACCTCTCAACTCATCATTCAACTCATATTCCATCTATTATATCTACCCATGTTTACCCCAACATTATCGTAGATATAAAATACATATACAGTTTAAATCATTTAAAACATGTATAAAATCGTTCATTTAGCATAGACAACAAGTACTCAGATAATATGCACACATAGCACGTAATTTATATAAAATACTTCATATCTATGTGTAAGATGAAAGGGAACTATGCACTCACCTGAGAAGGTGGTGACTCAGTACTCGGACAGCGCTTCGTTTACTTTAAAATAATTTCCTTTGACGAAACCTAGTATTATCACCACTAGATTTTAGTCTAATATTACCGTGACTAATTATTAGTCTTATTATTATTATTATTATATAAGCATTTAAACAATACTTTCCAACTACTATGTGCAGACAGGGGCCAAACATAAAACACCGGAGGGCAGGACCATTTTGGCGTATAGCACTTCTGAAATCCAACAACCCTATGCGGCCCTTTAAACCAGATTCCCCGTACCGCGAGTAGTTAAAAGATATTATAACAACACTTATATAAGTCATAATAATAGTTCAAATATTTATTATAAATTTATAATAACAATACTAATTTTAAATATAAACTATATTTAAAATAGGGTAAGCATAACTTACTTTCAAGGGGATTTTAGCTAGGAGTCGGGCTCTGCAGGGGCAGAACTTCGTCGCTGAATCTTTCTAAGAAAGATTCGTGCAGCGCTTCAGCGCTCACCTTACTATACTAAAACTACAGAAAGAGAAGTCGAATCACGAGGGACCGAAATGCTCGGGGGATGAGGAGAGAAAGACTCTTGAATCAAGAGAATGGTGCAAGAAATATGAGAGCCCAAGGCTCTTATTTATACTAATTGAATTTTCAAAAACTACCCTCCATAATTACTTAATGACCTTTTAGTTATATAAACAATTAAACACCCCTCTATAATACTATTTTAAATGGATTTAATGATCTTTGTACTAAACTAATGTCGAAAGAAGTCAACATTAGTCTTATAATGACCGCATCATCGATACCTTTCTAATGATATATACATATGTATATATATATGTGTACGTATACATGATTTATACTTTATTTTAATACGTAAATATGCTATTATAATTTGTAACTCGTTCATACGAACTCCATTTTTGATGTTCATTATATCCACGCGTAGGTGGAGACGTACTCTACAACTTTCGTTTAGACTCCGTCGGCTAATTTTGACTTTATTTTTAAAGTTATATTTTTAACAGGCCGGGACAGGATTGGCCCGTTAAAATCTCATAACTTCTTTATCCGATGTCCATTTTCGTCTATCTTTTTATCGTTATGCTACTAATAACGAGATCTTCGATTCTTGTTTAGGTTGTGTCGGCTAAAAATCAATCGATCTAAAATTCGAATTTCGGGTTGTACACCGCTAATCCGAAACTTCGAAAAATCATAACTTCTTCATACGAAGTCAGATTTGGGCGTTCTTTTTATCGATGTTCTTAGTTTAACATATTCTACGAATTTCGTTTAGATCACTAAGGCTAAATCTCTCTCTATCATAAATTTACCATTTACGCTTCCCGGCGCCGTGCCGGTTCCGATGCGAAACTTCGACGGGTCATAACTTCTTCGTCATAACTCAGATTTCGGCGTTCTTTATATGTACGGAAACCTTGTGACATATTCTACAACTTGGTTAAGATTATTTATTCTAAATAATCATTTTGTCGAAAAAGTCGTTTTCGACCCCTATTGCCTCTAAATTGACTAGCCCGGATCTGCGGACGTTACAATTATCTCCCCCTTAGGATGATTACGTCCCGGAATCATCAATGAAAAAGGGCTCGTATAATGACTCCATACGTCATCTCTTCATCCTAGGTAATAATTATAACTTCTATATTCCTTCAAGTCTATCTCTTAGACTCATTGACTGTAAGCAGTACTCGATCGTGCACCTGCTCTCTACCTCAGGCTAGACTTCAAATTATGACCTATCATCATGTGATGCACGTTTAGACTTAGGTATCTTAGAGTTAAATTCTAAAATAGACTATGCCTTCCTTCATGTTCTAATGTGATATAATCACACTTTAACATGTAGCGTTTCTGGCAACCAACTTCTTTAACAACGAACGCGATACTTCTATTGATCGCTTTGATTTCAATTGTTTGGTTTAAGTCGGACGCTACATCGAACTTGGTTCCCTGAACCACGCAACATACTCATCGTAGTCGGACTCAATTCGGTATGACCACTAGGGTCGGAAATTAACAATCTTTTTAGTCATTATCGAAACGATGGTAATGACATACTTGAAAAAAAAACAGAATCAGTTACTAGCTTGTTGGTAACCTTGTGACTTTCCCTGATCCAAGTGTGAGTCCTGTGCTTCCGGTAGTATAGGCCTCTACTACCATTCACACCTACTCATACTCGTCCCAAGTATTGTCCCGCAGTTTCCCAAGTCACCATACAAGAAAATCACATAACATTTTAACACATCAGATAACAAAACGAAGGTTTTATTATTTCTTGAAACTATTACATAGGTGTCCAAGTTCACCATAGACTATGCTTCTAATAGGCTACATCATACGACACTATGGCTACTGCATAACTTGATCTTCGGATATGAAGTCCTCATCATTGATTCCTTGCACCGTTTTCTACTTCGTTGAGGATCATGTGGAATGCCCTTGGCCTCGGTGGCGTTTCTGGTCTTGCTGCCTTATTTTTCCCCAGGCAGTCCCTAGAAATATGCCCTTCCTTGTTACATCCATAACACACCTTCTTGTTGGACGCACACTTGTTGGCGTAATGCCTTGTCTTCCCACATTTGTAGCAAGTCACCTCCTCGCTACATTTCCCGAAGTGCTTCTTTTTACACTTCTCGCACCACTTGGTTTCACCTCCTCCTCCTTCTTCAATCTTTGAGAATTTCTTTTCCTTCTTGGATTTTGATGATCCTTCATGTTTCCTTTTCTCGCCAACTTCAGCTCTCTCCAGACCTTTTTCCCTAATCTGGGTCTCAACATTCCTGGCTGCCCAGATGGCTCCTTTCAAAGTGGTTGCTTGCTTGACCATTGGTCCAAAGTCTGCTGGTAATCCATGGGCAAACTTATTGACCTTGGAGAACTCAGTTGGAACTAGATAAGGAACAAGCTTCATTTTCTCTGTAAAACTTGCAGCATACTCGATGACACTCATCTTTCCCTTCTTTGGATTCTGAAACTCGTTGTTGATCTCCAGAAGATCCTGCTCAGAGCAGTACTGCATTTTTAACTGCACTAGAAAATCCTCCCATGACATCTTGCTCGCTTCTCCTTTGAGCATCGAATCGGCTAGTAGCTTCCACCAGCTTAGTACTCCATATTTCAACAAAGGAACCGCGAGAGCAGTCTTTTGCCTGTTGCTACACTCGCAACTCTCAAACATCGTCTCCATCTCGGAGATCCAGTTCATGACTTCCACTGGCGTCGGGCTTCCAGATAGACTCGGTGGTTTGGACGCCATGAAATCCTTATATTTGCATCCACATCCATCATTTCCTCCATCCTGGTGGTTTTGCCTAACTATTGGTGGGTTGGCTTGACCAATAGTCCCACTGTAGTTTCCCTCCTCAGTCTGCCCTTCGTTCAACTCGGGTTGTTCGATCTGTATGGTTGCTTCTTCTCGATTTTGCTGGTGCAAACGTCTGGTTTCCTCCATTTGACGATCCAACATCGCCTGGATCATCGCTTGCACTCCGGCCATTGTTATTAGCTCAGCAGCGGTTACCACAATCGGTATTTGCTCAATCATCGGGGGTTGGTTCCGGTCCCCATTTGCATTCATGTTTCCGCTACGGGTCCTTGCCATCTTGATCTATACACCGAATAAGGTGAATCTAGACCTTTACTTAAGATTGACATTTAAATCATCCTTATCACTCCGAAACGTTTATATGCTAGTTCTAATATCGTATTCGTACGTTTAGAATCCTAAACACATAAGGTTTCCAGATCCGGTCGACAACAGACCATAGATTCGATCAAACTATAGCATCATTTAGCACGTAAAAGGAATTTGCGCATCATTCCTAAAATAAGCTAGTCCTTGTGTCTATTCAGGTGCATTACCTAAATCTATTTGACACACTCCTCACAATCATCACATAGCATTCTAAGTTTAAGTCTAGAAATAAATCCATATTCCTAGTTCGCTTAAACTAATGCTCTAATACCAACTGTGACATTCCCATTTTCACGGCCAGAAAAGACCGATTATTTTTTTTGTTTATGCTTTATAGAAATCAGAGTACTTCTTTTAATAAAAATGTTGCGGAATTTGTTCCCATAAAAACATTATAAATACATTTTAAAACATTTGGGATGTCATCATTAATACAGAAACATAAACATAAACAGAACTTACATTTATTTACACTAGTGATCTACATCTCTTTAAATCTCTCAGTGTAATGTGACTTCATATCAACACCTGTGATATAAATAAACTGAGTGGGTTAGGTTGGGAAACCTGGTGAGTACATAGGGTTTTCAACCCACAATAATATAATTATTATTTTCAAACAATCAACCCAATTACCCATCCCTATTATCTGCTTTATTCTTAAGGATCTACCCTAAGAATCAACTATTCCTCGTTCATACATTCCTAAGGATCATCCTAAGGAATCGGCACGAAGTCCATCGTCACCGGGGTTTAGGCACTAAGTCTGCATAGTCGCCAGAATTTATACAATAGGCACTAAGTCTGCATAGTCGCCAAGGTTTTGGCACCAAGTCTGCATGATCGCCAGGGTCTAGGTATCAAGTCTACATGATCACCAAGGTTTAGAGTACACCGGGTGAACACATCGTTCACAACACCTACAGGTTGCGAGCCTGATAGTGTTCCACTGGACTATCTAGGATAGTCCGTGGTTGTCATCCATACTCTGCTGAATGACGGGGCCATCATTTGGGAAAAAGGCTTATCACATCATCCACCTCTCACCCTCACCTCGTGGTCTATAACACCTCTCAACTCATCATTCAACTCATATTCCATCTATTATATCTACCCATGTTTACCCCAACATTATCGTAGATATAAAATACATATACAGTTTAAATCATTTAAAACATGTATAAAATCGTTCATTTAGCATAGACAACAAGTACTCAGATAATATGCACACATAGCACGTAATTTATATAAAATACTTCATATCTATGTGTAAGATGAAAGGGAACTATGCACTCACCTGAGAAGGTGGTGACTCGGTACTCAGACAGCGCTTCGTTTACTTTAAAATAATTTCCTTTGACGAAACCTAGTATTATCACCACTAGATTTTAGTCTAATATTACCGTGACTAATTATTAGTCTTATTATTATTATTATATAAGCATTTAAACAATACTTTCCAACTACTATGTGCAGACAGGGGCCAAACATAAAACACCGGAGGGCAGGACCATTTTGGCTTATAGCACTTCTGAAATCCAACAACCCTATTCGGCCCTTTAAACCAGATTCCCCGTACCGCGAGTAGTTAAAAGATATTATAACAACACTTATATAAGTCATAATAATAGTTCAAATATTTATTATAAATTTATAATAACAATACTAATTTTAAATATAAACTATATTTAAAATAGGGTAAGCATAACTTACTTTCAAGGGGATTTTAGCTAGGAGTCGGGCTCTGCAGGGGCAGAACTTCGTCGCTGAATCTTTCTAAGAAAGATTCGTGCAGCGCTTCAGCGCTCACCTTACTATACTAAAACTACAGAAAGAGAAGTCGAATCACGAGGGACCGAAATGCTCGGGGGATGAGGAGAGAAAGACTCTTGAATCAAGAGAATGGTGCAAGAAATATGAGAGCCCAAGGCTCTTATTTATACTAATTGAATTTTCAAAAACTACCCTCCATAATTACTTAATGACCTTTTAGTTATATAAACAATTAAACACCCCTCTATAATACTATTTTAAATGGATTTAATGATCTTTGTACTAAACTAATGTCGAAAGAAGTCAACATTAGTCTTATAATGACCGCATCATCGATACCTTTCTAATGATATATACATATGATATATATATATATATATATATATATATATATATATATATATATATATATATATATGTGTGTGTACGTATACATGATTTATACTTTATTTTAATACGTAAATATGCTATTATAATTTGTAACTCGTTCATACGAACTCCATTTTTGATGTTCATTATATCCACGCGTAGGTGGAGACGTACTCTACAACTTTCGTTTAGACTCCGTCGGCTAATTTTGACTTTATTTTTAAAGTTATATTTTTAACAGGCCGGGATAGGATTGGCCCGTTAAAATCTCATAACTTCTTTATCCGATGTCCATTTTCGTCTATCTTTTTATCGTTATGCTACTAATAACGAGATCTTCGATTCTTGTTTAGGTTGTGTCGGCTAAAAATCAATCGATCTAAAATTCGAATTTCGGGCTGTACAACGCTAATCCGAAACTTCGAAAAATCATAACTTCTTCATACGAAGTCAGATTTGGGCGTTCTTTTTATCGATGTTCTTAGTTTAACATATTCTACGACTTTCGTTTAGAGCGCTAAGGCTAAATCTCTCTCTATCATAAATTTACTATTTACGCTTCCCGGCGCCGTGCCGGTTCCGACGCGAAACTTCGACGGGTCATAACTTCTTCGTCATAACTCAGATTTAGGCGTTCTTTATATGTACGGAAACCTTGTGACATATTCTACAACTTGGTTAAGATTATTTATTCTAAATAATCTTTTTGTCGAAAAAGTCGTTTTCGACCCCTATTGCCTCTAAATTGACTAGCCCGGATCTGCGGGCGTTACACATGCTCATCTAGGATAGGTTTTTACACATTTATCTAAGGCTAATGAAGGCCTTAGGCACACTTTGGTACCCTTCTTGGATGTTCACGGCCCAAGGACCAAAACCATTAGAGATTATGGTCGTAATCTATCTTTGGGATGGGTTTTTGATGGTTTAAAGTCCCTAAATTAACTAGGAGTAAATCAAGGCTATTGTCCAAGGCTTTTGGAGGCTTTAGAGTACCTTTTGACCCTTGAGTTTGGAGTTCACGGTCCAAGAAATTCTTGGGCCGTGAACACCTTAATCTTGGTGTTTTTGGGCATTTTCTAGTCCTAAATACACTAGTATATGAGTCTAAGCTAGTTTCATATCAAGAGGAAAGGACTAGGCACTCATTTGTCACTTAAAAAGGGTTTACGGTCCAAGATGTTCTTGGGCGGTAAACTCTTAAATCTTATTGTTTTGATATGATTTCTATGTTATTAAGCACATAATAAGCTCTATATAACAACTAGATGGAAGTACTCACATTTTGGGATGAAAGTCCGAAGATCCGTGAGAGAGATTGGCTTTTCTCTAGATGGGAATGCAACTAATGAATAAAAATGGCTCATAATCCTTTATATACTCATGGGATTTTTGGCAGAAAATATTTTATTCATGAAATGAACTCTAAATCATAGAGTGTTAAAATAACAGAGTTGCACGAAACCCTAGTGCATCCTCTCTCCTGATATCTCTTTGAGAGTAAATCCTGAAATACTCAAACTTATGCTAAAAAGTCTAAAAATTTACGGCAACTGTTCTGACTTCTATTGACTTGATATTTTTTGCACAGAATAGAAATTCTGGGTTGTCACAGTCAACTCGGAGAGTCGATGGATAGTCTCGGCGAGTTGAGTCGCGTTTCAGGTCGCGTGTTAAGTGACCAACTCGGCGAGTCGCATGGGTGGACTCGGCGAGTTGGTGCTGTGTGGAGAAAACCCTAATCCCGGGGGTTGAGCCCTATATAAAGAACATAATACCCTCTCCCTAGCCTCTTTACTCTCCCTTGAAGCCTAGAACCCCTAACTTTCGTTTGTGAGAGAATTAGAGAGCATTAAAGCCTTGGAGGAGGAAATCTTGGAGGGGAATTGAAGAGCAAGAAGATTTGGAGCAAGGGGCTTTGCAGAGATTTGGTCCATTCTCCAGTAGGAGCTTGCATTAGAGGTAAGAGATCTATTCTTGAGCTTTTGTGCATCTAGATTTATCAATTATGGGGTTTTTTGGAGCATATGAGGTCCATCTCGAGTTTGGTGTAAGATCTGAGGTTGATACCTCAGAACTGGGATTGTAATGGTCCAGGAATCCATAAAGTTCATGCCCAAGAGTTGCTAGTGAAGCCTTCTTGTCCCAAACCCTAGCCCAAGAGTGTTTTCTGCTTGGATCTCTTCGGATTCACATAAAGTTTGCAACTTTACGTGACGAATAGCTTGTGGAATAGTAGATCTATGGATTGGAGCCCCTACATGGCTTGGAAAGCCTCTGTATGGCTTAAGAACTAGTGGTACTCGGCGAGTCACATGGGTGTACTCGGCGAGTTGCATGAACATAGGAAGAAACTCGGCGAGTTGGTTGAAGATAGCCTTGGACTCGGCGAGTCTGTTCTTGGACTCGGCGAGTCTGGCCGTGAGGTCCTAACCTTTCCTGGTTGAGCTGTGAATCGGCGAATCAAGGGACGACTCGTTGAGTTAAGCAGGAAGTGACTCAGAGTTCGTGGGACTCGGTGAGTCTTGGGGCGACTCGGCGAGTTGGGTCACGATATAGGAGTTTTCAGAGTTGAGGGACACGATGAGTAGGGTCAGTTAGGAAGTTTGACTTTGACGGAGGACTTTGACTTTGACCAAGAGTTGACCAGTTGGCTTCCAAGGGTATTTTGGTAATTATTGGTATTTATTGTGTTAATTCTTTTGGTATTATCATTGGTGGAGTTCGTGTCGGAGGTTGGAGCAACGTCATCTTAGCTTTTCAGTCAGCAGTTGCGAGGTGAGTTATCCTCACTATATCAACAGGGTCTAAGGCACCAAGGCCGGCCCTTTATCGGATTGTAGTACGGGTATCATTGTTATGTTGTTGCTTTGCTATGTTTTCATCCTTGTAGTTAGGATGGTATATGTTAGAGACCTAGTTAAGGTCGGTACCTTGGTATATAGGATGATGCTATGCTAGTGACCGGTTAGGTCGGTATCCTGTTTAGAGTATGTTATGTTGTGTGATCAGCTAGATCGGTTTGATTAGATGTGAATTGTTATATGATTGTATGTTTATGTGCACATGGTTGTTTGACTGGGGTTGGGTTGAGGCGGGTCCTGCTTTGTGCTGTAGGCCAACATACCCAGGGCAGATCGGTTATCCCGAAGGCCCAGCGAGCGGGCCGGATAGGCTGTAGGCTCCACGAGGGCGGACCAGATGTGCCGAGGCTCGGAGAGTGGACCAGGCCGACTGAAGGCCCGATGCGGGCGGACCAGTCATACTATAGACTCAAAGAGTGGACCAGGTGGGTTGAAGTCCTAATGTAGGCGGACCACCCACAATGCATACTCGAGGGATATGGCTAGACTCGGAGGGTGGACCAGGTGGACTGAAGGCCCGGTGCAGCAGACCAATCACATATTAGACCCGAAGTGCATGGTTGTTCTGTTTGGTTATGATATGTTATGCGTGGTATATGTGGTTGGTATTTTGGGGGTATCTCACTAAGCTTTCGAGCTTACAGTTGTGGTTTAATGTTTTTCAGGTACTTCAGGAGACCGTGACAAGGAGAAGGCGTGATCGTACCGCTCGTCATGTTTATGTTTTACGATATGGTTCTGGGAAGACTTTGATAATAACTGTATTGAAAGCCTTTTTGTAATAATTTAACGAAACTGAGTTGTTTTTGAAAAGTTTAAATTTGTTTGAATTTTTAGAGTGTTACATAAAATTAGTTTTGGTTTTATTTTACCGTTCCCTGTGTTCGATACCCTACTTATTTAGCTTTACCACAATTGATAGGTCCACTGCCTTTGTGTGTTTATTTTATAATTAAAAGTGGGTTTAAAACTAGTTGAGTTCACACACATCAATAGATCTATATGAGACTGACAATCCCAAACCCTGACTGCTAGCTACAGTCCGCCAGACAAGCCATGGGGTGACAAATGTCATATTCAGTTTTGACGTCGGTAGGTCGTCATGTTAATTCTAGTCCAGTATGGCTACAACTTTATCCCATTTTAACCCTAATTAACCAGGTTAATATTAGGGTAGTTATTCACCAGTAGTTTATTCTTTTTAAGAAATACTACTGTAGTAATCACTTCTCAAAATCAAAACGGTTTTATGGGGATTTAAAACTACTAATTAGAAAGGTATTATGGGGATTTAAAGCCACTTTTTACCATTAAAACGGAAAACATTCATTTCATAATTTTATGAATATTTAAAATTATGTTAAACCTTATTATAAGTACAATATTACTTAAATGGAACAATTTTATGGAATTAAAACTACCTATCAGTTGTAAAACATTAAATATAGGATTTTATAGAGGAACCAGTTAAATTTTCTTTTCCAAGAACTTAGAGTATACTTCATATAACTAAAATACTTATGAACTCACCAGCTTAAATGTTGATATACTCTTTCAAAATGACTTGTATTCTTAGGAATTTAATAGACAGGTACACTCCCGGAGCTTTTGAGAAGACAACATTGTTCCGTACTTCGTCTCCTGTCTTCTACTGTATCTACTTTGTTGTTTGAATATGTAATGTTTAAATACTTATGTAAAACTTATAATTTTTAATGCAATGGATGTTTGTACTTTAATTACTATAATGGATGTGTTGTGATACTTACATGACGCCTTCCGTCCCCAAACGTTTCCGTCGTTCTGATTTAGGGGCGTAACACAATGTTTCCTCCTCAGAAGCAACCCCCGTTTGAAAAGGGTTCGGAGGAACACTGGTCTAAGTGAAACGGCACTGAAACTGGGGAAGTGAAGCAACGAGGGTAACCGGTGTTTGCATAGTGGCTTCTTTTGCTATTACGATGACAGCTGCACAAACAAAAAACCAAACAAATCGTAACAAGGATACAACAAAACATAAAAAAAGGAAGAAAATGTCAAAAAAAAGGAACATACGACCCAACGAAGAGGGAGGATTAGGGATAACTGCCTTCGTATCCAGAGATTCGGTTCCCACGGGCTCCTCGTTCTCGGTCTTGGTATCAGAAATGATAGGGATAGGTGTAAAAACCAAAGAATTAGTGGTCGACGCCACAAAACAGCCAAACCTAGACCCAAAGAGTTTCTGCTAGAACACAACGGCAACAGAAAAACTATTAGGATTTTCCTTCTCCAAAAGGGGTTTTTTGTAGGGCTGGAAAATATATACCATAGAGAACCAATCAACATGTTACCAACCGAACCAATTATATCAGTAGCCAAGTTGTTTGGTGTGACATCCCCATTTTCACGACGAGAAAAGACCAATTTTTTTTTTGTTTATGCTTTATAAAAATCAGAGTACTTCTTTTCATAAAAATGTTGCGGAATTTGTTCCCAGAAAAATACAATAAATATGTTTTCAAAACATTTTCGAAGAAACGTATTTTATTTATTTTAAAACGTTTGGGATGTCATCGTCAATACAGAAACATAAGCATAAACAGAACTTACATTTATTTACACTAGTGATCTATATCTCTTTAATCTCTCAGTGTAATGTCACTTCATATCGACACCTGTGATATAAATAAACTGAGTGGGACAGGTTGGGAAACCTGGTGAGTATATAGGGTTTTCAACCCACAATAATATAGTTATTATGTTTAACAATCAAACAATCAACCCAATTACCCATCCCCATTATCTTCTTTGCTCTTAAGGATCTACCCTAAGAATCAGCTATTCCTCGTTCATTCATTCCTAAGGATTATCCTAAGGAGTCGACAAGAAATCCATCGTTGCCACGGTTTACACAACGGACACTAAGTCTGCATAGTCTCCAGGGTTTAGGCATCAAGTATGCAAGATCACCAAGGTTTAGGCACCAAGTCCTCATGGTCACCAAGGTTTAGGTACCAAGTCTGTATGGTCACCAAGGTTTAGATTACACCGGGTGAACACATCGTTCACAACACCTACAGGTTGCGAGTCTGCTAGTGTTCCACAGGACTGTCTAGAATAGTCCGTGGTTGTCATCCATACTCTGTTGAATGACGGGGCCATCATTTAGGAAAAAGGCTTCTCACATTGTCCACCTCTCACCCTCACCTCGTGGTCTATAACACCTCTCGACTCATCATTCAACTCATATTCCATGTATTATATCTACCCATGTTTACCCCAACATTATCGTAGATATAAAATACATATACATTTTAAATCATTGAAAACATGTATAAAAATGTTCATCCAACATAGATAACAAGTATTCAGATAATATGCACACATAGCACGTAATTTATATAAAATACTTCATATCTATGTGTAAGCTGAAAGTAACTATGCACTCACTTGGTAAGGTGGTAACTCAGCACTCGGACAGCGCTTCGATACTCTCAAAACAATTTCCTTTGATAAAACCTAGTATCAATACCACTACGGTTTAGTCTAACGATAACCGTGACAAATTAATAGTCTGACTATTATTATTATATAAGCATTAAATAACACTCAATATAACTCGTAATAATAGCCCAAATAATTATTCTAATAATTTTACTATATTAAAACATAAGCTATTCAAAAGATAGGGTAGGCATAGCTCACTTACAGCGGGTTTTTTGCAAAACCGAGCTTTGCTGGAGCAGCGTTTCCGAGCCGAAAGACTATTTTCTTGGGACTTCGGGAGCTGTGGGGCTTCCTTCGGGTGCTAAGGGGTTTACCTAGACTTTAGGGGGCTTAAGGGAGGCTAGAGAGAGTTTAGAGAGAGAAAGAAGGTTTGGGAGGTGTGAAGAAGAGGCTAGACCCGGCACCACTATTTATAGTGAAAATATCTAATGGAATCGCCGAGTAGGGGGACCTACTCACCGAGTTGGTGCATGTGGTGGCCTTCTGGTGGTGCCACGTGTCCAATTCTGGTGGTGCCACGTCACCCCCTATCGCGTATCAGCCTTCAAACTTAGAAAAGTCATAACTCTCGCATACGAGCTCCATTTTCAACGTTATGTTTTTCAACGCGTAAGTAAAATCAAGATCTACAACTATCATTTAGACTCTGTCAGCTAATTCACGACTGATCTTAAATTTAACAGTAGGAGGCGTTTAGACTGTTAAATGACCGCAAAGAATTCGTAACTCCTTCATACAGACTCTGTTTTCATCTGTCTTTTTACTGTTAAGTTCCTAGTAATGAGATATTCATCTCTCATTTAGGTCTCGTAAGCCAAAAACCGCTCGAACTAAAATTCGAGTTTCGGGTAGTGCACTACTAAGCCGAATCTTAGAAAAATCATAACTTCTTCATACGAAGTCTGATTTGGGCGTTCTTTTTATGGATTTTCTCGGTTTAACATATTCTACGACTTTCGTTTAGATCACTAAGGCTAAAAAGTCCTCCATTGTAAATTCACTGTTTACACTTCCCGGTGTCGTGCCGGTTCTGTCGCGAAACTTCGACGGATCATAACTTCTTTGTTATAACTCAGATTTCGACGGTCTTTATATGTACGGAAACCTTGTAACATATACTAAAACTTGGTTAAGATTATTTATTGTAAATAATATTTTTCCCACTCATTGCCTCTAAATTAACTAGCCCGGATCTACGGGCGTTACAGTTATCTCCCCCTTAGGATGATTACGTCCCGGAATCATCAACGAAACAGGGCTCATATAATGACTCCATACGTTATCTCTTCATCCTTGGTAATAATTATAACTTCTATATTCCTTCAAGTCTATCTCTTAGACTTATTGATTGTAAGCAGTACTCGATCGTGCATCTGCTTTCTATCTCAGGTTAGACTCCAAATTATGATCTACTGTCATGTGATGCACTTTTAGACTCAGGTCTCTTATAGTTATATTCCAAAATAGACTATTCCTTCCTTCATGTTCTAATGTGATATAATCACATTTTAAAAGGTAGCATTTCTAGCTACAAGCAACTTTTCGTGATACCCCTACTGATCGTTTTTTATTCTAATCTTCTGTCTTAAGTCAGATGCTACATCGAACTTGATTTTTCTAAACCACATAGCATACTCAGCGTAGTCGGACTCAATTCTATATGACCACTAGGGTCGGAATATCAACAATTTTTTTTAGTCTTTACCGAAACGATGGTAACGACATACTTGAATAAAACGGTATCAATTACTAGCTTCTTGGTAACCTTGTGACTTCCCCTGATCCAAGCGTGAGTCTTGTGCTTCCGATAGTATATGCATCTACTACCTTTCACACCTACTCATACTCATCCCAAGTATTGTCTCGCAGTTTTCCAAGTCACCCAACAGGAAACCACATAACAATTTAACATGTCAGATAACAAAACGAAGGCTTTATTATTTCTTGAAACATTTACATAGGTGTTCAAGTTCACCCTAGACTAAGTCTCTAATAGGCTACATCATACGACACTATGGCTATTGCTTAACTTGATCTTCGGATATGAAGTCCTTATCCTTGATTCCTCGCATTGTTTTATGCTTCGTCGAGGATCATGTGGAATGCTCTTGGCCTTGGTGGTGTGTTTGGTCTTGCTGCCTCGTTTTTCTTTGGGTAATCCCTAGAAATATGCCCTTCTTTGTTACATCCATAGCACACCTTCTTGTTGGACGCACACTTGCTGGCGTAATGCCCTATCTTTCCATATTTGTAGCAAGTCACCTCCTCGCTACACTTCCCGAAGTGATTCTTTTTACACTTTTCCCACCACTTGGCTTTACCTCATCCTCCTTCTTCAGCCTTTGAGAATTTCCTTTTTTTGTTGGATTTTGAAGATCCTTCATGCTTCCTTTTCTCACCAACTTCAGCTCTCTCCAAACCTTTTCCCCTAATCTGGGTCTCAACATTCTTGGCTACCCAGATGGCGGCTTTCAAAGTGGTTGTTTGCTTAACCATTGGACCAAAGTCCGCTGGTAATCCAAGGGCAAATTTGTTAACCTTGGAGAGTTCAGTTAGGACGAGGTGAGGAACAAGCTTCATTTTCTCAGTAAAACTTGCAGCGTATTCAGTAACGCTCATTCTTCCCTTCTTCAGATTTTGGAACTCGTTGTTGATCTCCATAAGATCCTGCTCAGAGTAGTATTGCATCTTTAACTGCACCAGAAAATCCTCCCACGACATCTTGCTTGCTTCACATTTGGGCATTGAATCAGCTATTAGCTTCCACCAGCTTAGTACTCCAGATTTCAATAGAGGAACCGCGAGAGCGGACTTTTTCCTGGTGCTACACTCGCAACTTTCAAACATCGTCTCCATCTCGGAGATCCAGTTCATGACTTCCACCAACGTCGGGCTTCCGGATAGACTCGGTGGTTTGGATGCCATGAAATCCTTGTATTTGCATCCACGTCCGTCATTTCCTCCGTCCTAGTGGTTTTTTGCCTAACTATCGGTGGGTTGGCTTGACCAACAGTCCTACTGTAGTTTCCCTCCTCAGTCTGCCCTTCGTTCAACTCAGGCTGTTCGATCTGTATGGTCGCTTCCTCTCGATTTTGCTGGAGCAAATGTTTGGTTTCCTCCATTTGATGATCCAACATCGCCTGGATCATCGTTTGCACTCCGGTCATTGTTATTGGCTCAGCAATGGCTACCACAACCGGTATTTTCTCAATCACTGGGGGTTGGTTTCGGTTCCCATTTGTATTCACGTTCCCGCTACGAGTCCTTTCCATCTTGATCTATACACCGAATAGGGTGAATCTAGATCTTTATTTAGGATCGATGTTTAAATCATCCTTATCACTCCGAAACGTTTATATGCTAGTTCTAATATCGTATTCGTACGTTTAGAATCCTAAACACATAAGGTTTCCAGATCCGGTCGACAACAGACCATAGATCCGAACAAACAATAGCATGTCAGGCACAAAGCACTTAGCACATAAAAGCATTTTAGGCATAGTTTCTAAAATAAGCTAGTGCTCACACCTCACAATTATCGCTTAGCATTCTAAGTTTAAGTCTAGAAATCCTACAAATTCCTAGTTCGCTTAAACTAATGCTCTGATACCAACTGTGACATCCCCATTTTCACGGCCAGAAAAGACCAATTTTTTTTTTGTTTATGCTTTATAAAAATCAGAGTACTTCTTTTCATAAAAATGTTGCGGAATTTGTTCCCAGAAAAATACTATAAATATGTTTTCAAAACATTTTCGAAGAAACGTATTTTATTCATTTTAAAATGTTTAGGATGTCATCGTCAATACAGAAACATAAGCATAAACAGAACTTACATTTATTTACACTAGTGATCTATATCTCTTTAATTTCTCAGTGTAATGTCACTTCATATCGACACCTGTGATATAAATAAACTGAGTGGGTCAGGTTGGGAAACCTGGTGAGTACATAGGGTTTTCAACCCACAATAATATAATTATTATGTTTAACAATCAAACAATCAACCCAATTACCCATCCCCATTATCTTATTTGCTCTTAAGGATCTACCCTAAGAATCAGCTATTCCTCGTTCATTCATTCCTAAGGATTATCCTAAGGAATCGATAAGAAATCCATCGTTGCCATGGTTTACACAACGGACACTAAGTCTGCATAGTCGCCAGGGTTTAGGCATCAAGTATGTAAGATCACCAAGGTTTAGGCACCAAGTCCTCATGGTCACCAAGGTTTAGGTACCAAGTCTGTATGGTCACCAAGGTTTAGATTACACCGGGTGAACACATCGTTCATAACACCTACAGGTTGCGAGTCTGCTAGTGTTCCACATGACTGTCTAGAATAGTCTGTGGTTGTCATCCATACTCTGTTGAATGACGGGGCCATCATTTAGGAAAAAGGCTTCTCACATTGTCCACCTCTCACCCTCACCTTGTGGTCTATAACACCTCTCGACTCATCATTCAACTCATATTCCATGTATTATATCTACCCATGTTTACCCCAACATTATCGTAGATATAAAATACATATACATTTTAAATCATTGAAAACATGTATAAAAATGTTCATCCAGCATAGATAGCAAGTATTCAGATAATATGCACACATAGCACGTAATTTATATAAAATACTTCATATCTATGTGTAAGCTGAAAGTAACTATGCACTCACTTGGTAAGGTGGTAACTCAGCACTCGGACAGCGCTTCGATACTCTCAAAACAATTTCCTTTGATAAAACCTAGTATATATACCACTAGGGTTTAGTCTAACGATAACTGCGACAAATTAATAGTATGACTATTATTATTATATAAACGTTAAATAACACTCAATATAACTCATAATAATAGCCCAAATAAGTATTCTAATAACATTACTATATTAAAACATAAGCTATACTAAAGATAGAGTAGGCATAGCTCACTTACAGCGGGTTTTTCGCAAAACTGGGCTTCGCTGGAGTAGCGTTTCCAAGCCGAAAGACTCTTTTCTCGGGACTTCGGGAGCCGCAGGGCTTCCTTCGGGTGCTAGGGTGTTTACCTAGACTTTAGGGGGCTTAAGGGAGGCTAGAGAGAGAGTTTAGAGAGAGAAAGAAGGTTTGGGAGGTGTGTAGAAGAGGCTAGACCCGACACCTCTATTTATAGTGAAAATATCTATTGGAATCGCCGAGTAGGGGGGGACCTACTCACCGAGTTGGTGCATGTGGTGGCCTTCTGGTGGTGCCACGTCACCCCCTATCGCGTATCAGCCTTCAAACTTAGAAAAGTTATAACTCTCGCATACGAGCTCCATTTTCGACGTTATGTTTTTCAACGCGTAGGTAAAATCAAGATCTACAACTATCATTTAGACTCTGTCAGCTAATTCACGACTGATCTCAAATTTAACAGTAGGAGGCGTTTAGACTGTTAAATGACCGCGAAGAATTCGTAACTCCTTCATACAGACTCTGTTTTCGTCTGTCTTTTTACTGTTAAGTTCCTATTAATGAGATATTCATCTCTCATTTAGGTCTCGTAAGCCAATAACCGCTCGAACTAAAATTCGAGTTTCGGGTCGTGCACTGCTAAGCCGAATCTTAGAAAAATCATAACTTCTTCATACGAAGTCAGATTTAGGCGTTCTTTTAATGGATTTTCTTGGTTTAACATATTATAAGACTTTCTTTCAGATCACTAAGGCTAAAAAGTCCTCCATCTTAAATTCACTATTTACGCTTCCCGGTGCCGTGTCGGTTCCGTTGCGAAACTTCAACGGGTCATAACTTCTTCGTTATAACTCGGATTTTGGCGGTCTTTATATCTACGGAAACCTTGTAACATATAATAAAACTTGATTAATATTATTTATTATAAATAATATTTTGCCGAAAATTCATTTTCAACACTTATTGCCTCTAAATTGATTAGCCCGGATCTACGAGTGTTACATTTGGTAGCCAATATGTTTGGTTGGTAATACCATGCCAATTAAGTAGTCTTGGTATGGTAACGGTATGAAATTTTGAATACCATGGTTGTACCGTACCGACCAATTTACATATATATATATATATATATATATATATATATATATATCAATTCATAAATACAAAGAAATATGAGTTCTCATATCTTCATGCTTGAATTAGAATAAGAAATAACCAGTCTTAGAATTACTAAACACATTGACCAACAAATTCTTTGATACTTATTTTTTGATGTGCACGAGATTGGTGATACATACGCTAAAACTTAAAAATGAATACTAACTTCTCATTCCTTCTACTGTTTCCATTTGTTTCCTCTAGCAACTTGCTAGGGGTGAACATCTATTAATCCTTTTAGTGGTTTCCAAAAAAATACTACCAGAAGCGAGTGAAGCAACGGCCAAATGTCCATAAATTCAACTTATATTCATGTATAGTACATATTTGTTAACATTTTTGGTATATACCAAATACCAATATCTACCAACCAAATTTGTTGGTAGCCAAATCAATTGGTACCAAGTATACTTGGTACGATACCGGTAGCTAAAATCTTATACCAACTATCGTTGGTATGGTACACGGTTTGGAGAAAAAAAACTCGGTACCGTACCAATTCTACCCCTAGTTTTTTGGGGTATTTTAAGGGGGATTCTTAGCAGCAACCTCCGACCTTTTTAGCCAAATGGGACGTCTCTGCCTTGTTTTCCATACGTTTCATTTCGTTGTCCGGTTCGATTGGACAATCGTAGAAAATAGTGGTTGTAGGGCCTTCTAAGGTACATTCAGAGCTTGTAACATTGGGAACGTGAGGATCAACAAGATCATTCAAGCTTCAACTTCTTGTTTCATGACTAGAACGTTTCCGTTTGGGAGGAGACATTTGGATGAGTTGGTTATCATGAGCACTTTTAGAGTGCCTCTTTGAGATGAACCATGTTGAGGAAGCTCTTGTAGACACTATAAGAGGTTTACAAAGATCAGAATCCAGTTTCACACCATTGAAGCGAAGGTTGGGGGAATAGATTTAGAGCTCTCCGACTGAGAAACCTCTAAAGCGGAATCCATGCTGGACCCTGAACAAGTTGGGGAGTCTGGGATCATCACCTCCTCTGTAACTAGGGCATGGTTCACGCTGCGATTTCGATGAAGATGATCGAGAATGGTTATATTATTTCCTTCAAATATTTCCACATGTTTCTTATCCAAATGAATCCAATGGGGAATCATGCCCGCCATACCCTACACTGCTTCATCAGTATCTGCCCACCAAACAAAGTTGCTTGCTAACCTCTTCATTGTCAGCATTTCATCAGGCGAGAGTTTGGGGACGGGGTCGGCAACCCTGTCAGCAGTTGCACCATACGCCATAAGGTCGGAAAAGGCAGATGCATGAACGAAGAAGAACTTTTCCTTCCGATACTTGGTAGAAGTGGGAAGGCCATCACATAGCTCCACCAAACCATTGTGAAGGGAGAAGGGAACCCAATATTCATTAGATATAGGAAGGTAGAAGTAGCTAAACAGGGTAATAGACGGCGACACATCTAGGGCAACGCACAATAGGGTAAAGCAAAGAACCTTGAGAAAACCATTGGGGGTTATTTAGGGGTGTGCAGACCATATTAATCCATAAAGGTTCCGAAGAAATCGAAGGCAGGAGATGCAATACAGACTTGAAGAATACTCGATAATCCCCCACGAAGCCTTCAGGAGCGTCAGTGATGACATCGTTGGCCTCTGGAAAGCGAGGGTGGAATTTGGGATCGATATGGTACTTCCGAACAAGCATACCCATGGTTCGAACGGTTAGTTTGGATTTCACCGATCCTATGTGAGAAATCCCAGTGCTTGCCATGTTTTTAAGAGAGGGAGAAAACGAGAGGAAAGTTTGACAGGAGAAGAAAAGAAAACTGACTATAACTGAAAGAGTGAATGGTGAAACAGATGGTTTAAAACCGAATATTTATATCAAGCCTATAGCATATGAAGATTAACAAGCATACAAAGTGGTTGGTAGATATTGTACCCCTATCCAAGTAATGGTAGATGAAGAGACAATTATAGGGATCATCATTAGGACTAGAATAACCGTCAGCACGTCACGTTAGAGTTAATTCAAGGGTTTCATGTCCATATCCGACCATAACAGCTATAATATCGCTCTTACAAAGTTTGCATCCCTACTCCATCGAATACGTAGAGATACAAACCGGGGGAGGGGGGTCACTTAATGGGGGTATAATTCGGGAATACCTTTATCCTTTCCTAAACATGTCGAACCGACATGTTCGAAGATGTCTGAATCATTAAACACTAAACTGGTATAACGACTTTTAAGGAAAAGAAAGAACCGAGGGAAGGTACAAAGTGACGTCAAAACAATAATGGTATTATCTCAAAACAATGAGGATACAACCTATATGAGGATACGTGGTCAAGAGATCATGGTACAACCACACGACAACCATATAATGGTATGTATAGTACCAATAGTCGTATCTTCGGGCGTTATACCATAAATGCGATAAGATGGCATGTCAGGATCGATATTGGAAGAGCTTGCCACTTCCTATACCACTATAAATAGACGTATCGATACATCAAGAAAGTAAGTACACATAATCTACTTCTTACTGTCGTGTATAATCCATCGAATATATAGCCTCTCGCTAACTTAACAGTCGGAGAATCGTCTAATATCCCCTATTGGTCGGTTACTACCGGTTTGTTTGTAGTATTCATGTCAATCTTATTCCTTGTGGAGATCGGATCCTTACATGGAAGATAGAAGACGGGCCTAATGGCACATCAGACGTCAAACATATACTCATATAATTCATCAGGTAAGGTGATTCTTCCAGATGATTGTTGAACTAGGGTATCTGAGGATTGGTTGGGTTGGGTAGTTGGTATTAGGTCAGATTACACATATATTACCTGACAAGTAACGTTGTTTTGTAGGAATAATATTATTTATTATCATTAAATTATTATGGGCTTGAAAACCCTATGCATCTTACCAGGTTTCCCAAACCAAACGCATTCATTTTTATGCATTACAGGTAGTGTAACCAAGACTTCTATAGTCTAGTTAGGATGCTGAGTGGAATGAAGAGATGTGCTTATAATAAGTAGTTTTAGCACCTATTATATTTACGTTGTAAAGTATGTTTGGATATGAAAAATGACATCCTAAAAGTTTTAATAAAATGAAATAACTTTTGTTATCTCAAAAATGTTTTATTTAACTGGAAATTTCCGCATCTCAATTTATTAAAAGTTTAAAGTAAATATTTTAATTGGTTCTGAAGTTGAGTCAAGACACCCCATATTAAAGTTAACATTTTTGCTTGAAAGTTGAGATTGAATAAGCTTCCCGCCATGGTTAATTTGGAGATGAGAGGGCTTGCTATCCAATCTCTTTTGTGCCCCCTATGTGATGGTGGTGTGGAATTCGTTATTCACATTTTCATTGCCTGTGACATAGTTTCTGGTCTTACGCCTTACAATACTAGATGGTGGAATTTTCTACTACGTCTTTTTCCTCTTTTGAAGATTGCCATTATTGGTTCTCTATGCATTGGTTATATAATTATCTTAAAGGGTGTTTGGATGTGGTGTTTTTGACGATGTGGTGGGTTATTTAGATTATATAAACAACTTCTTGTTTTTTGATAAAAAGTAGAGATTGACGGATCTTTTCGACAAGACTATTACAAAGTCGTTTTTTTGGGATAATTATAAGAAGAAGGGATTCCATAAATTGGATTGGTTGGTTCCAAGATCTAAACATTGTTATTTTCTTAATGTTCTGGTATTGATTCTTTGTTTTCCCAACTAGTTTCTTACTAGCCTGGTGTTTTTATAATACAATTACCCTTAAAAAAAGATATATAGAGAATATAGAGGTATTTGGTGTTTGTGGTGTGGTTCAAAATATAAGTGATGTTTATTTATAATGGAGAAAAATAAAAGAAATTAATTAATCAAATTCCTAAAGGTTAGTAATGGTAACAAAAGGAAGAAATGATGTTGCAAAATCGACCACGCGGGAGGGGTCATTGCACACTAGATAAGTAGATGACACAGTTTTCATCCTACAACGACAATGAGATCTTACATCACAATGGTGTACATTGGATGATGTATACCTACCAGCCTTAAGTTGGAGTTAGAACTTAAAATATGTTAGAAATTTAGGGGTTTCAGAGTGTTTGAAAATCCGAGAATCGTGAGATCACTTTCAAATTGAAGGATTTTAGTGGTACTCCCAAAAATTCAATTGGATAAGACTCATAAGAGATGCAAGAACACACAAGAAAATTTATTATGATTTTCTATATATTAGAAATAATGACCAAAAAACAAGATTCAACTTCCATGTATGAAAACCACCAAAACTGTCCCAAGACAGTTTTAACAACCAACACCAAACTGTCTCTAAAACTGTTATAGAATCGACTTCTTAAAAAGGGTTAAAATCGGGTTAATTTGAGAAAAATCGAATTTCTGATGCATTTTTAACAAAACAACGTAACCCAAATAAAAAATCTCAACTAGAGGCTCTGCCCCTTGGACCCGTTACCAGGGGTGGTGCCCTCAGATTCCCGTTTGTTCAGGCTTCACCCTTAAATGACAGTTTATTTTGAATCTTGAACATACTCAAACAAATATGCACTCCGCACCGCCAATACCTGTGTAATGTTCATCAATATTACATTTGATAACAAATTAATCTATTATACTTAAATAACTAGATTATAACCCGTGTGAACATATTAAAAAATATAAAAACATTTATATATATTGCATAATAATTATAAAAGAAAGTTTATGATTGTTGTTTATTATTGAAATGTGAAGAAGAAACATTGAAATTGATAAATATCTATAAACGTTGTACGACCTCTTTGTAGACAACGTTTTTTGTTAACGATCTTCCTCATCACATATGAGTACCTTCAAACATTTTTTGCTTGTTACACGAGAAACAACTACATATAATTCACCATAGGTGAAGACAGGTCTACGCAAGTATAATCAAACATTTGATAATTATTGTTATTGACTTTTGTTAATGGTCATAGCGAAACAAACTGCTATTGGTAATTGCCTATGTTGAAAACGTAATGAAATTTTTTTATCGAATGGGGTCAACTTCATGCGAGGTATATATATAGTCTCGTTGAAAAATCTACCATATATGATTCGTGCTTCAATAACGTGTCTTCCAAGTTAAAGATAATATTGAATATATTATACGATATAATTCCATAATTTAAGCCTAACAAAAAGTTGATAAATGAAATATTGAATATATTATATGATATAATTCCACGACAAAATTGATGATAAGAACTTTAACTTGCAAAGAATTGTAAATGTCTTCTGAGTGAATTAACATGTAATTTGGATGACAATTCAATGAGAGATCTATCCCCATGACAATTCAATGAAAGGTCTATCCCCATACGTGGTTGATTAAAAGGACTTCAAAAGTTGTATTTTAGATTGTAATAACAATCGACAAATAGAGATATCGACACAGAGAAGATTATGGAGAAGAACATATATCTAAACATGTTTATCTGATGTTATCGTTTCTTCAAAGCAGATGATCGGGTTTAGAAACAATAAATGTAAACGATTTAGAAATTACAAAAGATTTGCTATTTGTATAAATGTATATACCAACAAATATCATTAATATGGTAAACTGGAGATAAATATATTATTTAAAAAATAATATATCAACATTAAAATATTAATATTTTTTGGATATTATGTGATTTCATTTCAAAAAATTGTGTGCCGATTTATTAGCATTTAGTTTTCATGGATTATGTTATTGTGATTAAAAATTTCTATATGCATATTATACTTTACCAAAAAAAAAAAAATCCACGATGGTTCATGGCAAGATATTTGCATTTTAATATGCTATTAGATTAGATAAGGGTATATACCGAAAAGTGAAGAAAAATATTGAAGAATATTCAAATAGTCAATTTAAAAATCACTCTTTATATGCTAATAGATACATCCAATTGTTTTTTGTTCAAAGTTTATCCTTGTTGCTGCTTCCCCATGATAATTAAAGCTATATGTTTTCTCAATTACTCAGTCCATTCTACCATCAAGGGAATGATCAAAAAGTGAGAGTGGTAGATAATTTCAAAACAGACTTTCGATAAGTATCAGATTCTAAGAGGTCCTGCGATTTAAAAAGATAGAGGTAATATCACTAGTTAGTTAAAATTTTCAATTTTAATGACTTTAAATAATAAAAATATTAAAAAAAAATAGATTTGGATAAATATGATATTTAAAAGATTAAAAATGTTAAATATGATATTCTAAAAATAGATCGGACAAATATATGATATTTTAACGTTTAATGACGTTGATTACAAATGTTAATATTAAATACATTTGTTTGGTATAATTGACAAATATATGATAAGTGAAGTATTTTAATGATTTAAATTGATTTTTTTTGGCTCTAATGCAAGAAATATGAATGTTGTTCCAATGGAGATGTAAGTATAGTTTTTGTAGGAAATTAGAGACCACAACACAATCTTTACATAGACAAACAAAAATAAAAACAAAACCATATGACATATAATGAGGGCAAACACCATTCAGGTTTTAAATTCATAACATAAGTTGATGGGAAAATATATCAAAAGATATAACAGTTAAAATTCATAACACTTGTCTCAAATAACACGACTATTATCGTGTTATAATTAAACGAAAACAAACATAGTCTTTAAATGAAAACAACTTACTTGTCAAAGAAATCCATAAGCAAATAATAAAAACTCAAAGAAAAACCGTCAATGATAAATGTCAAATAATCATAATTGCTAAATTTATTCGAGTGTTTCCATTTTTGGGATCTTGAGGGTATGAAGAGCAACACCATCTTTTGAAGAAGACCATTCAAACGATTCATCGGTGGTAACAATCTCAATAGATCGTTTGATTGAAGTAGTTGTCGGTATCACTGCATCAAAAGATTATTAGTTAATTATATAATTTATCGGCCATTTAATGTAGAAAGTATAATAGAACCAGACATCATTTAGCGAGTAGATTTGTTTCAATTATAATTGCTTATAGATAATTTTGATCTAAGATAATATATTTAAATTTTATTTCCTAAAAGTCAGCTCTTAAATGTAGAAACTATGATATAATCGTGACAAATCTTATGGAGTAAATTCGTTTGATTTATGATTTATTAGATATATTTATTAATTATGTTGATTAAGAATTTAAACAAAATATTTTTAGTTCATGTATAATCTATCTAAATTATGATAATTGTCACCAACATATTGCTTTTTATTTGTTAAGAAAGTGAAAAATTTTATTTGTTATATTAGGTTGTAATGTAGTGCTTTCAACATATAAAGGTGTATGTAGTAAGTACAATCTACACAAATTAGGATCGTAGTGCTTTTTTAGAAAAGACGTTGAGTTGATTTTCATTCAAAGTTGTGTAAGTCAATCGGCAGAGGAAAAAAATATTGGAGGAGGACAAGTTGTATAGTGAAGTTAATAAAGTGAATGATACTGCTAAACCAACCTAGAACCATAAAACTTCGAGCAAACTTGTAACTTGCAGCATAAACCAAAAAGATACCAATTTGCTCTTTATTCATATTTCTACACATAGAACACACAACCACCCTTAATAGACCTCTCATTTCTTCTCTTTTTTCCTTTCTTTTTCCAACAAAATCACTCCAGAGGCATAAGACCAAACTTGCGATTTTTAATAGTAATTCTATCCAAAAAGGACCATTCTACCATTTTCTAAAAATTATGCTCCAAATCAACATACAACTATTTTTCTTAACTCTTGTGTCTAAAAACTGATAAAAAAATTAATTTTTTTACAATATAAACTATTATTGTTTACCTAAGTTCTAGACCTTCCATGACAACATTCAAACCGAATGAAGATTCAACACCGCAAATAAAGACAACATCCATTAAAGTCTTAAAGGAAACTTCTATCAAACGTATCAAATAATCCAATAAATTATACTAACTTGTGAGTAATCATCAACTTCAACCGCCAAGCTGTTAAATTTATAAAAATATCAAAGCCCAAAAGAATGATAATGACATAAGACATTTTTTTTAGCTTTTTTGACTTTATATGCAAAAATTGTTAAAGTAACAAAGAGTTAATTTAAAAATCACCCCTCTTACTCCACATCCATATAGACATAAAGGAGCGTTGCATAGGATCAACAAAAAACTTTGGATTTGAAATCAGAAAACTATATGAAAATATGCATTATGTTGCAACCTATCATAAGAACACACAAAAAAGTGGTAGGGAATAGTCCTTATATCATCTTGACATTTGAACAGAGCAATCAAATGAGCCAAAACATGCCCTAATGCACTTATTCATAACCTAATGTCTGGAATTTATTTAGCCATTAGTGTTTAAAGCAACCAACTTTAGAACTGACCCATCTATAAAATAGAGGGTTATGGGAAATAAAAAAAATAAGATATGGGGTCAACCTACTACTTAATCACATCATATTGTATTTAATAATAATAAATGAAAAGATAATACATCTACAAACCATGTCATTTCCATCGGTAAATATTATGCTTGTATTATAAAATACAGCACTACAAAAGAGATTGGACAAAGGATGTTTTTATGATGGTGCTTCAGGAGTAACTTAAATCATTAGCATCATTTTCTTCATTAGCTAAAACTGTATATTCCATATTTATCATGTCCATCAAAGTATCAGAAAATAGAATTTAAATTGTAAAAAAAAAAGGAGCGGAAAACTTTTCATGACACAAACCTCCAACACTCATAAAACTTAATAATTCATTTAGTTACATATAAAAATACCCTTTATATGAGGCCTCAATCATTTTTTTTGCATGTGAGTCTATTGCATCAAGACTCAGCCCATGTGATGTTAATATTAGCATAATTTTTTCTATTAAACTGCATTTTGATGTAATTCATGTTACTAATATCATGTAAACCATGAGAAAGTCTATCCGATAGATAATTTTCAAAAAAAGTCTCATGTATATAAAAAAATATAGATTTACCTTATGGCCATAATAAACTACAATAGGTTTTGTCAAGAAGCCGAAGTCGCACACTGAGTCATAGATTGTTGATCTAAAAACCCACATCCATTCATGGTGTCCAAGAACTATGTTGGTCATAAAAATGGTTCCTTTTCAGGGTTTCTTTGGTAGCTCTTCTTTAATGCCTGAAGTTGAGATAAATCAACACCATTCCAAGACTTTTCACAACAGATCAATGGTAAGATATTATATTCTGGAAAGTATGGTAAGTAGTTGTGCAAACCCCTATGCTGATCAAAAGACACCAAACTTGTAGAAGATCATAAAAGAGAAAAAATACATACCTGTGCTATATCTATCTCACCTATGCGTTCTTTTTTTTTTCAAGAGAAAATGGGTTAATACCCATGTATCTTCAAAATCCTATAACAATTCACCAAAAAATATCATTATTTAATAAATACGATAGAAATTCAGACTAAATACGAAGAACACGAACCTGGAGGTTTGTTTTGGTGGAAACAATGCCTTAGGATTTTTAAACACCGACATGTGATGACGTTGCCTTTATTAGTGGTCACTGTCGGAAACCTAGGGTGGGACATGATCGTTGTTGAAACTGAATTGGTCTTACAAGAAGCAAACCTAAAGTGATGGTGGTTACGAAAATGGAGGTTGATAGTAGTAATGAAGGAGGAGTAGAGGAGCGACGGAGCAGACATGAAGCATTGAGATTTCATAGTTTTGAGAAACAATTTTGGAATTTATTGGGTGCAATCAATAGGTTTTAGAGATTTGGGCGTAGTTTTGATGAAGATACGCACCGGGATTGAGAGATCAGGTGCCTTATAAAGTGTATTTTTTATTAACCGATTCAATTGACACCGAAGATAAGGGAATACACTTTAGCTTTGACTGATTCATTTTGCAGATAAGTTTGACCAATTCAATTTGCAGATAAGTTTCCTTGATATGAGATATTCAACGGATCAAAGTGCATAAAAAGGTTGTATTTCATGTTTTATATTTTGTACTACTTAAGACTTCTTTGTCCTAAAATAGCTAAATGTCTTTTAAGGTATTAAGATAATAAATAATAGATTATAGATACTTTGTGACTGATTCAATAGGCTTGATAAGAGGGAATATTGACCAGTTCAATTTTGAGATGAGTTCGCCTAACTTCACGTCCGATATTTAAAGGATAAGAATCAAATTCGATATTTAAGGGATAAAAATAAACAAACTTGAATTTTGAATGAGATAGACATAGTCTATCTTATCTTAAATTTTAAAATTTCAAAATTTGATCCTTGCCTTTTTGACTTGTTGACCGGATACATGCATAAATTGATTGTACATATTGCATTATGGTTTGTACGACTTAATTTTAAGCGTTTGACCAAATATAACAAATGTTTAATTTTCCCCTCATTCCTTATTCCTTTTACTGCGAAACCAACCCACAACCATAAAACCTCAAACAAACTTATAACTTGCAACATAAACCAAAAAGATACCAAATAGTGAAGGGAAAATGTCACTGTAGCCCCACGAACTTTCACATTTAGGTTTAAAAGGTCCCTGTTGTTATTTTTTGGCTTTATAAGGGCATGAATTATCTTTTTACCGGCTTTTAAGGCCATTTTCTAGAAAGTGAAGGGGTCATCCGGTCACCCCTTTCACAATCAGCCAGTTATCTTGTACACATCATTAAAAAAATTCAACTCATTTGCCATATTAGATGCCACCTAATGTATATGAACAGGAGAGCACGAAATTAAGGGAGAACAACCACGTGGAATCCATCGCCATTATCATCACTTCCCCTCAAAATAGCATTCATCATTTCTTTCTTTCTTTCTCATTGCTTCTTCTTCGTCTTACTCTCCCCCAACCCCCAACCCCCGTTATCATTCCATCTCAATTCCGAAAGTCAACTCCAAGAAACAACGACCACTGCCACCGCTGGAGACATACTCGCACTCCTTGGCACACCTCAACAGGTTGTATCCGTCGGCCCCCCAATTGAGAATCTGAGATAAGTCAAGTATCCAACAACGAACCCATTCGTCCAAATCGATCAAACTCAACACCAATTCCGAGTTGAACGTTCGTAGGTAACATAGTTTTGACTTTCCCATTGACCCGTAAGAACATCTGTTCAACTTCCGATGACAGATGAAAGTTGCGCTTCTGATATTTGTACTTCAAATCCGATTACCCCGTTCACAGATCAATAATTCCAATTTTGACCTTGTTAGTTTGACTCACAAGAACACCCTTACAAACGCGATTTCATTCCATTGAGTTCCTGTCACGATTTCATTCGCTCGTATGACATAACCTGTGAGTTAAATTAACCATTCGGAACCCAACACATCATAAACACCAAATCCCACTTCTTCAAATCGATTTTAAGATCAAACTGCTCATCAGTCGAGTTCATTACCACAATTATTTGTATTTCTAAAAATTTAAAACATCAAATCTTCATATCACCATTAATTTCATCGAATGACATAAACAAGAAACTAAATTGATGTTGAAACGAGAATGAGTATATAGACTTTTTTAAACAAAGAATCAATTGATAAAATCAAATTTGATGTCGATAATGCCATTACTCACAAAGATCGATTCTAGAACAAATGAGCAAAAGATTTAACAATCATGGATAAGAATCGTCAATTGTTGTTCGTTGGCTCCGGCTTCTGCCCCCGGCCCTGGATACCTTTTCCACCATTTCGATGGCAAGAACCAGGTCAAGGACTTCATCCATATTCTTCTGCATCATCCAAAAATCCCTAATTCGATTTCATGTTAAGATACAATGAGATGGCTGACAACATGACATTTTGGTGAATCTCACAAATTTGGCAACGAAAATGGGTGATGAATTGGGTGACCACTGTACCCTTAGGGCCCAAGCAAGGCAACTCGTTAGTGAGTCGTTGATGTGTCATCTGAGTTGGGTGAGTTGACTCTGTAATTGAGTTAGGTGATGACTAGGCAAAGAAACCGGTTAAATTGGGGCAAAATCCCTAATTAGCCGGTAAAAAGAGAGTTCGTGCCCTTATAAAACCAAAAAATTACAATAGGGACCTTTTAAACCAAAATGTGAAAGTTCATGGGGCTACGGTGACATTTTTCCAATAGTGAATTGTTTTGTTAGGATGACATCACCAGAAATATTAAAACGATCTAAAAGTTGAAATCAATCAAAGAAATCCAATGAATGGTTCTGATTGTTAAATGTGACATCATCAAGTTTCTATTTTATAGAGATGACACAAATCGCCAACAAAATATATACAAGCCCGAAAAATACGACGAACTATTTTGAACCTAAATTATTTTCAAAAGGAAAGTTGCTAATATAGGGGGTGTTTGGGATTGTGTTTGACAAGTGCTTATTTGCTTATTGTTTTTTTGAAAAGCTAATAAGCCAAAAAAATGTTTGGCAAACTCAAAAGCACTTTTCAGAAAGACTTTTCCATAAGCTTCAATAAGCACTTTTTAATAAACATGGAAAACATGGCTTTTTGAAACTGCTTATGTTTTTTCAACCAAAATAACTTCAAAAAACACTTTTTAAGCCAAACACCTTTTAACTTATTGACTTTTTCACTATAAAAGCTTATCCAAACACATTTTAAAAAGCTCTTTTTACCACCACTATAAGCAAATAAGCACTTTTATCTAAAAACATTTTTCTAGTTAAAAAAAGTACTCCCAAACAGGGCTGGCCCTTGGGCCTGGGCAAGCTGGGCGACCGCCCTGGGCCCCAAACACCAAAGGGCCCCATATTTATACCTGGTTTTATCAGTTGCAGCCCATATTCTTTTAAGCCTATATTAATCACAGCCCATACTTTTGGCCCAATATTTGCATTTGCGTCCAAATTGAAGAAGCGAGAGACGGGAGTGTGACCTACCGTGTTGGCGTGTTTGCGTTTCTTTCCAAGACTCAAATCGCAATTGAATCTTCAGCTTTGCTGCCATGGGAAATCCAAACGACACCATCTCTAACGCTTAGTTCTCGATTCTCATTCTTCTATTTCTATTTCGAGACTTCAAGTTATTCAGTTACCCTTCTCCAATCTCCTCCTCTTCTCTGAAATTTGATTTTCTGATTCGCCATCGTGGATTAGGCGATTACACAATACCCATTCTCTATTTCTCTTCTATTTTTCAATTTTATTTTTCTGAAATAGCTGGTGGTTCTCTTTCTAAATCGTTTGGTGAATGGTGATCTTGGATTTTATATAAACTTTGAAGTACAACATAGTACAACAGTACAACCAATACTCTTTGACTCTTTCCGTCTTTCTGAATCGGAACTCGACAAGACGATAACTCATCTTTTTAATACATGTGAGTCTAATTTCGTAATCTATGAACTATTTTGTTAAGAATATGCATGATTTAGGTTAAATAAATTTCTCTAACGTTGATTTTGTTATGAATGATTATTCATTGTTTATTGAAATACATTTTCTTATTTCGATTTTGTATGAATCACTGCTTAGTTATAGATAATCAGATTTGAGATTTGAGATAATAAGATATGAAATTATTTAATTGATTTCCCTATTTAACAGTTGTCTATGATTCTATTTTTAGATAATCAGATTTGAGGTTTTTGTTTTAGGGTTCTCAAAGATTATTAACAACTAAGCAGGTTACAGCGCCTACAGGTAGTTTCTTTTCAAATATATATATATATATATATATATATATATATATATATATATATATATATATATTCTGTGATTTTGCTAAATTCGAAATTTCTGATATTTAGAGATTATTTTGTATTTTTAATATTCAGATTTCTCATTGTTTTGGGCTCAAAGGACTGAGGATATAATCATATAGGCCTGTCGAAAAAACCCGAAACCCGTTCTACCCACCCGATCCATTCCGAATTCGGGTAGAATGAGTCAGGTAGAACGGGTAACGGGTATGAACATTCGGGTAATAGGTTAACCCGATAATAATATAGGTCAGGTTTTAGGTATGAATATTTATTTTCGGGTATACCCGAATACCCGAATTCGTTTTTTAAATAATACCAAATATGCAATGTAGTCACGTACGCACACTTCAAATAAAACAAAACCCTTCGTTTCCTTCTTATGATCGACAATCGACGCAAACTTGCAAAGGGAATGCGACACTGAAGCTGAAGTCCTGAACCGTCATCACAATTCTCAGTTTCTCACTATCGCACGGAATGGAATTAAAAAAGTACATAACATATTATAATGATTTGTATTGTTATTATATATATATATATATATATATATATATATATATATATATATATATATATAGTTGTTAATTGTATGAAGTATTTTCCTACCCGATTCTTTATTAAACAAACCAACATGTAAAAATAAAAAAATAAAGAAAAAAAATTATCAGTAAGTGTCATTTAATAAATTTTCGGGTATACCCGATAATTACCCAACTCGACCTCAAACCCGAATACCCGAAAACCCGAATTACAATATAGGTCGGGTATTGGGTATTATTTTCTTAAGGAAATACCTGTTCTACCCGAAACCCGAAAATTTTACCCGTTCGACACCCCTATAATCATATAAACATTCAACATAAAACCAACTACTGAGCAGCCACATTAGCCATCAGGTAGTCTCTTTTCCCTTTATTTTGTTAATTTGTTTTTTGTGAATCTGTGATTTTGCTAAATTTGAAATTTATGATATTTAAAGATGATTTTGTAGTTTTAATCTTCAGATTTCTCAATGCTTTGGGCTCAAATGACTGAGGATATAATTATATAAACACTCAACACAAAACCAATTGTTGAGCAGCCACATTGGCTACATTTAATGTATTGATTGTTTGTTATATGTTACAAATACCTCCTAGAAAATATATGCCTGAAACTGAAAAACGAATCCCAAAAAGGTTCGAGGCATGTTTTGGCCTTATTTATTTATTTGTATTAATAGCGGCCAGGTGGGGAGTTCTCAATTTTCAATTGTATTATTTTTTTTAATTAATAAAAATTTCCTTACCTAAAAAAAATTAGAAGGCCCCAAATTGTTTTGGACCGCCTACTCCCAAACACCTTCGTATAGTTGTAAATTTAGTTACCATGTTAAAAATAAAAACCCTAAAACCCGAAAAAAATAAATAGCTATCATTTCCTCATAGTTCCGCCTTACGACGTACCCAAGACGACTAGGGTTTCATTTTGGTACAAGATCTTCTTTCCTCCACGATTCGCCTACGGTAACCTCTTTGCTAAACCCCAAATCAAGCATTCAACCATGGCATCCCGAGAGGGAGATCCGGCGTTAGGCTATTTGACTCGAAAGGAAACGGAGGTCAAGCTTCCTCGACCAACTAGGGTTAAGAACAAAACCCCAGCTCCGATTCAAATTACAGCGGAACAGATTCTACGTGAAGCACGAGAACGTCAAGAAGCTGAAATCCGACCACCGAAGCAAAAAATCACCGATTCTACAGAGCTCGCAGACTATCGTCTCCGTAAACGTAAGGAATTCGAAGACCTGATTCGGAGAGTGCGGTGGAACAAGAGTGTGTGGGTGAAGTATGCCAAGTGGGAAGAGTCACAGAAGGATTTCAATCGAGCTAGGTCGGTATGGGAACGAGCGCTTGATGTCGATTATAGAGACCATACAATGTGGTTGAAATATGCCGACGTTGAGATGAAGAATAAGTTCATCAATCATGCAAGGAATGTCTGGGATAGGGCAGTTACTTTGTTGCCGAGGGTGGATCAGTTGTGGTATAAGTATATTCATATGGAGGAAATGCTAGGCAATGTTGCAGGTATTTCAATCGTGTTTATTACTTTACTTCATATTGCTATGCTTAATTCCATATAATGGTATGGCTATCAGTATGTCAGCTGCATAATTTCTACATAGATAAAAACATTGAAAACTTTGCTTTAGAAGCTGCTAACTATCTTAAAACGTTATTCATTATAAACTGTAATAGCTAGATTGGTACTCATTCATGATTACTTGTTGCGCAACTTACATCGGAACCTATTCATGACTACATAGATAAAAGCATTGAAAACACTTGTTCTATAGTTCTAATCCGTAGTAATGCATCAATTAGCTAGTCCATTTATCCCTTATTATTACACTGTATCACCCTGCTGTAACAATTTATAGCGAAGTATGAAAGCTCATGTTTCTTTAACTTCACTGAAATTGAAACCTTCGATTTTGATTTCAAAAACTTACACATATCATCAACATTTTCACAGGTGCAAGACAGATATTTGAAAGGTGGATGGGGTGGGAGCCTGATCAACAAGCATGGCTTTCATACATCAAATTCGAGTTAAGATACAACGAAATCGAAAGAGCAAGATCCATCTATGAAAGATTCGTTCAATGCTTACCCAAAGTCACTGCATGGATTCGTTACGCGAAATTCGAATTCAAAAATGGCGAAATCACACGAGCAAGAAACTGCTACGAAAGAGCAGTTGAAAAACTCGCAGACGATGAAGAAGCCGAAACTCTCTTCGTTGCATTCGCCGAATTCGAAGAGAAATGCAAAGAAACAGAACGTGCGAGATGCATTTACAAATTCGCCCTCGACCACATCCCAAAGGGAAGAGCCGAAGATCTTTTCAGAAAATTTGTAGCTTTCGAGAAACAGTATGGTGATCGAGAAGGAATCGAAGACGCCATTGTTGGAAAGAGAAGGTTTCAATACGAAGAAGAAGTTAGAAAGAATCCATTGAATTATGACTCGTGGTTTGATTACATCAGACTCGAGGAGAGCGTTGGGAATAAAGGAAGGATTCGGGAAATTTACGAAAGAGCCATTGCGAATGTTCCACCTGCTGAGGAGAAAAGATATTGGCAGAGATATATTTATCTTTGGATTAATTATGCTTTGTATGAAGAGATCGATGCACAGGATGTTGGAAGAACACGCGATGTTTATAGCGAGTGTTTGAAGCTGATTCCTCATAAGAAATTTTCTTTTGCAAAAGTTTGGTTGTTGGCTGCTCAATTTGAAATCAGACAGTTGAATCTCTCTGCTGCACGCGCTGTCCTTGGAAAAGCAATTGGAATCGCTCCTAAAGATAAGGTTCGGTTTACATCGTTGAATCAAGGAATTGTAATTTACTTTTTGATTTTGATTTGATAAATTTTGTTTTAATGAATTTGATTAAACAGATTTTCAAGAAATACATCGAGATCGAGCTGCAATTAGGTAACATAGATCGATGTCGAAAGCTATATGAAAAATACTTAGAATGGTCACCAGAAAACTGTTACGCGTGGAGCAAATATGCTGAGCTGGAAAGATCTTTAAGTGAAACCGACCGGGCCCGCGCCATTTTCGAGCTTGCAATCGCACAACCTGCACTCGACATGCCTGAATTGTTATGGAAAGTAAGCAAAAAAAAAAAAAAACGCACGGTATTAAAATATTCATAAAAAAATGAAATTGGATTGTTTATTATGTAACATGAGTTTGACTTTTGCAGGCGTATATTGACTTTGAAATAGCGGAAGGTGAATTTGAAAGAACCAGACAGCTGTACGAGAGGCTTTTGGATCGTACAAAGCATTTGAAGGTGTGGATTAGTTATGCAAAATTTGAAGCTTCTGCAATTGAAGAAGAGGAAGAGGAAGATGAAGAAGAACAAAAGCAACAGCAACATGATGATGAAAAGAAGAAACTTTGCATTCAACGTGCTAGAAGTAAGCGAATAACAATCGTTTTTCGCTATTTAAAAAAAATTGATTATTGTAATGGTTTATTTAATTTAATTTTTTTGATCAGGTGTGTTTGAGAACGCGATTAATTACTATAGGACATCAGCCCCAGAGCTGAAAGAGGAGAGGGCTATGTTGTTAGAAGAGTGGCTGAACATGGAAAGTAGTTTTGGTGAGGTGGGTGATGTGGGATTGGTTCGGGCTAAGTTGCCTAAGAAGTTGAAGAAGAGAAGACAGATAGAAATGGATGATGGGCCTACTGGGTATGTGTAAAAAAAATGGTTTCAATGCTTTTTATTATTATTGTAAAAATTGGAATCATATATATTCTAATTTGTGAAATGTTTTGGAAAATTGTAGGTATGAGGAGTATATTGATTATCTGTTCCCCGAGGAAACACAGGCGTCCAATCTGAAGATCTTGGAGCAAGCTTACAAATGGAAAAAACAGAAGATTGTTTCAGATGATGAAGAAGAAGAAGAAGATGATGATGATGAGATGGATGATTAGTGTATCTCTCATTATCTTTTCTTTTTTTGGATTTTTGCTATTTCTTTACGCACTTTTGCTTGTGTATCACATTTTGTCCATATTATGGAATTACTAAATTTGTAATGATAGTAACTAAAATGAATATCATATTTTTTATATAATGTGACAAGATTAAAGATTGTTATTAGTTTTTTTGATGAACAAAAGACGAAATCCACAAAATACAGATAAAAGCCGTATAGGAAGTTAAGTAAAACAAGTAGAACCTTAATATTGTTGAAATTAGAAGGTTAAAAAAGGAAAAAAAAGTAAAACAACAGGGGGTAAAAGCATCATGTTAGACATTGTTTGAGGGAATATAATCAGTGGTAAAATCTGATTTTGTACAGAAATTAGAAAGTATAACAAAATTACAGCTGGGTCATTATTTTGACCAAATCACACAAGAATACCCACTCAGATGAATACAACAATACAATGTACATGGAGCCATCCAATTCCAATTGCAAATTCATAAAATCAACGTTCCGTGTCTGAATCTCCATCGCTGTAAATCACTATTTCCTTCCCCCAATTACTCGGGAATTATTCCCCGATGGCGACATCAAAGATTCCGTCAGGTGTGGTGTCCGCATTTGCTCTCATCTTTGCCATCGCATTTCCTGCCGCCGTTCACGGCCAGCCTTTGGTTCCGGCGCCAGCACCTACCAGCGACGGTTAGCTTTCAATTGCAGTATTCATTTTGTAATTGCCTTCTGCATTTTTCGCATCTGCAATTTGCTTAACGTTTCCCGTTCGTTCTTCCTCTTGTGTTCGATCAAATGCCCCTGAAAGGATTTAGATCTTTTATTGCAAAATTATTCATCAATGGTAGCTGTCCAAGTAGTTGCCCTTTCATCCCTCACACGATTACCTGATAATATGGAAGCGAACCAGAAATTTTGGTTCTATAATTTATAGAACTGTCTTCAATGTTAGCCATTTTTTTATTAGCAAAGGGACGAATGACCAAAATGCCCCAAAGACTGTAGCTTGCAAAGATAGGAATAGGACAAATAAGTCTTTTTAGCACACTTGGTTTACGTTTCGTAAAAGCATTGTTTTGATGAGTAAGTAGATTAGATGAAGATGATTGCTTGATATCATGGTACACCCATTTTTGTTTTTGTTTTTGTTCACGCATATGATGCTACACATTTTGCGTTTAAAATGCATACTTGATGCTATAAAATACTATAAATTTGTGGGTGATTTTAAACAATCCTGTTTGGGGTTTTTCATTAATGGGTGTTAACTTATTTGGGATTTAGGGACATCAATCGATCAAGGGATAGCATATTTGTTGATGTTGGTAGCTTTGGTGCTCACATATGTCATGCACAGTTTGGATTCCCCATTTACTGTTATCAGCTGAATGAAGGAAGAATTTAATTTATTATCATCATTATTGTTATTGTATGTTATTAGAGAAGAAGAGGAGATTATGACTAGTGATTTTGTAAACTCAAGTTGTCAAATCTATTTGTAGAGATCATTTCAATAAGTAAACAACCAAAAGCTAGAAAGAGAAGATCATAAGGATTGTTTCTTCTTTACTTAATGAGCTTAATGGATTAATCACTTAATTTAGACATCTATAAATGGTCGATTCTTATTGACTCAATCTAGATAGAATTGTTTGAAGGGTTACGACACAACTCTTTTACTTATTTCCCCTTTCTTTTTCTCCCATGATTGAAATTGATGAGTATTGTATTGTTAAATTTGTTTCTTGAAATGTAAAAGTAAAATGGTCATTTAGTTTCATTAACCATATATAAAATAAGCAACATTATACATACTAACACTTTATCCGGACAAAATCATTATCTATTCACCCATTTTACTCATAGATAGTTAATAGGAAAAAGAAATAAACAACCACTAGGTGTTAACGGATTACATGTTCTTCCCTTATTATGAATCATACAAATGTGCAAAATTCATGTAAATCTGATCAATACTTTGTAATTTTTCATGTGTAAAGCATTGAGAATATATGTAGGTTTAGAATATAGATCCAAAATATTGTGTGATGAATACAATGGTTAAAGCATTCATATTATAAAAATCATCAAAACGAATCGTGTCTAGTTAATGAAAACAAGTGTCAGCCCTGTTTTTCAGCAATGTTATGGGTTTTTGCTTGTTTCTCTTCTGCCAGTGAGAACTTCTTCACTTTCTGCATGATAAAGAATGAAAATACAGAACTTAATCATGGTGCTCAAACTTAAACCACAATGATTCGAATGTTGAATTGAATAGGTTCTTATCGATTTATCAAACCATAGAGATGTTACGTCAACACTGAAAAATGATGAAATTTGACAGAAAACACTGCAATCTAAATCCAATTTTTTTCTCAAAAACCGAAAGGGAACAAACATTACATGATTTTACCTTGTCTAGAACGCATTTTCGTAGAGAATTCAAGAGCGCGATGCATTTCTCTTGATCGAAAGATGAATTGGTGACGCAATTGAGTAATTCCAACGCTTCTTGTCCGCAAACAGCTTCAGATTTCTCCATCTTCACGGAGTTTACGAAGTTTTAGGGTTTTTCCGCTTCGAAGAAAACTATACAAGGAGCGTAGGTGTGGGGTTTTGACTTTGACCATACACCACAATAGGCAACCCCGGTGTAGTTTCCACGCACAATATTATTCACAATATGTATTTTAAATATATTTATTTAAAGCATTATATTTTCGGATATTCATAAAAATAGTCATAAAAATGAATAAGATTTTGAGATTTTGCAAAAATAAAAAAATAAATAAATAAAAAATAAATCATGTCCAAAATGTCCAGTTTCGGACTAAACTCTAAAGGGAAATAATGTCCAAGGATACAAGATAAGATGAGACTTAAAGTGTGCACGATATTATTATTCAAACAACCTTTAAAAAAAAATACATTTAAAGTGTATTGTAACTAACACAAATTAAACTTAAATGACATTTCACTAAATGGTCGTTTGATAGTTGCTAACGGAATTAGAGCTGACTGGGTTAGAAACATACTGAGTTAGAAGTTTTGACTGAGTCAACATCTGACTGAGTTTATGTTGTTTGATTATTTTTCTAACCGACTATGGTAAATGATGAAAAAATGACTATATTATCCTTATGACCACATATGATTGAGTTTTTTTTTTGAATGGATGAATGTTAAATTATTAAGTAATAATAAATACAAACAAATGGATTGTTCATTTCACCGATGTGTGTTACATTATACAACTGCACCTCAGTTTTCCTCCTTCAAAGAATTAAAAATGACATCAAAATCTGCATGAGAAGCCTAAGGAGGTTAAAACTTAAAAGTTTACATGGTTTCCACAAACAAAAGAAACCAAATTACAAAATCTTTACATTCTAAATCTTCTAAACTCAAATCATATCTCATAATGATTAAACAATAAACTATCATGTGTATATTTTGCTATGTACTCGAAGTGTACCACATCCGATTTCAAGAATACGTGATTCTGGAATTAAGTGAGAGGATTCTGCAAGGAATTTGAATACATCTCTCCCACCAGCCCAGGGTTCTCCATAGTTACTGTGGTGTTGTTCTACTAGGAGTTCACTTGGACATGGAAAGGTTGTGTGGTTCTTTACTTCTTCCTTTTGTTCATAATGTGATATCCCTTTGTACTTGTATTTGTGATGAAACTAGATCTATTCATTCATATCATCGTACCATAAGATTAAGCACCACTGATTTCAATTTGTTATAGTACACAACCGTTCAATTCGGTTTTAAAATTGCAGCAATTGCAAGGCGAGATGAAAAATGAGACAGATAGCTGAGTAATTTACTGGATCAAATCCTGAAGCTGTTGGGCGCGAGTACGAGGATTGATACCCTTTCGGAGCACATTATCCAGCATATGTAATCCATTCACTTCGATCTGGGTCTTCATCCAATCGATGTCATCTTCCGAAGCCGAGATCCGTTCCTGTGGTTGTTGTCTACTAGCGAAGCAGAGACGAAGAGAGAATGCACGAGTGAGGGAAGGAGCGATGGTGAATATCGTTCCTGTTGTTTCAGATAGGAGGAAGAAGCGAAGGCATACAGGAGGAACAAAGGTGAAGGGCAAATATGTGAAAGGAAAAACAGGATCGAGTCGGCTTCTTTTTGTTAGAGGGCCGAATCAGCATAAAATTGGGGACCGAGTCCCTGATTTGGACCGAGTCCAAGGATGCTAAAGTCAAAACAAACAAGCTGATTGGGGATTAAGGACCGGGTCCTAACTTTGGACCCAGTTAGAAGGCTATCAAACCGGCCCTAAGTTGTCATGACTAATTCATGGTCAACTACTAAGGCAGCCTTGCAACATTATTCATCATCAAATCCATTGATTTGTTCTTAACAAACATCAAAATGGAAGACAAATAGTTTTTTTAAATACTCATTTGTTATGTTATAAATGTTCCAAAATAATTCATTTGAATATTCACATAAAATCTTGTGATGTTTCATCAAATAAAGCAAATCGACTTAGGTTCACGTAATTATAAGAATCGTTTGGAACATGTTTCACTTTTGGAAACTATTTTTTGAAATGAAATCAATATTCTTTATTTGCACAAATCAAAATAAGTTGGGACACAAAACCTAAAGAAAGTGCTTATATCAAATTCTTAAAGCATTAGATGGTATGTTGAAATCAAGTCCTCAATGGAATAAAAGAATTGAAAAGATCCAAGCTAAATTGCATGCTTTGTCTAGAGGTGTATTAAAAGTAAGAACCCTAATAAGTGTACTATATTTTTCTTTAATATATATCAATCAAGATCATATAAATTTGTATCCCAATAATTATCAAAGCAACTAAATGCAATAATTTAAAACACACATTAGGCTCCATCAACCAAATCTTATATTAGAACAATACAAAGAACATTAATGTTTTCTGATTTTTTACGAAGTACTAATTCTTTAGGCATAATTGAAATATAATAACTTTGGTTCGATTAATTTTAATAGTGTTAAAATGAATTAAACCTCATGAAAGTAGTTTTGACTTTCTTCAATAATATTTTCCAATTTTCTTTTGTGGTCCTACTAATTTTTCATCTATAAACATGAAACATCCAAGAGAGATTTAGGAACTTTTTATTTCTTTTCTGCTTCTTGCATGTGTGAGTATTAATTGTAGAACAGTAGAAACCACAGGGATCAGATTCAAGCAGTAAAGTTGTGTTGTAAAAAATATGAAAAAATGGACCTAAAATGCCAATCATTGCAAATTACAGGAACCAAAAGTGTAATTTCGGAAACTTAAATCTATAGGGACCAGAAATGTAGCTCATGCAAATTAAAAACTTTAGGGAGCAAAAATGTTGTTCCGAAAATTAAAACTGTAATGAACGTGTCCGTTTTCAGGTTTTCTTATTTCCTGATTGCAAATTAAAAACTAGATGGACCAAAACTGTAATTCCGGAAAGGGATAATGACTTAGGAGTGTAATAAGGTTTTCAGTTTGTCCGTATTAGGTCACTAAGGTTTTTTTTGTGCGTATTAGACCAATATGGTTGTTATTACCGTTTAGAAATAGTCATTTTACCGGTTTTAACGGTTAAAAAGGACTATTTCTAAACGGTAATAACAACCATATTAGTCTAATACGGACAAAAAAACCTTAGTGACCTAATACGGACAAACTGAAAACCTTATTACCCTCCTAAGTCATTAACCCTAATTTTTAAAAACATTGAGAATATATGACCATCAACAGTAAACTACTTCGTTTAGAACTCGCGTCGTCCCATATAACCTGCTACTATTCTATATGGCCAAGCTCTTCATCTATAGTCGTCCCTTTGGGGACATCCGATAAAATTGGAACGATACAGAGAAGATTAGCATGGCCCCGGTGCAAGGATGACACACACAAATCGAGAAATGGTCCAAAATATTTTTTAACCCTTCGTCGTCTTCTCTGGAACCCTAATTCCCTTTTCAAATGCTAATAGAGTTCAATTGCAATTCTTACGTTTCAGTAGTTCATCTACTGAAGTCATGATCTGTAACATCCCGAAATATCAAGAGTAGAGTTGAAGGGCTAAAAGAGTAATTTGGGAAAGAGTGACTCGGCGAGTCCATGGATGGACTCGGCGAGTAGAGTCGCAATTGGTCGCGTGTTAAGTTGCCGACTCGGTAAGTCAATGTGGTGGACTCGGCGAGTAGGCGCTGAGTGGAGAAAACCCTAATTCTCGGGGTTGAGCCCTATATAAAGATCATTATATTTCCTCCACAGCCTCCTTATCATCCCTTGAGTTCCAGAGGCCGTGATTTCGTGAGGAAACACCATTGTTAAGAAGATTGGAGCTTGGAGAAGCATTTGTTGAAGAAAGATTGGGAGTTTGAAGGTGTGGAACAAGGGGCTTTGCTTGGATTCGAGTTTCCTTGCAGATTGGGGCATTCTTTTGAGGTAATATCTCGTTCTTAGGCTGTTGTTATCTTGTTTCTTCATTTTGGGGTTTGAGGGAAGCTTATCTTGGGTTATATTGGAGTCTAGAGGTTAGATCTGAGGTTGCTACCTCAGATCTGGAATGGAGAAGAGTTGGGATGCAGGAAAGTCCCTGTATTGAGTGTTGGATGAAGCTATCTTGTCCCAAACCTTAGCCCTAACTTGCAAGATACATAGATCTCTTTGGATTCACGTAAAGTATGCCACTTTACGTGATGGATGAGTTGTAGGAGGCTAGATCTATGTTGTGGATCAATTGCATGGCCTGGTGTGTTTCTGAATGGACTCAGACTGGTGGTACTCGGCGAGTCACATGAGTGGACTCGACGAGTTGCTTGAAGATGAGCTAGGACTCGACGAGTTGGAAGAACAACTCGGCGAGTTGGATGAAGATGGCCTGGAACTCGGCGAGTTGTATGAACAACTCGGCGAGTAGGTTGTAGATAGCCTTAGACTCGGCGAGTCTGTTCTTGGACTCGGCGAGTCTTGTCGAAGAGTCCTAATATTTTCTAGTTGAGTCAAGAATCGACGAGTCAAGGGATGACCCGGTGAGTTGTGCGCGAGTGGACTCAGAGTTGTGGGACTCGGCGAGTCTCGGGGTGACTCGGCGAGTTGAGTCGTGGATTGAGTGAAGTTCTGAGTATGGGAACTCGGCGAGTCATAGGGTTGACTCAACGAGTGGGGTCAGTCAGGGGTTGACCTTGACCAAGAGTTGACCGTTGACTTTAGAGTTTGGTCAGCAATGTGGCCTTTGGGCCAAGTGAGCGGTAAAATAGTCTTTTACCCTTAAGAGGGTGCCATGAGAGGGTTGATTCTAGTCTCGAGAGTTTTAGTCATGAGAGTATTTGCCTTACGTGTTAGGCGGTGGCGAGTTTGAGATTCAAGTGTGGAGATATCTGTTTTCTGCTTGCCAGGTGAGTCTTCTCACTATACTTTACCTTGAGTAGGTAACCAGAGTTATGTGATCAGAGTATTTGTATGCTATATGTACGTGATGTGTTGTACTGCATTATTTCTATGTGATTTATGATGTGCATGTTTATAGAGTTGGAACCGGAAGGTTCCCAGAGTTAGAACCTGAGGGTTCACAGAGTTTGGGTGCACGGACCCATAGAGTTATAGCCTCGAGTGACTAATATGTGTTATGTGTGGTATTTTGGGGAACTCACTAAGCTTCGTGCTTACAGTGTTTTGTGTTATGTTTGTTTTTCAGGTTTCTTTCAGTATCACGGGATGACACCGGCTTGATTACACACACCAGAGAAAGAGTCATGTTTTGGAGGATCCTGGTTTTCTATGCAAGTGAAAAAGGAGTTATGTTTTGTAATTCGTTTATAAATGAGATTTTAAACAAGTGTTTCTAAGAATTAAACAATTATTTTAAATGAAAAATTGTTTTGGAATTTACGGTGTTACATGATCAGACAACATGTGGATTCTATGGTCAGATTGATCTTCTTGTTGATGTCTTTAACCATTTGTGGCAAGTAAGGGTGATCTTTCTTTCTATAAAGTCTCCTTTAAGTTTTTTACTTTTCCTGTCATTAAGTTTCATGCTTTATAAACTTCCGTTTATGTGTTGTATATAGTATGTATGTATTTGTTTATGTGTTGATTTTTTTATTCATTTTGCAACTTCAGTTTCTTAGTTCATGTTGTGGTTTTGCTTTTTATAAAATAATTGATAATAGACAACCTATACAAGTCCCCGTTGGTTTTACATTTCCATTCGTTATCAAATGTAGACATTGATGAGAGGTATCAAAGTGAGATTTTGTTTTTGTACATATGGATGTGTTCATGTAAACATTTAAATGACAAAAAGAAGTTATTGATAAAATGTTGCATATTTATGTAATGAAGATCATCAATCATATGAGTTTCTGGACTTAGAAGTTCTGGAAGGGTTGTGAGATAAGTTTAAATAGAAGCAACTATTTTCAGTCAAACAAATCATTCACATTGATTAGTAAGCATGTTTTGTAAATAATTAGGGTTAATGACTTAGGAGGGTAATAAGGTTTCCAGTTTGTCCGTATTAGGTCACTAAAGTTTTTTTGTGCGTATTAGATCAATATGGTTGTTATTACCGTTTAGAAATAGTCATTTTTACTCGTTAAAACCGGTAAAAGGACTATTTCTAAACGGTAATAACAACCATATTGGTCTAATACGCAAAAAAAAAAAAAAAAAAAAAAAAAACTTAGTGACCTAATACGGACAAGCTGGAAACCTTATTATCCTCCTAAGTCATTATTCCTTCCGGAAATTTAAAACTACAGAGACCACAAATGTAATTTATGCAATCTAAAAACTTTAGGGACCAAAAATGTCCGGAAAATTAAAACTGTAGGGACCAAAGCGTCAATTTTCTTAGTTTCTGCGATGTGAAGGTTCCTTTGTTATGAATTCAAGGGAGGATATGGATCCATTATTTTATTTCGGTTCTTGGAATAGAGCTGGACAAATCCATATTGGTTGATTATATTAGTTTTCAGAAAATAGAGAAATCTGAAGGATTATTATTATTTATCAGATTGTAATTAAGTTGATGGATGGCTTGTCTTTAGTTGAGATATTTTTCTTTTGTAGATACATTACTGATGTATAAATTAATCGTTAATATTTTTTGTTAAATGATGCAAATATTTGTTAGTGGGAGGGGGAGGAAGTACATTTAGCTCTCGACTTTCCTAGTTAAAATAGTTGAAATTTCAAAATAATAAACAAAAAATATAACCTTATTTTGACAAATAGTTAAGTAATTTGTTACCAGATAACACGCATTTTATTCAATAGACAATACAACCACAAAGTTTAAAGATAAAGTAAAAACATTTAATATGATATGGCTTGGAAGTAAAGGTGCATAAAAGCGGTCTCACACCGGTCTAAACTGGTTTTTCTTCAGCTCGTTTTTTTTTTACAGTGTTATTTTTTTTTTTTAATTCGGTCTTATTTTAGACAAGTTCAGTCTCTTGCTCTTTATATTCAAATTTTTTGCTTCAGATTGATTTCGGTTTTACTATGTATAACCATTTTATCCAATAAATATTTATTACTCCAATACAAAAGACAGAAGTCTATTAACAAAAATATTAATACATATATAACAAAATTGTTTTAACAAAAATATTAATACATATATAACAAAATCAGGTCTTTTTGGTCTTGAATGGTTCATATTTTTGCACAACCCGGTCTGATTTTAGACCGACTATGTCCTTTAGGGCTTTCGGCACCTCTAGACTCTTGTGGGAAGTCGGACCCTCATTGGACCGATATTCAGTTGGCATGAGAATCAAGCCCAACAATAAATGAACTTCTTTTACATCAAATAGGGCCCACGGACC